>NC_137899.1:84537307-85737307 GCF_963455335.1 Martes martes
CCTTGGAATCTTCCCGCATGTCTTCAGGGTCTTCTTACCACCCAGCCTCCGCACGAGCCTTTCCTCTGAGATTCTTGCCCTCCAAGTGGCAACACAGAACCTGGGCTTCCCCAACTCGTATACTTGCCCCCAAGCAAATTAATACGCAGCTTTGGTTTTAAGAGGTAGAATCTGCCAGCTGCTCCCTAAAAGTAACTTTTGTTACTTATTTGCATAGTGGTACAAATTTCAAGTAATTTCCAGATTCTAATAAAAGTTACTCTTCATTTAAATGTAATGTAAATGGTATCACTCTGCCTTTCTTTGCCACTTTCTGAAATTTTTTTGGTAAAGAAACTTTTTTGAGATTAAACATCCAGTCATGTGTATTAAAGTGCAGTAAATTTAAGTATACAGCGTGATGAATTTTTCAGTATGTTTATACCCATGAATCCACCACCCAGATGGACACAGCATATTCTGTCATCTCAGAAGGTTCCTCTTCTCAGATAGTATTTTTTTTAATGCCACAAGGTGGCCATCATTCTGGTATCTGTCATTATCAGTTGTGTCAGTTCTTGAACTTTCTGGAATCCTATATCAGGTGCCCTTTTGATTTTGCTTTTTCATGAAACATTATGCTTGTGAGATTGATACATGTTGTTACATGTATCAGTAGTGGTTCTTTGTGTATAATAGTCCATTGTGTAAATAACTTATACTTTGTTTATGTATTCTCTTATTAATGGGCAGGCAGTTGCATTGTTTCCAGCTTGGATCTATTGTGTTAAAGATGCCTGTGAACATTCTCGTGTGTCTTTTGATGAACATGCACATTTATTTCTCCTGGTGTATACCTTGAAATGGTATTGTTGGATCAGGGGGCAGATGAATGTGGATGGATTTGGGCTTTTTTCACTTAGCAGCTTCATTAATCTGTTCTACTTATTTATTACTGGGGTACTTGATGATGAATGGCAAAAGAGTGGACTTTAAAGGATTGGAATAGTGTATATCTGAAATCAGCCTACCACTAGCTCAGAGGCATTAAGAGAATAATGAAATCTGTTTTTGAATCTGTAAAATGGGCATTATAATGATGACTTTTCTTGGTGGTTGTGTAGTAAATGAGATTGAATTAAGATAGTGCGTAGGTGGGGCACCTGGGTGGCTCAGTTGATTGAGTGTCTGACTCTTAATTTTGGCTCAGGTCATGATTTCAAGGTCATGAGATCAAGCCCCATGTTGAGCCCTACATCTGGCTCCACGCTGGGCCAGAGCCTGCCTGAGATCGATCCCCACCCCCGCCCGCCACCAGCCGCTCGCACGCTCTCTGTGCATGCTTGCTCACTCTTTTTAAAAAAAAAAATAAAATAAAATTCTTTTAAAGAATGCATAGGGGACATTAAATGTTCCTATGTTTTTTGTTTGTTTACTTTTTAGAGAAATCTGATCACCCGATGATAGGCAATTAAGAGGAAAGCGTTTGACTTTCAACACTATTAATTTTGAACTTTCCTAGCTTTGCCTAGGACAGTCATCTTTGTGCATTCACCATCATAGGAAAATTGAGTCAAGAGGTTAATGTATAACTTTCTCAGTCTCAAAAGGCACCTCTCTGCTATATGGTTTGTCATGATATCTTCTATTTGCCATTGTTAAGGGATTCTCCTCTGCAAACTCTTACTAATTATCTCTATATCCAATGGCTCTTTTTAAGTGCTAGCTTTTTGTTCAACGACTTTCTCTTCTTCTTCAGTTGTTTCTTCATACCTTTAAGCATTGAGACCCTCTGTGTTCAGGCATTTACTAACTGCTGGTATTGTAACATTATGGACTTGATGAACTAGAAACTGCATTATAATTACAAACTATATTCTGAACAAATTTGTGTGTCACTGCAATTTCAGTTTATAGCACAATATAATTTTTGGAGCACATTTAAAAAGTACAAAAAGATTTCAAAAATAGATTCCAAGTGGTTTATTGCTCTCCGTATATACCTTAAGTAGGACTTCTTGAAGTCACTGTTTTCATCCTGTCTCCATATGGTTTTCTAGGCCACCTACCACTACCGTTTTGGCCATCAAGTAGAAGATCAGCATGCTGAAGAATTTTGAATATTTTGCCTGACTCTAATTATAATTCAGCTTGCTCCTACTAAGTTAATCTTCCCCAAACCCAAACAAATTCCTTTTTTTGTGAAGGGTGAAGGTTTTGAGGGAGGAGAGTGCTGTTACCATTTACACGTGAATTCCTATATAAAGCATATCCCTAGACTTGAGTGGTTAATAGCTAATGCTGTCCATGGTTATCGTTCGACCAGTTGCAGTTCTGTGGATTATTCTTGGTGAATTTCAAGGTGAGTAAGCTGTGCCACCATCTCATCTGGTGTATTGGGGTACTTTACCTCCTTGATTAGCTGAGGAAGTTTCAACTAAGAGCGGAAAGCTAAACAAAGAAATACTTCATATGCCAAGGATAGAAGATTTATAGAGACCTAGATATTTAAAATAAACACATAGTCCTACTTAAACTGTTCTTTAACACTCACCAATCTCTTCCATCCTTTTCTGTAAGTTATCAGCTTTGAGAACCTGAAAGTTCTAGTTTTCATTAAATTTCTTTATCCATGGTTCAAAGCTACCATCTTTCTGGTATTATTGGTCATTTGACCTCATTCCCAGTACCCAGTTTTCCTTGAAAGCTGTTAAAATTAGCTTCATCTCCCTGCCAGAAGCAAGTTCTTCCTCTCATTCGTTCAAAGCCCTTATGTCTTTAAATTATCCTGTTTTTCTTTGAAGGTACATCTTTTTTATGGAGGAACGATTGGTATAGTATTCTCCAAAGCTTTGCATCTAGACACGTTGTTGTTTAAAACTACTGGCTGATTTGAGCATCTTTAAGAATTGTGTCCCAGAAATTGATTTAAGATTAAATTGTTGGTCTTTGGTATTGATCTCAGAAATATCTAGGCCTCTGATTTGTAATTATTCTTGTAATACGATAGAAAGAGCTTTGGTGTGACGAGATCTGTTTTTCCTTGATCTTCCCCTTGTTTTGCAGTCACAGGTGAAAACTAACCTCAAAGAGTTGGTTTCCTTATCTGTAAAAGGAACATTTGGAGTGGACTGGGAAGAGCATGGAAATGTCTTTGGGAGTCAGATTGGTAACCAGTAGTTTACAAGGGCTGCAGTGACAACATACCACAGACTAAGCAGCTTAAACCACAGAAATTTATTTTCTCAAAGTTGTTGAATTTGAGTTCTTCTGGGGCCTCTGTCCTTGGCTTCCAGATGGCTGCCTGCTCAATTGCTTTTCACAGGATCATCTCTCTGTACATGTGTGACCCTGGTGTCTCTCTGTCCTCATCTCCTCTTATAAGGATACCAGTCACATCATTAAGTGTCCACCCTACTGACCTCATGTTAACCTAATCGCCTCTTTAAAAGGTACTGTCACCAAATGCAGTCACATTTTGAAGTTTAGCATCTGAATTTGGGGGAGAGACACAGTTTAGCTCATAACAGTAACCTCAATTTACCAGGCGGCATAAGCCCATCAGAGAGATGACTTTGCCCTAGACTTTATGTTCACAAATATGTCTTGAGTCCCAGATTAGGCTTGACACATGATGCTGACTCTCATCTGAAGAAGGCTGGGCATTCTTAAGTAAATTCTAAGTTGAACTCATGGCTGTTTCAGGTTTGTAAAATCCTTTTTATTTTTAAGGAATAATTGAAAAAGAAATGGGATATGCAGTGGCATCCTATCCTTTGTTGGGACCTTGCAGTCAAACTGGCTAAAACTGTGGGTGGCTTTTAAAAAGGTACATAATTTTTATCAGAGTAGTCACTCTCATAAGGCTCTGTTTAAGGAAAGGATTTAAAGGAAGATACTTAACTGTAGCATGATCTCTCGGAAAAAGTAGTAGTCTAAATAGCCAGAAATAAGGACTAGGTTAAGAAAATTCTCGAGTATCAATGGTCCATTAAGCTTTTCTTGAATTATTTTTTTTTTTTAGTATAGTGTAGAAACCTTAAATGTACAGTTTACTGAACTTTTACATTTGTATATAGCTGTGCATTGCAATTCTGTATCTATGAAAATGACAGATTATTGGGAAGATTACTAGGTTCAATGTTAAGTGATAAAAAGGCAAAAGATCATTCTATTTGTACTACAATTATAATTGTACAAAAGCGTCAGCATAGAGTAGGACTGAAAGGGAACTATTTTTAGAGCATGGTTAAATTTTGTGTTTGGATAAAAAAGTGGTGTGATTTTTTTTTTTCATTTTAATTTCCTTTAAGGTTTTCTTTTTACTGGATTTGTCTATATAACAGGCTTATCTATTTCAAAGGTGAATTTTGATGAGGAAAATAATACTAAGGCTTTCCTGCATTGGGCCTCTCTCATGCTGTGGCCCTGTAATACATTTTTTGAGTTCTTCAGAGCAGTGGTCCTTAACGTTTGTGATTTGAGTACTCTTATATAGTAAATTTACTGAAGACCCAAAGAGCTTTTGTTCATATGGATTGATTATAATTTATTAAAAATAACAGTAATAAGCCTGTTTTATAAGTTTTTATGAAATACATTTTCCCCCCAAAATTGAAGAGTGACATTTAGTTCTACTTTGCAAGTCTGCTTAATGTGTGGCTTAATAGAAGACAGCGGAAATCTTATCTGCTTCTGCATTTATTCTGTTTTGATGTATTACTTGGTTGAAACCTTTGAAGAAATTTTAGCTTCACATACCTAAGTAGTTGGAAAGGGAGGAAGAGAGAGAAGCTGGGGGCCTTTGGTTTACATTTGAAAACTGTGCTAACAGCGTGGTAGATATTTCCCAAGTGACATTGTCAGTCACACTGAATGTACTACCTGAACCTTGTAGAAAGCTTTTGACTTGAAGTGTATGTGGCTGTAGATTGTGGGTGGTACTGTTGATAAAGAGAAGGTACCATCTATAAATCAGTATCTTCTGACAGTCCACTTATGTGTAGTTCACTTACAGTTGAAACTTAGATAAAAGTAGTCACCTGAAAGAGCAAATACGCTCTCTGATTACACCTAGGGAAGATAAATCCGTGGAAGTGTTGGCCTATCACTGGTGTCAGGGAACAGAAATACTCTGTCTGGAATTGTGCATCCTGTGAGTTCCTTGTTTAAGCTGTAACATGAGCTGTTTTTCTGAACTTTTGGGACTCTGCCACCATTAACTTTTATAAATACAGCACTGGTTCCCAAACATGTTCAGGTGGCAAAACTCCTACAACTCATGGTCTATGGAAATATTTAATGCTGTCTTTTTAATTCAGGACAATTCTCCAGGTTAAAAAAATGTATTACACATAAGTCATACAAAATCAAGCATATGTGCATACCAAAATATGCATTCTATTAATAGTAATTAATGTAATATGCTAGGAATAATGACTTGCTGTTGGTCATTGATTTATTGCCCTTTGACATTGGATAGCAGATGTTCTTTTTTATTAAAGAAAAAGAGACAAAGATCCCAAACTGAGGCTATTCTATTTACTAACCTAATTTTTGGTAACATTATTTTAAGTGATGCTGACACTTTTTCTGCATTCTGTTTCAAAAGCACTAGTGTTCTAGAAAATCTACTAAAATTTGTTAAGGCCTATTAAGTCCAATTTCAAATACTGATATAATTATGGGGTAGAACTTAATTCCAATCTGAATGTTATGGCTTTTGCAACAGTAATGCATTGCAAATTTGCGACTGACTTTTTACCTGTTGGTATTAAAGTGTTTCATTTCTTTTGCTAG
This sequence comes from Martes martes, assembly GCF_963455335.1. NCBI lineage: Eukaryota > Metazoa > Chordata > Mammalia > Carnivora > Mustelidae > Martes > Martes martes. Next base: position 84,543,086 of record NC_137899.1, read on the forward strand.
AGGAGCACTCTCCCATCCCTTGCCCATTCCTACGTAATAGGTACTTTCACATTTCTTTTGGTGAGCTCCATTGAGCAGGTGCAGTGTGTGCATGTGTGAGGTACTTGAATAGGGTGATTTGGCTTTTCATGGTCCTTAACTCTGGAAGGATCTCCACATCCTCATTAGGTTTCTGATGTTGTTGTATAGTAGTTGCCACGCAAGGCTTCCCCTGCCCTGGGCCGCCATCTTTAGTTTTCTTGGTGTAGAGTCAAATAACAAAACCAAGCTTATATGCATGTAGCAGACTGAGATTTTAATCATAATGTCTTTTTATGTTTGTATATTTGAGCTAATTTTCAGAAATCCTGCCCTTTCCTTTTTTTCATTTCTATGTCTAAGTGAAAGATTTGGGATCAGAAAAAGAATAATTTGTAAGTTCGTACGAAATGATGTTACTAGGACTGGCTTATAGGATCAGATGTGAGTTTTTCAAATTGGAACCTTTTCTAATGGGCCCCTGGGAAGTGTCTTAGCTAAATTGCAACAGTGACTGGCGAAGTCAATCGAGGTAAATTGCTCCCATTGCTGAGGGTTCAGAAACCAGGCAGTTGAAGCTAAAATTCTTGGGGAAATCGGGCAGAACTATTGCAGATGGTTTCCCCCCTGAATAGAGAAGGGGGTTGGTGTCACTGTTGATGAATGAGAGGAGATTAAAGCCTGATTTTGCGATGAATTGGTAACATGGTTTTTGGGAAACTAAAGAGAAATTTATGAAAAGACCATCAGCATCATTTAGGTGATTCTTTTCAATATTGTCTACAAATGATATCTGAGAACACAGTGAGTAGTAGAACACATCAAGTAGTTTGTATTACAGAAAAGTAGCGCCTGAAAACTTACTGTCATGTATACCTTCAGTGAGCTCAGAGGATGAGGGATTCCCCAGATGATTTCTATTACCTATTAAGGCAACTACTGAGCACTTAGATTTGCGTTTAGAAAAAAGAACCTGGCTGGGTTTTTAAAAATTCTTAACATAATTTAATTTTTTTAGATTTTATTTATTTGAGAGAGAGCGAGAAAGCACACAAGTCGGGGAAAGGGCAGAGGGAGAGGGAAAAAGTCAATTCTTCTGAGTAGGGAGCCCAATGGGGGCTCTGTCCCAGGATCCTAAGATCATGACCTGAGCCGAAGGCAGACACCCAATTGACTGAGCCACCCAGGAGCCCCGTCCTGGCTGTTTTTGACTATTGGTAATTATGTTAAAATAGAGGTTATCAAGAAAGTACTTGTGATTGGTATTCTGATGACCCAGCTTATATTTTTCTTGGACACCTACTGTATATATGAGAAAGTCTTAATCTCTCAGCAAAATGGAAATAATAGTAAATCACAAAGTTGTGTGACATTGGGTCTTTTGTAATTGATAAAACTCATACTAACAACATCTCTCTGTCCATTGTGCTGAATCTCTAGTAAGTACAGAGAGCACTAAATTAAGGACCAAGCTAATACTTAAATGAACCATTTCGAGACTGAGGTCTTTCTGAGATATGGCTCATTGGGTTGGTGGGGTACATCTTGAATGTCTGGGAACACAAATTTTTGTGTGTTTTGTCAGTGGAATTTCGTATGTGTTAGTTTGATGTCTCTTGGAAATGCTTTGTAGATGTTTTGGAAGCTCAAATCTTTTGTTTGTCTAGGATGATAAAGGACTTGATGGCTCCTTGACTTGATGAGAATCATGTAACTATCACTTGTAAGGGCTGAATTTCATATACTTGAGGTTTGCAGTTTTCCGAGTCCGGAAGATCATTTTTTGCACCTGTTTTTCTTTTTTTCTTTTTTTAAGCATTTGGGTGTTTATTCAGTATTCACATTTTAATATTACTTGGATGAACTTGTCATCGTGTGATTAGAAAACCATAATTCATGTTTAATGCCAAAGGTGGAAATTGTCATAGAATTGCTGAGGCTTTGGATTACTGATGGGTTGATTCTGGTTTGTGTAAATTCTCCTTACAGATCACGTCTTATTAATTAGTCACTTTCTTACTGCCTCCTAGATTTTTTCTTGCCAAGAATTTGATGCAAGGGAATATTTTCCTGTTTTCCTCACCACTCTGTCCACTTCTTATTCAGTCTGAGTTCCTCCAGGCTCTAGTGCCTATGTTCTATGGTTTGTAAAGTGCTGTGTACTTTTATAGCCTCTATAAATAACAAAATATAGCTCATGGCAATAACACTGTGGCACTCTACATGTTTTGAGAGTGTGTGTTAGAAAGACAGGGAGAGACAGACATATATCTTGAGTACAAAATGTCTGGCATGCAAATCTGTTCATCTCACATACTTCAATACTGCTTCTGGTTTTTGTTCATTTGTTAGTAAGTGACATTCCTTGATCTTTGGGACATTTTATAGAGAGAAACTAAGTGTGATGCTGTTCTTCTTTCTCAACGACTCCTTTCCCCCTTTAATATGGCAGAGATGAAGAGGGGAAAGCTGGTTTCCAGTGTGGTGAGATTTCCACCCAGATGCTTGTGTGCTGGGGGCCCAGTTTCCTATCCTGGTCTTCCTGGTTTTGTTCAGTGGATCACTACAGATGTCATCACATATTTGGGAGATGTGAAGCTAGAAGCAATTTCTATTAACCCCATCAATATAGTTTGATAAAATGCAAATGTCTTTAAAATGGGTAGACTTCCAATTAAAAGGCTCCAGCAGGGAGTCTGTTTTGATAATGAAAGTGATTAAGAAGGCTCTATTTTTTTTTTCTGTTGGTATGAATGTTCAGCGAAAATAGCTTGGTTTTCTCTCTGTAATTGGACTTTGCTAATGAGGATCTAATAACTGAGGTTCTAATGATTTTAGCAAATCTATTAGCTATCTTTGGTGATCAGTGCTGGAGATCTAGACATAATTTCTGGATGGTAGTGGTGTAAAGGTGTTAAGGCATAAGGCATTTCTCCTTCATTCTAAGAAATTAACAGGAGTTAGTTTATTTTCTTTAATTCTGTAATCTGACTGTATCCTAGGTCAGAATAATATATATATATGTAAAATCAGTATTTATGTTTGGAAATGCCTTTAAAACCTGAAACTTTATAGACCTAGAAGAATTGGTTTTGATGTGTAAATTAGGGGAAGGACAGAAAAACACAGCTATGGATTAATTGCAGACTGAACTCTTTCTAATTTCTAATTTCTCCAGTGTTTTTTGGACCCTTTCTTCCATACGTAGCCCCAAGGAGGAACATGGAAGAGGATAAAACTGGTAAAACTGTTGAAGAAGTGAATATACTATAGCATAATCTGGGACGTATTTTGAGCTAGACTAATTGTCAAAGATGGGTTGCCCTGTTTATCTCTCAACACCTCATTAATAGCCTGTCACCCTCCCATTTGTCCTTAATAGGTCACTGTTTGTGTTCTCTCTGATTTTATTAAAATTCTGTCTTTTCACTATCTGTTTTTCTACCTTGTTCCTTGCTCATTTCCAAAGGACCTAGATGTTTGTTTTGTATCACTCTCTTATAACAAACTTGTGAGCTAGGACAGGATTACAAAGACATTAGGGAGGAAATAACTGTCCTGGGTATTCTCTGCAACTCAGAATGGTCTCCGAATTTGCTTTGTTATTTAGATTCATAATCATTTTTCTTGCCTTTTTTTTTTTTTAATGAGGTACCTGGATTTTGGGGACCTTGATGTGCTGTCTCTTAGTTATACAGAAAAGGCCATAATTGTAAGATACTGAATGGAATCCGTGGGGACTATTATAGAACAAAGAGTTTTTCTCTAATCTTGATATTTCAAGAGAATTTTTTAATGAAATGATAAAAATGACTAAAGATTTGCAGGTGATTAGACTTGACTTTGTGTGAGCATTCCTGTGGTTAGAAGAGCCATTTTTCTCTGGTGTCAGACTTAAATAGATGATGTTCATACTCTCCATAGCCAATTAAATATAAGGGAGTTGTGGTTTTTAAATTTAAATACCAGAATAACAAATCACAGTGAAGTTGTAGCCTACTGGGAACTGGAGTCTAAGGTCAGAGTATGAGATAAAAATTGTGTATAGTAAAAATCACCTGTGAAAAATTCCTTTATTGGGGTGCCTGGGTGGCTCAGTGGGTTAAAGCCTCTGCCTTCAGCTCAGATCATGATCTCAGGGTCCTGGAATCGAGCCCTACATCAGGCTCTCTGCTCATCAGGGAGTGTGCTTCCTTCCTGTCTCTCTGCCTGCCTCTCTGCCTACTTGTGGTCTCTGTCTGTCAAATAAATAAATAAATCTTTTTAAAAAAATCCTTTATTGTCACAAACAGAAAGGCTTTAGGATGGTCAGGTACAGTGTCTGGGACCAGGCATAGTTTAAAATCAAGTTTTTTCTCTGAGTGGAGTTGGGAGAGAATGGGGATGGATAGACAGCCAACAATATATAAACATATAAAATATATGGCAAATTCTTTGTCTTCATTGTGCTTCTGGAATTCATAAGAAATTGCCTCTGTAGAAGTAAATCCCTTAAGTTTCATGTTAGGTATTAAGAAAGTGAAATGGGGATAAGGTCTTGATGCTACTGGTAAAATTGTGTCAGCCATAGACCCACAGTTAAAATGGTCAAGAGGGAGGCCTTCGGCTTGTATTAAGAAGCCCAGAAGCATTAGGCAGAGTGTTTTTAAGAAGTGCCAGTGCTAAACAACTGAATGCTGCTTTCTCTGGGCAGTGATTAATCAGATGCCTGGGCTGTCTAGCCACGGGTCGGGCAGTTGCATGCTGTTTGCTCAGGGTAGGAGAGAAGGGTGTTTGCCCAGCTCTGTTGGATTCTTTGTGCCATTACTGGGTGACTTTCCACCTAGGGTGTTGGGTTATTGCTTAATTCTGAGGGCTCTTTTGACTTCTTTCTAGCAATGTGTCCAATTCTGGTTATTTATGTTTCTTGCAGCCCCTCCCTGGCATCTCATTTGTTAGGTGTGTTCTGACCAGCTTCTCTTCCCTGTCCAGGTCTATTCCATGTACCTTATTCTTGAATAAGGTCATTCAAGTTGTCCTTTTTCTGGTATGATGTTGGTGGACTTTCTGTAAATATATGTATGTATATTTAATATAGAATTCATATGTATGTATCTTCTTGTATCTTTTCTATTCCCTTTGCATTACAGACACAGCTTTATTAACTGCAACAGTGCCCTTTTGTAGCTCACTACTGGAGTGCGTGTTGCTTAATCCTCTCTTGCTTTTTAAACTTTCAGCCGGTAATGAATTAAATAGTTTTTGACTCTTCCTGATAAGGATATTTATGCGTCAGACTGGCAGAATTCCACAGAAGCACATTAGTGTCGTCTTTGAGTGGAAGCACTTATGTAGAGGCATCCTTCTGAATGGAGGGAAATGGAAAAGCTTTGGGACGGCTTGCTGCCTCTGGCCCGTCTAGCCTTCCAGCTTTGTTCCACTCACCTTCACCAGAGTGTGGGATGCCAAGCAGTGAATACCAGCTCTTAAACCTGCAGACTGCTGTTCATTCATGCTTCATTGCCCAGATATTTCTTTAGCTGCTTTAAAGAGCTTAAGTATTTTTCAGTGCCATAGTCATTTTTGAGGGGGTACAAAGATGTTCCTGAATGTGGATGGGGGTGGTAGGCGGGTGAGTCTAAGATAAAACACAAATAAAGACAATACAAGGTAGAAGAAAAGTGGTTTAACAAACCAGTGAAATTCAGAGCCAGAAAGAGGTGTGAGGGTTGGGAAGTGTATAGCTTCATGGTGCTATAACTGGTACTAATGATAAATAACATGAACCATTTTGAATCCCCCACCCCACCCTCCCCACCCCGTGCCAGATAATTGTTAAGAGGTTTTCTGCACTATCTAATTCTACACACAGCTAAGGCCCTATGAGGTAAAGGCTTTAATACCTTTATTTTACATGTGAGGAAACTGAGGCTTGGGAAGAAAGGTCAGAATAACTTGTGCAAAGTCAGACCACTGGAAAGTGGAACCCTTGGGAATAGAATCCAGGCCTGTATCAAAGGTTGTACTTGGAACTACTACATCTCACTGTTTAAATTCTCTTGATTTTTCAATTTAGTGCTTTATCTAGGTCACCAGTTCTTTCAATTAGAAAAAGTGTGGTGAAATGAATGTGTTGAGTAATTTGTGTTGTGCTAAATGCTTATTGCTATTTCATGCTATACACTTAATTGCTTCTATATGCTTATTGCTTAATTACATAAAATGCACTAGTCCCTTTATCATCTTTCTGCAAAACTGCTCCTTATTTATTATGACTTAAGCCAATAAAAAAAAAAAGCAAGAGTGTGTGCTAATTTTAAATTTTGGTGGCCAGACTTCTTGTAATGTTTTCTTTATGAATGCACTGATATTTCATTGGTTAAAGTGTGTGTCTGGTCAGAATGCAGCTATTCAGGATAGAAGCATGAAACAGCTGTCACTGTATAGCATCTTTTCCAGGCACCAGGTTGACATCTGGATTCAGTATTTTGGTGCAAGAGAAATGGGTCTTGGTAATCATGTTGTCACAGGATCATACATCAAACAGAGCTGGGGGCTGTGTGTCTCTGCCAATTGCCTTCTGATCATTATTCACTCTGAGTTAATGCAAAGAAAATGATCAGCTCGGGGCCACAGGCTAATTCTCGGCATATACATACTATTGGTTTCCCAAAGGACCAAATTTAAGTTTATTTTCCCTAGATTGGTGTAAGTGATTTGGATGATGCTTGGCCAAGCTGTAAGCTACCTAGGTATCTTCTGTCTTTCTGTTTCCATCTGGTTGGCACATAGAGTTTTAACTCTTTGAGGTCTACTTGCTGGGAGAGTGATTATACTTGATATAAATGATACATAATGAACATAAGGGGTGGGAATAGCTATAATGTAAACTTGCCAATGAGATTTTTTAAACTGTGATAGATGAAAAGTAAAGGTTTGCATTTATGAAATAATCCTGACTTCTTGACCTTATTGGAAATATACTGCATTTCTTTAATTCTTAAAAGATAAATCCTTCCCTGTCCTCCACTTCTTAACATATCAGAATTCAGAATGAAACTTACTGTGGTAACTAACAGCTTTTAAAAACTCATAAAAACTCATAAAATAATAGTCTTACAATAAGTGGAATTTTATATTTAAATAAATATGATGTTGTATTCACCATTACTTGGTTCTAACCTCCACTGTGATCTCTATTTCTGTTGACTTGGTAAATTGCTTAATAGATTTGGAACACCTGAGTTCTTTTGGTTCTGGCCTGTTTTCCTAAAAAGATGTGTTACTCACTTTAGTCATTGGTGTTTTCCTGCCCACTGAATAATTTTTGTAATATTTCAGAGTTCTTCTGGCATTTGAGAACTGTAGGTAATGGAAAAGATGCTGTCTAATATAAATGCACCAGAAGCGTTGTCTTCATAAATATAATCAGTGCAGATGGACATTAAAGGAGGGGAGCATATATTTCAGCAATAATTTATTTGGATTTAATGCTCTTTACCAAGATAAAGAAGGAGCAGTAGCTGTGTCCTTGAATCTCAGAGAGACAAAGACCTGGAGGAGATTAGGCAAAGATGTCTTTTCTCACAAGTCGAAATTAGATTGAAGTTCTTCTAATGAATGGTCCTTTTCCATATGAACAAAGGTTTAGTATTTCCTCACCTACTCTTTAAGAATATTTTCCTATGCTTAAAGTACTTTCAGCCTAGATAGTGGGATTTGTGCTCTTAGTTTTGAAGAGATGCCTTTTTTTATATATCTAAAAAACTTAAAAAAAAACAACCCAAACAACAACCATGTCATCATGTTTTTGACCCCTATCCCACTTATGGATGGTAATTTTTAGGATTGGAAGAAATGGACAGTGTTATATCTAGTATCTGTTTATATCAGATCTAGTAAAATGTTAACCACATTTTATGCATTATTATGAATCAACAAAGAAAAAAAAATCACCCACTTTCTCATCTATGCCACCATGATGCTGACTAATGTAAGAGGGTATGTTAGAGATCCATTTTGAGACTGTTGTTTACAGGCTGTCTAAAAATAATGAAATGTATTGTTTTAGTTACCAAGTCATTTACTAGACAGACATCTCCAGGCACTGTCTGGCAAGCACATCCTATGAATGAGACCTTTATTTGATATATTTGCATTGTTTGCAGAATGAACCCTCTCTCATCTTTGCATCTGAGAGGTTATTTGAGTATCTGGTGACTATCTTAGTCTTCAGTTTATTCCTTAGTGGTATAATGGATTTAATCACTTAATTTCTGTTAATAAGTATTTTACTATTTAACAAATCTTCTTTTATATTTGAAAATCTAGAGGATAGAAATCAGTTCTTTTAGTGTATTCTGTATTACGCTAAGCTTATTTGATTGGTACACATCAGACATTGTGAGGAAGACAAGACTCTTTGAGCCATTGTGAAATCCTTTACTCTTAGCCCTGTAAGAATGTAAGAGTATATTCCAACATTAGTATTATGCATATGTGTAAATGAGTATGTATGTAAGCATGTTAAAAGATCATGAAACACCTTTATAATAATGATGGCTCGGAAGGACAAGACTACTACTCTTGTAGAGGCAGATTTACTTCTGACTTAGATGAAACTGTTTCCCGACCCTTTCTGGTTGTGAAAGTACATATGGTCCCTGACTTATCGTGGCTGGACTTAAAAAAAATTCTGCTTTATGATGTTGCAAAAGTGATACTTACCTAGTAGAAACTGTACTTTGAATTTTGAATTTTGATCTTTTCCCAGGATAATAATATGCTCTAAGATAATCTCTGGTGATACTGGGCGGCAGGCTGTACCTACCTGTCAGCCAGCCACTCGATCATGAGGGTAAATGACCATACCCTTACAGCATTCTGGACTCCTACAACTGGTGTGGTTTTTACTTTGAGCACAGTATTTGATAAATTTACATGAGTATTCTGAGTATGTTTAAGGTGGGCTAGGTTCAACTATGATGTTTAGTAGGTTGGGTATATTAAATGCATTTTTGTCTTGCGATATTTTCAGTTTATGATGGGTTTATCAGGATATAACCCTGTTATAAATTGAGGAAGATTTGTAGATTTTTAGCCTCTAAAATTGAAGCGATAAATTTGAGATTAAAAATTGTTATTAGAGGATGGATGGAATAAGGGACATGGGTTGTTTGTTGCACACATAATTTTGAAGTCAGAAAGAAACAAAAAGGAAGCTGATTTTTGCATTTTGTTAGCCATATTGAAGTTCTTTTGATTCCAAATGAGATGGCCACAGTGGGTATGTAGGAAAATATTTCTTGCTACATTAACTAAAATTTCATTCTCCCTCATTACTGCCTCCTTGAAGAGAACTTCACTGTGTTAGATGTTTGCCCCCCTCCATCGTTTGTTGAATTTTCTTCTACCAGTGATGAAGTTCTGAGTATCTGTGGATAGGACATTATTTAGATATAGGGTCCTTGCAGTTGTAATTAAGTCAGGATGAGATCATACCAGATCAGACTGGGCCTTAAACCCAATGACCAGTGTTCTGATAAGAAGGTCAGCGGCACACAGTTGGAAGAAGGCCATGTGACCACAGTGGCGGAGATGGGAGTGATGTGGCCGGAAGCCAAGCACTGCTGGCAACCACCAGAAGCCAGAGGAAGGAAGGATTCTTCCCTAGAGTCCTTGGAGAGAGGTTGGCCCTGCTGCCTTTATTTTGATTTTGGAATTTGGGCTCTCAGCCTTGAGAGAATTAAATTCATGTTGTACGCCACACGATTGTGGTAATTTCTTTTTTTTTCTTTTTTAAAAAGATTGTATTTATTTATTTGTCAGAGAGAGTCAGCACAGGCAGACAGAGAGGCAGGCAGAGGCAGAGGGGGAAGCAGGCTCCTTGCTGAGCAAGGAGCCCGTTGTGGGACTTGATCCTAGGACCCTGGGTTCATGACCTGAGCCGAAGGCAGCCGCTTAACCAACTGAGCCACCCAGGCGTCCCAGATTGTGGTAATTTCTTATGGTAGTAGCCCTAGGACACGATTCTTGGGGGTGTTCCCTGCCACCATTTGTTTTGTTTGTTTTGTTTCACATTTCACATCTAAATAAGAATGACTTCTCTTTCTTTCTTTCTTTCTTTCTTTCTTTCTTTCTTTCTTTTTAAACAAAATCACACACATGGTTTTTTAAGTGAAGATCAGGTATGGCAAGGCATGCTTATTTGGAATTTCAAAATGTTGTTTTGAAATGCTTCAGTTGGTCTTTAGAAGAACTGGCATTTGTGGAAATTGTGAGTGGGGGCTAATTTCTAAACGTTGTTTTCCCTCCTGTGGACAAGATGTCCCTTCATGCTTCACCTTTGGGAGCACCCTGACTACCCTAGTAAAATTAGGAAACATTTTCTTTAGCTTCTCTGTACTTCTTCCAAAGCGTCTGTCTTGTTTCCAAGCATCTTGTTATTCTAATTGTTGGCACTGGTGAAATTTAGTTGAGAGTGATGAATGCAGAACAGAGGTTGGCGTCTTATGAATTGTGTGGTATCTGTTTCTCTCCTGTGACCTTTTCATATGATCATAGGCAAACTGTCTCCCAGCTCTTGTTTCTGGAAAATAAGAATAGCCGTTTAAATTAAATTAACTCTGGGTGTAATTTTTTTTTTAAAAAGGTAATTAAGTAAAAATTCAAAAGACTTTAATAAACTTTATGTAGTTCACTCTAAGCTTCTGATGTTTGTGATTTGTGTATGTGTTACTTTGTATTCTGATAGTTAAAATTATTCATGCAACCACTTTTTTTCTATTTTTACAAATAGCTTTATTGGGACATAACGGATATGCAGGAAAATTGCACATATTTAAAATAGTTTAGTAAATTTTGAGAAACATGTATACCCATCAAATCACTATAATTAAGAGTGAACATACTCATTCTCCCCAAGTTTTCTCATGCCCTTTTGTATCTCTTCCCATATACCCCCCAGTCACCGATCACATTCTGTTATCATAGTTTGCATTTAAAATGGAATCATACAGTATCTCCTCTTTTTAAATGTTTTTTTATTTTTTTAAAAGACTTTATTTATTTATTTGACAGAGAGAGAGAGAGAGAAATCACAAGTAGGCAGAGAGGCAGGCAGAGAGAAAGAGGAGGGAGGGAAGCAGGCTCCTGCTGAGCAGAGAGCCCGATGTGGGGCTTGATCCCAGGACCCTGAGATCATCACCTGAGCCGAAGGCAGAGGCTTAACTCACTGAGCCACCGAGGCGCCTCTCCTCTTTTTTTAATCTGCCTTTTTTCACTCAGCGTAATTAGATTCATCCATGTTGTGTGTATCAGCATTACTTCTTATTGCTAAGTAGTATTCCGTTGTAGGGCTGTACCATGGTTGGTTTGTCTGTGTGCCTGGTGGTGCTGATTTGGGTTGTTTCCGCTTGCTCTCAGTTTTTAGCTATTCACGTGGAAAGCTTCTGCAAACATTTGGATATATGTTTCCTTTAGATGTATGTTTTCTTACCTCATGGGTAAATAGCCTGGAGTGGGATGCTTGGATGATCATTCTTTCTAATGCTTTTCTGTGGTTCCTTCCCTGGCCTCAGGTGGTTGGTATTTTCTGCACACCCCCGTGCTAATCCGTACTATGTTCACGGGGGACTCTGTGCAGATCTCAGCAATTCTCCGTCTGTGCTGCTCTCTTCTCTTCATGTGTGCTGTGAACCCTAGCTATCTTGGTCTCCTCAGACCCTAGCTATCTTGGTCTCCTCAGACCCTTGTCTGTTCCCACTAAAAACTCTAGGTAGTAAGCCTCCCTAGGGCTCATTTGTGGCCTCTCTCTTAGGGTTTGCTGTTCTTTGTCGCCTGTTATCTAGCATATTAGAAACCATGTTTCAAAGCGGGGAGTCTGCTTCTCCCTCTCCCTCTGACTCTACCCCCTGCTTATGCTCTCGCTTTTTCTCTCTTACTCTCTCTCTCAAATGAATGAATAAATTTTAAAAAACTTAAAAAAAAAATGTGGCTTTTTTGGGGGGGTCTCTTTTAAGCAGGAGGGAAGATTAGATCCTTGTCTATCTTGGTTAGAAATGGAGGTCTCATATTTTTTTAAATTAAGGCACTTTTAATTTTATGCACACACACATATATTCCATTATGCTAATATCCTGTTTTCTAATTATTCCCTTGTTCCAGATTTCAATTTTTCCAAATAGTACTAAACATATACTTTTTTGTCCTATTTAGGATTATTTATTTTAGAACTACATTCTCAAATTGGGTTAATAGGCCAAAGGTAATTTAAGAATAATAAGCTAATTAATAATAATTAATAATAATAAGCTAATTTTCAGACTGCACCCTGTAAATACTTTTCTGTAGATATTTTGGTTTGGTTTTGTCACTATTTTTGTTAGATTTCTCAGATTAACAGGACCTTAGAATTGTTTTCATTTGCATGTAATTGTAGTAAAGATGTGCATTTTACATGTGTTCTACCACATTTCCCTTTGCGTATACTATTTATCTCCTTTGATTACTTTTAAAGGAGAATAATTATTGTAGTGATTGTATCTTTCTAGTGTGGCTCTTGAATGGGTTTCAGTATGTGGTTTTTTCCCCTATATTGGAATATTTTATTTTAATACATTTCATTTTATAAGACTGTTTTTTTGTTTGTTTGTTTTAGAGCATTGATCGTTTTACGTCCTAAATGTATTATCTTTCCATAGCTGGGCTTAAATATTTCTTAAGTCTTTCTCCATCCTATCCGCCATTTACTTACTTGCTTGAAAGCTTAATTTTGTGATACATCTGGAAGTTTATTGCAGTGCCTGTTGAAACAAGCAAAGTTCTTGTTAGAAACTAACTCTCTTGATTATAGAAGTAACTGGCATCCCAGTTCATTTCAGCCCAGCTCAAACCATCCCTTTAAAAACTGCTTGTTGGAAACTCTGGTTTTTCATTCAGCAAATTGCTTCTCTGAAACAGTCATACAGATATTCTGGAAGCCTGCTGAGCTTCAAGAACTCCCTGGTGATGAAACACTTGTGTTGCTTTTAGTGCAGAAGTTTAATCATTTCTGAAAATTACAGTTGGCTGTAATATGGTCATTGGCCAGTGCCTGAGGTGTTTGGAATCCCACTGAGTGTCGTGAATACGTATATGTAGAGTATGTGTGCATATTTCCCCAAGTTGCTAGCTACTGCTTCAAACTCTCAAGTGGCCTAGGTTTGAATAGCCAAAGGCCTGGGTTTGATGGCTGCCAAGGTGCCAGGTACCACTTCTGAGTACTTGACATATATTATAGATTTAATCCTAATAACAGTATGTGATTGGAAGGATTTATGGCTCACCAGTTATAGATGAGGAAACTGAGGCACAGATAGTTTAATAAACTTGCCCAAGATAATGCTGCTAAAAAAGTGTTAGCCAAGGGCGCCTGGGTGGCTCAGTGGGTTAAAGCCTCTGCCTTCGGCTCAGGTCATGATCTCAGGGTCCTGGGATCGAGCCCTGCATCGGGCTCTCTGCTTGGCGGGGAGCCTGCTTCCTCCTCTCTCTCTGCCTGCCTCTCTGCCTACTTGTGCTCTCCGTCTGTCAAATAAATAAATAACATCTTAAAAAAAAAAGTGTTAGCCAGTAAAGTTTGAAGGAAGAAAAGGTAATTTTCTGATATTATACTTCCTTTTGAGTCTGTAACTGCAGTCTGGAATCACAAAATCTGACAGGGTCCAATTCAGTCAAGAAAGTTCACAGTCACGAAGCACAGTTTTTGTGACTAAGCAGGTAAGACTCGCTGTCCCGACTGGGGAGCAGGAGCAAGATGCTGGCAGTACATGGTGAGATTCGAATTGTGCCGTCCAGCATGTGCCCGTTCTGCTTCCCCTTTTTCTTTGAAACTAGAACTTTTTTTTTTTTTGCAGAAAACTGAACGTCGTTAGGGTTATAATCTTTTATCATCTTAATAGAAATTTGCTGGGTCTCCATAATAGAAACTTACTGGCTTTATAATGAACAGGTACTTATAACTCCGCTTTCTAATGAGCACATGAATTTGTATTGACCCTTTTCATCTTGTGGCCAGACTAGCTCACAATCTTCATTTCACTCATTATCTCTTGTCCCATTGTTCTGGGGCAAGGCCCAGTCAAATCTGAGTAATTCATTTGTTTGGACTGACCTTTAATGCACGGCATAGCATTTGACATTGCTCTGGTAAAAGCCTCTGCCAGTTTTCCTCATGATTTTTATGTGCCAACTTTGGTTATTTATTAAAACTCAGGTTTATGTTTATCTTGTTTCATTTAAGATTCTGTGATTTATTATTGTTTTAAGAAGATGGGAAATACGTGGGGCAGTGATGCTTTAAATTAGAAGATGAATGTGTTTGAAGTTTTGTATCCTGGAGGCCAGACCCTGCAGTGTGCAGTTTCCTGGGCACAACAAGAATATTTTAATAAAATACTCCTATTACCCAGGAAATAACTCTTCTCTTTCTACTCTTCACACCTTCCCTGGGGATAGTGTAGCAAAGGCCTGTAAGTATAAGTATTAAGTAAAATGTGTCAAAATGGTATTTCCTGTGTAAGTGGGTATAGTGAAGAAATTAAGGAGAGAGACTTTATACGTACAGTTCCAGTTCCAGTTTCTGTTTAGACATCCAGGTGCAGGAGTTAGTGTGAAAAAGTGTGTATTTCTTAAAACCAACAGTTCAAGGCACTTATGGCCAAGCCACAGGAGCGAGGATGTCAGGGTAGCGTTCACTCCTCCGGGCTGGTGGTTATGCAGAACCAGGCTCCATTTAACTCCCAACTCAAAACAGGTATTTCTGCTCAGGGACAATTTGGTATTAAGAGTGTGATGACCTTTTATCCTCTGGGATCTGTGGATTTAGGGACGGTACATTCCTTTCCTGTTCCCATCCACAGACTTGTGATACGTTTCCTCTGTGGTCTTCACACCCACCTCCTAATTTTTAGCCACTAGGGCTCTTTTTATTCTTGCTCACAAATAGTGAATTTTATAGCTATCAAATTGTTATATCCAGGGACCCAGGTTGTTAAGGGAAAGTCAAGGTCACAGATTTGTCTTATGATCAAGGCCTCACTGTACCTCTTCCCCACCTTCCCATAATGAGTGGAAACATCCCTGTAAAGAGGAAGTGAGGGGTGCCTGGGTGGCTCACTTGGTTAAGTAGCTGGCTCTTGATTTCATCACTCAGGTCATGATCTCAGGGTCCTGGGATCGAGCCCTGCATCAGGCTCTGGGCTTAGCAGGAAATCTGCTTGAGATTCTCTCCCTCTCCCTCTGTCCTTCTCTGTGCTTGTGCACGTGCACCCTCTGTCTCTCTCTCGCTCTCTAAAATCTTTAAAAAAATAACTAGAGGAAGTGAGACCTTCACTCGGCAGAAGGGATTGAATTTAGGAAAAAGCTATATTGTTGTTAGACTGATATCTTAATATGATACACGAAATATCATCTTGTAATCGGCGGAAATAAACATTGAAAAACTCCCAGGTAGAGATGGTAAAGTTGTTTGACTTAAGGGAGGATTCAGTAGAGCAAGCTACTTTGGAATCGAGATTCTTATAGCATTGACTTGGTTGTTCATTCCTCCTGCTTACCGGGATAAATGCGGAGTGGGTTCAGTTGTCCTTATTTGGGGAGAGTTGGGAATGGGCAGAAGTAAAAGGGTAGCTACTATAATGCATGAGATTGGATTTTATGTTCTTGATTTCAAAAACATACAATCACGGTATACTGTAGAGTGGGATGTATTTTAGGGTGTTGAAACGCAAAGTTCAAGGTATTTGTCAGCTTACAAAAGAAAATCGGTTGACTTTGAGATTTTTATACTCTAGCATAGAAATTTTTTACTATCGCAGGGCACGTAATGAACCCTTGTACGTTTTGTAAGGGAGAGGAGAAGGACCCCTTGTTTGGGGGCTTATTACGTATCCCACTGAAGACCTTGCTGAAAGCAGGTGTCCTCATTCCTCGCAGTTGCTGTCGCTCAGCCTCGTGACTCTGTCAGGCTTTCTCTGAAGTTTGCACTTGATGTTAAATCTTGTACCCTACCTTCCACATAGAGTTTCTTTGACCCTAACTGGTTATGTTTGTCTGCCCTCTTGCCAGTCCCATTTATGTGTGTCTTCAAATCACTTGTCATTTTTTTTTTTTTAAAGAATTTATTTATTTGAAAGAGAGAGAATGAGAGAAAGAGATCATGAGGGGAGGAGGGTCAGAGGAAGAAGCTGGCTCCCTGCCGAGTAGGGAGCCTGATGCAGGACTCCATCCTGGGACTCAGGATCATGACCTGAGCCAAAGGCAGACACTTAACCAACTGAGCCACCCAGGCGTCCCTTGCCTTGTCATTGTTAACGTTAATTTCTGAATTGAGTGCTGTACGTAGAAAGAGGACAATTTGTAGTCCAACTGACCTGGATTTAGAGTCTGTTTTGGTGACCGAGTAGTGACTAACATTGGATGAGTTATTTAATATATTTGAGTTCTGGCTTCCTCCTTTGTAAAGTCATATTGTTGAAATCTTCATCTTTGGAATATTAAGTGGGTCATACATAGTGCTTGTGCATATTAGGCATTCATATATTATGTAGTTATCTAATAATTATTTTTGTCAGTCAAACGTATTTAGTAGCTCTGACTCACTTTGGATCCCTAAATAAGAAAGTGCCTAAAAGCAGCTTCTGGCTTTTCATTTATCGCACATCCACCTCACCTAACTGGGAGCTGCTGGCTGCTTCCCTCAGGTCTGATGGTTTTTTCCCCCCTGTTGAAAGACTTATACTAATAATCTTGGCTTGTATTTTGTTTTTTTTTTTTTTTTTTTATAAAATCTATTTTTTTTTTAATTTTTTTTTTTTTATTTATTTGACAGAGAGAAATCAGAGCTAGGCAGAGAGGCAGACAGAGAGAGGGGGAAGCAGGCTCCCGCCGAGCAGAGAGCCCGATGCGGGGCTCGATCCCAGGACCCTGAGATCATGACCTGAGCCGAAGGCAGAGGCTTAAACCACTGAGCCACCCAGGCGCCCCTTGGCTTGTATTTTGAATGGCCTATTCTCAAGTGTCATTTTAACTTGATTTGTTATGTTAATGGATTCACAAATAATGTGCATCCTAATTAGTCCATATGTAATAAGGGGAGGTACTGACCTGCATACTTGCATACCACATTTTCTATGCAAAAAACCCTTAGCTCAGCTTTGCAGGGGGTGGGGTTATTATTGCTGCACATAAAGAAATCTGTTCTTTCTTGGACATGAATGGTAGTGACATATTACACAAGAGTAACTCATGAAAGCTAGGGATACATGGTTGTTGGAGTCATTTAAAATCGGTTTGGACAGTGTGCTGTTGAACAGAATACCTTATGAGTAGTTCTGGTCCTAATTATATCTCCCTCTACCAGTATAATGGCCTCCTGACTGGCCTCCTTACCTCCAGTTGTCCCTCTTCTAATCCAGTTCTATAAATGGCTGCTAGATTAATCTCCCTGAAGTATGCCTCTGATTCTACCCCTCTCTTTATCCTAAACTTTCCTAGAGAAAAGGGCCAAACTTCTAAGGCCCCATGATATGGCCTAAGCTTTCAAACTTAATTGTTATAATCTTTAATACTGTTCTTTTTAGAGTTGTTTTTAATGAGAAGTTGGAAGTATGTATAGATAGTTTTTTGTGTGTGTCACGCGGTGGGGGCATTTTTAGTAGGTGGGGGCTAAAAGTGCCAGGTGGGACAGTCCTACTCTTGGCAGATTTTATCTAGCCTGAGTAGCCGCTTGTGTACCCATTGAGGAGTGGTACGGCACAACTCTGACCAACTGGATTGTGTTTCCATACATGCTTCATGATTTCTTTATACTTTTCCTAGTCGGTCTCCAGCCTGGAATACTCTTTCCCCTTACCGGTATACCAGTTTACCCCCTTGTCAGTATTCAGACAGTTAGGATCATCTGCACAAAGCTTCATCAGATTCTTGTCAAAATTAATCTCTCATCCTGAGCCGCCATAGCATTTTATCCATAAACATAAGCCTATCTTGTTTTACGGTACCATTTTCTATTTTGCATTGTAGGTACATACCTCATCTCTATTACTAGACTTTTAGCTCCTTTGAAGGTAGATTTTATGTTTGATTCATGCTTGTATCCCCAGCATATGCAGCATGGATCCTTGTAGGTCATGAACATGTGCTTTATTTAAGTGGATGAAGACGTCTGTTCCTGCCTTGAAGCAAGAACGAGTTCAGGAATTGCTGCTGGTTACTTGAGAAGCCCCAGTAAGGGGCTGAATCATTTTGTGGTAGTTTTGGTTTCTCATATGTTTCATATGTTTTATAATCACTCCTGGATCACACTGACTAAAATGTGGTAACTTCTACTTGTGAAATCTTGCCAACACGTGAAACAATTAGAAGATTGTTTTTTTTGTGGTGAGTGGGATTATATTCTTTGGAGGAGGCGTAGAATAGAGTCAGAAGTCCTTTTACTAGTTAGGATAATGTGGTATCAAAATTGCCAGTTCTTTTAATGTGCATGGGTCCAGTCTCCTAACGTTAAAACTGTCATTTGAGTCTCAGTGAGGTTAACTTGTCCAAGGCAACAATAATGAATCCCAATGGAAATAATTGCAGTATTGTCATATTTGTTTTCTTTGACATCTCAAATTTGTACTTAGAATCACCTGCCTCTTCTTCTTCTTGACATAATGAAAGGTGATCCCGGTGTTTTCTGCTTAGGGTTTAACTCACTAATCATAATGACACCGTTAGTCTTTCTTATCTCTTTTGCTAGAATTGTTTCAGTGCTTTAACTGACAGATTAGACAATGAGAAGAAGAAATCCTTAATTTTAGATCTCTTTTTGTCCAGCTTGGTCTCTTAGATCAGAGCAACAGGCTGTCTAGTTCATGAAGAATGGGTTTCACAGTGCACTGGGATTTAGTAGCCTAAGCTGCTCTATGGTGGAAAAGTGAGTTCTTTATGATTCTGGCCGCATTTAGAATCTGACTGCATTACAGAGAACTCAGGTTTTATGACCTTTTTGTTAGGCTGCACTGCAGAGAAATTCTTCTGTTGCCTAGTCAAGTAAGAAGGTTTACTAAGTTTGTTCTGTTGAGCATCAAAGAGTAAAACCTTAGGACCAGTTACAGGGAAACCTACTGAAGTTTACTAGGAAAAAAACAACTTTCTACACAAGGTGTTCAATAAGGAAGTGTGCTTGTTGCTGCAGGAAGTTAGGGTTTTCCTTTCATTGAAGGCATTTATACAGGGCTGAATAACTATATGGTAGGAATGGTAGGAATGGCATGGAGGGGAGTTGAACGTGATTGGAGGCTAGATGTAAACTTTGAAGTTTACATTCTTCAAATTTTTATTCTCCAAATTTAAATTCTTCAAACTTTTGAAGTTTCCATTCAACTCACAGACCTTGTGACTCTGGGGTTTATAAATTCATGAACTTGATGAGACTGATTGATTTCACTATGGGAATAATGCATTTGCGCCTGTCTTTTTCTTTTTATTTTAAGATTTTTTATTATTTATTTATTTGACACACACACACACACACACACACACACACACACACACATATCACAAGTAGGCGGGGTGGGGGGGCAGGCTCCCTGCTGAGCAGAGAGCCCTATGTGGGGCTCGATCCCAGGACCCTGAGATCATGACCTGAGCCGAAGGCAGAGGATTAACCCACTGAGCCACCCAGGCGCCCCTGCACCTGTCTTTTTATACATTTGTTCATTAGAAGCGAGGTAGCTGGTTCTTGTTAAAGCTTGCCTCCACCTTGTGACTACAGTGTTGTTTTTCCTTGTTCATTATACTAATCAATATAATTAAACTATAGAATTCATCAAGAAAAATGGAAGCTGGTTTACTGCCTGTGATTCTGAATTTCCTAACCCTGGTTATGCCAAGCTTCTGGGGCAAAGATAATAGCAGTGTTTTTGGCCTCTTAGGAATTAAGAAAGGAAGGAGAAAACTTTTTTGCTTGTTTGAATTTTCATTGGAATAGAAGTCAAGGTCTGAACCTTGTATCTTAGTTTGATTTATAAGTCCCACTTTTCAATCCCAGGAATGACTTCTGGCTAGCCTTAGAGCAAATTAGCCAGATGCTTATATATTTGACAGAGCTTTCTCTTCTGTTATTAATCATTAAAGTAAAAGCAATCTACATAATGAAATGTCATTCCAGTAATAATGAAAATATTCCAAAGCTTTTTCAGACTTGTAATCTCAAATACATGAGAATGATTGCCTGGATTATTCACAATAATTTCATATAGGAGAAACAGCCAGGATACTGCAATTAGGGAATTATTTGCAGAACCTAGACCAGATTCCCCTTTTCTACTTAAGACAAGTTCCCATAAAATTTGCCTGGGTTTTATATATTAGTTCTCTAAGTCCTGACCAGTTTTTTTTTTTTTAAGGTATCTTTGTAGGTTTTTTTTTTCCTTTTGATATCTCTTTAAGGTATCTTTAGGTATCTTTAGGTGTCTAGCGGTGGTAGACAGAGCTGTACATCTTCTATAAATGAAGGCAGAGAGTAGTTTCCTGCCCTGCCTGTCAGGATCCTCAGTAACTCTTCTTACTCCAGTATCTTATTTACCTATCTGATTTCCTGTTGTATTTTGATTGCCTCTCTCAGGCCAAGGAGATTAATTTAAACACACTGATCTCCTTTGTGGTTGTTGAGGATGATTACCATTGAGGTCTGATTTGTTTTCCGGGGGAAAAGGGAAGTTAATTTAAACAGATCTTAATCAGAATAGTGTTTCCCGTGATATGTGTGTATGATTTTGAAGATTAGTGCTAGAGTCCTGCATTCTGACATGAACTCATGTGCTTTTTGCCAGGGACTCTGATAAGATACTGGAATTCAGAGGAGATGTGCAATTCCTTTGAGGTTAAGACACCTTTAAGCACCTTGGAGAGCTTATTTTTCTATTTAAACCTCTTTCTGTCATAGGTTACCATCCTCTGAGTTGTTAGTTTGCTGAAAATAGAACTTAATTGGCTACTGTACAAAGTGATGTTTTTTAACTGGGCAAGAGAATCATAATTCATTCAGCCTGTTAAGTCTTTAAGGTTGTGTGAAAATTAGAAAAAATAACCAAAACCTCACGTGGACCATGACTCCTGTGTAAACCAGGCCCAGAGTCTTCTCTGTGTGATTGTGGGTTGTGCCCACTAGAGCTTCTGACCATTATGTGTAGCTGGAGTGGGCAGTATCTGCCCCACCTCTGAGGCGTGTCCGTGACCATGGTCATTGTCCAGGACTGAGTTTTTTCAACTGCTCTGCATTTATTTGCCATAGAAATACCAAGGACTTGTCAGACTAGAACTGTCCAGCAGATGAGGCATTATCTTCCTCTTTTGGACTTTGGATTTTCCTATTTTGCTAAATAGGAAAGAGTTCTGTTGGGGGTGGTGTAGTAATGTACATGGCCAGTCATTTCCTCTCTAATTCAACAAAGATGTTGCAGGAGGGTGGGGACTTGTGGTAAGTGGGATATTGGGGAGGGAAATCCATTCCGGCTGTATGTTCTCTAAAGAAAGGGTGGTTATCGATACCTTTATCTTCTGAGGCATGCATGAGTCACTTCCCAGTGTGGCACCCCTTTTCATTTGAACAGGTAGAGTTATTGTGACTCCTCCCAGCAGACATTGAACCAGATGTGCCTGCTATTATAGAAGTAAAGTCTGACAGCTGTAACCTAACCTTTTAAAATATCTTTATGCTATCTACTTCAGCCATTTTAGATTTTTGAAGCCTTATTAGATATGAGCAATTTTTGCCCAAAGGAACAGGCTTCCTGTTTCCAGTGATTGACAAGATACTGGTCAGCAGACAGTGATTAACAGTATGCTGTGGTTCCCATTTTCCCCTGATGAATATTTGTGGTAACAAACTAACAGCAGCTTTGTGCTACAGCACAGTTGTTTGGGCTCATAGGGCAGTGGAGTTCCTTCTAGTTTTAGCTTTTATATGCCTGTACTTAATGAGAGATGTTGGGTGCTCTTAACATCTTGATAATTAAGGTTGCCAGAACTAAAGGGGTAGCCCAAGCATAGTTGCGTGTTCCTGGGGACTCTTGTCACAGCTGTACTTGGACTTCAGCCTTTTATTATTCTTCCACTTCATGTGACAATTCATGAGAGAACTTTCTTTTCAGTCATCACATATTTACTGAGCACCTCCTGTACCTGGATCTTTCTGTGCTCTGCCTTGAAGATGTCTTAATTTTTCTCTAGTTTGGTTGTGACTTTAGTCATGTTGTAAAAATACCATAATTAGAGTTTGGATAACTAGTGTTCATTAAGGTGGGAACATACACCAGTTATCTCATTTTGGCATTTTTTGGTGTACTGGGAAGAAACATGTTAAACCAATCTTTGGGTTCTTAATAGATATGTATGGCTTAATGAAACTGTATCTAGATTGGTATTCCTAGGTATAAAGAAAGCAAAGCAAACAGAAAGGTACTGACTTATGTTGAATTCCCACATGTGGGTTATATTGTGGTGACCCAGGCACTTGGTATGTTCTGATGGATTGAAACTTCAGAATATTATTTCAGAACTCTTCCCTACTGTTGAAGCCTTGTGCTTTGTTTCATGTGTGGCACAAGCGTCTTGGTTCCCTGTTTCACATATCACTCTCTCCAGTCTGTTGTTCCATACTGTTGCTTATTTGGTCTTTGTGAAGTTCAGACCCCATCATTCTTCTTCCCCCAAAGTTTTCTGTTTCTGTATTCCATAGGTTAACATGTCTGCCTGGTAATCAATACTAGGCCCTTGATATCTGTCCCTTGGCTCCCTGCCCAGCATCGCTTGCTTTTTCAACTGTCTTTCCCACTGCTTATCTCATCCCTCTCTCTGGAAAAGTACCTGGAGAACAGTGCCTTCCTACCTCCAACGTTATTACTTCTTAGCACAAACAACTAATTCCCCAAAGTTAAAAAAAGGGGGGGAGGTGGTGCTTGACTGGCTCATTTGGTAGAGTGTGTGACTCTTGATCTTGGGGTTGTAAGTTCAAGCCCCATGTTCGGTGTAGAGATTACTTAAAAATAAAATCTTGAAGAAAAAAAAAGACCTAACACATATAATTTAAGAATAATAGGCCTGCAGTCTGGAGTAGTTTACAATAAATTTGTTCAAACCCAGATTCATCACATTGTTCCCACTTTTTGATTTTGTGAAAACCAGGAAATCTTTATTATAGGCTGGTCCTAATTCACCAACTGTGTTTTTGAACCTCTTATGTACATGGTGAAATTAGCAGAAAGGCCAGAGATGTGAGGACGTGCATGAAGAACAAAATTTTTTTTTAAAGGTTCTGTTTATTGAAATGGAGACTATTGGAAGAGGATGGTTTTAGAGAAAGCCGTAAGCAGCGTGAGAGCAGAAAGAACAGAAGAAACGTAGTAATCATGAAGAGGGGGGTGACCTAAGGAAAGACATTTTAATTGATCAGTAGAAGGGAGGAGTGGGGTTAGTCAAAGTAGGAATTAATTGGAAGATGAACAACACATGGAAAAGGGGGAGACATGAAACCCGCCTTCAGGATTGTTTAATGACTACTTGAAGTTGATTCCTGATTATACAAAGACAGAAGTGATATTGATTCATTTTGTGAATTCTGATGCATGCTATTCAAAGAGGAAAGAAAGAAAATTCTTTATACAAGTTTACTGTAGTGAAATGATGTTCTTTTTTTTTTTTTAATTTCTTTTCAGCGTAACATAATTCATTGTTTATGCACCACACCCAGTGCTCCATGCAATACGTGCCCTCCATAATACCCACCACCTGGCTCCCCCAACCTCCCACCCCCCCGCCCCTTCAAAACCCTCAGGTTGTTTTTCAGAGCCCATAGTCTCTCATGGTTCATCTCCCCTTCCTTCCAATTTCCCTCAACTCCCTTCTCCTCTCCATCTCCCCATGTCCTCCATGTTATTTGTTATGTTCCACAAATAAGTGAAACCATATGGTAGTTGACTCTCTCTGCTTGACTTATTTCACTCAGCATAATCTCTTCCAGTCCCCGTCCATGTTGCTACAAAAGTTGGGTATTCATCCTTTCTGATGGAGGCATAATACTCCATAGTGTATATAGACCACATCTTCCTTATTCATTCGTCTGTTGAAGGGCATCTTGGTTCTTTCCACAGTTTGGCGACTGTGACTGTGGCTGCTATAAACATTGGGGTACAGATGGCCCTTCTTTTCACTACATCTCTATCTTTGGGGTAAATACCCAGTAGTGCAATTGCGGGGTCATAGGGAAGCTCTATTTTTAATTTCTTAAGGAATCTCCACACTGTTCTCCAAAGCGGCTGCAACAACTTGCATTCCCACCAACAGTGTAAGAGGGTTCCCCTTTCTCCACGTCCTCTCCAACACACGTTGTTTCTTGTCTTGCTAATTTTGGCCATTCTAACTGGTGTAAGGTGGTATCTCAATGTGGTTTTTATTTGAATCTCCCTGATGGCTAGTGATGATGAACATTTTTTCATGTGTCTGATAGCCATTTGTATGAAATCACGTTCTTTAAGAAATACCATCCATGGTGGCTGCTGGGGAACTTGGCCCTCTAATAATAAGCCTTTTGGCCTGAAAGTAATTTAACCATTCAGTATCTTTCTGGGTGATTATAATTGTGAGATATTTGATAGTCATAAAATTTAGTTAACATTCTTGCTGTTGAATTGATTTTTAATGTTTATTTGCAAAACCTCAAATATGTTTTCAAAGCCTCGAATGCTTTCCCGGAGTTATCCATTGTACGCTCCCTAGATATGAAATATCAATTTTACAGGCTAGCAAAATGGTATTTAATGGTGGCTGACAGGATAGTGTTTAAGGACAATATGTATTGGATACTTAAATTTTTCTATTATCTGACTCTTGGCACAGATCATTGAATTTAAGTTGTACTGAGATTGCAGAAGACCTGGCCGCCTTAATAACCCAAGCTACGCAGCATGTTTATTTAGTCTCTGGACCTCCCTGTGCCTTTCTGCTTTCTAAGCATGTACAGAAGAAAATCAAACCATTTTGGGTTTCTACCTCCACATCTACTTGCATTAGGAAAGATGTCTAAAAAATGTGAGGGACATTTTCAGGCCGCTTCTTGAAGCCTGGAGCATACCAGTTTTTTGATGATGTGTTGACATCAGTTTGTTTTTTCTTTTTCTAATGTTTGCCTTCTCTGATTGTACTTGAAGACCAAAGGTTTCACCACATTCCCCCTTAAAATTTTGAAGCTACATTTGGCAGATCTACAGCTCTAAAGATATTTTGTTTCATACCTATACATCTTGCCTTGAATTTCATTTTAAAATTGATTACTGTATTGTAGGCATATGCAGTGTCGTCTTAATGGCTCCTTGGATAAAATACATTTTTCAGTTAGATAAGTAAATGAAGTCGTCTGGGTTACTGAGCATGACTCACTTAAAACCTCATTTGGAATGATTTCTCTTTCTACCCATTGTTAACCATATATCCTGCTGGTTTGTGGCACTGGGACTTTGCACAGGAGTTAAAGCATGAAGTGTAGATTTGTGGATAACAGCCCCTTCCTCAGCACAAAGACGGCTACTTTTTCCTTTTCGCTTTTCCTTTGATCTCTTTTTGGCTTTACTTTCATCCTTTGCTATAGGATTCTTAGCTGCTTGTTTCTTTTTTCTTAGAAAAGTGTGAGCACATGAGTTAAACTACAGGGAATTTTGGAGTGATTTGATGAATGTGCTATCCTACACATAACCCATATGGGTTGTTTGAATAAGAAGCCCCTTTATGATAGGCCCATATTTGCATATTTGCTTAGAGTTTCTCCGCTGAATCCTGTGGGGGTTCCTGTGGCACATAGTGTAAGCTTCCCATCATTGCCATGCATCCATCTGCTCATCGGAATACTTTCTGCTTCCTCCTCTGCCCCTGCCACTCATAATTCTTAAGTTACAACCTCAGTGTGGAAGGGGGAGGAACAATAGCTCTTATCATTGAAGACTGAAAGCTGTTGAAAAAAATGGGATGAAAAAGAAGCAAAGCCATCATTGTTTTCTTAATCCCTCATATCCGCTTTCCTCTTGAACAGTTTAACTTTACTGTTGCTAAATTAAATAATGATAATTTGTTAAATTTATGAAGACCTAGTTTAAAGGCATTGGAAGCAGAAAGAGGGAAGGCATATAGCTCCTCACAGTAATGTTCCTGGAATGCCGCAGATAAAAATGACTATTGGTAAACCAGTTTGTGCTTTAGAAGTGGGAAAATGACTTTGTAAAGAAACAATTTTTAAAGTTTCTATGTGTAGAGAAGAATGCTTTTATAACACAAATAATCATTATAGCATTTTTTTCGCTGTTAATTTGGGATTTTTTTTCCTTGTGTAAATTTTAAACCATGCTACTTGATTTCAGTTTGGATTGATCAACTAAGTGGTTGTGGATCAGTATAGAAAATAGGACAGAGTGGTGTGATTTACCAAGTTTGAATACACCACTATTTGGGGATTCAGTCTATGTTCCTTGAAAATAATCCCTGGTAAAAATTTCATTGTTAAAACCTCCAACTTAAATATTTCCTGTGGATTAAGTCTGATTAAAGCCTGTCCCATCTGTTCAGAATCCATGTAGATAGGGTCCTATTAGTTTGCATTTAAATTCTGCTTTTGCAGGTTGAGTAGGGTTCTGGAGAACGTTGAACAGATTTGAGGGGCCAGTGTGGGGAGGTACTAGGGATGTAGGGGATAGAGATTGTGGTGGTGGTGAGGTGTCAGTCACAGTTTCATGTCACTGACTCGTCAGAGTCTGATTCTCTCTGGTTTTCTGGTTTTCCACAGCAATAGTGGACATAGTTGACTTCTGATTTTTAACGTTATGTGGTTTTGTTGACAATGGAAATTGGCTCGTCATTTGAGTGCTTTGAGAAGCTCTTGCTTAGTGTTGATATTTTATTGTCTCACAAGTGTTTCTCATCTGCTTTCCGATTATAGAAGACATCTCCACTTTTGAAATTCAGTTGTTTCTTTTGGTTGTTTCCATCTCCTTCCTCTCCTGGCTCCCTAACTCCTGATTTGGATTAAAACTTAAACAGCCTAAGCCTGGAAGACATAGGACATTTACACAGTTGCAGATTTATTACCTTTGAATTTTTAAAAATGAACTTTTAAAGGTTTCCTTTACATTTTTAAAGTTTCCAAGTAGTGCCCATATCTGTGCAGACTGACAGTTACATTGGAAGAGCGGGGGAGGACAAAGAAGTTAACACTCATCAAAACATTTTCTGAAGATGTCTGTCTTCTGTTTCCTTCTGTGATCTGATTTAATGAAGATATTTTCACCTCAAAGGACCATCTCCTACCAAGGATTAACATGTAATCTCATTGTTAGGTAAATGGGTGTGACTTTGTCCTCATGCCCTTGCTTAACTGTGAATGTTACAACATGGGTTATTTTCAAGGAGTCAGACCCATTTTTATGTAACAGTTACAGACTGATGGGCATTTATAGCTAGAAGGAACATCATTTAGATCCAGCCACCTCCCCCCACCCCACCCCTACCCCACCCCTCGCCCAGAGAAGGAAATTGAAGCCCAGAGAGATTAAGTAATTTTATTCGACAAACATTAATTGAGCATATGCCATATGTTAGACCCAATACTAGGTGCTGGGGGCTACAGAGATGAGTAAGTCTAAGTCCCTCCTGGAGATTAAACACATAGTTCTTAGATCCTACAGTTTGTAATTAGCGGGTCAGGAAGTAGAATATTTATGAAGCCTTCACATTCAGGTCTTCTAACTTGATAGGACAAATATTATATCATCCTTTTGTTCATTCTCCTGCCTTTAATTTACTGAATCATTCAATAAAGATTTTCACTTACTTATTTTTAGAACAAAATCCAGTGTTCTCCCTCGACATCAACACTGCTTAGCTAGCACTCTTCCTTGCAAGATTAGTGTCCACCAACCATCTCCGTTTAATCAAGCCCCCAAAGCCTGACTGAAACTACTGATGAAGCCATTGCCACATCTAGGGGGCATATTGCAGTTTTTATCTTGACTGTGTGTTGCCATGTCTTCTTAAAACTGTCCATTGGATTATTGGTGCTCCGATTGTCCTACCTCTTTCCTTTTTAATTTCCCTTAGAGTTTCTGCTGCCCACTTATTCCCCAGATGGGCCTGACGTATGCACAACTAACAGAAACTGGCATTCTCCTTGAGTTAGGATCCCTGAGGAGAGGGTCTTTTCGCCATCAGACCTTTTCAAGGTTGTAGGTGCTTCCATCTCTGTTCTTATAGCACATTGTACCTATTTCCCAATCCTGTAATTTTATGCTGTGCATTATCAAGGTTTTCTTTGGATTTTTTCCTAAAGAACTGGGACCATTTTCTTCAGCAACTGGCATATGATAATGTTTTTTAAAATGTAGTTTAATGCAGAATGACTCCTCACTGGCTCAGGCAGTCCATCCCTTTGTTTCTCTCTCCAGCCTTCTCTGCTGGGCTCTACGAGCTACGTTGCTGCCAAGAAACAGCTTGTGGTAGTTTGCTGTTAGTGGTAGATTTATAGTTCTATGAATTGTCAGTGTATTAATTCAAGTAAGAAGCTTAAACACAACCCTTAGTTACACCCAAATCGATGGCAAACCTTTTTTAAAAATTCATAAATCACATGTGCATAAACTTGAGCCCTCATCTGTTTGATTAAATCTGCATTTGTAATTTGTGTGGGACAAATAAACAAAATATTTTACAGCTAAAACAAGGATGTTTCCCAGTTCTCACTATGAGAGTGAATATCCTACATGATGGTATTGTTTCCATACTTAACGATAACCTAAACATTTGTGGTTCATTTGTGCTGGGCAGTACTCCATCCTACAAAAGACAGTTTCTGCCCTTAAGGAAATACAGTGTACTGCAATTTAAAAAAAAAAAAAAAGTGTGTAGATTGATTTTCTCCAATGCCTTGTTATGTGGCCATGATAGTTCTTTGGAGCCTGTTATCAAGCTGACCCATTTGCTGAGCTAGAATATTTATCTCTTGTTTCTCCATTTCGTTTGGGTTGCTGACCCTTCATCCTTTGCTACACACTTGTCCTTGATTAAAATTAGATCAATAAAGCTAAATTAAGGTAAAACGGGGAATTTCCTTAGGAGTATAAATGACCATATATTACAATTAAACTGCCCAGAAGGAAATATAATGTGTTTTTTTTTTTTTTTTTTTGGTTGGTTTGTTTGTTTTTGCTTTATTTTTACTCACAGCTTTTTCTTTTATTTCTGATTAGGACTGATGACAAGCTGTATGGGTTATACCTTATTTTTTGGAAGTATGGAGGGAGGTGATTTGGATTTTTAAGCTGGTGTTTCGGAATTTTTTGTTTTGTTTTGTTGTCCTGTAACCTCCTGGTCTTGGGTTGTGTTCAAATCTGTAAGATTTATTAGGTGAACATTCTGTAGCTAAGTGGCAAGATGTTCTGGCTTCTCATTAGCAGTGACCCTGGGTAGTTTTCTCACATTCAGCAGCATTTGTTAGGAGCCACCCAGCATTCTTGTCACCGAGTGGTGAGGCTGAGCTGGAGTTCTGGGTGAGGAGGTCACCTTGCACATATCTCCCCGGGGGAGGCAGGGGGCTTTGTAGGGAATGCTTAGGCTAACTGATTTCTCTCTTCTTTTTGCACACCAACTCTGCTCTTGTAGGACAAAATGCTTAGTGGTTGAAAGAAGGAGAATGGCTCTTTTTCTCTCTCCCAGAGCTGTTGGAGGAGCACACAGGGTCCTTAAATGCCTTGTAGTAGAATCCAATAGCTATGGATTATGGAGCCAGAGTTCCAGCTTTTGCCCCTCTATTTTCTCCTGGATAGACCTCGGTCTAAATTACACTGAGCCTCATTTCTTACTCTGTTGAGTTGTTCTGAGGATTAAATAAGTACAGTTGGGTTAAAAAGGTGAGTATGACGTTGTTTTTAACCTGGAGTGCCTTCTAATCACATATATGATGTAAGAAGTCTATCTGCATACTGACTTGGGTGAGATATGCCATGAGAAGAGAAAGGACATTTGGTTAGAGAGCTCCGAGAAGTTTTGCTGACGGGGGTGGATGGCATTTGAATATGGCCTTATAGAACTTTTGTCATTTTAGTAAGCTGGGTCTAGTGCTAAGATAGCAGTCACATCCAGGCATAGGATATAACATAAAAAGAAGAGTAGAAGATTCCATTGTGGTACTTGTTAAGGAAGGAAACAGTTTGGAATATAGTTGTTGGGAGCAGAATTGCCCTAGCATGCTTGATTATATTCATAAATAGTGACTAAGTAAACTCTTTTTCTTTTTCTTTTTCTGTGTGTGTGTGTGTGTGAGCTGTCAACCAGAGATATGGAATCATATCTGAAAACTCACATGTTAACTTGAAATTTGATAGCATGGTCATGCTACTCCCAGATTATAGAAATCAGACTGTTACCTCGAATGAGCTCTACTTTTTTTCTCGTGGTTTAAAAAAGAAAAAAAAAACCCAAAACAACAAAAAAGAAACCCTCCTAACTTAAAAGTGACCATTTTTTTCCTCATTTATTTAGTGTGTAAGTCAGAAGTGTCAAGTATATTCATGTTATTGCAAGACAGATTTTGAGATTTATCTTGTAGAACTTAAGCTGTATACCCATTAAACATGTTTTCCCCCTTCCCCTCAGGTCCCTGGTAACCATCAAGCTCCACTTTTTTTTTTTTTGGGCTGGGGACATAAAAGAAGTTTCTAGAATCCATTCAGTAACCTCTTAATGAAAAAATATGTACTATAAAACCTGGTGTTATTTTTTCCATTTTGTTGTAGTAGAAAAATGACATGTTGTTAGTGTTCTATGCCTATGAGTTTGGCCATCTCTACTAACCCTCACTTTATTTCTATTCCTCTTTATGCTGTAGTAACCACCTTGAAACATTTAAGGTTTTACTCTTCCATCTTGACTATGATCCCAACAAATGAAACCATGAGTGTAGCCTTGTTACTGTTGAACTTTTTAAGATCACAAAATGTTTCACTATCCAAGAGAGCATTTAACAATGTATCAAGTAGAAAAAGTTTAGGATACATTCTTCTCATTGTTTAAATGAGTTTTGTTGACTTTTTGGATTAGGCACACACTAGCCTGGAAATCTCTTTACTCTAATGTGGTACTTGTGTTACCAGGTAAATCTTGCAAGAATTTCTCTCCATCACCCTTTAAAAAATATTTATTTATTTATTTATTTAGAGAGCATGAACAAGGGAAAGGACAGAGGGAGAAAGAGAATCTCAAGCAGACTCTGTGTTAATAATAAGCACAGAGCTTGGGATCATGACCTTAGCCAAAATCAAGAGTCAGACGCTTACCCAACTAAGCCACCCTGGAGCCATCATCTGTTTTAACTGTGGAAGCTTTTCACGTACACTCGTTCCATTTTTCTTGGGTCTTTGATGCACATTTTTGCATCGTAGATGGCCGAGTGCATAGTCTGGAACAGGATAGAGGTGGTATTCTCTGAGGGAAGTGTTGGTTACCAAAAGAGTATTGACCTATCTGATAGTTGCATGTTTCTTTGTCCAATTACATAGCGAGGAGGCTTTTGGCTGCTGT
Organism: Martes martes; assembly: GCF_963455335.1. Lineage (NCBI taxonomy): Eukaryota > Metazoa > Chordata > Mammalia > Carnivora > Mustelidae > Martes > Martes martes. The sequence goes on from NC_137899.1 coordinate 84,574,718, forward strand.
TTTGGGAGATGGAAACCATACTGGTTGTTTTAACCGATGCAACTTAATATAAGAAATTATTAATCAAGCATGGGAATACTACAAAGGCAGAAAGAGAACTCTGAGGTTCACGTAGAGGTGTTCGTTACAAGATGCAGCTACTGCCTGTGGGGTTGGGAGGACGAATAAAACATTGGAATATGAAAACTTAGAGATTTGAGGATGGACCCAATGGAAGGGGGTTGCTGGCCTCTGTTGAGCTGATGTTTTTGTCTCTGAGCTTGACGGAGAAACACTGCAGAGCTGAGATCCAGACCTGCCAGGAGGGGCTCCTGGTTGATTGGTTCTGGAGAATCTGAGGAGGTAGGATGAGACGACTTCTGGGAGTGTTGGGCAAACTGTAAGCTGGAATCAGTTACTGCTCCTGGAACAAACTGCCATTGCTGAGGGGAAGAAGTGTAGCTCTAGAGAAGCTGACAGGAATAAGAAAGAGTTTGTCCCTTCTTCCTGTCCATTCTCCTGCTAACATCTCCTATTGGCAGAGCCTAACAGGGAACCAGCTGGCAAAGCAGAAACGTGCTTGGCAGTTTTCCCATCTCAGCATCACAAAGTGGAATTTAAAAAAGGTTAGGTTTGAAACTGAGTGACAGTAGCTTCATAACTGGCACAAATACTGTGTCCAACTTACTTAATCTCGATGAGCTTTCCAGGAGCTGGTGGCTTTGGGTGGGCATGCAGTACTTGCTGAAATGAATTGACCTTTTCAGGTCTGTGGCGGATTGGCTGTGGAACCAGACGGGAGCGAAAAGCCTGTGGGTAATCTGTCCGTCCTTGCCATCTCAGTAGTATTGGGGGAGATGAAAGAGAGAAACTGGTATGGGCTCTGGGGCCGGATAGATCTTTTTTGGGATCTTCTGCTCTGACATATGTTATCTTGAGCATGTTTTTTCTCTGGGCATCTTATTTGAGCAAACTAGTCATTCCAGCTTAATTGGTTACTGTAGGGATTAGAAATAATTTTTAAAGTACCAAGCACATAGTAGGCATTCACATGGTTTGGGATGTTTGTTTTGCTTTTTAACAGAGTGTTGGAGGAATTGAGAGTGGAGCCATCCCTCTGCGTTAGGGAGTTAAGTCAGAAGGCCGGCAGTAGGAACAGTAAGCATGTGGTTGTCACAATGGGATGGTGATGTGATTGACATAAAAACATTAACTAGGCACAATTAAAGTTTTGTTTGTGGCTAGAAGAACCAGGGAATTTCGAGTGATGTGACAGAAAACAGGAGCTTAAACTGCATTCGCAGTGACCAAGGTACCGGTCTCAGCTGGACAACAGAGCCATGGATGATCACCCCTGTTGCAAAGCTCAGAGTGGGAGCCCCCCTACTCAGGCCCTCGTGCCCTCACCCGACTCTTCTGGGGCTCTAGTCACTGGAAAGCTTGCACATTAGGTGCAAATGACTGGTACAGAGTAACTTCAATCCCTTTCTGACTGTGTTTATTCCAGGTTGGGTGAAAGGACAGTCTCTTTCCCCGGAGCAACTTCTAGCAAGTCTGGATTCAGCCTTGTCAAGGTCTCTTCCTCTGGTGGGGCAAGGCGTGATGTCTCTAGAAAGAATTGCCTTGCCAGCTGGGCAGTGTCCGTGCTGTTCACGGTTCTGGGAACTTGATTCACCTGTGTTTCTCCATGGTTGTAGTGACTGATAAATGTTGTCGTTTTCTGATTGATGGCAGGTAGGCTGTAGAGTAAAAGAGAATCCTCTTTGTTCTGTAGGGCTAGAATGATACCTGTCCTGAAGGCATAGGCCTTGTTTTAGTGAATTAAACCCACACTGAGAGTACTTTGAATTTGGTGGATAAAATATGTGGCAGTAGACCTGGCAGCCTGATTTAGACCTTGGAGTGATGCAACTGGCAAGGCAGAAGCTCAGTGTCTAAAGGGAGACCTTAAGCCGTGCACTTACATAATTCAGTCTCAGTTTTTGAAATGCATCACAATTTATTGCACAAATTTGACTGGAAATCTGGCTCAATTGAAGGTTCCACTGGCACCAGCTAAATAATGGTGTCATATCCAGCATCATTTTCTCTTCTGTGTTGTTCCAGGAAGAAACTTTAATAATTATTTTTTAATATGGTGAAGAAGGAGAGGCATTCACAGAGAAACATTTCTCTAACAAAAAATTATCTTCTGAATGGGCTTCCCTGATCCTGTGGTCTGTTACAGAGAAAATTGGTTTCCTATTGTAAGAGATTTATTTTCTTTTCCTCCTTTTCCTTCCTCCCCTTCTAGAACTGTGGGAGGGCTTGTGGCACGTCACCATGCTGGATGGGTTTCATCTGGCATGTAGCCTGTACTTTAAGTAACGGGGTTGTCTCTTCTGAGGGCATTGGCTCTCCATTTTTAGCCTGGGGATGAAGGGTAAGAAATGTGGGAGATTTCTCCATTACTAGAAAACATGATTTGGGGCCAACTGGTTAATTATGAGCTTCTAGTGAAAAGGAAAGCAGTTCCAGAAGGGAAGAGCCAGTTGTGATATACCGGTCCCTGCTGGTTTCCATTACCTCGCAGACCTCCAGGCCTGCTTTTGTCCTTGAAGATGCTTTTTCCCTGCTCCATTTTCCCTTCCGCTTTTAAACTCTGGTTTCTTATTTGCACACTTTTTGTGTTCTTTCCAATGAAGGGGTTTCCTATGTCAACGTTGATTCATGTTTGCAATCAGTCTTCAGAACTCCTAGCTCCGTAGAAGGAGGCCCTACTAGAGAGTCGCTCATTATTTTTTATTTCTTCCCAGCCCTATTTGTTCATTTGAACAGCAAACGAAGAGCGCGTGTGTCATTCAGCATCACGATGCACCTGTTAGGATTGTTGCAGATCAGTTTCCAGAACCTAGGAAGGGTCCTGCAGTCTTCCCCTGGTCTTCTCTTTTCTCTCATTTTAGCCACCGGAAACATCACCCCAGCGCATGCTCTTGTCTAGGCTTAAGTTTAATCTCCAATTTATGAGTTAGGGAAGGGGTGCTCTGGTACTTTGATTCCTCATTAGGAAATCTTTTATGTTGTAGTTCAGTATTACTTATTTTAAGTGTTGAATTGTCACACTTGATATTTTAAAAATATCAGTTCAGCTTTACTTAAATTCTGAGTGGTGTTATGTGCTCTTATAAGGATTTCTGGTAACCATTAGCTAATGATCAAGAGTATTTTCTTTCTTCTTCAAAGATTGTAAGTAATAGAATTCATTATGTCAGACTTGCAGAGAGAACAGAAGATTGCTTTAAATTCTCAGCCAGGTCAAAAGAGAACAGACCGATTATTTGGATTTTGTACACTTGTTTTTTCCAACATTACACACAGCAGTTAGAATATTACTTTTGCATCACTGCTTACAGAGAGCCTCGATTTTATAGTTTGGTACAGTGAGCTATCTAGCCTGGAATCTTTTTAATCATTATTCAGTAATGCCATTTGTGTAGTATAGCATCTTACTTGGTAATACTGGCCAGAAGGTAGAGACATGAGAAGTAATTTACCTTCCAGTAGTGTTGTATGGGGAGCATTCATTCAGTGACTCTGCTGGCAGTGGTATGAACCTACAGCGGTAATTGTCTCCCCTCACCCCCCCCTTAAGTGCACTTAATGTTTATTAACCAGTTCCATTTATTTCTGTAATCACAAGAAGTACAGTTTGAGTTTTAAAAAATAAATCTTTTAGATAGGACTTTCTGTTTTTCCTCATTTTATTCTCTCAGTATGTTGAATTTTCTAGGAATATGGCACTATGCTAGGCACTTTCTGGGCAACGTAAAGATCTTTTTTTCTCTCACAGTGATCTTTCCTTGTGTGGTCTGGTAGGGAAGGTAAGACTGATATGGAGTAATTAAACTGCAGTAATAACAAGGCAGAAAGTGATTAGTGCTGTTGCTTTGGCTTATCTCTTCTGTCTCTTGACGTTTTAGCTCTTGCTAACATCCATGTTAGATGTTGTAAAACTTAACTAAGTAGCTTTGCTTCTTCATAACACTGAAAGTGTAGATTTGGTTTTCCGGTGGAGTTTACATTACCTAAAATGTTCTTTGAATGTGAATTTGGAGTTGCCTTAATTTGTACTAATATATCTAGCCCTTTTATGATTTTTACAGGGTTTTGAAAGAATTTTGCCTGCTTCCCACTCTTTTCACTTGTATAATGCCAGGTAATTCTTTAAATTGCTGCTTATAAGGAGGAAACTGAGGCACAGGAGCAGCCAGGAGCTGCTGGTGGCAGAATCGTTGTTTAGAGCCCAGGCTCTTACTCTGTTGGTCAGCAACAAGCTGCATACTTACTCTTGATCATTTGTTGCCATCACATGCTTAAGAGGAGTGTTCGATTTCAAAGTCCAGGGCGGCTCTTTCGTCTCTGACTTCAGGAGTAGTGAACTTGAGCTTTGTTCTCTTCAAGGATCTGATGCCCTCTCTGTCTCATTATCTCAGTCTTATCGGCAGAATCCTCACTATTCCTCTAGGAAAGGTGGCCCAGACTTACTGCCCCCTTGGAGCAGACTTCTATTTTCAGAGCAGTTGGTGAGTGGGGGAAAAGATTTTGCCCTCTTGCTTGTTGGAAGCCGTCTCTATGCAGGGAGAAGACGACGGGGCAGGGCTCCAGAGTCACTTTTATTTTCAGTTTTCTTCGGGGTCCAGGAACAGCTTTGCTGTGGATCGCACAGCTTCTGACTTGTGAGCTTTGGCATTCTTTAGCCTTGAGGTCTGTGACGGGTACTGCTGCTCTTTTCTTTCATTCCCTCCTATGCCGGCAGAAGTATTTGCAGCCAAGTGAAGGGACCCCATATGGTTTGGCGCTTGGATAATGGTTTTGCGCTTGGATAATGGTTTTGGAGCCCTTAGAGCCTTTAAAGGATTTATTCTTAAAGCCTTGACAGGGTCTTGGGGGAAAAAAGTCCTGATATTTGGCTTCTTGCCCCCCCCTTACCTCCCTCAGCCTTATTGCATCTGAGCAATAAATAGCAAGTCCTTCTGAAAGTGCTCATAGTTGACTAATGTAATTGAGTTAGAAGAGCAATCTCCGGACGCATTTTTCCCCCCTTTCATGATGGTCTTGAAAATGGTACTTTAATTTTGGGATGTGCAGGTTCCTGTGGAACATAATCATATGCTGTGCACTGCAGATGACGGGCAAGTCCCTTCAAGGACACGAGGCTGCCGAGATCTGCTCGGCTGCTTTCCCTCTTTGGATGCCGTGAAGCCGTTTTCCTGGCAGCTTGCCAGGCTGTGACTGGGCCTGTTTGGGGGAACTGTCACTCCCTCTTTTCTGTTGTCACCGTGGCTAGTCTAGGTCTAGACCACTGTGTGTCTGAGGACAGGCAGACAGGAGAGAGGATACACCCTCTTTGGCTGGTCCTTGCCCGTGGGCAGGTTGGTTTTCTTTCTTGATTCTCGGGTTCCACATTCCATCTTCTTACAGCTGGACTTGCGGAATATTTGAAAATCTTGTTTCGTCCCTGTGACTAAAACGTTTTAAGTTGTTTTATCCATGTAGAAGTTTAGGGAGTGTGTTGAGTTACTTTCAGCTACGTATATAGAGATGCACTTCGATTCTCCAGTGATTTACTTGTTTATTTTTGTTTAACTGTTTGCCATTAAGCACTGCAGTATTGCTTTCTGACTCTTAAAACCTTTAACCTCCTTTTCTTGCCATTTTTTTAAATGGGACTGGGCACTCGGTATATACAGCACCATTTTCAAGGTGTGGCCCACAGACCTTCTTGCTGCTTATTAAAAACACAGAATTATGGTAATCACATGCCAGACTTACTGAATCACAGTATCTAATGGGGGCCTGGCAGTCTGCATGTTTACAAGCTCCCCAGTGATCCTTAGGCACACCAAAATGTGACAACCACTGACAGGCGATGATTGCTTTTTGGAAATAACAAGCCCGAAGTATAGTGTCCCACCCACCAACAGTGAGCATGGGCCTCTGAGATAGCTGCGTCTGGAATCCCAGCTCTTCTGTGACCTGTTACATGAGCTAGGAGCGTTTCCTTTCCTTGCTGTACAATTGGAATTCTACTCCTCGCCCCCACGATCCAGGGAGCATTGCTGTCAGCATTCAGCCTGCTTGATAGGGTTGTTGTAGGGGTGATAGGGTTGTTACTGTAGGGGAGGAAAGTTCCTTCCCCCAAAGTGTCCCTGTATGGGTCCTAAAATTAAACTGACAAAGACAGATTAATAGGAAAAAAACATGAAGATTTATTTAAGTTTTATGTGACATGGGAGCTTTCATAAGAAAATAAAGACTCGGGGCACCTGGGTGGCTCAGTTGTTAAGCGTCTGTCTTCAGTTGTGGTCATGATCTCAGGGTCCTGGGATTGAGCCCCACATTGGGCTCCCTGCTCAGCAGGAAGCCTGCTTCTTCTCCCACTCCCCCTGCTTGTGTTCCCTCTCTCGCTGTCTCTCTCTCTGTCAAAGAAATAAATAAAATCTTAAAAAAAAAAAAAGAAATTAAAAAAGAGAAGAAAGACTCTGAGAAATAGACCTGAGTGTTTTTATGTTAGGTCAATGAAGAATGGACTGCTGGGTAGAAATATGATAGGTGAAAGAGTATGAGGAAAGTGTCAAGACCTGTTGGTTTGGATTCTTTGTAGTGTTATCTTTTCTTTGGCAATAAGGATATTTTTTTTCCCTTCCTCCGGATATAGGAAGGCCATCTCTCCCGTGAGGTTTTATGACCTGACCTGTTGGAGGGGAGAAGGGTAGGGATAAGGTCAAAATGACCTTCCTGTTTCTACTGTTCTCTCAGACTCCAGCTTGAACCTCATCATTTATAATAGCATTGATTATCAAACATTAAGTTCCAGTGTTTTTCATACATGTTATTAGATCCTTAAACACGGTATCAGCAAGATCAAATATGGTTGTCAGAAAAATTGAGAAATTTGAGGGACCCGTAGAAGCAATGAAACACTTCAGGGGCATAATCATGGGGTTGAAAGATTAGCCCACTCCGGTCTTATACCTGTGAATTTTTATAATCGCTTCCCTCCCCCTGCAGTTTAAGTTTCTGTTGTTTACCATTCCGTCTTTATTTCCTGGGGATATGTATGAAATGTATTGCGTTGTGGATTTGGGACTTACGCAGACCGTGTCTCTTTAATAGACTCTGTTTACCTTCAAGAGATACTTTGGCAGAATGAAATGAAGCTAATTGGGAAATAAGTATCTTTTTTTTTATGAGACAACTCCTAGAGAAATGTTTGTATACGCGCTTAATGTATATATTCCTTTAGAGAGAGTGGTACAAGCTGACTTCCACTTGGCCAAGGCAGTTACAATTTTGAACCTTTCCCCTGGTGCCGACTATAGCTTTCTAGTTAACTGACCACCTTTATTAAAAATATGCTACTCTATGGGCTAAGGACGATAAAATAGTGGATATCCCCGTGGATAGTGTCTCCTGGCTGCCAAGGGAATTGAAAGGTTCTTGATTGTAAATATGCCCAGGGCATGTGATAATGTTCCTATGTTCAGTCTATAATTCAAATGGAAATAGCAGCCTTTGTTTATTAAAATGGTGTGTGTGGCAGGGCAGCTGGGACTGGTCCATTATTTACTGTTGGAGATTTTATCCATTTTAATCTGATCATGTCTGTTCTTATTTTAGTTCAACAGTCAGTTTTAAGATCTTCATAGAGTACAATTCTGCTTGGCTACTTTAATTAATATTATTATAGTTCAAGTCTCCTACTAAAAATAAAAATCAAACTTGTTTTTGACCCTGGTTATTTGAGAGCACATTTGTAGTTAAGTTATTCCGTTCTGCCTTGTGGAAGGATACATTTATGAACTTTTTTTTTTTTTTTTGGAGGGAAAAAGTGGAATTTAATGCATCTTTTATGAGGAAAAGAATGACCATTGTTTCATATTTTATTCCTCTGAAGTAAAATATTGTGAGCAAAGGGAAAATGTTGACCAAACAAGGTTTGGGGTTTCCTAACCCTGAATATTTTTCACTTAAAAAAAATTCCAACATTATAGAATAGTATAACAGGCATTCCTTTTTCAGTCTTGGTATTAGACCACGTATTCTTCAGATCCTCTTTTTCTCTTTCTTTCAAAGACAGAAAACGTCACAGAGAAAGCTGGAAGTCTCGTGTACTCATCCTCAAACCCATTTCTTTCCCCTTGCTTCTTTTCTTTTTCCCATTACCCATCCCTCATCAGTACCCATTGTAGTAGCTACAGTCATGTCTTCGCTGCTCCTTGAACCCACCAGGCATGCTTCTAACACAGGGTCTTTGCATTGGGCATTCTCCCTGCCCTTCTCCAGATGGCTCCATCCTGTACCTTCCTTAAGTCTTTATTAAACTCTAATGCGCCCTGTAAGGCCTACCCTGATCACATGACAGCTGTGGCTCAGTGCTGAGCTCCCTCTCCTCCTCCTGAGCTTTTTCTGTATCTGTTTCAGTCATCAGCTACTATACCTTTGTACTTTGGCCTGTCAACTTTGCTCATTAAGTGTTTTCAGTAAAGAACTGCTTTTAATTTTAGTGGAACCACATTTATTAGGCTCTTCTCCGCCCCACCCCCCACCCCCTGCTGTGGTTTGTTTTTTAAGCCTTGTTTAAGAAATCCTGCAGTATCTCTGGGGCATTAGAATTTTGCTACAGGAGGAGCTAGATAAAATTTGGCCTGAGGTTGAAACCCAAAGCTGGAGGTTGAATATAAGGCCTTGATTGGAGATTTCATCCATTCCCTCCAAGTGAGCATTGAGCAGCAACCACATTTTGGCAACCAGCCAAATATAACTTCCTGTAAAAATGCCAAGTGGGTTTTTAGATGCTGAGATGTGGGTGTTGGGCCTCCCTCTCCAAACGAGTGAGAAGTACAGATAATTGAAGTTATCTCTAATGTGTGAGTCATTGCAGGGCCTACATACAACGTCATTTCTCAGGATGAACAGTGATTACAGCACATAATTGGTTTTTGTATTATCTGCCCACCAAATAAAGCAAGCATTCTCTTTTGCTTTTATTTAAAAAAAAATATTTCTGTGTAAATTAGAATCTAAACTAGACAGTCCTTTTTAGCAGGCAAGATCCCGCTAAAGTCCTGTTTTCTCAGAATACATTCCATACCTCAATTGCCTCTTAGAGATTTCAAAGGCTTTTATGTACCTGGTAATTTGGAGGAATTGCTTTTATTTTGTGGTTTCCTAGGGACTTCTAATATCTCTCTTGTAAGATGTTTGCAGATGTCAATAGCTACTAGTTCTGAAGGGTTAGAGTAACAAGATCATTCTGTTTTCACTTGTGATACCTTGTTTTCTGCTTGTGCTATTAGTTCTTTTCTAGCTTCATGACAGACATATAATCATTCAGAAGTTGCCTGGATTTTTATTGGGATGTTTCTCGATATACTCTCTATTTTCTTTCATTCTTCTGAGAGCATTTTGTCTTGGGCCAGTTCTGTTGAGTGTCTTTCTTGTTCAGATAGTCATTTTCACTCATTTATGTATGCCTCATCTCGTGATCTTCATTTGAATATTTGTTAAAGCTATTATTTCTTAGCTTTCACTCATTGTTTCAGAATTCAGTCAAGTCATACTGCCTTATGATCTCTGTGGTGTTTCGGAATAAGTAGGATAAGGTTCACACATTCAGGTTCTGTGATAAATCATGAGGCGAGGCGAGGTAATTGTCAATATTTTGTTTACTTCACTGTTTATAATGTTGTTCACTTAGGCTTGTGTAGTAACACAAATACTCTCTCTAAACAGATTGTCTTCCATTGCATGGTGAACATAAATTATCATTGGCATTTCTTCTTTCCCGAAGGTTGATTCTGATAACCGTTGATTTTTGTCATTATTAAAAATACCGTTCATTATTGGCACCTAGAATCTTTGGTCGAGCAAGCATTCTTACTGTATCATTGACTGTCATCATAAACTCTATTTTATGGCTTATATATTATACTTAGCTCCTCAGGAGTGACTCCTATTTTGATTTGGCTGCCTGGATGTTTAAAAAATATCCATAATCCTGTATATTTGCCCTTGTGTTACCCCAGCAACCCTCGTGTATCCTGTTTTGATCTTTTTTTTTTTTTTTCCCTGCAAAAAACTTCATGTTTAGGGCCATCCCTCACTTATTAGACTGTGATTGTGACACCCTGGGAATTTGATCCAAGTGTGGCAATCTTGTTGTTCCCCTTAAGAGCATGTGGAGTCCCACACATTCAAGAAGGAATAGGAGCTCGCCTTCATTTCTGAACATACCTCCTTAACCTCCAAGAAGAACACCGAGTGCTGGAATGCTGCTGCCACCTTGTTGTTACTATTGTTTTCACCAGAGGAGCTAGAAGGCAGTGGGATAAAGAATGTGGAACTCAAACTCAATTCTGTGTATTCTCATAGAGATTTTTCTTGGTGATGTCAATGAATTGTTTATATGCTGCATTCTGGACACCAAGGCTTGGTTAGGGTATAGGAGGAGACACCTATTTCAATTCCCTTGACCTCAATATTGTCATTAGGATTAGTTTAAACATGGGGTATTAAAATGATACAGCTTCTTTATTTAGGAGTAGTTAGCTATTTAAGAAAATAACTTGAATACCTCTTTCAGTATAGAGAGGATTATAAAGAGGTAAGGCCAGAAACTGTGGAAAGAACCTAGATGTCCATCAACAGATGAATGGATAAAGAAGATGTGGTGTATATACACACAGTGGAATATTATGCAGCCATAAAAAATGAAATCTTGCCATTTGCAACGACGTGGATGGAACTAGAGGGTATTATGCTAAGTGAAATAAGTCAGAAAGACAATTATCACATTATCTCTGATATGAGGAATTTGAGAGGCAGGGCAGAGGGTTGTGGGGGTTAGGGAGGGAAAAAATGAAACAAAATGCGATCAGGAGGGAGGCAAACCATAAGAGACTCTTAATCTCACGAAACACTGAGGGTTGCTGGGGGGTGGAGGGGGAGGGATAGGGTGGCTGGGTTATGGACATGGGGAGGGTATGTGCTATGGTGAGTGCTGTGAAATGTGTAAGCCTAATGATGCACAGACCTGTACCCCTGGGACAAGTAATACATTATATGTTAATAAAAAAATATTAAAGAGGAAAGGCTAGGTGGGCTAAGTATATAGGATGGGTAAGCAGCTGTACAACTCTGGGTTAATTAGTCCTTGATTTTCTTTTTATTTGTGAATTCCGCGCCCCCCCCCCCCCACCATGATCTGGGTCCTAGGGATTCTGAAATCTGTACATGTAGTTCTGTTCTTCTAACACACTTGATTTCTGTGTATATGTAATTTTGCTATTTCTTTTGTAGTTAGTTCATCCCAACTATTTTTTGAGCATGTACTGTAGAGAGGAGGCACTCTGCTTGTTTCCAGGGTCACATAATAACAGAAATGGGCAGGATCTCTGTTCTTGTGGAACTTAGGGGCTAGCTGGGGAGAGACATTAATCAGACCTAGCAATCTAGCCAGCATCTCTGTATTTCTTGTAACATCGCCCAGCCCTCCACAACCCCCATCAAAAGGCAAACTTCTCTTGACTTCATATGCATGTCATCATTTGTTGGATTCTTCTTCTTTTATTCCCTCTATCCATTCTGTTCATTTGTTCTTCCTTCCTCCCTCCCTCCTTTCCTTCCTTCCTTCCTTTTCATGAGATTTTATTTATTAAAGAGGGAGAGGGGCACCGAGAGAGGGAGAAGCATATTTCCAGTTGAGCAGGGAGTCTTAGGACCCTGGCATCATGACCTGAGCCAAAGGCAGACACTTATCCGATTGAGCCATCCAGGCACCTTTGTTCATTCATTTCTTAAAATGCTTCTCGTATCACTTTAGTTCCTATCCATTCTCTCTTTGTCAAGCTCCTCTAGAGCTTTCTCCCGTATTCTCTAAAAGTTACATTGCTTAGAACAGTAACCTCTTTGGGGGGAAGTCTGGGACCTGCAAGATAATGAAAGAATTGTGTATGTTGATGTTCATGTGTGTGCATGTTGTGTTGAAATACTATTTTTTCCTGCCTCCTTTAGCTTGTTCTGTTTTTTTCAACTCTAATTTCCTTTCTAGTTTTTTCTTACGCTGTAAACTCATATTAAGTCAATGAAACCATGTCACCTTGTCAGTGAAACATTTCCTGATTACTTCTTTCTTTCCACTTCCCTGAACTCTGATAGCACTTAGTCCCTAGTCTCTATCACACAGTTTAGCACTTAGTCCAAACTGCTTTGTTTTGCCATTTCATATCTGTTGCCCTGTCATAGCTTTTCTTGTATTACTCCGTTAGGTTGCAAGAATTTTGAATCTAGGATTATAACATATATTTACACAGAGCTTTGTGTGAGGCTAAGAGTTGGTGGATCCTTAATGGCTTAAAGAATAATAGAGCTAGATTCATAGTTTATCTATAAATATTTGAAGGGCCCTAATACTTACTGAGCTGCTTCTATCCCACAGTTTATATAGGTCTTTTCCTCGTTGATTAACACGTGGTTGTTTCCAGTTTAGATAATTACAAACATTTCATTACTTATTTTTGAGTCTGTGGTATGAAAAAGATGATCTTATTCGCTATAAAGCATTCCATCCAAATAGCTATTAATCATTTCCTGTGTATTGGCACTTAGCTAATATTTGTGATACTGGGAGGTAGCATATTTCAGATGTATTCTAGTAATTTTGTTTTGTTAGCTGTGTTCATCTGTGGGTTTTTTTAATGTTTGTTTTTCATTTCTGATGTGATACTTTGTTTTTCTTTTAGGATAAGAACAAGAAACTACGTCCCCTATATGACATTCCCTACATGTTTGAAGCCCGGGAATTTCTTCGAAAGAAGCTTATTGGGAAAAAGGTAAATGGGACAGAAACATATTTACAAATGGTTGGGGATCGTTTTAAGCTGGGCCCTTGTGATGGAATCCCATAGACCAGCAGATGACACCCCTCTGCCAAGTCAAGCGGAATTACTTTGATATGACGAGGGGCGTGCCTGTGTCTCAGGAAGTGGTATCCCGTGGGAGAGATTTAAAATTGGGGCCCTGACCACAGTGTGATTGCCAAAGCTCTCACAGCATGTTTTTTCCAGGGTCCAGGCTCAATTCCAGTTTCAATAATTGCATATTGCCCTGAGCTTCATTTCCTTGGCTCCCTTGTTCTCTTCAGCCACCTCCATTAAAAGTCAGTGCCGCGGGATATGCTATTGAAGGAAGGTTGCCGGGCTTTTCTGCCTCCCTTCTGAGGAATAGGTTGGATGTTGAGAAGGGGGCTCTCCTGGAACGGAAGTATGCTTACTGAAATGCACTCTGGGGCATATGCTGCCCCCACTTCTTCAGCTGCTCATACTTCCTGTAGCTTCTGTGGCAGGTGCTAGGGCAACCTTGCCGGGGAAGGACTGTGTGGTTTCCCAGTAGTTCCTTTGGAGCCTATGGTGCAGTGCAGTGACTTTCTGGTCTGGTGCAACAGCCCAGAGGCCCAAAGAGTGCATCTCCTTGTGTTCTTAGAGCATATATTCTATGACAAGCTGCAGAACGTGCCATTTTTGAGAGCCTGAGAGTGAGCCTCTGAGCATTGCCTATTTTTTCCCTGACTCCCCACCCTAAATATCCTGGGCAGGTGCCTGTGTCCTTGATGAACAAAGGAAATGAGTGGTGTGGTTCCTTTGATGGCGGTTGATGGAAGTCTTTTCAGAGAGGGACTGTGATTTGCCTTTTCTATACTTTGCTTCAGTGAGGATTCTTCTGGGAAAATACCATGTTTTGGGCCAAATTTTCTTACATCTTGAGAAGGATAAGGCCATTCTGCTATATGTCTGGCCTTAACACACATCAGTGCCACATTAACATTCTTTACCTAAATGCGGATTTTTAATGATGTGACAGGTTTCATAAGGCTCTGGCTTTTGAACTAATGCTGAAGTAGTCTGTCACAAACATAACCAGTTTTATTATATACCATAGTCACTAGAAATATAAATTACAGCAAAGAGGTTCTTAAAGTTGGCATGGGATAAAATTGCTAATTTTGAAGTAGGGAAACGAAACTGGATTCCCTAAAATGACTGTTTAATCTCCTCAGGTTCCTTCAGAGAAGAGGCTCATTTGTCATTGTATAAAACTTGACAGAATACTGTATTCATTCATGAAATGTAGTGAGAATGATGGCTTTAAGCCTCTTTCAATTTCTAGATCTTCTGTTATCTGATCTAATGTCGACATCTCTATTTCACCAAGTTTTATATTCTATCACTCATTTGCCGGCTCATAAACAATAGCATAGAAGCAAACAAGGAATTCCTCAAAAGCTGGATTTCTCTGGAAATCCATCCAAAATTAACCTGAGGGGAGTGTTGGGGGGGTGCAGCCCTTCCCTCAGTCCTGTGCAGCTCTTTGCACACAGTGTGTTAGGACATCCCCCCGGCTTCTTTGCATGTTGCCCTCACCTGGTTCTGTCTCATGCCTGGGAACCTGGACCACAGCTTATTGCAGCCGCTGCTGAGTGGTCCTGGAAGGTTAGCCCTGGGTTCTGCTCTCAGACCATGTGCCAGCCCTTTGCAAAGACCTGTATCTCAGTATAGAAGGACTGACCTCAAATGCCAGATAAGGTGGCAGTTCTTAAGCAATTAGGTTCCTTCTTGGTGGGAGAAGCCTTGTTTACTGATTCTTCTGCGTAAGAGTTGATTGGATTCAATTTGTGCTGAGCCCAAGTTTGTCTCCCACGGTGACATTGTATAAATGATAAATACTGTATCCCTGCACAGGGAGTAGGATGCTGCTCAGCTCTGCTGGGCTGGAACATTCCTGATGCAAACTGCTTTTCCTGACTCACCACCTGAAACCACTTGCCTGTCTTCTGGGCCCGTCAGTTGTGACAGCGAACACCCATGTTTTCTCTCGAGTCTGGGAGCAGGCAGGGCAGTTGCTGCCTCGGGGGTGGGGGGGCCCTAGCACATCATTGCACATTTCTGCCAATTCCCTTCAGACCTCTGCAGCTGCTTGGCATGGCACGTGGTGATTAAGGGGCACGGAGAGGGAGTGTGTGTGCCTCTGTGCCTCTGCGCACGAAAGCTGATTAGGGCAGCCTGTCACAGCTTAAGCAAGGTAATGGAGGTAAAATCATCTTCTCTGCCCAGACTATTATTTGACCATCCCAGAGAGTCTATAATATGACAGTTTCAAGGAGTTTCTAGAATGTAGAGAAATAAGATTGAAGGTAAACTGGTAAGGTCGCTTTGTTAGATTCAATGGTCTCCATTTCAGTTATGGAAGTTCACTTTGATTCACTCCCAAGATTTAATTCTGGCTAAGTGCCTTGATTAAAATAACCACACACCTCTCTGAGCCTTGGTTTCATCACTTGTGAACTGGGAATATCATTTGCCTTCCCTGTCTCATGGGGTTTTTATAAGAATCTAGGATGATACTAACCTTTCATGTTTTTCCAGATGCCACTCAGGTAAGTTGTGTTGTTTTGTTTAATAGTGCTGCTTTTTAATAGAATCTAGCAGTTCCTTTTCTTTTCTTTTTTTTTTTAAACTGGCTCTGAGGTCGGGTATGTGAATCAATGTGCAGCTACTTTGACGGACATCCTCCCATTGCACAGATTTGAGTGGTATCTGGTTAGATGTGGCATCAAGTGTCCAGCTTCCACAAAATGAGGGTCTTCTCACGCAGTTTGTGTATGTGTAAAGTGTCTGTGTGTTGTGTAAAATGTATGTTTGTGTATTCTCTGGTTTGAGGGAGACGTGGAAGAATACGTGTGTATCTTGGAAGTGTTTCAGAAGCTGTCTGAATTGCCATACTGCCTGGTAGAATTCCCTCCCCATCCTCTGTTTACCATCTGCCATCTGTGCTCTCACTAAAATCTTGACTAAGGAATATGCCTGGTGAAGAACGGTCTTGCTGATTTCTTCTGGGGTTCTTCATGGCCCCAATAACATAGTGGAGAAAGGGAATCCATGGTAACTTTCATATGTCTTTTGTTTTGTGGCATGATATCCTAGGTGTGTAAAAGACGGTGTAAAAGATGGATGTCCTAAAATAACCAGGGCGACAGTCCTCTTCTAGTAGCAGGAGCAGTGTCTTTCTGTGTATGTATATTGTTTTTAATGCTTAGAGAAGGTCAGCCCATTGACAGGCAGAGTTTGTGTGCCTAAATCATTTTGTTCTCAGTGGAAGAAGGTAATAATAACTGGGATCTTCACTGGGAATTTTCTCCAGCTGTCTCATAGAATCTCTAAAGTAGAATCTTGAAGTATTTTATTTCCATGTAATACAGCATTTACAAATGACATATGAATCACTATAACTCCTGTCTCTTAATTGTACAATTTCCATCACCATGGGAACTGTTGTGTTTGGACTTGTAACTTGCTTGGACAATTGAGGGGTCAAAAATGAGTGTGTAGAGGGGATGGGATTTCAAGAAGCAAGAGTGCATAGAAGCCTCAGCCCTGGCACAGTCTGCTCAGTCCAGGCTTCTACTGTCTCCAGACTCCTCAGCCCAAAAATATGTGTGTGCTCCCTAAATGTTTTTGCCAGTATTTGTTGAATAAGCAGATTTTGGAGATGAAGCTCATTTGTAAACTAACTGCCGACTTTGGCTTTCATGCCATCAAAATTTGTTCTATGAACTAGGCTGACTCTTTTTTAGGCACTTAAAATGGAGTGTTTTTCTTGATAAATGCAGACATTTGGGGAGTTATTGGGCTATAAATAATAGTGGCAGTTATTTCAAATTCATATTGCATTAGATGATTCTTCTCTTTTGGAAAGCTTTCTTTACTGAAGTTTGTACTTTGAGGGCAATGAGCTCTTTGGGGTAGATGGAAATTATCTTCCTTTGCACCAAGATTCACAAGTCTGAACTCATAGTATTCTGTCAGGAACTCCGGACCCATCCAGTGTTCTGGAAATCACGCCGTTATCATGCCTTGCTGTTGCTTTCAGAGACATCTTTGATACCCCCTCTTCCTTTACCCCCCAACCCCAGTCCCCCACCAACCCCTGCTGTGTAGATGTGTGTGCTTCTTTTTCCTTCCATTGTGCTGCTGCTGCCTTGTCTCAGATGCCCTCTTACTGAGACTCCTGGAACCTGCAGCCATTCTTTCCCACTCCAGTCTGTTCTGTACCTGCAGCTGAAGGGAACTTTGACCAATGACAGACTTTTGGCTTCTAGTTGCTTTCTGTGGCCTACAAGGTCCAGCATAATCTGGTTCCAGCTTACTTCCTAGAAGGAATTCCCTACCCTTATCTCATCTGCCTCCTCCCGCCCACCTTTCTGGCCTGCCTTCCTTAGGTGTGTGAAATGCCTCCTGCTCTCACCTCTGGGCATTTGCACTTGCAGTTTGTCCTGTTTGGGATGCTCTCTTTGTCCTCCTTTCCCCTTATTTATCTCATAATTATCCTTCAGATTCAATTTAAACGTGACTTCCTCGGGAAGTTGGCCCTGAACAACCCCCTTTCTGAAATTTGTACATAATTTTTCACATCTTACTGTATTTTGTGTTAATTTCTCTCATCAGATTCATTATATTAGGCCTTCTGGGGCCCACATTTGTTTGCTCACCACCCCGGGGCTCAGTATGTACAGTTTATAAATTTCTTCTAAATTAGGGGAAAATGGGAGCATTAGGATGAAGGCTGTGTGGACCCAGATAAGAATATATTCAGGGAGCTAGAAATAGACCCTACCTGATTTGCCTAGGGTTAGCCAGACATGGAAGGAGTAGCACAAGATTTTCTCTTCATGTTTGGACTCTCAAGTCAATCTGGAAATCTTTGATAATATATGTAAATGATCTTCCCTCCATTCTGGGTTAATGTGCTTTAAGAACTGGTTGGCAACCCAACTACTGTTAAAAGCCTTGCTTCCTTGGGATGCCAGCTATAGAAGATGTGGCTCATTTGCGATGTGGTGAACACCTCTGTATGATTTTCATGGCTTGTCTCAGATGCCCTCTCACCAAGACTCCTGGAACCTGCAGTTTGTACTGTGAACTAGACAGGCTTCTTAAGACATTTCACATAATGCTCATTTGAGCATAACAGGGTCAGGGCTGTCATTTATGGAATAGTCTCCTCATGGTAAGCACTGAATATTTTCATTTTTACTTAATTTTACTTAATTTTCACCTCCATCCCAAGATGTTTGTATGCATTCCTATTTTTACAGGTAAAGACACGGAAGCTCATAGAAATTAAGTGTTTTATCCAGGTGTCTATGGATTTAGTTGCTATGCTAAATTAAAGGCCATCTAGAAGGTCCCACTTCCATGTTGTGTGTATTGAATAATACAGATAGCCAGGGTCACGGTCTTTTTGGGGGCAATGTCCATTCTTGTATATAACACATACCTTATGTGCTACAAGAAGTTGATTCTCTTTCGTTGTGTTATCCTGGTCTACAGATATCAGCAGGTGGTAAGAGCACCATAGATCAGCCCACGGAGTGCCTTCAGCCCTCTAGACATGATCTCATTAGTCTTTGAGATGTCCCTGTGAAGTGATGTTTTATCAAATTGTTCTTCAGAGAAACCTGTGTCAGATTACATGTTCTTCTGCTAGTTACACAGACAGTGTGAGGTCATGGGTAACATTGCTAACCCAGTGCTGAAGATTGATTTCCTTTTCTCTTTGATCTCTTGGCATAGGTGTGACTTGGGAGCATCTGGGAGAAAGGAAAGGTCAGGTTGCTTTTTCGTCTTGGCCCAGAGCCAGGGAGGGGATGAGGAGCACTCTCAGTGCTCTTTTCCTGTGCAAGGACAGATCTTTGAAGGTACTTGGAATGACATTCCTTAGCAGAAGCGGTTTTTCACTCAGCCTGTGAAAGCTCTTCAAGGGCCTGGAGCTTTCTTGAGGAGGATCTCCTTCACTCCTTGCTAGCTATTTAACAGGGCTGTCCTTTTCCCTAAAAACACTCGTAAGTTCTGTCTTTTGCCGTGTGTTGCTTAATCAGCTGTGTTAAGTGCAAAGCTGGCAGTCTGGGGATTTTTGTTCTTAATTACCTCTGATGTATTTTAGTTTGGTTTTATAAACATACCC
This sequence comes from Martes martes, assembly GCF_963455335.1. Taxonomy (NCBI): domain Eukaryota; kingdom Metazoa; phylum Chordata; class Mammalia; order Carnivora; family Mustelidae; genus Martes; species Martes martes. Next base: position 84,593,756 of record NC_137899.1, read on the forward strand.
TTTGTCATCTCCACATTTCCCATTTCATACTAATTTGATTCACTCATGCTATGGAAAAGTCCTTTACATTAACAAAAAAAAACAGGCCCTAAGGTGGTGAATGCATTGTGATTTAAATTGACAGGTTTATACAAGGTTGCTTGTCCTTGCCTTCTCTGTGCCAGCTGTTACCATCAACGTGGCTGTAAATTTTTTGAATAAATGACTGTAGATATTCACCAAATCAGGAGATGTTTCGAATGACTCATAATTTCTGACCATGCTTTTTTCTAGTAAGCCTTATCCCACTTAGACATGTGTCAGTGTGCACTGGAGACTGGGAGTCATCTGGATGCCCTTTAATCCTGTGGGTTTGGGGAACGATCCTTGACACTTTAGTTCCCTTGTCTGGTGAAGGTAATTAACAAAACTGTAGAGTTGTCTCTGGAAATTTGGCTGTTCTGGGCAAGGTAGCTTTCTACCTGCTGCCACCCAAATGCTCTTTTTGGTAATGAGCACTTGAGTGTTTGATCTGTAGGTTGTGCAAAGTACCTCTGTGCCTTGGGGGCCATCAGGGTGTGGAACTGAGCACGTTGCTTCTGGGTGAAGTGTAGTGTTTGAATAATGTCTATTGTAATATCCTTTTCAGAAAGCATCTTTAAGTTAAATGAAGAAACGAAAACCTCCAACTGCATTCCTGGAAATTTCTGTATGCTCACCTGTGGGAAATGATTCGCTAGCTACCAGAATCCTTGAGATTCTCATATCTCTGGGTAGTACTCATATATTACATTGCTTATTATTCAAGACTTTCTTCCCTGGACTCCCAAGTTGCTCACAGTTTTCTGGTGCTAGTTCTTACGTTTAGAACATGATTTGTGGCCAGTCTCTCTTAAGCCACCCACTCCTGATCTTTCCAGCTAGGTTTCTGAAATGTCGTCCTTGGGGCTGGAACTTTCCATGCTTATTCTCTGCAAACTAGGATTTTATTTTAGGGGGAGATTTGTGCTGAATCAGCTCAGCTGTGTTTGGGGGTAGGGAGAGGACAGGCTTTTTTTCCCTCTTTAAAAATAACCCTTATGTGCCAAAAACCTTACAAAATGTGCTGAATTGCAAATCTTCGAACTTCCTATACCTCCTGGTTCACAGAGAATGGATTCTTTTGCAGTTGGGCTCTATGATAGTGTGCAGAGTATCTTATGTCGTAGAAAAGTGTCAGGTGAGACAGGTTATAGATGTGTTCAGTTGGAAAGGAAACTCAACTCTTGCTATCTTCTCTCAATATTTTTTTCTTCAGTAGTTTCTTCTTAAAAGGATCTGTACGGAGATAGTACATACAACTTTTCTAATAAGAAAAAAATCTTAAACAAAAATGTTGTATGGTTGCAAAATAACACATCATTCAGGGTCGGTGAGTTACATTTTTAAGCATCGACTTTCCAGGGTTTCTTTATGTGTGACCTCTGCTTTTTTTTTTTTTTTTTAAATGTTCAGAGAGTTAGGCTAATACTCCTGATTGCTTGTGTATTTCTTTCCCGAGGGTTTGAACAACCTGTGCGTGTACAAGAAGGTAGTAGTATACGCAAGCGTCTGTTGGCTCTAAGGTGGGAGTTCCGTCAACTCTTCACAGTTGGGGGAAAGAAATGGTGTTTTAGGGCTGTATCTTCATAGTTGGGGCCATGTAGTTCTAAGCTCCTTGTTTTAGTGTGTTTAAAATCTGAGTGAGGTTTTGTGCTCTTATCTGAAACAAGTTCTTTTATTAATACCCGGAACTGCCTTCTTGTTTTCACTTGCTAGTTATCTTTTCTCTGGCAAATTTTCAGGTATTTGTAAAGTGCTGCAATTCTCTCTCTTGGAGATGGCTGACTGGGGCAGTCTTTCCTGGCGTTTTCATGATGATAAGCATAGTGGGCTAAACAGTGTCCCCCAGAATCCGTGCCCATTTGGAACCTTCGAAGATGATCTTATTGGGAATAGGGTCTTTCCAGGTATAATTTAAAATGAGATCATACTAGACTGGGTCAGGTGGGCTGCCACCCAGTGACTGGTACCCTCATCAGAAGGGGATGGGACACAGAGATAAACAGAAGTCCATGTGACAATGGAGGTGGAGATTGAAGTGACGCGATTGCAAGGCAAGGAATGCCAGGGATGGCCAAGAGCCACCAGAAGCTAGGAAATGGCAAGGAGAGATTCTTCCCCTCAGCCTTCAGAGGGAGCATTTCCCTGTCAAAAACTTAATTTTAAACCTGAAATATCCAGAACTGTGAGAATGGATTTTTGCTGTTTTAAGCCAACCAATTTGTGGAATTTGTTACTGCAGCCCTAGGAAAGTGATACAGCAGGAAAGTAGGTGAGCTTCTTCATGTATCTGGCCACTCGGCTCTTGGTTGGAGTTCTTGTTTCTGGGTCTGTACTTTGGTAACCAGCTCCTTTGCAAAACTGATCCACAGAAAAGGGTTTGAATGTGTGATGTTCTTTCACCTCTGGGCCCCTCCCCTGCCTGTCTTATCTTGCTTTTTATATTTGTGTTTATTCTTTTGTCCTTACTGATCTTGGCTTTATGCATTGTTGTCTCCAGGCCAGCTGACAGTTGCTGTAGAGTAATTGACTAGACTTGAGAGCATGCTTTTAGTTTTGTCTGTCGGCTCACCCTCACACTTGTTCTGTTTCCCTTCCTTGGAGGATGAATGCTGCTGTCCACTTAAGAAGGCTGCCATAGTCGGGGCCTCAGTCACTTCAACTTCAGTAATTAGCAGCATTTTGAAACATGGCATGCTCTGGGAGGGAATCATTCCTGGCTGTAGCTTTTGATGAACCATGCTCATCCCATTCAAGGCTGATGAATAGAACATTAGGAGTAATTGCAAGTTTCTTCTGAAGCACCATGTCTAAAGTTTGCCTGCAGAGCTATGCCTGCATTGCCTTCGGTAACTATAGGAATCTCAGGTTTTGTCTTCAGTCCGGCCTTTTTGAGCCAGGAATTTTTTCTGCAGTTTTGCCTTTTCTCTTCTTCTGGTTTCAACAGGTGTGTTTGTTTGGACTGGACTGGGCTGGGCAGATGAGCATGTAGTCTTCTTGTGAAGAAAAAGCTCAAGTGGATTTATTCTTTTCGAGGACTCAGTCTCTGAAGCTTTGGTCATGCCTAATCATTTGATACGTTAAGGAGGACAGAGGTGATAGCCTAGTGAAATCAGTTGATTTTTATTCATTTAGCAGATATTTTTTTGAGCCACTACTATGTGCCATACCTTATTCTAGGCATTGAGGCTAGAGCCTTACAAAACAACAGTTCTGGTGGAATTAATATTTTAGAAAAGGCACATATGGTTATTAGGTACCTTTATGGAGGTGAAGTAAAGATGAGTAAAATGTGTTCTGTGTCACAAGTTGCTTACAGTCTAACTAGGACAAGATTACATCAAAAATATGTGAAGTTGAATAGGAACAGAATGGAATAACTGGTGAGACAACAGAAATGTGTCTTTTAGCACTACGGGATTAACATTAATGTGGATTGTACAGATCATCACTGTCTTTCGGAAACAGGAGAAGTATCACCTGATGTGTGACCTTGTGCACTTACTGACTTCAGCTATTGGCACGTACTGCTGACTCTTAGGAATGTTTCCACTCGTAACTTCTTTCTCTTCCCACGGATCTGTTTCCAGCTGCTGACCACTGGGTACTCAAATACAGATTCCAGCAAACAGGTGACATCTGTTATGTACAAAATACAGCTCATGGCCTCCATGTGATTTTTCTTCCCTGCCCACAGATGGCCTTGGCTACCTTTGTTGTTGGTCTTCAACAATGTCTCCCCTGCCCATTGTCCTGAACATTAGCATCCACAAGTCTCCTCATCCTAAGTTAGCCTGATTTTTCCACAGTTAGCTCTTTTAGATCTTTGTTTTGGCAGTTCTCCCGGTGAATGGTAGTCTGTTTGCTCCTTGTATCTCAATTGAATCACCTTAGGTGGTTGGTCTGCTCCTTGGGGTCTTCGCAGTCTTTCACATCATCGGTCAGATTGCTTTCTGCGTGCGTACATACTCCTTTTCCTTTCACAAACTCTGGGGACCCCCAGATGTCTGCAGAAAAGCATTTCATTCTTTCAGTGAACATAAAATCAAAGGAAAGGCAGTTGTATATAAAATATCATAACGTCCTTTGAGGATCTTGCCTTTATTTCCAGTCTTACCTTCTACTCTACTGTCCATATAATACATCACAAAGAACTTCTCCCCATTACATAGACATGACCAAGCCTTTTCACAGCTTCTTGCCTTCACACTTATTTTTCTCTAAGAATCTTACTATTGTCCTGGATTCCTGGCTCCCCATGTGAAGTCTGAGCTCTCTGTCCTCTTAGTATACTTTTGTGCCCCCTTCTTCAGGAGCAATTCCCAGTTCGACCTCTCTCAGATAGGGCAAAGACCTTGTCTTTTCTTCAGCTCTTGGTCCCTAGTGTCAGCAATCAGTTTCAATCCCCATTAAGTCTTCACAGAAGAGGTGGGATTTGTAAACTGGTACCTGGAAGGTCTTAAGAAAGAGTGGGGATATCTGGATATAGAGAAGTGATATGGAAAGCTCACCCTGTAGTTCTAAGCTTTGGAGCTAGTTTCCTTGTCACCTGCTTTCTTTGATTTCCTAACACTCATAAAGACTTTGATCCTGATTTCAGTGAAACTTTAGGCATGAGAGACAAATGAAAGCATTAAAAATACATAGAATAAGTATGTTTTTCTCTTGGTTTCCTGTATATGGGTTATGACCATGAACTCACCTCTCCACTGGATCGATGGTAGTACGCTCGATGCCTTGTGTGGTCCAGCCCTCACTGTCAGCTTGCTCTTTGAAGTCTTCCTGTGGCTGCCTGAGCAGTCCTTCCCTAGTGCTAGAGGTCTGGTCTGTGGCTATTTCTGTGTCTTTACTTCATAATCAAAAATACGCAGCATCTGTAATTTGTTCTCTTTTAAAATGATCTGACAGATTTAATAGGCAAAATTATTATTTTTTTTACTTGACTCTCCATTATTTTAAAGCTCTAAATGACAGAAGCTTGATGGCCCCCAACTACTCCCTGCTGTTCCCATCCCCCCTCACTTGGGGTTCGTAATAGCCCTATTCTCCACTAATAGTCTGAACGAATTGGAAGTAAGTCTGACTTGCTTCACTTTGCCATTTCTGCAGCTTATGGGGTACCTTTTAGCCTGGCAGGCTCAACTTTGATGCATGGTGGAGTGCGGAGAAAAGAGAGGCCAGTTAGAGCATCTGACTTCGCCCACCGGGCCAGGTTTCCACTACCTCTGAACCTCTGGCCCTGCTTTATTTTAAAAAAATGTTGGAGGGAGAAGAAAAATAAGGAATACAAGAAAAGAAGGGAAGAAAGTCACAGAAACAACTTGAGCACTGATTAGAAATTAGGTGAACAAGTTTTGGTGAAATGGTACCACATGTCGCTGGAGTTCTTTAGTTTTCTGGCTGAATCTCAGCAGCTAACAGATGTAATCTTAAGTGTATGGTCTGAGTGTTCATGAAGCCTCTGTTTCTTTATTTGTAAAAGGAGTATGGTGTTTTGACAGCCATGATTCTTCCGGCATGCTAGTATAGAGAGGGAATGGAAGCAGAGCGCTGTATTAGGAGTAACTGTTTTAAGTTCCTTAGGATGGAAATACAAACTAGTATCTCAAATGCTGACCTCCAGCCTGGTCTACAGTTACAGTCCACATTACAGTGAAGAGGTAGGACATTTCTGTGACCGAAGAGGCAGGAAGATAGGCAGCTGAAGATTATGTATTTCATATTCTTACACTAGGGATGAATTCTTTTTTTTTTTTTTTTTTAAGATTTTATTTATTTATTTGACAGACAGAGATCACAAGTAGGCAGAGAGGCAGGCAGAGAGAGAGGAAGAAGCAGGCTCCCTGCAGAGCAGAGAGGCTGATACGGGGCTTGATTCCAGGACCCTGGGACCATGACCCGAGCCGAAGGCAGAGGCTTTAACCCACTGAGCCACCCAGGCACCCCGGGATGAATTCTTTTCTTTTAGTGTTCCTTGTTTTCTTAATTGTGAAATGTGAAGGAATCTATTTTCCATCCTCTAAAAAGATATTCTTACTAAAAAAATATGCAGAAAGCCTCAATTAGTCCTCCTGATATCTCTAATCAGACTCTGATATAACTGTATTTACTGACAAATGTGTTATTTCTCCCAGTAGAGACTCTGGGAGGGCCACACCGTAGAGAAGCTGGCAGATTTCCACGGCCGGAGCTGGCTTCACCTCACAGGATAGGTTGAAGGTAGAAAAACCCTGGACTCCTGGACCCCCAGGCCTGAAGCACATCTTGTCCTAATTCTATGACCTTGGGTGCTTCTCTAATGTTAGTCCTTATTTTCCTTATCTGTGGAAGGGGAGTGGACCGACAATCCCGAAGACCTGTTCCTAAACCTAATAGTGAACATGTTTTGTCCTGTTAGCAGTGATTGACCTACCTGATCCTTTTTCATTTCTGAAAGTTTTACCTTTTGCTACCAAGAGTTTATTTTAAATATCAATGAATGTATGTGTGGTAGACAAAATGCTAAGATTTGAGGGAGGGTAGGTGTGTGTGTGGGAAAAACACCCCCACACACACCCCCACACACCCACCACCACCACCACCACCCCAAGTCTTATGGCCACAGGGTGATTCTTTTGAAGGCTAGAGGACTGTTAGTTGGCGAAGCTATCATACAATTCTTTAGCACCTCTATGAAGCAGCTCCACTGGTCTCTTATGCACCAGTTTTCTCCCTCCCCAAGAGAAGACTAGGAGATTGAATTTATTCTTTTCCTACTTGTGATTCTATTACTGAGCTGTAGTCAGAGCGTCTTTTGTATCTTTTCCTCTGAAATGTTTAAATTGTTATGGCTGGGTTACAGTCTAGTTTCCATTGGGGCAAGGGCCTCTTTTCGGCTTTTCTAGGACCTCTGTCTTCAAATGATTTTCACCTTTTTGAGAGCTGGTGTTTGTTTCCTTCCATTACTCATCCGTTCACTAAATTTTGAAATGATGGCTTTAGAAGTCAAATCTATCAAAATGATTGATTCCTTGACATCAGCCTGGCGCTTTTCCACACTTCCACATTGTCCACCAGTTTCTATCCTTGCCAGTGGTCTTGCCAGCTTTGTGGAAGAACAGCAGCATGTGGTTTGAACTCCTCCTGTATGAAGGTTTTGAAGATAAAAGACAAAGATGAATCGTGCTGCTCTTCAGTTTTTCTGGTTTGGTGCTCGCTAATCATAGCTTTCCAAAGGGACAGTGCTAACAGGATCACTAAGCCTAGGTAGACTTAACTATTTTCTCTACGATTGAGAGAGTAAAAGTGGTATTGATGGTCTCTTGATCCTCCCTTTACAGACACAAAGTCCCTCTTTCTTTCCTTCTCTCTCTAACCTCCTTGTAGTTTTCCTTCCTCCTTCAGTTTATTCTTCCTTTTCCCTTTCATCTCTCTGCCTTCCATTTTCCATCACCCTCCTCACAGGTGCTTAGACCTTCAACACGAACAACTTCAAAATCCTTAGCTTGTAACAAGCTCTCATTTTCCAGTACACACACCCCATCTGCCATACTGTCTGACTTGGCCGTTACAGAGGATCCCTGGGACCTTTCTGGCCTTAAGAGGAAAAAAATGATTTGCTAAATGTCATTTTTTCTTGTTTCTGTTCTTCCTCTGAGCAGCATGAAACTTGGTTCAGTACCAAAGTTGATAGAGTATTCGCTTCTCTCTGAAGAAGGTCCACTTAGTTTGCTTGATGGTTCCAGTTTCTCCTTGGGCTTGGGTCCTCTTGGAAGAACACAAAATTTTCCGGGACAGATAATACTGTGGTATGTTTAAAACCCCTAAGTGCTTTAACTGTCGTTTCTTAACTTGTTTTTGGAGAAGGGAAAACATGAATGAGGAAGCAATTGTCGGTTACTTTTTGTAGTCTGCATTTCCCTTCCCTGAAGGTTTCCGTCTAGTTGATGGGCCAGGATATATATGTCCTTGCTAGGTGCTCTTATGACACCTCGGCTTGGTGCTGCCCTGAGTGCAAGTACACGTGTTGTGCTTGAACATTTTATCGGTTATGAAAAGAGTAACTATTTGCATGACTTTCAGAGTGTTTGGGAAGCCTCTTTTCCTTGTATTAGCACAGCTTCCTGGAATTCACATTCAGCTTTCTTTCTTCCTTAACTCCATGTCAGCATCTCTGTCCTCTAATCCTGTGTGTCCAGGGTGATGAGAAGTAGTGCAGGGTTGATGGCTTGGGGTCCCCATTTTTTCCCCTTTCTTCTGAGACTGCGCTTTGCATTGGTGTGATTTCCATGACAAGGCAAAGATACTTTTCCTTATAGGATTTTTTAAATTTAATTTTTAAGCAGTCAGGAAGACCTAATTTAAAATATTTTTGTGGTTTTATTTAACATAGCAAGTTCCTTACTTTAAAAAAAAATAGATGTAGATAACATTTTTAGAAAGCACGTATATGGATAAAGCAGTGATTCTTTTTTTATTTTCTCCTAAAGATTTTCATAGTCAAATCAAGAAACTGAATGCTTTGGTTGCTTCATTTGCTGAAATAGACATTTTAAAGTCATTTGGCAAGAAAGCCAATATGGAAACCTAGGATATTTTTTGACAGACTATTGTATAAAATAGGCAGACGTTTAAATTAGTTACCATATCTTTTATCTTTTTTTTTTTTTTAAAGATTTTATTTATTTATTTGAGAGAGAGCACAAGCTGGGGGAGTGGCAGAGGGAGAAGGAGAAGCAGGCTTCCCACTGAGCAGGGAGCCCAATGCGGGACTCTATCCTGGGATCCCGAGATCATGACCTGAGATCATGACCTGGCAGATGCTTAACTGACTGATCCACCCAGGGGCCCCATATCTTTTCTCTTTTGGATACTTTTATTTACTAGGGAACTAATAACATTGATTTAAGTTTTTCTCTCTTTGGTGTGGTATTCACTTCTTATTTTAATTATTTTGTGTAGGTAATCTATTTCATTTGGTTCAAAACTCAAATGATAATACAGGGTATATAGTTGGAGAGCTCTCTTCTGCCCTACCCTACCCTACCCTGCTGATTCAGTTTCTTCTCAAACAATCGTTATTACTACTTCCTTGTGAATCTTCCCAGATATATTTTAGGTCTATAAGGGCAGATGTTTGTGGGTGGGTGGATATTCTTCTCCCTTTTTACACAAATGCTAGCATCATAAATACAGTTAAAATTTTGTACATATAACCAAAAATAGTATCCTTACGTTTGTGTTTCACTTTTACATGCTTAAAAGTACTAAATGGTTGTCGTTGATCTGTACAATTTAGGGAAAGCTTACAATTTTCCAGTGAAATTTCATCCTAGTTTTCTATGTGGCCATAATTTTCCTCCTTGAAAATGTAGTTGTGTGTTCTGCTAATATTGGTGATCTTGTCCCTTCTATCTTGTTTTTTTTTTTTTTTTTAAAGATTGTGTTTATTTATTTGACAGACAGATCACAAGTAGGCAGAGAGGCAGGCAGAGAGAGGGGAGGGAAGGAGGCTCCCTGCTGAGCAGAGAGCCTGAGGCGGGGCTCGATCCCAGGACCCTGAGATCATGACCTGAGCCGAAGGCAGAGTCTTAACCCACTGAGCCACCCAGGTGCCCTCCATCTTGGTTTTGATACTGAGTTTTGTTTTTGCTGTTGCATTACAAATAACATTTAGTGCCCATTTTGTTAGTCACAAAAGCAACACTGTTCTATTCTAAAAAAAACATTTTTGAAAAAAAAAAATTAAAGCAAAAGGAAACGACCACCCAGGGGTAGCATCTGTTAATACTTGAATGTATATATTCCAATCTTCTTTTTATGTATTTGGGTATTTGCATAATTTTCAACTTAGCAGTAATTATATGGTACTTTCTGTTTTGTAACTTTCACTATGATGGTTTTCCTCCGTCATTAGACTTCTACATGAGGTTCTTTTATCATTTAATATCAAGTGAATGTTTAATCAATATCCTAATGTTGGCTATTTGTAGTGGTTTAGCATATGGACTTTGGAACCAAACAGACAAGGTTTTGAATCTCTGGGGTAGCATTACCTAACTCAGGCCTGTCATGAGCATTAAGTGAGGTTATGTATGTTAAGCATTTAGTGCAATCCTCCGCATATCCTAAGAACTCAATCAATAATAGCAAACTACTGAGTCAGGGCTTGGGAAAATTAAGAACAGGGAGCAGTATATAATATGACAAATAAAATGACCTAGTTCTGTTCTGTGTCCTGATAAGGCTGATAGAAAGGGAGCTGAAAGGGGAGAACTGGGGGAGAGGGGACGACAGAGAGTGACTTATGAGGGATAGCAGCCAGCACTTTTATTTTCCTTAGGTCCTGTTGCGTTCAAAACCAGTCTAACAAGATTATAGTCTATTGTTTGCCCTTCTTCTTGAGATTATCTTTTTGGTCCCCTGGTGCTTATTGGCCCTGACTTGGGTCGCCCAATTCAGAGAGGAAATGGGAGTGGGGCCTGAGTAAGGAAGAGCTTGGAGAGAATGCTTAACATCCTGTTTCCTTCTTTTCTGAGAATTCTGGTACATTTTTCACAGCCTGATAGAGTTCCCATGGGAACTGGCAGGAGATCTGATGAGAATTCAATTTACTGTGACCCAAAGGAAGGGAAATAAAGAGCCAAATATGCCCTTATCCAGCAGTTCTCCCGCCCAAACTCGAAGCTCAGCCTTGAGATGTCTCCTAAACTCTTACCTATCCAGTCATACTGTTTGATCATTGGTTAGAAATAAACATTTGCTACCCTGCTTTTCAGCTCCCCAAATGAAAGTTCAATTAATTAAACATTTCAAGATAGTATTTATTTGCAAATTTGACACATCTACTTTTAAAGGCTGGACTGTTGAGGAGTAGTTAATTCAGGTAGTCATTAAATTTGAGGTGATACAATGAAGTGGGTTTGCTTCAAATTCCATAGGCAGTATGTTTTGTTGACAGTACTGTCCCTGATGCACTTCAGGTGAGAGTTTTGTTATGATTTGTATTATAGAGTGATTTTTGGTAGCTCATATCTTAGTCAACACTTAAGCAATTAAGGGTTTACCCTGGTGCTAAGCATGGGGTATGTTGCAAACAAAATGAAGTAGAAATGCTGCTTTATTATTATTTTTTTTAATGTAGGCATACTGGTTCTACAGATACAGTGTTATATTGTCATTTCTCCATAGTGTCACTTGTGTTTCCATTGATCTGATGGCATCCTTTTTACCATTAAGTACATATTAACCAAAATTTTGATTGAAATAAATGACCAGATTTTATTTACATCCTCAGCATTATTGTCATTTGTTGTCCCACAAAAATTACCTTTGTCATAGGAAGATAGTTATAGAAAGCTTGATTTTTAGGAAAGTAGTGAGGTTTTATTTTGTTCCCCAGTGTAATTAAGTCTATTTCTCTCCTTGGTTTTTGTACACAGAACAAGTGTTAGATGCCACCTCTGTGATGGCTTTCATGTTATCTGAAACTTCAGAAGCCTTTTTCTTTTAAGGACTAAACCAACTTAGGTTTAGGATTCCCTTTGGCTAGATGGCCTAGACTGTGAATTCTCATCTTTATTCATTTTCACTGTGCTTAGCACTTTATCTGGTTTTGTCATTACTCTGTAGAACTAGCATTCCTACTGCTAGGAGAAGATGGATTCCTTTGTAGTTTCCATAGATACAAATCTCTTTATGTGCTCCCGTTTTTATTTCTTTAAGTTTATTTTTAAAAAATGATTGAGGAATGAAGTGTCTTCATTTTGGGTAGTTCTAACCATCTTGCTAAGGTTTATCATCCTGTTCCTTTAGTTCTTAAGTTTGAAAGCTTTTCAAACCTCTAGTGAATAACCCCATTGACTTCCATCTTAGCTTGTGATTTGCCAAATTTTTTATCTATGTTTTTGGCAGGGGAGGGAGGGATATGTCCTACGGTTACCATTGATTTGTAAGTTATTTTTGAAAATAAGGAGGTAAGAACATATGAGCACTGAATAAAAATTGGTCAGTTGATTATAAACCTCACAAAGACCTACGTGGGGCCAGAGAGTATAGTTTCCCCTGTTATCAGTGACATGCAGCTTACTGTTTTTCAGGAATGTCACTAATGTTACCTTAGATTATACTTTAACTATGATGATCTCTTGTTTTTCTTCTTTGATGATGATCTCTTGCTTTTCTTCTTTGGTTACTTTTTTTCCTGGCTGTAAATTCAGTGTATGTTCATTTTAAGTGTGGAAAGTATAAAGGAAAAATAAAAGTATTTTAAATTACTGTAAACATTTTGGGATTTTTAAAAACTTCTATATGTTTCTGCTGGAATCAGTCTATTTGACCTTATTTTTTTCAATTTACTGTGTAACCTGAACAGCTCCCTCACATCCTTAAATGATCTTTTTTTAATTATAATTTTTAAAAATTATTTTAATTAATTAATTAATTTGGTGGGCAGCAGAGCAGGGTTTACTGAGCAATAGCAAAAGTGATAGAGCTCCTGAGGTGGGGAGGGGACTCAAGAGGGTTGCCCTTCAATGACCTTTTAATGTAGTAATTTCAATGACTGTCATTTAATTACACCAATTGAATCATCTTGAGTTTTTAAACCTATGACAGGGCAGTTTTATTTTATGTTTTAGTAAACAGGGTATACTGTATAATAAAATCAAATCAATTCCCTGAGCATACAAAATGACAGACTTTTACACCTGGGAGGATCTAAAGTTTAGAAGAGTCATCCCATGTCTTTTAATTGATGGTATTGAGCACTTTTTAAAGATAGGATTTGGTCATTTAAGAAATGTGCTAGTTTCTCCCCCTTCAGTTGTGTGCATTTCATCTCATTCAGTCAGCTTTTGTGTTTCCTGAGATTTTAATTGTCTAATGGCAAACTTGAATTTTATTCCTTTTTTTCCTTACATTTCTTTTAGCTTGGTTCTAATGCTTAACTTCTTTAAAAGATTTTATTTATATTTATTTGTTAGAGACTGGGCACAAGCAGGGGGAGCAGCAGGCAGAGGGGGAAGCAGGCTCCCTGCTGAACAAGGAGCTTGATGCAGGACTCGATCCCAGAACCCTGGGGATTATGACCTGAGCCAAAGGCAGGTGCTTAACTGATTGAGCCACCCAGGCGTCCCTAATGCTTAATTTTTAAACTTTATATTGTCCTCTTCAGTGTTTAAAAACAATGTAACAACAAAATAGTCCTTGTAATTTTATTTTTTATTTGCTTGTATTGTAGATTAGTGGCTATTGTAGATAGCTGTAAGCTGGGTAGTTTTGGAGGAACCACAGTTAATAACAGAAGCTGGAGGTCTCGGTCTGAGCCATCTCATAAACTACCCTTTAGCCACTTGCTTTGTATCATCCATTTATTTTAAGAGTAGCTTCTGAAATGACTCAGACTTGGAAGTTTTTTGGGCTAACCCTTCTAGACTGTAATTCTCTCTAGGCATATAACAGATTTAATTTACTGAAATGGCTTCATTTTACTGTGGATTACTGTTCTTGTACTCTCAGATTTTATTTGCTCTGATATTTAGGATCTAGTTGTAACTCTTTCACTGAATTGCTGTTTAAATTTGGAGAATTCATATAACTCCACCGAATCTGCTTTCTCTTGTATAGTGGCATGTGTTTGCTTTATGGGATAACTATGGTCCCTTTCATTCTGATTTTAAATGGCATTCCTTTTACTTTATCCCTTAAAAGCTCAATCAACTAATGCAGAGTTGGAATTTTAAAAATGAAATCTTTATGTAATATAAATCTTAATCATTTTTTAAAGTAACTTACTATACAGATATATTTTCTATTCCTACTCTTTCTAAGCTAGCCTAATTCCAGATTGTATGACTTTGCCATTTTGCATTGCAGAAGGACACTATTGCATATTTGGGGGACATATTATTTAACTTGTGTGAATAACTGTTGTTGATGTTACTGTGTCTTCCTTCTGTTCCATAGCCCAGCTGCTTCCAAGCACCTAAAAAAAAGTATTCTCCCAGTGTTCAAGAGAAGCAAAAATGAAGAAAGGGGTGGGCCTCTTGCTTACAGATATTGATTGACTACTAATAAATTGTGGAATTATTAAAAATTTGTTATATTCATTCTTTTCAGATTTGGGAGTTGCCTATTAGATCAATACCTGTTAATTCACCTCTGTTCTCCCTGTTTGCTCCAGATCAAAGTATCTCAAACATGCCTACTCTCTTATTAATTATGGGACTTTTTCAGACTTTTGAACCCCATACCTATCATTGAATATTTTACTGATTTCGTTGCTAAATTATGTTTATCTTGATGTTTACTTGTAGGAATTTTAGCAGATGTCATTCACTAAGAATACTCACTTTATTAGATATGATAAAGCATTTCAATTTATAACCTTCTGTCAGTTATAACCATTTCTTTTGTACATTATATTTATAAATACATCAGTTTATTTATTTATTTTAAATTTTACTTAATTATTTGACAGAGGGAGAGAGAGAGATCATAAGTAGGCAGAGAGGCAGACAGAGGCGGGGGGAAGCAGGCTCCCTGTCGAGCAGAGGGCCTGATGAGGGGCTCGATCCCAGGACCCTGAGATCATGACCCGAGCCAAAAGCAGAGGCCTAACCCACTGAGCCACCCAGGTGCCCCCATCAGTTTATTTAAACTAAACATATCTATGCATATTAGTTTATCTTTTACAGTGAAAATAAGGATCTTACCATGGACCCATCTTTTCTGTTTCAGCACTTAATTAACCTGAAATTTCAGTGTTGTTCTTTAATATATTTAATATGTTGCTGTTTGATTTCTTGTGTGTGTGTGTGTATGTATGTACATATACATGTAGCAGTTTTGCTTGATCTTTTTCTAACATAGTAAGTTTAATTTCTATTTCTTATACCTAGTGGTTGTTCTGGAAGGTACTCTTTAAATGATTGGGCTTTAGATGATTCTTTTGAGATTGAGAAGTCTCTCCTTTAGGTAGTTTGCACAAAGATTGTGGCCAGTGGTTGCAATAAAGTCTTATTGCAATAAACCTCAGTTGCTGATTTTCTAGTGTCATCTTGGTAGTTGTGTCGGGAGCTGCTAGAAGTTTTGGATTTGTTCTTATTTCCCATGAAATTGTCTAAACTTGTATGGTAATTCTGTATTTGACAGAATATTTTAAATATCATCACTGTCTTGTTAGGCCGGTCTTTTAATGAACAGATCAATTTATAACTCAGAAAATTATCTGATGAGTAAACCAACTGTCCTGTTTTTGAGATGACATCTCATGAGAAGAGAGAGAAAGAGAGATTTTTCTTTAGTAGCACAAGAACAAAAATTCTTTCCATGCCAAATTATGGAGAAGGGTTCATTGGGTCTTTCTGTTTATTCCTACACTAACTACTGTGCTGTGGAAGAATTTCTCATTAGTTTTTCCATTGTGGACTCTTAGAGGTGGAGGCAGGAGAGGTATAGGTCAGCTGGTAGGAGAAGACTCACGTAGAATTTACCATATGTAACACATGAGGGAGAGATGCATCGCCATGTGTGCCAAGGATGTAGTCGAACAAGCCAAGTAATGAAGATGTAGGAGTCCTTGAATCCTGAAATGTAGTCCAGTTCGTTTTAAGTGAGTTGAGTGTGTGCGAGAAAATAGAAGCACACATAGCTAGTGAGAGGGTAGAAGCCTCTAGGGATTGTAATTTTGGGAAGAATCTTTACATAGACTCTGTATGTAAACCCACAGATACTGTATGTAAACATACTGTGTCTAAACAGTGGTGCTGTGCGGTTTGTCCTAACCAAAGGACCTGTTGTGAGGAAGCTTGTGCTCCTGTGAAGTAGCTGCTCGATTGGTTAATGACTCAGGGAGCACCTCCTGAGACTTAGGCACCAAAAGAGTTCTTCCTTCTTACCAAAGAGTGGCTTTTTTCAAAAGTCAAATCTGGGGTTCTCTGAACTGGATAGATGAGGGGATTAAAATCGTTATCTTATATGATTTGATTCAGAGGGCTTCCTTGTGTTTGTTAATGATAAATCTTCTGCATATGCCGTCAGTTGCTCTCTCAGCTGATTCTCAAGGCACTTCATGGTATTACAAAAAGCAAGATTATTGTTACTAGAATAAGATCTTATTAAAGTGGTTCTCCATGCACTTTCTCTTATTATGGCTGCAGTCTCAAAAGTGTATCTTCAGGGGCGCCTGGGTTGCTCAGTGGGTTAAGCCTCTGCCTTTGGCTCAGGTCATGATCTCAGGGTCCTGGGATCGAGCCCCATATCAGGGTCTCTGCTCAGCAGGGAGCCTGCTTTCCCCTTCCCCTCTGCCTGCCTCTCTGCCTGCTTGTGATCTCTCTCTCTCTGTGTTAAATAAATAAAATCTTAAAAAAAAAAGTGTATCTTCATAGATGAAATATGGTATACACACGTAAGTACACATACTCTGCCATAAAAGGACATCGAGTACTAATCTGTGGAACAACCTGGACGGATGTTAAAAGCATTATACCATGTGAGAGAGCACGCAAAAGACCACTTCCTCTATGTTTCCATTTATGTGAAATGTCCAGAACAGGCAGACGCAAGGAGATAGTAGATTAACATTTCCCAGGAGCTAGGGGAAGGAGGGAATGAGGAGTGACTACTTAATGTATAGAGGATTTCTTTTTGGGTGATGAAAGTGTTCTGGAATTAGATAATGGTGATGGTTTACAGAGTTGTGAATATACTAAAACCCACTGAACTGGTATACTTTAAAATGGTTACGCTGGGGGTGCCTGGGTGGCTCAGTGGGTTAAGCCTTTGCCTTTGGCTTAGGTCATGATCTCAGAGTCCTGGGATCAAGCCCCACATCTGGTCTCTCTACTCAGCGGGGAGCCTGCTTCCCCCTCTCTCTCTGCCTGCCTCTCTGCCTACTTGTGATCTCTCTCTCTCTGTCAAATAAATAAATAAAATCTTAAAAATAAAATAAAATGGTTACACTGGTGAATTTTATGTAAATTTTATTTCAGAGGTGAAAGGGTACATCTCTCTGTTGGTGGAATGGCTGCTGAATGAATGACGAGAAGCACTTGGTATTTGTTTCTTGATGCTATTGCTGGTTGACATTTTACCCAGTGAGTTAAGTAATGGATGGTAGGGGCGGCCCTTGAAATGTATGAGGAGTCCCCTCATTAAGGGAAATACATGCTTGCACAGTGACTTGATAATTCATGAAAGTGCTGTTGGATAATCACCTTTAAGTTCCCATTTTTAATGGGAATGCAAGACACTTGGTTAACATGTGTGATTGATTCCATTTGTATGTTCACTATGTGTTATCTAAACTTGGTTTTGAAAATCTCCGACTCTCCTTTTTGGAAACTAGTTACTAGATTGTTGCCTAGGTATAGCTAGCAAGCCTTATATTTTGAGATTCTCTGTTAGATACAGACTGGAATGTATGAGTTAGAGGTATAGTAGGGCAGTGACTGGTGGCAGTTTATTGGCACACCAAACATATTTTACCATATTTGATTATCTTCAGATTATTTGCTGCTCTGAGACAGTGGTCCATTACCACCAGTTCTTGGCTCATGATGTCACAGCCTTCGCTGATCTGTACAGTACATTGTACTAAAAAAGGAAACCCCATGGGTTGACATCAGGTTTTATTGACTATTCTGTGACGATTTAGGGAGACAGAATGAAGTCAGTTTGTTGCAGTGGGAAATCTGTCCTCCTTGTCCGCTCTACCAGTGGGATACAGGATCAGGGCATGAATTGGGGATGGGGCACAGCCCTTCAGACATTACTAACTGTTGGCCTTAGAATAAAGAAAGAACAGCAGGTTAGCCTGCTGCAAAATACTGGGGCTTAGTGAATGGTCAGTAGAGTAATACTTTGTATCTTTCATCCACTGTTCCTCAGCTACCTGAAGGGCTGCAGCTAGATATAACAAACATAGACCAGTAGTGTCGGACTTGTCAGTGACCAGCATGCCAAAATGCAGTTCCTTGTTACATGACAGGTAGAGAAAACATATGGCAGGCAGGTGGTGGCAGCAGCATCATTATCAGCTCACAGTGAGATTGGCAGTTCATTTGCAGATAGCGATGCCCACCTGCCATGGAAACAGTACACCACTGGGCACCCGGAAGCCCTCATGATTGTGTCCTTCTAACAGTGTTTAGCCTGCCCTGCATAATTCTTATTGGTTGGCAGACACTACCAAATGGTGACACTGGCCACAGCCTGGGAACTAGTGTGATGTAAATATGTATTCAGCATTGAAATGTCTGGTTTGAGCAGGCTAGTTTGTTGTTGTTGCTCTGAATAAAGGTACATGTTCTCTTTTTTATATTTTTATTGCAACTAGCCATTTTTCCCTTAACTTTAATCTTATTTTTCCTCTTTGAAATGTAACTTACAAATTTTAATCTTGGAAATTCATGGTGTAAAAAGAACTGAATGTACCCTATAATCGTAGGTATATTCCTACAGTTTGTTAGGTATGTTCCTCTGGATTATCTTTCTGTGTCCTGAATTTCCCCAAATAGGATTGTATTATATGTACCATTGCACATTTGCTTTTTTATTTGGCCATGTTTCCAAAACAGAGTGCATAGATCTCCCTTGTTTTCAACAGCCATGGGATGTTTACTGAAAAGTACTGGTAATACACTGGTGGAAAAAAAGAGCCATGGCCACTACCAACTTGGAACTCGTGGGCTGCTATGAGAGATAGATCACAACTTGTAATTATGCTTTTGTGCTAAACTACCATGAATGCAAAGGACAGAGTCCTTGCACATACATCTTTGTTTCTATAGACTAAATTCCTTAAAGTGAAATTGCTGGGTCAAAGGACATCTACATAGTAAGTGTTGGTACAGTTGTCAATTTGACTTCCAAAGATATTGTACCAATTTCTGCCAGCAGTTGGAAAATAGCGCTTAGAGAAGCACATGAAAGTTGAAGGCTCATTAGATAAAAGCACGGGTAGTAGTGATTAGATTCAACTGGAGAATCAGATGGGGGGTGGAAAAATTATGGTGGGACGCAATGAAAATTCCCCCCAAATCTAGATCTACACTTTCAGATCTCTAAGAGAGGTCTATTCCTCCTGGAGGAAATGTGTCCAAGCACAACCAACACATCCAAAATCATTTGACAATTTTATAGGAAGTCAATGAGCTGTAGATTACTCTGTCTTACTCTATGACTGCTGCTGAGAAATGGTGAAGCAGGCAACATTTAGTTAGACTTGTGGTACCTAGACATGTAGCTTGAATTCCTCTTCTGTTCAGAAAGCAGAAAAATACATAAAGGTATTTCATATCCTGAGAAGGGTGGAATAATTTGTCCTCCACAACCGCCCGAGACTGCTCCTTTATTTCAATGGGTTATGGACATAACTTCTCATTATTATTGCCTTTGGGTAAACATCTGTTTTCTGGGAATGTGATGGGAGTATCCTCTTGAGATTCTGGAGTTGGCTAGGTATGAGATAAGAGTTGTCTGACCTTTACCTGGCTGCTGCTGCTAGGTTACTGCCTAATGGAATGTGCGTGGGAAGAAAATCCTAAGCAAAAAAACAAACAAAAAACATGTATTTAATTGTGGTAAAATGCCCATCACAAAAATGTATGATCACAACCATTTTTAAGTGTATCATGTGATTGCATAACTCAGCACTACTAAACTCCAGAACTCTTCCATCTTGCACAACTGAAGTGGTTCACCCATTTAACAGCATTTCCCCGTTCCCTCCTCGCTCTAGCCCCCTAGCAGCCTCCATTCTGCTTTATTTCTTTGAGTTTGACTACTCTAGATACCCTATGTAAATGGACTCATGCAGTATTTCTTTTTGTGACTGGCTTATTTCACTTAGTATAATGTCCTTGAGGTTCGTCCAAGTAATAGCATGTGTCAGAGTGTCCTTCCTTTTTAAGGCCATGGTATCCTATTGCAAGTATACACGACATACACCACTTTTTGTTTATCCATTTATCCATCAGTGAACATTTTGGTTGCTTCCACTTTTTGGTTATTGTGAGTAATGCTGCTGTGAACATGGGATACAAATATCTCTGAGGCCCTGCTTTCTATCCTATTTTTTTTTTTTATGATTTATTTATTTTTTACAGAGAGAGAGAGAGAAGAAGAATGTGTGTGCGGAGCGGGGTGGGAGGGGCAGAGGAAGAGGCAGGAAGAGAAACTTAAGCAGACCTCACGCTGAGTGGGGAGCCATCCCACGACCCCGCGATCACCACCTGAGCCCAAACCAAGAGTCAGACCCTTAACTGACTGTACCACCCAGGTGCTCCTTCAGTTAAAGATACCCAGAAGTAGAATTGCTGGTTCTTATGGTAGTTCTGTTTTTTATTTTTTATTTTTTTGAAGAATCTGAGCAATTTTTCTACTTCCTGTCTCTGAAGGGTTAGCAGTGGAGACTGGGGAACCAGGAGTCTCAGAGAAGACTTCTCCATATAGCTGCCTAGAGCTCAGTTGCATGAATTTTAGGCCGTTAGGTATGCAAGTAATGCATTTGACATAGGGTTATCATCCATTTCTATGTTTACCTGGTTTCCAAATATGTATTTGTGGGGTGGGGAGTTGACTGTATGCATATAAACTGTTTTTTGTTGTTTTGCTTTTTGTTTTTTGGGGGGTTTTTTTGTTTTCATTTTTTAAACAGTGGCTGCATACAAGTCAAAAGACCTGGATTTGGAGGTGGACACACAGATGCAATGTAGGATGGTCTTTGATCAGGCTCTGTGTGTAGTTTCAGGCATTGACCTTAGGTGTTACTGCTGTGTGCACGCTGTGCCTTTGATCAAGGAACTTCGTTTCATTTAGTAGGCCTCTGTCT
Organism: Martes martes; assembly: GCF_963455335.1. Taxonomy (NCBI): domain Eukaryota; kingdom Metazoa; phylum Chordata; class Mammalia; order Carnivora; family Mustelidae; genus Martes; species Martes martes. The sequence goes on from NC_137899.1 coordinate 84,614,628, forward strand.
TCTCTGTGAAATACAGGGAGAGGGTGATCTATCTAAAGGAAGAAAGACCTATGATGTTAACATCTGTTTATCTTGCAATCTTTTCTTTGCATCAAAACCAAGAATAATTTATATAAATACAGAAAAGCTATATCCTTTGGCTATTTTTCTTTGTGCCACTGGCAGACAGTCCTTAAGAATTACTATATGTTTCTTCCTAATTCTCCTTAGAGATCATGATGATACACTTCTTTTAGTCCAGTTCACCCCTTTAGTTAATTTACCTGAATATATATTCCCTTTGTCTGAGTGACTTCTAAGTGCTAGCTCATGGGCATGCTGGAGAAATGGGTGTGCTTTGAACTATAGTGAATGCAGGATGGCTTTTCTCTACTGGCTTTGCTCACCCAAGCAACACCTGGCCCCCAGAGCAATAAGGATTTATTGGAACTCTTGACAAGGTGAATATGTTAGCCCCCACTTTATTGCTTAAGTTCCCCTGTTTGGCCTATTGGTGAGAGGAGACATTTTCTTCATAGACTGGCATATATTTGCAGAGAAAGTATAATTTTTGTTTTTATCCATGTCTTAATAATATCCCCCTTCCCCCCAGTATTTCTTCTTCTCAGATGCCATTAAGCAAATCCTCTTTCTTCATATCCTTGAGCCTCTCCGTTTTATGACTGCTGTTGTTTTAAAGACTGAGTGACATTGTGTGTATTCTACACAAAGACATAAGGATCTCTGTGTATTTGTGCTGCTTGTGTGGCTGGAACTCCTCCAGGGAGAGTTCTGGATGAAATGATTTAATTTCCCCTGACTGCTGCTGACCTTGGAAATTTTGGACACAGATGCCTGTGACTGACACTTGTACAGGGGAGAAAAAAAGACCCTCGCGCAACTTCCATCCTCTGGAGGAAAGCAGTGGGAGATGGCAGCTCTGATGAGGAGTAAGAAGGACCATATGGGAGACACATGGGGCGGTTTCCAGTATTACTTGTGGGGCCTCACTATTATAATTAGGTATTGGGATGAGTCACACCATGATATGGTAATGAATAAGATGATGGAGCATTCATGCAAACACAGATTATACTTTTTATATATATTTGCATGCTTGTAAGGACTGAAGATTCTAGAGGATTAATGAAAATACTGGCAGCTATGTGGTTATTTTCATATAGTGGTCTCTGTTTTTCTGTGATCCTCATCAGATTTACTTGAAATATTTTCAGTTGTCAGAGCTGTGTTTTCGAAACTGTATATGTGCCGTTATTTACCTCATACATAAACTAAGGAATATTTTGAGACCATTTTAATGTTACGGTTGTCAAGTCACCACTTCTAGCAATCTTTGCCAGTCTCTAATGGGTCCTTATATAAAATGTTTTCACATGTATTTGTGGATCTCATGCCTGTGTATGCTTTTAATTAAATATTTACCAAACTGAATGCTTATCAGGAGGCAGTGATGTCCACTTAAACGAATGCTTAATGTCAGTAGAGACTCTCAGCATCTCCACAGGCCCTGTGTTAAGCTGGATTTCTACCTTTCCTCTCAAAACAGATAAAAGCATCTGCCCATCCAGCAAGGTGGTGGGAGGTAAGGAGTTCATTTTGTCAGAAATACATCAAATAAAAATGCTCCTTGGCTTTGCACTTATAGAGGTTTGTAAGCGCTATAGGTTAACATTCCACTGATGGAACTAGAATATGCTCAGAATAGTTCTGACTCTGGGGGAGTTGGGAAGGGTGATTATAGATGGGTGAGAGCAACATAAATATATGTGAATAAACAACCAGCCTTAGCACCTAATTACAGTGATTTCAAAGTGGGGGGGGGGGAGTTACACAGTACAGCAAGGCTGGATTGGAGAAGTTTCCTTATCTTTGCAGTGTAGGTGTATAATTTTTTGTCCATTATCTGTAAAATTGCTTAGGTTCCCCGGTTTGGCCTTCTGTAAAAATTGTTTTAAGACAGATCTGAGCTCAGTGATATCCTAATGAAACATAAATTTCAGCTTTTTGATTGTGGTTATAAAAATAAATAGTTCACATCCACCAATTGCTCAATTTCTTTCTAATAATAACAATCAATACTCAGAAGAAGTATTCATCACCACTACGAAAGTATGTATTTCCTTAACCTGAGTTTCTAGTCACCATCCATCCAGTAGAATAAATTCCAACTCCTAAGGTAAAGAATTCTAGAATTAGGTCAGCAAATCAAGAATAAATAAAACTTGGCCATTGGAATGGTAGAAGTGATTGAAAAGTATCTTCATCAAATACAGAACAGAATATATTTTACAGTGATAGTCATAAATTAAAGGAATTCTTTTTCCCTTTGTACAAATTTAGTCTCACATCCAAAATTGTTTTTAGGAACTGAAAATTCCAAAGCTTTCTGGTCAAGTCCAGTAACTTTTTTTTTTTTTTAAAGATTTTTATTTATTTGACACAGAGAGAGAGAGAGATCACAAGTAGGCAGAGAGGCAGGCAGAGAGAGAGGGGGAAGCAGGCTCCCCGCTGAGCAGAGAGCCCGATGCAGGGCTTGATCCAGGACGCTGAGATCATGACCTGAGCTAAAGGCAGCGGCTTAACTCACTGAGCCACCTAGGCACCCCCAGATTTTTTTTTTAAGATAATGAAGGGTAAACTTTTTAAATTTTTCATACCTGTTTTTTCGTAAGATGTTTGTTCCTATTTGGTTTCAGAGTGTTTACAGGGAATTCTTAAGAGAAGGCAGCAGAAGCTCCCAAGAAGAAATGGAGAAAGTTAGAATCACAATAGGTAGTCTCCTGTAAGAGAGGATGATGCTAAGACTCTTGTGCCCGAAGGTAGAGTCTGGGTGTGCGCAGTCCCAGGTGGTGATGAGAGCGGCAGGTGGCTCCCAAGCACTTAAAAGGTGCGCGGTCCGGATGGAAACGTGCTAGACCCACAGCATGCACACCAATTTCAAGGACTTTGTATCAAAGGAAAAATAATCTCAGTATCTTTCTCATGTTGGTTATTTGTTGACATTTTTAGTTAAATAGGAAAGACTAAAAATAATTTCATCTGTTTTTCCCTTTTCAATGTTGCTGTTAGAAAATGTGAATGTCATATGTTGCTCTCATTTGTGACTCATGGTCTTCTTGTGACCCCATGCTGTCTAGGGGGAGGTACGTGTGATGTCCTATTGTGGGGGTTGAGTGGCTCCACGAGGCTTATATCTGAGTAGCTGGTTGGGCTGGGAGGTAAGCTGAGCACATGCCCAGAAGCAGGACCAAGCGGCCCCTCCTCAGCAGTTGTTTTGAAGCTCATCCTGTATCTAGGTGAATGGGTAATTAAGATTTGTTTGAAAATGTAAAAATATGCGATGTATATATTTTTAAATTAATACATAAGGTGCTTTTTAGCAGAGAAGAAAGATTAAGCATACATAAATATTGAGGAGTATTCTGGAAGGTCGTTTTGTCCAGATAAGTGGAGACTTGGTCTCTTTGTTCATTGTCTTCCTGATTTAGTAAGGCAAGGAGTATCCTCTTAAAGTATCTTTAGTTAACCTATTAATTGAGATTATTCCCACACTCTGCTTTAATTATCTTTGGTAAATAAAATCTTCAATAACTAGTACCTACAAAATTAATCTAGAAAACGTATAAATAAATACTAAATAGTGTATCATTCTTTAAAATAAGCCCCACTTATCTCTAAGTTGGGATGAATATGTATGAAGTACATATTCTTGTTTGCTGTGGCTCCTTAAGGAGAAAAGTGTATTTAATTGAGTCTTTCTACCTAATGATTTCAGTAGTCTAATGATTTAAGTCAACATGCATCTTATTTTTGCATATATGTATGTATTCGTGTACTTATTTATCTCACATACACTTATTTAGCACTAACTTTGTGCCCAGCACTCTAAGAAAATCAGTGCATGTTTATCTAAACGTAACTGGCACATAGAGCTTACTCTGAGTCTGGCTCTGTTCTAAATGCCTTGTGTTTCTTAATGCATTTCTTCCTATAACTGTGAGATGGGCAGAGTTACCCATGTTAAACTGAAGCACAGAGGAGTTAGGTAACTTATCGAAGCTCACACAGCTCTTACGTAGAATTGCTGGGAACTAAACCTTGCAGCCTGGTGGGCTCAAGTCCATGCTCTTATTTAAGCTGCGTAAAATAGTTTGTTCTACTTACTTTTGTCTTCTGGGTGCATTAGCTGGTCTTGCCCAGATGGCAGTGTTGTCTTTTCTGGGGTACACAGAAGCTTTTCATAACTATCTGGAAATTCTGTCATGAGAGTGTTGGATCATTTATTTATTTATTTATTTATTTATTTTTAAAGATTTTATTTATTTTATTTGACAGACAGAGATCACAAGTAGGCAGAGGCAGACAGAGAGAGGAGGAAGCAGGCTCCCTGCTGAGCAGAGAGCCCGATGAGGGGCTCGAGCCCAGGACCCTGGGATCATGACCCAAGCCGAAGGTAGAGGCTTTAACCCACTGAGCCACCCAGACGCCCCAGAGAGTGCTGGATCATTTAAAAGCTGATTTCCAGAGGCAGGGTATTTATTACAGCTCCTAGTGAATTTATGATTGGCCATGTGGAATAGTGGGTGGGATTATATGATGCTTATGCAAAATAGCCTTACATAACAGCCCTAGATATATTAATACTAAACTCAGGCTGTGACCTGGAAATATTGTGGATATGCAGTTGTTTTCCTTCTTCCATGTCCTTTATACATGGTTCAGATTTTGTCATTTTGTCGTTTCATTATCATCACTACTATAAAGTCTATGAAGTTCTTTGGTAGTTTGGCTTTTTGAGAGATCAGTTGGATGAAGAATATCCATCCATAGATGCTCACAATTCTTTAGGTGTGGCCTAAAGCTATTCTGTTGAACTAAATTGCTTCCATGCTTTATAAGAGATTGTAATATAAATTTGGTCTTAAGTTTTCATCTTCATTTCTCTGCAAGGTCCTTGAAAGGAATACTCTACAATCTAATGGACCAAGGATGGATCAAATTAGATTGCCCTCTACCCTTTTTTTTTCTTTGAAAATGTGTTTGAGAAACAAATAATACAGGAAATTACATGTATTTTGCTTGTTCAACCTATTACAGGAATGGCTGTGATTAAAATTTTATCATGATTTCAAAATATTTCTCTCTCCTCTCTTTTAAATAAATACATTTTTGTCATATAAAACAGCGGAAAGGTCAACAGCTTGACAAAGTAGTTCTCAAAATTGATCCTTCTCATTTCAAAGGTGTCCTTTAGGATTTTATGTCTGAAAGGGCTTCTGGTTACATGCAACAGGTATTTACAGTATACCCAGCTACTCCTGTACAGGCCCTGTGATGACAGTGTTAGTAAAAGGCATGAACTGCCTTTTCCTGGAGCTTACAATCTGTGTGTTCAGTATATTGTAAATGTAAGGTAGGAATTACAGAGGCCCAAGGAAATGCAATATAATACACAGTATCTGGCTCTCTTGGAATTCAAGAGTTCAGTGATACTGTAAAATTCTAGTCTAGTGCTCTAAATTTTCCAGGTGAAAAAGTGAGACCCAAAGATGGGATGTGACTCTTCTGTGAGAGAATGACAAGTGGAACCAAGCAAGAGCCCAGGGCTCCTTGGGGTCATTGCTGTAAAGAGAGATCAGAGATCAGGCCCTTTGTGTTATATACATGTAAAATACTTGTATACTAAACATTTCCAGGAGTATCTTTGCTTGATAAATGAGGAACTTATTTGCAAAAACTGCTACTTTTTAACTCCTGCCATTCTGTATGCACGTAACCCATAAGCACAAAACTAGTTATCAATTATTCAAAGACCTTGCTAAGATTTGCCGTTTTAATTGAAACTGTTTAAATTGTGGCTCTTTTTTAAGTGATTGACAAGTCAGTGATGAGTATCTAGAGATGGCTGCAAGGTAGAGAAACAGATCTCAGAATCCACAGGAGAGGGACATAAATGCTAATTATACAATGACTTTAATTCTTGGTTTGTCATGGCTGCCTGCAGGTGTGTGTCTTGGCTGTGGGCTGTTCTCAGGGCCTCATTTGTATTTGAGGTTTACTTTAATAATGTTCCCTCCCCAGAGAGCTCTTTTTTAATCTCTTACTTTCAGTTATTTTCCTAGATAAAGGAAGAAATTAACTGGGAGATGAATGTAACTGAATCTTTGGGTTAGTGAAAATTGAAGTTTTGTTTGTTTGGTCTTCCCACTTATTTTCCTGAAAATCAGTTTTGGAATAGGGTGTCTTTTGGCCTTCTGAACTGGAGGATGGTCATGTATTCATTTTTGTTAATTATCATTACCCACCCACCACCACCACCACCATCATCATCACCACCATTACCCACTTGGCCTTCTGGATGAACTAATGCTCTCTGTGAAGAGCTAATGTTACTCTGTGCAGTGTATTTGCACTGAAGAGCTACTATCCTACTCTCCTGTCTGCTGAGGTAGAGGTTTGGTATTAGCAGGTGCAGGGTAACCTTGAGATTCATAGTTTATTTATTTTTTATTTTTTTAATGTTTTTAAAGATTTTATTTATTTATTTGACAGAGGTTACAAGTAGGCAGAGAGGCAGGCAGAGAGAGAGGAGGAAGCAGGCTTCCCGCTGAGCAGAGAGCCCGATGTGGGGCTCGATCCCAGGACCCTGGGATCATGACCTGAGCTGAAGGCAGGGGCTTAACCCACTGATCCACCCAGGCGCCCCTCATAGTTTATTTTTAAGCAAGGAAGAATGTTTCCATTGGAGTAGAACTGTGGGTTTGAGCTGGATCAGGTGAGAGCACAGGTATGTGGACCTCTTTCCTCAGTTCCACATAATTTTTGGCTTCACGCCGAATGCCCCCAGTTCCACCATATTCTGTGGCTATGCCCTTTTTAAACTTAGCCCTAAATTCCTTTACATTCCATGGTGTGGGCACCCTTGAGGTTTAGCTCCTGTATACTGCCAGTTTCCTGTGTGATTTTGCCATGACTTAAACAGATTTCCATGTGCTCTCCTGGCTTTCTTCCTGCTTCTATAAGTTAGTTGTAGGGCCTTGCCAGGGTACAGAGTTCCAGGATGTGTCACTGCAGGTAAGTTGGGGACAAGCTTTTCCTCTCCTAGGAATTTGAGTCAGCTGTGCTTCTGTTTGTAGCCCCTCTATTTCCTTGCTCTGTCTTTTTTTGTATTAACTCTGGCTGCATACAGGGAAACTATTAAAACCTTACTGAAGGAGGGCCTAGTTGTTAAATCCCATCCCTGCCCCTAGTCTGATCATATCCCTCAAAGGTACCCATCTCCTTAGCTTTAGACAAGTCGATGAGACCTAGCAACAATTTCAGTGTATATATCTGACTTTAAGGGTCTTCTGTATATTTTCTTCTTGTCTGTCTTGTTGTGTTCTGTCAGTACTTCTCATAATTTACCTTACCTTCAGTCCTTAACTGGCTTTCTCTGTGATAGGGCTCCCTGTTGCTTTTAAACCGTGATTAGATGGAGTGTTCAAATGAGTGATCTGACAGTCCGAATTTTGAGGCAGCTGTCCTTTTCAAAATTTCTGTATTCATTTTTAAAATGAGTTTTTGAGGAACAGACAGTTTGAAAGGATTTTAATCATGCTCACCAGCACTGTGGCTGAACTTGATGTCTATTCAATATGCTGTCTTTAAGCTGATCAGTGGGAACTAAAGACATGTTTAGAAAACGAGATTCTAGACTTTGACTATGAGGATGACTTCAGGATGCTTGATCTAGTGTATTTTCTTCCATGCAGATATGTAAGCCTTGACCATGGCCAAAACCAGCCATATACCTTAATTCTGTAAAACAGACACTGCATGTTTATTAATGGATACTACATACTTGTTCCTTCTTAAATGTTTTCATAAAGAAAGCTCATTGTTCGGTATGCCCATATCCTTATATTGTATATTAGGATTCAACAACTTTCTCATTTTAGATTCCTAGCTTCCTAACCTATTTGTATACCTATCCTTTCTTCATTTGAAATTTAAAGTTTTTCTGGCCCATTCAGTCGTTGTTATTTTTCTCCAAACTTCCTACCTTCAACTGTACCGGCACTGGGTGTGGTTAGCTGTGTCGTTTTATTTATGTGCTGTGATACCAGTCCCGAGCATCCTTGTGACTGTCATCTTGTTTGTTTTCCTTGATGTTTCTTAACTTGGTTCTGGAAAAGTTGTGGTAGACTAAAATAACATGCAGTTTTTCTGTAGAGGCATTTCATATTTTTAAAAAACAGATCTTCAAGGGAGTCTGAAAAGGTTAAAGAACTGCTCTACATAATGTTATCTAGGAGTCCTGCAGGAATATTTCCAACCTCTTTTCTGTCAAGTGTAATATCCGTGGGACCTTAAATGTCCAGCCATTTGTCTTTCTCTTTTGGTATCAGTCTTTTAAATTTTTAGAGCAGTTTTAGGTTCATAGCAAAATCGAACAGAAAGTGGAGAGTTCCCATTTATGCCCTCGTTCCTCACAAGCACAGCCTCCCCCACTGTCACCAGCCCCTAGCAGGGTGGTACATTTGTTAAAATTGATGAACCTACGTTGATAGATCACCACTTAAAGTCCATAGTTAAATGGGTTCACTCTCAGTGTTCTGCATTCTCTGAGTTTTGAGAAATGTGTAATGGCATGTGTCCATCATTATTGTCTGATAACAGAATAGTTTCACTGCCCTAAAAATCCCCTGTGCTTTTCCTGTTCATCCATCTCTCTTTCCCCTGACCCCCAGCAACTGCTGATCTCATTCTTTATAATTTTGCCTCTTCCAGAATGTCACATAATTGGAACCATACAATATGTCCCTTTTTTTCAGGTTGGTTTCTTTCTCTTAGCAATAGGCATTTAAGGTTCCTCTATGTCTTTTTATGGCATGAGAGCTCATTTCTTTCTGTTTTTTTTATTTTATTTTTTTAAAGAATTTATTTATTTATAAGACAACGAGAGAGGGAACACAAGCAGGGGAGGTGGGAGAGGGAGAAGCAGACTTCCCGCTGAGGGGGAGCCTGATGCAGGGCTCGATCCCTGAACCCTGGGATCATGACCTGAGGCGAAGGCAGACGCCTAACAACTGAGCCACCCAGGTGCCCCCTCATTTCTTTCTGGTGCTGAATAATACTCCATTGTCTGGATGTAGCACAGTGTGTTTGTATGTTCATCTGCTGAAGGACAACTTAGTTGCTTCCAAATTTCAGCAGTTATGAGTAAAGATGCTGTAAACATGCTTATCCAGGTTTTTGTATAGACATAAGTTTCAGCTCATTTGGATAAATACCGAGGCACGTATGGTAAAATATGTTCAGTTTTATAAGAAACCACGAAACTGGCTTTGAAAGTAGTTGCGCTGTTTTGCATTCGCACTAACAATGAATGAGAGTCCTTGCTGCCGCACACCCACGCCAGCGTTTGTTGTTGGCGTTTAGACGTGGACCACCCCAGCATAGTTGTAGTGTGATAGTTTTGTAATTTCTCTTTCCCCAGTGATAAACGATGGAGAACATTGTCGCCCTCTGAAGGCCTTCTTTGGTGAGATGTCCACGTCTTCAGCCCATTTTTAAATCAGTTGTTCATTTTCTTACTGTTGATTTTTAGGACTTCTTTGCATATTTTGGTGAACAGTCCTCTGTCAGATAAGGTGTTTGCAGATATTTTTTCCCAGTCTGGGGTTCAGCTTTCAGCTTTTGTTTTTTAAAATGTTTGGCGCAGAAAATCCAACTGGGTTGGGTGAGGTGATCTTTCACAACTGGGCAGGCACATGTAGCTGCTAGTGAGCTGTGTTGCAGACTCTCAACCTTAACTCCCTTGATTCTTTATTTGCAGGTCAATGTGACTGTGGACTACATTAGACCGGCCAGCCCAGCCACGGAGACGGTGCCTGCCTTTTCAGAGCGGACATGTGCCACTGTCACCATTGGAGGAATGTGAGTGTTCTGGCCGGCAGGGAGTCAGCCAGAGCTGCAAGTTGTCCTCAGTCACGGCTCTCCTTTCTTTTCTCCCTGATTTGCTTTCTGTTGCTCTTAACACAGTGCTTCTTAATTATTATGTCTGTATAACACTTTATATTTGCAAAGCATTTTGTAATCATTCATTAGCTAATCATATTCTTTCATTATTGTTTAAGATTTATTGGGCTCTGTGTGCTTGGCACTATGTAGCATACATTATTACTATTAATAATGCCATTTATTGTCAGGCCCTAGGTACTATCCAACATTAGGTGGAAGAATTATCTGCACGTTAATTTAGGAAGTTGAATTAGACACACACACACACAGACATGAAAAAAGGGGGGGCAGGAGGAGAAGGGTTTGTGGACATTTTCTTTATATGGATGTATGTTGTCAATAGATGATGGGGCCTTTCTCTTTTGTACTGGCTATATCCTGTTCTATTCCAGAGTCCCTTGGGAACTTGGTTGATGAACAGTCTTTCAAGGGAGGTATCTGACAGGGGAAGGAGGAAGCCTGTAGCCCGCTGGGCCATGCTTCCACAATGAATATTAAAACAGTCAGTCAGTCCCCAGTAGCAGTTCTTACTCTGTATAAAATATACCAGCATGATCATTGTTTCCATTTCTAGTTAACAATCTTAAATGCTGTTTGTTACCAAACTGGTATTTTTCTTCTCTTTTTAAGGGGGCATAGTGGAGGGGAAGAAAAGAATAGGTTTCCCATGAAAACAGGGATTGTCTTACTGAAAGTACAATGGAGCCCATTAGGAGGAACCCCTCTAAGCTACTGTGTGCCTCTGAAAGGAACGAGAGGCTCTAGCAGCTAATTTACCTTCCAGAAGCTCTCGTACCAAAGAAGAACTTTTTCTGTTCATTCGCGCTGTCACACTTCGGCAATAACTATTTTTGGTCACTGTTAACACTCCTGTATTTATATAAACCTTACTGTTAACACAACAGTCAGACTTCGTGGAGAGGAACTCGATACAGGCTTTTGTTGTCACTACCTTAACACCATCACAAGTGAAAGACTTTATTAGAAGCAGAATCTTGACAAATCAGTTAATATTTTTGACATGGGAGAGACTAGGACATATTTTGGTCATTTTTCTGTCTGTATAAGTTGCACTAATGATTATTACCACTTTGCACTACTTCTCAGGAGGTGGATGCATGCTACTTATTATGGAGAGCTGGGAAGTTAGTGTTCCTGTATATTAAAATTTTAACTGTCACAAACAAGGTGTCCTGTCAGTAAATAACTGCTCCTGCTATCTAATACACTAGTAAAAAAACAAGTGTCACTACTGTAAAAATGCACATCTTTATTTTTGTAAGATGTTTCCACCCATGTTTAATAATCCACTAGAGTAGGTTATTTCATTTAGTTACCACTGAGGTCTACTCTTAAAGTAAATTCACACTGCTTAAAATTTGCATTTGCACTCTGAGTGTGTTACAGAGATTTTTCTTTTTATAGGACAGTTGGAAACAGCTCATTTAAAAATTCCATAGTAGGGTGTTGTGGGCATGCTCCATGCCATGAAACCTTGAGTTTTCTACTGTGTTGATCTTGGCTTTAATGGAGATTACTCCTTCAGAATAGCAATCCTTTCTGCAGAGGTTAGGTGGCTCTCTGTGCAGCCAAGGTTTTGGTCAGATTCTCAAGCCTTCGTAAGAAGGTATCAATCTTTTTTTCAGTTTGGTTGGTTAACACAAGTTGATGGGTCTTAACTGACAGCATAGACAATCTGTACTTAAGGTTCATGTCAGAGGTGGTAACCTTGACCTCTCTCTACCTCTCAGTTGTTATAACTGGATTATAAGAAATATTATTTTGGTATGATTTACCAAAGTATCTACCAGGATATCGATTCTTCCAGATACCTAAATTGTCCCCTTGATTAGACCAGACTAGCAAGGTGCCTGGGAAGCATGATGAGTTTCTTCACAGAGTTGTTTCTACTAAACTGTGTGAAGCAACTGCTAGGCTGCCTTCAGGAGAAATAACTGAGATTTATGGATACTTTTGAGACAAACTCTCACTGGACCGTAAGCTACCTAAAGATAGGGATTTTTGTCACTTATATTCCCTGTTGTAGTCTCAGTATTCAACATATGGTTGGAGTTTCAGTAGGTTTTTGAATTATTTGTTTATTATATTGCATCCTTTTGTGAAGCATAACAGGGAATACTGGGACAGTTGTTTCTATTGATCCCTTATTTTATTATTATGTAATCAGTACTGGAGAAATTGTATTGGATAGTTTTCCCCTTTTGCTTGGTTATTGGGACATCCTTGCCAAGGACAGGTTGTTTCTGGAAGATGAACCTTTTAATGCTTCTTACGCTTTTTATGTTCTATTCCTACTCATAGCTTCTCTTTACTTTTCCCTTTGCCTTGATTTTGTTTTTATTCTTCTGAATTTTCTGTCCTTTTGCAAATCATTCCAAATTATATTATAAAAAAGTTGTATGAATAACATTCAAATACTCAGCTAATAGTCAGAATTTAGATATACTAACAGCCTTCTTTCTGAGTGTAATGGTTAATTATTCAAAGACATTGGCTAGAGAAGGGATTTTTTTTTTAATCTAAAATATTTTCATTTCATTTTAAACATAAAAATGTACATATATTCCCAAATCTTTGATGCATGGGCAAAGTAGATCAACCATTCGATAACCTGATAAGTTGCATAACTTCCCTTTTAGAATGAGTACTTAAAAACACTAATTATGAAACCCTAGATGTCTGTGATTTACATCCCCCTCATCTATCTTGCAGCCATTTTAAAGCCATTAATCTTACTAAACCTTTTAAAAGTATTCATCTGTTTTCATAAACACACTTTTTTGTGTGTACTTCTATTTCAGTTATTAATAAAAATATTTGATGGAGTACATAATTAAAAATAATAAGCACAACCAGTATAAATAGTTATGAGGACAGAAACAAATGGCTCAGCAGGTTGGGACAGAAGTGCACAGGTCTGGTGGCCCTCAGTCCCTCGGACCGTCATGGGGTGAAATCCTAGAATGTACAGTTCAGTTCAGGGAAGGTCATTTTGGAGAGCTCCTTTAGTAATCCATCAGCTCTCTGAAAGGCTGTCTGTGTTCAAGCTTGTAGAAATGTAGAATTAAGAAGTCATCTGATCCAAATTATGCCTATTGTCCTTTGTAGACTTGTATACCAAAATACAGGCTGTTACAACATCTAGAGGCTTTCCTGTTGTTGAGATCAGCTGGGCTCCTCTGGCTGTGCTAGAGCATCTCTTGAGCTGCTGATCACAGGCTAACCAGGCGGGGGAGGCGGATGAGCTGGAGTCTCCTGCAGTTATTTCAGAGCAGATTTTTTGGTGTATTTCACGTGTCAAAGTGTGTGAATTGGCTCTGTCCTCGGTTAGGGTTCAGTCTAGTCCTTCTGTTTTTCTTTTTGGTGTATAGGGGAGGGAATTGAGTCACAGGATCTCTGAGGCACCTCTTGTGTGACAGTCTTCTGTTCCTATCTCTTGCCCTCTAGAGAATCAATGAAAACAAGGTTCATCATTCTTCTAATAGATTAAAATTTTTTTCTTGATTAACTTCACTGTAGAGTTGGCAAGAGTTGTTATCTGTTAATCAAAACAGTTTAAATAAAAAATAAAAAGATCAAACTTAGAGTTGTTTCTCATTCTCTGGCTCCCGGGCTGGGAATTAGCTGAGCCTTTTAGGCTTGGTTTGTGACATGAAGCTGTCAAGATGGCGCTTCCTGTTAATTACTTTTTATTGTATTTAAGACACTTAAATAACTCTTCTTGTGATTTAGTCTTCTATGTAATTAGCTTCAGTGATTAAAATCTCGTTCTTTCTTTATTGTCAGAGCCTTCTTGAAGAGTGAGATTTTTCTGGGGTGACCTTTTCATGTGCTGGACTTCCCAATTACTTGAAGCTCTAATTTGGCAAACCCATATTATAATGTATTAACTGGTTGCTCACTCTTTCTGCATGTCACCTTTTTAAAGAAAGGTGTGAAAATTTGCTCACATTTATAAGGAGGCACCTAAAAAATACAACTTGAGGGTTAAACCTCACATACTCACATTCACACTTAGTGCCACACCAGCCCTGGAAAATTCTAACAGATCCAGCAGATACAGTATCACTTAAGATATTTTCCCAGTGTTTCTCATGTGAAGTATTTCACAATGGTAGGAGACCATTGACATGACCTGTTCTGGGGAAGTAAATGGCATAGGGATGAAACTGTAGGATAGGAACAATTAGAAAATGCCTGTTTTTGTACAATGTCCTGTTTGGGGGGGGTGTGTGATTTTTTTTTTCCCCTTAACATTCTTTTTGAAACCATGTTTCCCTCTACTGCTTTTCTGCCTTGCCCTTTTTCTGTCTGCTCCCTTGATGCCCACACTGGTATGGGGCCTTGTTCCCAGAGGTATTGTCAAAGATCTTTTGGACTTGGAACATCTTCATTATCTCTTTGTTCTAATGACAATCATCCAGTAGCCTCAAAGCCATCCTTTTAATCTTTCTTTGTGTCTCTTTGGATTCTTCATAGATAGAGCTTGTCTTGTATTGTATTTATGTAAACCAGACAATCACACTTGCAAGGAATGAGACTTCTGCTTCTTTTTCCTTTTTCTTTAGTTCCAGTTTGCAGGAATACTTCTTTCCTAAAGTCTTCTAAAAGTGACTGAAGCTTGAAGTCAGGTCTAGTCCTTCTTCTAGAATAATCCTTTTTGAATCCTCGTTTGGTTTTTCTCAGCCACAATAGGAATAAGTGTCCTATAATCCTCAGTTTTTCTGGCCTGAGTGTTTTTCTGTAGCTTTAAGGCTTTCACAATCAGGCCAAACCTCCTGTCTCTCAAGTTTTTAAATTTTGAAACATACCAGTATCTCACTTCCAAGCTAAACATAGGAAGAAAGTGGCCTCTTGAAACCCAATTTTCTGGACCTAGTGTTCTTACTTAGAGCTGCCTACAGCATCCTGAAGATGCTCTTTTAGCATCTGAGGAAGTACGGAGACATTATTAATGTCACCGACTGGACCACTGCCTCCCACAGATGCTCCCATGGAAGCATAGATGCTCACTTCTCAGCCGTGTCTGCTTTTTAATTTTTGGACAGTTATCCTTACAGCTTTATAAATTAATACTACTAATTTTAAAATGTTTAACTTTGAATTGTATCTTTTAGCTTCCTTATATGAAAGATGAATATTTTTGAATGTTTTCACTATTCCTTCCTTTAACCCCCAATTTTGTTATATTAAGTTTTATCATTAGTGAACTTTACAAAGTTCAGTTTATTGTTTCTGATTAACTTTATCGAGTATTTCCCTCTCTGAAAGATTAGAAAGTTAGAATGCTATCTTTTTCAGACTTCTCCTTCCTTTTAAAAGTTTTTCTTCCAGAGCGCCTGGGTGGCTAGGTTGGTTAAGTGTCCAACTTTCGATTTCGGCCCAGGTCATGATCTCAGGGTCGTGAGATTGAGCCCACCCCGCCATCTGGTTCCACACTCAGCTGGGAGTCAGCTTGAGATTCTCTCCCTCTCCCTCTGCACCCCCTCCCCCTACACACACTCTCTTTTGCTCTCAAAGTAATAAAAAGTTTTTCTTCTATTTCAAGATTTATTACATTACTCCTCTGTCAGTGTAATTGTCTTCTAAGCTTTGCTTGTAAGTTTAACCCAAAATTTTACCCTCCACCCCCACACTATAGCAGTTCTAAGTTACTGTTAGACCTAGTATGATGGAGTGAGAAGACCTACAGAAACAGAAATTCTATGTTGTTTTATCCCCAGAGAAATGTTAAATTAATTCCTGTTGTGTGGTTTTCTGTATGTATGTATGTCTGTCTCTTTCTCCATTTTGTACTTCTTTTTTGTTGTTGTTGTTGTTGTTTTTAAAGTAGGCTCCACTCTGGGTGTGGAGCTCAACTTGGGGCTTGAACTCAGTCAGATGCTTAACCAACTAAGCCACCCAGGTGCCCCCATTTTGTACTTATTCATATGCACCTGCCACTTGTATCTCTGTTCAGTCTTTTTGTGGTATTTCCTTTAGATTTGGTGAAGAACCTGGATTTTACATGTGTGGGTGTAAAGCTTTTGAATTTCTGCATGTCTGAAAATGTCTTCATTTTGCCTATAATTTTGATTGTTAGTTTCTCTATGAAATTCTAGCTTCAAAATTATTTTCCAAAGAACGGTGAAGGCCCGTTGTTCTATTGCTTCACCAGTGTTTATGAGAATTCGATCTCCATTCCTTTACATTTCTATTTTTTAACAATTTTTTTCCCTGACTCTGGAAGATTTTACAATTTTCTGTTTATCTTTGGTTTTCTGAAAATTTATTAAAATATTTCTAGGTGTGTCCTTTTTTGCTGTGTACTCAATGGGCTGAATGCTCATCTTGGAATTTTTTTTTCTATTCTTGAATTATTGTCTTTCTCTTTTGCCTCTGACTCTAGAAATTCTGTTGGTATTGTACCTTATGCTTTGAATCTCTGTAAGTTTTCTTCCTTTTTTTTTTTTTTTTTTCTTAAGACTGCCTTTGCATTTTTGTTCTACATAAAGGAGCTGTCTTCAACTTTATTTTTCAGCTTGCTTCACCGGCCAGCCATGCATATTGAGTCATTTTCATTCATTCTCACTCTCTTATTCACTCATCTCATTCATTCACTTACTCATTAGTTCATTTATCAAGTAGTCATAAAATGCCTGGTGTGTACTAAGCACTATGTTAAGCTTTAGGAGTGTATTGGTAGTTCTGAAATGAAATTATTTCTTCTGCTGTGAAATTCACAGAGGTGATTCTCTCATTGCTTTTTATTTCAGCACTCATACATAAATTTTTTGTTCAAGTGTTTTAATAGCATCCTGTTCCTACTCCACAAATATAATACTTCCTCTGTCTGAGAATAGTATTTAAAATTCAAAAACCCTCTTCCACTCAATTATCCCCCATGTTCTGTTTATTTTGTTTCTTTTCTTTCATAAATCCTCAGATATTTGGGGAACCTTGATTTATATACATGAAGGAAGGACCAGGTTGGCGTTGGATGTTGTCCCTATGCGGTTGTGTATGCCTGCCTCCCCAAGATGTCTCTGTCATGACAGGGCATGGGTGAGCAGGTAGTATCAGAGGCAGCCTTCTTTGTGGGGTGCCTGAAACATGGAGGAAGAAGGCAAATTTCAGACCCCACTAAAATTGTCACTGTCATTGGGGTGGAGTGAGAAGGGGATGTGATGTGATTATCTGACTCAGTCTAAAATGCTGTGCCTCTGTGTTTCTTACAGAGCATCCCTCTAAGGTCCTTCCCTGGTTAAATCACCTACCCTCTGTTCTATAATCATGAATTGTCCTATACATGACCTTGGTAATCTGGGGAATCTCACTGGCATAATGTTGAAGTCGTGTTGGTTTAGAAATGATATTCCCAGATACTTTAAAATACTGAATCGGTAAGTAAGCTTTCTCCCAATTAAAGGGAGAGCTTTAGCAATAGAGAGACTTAGAAAAATCTCAGAATGTGAAGTTGAGAAATCTACCGCAGCGACTTCCTTTAGTGTAAGTCATGACTACTTAAGTGTCTTTCTGCTTTCTGCTTGGTTAACCTCAGTAGCACCCTGCTAGGGTAGTTGAAAAAGCTGTGAAGACACTTCCTCCAGTATTTAAACAGTGGATTAATGAAGAAGACTACAGCCTGAGTTGGATTTTATATTTTGATTAAAATTGTCTCTAGTAGAAACTAAGCCCCCCTAGAAGGAAGAGAAAGCATGGGAGCCCTATGATTTATGGCTACTCTGCCAGTAGAGATTTAACTATACCCCTGTTTTTATTAAGGTTGTTTTTGCTAGCACTTGGGCTAGAAAGTTCCATAGAGTTTAAGTAGTCTACACATAATCCGGTTATTCTTCTCAAGCCCTGTTTGTCTAGGGGTTTCGGGTGGTTGTATAGAATGTGGACTGTTCAGGAACACAAATGGTATGTGGTAGAAGAAATGCCTATGCTTGCTGGGAAATTATTTCTCGGGTATTTGCCAAGGGTCAGAACCCTCTGCTCTTAATAACTTTGTGGGGAATCATAGGGGCAGGAAAGAGGCTGGCTGATCCAGCTCTTTTGAATGTGGGTTCTGATTAATTGCTCAAATGTTGTTCCCAAAGGCTCCTCGCTGTGGTGCTTTGTATTTTGTCAATAAAGGCCCTTGAGGCAGTGCCAATACTCCACCAATCAGATCCCATCTGCTTTCTGTCTTTCAGAATTTGTGCAAACTTTCTGATATGCTGGTAACATACTTTCTTGTTTTGTAGCACCATTAGGGCTCTATTCTTGTCCATATCTGTCTTTTCTGTCATTTCAGTGGGACCTTATAAAGGATGTCATGTGGACATAAGTTCTCAGTCTGCCATTCTGACCTCCCTCAAGCATTCTTTCTTTATACTTTTGGATAATGCAATTGATGTGATAAGGAGACGGCACATTTGACATGGTTACCAATAAGCAAAAATTCTGTGTCTTTTATATGCCATTTCTCTGCACCTTTCTCTTTACAGTTCCCATGGCCAGCACAGTACAAAGTGGTAAGGTAAATACGAATGGAGTTTTTGTAGATTCTGCTATCTCCCAGTCGTGATGCTGCCTTACAGGGGATTTGCTCCAGTTCATACTGAGTGAATTGATTTTTTTTTCTAAGTAATAAAAAATTGAATATGCAACTAATGACTCATTGAACACTACATCAAAAACTAATAATGTACTATATGTTGGCTAACTGAACATCATAAAAATAAATAAATAAAACCACAAAAAATTGTAATGTTTTCAAAAGTTTAGAAAATAAAGGGAAATTATCCGTTGTTTAATCATGCTAGTGTAATAGCTTTTATGTGGGGGGGTATTCCTTTTGAGTGTTGGTTATTTCTTGAGATTTAAATCTGGGAACAGGAAAACTGACCACTTGGCCAAGTGTTGACATGAAGTCTAAGGCAAGTTGTTGTTGGCTTAGAGATGAACAGATGAACAGATGAACAGATGTGAAGTAAAACCACAGCCCTTCTCCCAGACAGCTGTGCAATCTTGGGCCTTAGTTTTTTCGTATGTAATTTAGATATAATAATCTCACGCCTCATTGAGTGGTTGTAAGAATTAAATGTACTAAGGCATTTAAATGTTCAGCATATTTACTAAGACCTAACAGTCAAGTTCTCACATCAGCTCCAAGCCTCTGAACTCGACTGGTCACCATTGATGTAATGTCATATTTAGTGACTTCTGTCCTTTCTCTCTCTCTCTTTTTAAAGTTCACTTATTATTTATTTGAATAATCTCTGTACCCAAAATGGGGCTTGAACTCATGACCCCTAGATCAAGAATCGCATGCTCCACTGACTAAGTCAGTCAGACTCCCCTTGTCCTTTCTTTTCTTTATCCTCTTTCACACACTTCTGGCTTTTTTTTTTTTTTTTTTTTTTCCACTCAAACTTCTTTTTTTTTTTTTTTTTTTTAAAGGACTTTTTATTGAATGTTTTTACATTTCATCCTCTTCTTAGTCTTCACACTCTTCCTGGCTAAGCTAATCCAGTGATAAACTGCTACCTCACAGAATGTTCTAAGTATTAGCTTAAATAAAATATAAGAAATGCCTGGTACGTAGTTGTTGCCCATAGGTTAATTAAAAAACAAAACAAAATTCCTCATTGGATTATGGCTTAGATTTTGTAGTAGTCCATTTTTTTTGAAGATTGATTTATTTATAATAGAAAGAGAGGTAGGGGAGGGGCAGAGGGAGAGGGAGACAAGCAGACTCCCCATAGAGCACAGAACTTGATGTGGGGCCAACCCCAGGACCCCAAGATCATGACCTGAACTGAAATCAAGAGTCAGACGCTCAACCAACTGAGCCACCCAGGCGCCCCTTTAGTAGTCCATCTTTATTGTTCCATGCCAGGCCCTTCAGTTGGATTTATCTCTTCACTCACCTTCTTAAAATTTACCATGATGGCTAACTTATATCTGTTTTTCCTCTCAATGTCTTTTTTTTTTTTAAGATTTTATTTATTTATCTGACAGAGCACCGGTAGGCAGAGTGGCAGGCAAAGGGAGAGGGAGAAGCAGGCTCCCCACTGAGCAAAGAACCCCATGCAGGGCTTCATCCCAGGACCCCAGGATCATGACCTGAGCCGAAGGCAGACACCGAACCAACTGAGCTATCCGGGCATCCCTCCTCTAAATCTTAAAAGTATACTATGTTTATACAGTAATGATTGATAAGTACTTGCATACCAGTACAAGTGGTATTCGTAAGTAAGTTTTCATGTTTCAAGAAGTTTAATGCACATATAATTTATCCCTTATTAAAAGTAATTATTGAAAACATCTTGGGGCACTTGGATGGCTCAGTCGGTTAAGCGTCCGACTCTTGATCTCTGCTCAGGTCTTGATCTCAGGATCCTGTGTTCAAGCCCCACAGTGGGCTTCACAGTAGGCATGGAACCTACTTTAAAAAAACAAAACAAAACCTTTCAAAGCGAGAGATGTGCTAGCAAGCACCCTGTCTGGATCCAGTGCTGTGGCTAGTGACCTGCCTATCTCCATATCTGAAGTGGTTGAAAAGGCAGAGGGCTCCTAACGTTTAGTGTTTTAGAAAGTGCTATTCTGTGCCGGTGCACATGAAGAGCTCTACTGGAAGTTGTATTTTGTGGAACTTACTGAATCACCCTCTCTGTTGTGTTGCCCTCTGTTGTGATGTGAATTTTTGTGCCATCAGTAAAAATGTGTTTACAACAGGTAGAACTTGGAGAGAGGAAATAGTTGGACCTTTGAAGTCAATGTGTATGATAGAATTTGGAGATGTTTAATAACATCTTAAGATGTTATTAAACATCTCCAAATTCTAACATGCACTTCCTAACAGGTAAAGGAAACTTGGGCCTGTCTTCTATCAAGTTCCCAGTATGGGTTTTACATGGAGCCTTTTAGATTTCTGATATATCTGCTTAACAACTGACTCAACAGACTTTTGCTTTAATGTAAGTTTCTATTATGTTAAAATTGTGATATATAAACCATCACATATTAGGTAAACGGCAAGAGGAATTCTGTTGTACTTGTTAGATCATTGTTAGACCATCTCTTCTTTGCCAGCCCCTGTCCCCAATCATGTTGGCATTGATTGCAAAATCACTTTTTCTCTTTAAGAAGCAGCTATACAGAGCATTTATTCTTGTCACCACTTTCTCAGAAAACTCCCTCTGAAACTGTTCCTTCACTTGCCACTTAGCACAGCCTGTGGCTATGGAGAGATCAGACCATTGAGTGAGGGTTGACCACAAAGGCCCTGTAGTGGTTTGTTTACTGTGTTTCAGAGCCAGGAACCAGAATAACCCTGCCCTCCCCAAAGAGTAGGAGAGAAGAAGAAATTTCAAAATCCTTAGCCTTTTTGTGGGGCTCATTTGTTGCTTATATTAGAGCTACGAATCAGTTCGTGAAAAAGTACTTCGTCTTCTAATTCTTAGAGAAAAATGTTGACCACCAAAAGATAGTTTGGTTTTGACTTGTTTTTGTAAGTGGAGACTCACTTCTCGAGCTTTTACTTGCAGAGATTCTGAAAGCAGTTAAGTCTAAAGCAGTTACATATTCTAAACCACAGCCACACTGACGTTGAGCTTGGTCCGGTTGCTAATGGCTTCCGGGGAATAAGAACCTCACTCTCCTGTTCCTGTGGTGCCCGCTGGCTGGGCACCACCAAACTGTAATAGGACAGGTAGTGGAATTCTTTACTGGGCCCTTTTTATCTTTCTGACCCATATGACAACACTTCTCTTGAGCTTTTACCCTAAGAAGCAACCTGTGCCAAGATAATTTTCTTCTAACTTCTCTAGAATGGTTGGGCTTGCTAAACAAACATAGAGGTACTCTTCTACTTAATAGTGACTTGGTATTTCTCAGAGCTGCATGCCAACCTTCTAGAACCTAGAGTATTATTTTGAACTTCTTCCTCTAAACAAAGCATTGTTTATGTGTCTCAACATCTGCCTAAACTATAGAGGACTTGAAAATGACTTTCTAGGGCTACCTCATGCCCATTTTGGTCTTTACTAGACCTCTGTGATTTGGCTGGCTCTACTTTCACTGTCAGAGCAGATCATTCCAGATGCCATTATGTAATTTTCTGTCGTGGGGTGTGTGTTTGTGTGGGCGGGTGGTTTTGTTTTGTTTTTAAGTGGTGTTTAATGTCAGGCTAATAATAAACTGGGTACGTAGGCCTGGTTTTGTCATAATGGCCACGAGTTTGCTTATTTGTCCCTTATTCCCCTGAGAGGCGGAGAGCTCCCCCCTCCCCAAGTGATACCTAATGTTGGAGGGGGCTCATCACAGTTGCCTAGAAAATGCCTCATGGCAACTGGCAGTTCCATTCTGAAGAGACAAAGATGACGACTCTGAAGAATCTTCTCTTTGGTTGCTCTCGCAACCTCTCACTTGTCTCGCTGTGGCCTAAATGGAACCAATAGGAACGAATTTGCTGTTCCTGAACCACTTCCAGAAGTTAGTCTTTGCTTACCCACAATTCTTAGGTTCTTGTTCTTTGGGGAGTGCCAGGTTCTTTAACACATTTATAATTCTGGGGGCCTTAAGTTATGTTAGGTTACTCTTGAGCTCTTGAAATTCGGAAAAAGAGAATTTATTAGTTGAACCTTTCTGTCTGGGTACTTTTCTTCAAAATTATATGACAGAATCACCCGGGGCAGTTAAAAAAAAACCAGTGGTGCCCCATATTGAAAATCTAGGTACCCATATTTGTTCCTTTTCTTTTTTTATTAGATTCTATTTATTTGAGAGAACAAGCAGGGGAGGAGGGCAAGCATGGGGAGGGTGGGGGAGGGAGGGGTTTGAAGTAGACTTCTGCTGAGTCAAGGAGCCTGATGCAGGGTTCCATCCCAGGATCTGGACTGAGCTGAAGGCAGACTGAGCCACCCAGGCTCTGCTCTCCCCTACCCACCCACCCGTTTGTTCTTTTCAAAATACTGTTCTTTATCCCTAGAGATTCTGGGTTTATTGGTTTGGCATAGGGCCTGGCATTGATATTTTGAATAGTGATTCTAATGTGCAGCCAGTATTAATAAGCACTATGAAAAGAAGTCTAGAGGAAACAGGAAGTTCCAAAACCAACATTCTTCTCTATTCTCGGGTAAGTATAGATACAGGTAATAGGAAGAATAAAACAAACAAACTTTACAAATGTATTTTTTCTCAGATCAGTTTTGATCCCAGAACATAGCCTTTTACCTCCACTAATTTCTGTCATACCAGCTCATTTAGAGTAAGTACAGAGTGGCAGAGCAGTGAAGGGGCTAAGAGGGTAATGGTTATTTCTAGCTCTGCCTCCAGCATGTAGCGTGACCTTGGTAAGTCATTCACCCACCTTCTTTTCCTAAGGCCCTTATCTGGCCTTTTTTGAAGGAGAAAGAAACAAACAGCTTTGCTAATATTCTTTAATCTCTTAGTATCTCTTTTTAGTAATCTAAAGTTTCTTTAAACCTCTTCTCAGATGCTTAAGAAAGAGAACTTCAGCTAGGTGTGTTGGTGGGGTTAGAGAAGTCATAGCAGTGAATGAAGCCGGCTGTTTTTCTATTGTTTCCTCCCCAGAACAAAAAACACCTTTATTAGGTGACTGAAGATAGAAGGGAAGAAGATTCATTTGCCTTTCCGGACTTTGGTTGTCCTCAGAACTCTAGCTCCTTGCCCTCCAGCTCGTAGCACCTGCTTAGCCACACTGGTCTGGTCTTGAAGCAATGCGCCCACGAAGCTTGCCGTGCTGGAACTGCCCCTCCAGAAGACTGCTAATTTTGGCATTCTTCTTCCTTTCATCATATTTCTTAATTTTCCTTGATTGTTTTTTGTTTAAAATCTCTTCCTCCTCCAGAGTCGGCTTGGCGCCCTTCTTGCAGCCCAGGGCATGGTGGGACTCCTGCCACCACCTGCAAGATGTGGGGAGGTGTGCCATCCGTGAGCATGATGCCGTTCTTCACCAGGGGCTTGGTGCTGACCAGGTCATTGGCAGATGCGTTGTCAACGGCATCAGTACTCCTTGTTTTGCGGGCTCAACACTCAGAGCCCCAGGAGAAGTGCCCACGTCCAGCCTCAAGGCACGGCGCTTCTTATTGCCTCCCCCTAACGCCGGCTCTGTGTGCATGGTGGGGGCCAGCCTTAGTACGGCAGCAGGGTGTCTCAGCTCCTACTTCCTGTTCTCATGGCAGGGCTTTCTCTTGCCCCTGGTCTTGTGGCACTTAATGCCGATTGCCCTGCGAGATGCCTAGGGCTCTCCGTGTTGACTGTGAAAGAGCTAGCCAGGGATTTTTCCTTTTATGTAGCCCTTCCTCCCCAGGACTTTGATCATAAACACTAGATTTAGTTGGAAGTCTGTGGATTTGCAGAATCAGACTTTATTCCAAGTAGTTAACTCTTAGTTATCACTGCCAGTTGACTTAGTGGCCTCACTGCCATTCACCACTGACATGACCTCAAGTTAAATTGTTTACCTAAAATAACAAGGCACAACATTGGAAAGAGCTTCAAATTTATTTTTATTTTTTTATGATTTTATTTATTTATTTGACAGAGCACATAGGCACAAGCATGGGGAGCAGGAGAGGGAGAAGCAGACTCCCTGCTGAGCAGGGAGCCCATTGTGGGGTTCGATCCCCGGACCCTGGGATCATAACCTGAACCAAAGGCAGATGCTTAACCCACTGAGCCACCCAGGTGCCCCAAGAGCTTCGAATTTAGACCTCTAATATTCCTTTACCTCTCTCTGTAATTATCAGATTCATAGATTTCATCTAGTTGACAACTGTTTGTTTTGTTGTCATTCTTAATTTTCTCCTTAAGAGGAAGTCTTTGGCAGGGGAAGGTATTGTTAATATCTTTGTTGTTGGTGGCAGTGTTGCTAACTAACCCAAACTGTATCTTTTAAATACTTGGGGGGACCAAAGAAATTCAAGTATAATCTATTTGTTAGACTCAATAATTGCCAGTTATGGGGTTTATTAAAGATTCAAGTCAATAGTTAAATATTTAAGCCCTAGAGTTCATTGTTTTCTTTTTTGGGGTATAGATTGAGCATCTGAAATTAATGACGTATGTTTTGATGATTGAGACATAATTATTTGGCAGCCTTTAATCTATACTAATATCCTCAAATGATTTGCTATATTATCCTGATACCCTTCTAGGTACAGCCACATTTATGACCTGGCTTTTTTCTAGCATACCTTTCTATTTTTACAAACAAGGCTTATATTCAGCCGATATGTACAAGTATGATAAACTCTAGCCAGTGCCATATGTTAAATATTTTCAATATTATCCGATTATAACACATAAGTATTTGCATTATGTCTCCTGGTCTCAGAGAATCCTTCAAGACTTGTTTTCAGGGAGAGGTATCAGTCTTGTCTCACAGTAGCGTAGCAGAGAGGGGGAGAGTGGAGAACAAGAAGTATTCCTCTGTTGGTTTGAATTGTTTGAATCGGAACTATTTTCCATGACCTTGCCTATACTGATGAGCTTTGTGTGTTGAGAGGGTGCGGTTGAAAGTCCTTGCCTATAAAGGATTCTCTCCACCCGAGCACCTACTTGGTGGCATTTGTTTTTCTAACTAGTGCACTGCCCTAGGTCAGAACCATTAACAAGTAAGCAGAAGCCTCTGGAGGCTCTGTTTCTCCTAGTCAGAAACTTGTGGAAACTAGAGTAGGTCAGAGCCTCGCCCACCTGAGCCAGTCCCATGTTTTTCACCATATTTTATCTTTAGAGTATATGTTGAGGGCTTTTTTCACATTGATAGATTATGTTCAACAGTAAGACAGTGCTCATTGTGAATGAGAAGATAGTTCATTGGTATCAGCTCATGTCTGCTCTCAGACTGTAATCAGAATGTGGTTATTCTTTCTAGATTAAATTTGTTTCCTGGGCATAAAGTGTTAACAGTGCCTTGCCTTCAACACACATTGGTGCTGGCACACACACACACACACACACACACACACTCAGAATTTAAAAAGAAGTAAAATCTGGCGGGTGTCAGGACTCCCTTTTCCATCTTACTGTCTTTAGGAAGTTATTTACTCCCAGATTCTGTTCCCTGTGATTTTGAGATGATCATTTCCTACCCATGACAGAACTTGTATGTTACCCACTCTCTCTTTCTCCTGTAATAACAAAATTGCTGTGATAGCCATCCAGTCAATTTTTTAAGAAATCAGGTAATTCATTTCTAAATTGGAACTTGTTTCTTTCTAATCAGCCTTGTAATGTATTACAGACATCACTCTCAGCATTGGCTAAAGGAGTGATTTAATGCTGGGTTTTAATGACTCCTTCATTAATCCTTGTATTCTGGGATTTATCACTCACTGGCCTTTGACCACTGGAAATGATGAAAACTTTGATTTCATGCATATTGGATAACACTGGCCTGTTGCTGCTGGAGCCGTGAATCTTGCCTCCACAGTGGCTTGTGTGATTGAGAGCGCTGTGGATGGATGGCTGCTCTCCCAGGCCATACGCTGCTGCCGAAGGGGTGAACTCGATGTCTTTATCAGCTCAGGGTGACCTCTTCCCAGGCTCGCTGGATTTGAAGGAGTCTGCTCTGATAGCTTCATCTCCTGGACAGGTCTTGTGAAGTCAGGCTCACCTTTTCAGCTAGTTCCTGAAAAATGCTTGCATTGAGAACGTGTATCTTCATGGCTGCACAAAGAACATTTTTTTTTTCCTGCTAGTAAAATAGATTTTATAGTAGGGAAACATGTTTAAGACTTTCTAGTCCAGAGCGCCTGGGTGGCTCAGTGGGTTAAGGCCTCTGCCTTTGGCTCGGGTCATTATCTTGGGGTCCTGGGATCGAGCCCCGCATTGGGCTCTCTGCTCAACAGGGAGCCTGCTTCCTCCTCTCTCTCTCTGCCTGCCTCTCTGCCTCCTTGTGATCGCTGTCTGTCAAATAAATAAATAAAATCTTAAAAAAAAAAAAAAAGACTGTTTAGTCCACCTCCCTCATTTTATGAACAAGGGGCTGAGTCCAGGAGGAGTGACGCAACTAGGCCAGTGTCAGTATAGTGAAAACCAAGAAGAGTGATCAGAAACACACAGCGCTTACTATTTGCCAGGCAGAACCTAAGTAAAGTCTTTTGTTCCTTACTCACAACAGCTTCATGAGGTAACATTCATCTACAGCAAGTCCAGTTTTCCATGTGACTTTTCTCTGTACTGCCTGCCTGGTTCCATCGCAGAAATGACAGTGTTGGTGGCTTTCCTTACTCTTAATAGTAGCATTGTGAGTGTTCTCGGAAGAGAGGGGTTCATTTATGTACTCTGGAGTCTTGTGGCTAGAGGTAATACCCTACGTAAATACCAGGTGCAGGCGCCCCTGCCCACTCATGCTCAGAAGAAAGGAAGTCTTCCTACCTTGAGTCTTCACAGATGCTCTCGTGTTACTGAGTGCTTCCTCAGTTAATTTTTTTAATTTATTATTATTCGTTTTTTAAGGATTTTATTTATTTATTTGACAGAGATCACAAGTAGTCAGAGAGGCAGGCAGAGAGAGAGGGGGAAGCAGGCTCCCCGCTGAACAGAGAGACCGATGCAGGGCTCGATCCTAGGACCCAGGGATCATGACCTGAGCCAAAGACAGAGGCCTTAACCCACTGAGCTACTCAGGCGCCCCAATTTTTTAAATTTATTTTTAAGACTGATTTTATTAGAGTGTGTGAGTGAGCATGTGCCTAGTGACTGGGTGGGTGGTGATGGGCAGAGGGAGACGGAGACATAAACAGACTCTGGGCTGAGTGTGGAGTCTGACACAGGATTTGATCTCACAACACTGAGATCACAACCTAAGCCGAAACCAAGAGTCATCTGCTCAACCGACTATGTCACCCAGGCACCCCAGTTAGTTTATTTTGAACACATCAGTGAGATTTCTAGAATCTCAGTCAGTGCTACATGAAGATCACATTGTGGAATTATTAAAAATGAGCCAAATTTTTTGCACAATGTAACACTTACTCTGGTGAGTATGTCTGCTTGACTGCAAGTGCTGGGAGTCATAGGAAGTAATTATTTATTTATTTATTTATTTATTTATTTTAAGCAGTCTCTGTGTCCAGTGTGGGGC
Organism: Martes martes; assembly: GCF_963455335.1. NCBI lineage: Eukaryota > Metazoa > Chordata > Mammalia > Carnivora > Mustelidae > Martes > Martes martes. The sequence goes on from NC_137899.1 coordinate 84,642,739, forward strand.
TTGAACTCACAACCCTGAGGTAAGAAGAGTTGCATGCTTTATGACCAAGCCAGCCAAGTGCTCTAGGAAGTGACCTATTAAAGTTCTCCTTAAAAAGCAGTACTCAGAGGCAGGAGTGGACAAACCTTTTCGGTAAAGGACTAGATAGTAAATATTTCGGCTTTGAAAGCCATATGGTCTTATTGCAGCTGTTTGGCTTTGCCTTTGGCAGCCGTAGACAGTATGCAAACAATGGACATAGCTATGTTCCAATAAAACTTTAATGAAAAACAAACTGAGTCTGCAACTCCAGTTCTCAGGACTCACACTATGGAGGAATGAATAGATACTTACAGAACAAGTAATAAAACCAGCCATCCAAATGTTAGGAAAATGGATACTCGTGACTTAAGGAAACTATTTCTGGTAGCAACATTATATGTAGATTCCAAAACAGTTATGTGTAAAAATTTTGGAAGAAGTTGAAAGAAAACAATCTTAGAAAGTGGCTATGATGGGGTGCCTAGGTGGCTCAGTCAGTTGGGCATTTGCCTTCGGCTTGGGTCATGGTCCTAGAGTCCTGGGATCGAGCCCTCTGTCGGGCTCCCCACTTGGCAGGGAGTCTGCTTCTCCCTCTGCCTTTTGCTCTGCCTGCTTGTGTTCTCTCGCTCTATCAAAATAAGTAAATAAAACCTTTAACAGAAAAGAAAAGTGGCTGTAATGGTGGTCTACATTGTGTGTTGCATACACTTGTAAGAGAGTGTAGCTTGAGAAGAGCTGTTCCTGAAATGTGGTGTTTTAAATAATACCTCTAGGTTAATACATGTTTTAAATAAATACTTAATGATTTCACTTATATCCAAAGAGTTATATATTCAAAATGAACAAGAACATCTTCCCATATCCCCACCCCCCCACCCCGTCGGAAACCTGGTATTCTTTTAGGTGCAGGTCCATTTCTTATAGTATTTTCTCTTGACCCTGGAAGCTCACTTTCTGAGGAGATGCTGGTTTTGGAAATTATTTGCAATACATTCTGATGGCTTTTCACTTCCTTCTAATTGAACTATCTCTACTGGTCACTGGTGATAGGACAGTTCACTTCCTCTGTTTGGTGCCACAGGCAGCTGTCCCTGCAACTTGTTAGTGATGGTGCTCTTCTAGTTATTTGGTCCTATGAACATGTCCTTGATTTTCTAGGTGTCTGATTCCCATTTTTTGTTAAATGCTACCCTGGGTCTGTCTAGAACACCTGAATCTGTAAAACAGCAGAGTCTTTCCTGTTAGTATTGTATTGCTACCCATTTAATTTTCCGATTTCTTTCTTTTTGCTTTTCTCCCTTTGTCACTATCCCCAGATCAGTTCTGACCTAAACTTTCGTTTCCTTTTGAAATTTTCAACCCAATCTAATTCAAGGAGGCACTGCCCTACACAGTGGTTTTTGCCAGTCTCCTGGAGACAGATTTTCTTTTTGTTCAGTATGCCCCTTTTCAGATGCATCTCGAGTAACAGCTGTATTCCCACTCCTGAATAAAATATTTTAAGAAAGTGTCTCATGGTAAAGCACCTGGACTTTTAGCAAGATTGGGGGTAAACTCCAGACCAGATCCATCACCAGCAGGGTGGGAGGACCAGTTTTTATGGAGTGGGGATAAGACCACATGAATGAGGATATGACTGAACTGGTGTTGTAAGAGTGCCATTTGTATCAATTAAGTGTAAGGGATTAGATAATCTGTCATTATGCTAATTCTGCGTAACAGATGGTGGAGAGTTCTGCATCTCAACAGCAGTATTCACCGTGGGGGAAATTAGCTTGCACCCAGATCAGCAGTCAGGCGGGAATTCCATTGAAAGAGAGACAGTACTGGTGATTACATTAGTGTGTCCCTCTAAGGACATCCACACATGTACTGGCTTTCTTGAGTATCTCTGGAGTTTACTTATTCTTGCCCATTGCCTTCCTAAGTTACCAGACCTCTTTACTCCTGTCTATAAAGAATTGGAGGTGATTTCTCTCCATTTGGTTAATTTAGGAAGATCAAGATTAGAAGTAGGTTAGGTAAATGTGGCTCAAAGCAGTAGCATATTGCATATTTTTTCAGAGAAAAGATGCCATACAGCTATTGAAAACATTGTTGATTATCAGCCTTTAGAAATGAACTTCAGAGGTGAAATGAGAAGCAGGAAAATAGATATGCTCTAAGTGACATGCCGTGCCTTTGATATGTATGTATTTAAGAGATACAATTAAGTCCGTTGGCTTCATATTCTCAAAGGGTCAATCTTGATCCTGGTATTTTTTTCTCTGTGAATGGCTTCCCTTCAGTATTTTATTAATGCAGAGCTTCACCTATCCCCTGAATGGTGATGATTATCAACTCTATTTTTCTTCGCTTATCCCTCCTAACTTACCACATACTTGCTTTCCATTACATTTGTGCATCCTTCTCTCATCTCAAAGCTAGTATGTTTAATACTAATATTGATTTAAAGTGGTGGCTTTCAAACTTGTGTGCCCTGGAATCACCTGTGTAGCTTATTCAAAGGCACCCTGGGCAATGGAGTAGACCCCACTTTTGTAAGTCTTCACTAACTGACTTTATTCCTTTTCATAGCAGCCTGTGACATAGTGAGCTTGGATAGAAGCCAAGATTCTAGACTATAAGATCATTTTGAAGAATTGTCCAGGTTGATCAGACAGCTGTCAGAATTGATCACTGTTCATACAGAGTATAGTTCCAGATGTGCTTTAAATAGGCATGGTCATTGAGATTTAATGGGTCGGTAAATTGGATTATGCGCCATCATTCCAGAAACAGAGCAAACATTTTGGACTGGAATGCCTAAAAGTCGGGGCAAGGCAGGGAAAAGCCATCCACAGCTTTAGTTCCCACCAGGAGCTAAAATAACTGAGGATGTTTGATCCTGCCTTCGTGACTCTGGAGATCTTGGGAGAAGCAGTTTAACTAGGAAGGGGTGGTGGATTTGTTGATTTGCTAACAAATTCCCTCATGGGTTCTTCACAGTGCCTTTTGCCATCATTCCACTCCATGTAGTCCACGGCTCAGACCTCAGTGAGTTCAGTAGCCTTCTCCATCAGCCTTTTCCGCATCTGTCCCGTCTCCAGGTCTTCCTCCACACCGCTGCTGGATTCCCCCTAAGTGCTATTTTTGTGTTACTTTGCCACAAGAGCTATTTCAGATTTTCACAGCCATATTCAGTTAAGCCCCCTACTCTCTTCTCTCTCCTCATTCTCAGCAGACAGCCTCATCTCCTGCTTTCTGGAAAAAATACGGGCATATCTAGAAAACACCTTCTCACAGCTCCACACTTGTCTTTCCCCTGCTTCCTTTTCTTATCTCCTGCCTTCCCGCCTCCATGGAAGATTTCAGCCTCTTTCTTTCCAAACTCATTTTTCTACATGCCTGCTCTAAATTCTCTCCTTTGGTCTCCTGGGGATTTTGTGCCATCAGTTATCCCTTTTCTTTTTAACTAACTTCTGAAAATTACTCTCCAGTCTTCTCTCTTTATTGTAGCTACTTTTCTTCTTCTTGCCTTCTCTTCACAGCCACATTAATTAAAAGAGTTAAAAGAAGTTTTAATTCTGTCTCCATTTGCTCTTCGTTCCTTCACCATCTGCTTTGATCCCTCCACATTATAGAAGCTGTGCTTACCTAAGAGACTAGTGCTTCCCTTAAGGACACTTCTCAGTCCTTGCTTATATTTGATCTCTGTACTATGTAAAACTTACACCATCTTTTTTGAATCTTTTTCTCTTTTCTTTTAGTGTGGCATACTTGACAGGATTTCCTTCTACAGTTCTGCTTACTTCTCTTCAGTCTGCTTTTGAGTGCTCCTTAAATATTTGTGCTTCCCAGGCTTCGGTCTTGTCTGTCTTCTTACCCCACCTCAGTCTCCACGGGTGATCTCATTCATCGCATTGCTTCCGTTTTCAGGTAGATGTTGCTGATTCCCAGACCTAGGTCTCTAACCCAATTCTTCCTTTAAGGCTCTCCCCACCAGCATATCCAGGTACTGCCTGCACCTCACTTCTGAGATACCAGAGCGCAATATGGCTAAAACTGAGCTCATGTTCTCCCCTGTAGAAAGCTGTTCCTTCTCTTGAACAATTCCACATCTTAATTGATAGTGCCACCGTTTAGTCAGTCTTCTGTTCCACCAATCTAGTGTCATCTTTCTCTCTTCCCTCTCACTCTCCATACCTGATTATCTGCTGGTCTCTATCAAGTTCCTTCCAGCCTTTTTCTCCTCACTGCCCGGTTTGTGCCATCTCCTTACTGGTCCTAATTCCCTGCTGATCCATTTTCACACTATTGCTGCAATTGGCTTTCTGATACACAAATCTGATTGTTATTCTCCTGCTTAAAAGTCTTCATTAATCATCCACAGCCTCTAGGATTAATACAAACCCATGATCTGGCCCTTGCTTACCTCTCCATGTTTATATTTAACATTCCCTGGCTCTCATCCATCATTTCTGTAAAAAACAAAAACAGCTTAAACTCACTATTCTTGAAGTCATTCTGCTCTCTCTGTCTGGAACATACTTTGCTCCTATATAGCTCCTACTTATCTGTCAGCATTTCACATTGTAGCAAGGCTTTACCTTAGGAACCCTGTCCCAACAAGACCCTGACCGGGCATCTGTGTCTGTGCTTCATCAGCACCCTGCACTTACCGTAAGGTTCGCGGCGCTTATAGCATTAGGTCATGAGTCTCGCTTTTTTCTTTACTCCTAGTGCATACTACAGTTTTTGCCATCTACAGGGTCTTTGAGAGAACCAATGCTCAGATACCTTCCATAACTCCTTTCCAGACTTACCTGGCCTATACCTGAAATGCAGATGTTCTCTGCCTCACATGGACCCATTGAGAATTTTAGCTTTGTCTGGGACCCTAGAGGTTCTTCACTTTAGGCCCCTTGGTATGATAGCACAGAAAAATGGGACTTAAAAGGTAAACGTCTTTTGTCAGGTTTGTTGTAATTAAAGTCAGAATTGTTCTCATGATTACAAATCTGAATAAATGCAGCTTCATTTATATGTAATAATAAATTGCACCTTTTCCTTAGGCCACACGAGCATAACGTGTTTGTTTTACTTTTCTATTTGGTTTATGTTTTGTTTGTTTGTTTTTCCTTTTTCTTTTCCCTTTCTGATCTCTTCAGCAGGTTAATTCTTTAGTGCATGATGTACCAGGTACTGTTGGCACTGGGCATAAAGTAATGAATACTGTAGAGAGAAATCTGTCTTTTAGGTGGAAACTTATATTCCAATGGTGGCAAACAAATAAACAAAATATGTAGAACTATGTAGATGGTCAAATGCTGTACAGAAAATAAAGCTAAGGAAGGATAGAGGAGGTATTCCAGGGTTGGAAGGAGATACAATTTCAGTAGGTACTCAGGCCCCACTGATAAGGGGACAGGCGCAAAGACCTGAGTGAAGTGAAGGAACAAGCGGTTTGAAAGCAAAGAGAACAGCAGGGACAAAGGTCTTGTAGTGCAAGTGTGCCCAGATAAAAAGAATGCTGTGTGGCTGGAGCAGGGAACCCAAGATGGGGGCAGTGAGAGATGAGGTCAGTAAGGCCAGAAAGGGGGATAGCTGACCAGAGAGATTCTTGTAAGTAACTCCAAGTATTTGGCTTTTACCCTGAATGAGATAGGAGCCATTGTGGAGTTTTGAGCAGAGGAGTAAGAGCGAGTTTTGTTGACTTTAGTCTTAAGGATTATTCTGGATGAGGATTATTCTGATTGAGAATAGAGTTTAGAATCTTTGGTGCTTTTGTTTTCTTTTTAGTAAGCTCAAGTTCTATTGACTTTTTCTTTTTGAACTTTTATTTTGAAGTCATTGTAGAGTCACAGAAGTTGCAAAAGTTTACAGTGGTCCATCCCATGTACCTTCTAGCCAGTTCCCCCCAATGGTTGTAACAATATAATTATAGTAAAATATCAAAGTCAGGAATGTGGCGTTGGTGCAGTGTGTGTGTCAGCACGTGTATCTCCCATGTAGATTTATCACATGTATAGATTCCTGTGCCCACCATCATTATCAAGACAGAAAACTATTCAGTCATCAGAGGGATGTCCCTTGTGCTACTACCACACCTTTCCCCTCCCAACATCCATGACAACCATTAATCCATTTTCCATCTCTATCATTTCATCATCTCAAAACATTGTATAAATGGAATCTTACAGTGTGTGATCCATTGAGGTTGACCTTTTTCATTTAGCATAATACCTTTGAGATCCATCTAGTTGTGCGTAGCAATAATTTTCCCAGTCTTTATATGGAACTGGAGGCAGGTCATCATGGTGGAAAGGTGCTTGTTTTATGACTTGAGATCTGAGTTCTAGTCCAGGTCAGTCACTAAATAGTTTGCTAATCTGAGATTCAGAGACATTACAGTCAGTAAGACGAGAGAATTGGAGTAGAACACTAAGACCCTTTCAGCTCTAAACTCTCTGATTATAATGAATGAAGTATTTCTGATATTTCCTTATAGTCTATAGTAATGAAGTCTGCTTCTCTCGTTAATATTTACTGTGCAGTAATCTTATAGTCTCATAAGGACTACTTAAGAAACAGCTCATAATTGTTTTATTGACATGTTGCTGCTACTTATATTACTCAAGTGTAAGCTTGACAGGCCAAAATAGTACTTGGCAAACTGTAAATGTAAAGGTGAGTCTTTGATTTTTTTTTTTTCCACTATGTTCAGTGATCAGAAGTAAACCTCCTACTCTACCTAGTGAGCCTCAGAGATTCAAGAAATCTAATAAATTCCTGTTAAATGTCAGTTTTACTCTGAAATCGGTTCTTCGAACACATTTCTACTAGTGAGTAAAGGCAGTTTTTTGCCATTGGAAAAAATACTTAGCCAAAGTATAAGGAACTAGCCAGTGAAGAATCCAAAATTGGTCTTTAATTTCCTTGGTAGAAAATATACTGTATACATACATACTTTTATTCGCTCATCCCTCTGTCCTCTTTTTTAACACTCCAGAATATTTGGTTAATGCATTATATCTTTTTTTTTTTTAAAGATTTTATTTATTTGACAGAGAGAGATCACAAGTAGACAGAGAGGCAGGCAGAGAGAGAGAGAGAGAGAGAGGGAAGCAGGCTCCCCGCTGAGCAGAGAGCCCAATGCGGGATTCGATCCCAGGACCCTGAGATCACAACCCAAGCCGAAGGCAGCGGCTTAACCCACTGAGCCACCCAGGCGCCCCATGGGTAGTGCATTATATCTTAAAGAAATAGTAGACATTAAACAGTTGAATAGAATAAATACCTGTCAAGAATAAGTAAATATTTGTCAAGAATAAATAAATTTGGGGCACCTGGGTGGCTCAGTGGGTTAAGCCTCTGCCTTCAGCTCAGGTCATGATCTCAGGGTCCTGGGATCGAGCCCCACATCGGGCTCTCTGCTCAGTGGGGAGCCTGCTCCACCCCCCCCCCCACCTTCCTCTCTGCCTACTTGTGATCTCTCTTTCTGTCAAATAAATAAATAAAATCTTAAAAAAAAAAAAAGAATAAATAAATTTGTCAAGCATCCTGGCCTCCCACCCTTTTCCACCATTTTTTGGTGTGCACAGAAAAGATAGGGCTCTTATAGTCCCTAGTAGAAGGATTGGAAGAAATTGTGCCTGCTGCCACAATATTATACAAACCATAACGAGAAATGTATATAAATATACCTTAGTGTTTGTATACTTACTGAAACCATACATAATCTACTTTGCCTTGAATATTATCAGCTAGTGCTATATAAAAATACTGGCAGAAAGATGAAGCTATTATCAAATATGTATGACTATTGATCAGTAACTGCTAGTTCATTTTTAAATTATGTTCTAGCTCACATATTCTAATCTATTTTGTAGAGCATTTAGATCTACTCCCTTATTTTATAGATACAGAAACTGGTACAGGCTTAGCTCCTTCACAAGTTTAAACCGCCAGAGAGCTGGGGTAAGAACTGAGATCCTCTGCCCTGAATCACTGCTCTGTGCCATGAGTTCCTTAGGAAACAAGCTCATCATTGCCGTCTATGGCCACAGAGGGCTGGAGCAAGTGGGAAACATTAAGCAGCTTTCACTGTTGTAGAATAACTATAAATGCTCTGTGTAATTTCTCTCTTGTCGGATGAAGGAGAATTGATCAACATTTATTCTTAACATTTCTTTTTTATCGTATTCATTTGTTTTACTGTGTTACTTTTATATTAAGATACAATTTTATATTAAGCCAGCTCCACACCCAGCATGGAGCCCAACGCAGAGCTCGATCTCAGCACCCTGAGATCATGACCTGAGCCGAAATCAAGAGTCAGATGCTCAGCCACCTAAGCCATCCAGGTGCCCCCTATATTATATAGAATTTTTAAAGGACAGCAGTACCATAAAAGAAAAGAGGCTGAGAATCTGAAGGATCTTAGATGCCCATTGTAATGGTGTCACTCTCTCTGTTTCTTTCGACAACCCATTTAAACATGTTCAATTTCTCTCTGGGTCTGTCTGCATCTGTATATGGAGGTTATTGGCTTGGTTTATCTCTTTGGGCATTTTTTGCTCAAAAATTCCATGACTCAGTTATTACTTTGTTTTCATCCAACGCCCACAGAACCCCTTGGGAACTCGAGTGAAATCAGTCAGCAAGCCAATAAATATTTATTGAGTGCCTACTAGGTGTTTGGCACTTAGATAAGATATATATACAAAGGGAGATAATAAGATACAGCAGTACAAGATGAGTGCAAAAGGAGCAGCACAGCCAATAGTATAGAGAGCAGGAGAGTGCAAGGTGCTTGCTTGGTAGTGAAATGGGCTGAGATTGAGCAGAAAATTGAGAGGAGATTAATGGACTAGGTTTAGAGAGGCAGATGAGGCTCTGTTGCAGAATACCTTTAATAGTCTGTTACCCTGTAATTTGTGGTACTGCTTAGCCAAAGGAAAACTGAAATTGGAATAAAAAATTGGGCTTCTAATCATGGCTCTGCCACATAGAAACAGGATTGCTTGTGGTAAATCTGAATCGTTTACTGTTTGTACATACTGCTGTGTGTGTTGCAGGCAGGAGCAGGTTAACGTGTTAAATGCCTGTCCTGTAGTAAACTCACAATAGATGGTCATTAAATCTGAAATTATCTTTTGAGTGAAAATCAAAGAAATTGTTCTGTCATCTAATGTTTACAGCATGGGGCTTGGGTAAGGTGATTAGCAAAATCCTTATCACTGAAATGCCAAGTCTCTGTGTAGCTTTTCTTGGTTCTAACTATCACTTGTGACCTTTAGAAACTTTCAGTGCCTCACGTTTCTCATCTGTAAAATAGGGATGATAAGCGTTCCTAATTCCTCAGGATTTTGTAGCCATTAAGTGGATTTAATAAATATGTAAAGCACGTAGAATAATTCTTTAAAAGGTCAGTCTTCCCTCCTTCCCGCTAACCATTTTCTTTCTCCTAACCCTAACCCTCTCCTCCTCCTCTCTTCTCTCCCTCCCCCCCACAAAACACCCTTCTCTCTCTACCCCCTTCTCCTCTCTTTCCCCTCCATCATCATTTCCATATATGATAACTTAGTATTGTCTCCATATTGGAAAAGTTCTCTGATTGTGGTGGGTTTGAGAAAGAGGATTGCTCTCGAGGCCGGTGCTTTAAGGGGCCTTGATTGACTTGTGTTTAGAATCCGTGGGCATTGCAAGGACACCAGGGAGGGAGAGGCTGTCGTAAGTAGTCAGGTGAGAGGCGGGAGAGCCACAACCGGGAAAAAGAAAAGAAAGAAAGCATTGATGAGAGAAACATTGGAAATTTGAGTTAAAGTTTTGACAACTAATTTTATGTGGAAATATTAGACATCAGGCCTGGGTGACTGGGAGGATGATAGCCCTACAGTTAGAGTTAGAGACCTTAGGAGAATGAGCTGATTTAGTAGGTTTTAGAAACAATCTGGGGAAGGGAGTTTTATTTTTGAAATGCTGAGTCTTACATGGCGATGAATCATGTGAATTCACATGTCCTGCAAATAGTTGGAAATGTAACCGCATGGCATATTTAGCATTGAGGGGACCAACTCAGCTGGGTTGGGAGTACCTATTTGTTAGACAGTTTATTTTCTTCTAGCTGGATCCAGTTTTTAATTGCTTAGTTGTTTTTGAAGGATCTGTTTGTGTCCTGGGAAAGAAGCATGTTTGTCTAAAAGACAGAGTGTCACTGTGGGTACATACTCTACGTTCTGTCCTGAAGTATAAGGGAGATTCAGAAAAGTCCATGCAGTTTCTATCTATGAAACAGACATTTTTTTTTTCGTTCACTATTTCTCTTCTGTCTTATTTTGAGGGTTGGAGATTGGGGAAAATCTCAGGTATTTGAAGGTGGACATCATTTTATTGCCACTTGTATTTAATATGACCCTCCTGCTTCATCCAGCGTTCCTCATTGTCCTGACTATCTCAGATATGACTGGTAAGTGCATTGAGACTCAGAGGAGCTGGCATAATAGAGCATAATACCAAAGATATCCTTGTCTTAGAAAGCCGTATCCATGATATTGCTGAATAAATGAAACTGTCGTGTAAGAGGTGGCAATAAGATTACAGCACTGCAGAAATCCCAGGGGCAGAATAAAATTGTCTATTTAGTAAGCATAACTATTTTATATAACTATTTGATGTTACACTTCTTCCCCCTCCTTTTCTAAATCACTTTGACCCATATTTTTCAGCACTATTCTCTCCAGTAGTCAGAGTTATATAGCAGGTTAGATGTTTAATTCTGCTGCTTCCAAGTATATTTCCATCTTATTTTCCTCCCTGTTAGTTGTTCTTTCAGGAGATCAAGAGTAGGTGTGATCTCACGTGGGGTGTGAGTGGAAGAAGGTAATGGGTAGGATATGGCTCAGAGACACCTCGGAGTAGAAAATGAGCTGTTCTGGACAGGTTGAATATGAAGTGACTTCTCTTCATCACCCACTTTTGAAACCCTCGTCTCTAGATATCTTTGCTTTTATTTCTTTCCTTCCTAAACTCAAGATTACTGTTGGTTGCTCAGTGGGACATGGCCTCTGAAGCTAGAGAGGCTTTTGTCAGTGCCCAGGAGTAAGCCTGTTATCAATAATGAAGTTTTGATAGATGTGTGCTGTGGGGATTCAAGGATTTATCTGTCAGCAAAGCAGTCATTTATTCATTGAATGTTTTTTTTTCTTTTTCTCTCCCCTCCATCTTCCCTTTCTCCTTCCTTCCCTCCTTCTCTCCCTCCCTCCTTTCTTCCTTTCTTCATTTCTGCCAGTCTACTAGTTTATGGGTCTCCTTTGGTTTCATTCGAATGGTGTATCCTTTCAAGTTCTTCAAATTGAAGTCAGTCTCCATCATTCTTCACCTGCATATTCCCTCCTGCTGAGGAAGAATGATTAGGATTCATTAAATTAAAAAGAGAAGACAGAGTCGTAGTTCCAGAGTTCTTGACTTTCCTATCTCAACACCAGTCTCTAGAAAATGCTCTCATTGACAGTCTCTAGAAAATGCTCTCATTAGAACCTGTACATCTTCTGAATGATCTTTAAATGTGAACTGAAACCTACTGGAGAGTTTTGTTCAAAAGAATGGGATTTCTTTGTTTTTGTTTTGTTGCTTCTAATGTTTAGATCAGTCTCATTCCATACTTGCCCGTTCTTGAGTCTGACTTTCTGGGTTCATGCTTCTCTGTGGGTCACGCTGTGTCTTGTGTTCCACGTAACTACAGCTGGGTTGGTGGGTCTAAGCGTCAGGAGCAAGGATCTCCTCTCCAAAAACTCTAGGTGCCTTAATGCAGCCCTTGGTAACCATTGCTTTTCTCCTTTATTTCACCCTAGTCTCTGGCTGAGCCTTTTTAGGGACATCAAGGCATTTGAATCTTATTTGTTTTCAGTTTGTGTCATGAATTTTGGGAAAGTCTCTAACCACTGTTCAGATCCTTTGGTGGTCATCCTGGTGATAGGACTTATTAAATGAAAAAAAAAGGAGCCTTTAAAGGTCAAAAGATTTTTTAAAAATCCATCTTAGTTATTTTTAGAACTACATTATTTCAAAGGGGGAGTGAAAAAAATAGGGAATGTGTATGGTAGGAGAGAGATTCAGTAAATCTATAAAGGATGGTGTGTGCCACCTCAGATGTTGCTAATTACTGATGCTTCTAAAACAATCTCCTGTCTGCATATGCCGCTCGGTTATGTGGGAAGTGCCTCTTGGATGTGTTTTAAGAAAAAGGGGGGGGGGCATTATTGTTCTGGATTCATGGGACCTCAGTCAGTGTAGATTGGAGGATAAAGACACTGGGTGGGAGGGGCAATGTGTTACCCCGAGTCATCACCATACTGGGTTCTGGAAGCTACCTGTTGCTCCCTAAGACTTTTTCCCAGTTTGAGGCCTAGCTAAAAACCAGTAACATGATGAAAGAGACCTGTTCATTGCCCATTGTCTATAGATGCCTCTCATATAGAATTTCACTCTCTGCCCCTTATAGCCTGTTTTGTCAGCCTATAAAAACCAAGTCTGTCTCAAGCCTGGAATTGTCGGGTTCCTGCCTCAAAGGGCGTGGATATTAGAGGTCTTAGTGTGAACTTGTAAAGAAGATCTAAAGGGAGCCTAGCTTTTTGCGTCTGTTAGCTGTTAATCATTTTCCCCACTTCTGCTCTATCTTTTAGAGTGGAGAGCCAACCATCTGAGTATAGGTAGACCTAATATTCTAAAGAAAATAGCTTTCTAGTTCTTGCTGCTTTCTACCTTCTTATCAAATCCTATGGTGACCTTTCTCTCCTTGCTTTTCTCTTACCTTTTTGCGAAGAAAGACATCAGTACCCTGTGGCTTCTCTGGTTCAGCCCCACAGTAGAACATCTCTGTATAGACGAGGAAAAGTGAGATGAGCCATCTGGTATGTTAGAAATCAATATTGGAACCCTGTCAGCTGGGGATCTCCATCCCCGCACTTGTGAGGATGCCTGTCTTTATGGCAGAGGTACAGCCAATGTGAAAAGGATGTGAAGGCAGTTTTCTGGCTTTAAGACATTGGAGTCTTTGAGGGTCATGGGTGACAGAGGGCCAGGCTACATGCCTGATGTCTTGTCATGTCCATGTTCTCACAGTGAATAGCCATGGGGTGCATGTTGTGCTTAGTTTATGAAATTTGACTACGGGGCCTTGAAGTTATTGTAGAGACATTGTATGGAAAGTGTATGTGTTGGGGATGCATGTGCACATATGAGAGATGAACCTCTGATCCAGACGTTGTGACTTTTGTGAATGAATTAAGCTGTTAATTATCTTTCAACCCTCTCTTTTGCCTCAACTGGACTATAGTTAGAGGCATTTCTTTTTAGGCTTACATTATTCTGAATGTGTCCATGTCTATGTTTGCCTTGAGGAAAATATTCTGCTTTTGCAATCTCCATGGACACTTCAGTGGCTGATAAAATGTAGATGTTTTCTGAGTGGAAGCTGTTGAGCTCAAACAGCTAGATGAAGCTCTTTGAGCCCAAGCCATTGAGTTATCTATTATCCCAGTCAGATGGAGGATGAGAGGGGGTGTGCAGGCATGGGCACAAGTGTGTGAGTTATGGAATTACTCCCTGTGCCCACTCTTGAAATACTTATCCATGTAACCCAGGTTCTGTTTTATCAGGTTATGCATTCTCTTTAAGTGACCTCTACTGTTAGGACCAAATCATGGAAGTCACAAAATGTATGAGTGAGTGAGTGAGTGTGTGTGTGTATATAGTAAAGGTTTTCCTATAAGTAAAACTATTAAGGATAGTGGAAGCCAGGTTTCTGTCAGAAAGGAAAGTACAAATATAGAAAGGAAGAAAATGAAAATGAACCCTGTAGTGTTGGAGTGGGATTGTGGGTATCTTCGTGAACTCATGGTATGTTGGTTCATGTTTTCTAAAAAGCTGATGCCAAGACAGAATTAGACATGAAAGAGATTAATTGGGGGAAACCCTTGGGTGGGAAAATGGGAAGGGAGCTGCAAGAGGCTGGGAGTGCCATCAGACTGCAGTACAGTCCTAATCTCTTTTGCAAAAGGTAGAGGAAAGGGGGGTTGAATTGGAAAAGTCTCAGCTGCCCAAGTTATAAGAGAATTACCACAAAGCCAACAAGGAGTCCTCAAGCCAGACTTGCCATTAGAGGAGTCCCACATCTCTCAGCAATAGGCCTGCCTTAGTATCTGCTGTGCTCCGGCAAGAAGCAGCTGGTGGGAAGCATAGCCTTGGCTGAAACAGTGATGGATTTCAGAGCACAGCAGCTGGGACTGTCAGTCAATTACACTTCCTGCAGTCAGAGATCCGAGAGGCACATTTTCATGACTGCCGCACATGGTTTTCAGTAGTTATAGATTGATATAGAAATAAACGTATAGAAATAAAGATGTAAATGTGGGCTATTCAGATAAATGGCTAATTTCAGAGCTGCGGAAAACCGTACAAGATAAGCCTGGAACATGTTGTTATATCAGAAAGCAAGGAAGTGCTCAAGGAATGATGGGGGTGGGGGCAGTCCACTGGAAACAGAAACCAGCTTGACATGACTCCCATTGGCCAAATTGGGAACAATTTCAGTATCACAACAAGTAATGATTGTTGTGGATTATGACTTTAAATAAAATGACATTCCATGACCTTATACTGCTATAATTAAATAAATGAATAACTTGGGAATTTGAGGGATGAAAATCATGTAAGTCAAAAGGTCTTCTTGGAAAATACCTATCCGTCATAAAGAGGAAAAGAGTAACTTTACAGTGGAGAAACCTGATAGACACTACCCTAATGAAGAGATTGAAGTGAACAGTAAGTACATCTATCACTTCTGTGGTTTTCCTGCCAAAGATGCATAACTTGCATCTGATCACAAAGAAACATCAGACAAACCAAAGTAATTGGTCTGCACTCCTCAGAAGCGTCAAGGCCGTGGGGTAGCCTAAGACAAAGACTGTGGAACTGTTCTAGACTAAGGAAACTGTGGATCCTTTCTTCCCCTAAGTATTCTGTTGGAATAATTGGCAAAATTTAACTAGTAAATTTGTGGATCAGATGGTAGTAACGTGGTCTTACTGGTATCGTGGTTCTACTCATTATTTTTTGATTTTGTAGGAAAATATCCTGGTTTATAGGAAAAACACACTAAAGGTTTTGGTGGTGAGGGTCTAACAGGTAGGTTACTCCCTGGAAGATGGATCAAGGAAGGTTGGCCTGTTCTTTGTTACATACAGTATGTCCAGCTTTCTTTAAGTTTGTTTCAAAATTAATACCAGTTAAGTAATCAAGGTAATCTTAGACAGTGATCTGATCTATCAGTATGTTCCTATTCCAGTCTTGGGGTAGGGGTTAAGAGTGGGGAAGGCAGGCAAAATTGTGACCGGTTATAAACAAGTATAATTCAAACCTACTCTTTAAGGATGCTCTTCTCATGTATGGGCAAAGAACACCTGTTGACCATGTTGGCAGAGTATACTACCGCATGGTTTCAGAGGTATCGTGTAACGGGAAAGTGTAGACTTTTTGCAACCTGCTGGCTGGGGTAACAAGTGGACAGGGAAGATGTCAACTACATGCAGATCTTTTGAGAAGGCCTGTATGTGAGGCCTAAGTTGTTTGTGTTTGTATCAGGAACACCTGATCCTGCCTGATGGCAACAGTTCACTTTTACCAGAATCTAAATTTCTCTTAGTTTTGGAGAAGCATTTCAATCCCCGCGCTAATTCTTTGTGTTTTTAGCTGATACCGAGAGATGATTTCCTATTAGACTTCCAAGGCTGTTAGGTCCTTTTTTGTATGCTGATTGTGAATTATCCATTTGAGCCAGACATGTGTAATTGGAGTAGAGTTACTGATACACTCAAGAAAGCAGAACTTATAAATTTGTCTAAAGCAGCCTAATGCCATAGCACATAATTTAATGTTCTCTTTTATTCACTGGGCAACTGATCAATACACCCCTGTGGGGTTCAGAGCCATCTTTGGCCAAGGGGAAAATCTCCTGACCTTTCATTAGTAGCCAAAAGAAATGAATGAGAGAGTCAAGTACATGGATCTGGGCTAATTCCATTTTCTTCTCTCTCCCTTTCATTCTCTTTAAATTCAAATTTTAGATAACAGGGAGGGGAAAGACAAAAGCTGTTAAGGCACATAGAAAGCTTTTGTCCTTGATTCTGGCCAAGCTTGGTTAATAGTTGCTTAGAATAGTAATGTTCCAGGGCTATATTTCCAAAACAATTGGGTGTTCTTCTGATACTCCAAAGAGTATCTCAAATTTTTCAAGATGTATTAAAATTAAAGGGATGTACTGTGATTTTGCCACATTTAATAATTATCCTAAATAAACTAAGTGCATTCAGAAAATATGTACTGCCTAATTTATGTCAGCTTTTGAGCTAGGCACTTCAGTGCAGAAAGATGCAGCCCTGGCCCTCTCAGACATCATAGTTTAAAAAGGAAGACAGACAGTCAATTAATAATTTTAAGATGGTGTGATGAATCCTCACCAGGGAAATATACACCAAGAAGAAAATACATGTGATGTTGTTTTCACATGCCTGGCTTGTAGTAAATACCCAGTAATGACAGCTGGTATTTTTTTCATGTGGTTTTACTCTGCTCACTGCTCACTAAGCACCAGCACCCCTGTTCCTCCAGGAGAAATCTGTAATTAGGGGTAAGAAGTGAAGAGAACATGGCTTATGCTCTAAACTCTGGAGAGCTAAGGGGGAGGCTGGTAGTGGACAGGTTGTGGAGTGGGAATTTGAGGCCTTATCTGCTTTGTCTAATAATGTCTGTTGGCTGACAGGATACAGAAGGGAAAGATTGTGCCCTTGGTTCTCTGCTGGCCTTGTAGGTACTGAGTTCAGTTCTGGGAATTGATTTGAGCAGCATTAACAGGGGTGGATCATTAAATGTTTGTGCTGTTTTGCTTCACTTTCTCTATCTTTTCATGTTGAGGCTTATTTGTGTGAATCTTTTCTTGCCTGCTCAGTCATTCCAGCTTTCTCCTCCAGACCCCCTTTTTTGACTGTAAAATGTCAGCACGCCAAAGTTCAAAATGCAGTAACGAAAATGTCTTTGTTCTTTGGGCATTTCCAATCACCCTGGGGCGGGAGGCACTGTCCCCCAGTCTCCTCCCTGACCCGTGCTGGGTGGAGCTGCTCTCCTGCCCTCCTGGGGCTTCTTGGTAACACCCTTAAGTTCGCACCGTATATCAATACCTACAGCTGCTGGTTCGGGGCTGTTGGCATTCTCCACGCTGCAAACACAACTCTGTGATCATGACAGCGTTTGCCAGCACGCTTCTGTGGTGACTCAGGAGACGGGGAGGCCAGCAAAGCAGCCTCTTTGTGGGAGTGGATTCTGAGAAGTGCTAATTCCGTGGCGGTTTGGAGATATTAATATCGTGCTGGCAGTAGATAAACAGGCAGCAGAGGGGCACATAATGAGAGAGAGTCAGCCATAGCATCTTTTCCTCTTTTCTCTACCCGCACATATTTTTTTCTTCGTCTTTTAAAAAAGTAAATTCCTGGGTTTTGATGAAGAGAATCCTTCAGTGGCTTAAACATGCACATACAGTGGTTAGTCCAGCTTCCAGCATCCCCAGGGTCTGAGGTTCTAAGAACACTACTGTGCTAAGGGTTAACGATATTCCTAAACAACACTAAATCGTAGCATATGGTACAGTAGCCTATTGCTTATCCTACCTCCTCCCTGAAGGGCAGCTAAGCAGATGGTTTGAGTGGGGCCTTTGGTGTAACCATGACAGACACAAAGAAAGCCATAACCATCCCTCTTCCCAATAGTATCATCCCTCTTGTCCTCCAGTGCTTGCTACAGGTCATTTTTGGAACATTTGTTTTTGCAGTTTGCAGCTTATTTTGCTTCACATCAAAGGCATCTTTCCGGCGTGGGGAGGAATCTTGCAGATAGGTTTTACTTGTTGTCTGAGAGTCCTTCCCAACGTACTCTTCTCTGGTTTTAGTATATGGAGGCCACTTACAGTGGCACCTCTTATTCTGGGGAAGAAAAGAAGATTGGACACATTTGAGAATTGCCTGAAGCAGGGTTTTAATCTGAGTCCTTCTGTATTCCTGCAAGGACTCTTTATCTGGAGCGTTGTTCCAAAGCTGGTCGTCGCTGATTCTATACTTTTTACCTGATTCTTCCCCCATCTCATGCCATTTCTTCATAAAGAATTTTTATTCCACCGTAGAAACACCACCACCCCCGCCCCAAGGCACCTGCGCCTGCCACTAAATTCATTCATAGCCTTACCTTCTAGAAGCCCCTTTTGGGTGGAAGAGCTGCTGTCAGGAGCTCTGAGGAGAAGAGAAGCATGGGGTGTTGTTAAGTTCAACTAACCTTTGTAACATTGCCAAGCTGGGAGCAAGGCATTTTTCTAGTTACTGTATAGGCTAGAAAGGAGATTTTAAGAAATTTAGGTCATGCTTTTATGTGTTTTGTTTTTTATCTGTGTGCCTGATATTTCAGAGAAGACTTTTCTTGAGGGTAGTGGCTTGTTTATAACATTCTGTAAATAGCCCTGCCTAATGTGGGCTTTTTACAGATATTTTCTGCTGGTTTTTCTATATGGATTGGTATAGCATCTGACTGTAGTAGCCAGAAAGATGCTGAGCTAGGGGACTTTGTTATTCCACCTCCTGTTCGGGGTTCTAGCTTAGCAGCTCAGTGGTCTTGAAATCCTTGGCTTCTCCCTCCCTGTGTCAGGATGCGTTAAGACCTCCAGGTGCTAACTGTTATTATTTCTGTTGACTGAGCCCCATATGCACCTCTAGTGCTCACTGACCTGTCTTTTCTGTTGCAGAAACATTGCCGAGGCCCTTGTCAGCAAAGGTCTAGCCACGGTGATCAGATACCGGCAGGATGACGATCAGCGGTCCTCTCACTATGACGAGCTGCTTGCTGCAGAGGCCAGGTGAGATGAAGCATCCCAGTGAACACCTTGAGACCTTGAGACCAACAGTGTCGCTTTTTTCCTTGCCCACTATCCTGCCTGTCCCTGAGCAGAATGTGATGGAAAGCAATACGCTGAGAAAGCTTGTAGTACGCTTTTATCCCAGTTTTGCCCCTATCTGAAGAAAAGGGGTACACTTTAAATGTGCTATGTAACCTTGGTTGAGTACACTTGGGCCTTCATTTGTTTAAATCTGCAAAATAGGCATGTAGTAGATAGGATCTCATGTAGATGTCACATGAATCATAGGTTGAGAGTACAAGATATTTTTTTTATCACCACCATCCTCTCATTCCCTGGGCCTAACAGTGAAGCTCTGCTTATGTGTGCGGGACATTTGCCTCAGGTTCTTACCTCCAGAGCCCTCTGCTCCCAGGCCCCTCCCATTCATCACCTCTCAACCTTTTGTCGTGTACAAAGGAAATGAAAACATTTATTAGGAAATGAGTTTTTGTTTCACACTTCTGACAGCTGGCAGGAGAGCATTTGAGAAGCCCGGTGACATTTTACTCCTGTCCTTCATCCCTGTGGCTGGTTGCCCCAAGGACGTGCATACTGCTCGGTGTTCTTTCTTACCAGTGACATTCCTTGTGGGCTCTTACTCACAGAGATGTCTGTCCCTGGGTGGTACTGGTAGTTTAGTGATTCCCAGACTTCCTAGGAAAGAGCAAAACATGAGATGTTGGTGAACTGACCAGGGTAGTTCAGCAGACTGCTTGGTCTCAACCAAAATATAGCCACTGTTTGAAAGAGGCGCATGCCGCCCTTAGCCACTTGTTTAGTTCTATAAGTTTGCTAGTTGCCAGGTTATGCTCTGCGGTTTGAGGAGGAGCGAGTTTGGGCACATGTTATCTGTGCTTCAGACTTTGTCATTGAGATCACTTCTTTTGCTCTTTGGCCCAGAACAGTGCCCTGATATGTGACACTTACCTCTAACATCATGTCACATCCTGATGGATAGAGCATCTGTAGACTGTCACACAGAATGTCAGACTGTCGTAGGTTTTTGGATTCTTTCTTGTGGGTTTTTCCCAATAGACCCTGTCTAAAACCTAATTCATGTACGCAGAGTGTTTAAGGCTCCTTAATGGCCAGCACAAAATAATACGATACGTAATCCATAATTGGTGTTTCTCTCAATCCTCCCTCAGTTCTTCCTTCTCTCCCTGTCTGTATTATCACTAAGGCAGCCTGGCTGGAAGAACCCATATTGGGAAATGCGGCTTCACATCGCTAAGTACCACCTGATGATCTGGCTCCTCCAGGAAATGGATAGTGATTAGACTGCACTTCAGCGGTGTTCGGAGGGCGAGTCTGTGCTCAGCCTGTGGGTGGGCTCAGTGCGACCTAGTGGTAACTTGAAAAACAGGTTGTAAGTTCCCAGCATAACAGGAGCACTAAGCAGTACAATGGGATCTAGACTCCTGTTTTCGGCCCGGTGTCACTCTGCCACTAGTGAATATTTGTGACTGATAGACATGAAAATAATTTGCATAGCTGCTCTGGAAAGTAAGGCAAAACAAACTTCTTTTTTTTATCTTTTAATTTTTTTTTTTAAAGTAAGCTCTACCCTCCATGTGGAAGGCTTGAACTCATAACTCTGAGACCAAGAGTCGTTGCTGTACCGACTAAGCCAGCCACCCACCTCAGCAAGCTTTCTTATGCTTTTGGAAATAGCTACATGTGCTGTGTTTAATGGGTATACATAGATAGTGGAAGTTTTTTTTTTATAGATTATGTTCTAAATATATTTTTTATTTAAATTACAGGTAACTTACAATGTAATATTAGTTTCAGGTGTACAATATAGTGATTCAGCACTTCCAAACATCACTCAGTGCTCATCACAACAAGCACACTCCTTTATCCCCATCACCTGTTTCCCCTGTCTGCCTCCCCTCTGATACTATCAGTTTGTTCTCTAGAGTTAAGGGTCTGTTTCTTGGTTTACATCTCCCCCCCACCCCCGCTTTTTGCTCATTTGTTTCTTAAATTCCACATATGAGTGAAATCATACGGTATGTGTCTTTCTCTGACTCACTTATTTCACTTAGCATTATACTCCCTAGCTCTATCCATGTTATTGCAAATTGCAGGATTTTGTTTTTTTTTATGACTATTCCTGTGTGTGTTTGTGTGTGTATGTGTTTGTGCATACACACACATACACACCACTTCTTTATCCATTCATCAAGTGGACACTTGGGCTGTTTCCATAATTTGGCTGTTGTAGATAATGCTGTTGTGAATATTGGGGTGCATGTATCCCTTCGAATTAGTATTTTTTCTTTGGGTAAATACCTAGTAGTGCAATTGCTAGGTCATAGGTAGTTCTATTTTTAACTTTTTGGGAGACCTCTGTACTGTTTCCTTTTCTTTTTTTTAAGATTTTATTTATGTATGTATTTATTTATCAGAGAGAGAAAGAGAGCCAGCGCAAGCAGGGGGAGCCACAGGCAGAGGGAGATGCAGGCTCCCTGCTGAGCAAGGAGCCTAATGTGGGACTTGATCCCACGACCCTGGGGTCATGACCTTAGCCAACGGCAGATGCTTAACCAACTGAGCCACCCAGCAGGTGTCCCTCCATGCTGTTTTCCTGAGTGATCGTACCAGTTTTTATTCCCACCAACAATGCAAGAGGGTTCCTCTTTCTCCACATTCTCACCAACACCTGTTGTTTCTTGTGTTGATTTTAGCCATTCTAACAGGTGCAAAGTGATATCTCTTTGTAGTTTTGATTTACATTTCCCTGATGATCAGTGATGTTGAACATCTTTTCATATGTCTGTTGGCCATGTATATGTCTTCTTCGGAAGAATATGTTTGTTATTTCTGCCCATTTTTTAGTTAGATTATTTGTTTTTTGGGTGTTGAGGATAGTGAAATTTTTAACTTTGAGGTTTTAGGAAGGAAACAACCTTTTTAGCACTCATTTTAAGCAGAATCAATGTAACAACATGCTTGTCTATTAAAGCTGTGAGCAGCCTAGAGATAATTGTGTTGAGCCATTGCCTTCAGACTGGTGGTGGAAAAACTGGCTTCAGGGTCATTGCACTGTTGTGGGTTGAGTAAACAGAGAGGAATTAACCACTTCCCCAAGCCTGTGAGGCATTGCCATAGGGCAGTACAGACCTCATGAAGAGGTAGGAGAAATGGCCAGCATGACCTGCAAGTCTTCCTTTAGACAGTATTGTTAGCCCCAGAATGGCAGCCCAGTACCCTCTTTAGATAAAATCCCCCCAACAAGGTTAACGAAGATCCGAGAAAGACTGGAACACCCGCCAGATGGGAATGGTGGTTCTGTAGCCATTAAAACATGTTTTCAGTTCAGAAGGTACTCTCCCCTCATTTTAAGTGGTGGAGTTGATCTTGCTTGAAGCCCACCTATTTGCTGGCAACCTGCTTTTAGTTTGCTTTCACTTTGAAGCACTCCATTCCCCATGACATACTCCTCATGTTCCCTTAGCATTCTTACTTGGTTCTGTCACATTATAGCATGTCAAAGGTCTTTTTACATGCTTCTGCTGCCCCTTATCCTGCCTGTCTGTTGAGTATTATTTGAGTTTAGGGTTGTTTTCCCCTAGCTAGATCAGCTGTTTTTTCCAGTTGAACTTTGCCTTGTAATTTTATGCCCCCGTCGGTGCAATTCCTCCACCTCCCAGCTTAGTGTCCTCTGCAGATCTCATTAGCGAGTTGTTTACTCCTTTCCTGGGCCCTGAATAGAACCCCTAACCAAGAATGGCTTTGGTGTTGACCCCAAGTCTCTCACTGCATGGACTGTCACTTAACTGTCTTTTGATTATCATCCTTCAGCTACTTTTTAATCTTCCGTGATTGTGTACTGAACCAAGTCAATTTGAATTAATTTCCCAAGTACAGTTTCTTGAGGTGCTGTATCTAATGCGTTAGCAAAGGCCAAATTAATAACATCTGTTATATTCATATCAGTCTTTCACCCTGGAACTCGTTAGGTAAATAATACGTGGGTGAGGGTAACGTAGCAAGGCCGGCACTTTCTTCAGCCCTTCCACATAGGAGTGTTGGTTCCCGCAGCTTGCTCTGTCCCTGACCTCTAGAATCCTGCACTGTCTCCCTCCGGTTATCACTAGCGATACCAGCACTGGTGCACAGTGCTCTTCCAGTGACTTTGCTTGGCCACTAATCCTTTTAGAGCAACATTGTAAGCTTTGGGGAAAGGGCAGCCTGCTGACTTCATGGGTCAGGGCAGCTGCCTGCCCAGGAGTTGACGAGCTTTCTCAAGGCTCAGTGGCCACTGCTTCCCTCGCAGGGGTCTGTGTTCGCCTCACTCCTCAGACCATAGGACCGGAGCTCCAGGAGTGATGTGTAATGCACTCATTGGGAAGCCAGGAGAGAGACAGGGAGGAAGGGCCCCAGTTTGAAGTTCGCCTGCTACTTTCGAGCGTCTCTACCTGCCAGCCAGAAGCAAGCTGCGACCACCTCGGCAGCTCTGATCAGTGTGTTGACCCTTTAAGTCCCCTTCATTCACGTGCCTTTCTGCTTTTGGGAAACCTTCATTATACCTCCAGGAGCTGGCATATTTAGGGGAAAGCACATCTTTTTTTGTTGGAAGGATAAATAAACCCCTAATTCCCAGTAGGTTCCTTCCTTTCCGATTCAGTTGTCTGTCATCAGCTGCCTCCTCCCTCATTACCTTGTGTCCCAGCAAGATAAGGTTTTGGCATTTTTGCTGGTACTCTCACACCTTGTTTGTCTCGTGGGCTCCATTGAAAAGCCCTTGATTTTGTCCCAGGCTTCTGAGATTCCAGTGTGTGTAGGTTGTGTTTTTAGTTAAAGAAAGGCCTTACATGCAGCTGACCTATGCTTTGTGTTGTCACTGCTGAACTCAGTTGCCCCTTTTAGGGGCCTCATAGGCACTTCTTTGGGAGTCTGACAGATCATGTCTTTCCTGCACCATCCTAATTTTTCATCCCCATATAGACTTTCCAGCATTTTCAGTTTTCATTTTATTGCAATATTTCTCGCTCACCTGGCTCACTGAATTACTTGGTTTGATGGGTATTCTGAACTTTAGGTGGGGCTTTTGACTCCTTCAGAGAATCTGTCTTCTATCCTTTTGAGGTATTTCTAAGATACTGAATCATTATTGGGAACTTTCATATTTTCTCTCCTACCCTAGTCTGTGTATTTGGCATAACACTTCCAGTTTAATTTTAAGTAGGCCAGAATATGAATTTCCTTAGCATTCTAAGAGGTCTTCCAAGTGGGGTTTTGTTGGGCTTGCTGTGGGCACTGAAGAAGAGCTGGTAATGCTTGGAGCCAGATCAAAGCCTGGCCGTGTGCCTTGTTTTCCTTGGACATCCAGACCCGGGGGATATCATCTGTGTGCATTCTCCTGAAGCTACCAGTAACTTGATTTAAAAATGTAAAATATTAAAATTTCTTAGAAACTGTTAGAATCTGTGGCTTGTTGCAGGAAAACACAGAAGTTATGTTAGCTCGTTGTTGGGGCTTGATTCCTTTAAGGCACCTCTTAATTCCAAGATTTTGTCATTTCAACATAAGGATGTATATAGTCAGAAAAGGAATTGATGCCCCAGCTTGACTGTGGGAAAGCAATTGCATCGAACAATCTAGGGTCTGAGCAGATTTAAATGAATTTAGATTCATTCTGGACGTACATAATGAGGTTAGGGTTATCTCATGAGAAGAGAAAAGGGCAGACTCTCCCTTATCTTTTTGTGTGGATCCTCTTTCTTACCGGGCACACCGCAGATTCAGAAAACTGGTGGTATCCTGCATCTTTGAAAGGCAAGCAGAAGCCTTCCCCTATCTCAGCTCTGCCTGGGGCTCCCTGTCTTTCCGGGCTCCACAGGGATGTGTGTTCCTCATGAAACAAACCTTGCAACATCCCCTTTCTTTAAAAACAAAAACAAACAACTAGTGTTCCTGCCTTGCTGACCTCTGTACCTCTAATCTCCAAACCCATAAACACCAGTCCTTGATTAAAATCCTGTCAGATGTCTCTTACTTTTACCTAGTGTGGGTTGACAGGGCCCTCCCTATTGCAGACTTCTCTCTGCTGGAACCTCTAGGAAATCTGTCCTGGTATTTCTATCACAGGCTTTGATGGGGAGGCTAGAACTTGCTCTTTCCTAGGCAGATATCAGTAGTCATTATTAAGAGGGAAACTGAAGTAACATTCTCTCTTGGTGATGTAATTGTTGGGGGCCAAGGTGGGCTTACTATTTCCATGCATTTGTAGCAGTGAATTGTAAGTGTATTTTGCATTTCCACTGAAATGCTTTCAGTACCACTGGGAAAGAAGTGCTTTTGGTCTCCTACTCTTCCTGTAGCCAGAGCAGCTCCATTTTTTCCTGATTTGTAGTTGTTTTTCCACAAGATTTCAGTAGGTGAAAAAAAAATCGTTTAAAGCTGTTTCTTCAAAAAAAATACAGAACTTTTGGATAAGGTCCCTCCTCTCTGTATCTTTAATTGTATACTGGTTATGAACCAAATGTGAAGACTTCCTCACCAGCACTTCCATTGCTAAGTTAAAACCTCTGGCTTTAGGATTCTCAAATGGAAGAGCTCAGCACTACTGGTTTGACTATTAGTTCTGATTTGTTAAATGTCTTAATAAAAAGCAAGTTTCATCTGTGTATACCTCTGCAGAGAGAAAACGGGGATTTGAACTTGAGTATGTGTTTTGAAATTTTAAAACTAATATATCCTATCACAGTGTATAGATTACATGAGTTAACTACTTCTCTAAGAAAACAGACATTCCTCTTCTGGGAATAGTTGTTGAAGGCAGGTTTATCTTGCATGTGATGGCTTTGCATTCATTTCTTTTCTCCATTCTCATTTTCTTGAGTGTATCCTGGGTCCCAGGCATTGGGGATAATAGTAATGAAGAAAAAAGATAATAGACTCAAGCCTTACAAAGCATGTAATCTCAGAGGGACCGACATTAAATAACTTTAATAGTACCTCTGGAAATTGTGATTTTCCCCTATCTCTTCGCTTTTCCTCCTGTTTTCTTAGCCCCTCCTCCTTTTTCCCTTTCCATTATTAACACTGCCTGCCTTACATCTTTTTTTATCCCATCTCTCATTTCTATTAAATTTTCCCATGAGAGCATTTCCCTGAAATTCATCTCTTCTTTCCGGCCTCTGTTCTTATCTTCTCAATAGTTTAATGGTACAGCTTTAAATAAACCAAGATTTCTCACTTTCAATCTAATGACCTCAAGTGAAATTTCTCTTTGAGTAAAACTAAGTCCTACTGAATATTGTGAAAAACAGCTTTGATTGGAAGTTTTCCTCTTTCTTTTACTGTTTAGTTGTAGAATTCTGTAACCCTGGGGTGCTGTTGGGTTTTTAACCCCAGTGTGCTGGAAAGCTGGCGTTGGGTGAATGGTCTTCTGCCCTCTCCACTCAGCTGCATTACGTCATGCCAGCACAGGTTGGAGGCCAGCACAGAAAAAGGAGGCTGTTCTTTCTCTTCAGTATCCTCATGGCTTCCTTTCTTTTTTAACCCTGAAAGTGCACATCCCACTACATTTTGGGCTTGTAGTTATGTGTCACGGTCATGAGGTTGTTAATGGGATTCAGCACATGTCAGTGGGGCAGGGCAAGGGGGGGTTCACTCTTGAGCAGTAGGGTAGATCAGCTATTGCAAGTGGATGTGATAACAGGAAAATGCATTAAAAGAGTTGGTGTGGGGAAGTGATTTGACGATACAGCTGAATGTGGGGAAATTTAGCTTTTCCCTTTCTTCAGAAAAGATGATGCACTCAACATCCAAATAGCAGTAATCAATCTGCATTTAAAGCAACACAAATGGCCACTTCTGGAGAGCTGCATAATGTCTCCGATTCCAGATAGTTTTCTCCTTCAGGGTATTAAGAGGATCTGCTCACTCTCTTTATCCTATCCTTCTCTTCCCTCCCTACTCCCATTCCTTCAAGTAGAACTCAGCCTATGAGATGTATCTTGATGACCAGTGTGAGGGTTTGGGGTACAGTTGGAATCCATTAGGTTTGTCTACTGTGTTGTACACAGAGCCATGGATGGTTCTACAGGTCCTGGTCAAATAATGAACTCATGATAAATCTTCTTCGCCCAGTCTTTTCTGTAATCGTTGGTCTGCTCTGGTTATATTCATTCAGAGAAGTTCTAGAGTTAGCTTTCTAGATCATCTGGTTTGTCTGCATATACCACAGAGCAGTTTATCCTCCTCACTGTTCTCTTGACTAAGAGGCACTGCTTTCTTAACATAACACCTGAATATTTGGTTTCAAAATATATTTCAAAATAACATTTGAAGATAATCATATTGGAAATGTAATTTTAATCCAAAATGAATTGTAACAGCAAAATGAGAACACTTGATCTTGACCATAGTCTCTTTTAAACATCTTACAAGTTGACTCCCTAAACCATTGGTTCTCAAAGTATGATCCTCCAATCAGCGATATCATTGTTACTTGGGAACTTGTTAGAAATATAAACCCACAGCCCTCCTGCCCGCCGTTTCCCCCTACCTGAGACCTACTGAATCAGAAGCCCTGGAGTTGAATCATGTCAATCTCTTTTAACACATACTTCAAGTAATTTTGATACACACTAAAATTTGAGAACCACTGCCCAATTCCTGACCACTATAAAACAAATCGAAATAGGTATCCTTTTATGGAAGATTAATAATCTTTATTATAATTGGAAGATCATAGTTCTAAGAAATAGATAACAAGCCAGGGAACGGAGAAACTTTGGATTTCTTTGACTTTGCTACCTAGTAGTGCCTTCCTCGTGATCACAGCCATGCTTGTTTCCCACCAAGGCAGTTGAACAGCTGCTTCTTCCCTTTGACTCTTGTTTCTCTCCCCTTCCTCATACTTGTCATTCATGGCTTCTCAGTTTGATTCCTTCTGAGTAGCCTCCACCAGCTCTTGGCTAATTTAATATGAAATCATCTTGAGGGTTACTGTGCTTACTTGATTTGGCTCATCTGCAATGTCAGGTGGTTGAGTGGGTTGGAGAGCTGAGTCTCTATTACCGTCATCCCTATCGTACTTTTTTTCTAATCCTTGGAAATCTCTCAGGACAACTGTAGTTCAAATAATTAATCACTGATACATCAATGTGCAGAATTTTGTAGCTGCTTGTGAAGAGGAAATCCTCTTCATAGCTTTCTTTCATTTGCAAAATTCTTTGCATCTAAATTTCTTATAAACTCTCTCATGCACTTCTGTTTTATCCTAAGCTGCCCTTGACTCTCCCCCTCCAGCTTTGGGCGCAGAAGTTGAGAAGGATTATTTCCCATTCCTCTTGCTTTTGCATCAAGTTCAGAGAGGTAAATCTCTAGTGGAATGGCAATGAATCTTTTCTAGTAGGTCCCCGTAAATGTAGCTCACATTGGAAAAACCATTTTCTAAACAGTGAGTCTGTTGCTTTTCACTCAGTCAAAAGATACATAAAAACTTTCTCTTACTTGTTCATATTCCAGTGACAAATATTTCATCAAGTGCATTGGGGATAAAAACGAACACATGGTTTCATGGGGATTTGGATGAGCAATGAAATCATTACAAATATAGTTGTAAGAGTGGAGATATATGTAGGTATCTTGATGCATAGGGAAGAAGCACCTAAATCTTAGCCTGATCCCCTGAGTCCATGAGGCAAGGCACGTTTTGCTGGTTCATCTTAGAAAAGGGAGACGGAAACCGGAATCAGTGTGCATTGCCCTATGACACAGCAGTTCCACTTTTCTGAATTTCTCCTAAGGAGTAATTAGGGAAGCACCCAACAGTTTATTTAAAAGTTATTCCTCATGGCATTATTTATAATAATATTCTGTTCACATCAGCTTCTAGCGATAAGTGATTGATCCAGTTACGGAGCTTGCATCCATGTGATGGATTTATCTTCAGCTATTAGAATGATGTAAAAATTAATAACGTAAGGAAGCATTCATTTAACTATCATTTCTAGCAGAAAAAAAGATACTACAAAACTATTCCGCAGTTTTCTTAAAGTATAGGTGGACGGCCGTATGTGTATAAGTGCTTAGAAATTCTGTTAGTGGGGCTTTGATCTTGGAATAAAATCATGGATCATTGTTTCACCACTATTTCTTCTTCTTTTTTTAAAATTTTATTTATTTGAGAGAGAGAGAGAGATTGAGAGAATGAGTAGGAGGAGGGGCAGAAAGAGAAGCAGACTCCTTGCAGAGCAGGGAGCCTGACATGGGACTCCATCCCAGGACTCTGGGATCATAACCTGAGCCGAAGGCAGATGCTTAACCGACCATGCCACCCAGGCACCCACTGTGTTTTTTGTTGTGTTGTTTTGCTTTGGGGTTTTTCTTTTTTTTTTTTTTTAAAGATTTTATTTATTTATTTGACAGAGAGAGAGATCACAAGTAGGCAGAGAGGCAGGCAGAGAGAGAGGGGGATGCAGGCTCCCCGCTGAGCAGAGAACCCGATGCAGGGCTCGATCCCAGGACCCTGAGATCATGACCTGAGCCGAAGGCAGAGGCTTAACCCACTGAGCCACTCAGGTGCCCCGGGTTTTTATTTCTGATGACCATGTATTGTCTTTGTGTTCAAGACATGGATAATTATAAAAGCAAGGTCATTGGGGCTATCGTTGCTTCCGATCTCACCTTTCTTGAGGCCTTGTCCTCTCAAAAAGGCTTTAAACTAGACAGCAATGATAGTTCTTTGGTCCTAATCTGGGCCAGTGAAGTTTGCTTGTGTTTCCCATCAATCTAGCAGTGGGATACTTCTTTTCTAGTAGTTGTCTGCCACAGAGCTCACAATCTGTCCTGCCCCCCCCCCACGTCCCCCCTTTCGTAAGCACTGCAGATGTGTTGTCACACCTGGCACAATAGCATGTGTCTTAGTTTCTTCTTATATTAGTTTTAGATGGGGTGATGGCTTAGGGTTCTTTGTTATTTGCTTTATTGCCTCATAATACCTATCTGACTCATTAGTCTGCCTACCTTCCCTTGACCGTAGGATTCACTTTTCTCATTTTCAGTCCATGTACTCTCCATCTTTTCTGTCTTCCTTATCAGTAATTCTGATTTCATTGAAAATCCAGCTGCACAATCTAAGCACCCCCATCTACCATTGTGCACCTGTGCCTGCCCTGTATCTGATTTTCTGAGCATCAGGACCCTATTGCTTCCTCCAGCTGCCAAGGAACCGGTAGAAGGGCTGAAGGGATTGCTTATTGCTGCTGTGTTTCATTGATATCTATATTTGGTTCATGCTGAAACACTGTATTCATCAATGTGACCTGAAACACAGTGAGAGGTGCTTTAGAAGTTTAGCAAGTTATTTACTCTTTGTTCTGTTTTTTAACCTTTTCTGTTGTTTTCCTTTCCCCTCAGTCATCTATCCTGTGCTGTCTAGTGGGAGTCCATATAATCCTGCCACTTTGTTCTGTTTCATTGTTTATTTCATTGGTGGTCAAAGCTTTGCTCCCACTCACTGCCATTCCTACTGTTGCCCATCTCCTTTAGTCCTTAACGTACGTCTGCTTCAGCTCAGAGACCGGGCTTTAAGCTCCTCTGCTTTGCACCATCCCAGATAGCAAAACCAAGGTGCCTAAGAACTGGAGCATAGATCATGAAACTGTATCCAAGAGAGCCAGCAAGCCTCACTCTCCTGCCCTGCAGACACTTGGGCATTACCCATGTCTCCAATCTGAAGTATTTTCAGCATTCCGCATTAGTCAGTCACGTCATTTGCCCAGCTTTACTTGGCACACCATGATCGAACCAGATGACCCTGAGTTATAGAACTTAGGTGAACCTAGCTTCTGTGTTAAACACCATAATAAATATTAAGGACAGAATCCTAACCCTCAAAGAGTCTACCTATAAGAAATAAAGAGTAACATGTAGTGAACTTTGAAAGTAGTGTATTACATTTCATAATTGCCTGCTGAACTGAATGATACACAAACACTCACATATAAGTGAAAGATAATAATTGTATATATAAGAATATGATTCTGCTATCATATCAAAGTATAGTTCATAGAGACTTCCAGCGTACAAACTGCAGTCTTCCTATGACCCCAGGTTAAGTATTCCTGAAGTGATCACTGATACGATTGTGGTGAGGTTATTGCTATGGATATGCTATGATTCTTTTCATTCTATAGTTTGGACCTGGCTAGGCACCTGTAATGAATAGCTTACACAGAGGTCACATGGAGACAGTGGGCCTAGTTGGATTGAAAGGAGCAATATGGAAATCATGTGAGGACATAAACTGGGACCGTATGGTAGAGGCCCATGAAAAACAAGCATTGTATATTTCACTCAATGTCACAGGCTGATAGTCTTTGTTTTGGGTATAAAAGTAGGTCAACAAAATAACAGATTTTTATGGAGAAGTCATGCAACAGCGTGTGCAGTGTCAAATCAATGTGATGTGCAGTATCAAAAGGGATTGAGTGAGTTTAATTAAAAATTTCCTGATGTTATCTTGGAATAAACTGGGGAGGGCCTGGCCCAGTAGAGTTACAAAAAGGCCACGTGAGTACAGTTAGAAAGGAAGAAAATATTGGATGTAGGTGATGAAACAGAAGCAGTTAAGGGACATTTTGGTTCCTAGATACAAGAAAGCGTTATTAAGTGGAAATTGTGGATTCAGGATCTCCCCACCTCAGCTCTACATCCTCCCTTGCCTCTCACTCTCTATCTCTTGTATGCCACTTCTGCTTTCCATCACTTGGTTTTCTTTAGATCTCTTTAGTGTATGAAAGTAGTTCTTATGAAACCCTGCTGGAAGCTCCTATTCCCCCCAAAAATTCCCATGTGTGATTCTGTCATTTTAGGGTAGTTTATAGATAACTCCCAGGATCCCAAGTGTGAAGCTCACATATGTCCCCAGGGTAAGAATTCCTGATCACTGTTCTATGATTGGGTCAGGTTGGATCTAACTGTTAAGCCTTAGGCTTTCTTTGTAATTGCTCGGAAATATGTATTGAGAATAACAATTTACCATCACTGAATTGGATTTAAGACCACGGCCTAAAATATAATAATAAAAATTGAAAGATAAATCTAAAAAAAAGACTATGGCATGTTTGTTGGCACAAGATGAACTGTTGTACGTTAATGGTGCCTTGGAGAAGTTTGGTCCTTAGGTTTTACTGCCTGAGCGAGGGACCTTAAATCCTTAGAGCAAACTCTATTCCTTGGCATTGAGAGTGCTAAGATTCTAGTCCTATGGTGTTGAGGCAGTGGAGGTAATCTCGCGTAAACAGTATTCTTACCTGTCTTTGCAAAGTTCATGTTTTAACTTCAACTGGGGAGACAGTAGCATTCCAGACTTAACAGTTTCAAACTTTAAAGAAAGAAAAGTGTTTTCCAGTGATTGGAATGGGACTCCTTTCCCACACGTGGCTTCTAGATGCTCCTAGAAGCAATGTAGAAAGCTGAGTTTTTATCCTCCTTCTGCCCTGGTACCCCTTTGTGTATGTAGGTGGACATATACTCACTTTTCCTGTCTGGTAGTGATTTCTGCCCATTATTGACACCTCTTGGCTTTGCCATCTTTACACGGCTGCTTCCTGGAGACGAAAGCTTCTGAGAGAAGCAGGCTGTGTTCTGCCCCACTGCTTCCTTTCTCCTGGCTGGCCTGAGCACCAGCCTGCTTTTGTGAGAAAGCAGCTATTAAGCAGACACAGCAGGAGAAGTTTAGAAGTCAGGAGTTTCATTCCTTGCCTAATGAAAAAGGATGTTGAGCTGTGGTTGCAGCCTGCAGGGAGGAGAGGGAGTGTGGGGAGGGGAGTCAGGTATTTGCTCTGTGGTGCGGGCGTCAGTGGAAGCACACTGCTACCTGACTGGCCTCCCAAGCCTCCCAGCTTCCCAAACCCAGGGAAACATGGTTACATAAGATGCAGGGGCCCCCACTGAGAAGTAGTGACAAAGCAGCAGACTTTGGATCTCCACTTTATTTACCATTTATACAACAGTTAGTAGGCAGTCATGTTACATATCCTTAGAGTCCTGGAACAAGATGTATATTCTCTTTCCTTTGGCAGAGAACCACAGCAAGCCTGCCACTCTTGGTGCTCGCTCCTTTCCTCTTCAAGCTACATGCATGGATTTCTATACTGGGTACTTCCCCCAGATACTCTCTTGAGAAGAAGCTGTTGCTGTGGCATCAGCCTTGTTTCAGGCTGAGGGAGGTTTTCCGGAGGTGCCTCCCAGGTCATTTCTGCAGCAGTTTGGAACAACAGCCAAAGCAACCTCAGCACAGGGAAGGAGACCCACGCTGAATTAGACCGTGTAGCCAATTTCTCGGAGAGCCCTCATACCCGGCCACTGGGGTCCGGTGTACCACTTATCCTTTAGAGCGCTTCCTAGGTGGG
Source organism: Martes martes (assembly GCF_963455335.1). Classification (NCBI taxonomy): domain Eukaryota; kingdom Metazoa; phylum Chordata; class Mammalia; order Carnivora; family Mustelidae; genus Martes; species Martes martes. Next base: position 84,676,117 of record NC_137899.1, read on the forward strand.
CATTATTTTACGTAGTGTTTATAAATTATTCTTTCAATTTTTTCTGTTTTCTTAAGAACAGTGAGAACTGTTTATCTGCTTAGATATTGTGATAATAAAATACTGCTTTCTTGCTGCTTCTTGAATGTGTCTGAAATTGATCTAATTTAGCAGTCCGAAGTATGAAAACATAAAGTGTTTGAAGGTTTTTCCAAAATTAATGCCTATATGCAAATAAATGACTGATAGTATCCTTTTTAGGAACAAGGTAGAGCATGAAGAAGTTTTTCGTTTTCTCAAAAAATTTTTATTAAGGCTTAATTCTGAAGAATTTTGGTTTTTAATTCATGTTTTCTGGTTTTAGGGTATTGTTTTTTTCTCCCTTAAGCATGCTTAATCTTGGCTAAGTCTTGAATTTCTGCTCTGGGCACAGAGCCTCTTTGGGGTCACTAAAAGAAAGCAGAATTTTAGTTTATCACCTCGCTGCTTTTGCCTCAAGAACCTTTGTTTTCTAACTTACTGCTCAGGCCCTGTACTTTTTTCCCTGTAGTTTATGAGATGCTCTCCAGGCCCCAGGAAAGGCCACAAGTTCAGCAGTGCTGTCACATGAACCCATCTGTTTATAGGGCAGGTCCATTTATTTTGGTTGTCCTTGTTGTTAGAAGAGGATAAGGCTGTAGGCGTTTTGTGCCCCCAGAGGACCTGCAGGAGGCTTAGCAGGCCTCGCCTTGGAGGAAGGTGAGTTACAGTCAGGGCCGCTCACCTCACAGAGGCTTCTTGTTCTCAAGGCTGCTCCTTCGAGTTTATGGTAGCAAAATGAGGAGAGCCTGTTGGTGGCACAGGATGTATGCCTGGCCAGGGTAGAAGAGTCAGGTCTGTTGCTGGCCTCCACCCATTGGTTTTCCATATAAGTCATCCTCCCATCCTCTGCCATTAGTTTGTAAATGCCAGGGTAATTGCAGCATACCTTGAGAACCAGCCCTAGTCTCTGATTTTTAACACATTCCCTGAATAATAAATCAGTGGACTAAATTGTAAATGGAGAATTCTGACCCACTTGCAATTTCTAAGGCTAAAGGCCTTGATTTGAATTCAGGAAGAACCATGGGAATTCAAGAAGCTCAAAACTGCTTTATCAGTTAGCAGCGCAGATCAGAGTGACTGTTTGGCTTTGTTTTTCTTATTAAACATCTGTACTTTCATTTCTTACCCTTGTCATGGAATAGAAAGTAGACAGTAAATTATTGCTGAATAGAAGGTGTTTCAGATTATTTGAGTGAGAGATCCCCAGAGCTGGAGGCTGGGGTGAGGGGTGGATGCTAACATCCCAAGTATATAAGAAGTAGGACTGTGCCACTTTGCACTGGGCAACTCCCACTCCATTTGGTATATGTGAGTTTGATTTAGAAAGTTAGGACCTGAAAGTAAGCCCTGCAGAGTAGTGGCCTCTACTTCTGGTCATTAATAAGTAAGAGCACAAGTGGGCTATGGTAGAAGTGTGGTTACTGCTGTATAGTGTGAGGGTCTGACATACTGGTCCTGGTCTGGGCACTTTTCTCTACACTTTGGAATTCAGAAACTCTCCAAAGGCTAGACAGGAGAGTGGGTACACCCCTGAATCTCTGTTTTTCATTCTCTAAATTCAAATATGTTCCTTACTTTGGTCTGCAGTGTGGCGGGGCATAGGAAGGTCTTACCTTGCGGTGTAGTGACTTGGTGAATTACCGATCAGTTTTATTCTCTGGTCCTTCATTGTTACAGGAGTGATCACACACACTGATGCTGCTTCAACTTCCTGAAGCTACCACTCAGGGGATTAGGAGATAAAAGATGGGAGACTGGAGCAAACCAACCAGTGATCAGATGTGTGACAGAGTTCCCCCAAATCCCTTGCTAAATCCGCTGTGGTTATAACCTGAAACTGATTTAAAATGAGGCTTAATGTCAGTTACGTAGTTTTTGCTAATTTTTTCCCCACTCTTAAAAATGACTTTTCCGTACAGTGTTTCTTCATTCAGGACAACTTATCTTTTTACCTAGGAGGAACTTATTTCCATTAGAATTGGAACACTAGCTGCATATTTTGCATTTAAAATGTTTCATGTGATTAAATGCAGAAAAGAAACATTATTACTTCTGTTTCTTAGGAGTGTGCTCTTCCAACTGATTCTTCTTTTGTGCCTGGAACAATGCCTTTAATTTGGAAACAAGTTCAGGAGCTCTCTCTGATTACCAGGCACACTGTTAGCTGAAACTAGCAGCCAAGTACTCAGTCCTGGGCTTAGAAGAGCAGGCTTGTCTTCTCCCCTCTACCAAATGCTCCTGCAGAGACTGGCTACTCAGCAGTGTGACTTGTGTAATGACAGTGTGACTTGTGCAATTTGAACGACCTCTCTTCTCACCCCTTTTTCCCCATCCTCCCACCCCTTCCTAATGTGATTTGTATATTAATTAGGTTTTTTCTTCTTCCTTTACAGAGCTATTAAGAATGGCAAAGGATTGCACAGCAAGAAGGAAGTGCCTATCCACCGTGTCGCAGACATATCTGGGGTGAGTTGTGTCCCTGAATAGAGCTGTGTGGCTCAGAGGCGCCAGGAGCTTGGCTGCTTATTCACCAAAGGACTTGAGCTTATGTGTTTTCTATAACTCGTTTGTTTTTAGACACAGAATGTGAATTTTTCTAGGGCTGCTGCTTATGCATCTATGGAGATCCTGTTTTATATTCTGAGAAAGCAGAATTCAAACTAGGGCATAAAACCTCCTCCTGTCTCTTCACCTGAACTGTTACTGTGCTGCTTTTCCATTCTTTCATTAGGAGGAGTTAGAGATACTTCTTCCCAATCATAGTAAGAAAAAATTACCTCCTTTTTAAATCCCTGTTTGGTTATCACTGTGACTAGTAAGTCTTAATGGAGAAAGGTCAAGTGTAGATTTTAGGACAACCTTAAAAATTAGTGGCTTCTTTTTCCTGGGATCATCTCTGAGGGGGAGGCATATGCACCCATCCTGTGAGCTAATACATACAGAGGATTTAGAGGAATGGAAGGTGCAAATATTTCCGAGCCGCCAAAGGACTGTGTCCGAATGACAGCTGAGTGCATAGGACTTTACCCTTGTATATTTCGGATTTCTTGGCTGAAGACGATACCTGTGTCAGTTAAGAAGGTTTATTCATTTATTCAGCAAGTATTTGAGTGCTTACTGTGCCTGAACTGCTCTAGGCACTAAGAATGTAACAGTGAACCAAACTGATAAAAATCCTTGCATGCGGGTGGGCAGGGGAAGTGGCAGTGTCAGGCAGCAGCAATTGCTGCGAAGAGAGACAGAACCCTCCAAAGAGAGAGTGAGCCGCCAAGGTGTTGGTTTGATCCGGGGCCCAGAGAAGGCTTGTTGGCTCCTCAGTTTACCCTCTGTTCCTGGGACACACACCATCCATCTCAACTCCATAGTAACTTATGGTTAAGGAGGGGATTCAGGCCATGTGTAAGGGGGACCACATCGCCTTGGGGAGATGACTGAGGAAGGGCTAGTAAATCTTAGCTTTTGGAGACTCAGGGAACTTGCCTTGGTCACCCAGAAGAAAATGCTTCTATGAACAAAAGCTTCTAGAGCTCAGCCTAGCCCACAGCAGTGATGGATTAGAGTGTATTATCTTATTGTTATGTTGTGTTCCCAAGCCTAGCTGAGACTTTGCTTATTGTTCCTTGGATTGCTTATTATAAATGTGTCTGGCCAGCTATCCCTTGCCCAGGTATAGCGGTACCGTGTTCATTTGAAGCAATGGGATTCTGTTGAGCTTTTCTTACTCTGACCCATCACTTCAGACTACAGATTAAATAGTGTTCCCTACATCGAGTGGACTTTTGTCAAAAAGTCATGCCTCTGTTTAATGAGTGAGGTACGTTGATACACATTCTTTGTAGCTAAGATTCCTCTGAGGCCCAAAAACCTATTGCCAATGGCCTTCGAGCCCCAGGTGACTAAGATGGATGTGCTAGGGCTCCTTGTTAACAGGTGGGACTCCTGGCTTGCTGGTAATAGGCCTGACTCCCCTGAGGCTCACCTTGTCCTGTTATCGTTGACATATGTGATCATTGCTGCGTGTGTCTCCTGTGCAATTATCTACAATATTTTCTTTAATATTCTTTTGTTGAAGATGGTGGAGTAATCAAAGGGCAAGTCTTTGGCTGTTCAACTGGAGGGAGAAGAAAGTTATAAATAACTGTTTTGGAAAATAAAACGTTGACGACTCTACACCGGGGCTAGATGTGCCCATCCAAAAACTTATGTCAGGTCTGCATTCCAAGGCCTTCTAGAGGCTGAATTAAACCTTGGGGATAGTGTGATGCCTTTTGGCCTGTGGAGTTCGTGCTTTTGCTCAGACTTCCCATTGCCAGGGAGGGGAAGACCTCAGCAGGTTTTTTAATGGAGGCCCGCTCACCTTGGGGCTGGGCTTCTGGCACCTGCCAGCCTCGCATCCTAATGCTCTGTTGCTATCTTTGAATCTCCCACTTACACCTTGATGTGTTTTGGTGTTGTCTTTTTTTCCTTTTTGCAGCAATGGTCTTTATGAAACTTGTTTTCACTTTTTTGCTTCCTATTTTTTTCTCTCCTTCTTCCCCAGCTATAGCTCATTTTCATACATTTCTTTATTCTCCTTTCTGTCTTGATTTTGGAGGATTGGTTTGCTCTTCTGGTATTTAAAAATATGTGTGAGTTAAATCTCCTTCAGTTATCACATAAATAAACAAGGAAAGCTTGAACAAGTGGGAGAGAGAAAGTGAAAAAGCTGTTCCATTTAAATAGATGTCAGAGTGACCTTGTCTACCTCCATCACACATGATTCAGCTCCGCAGGCTTTTTTTTTTTTTTTTTTTAAAGTGCCCTCTGTAATAGAGGAACTTTGTCTCCCTGCTTCTAACCCCCGCTTCTTTCTGTCACACTGTTGTGTTAAGTATGTGTGTGTTGGGCTCCCTTGTGCCATTTATGGCTTTTTGGCTTCTTGCAGCATGCTGGCGATGTTACTGTCCAGGGGACAGGTGAGCATGTGGGATCAGACAGGCAAATCACTTAACATGGATGAAGACCAAACACCCCCAATAAGAGCAATGAAATACACACATTCATAATGGATTTGTAAAACTTTCTGAGTCTTTTTTTTTCTTTCTTTCTTTTAACTGGGTCTTTCCCCAGTTCATTGTTCCTCCTCTCAGGTGTAGGTCATGATAAATGGAAGTGTTTGTTGAGCTGATGAGATATGCAGTATGTGGCCAGAATAACTTAGTGTAGACCAGTATTTATGCATAATGCCTCTTGTCATCCCAATATACGTCCTTGGAATAAAAAGAAAAGGCATAAAAAGAAAAGAAAAGTGATGACACTTTTGTCTCCTAAACACACTCAAGAAATATGCTATATAGAAAATCTTACATCGTGATGTAATTTGTTCTAGGCTTAATGGCCTAGAACAACGTTTAGGGTTGAGTCTCTTCCCCTTGTCCGTATTTCCTCTCTTGCACTTTCAAAGATGATTTCACTGTGTAAAGGTAAAGAGTGCCTTAAAAGGCCTGGTATGGAGCCTTAGCAGGAGTTAAGGCCTGCATGACTGACTTCCTGTGTTAGGAAGGGAGTAATCCCAGCACAGGAGATAGAGGAAGAGCACGTGCTTTGGGAAGAGAGGGAGGCTAGCCTCTGGGCGGTGAAAGAGGGAGGCCTTTTCATATACATTCATTGGCTTCCCGGGACTGGACTGGATGTATGGGTTACTCGACGTGTGTTTTCACTTTGTGTTCGGCTCTGCCATTAAAGCCTCTGGCACCGCGTCCCATATTGTGAGCTTCTGACAGGTTTTTGATTTTTTGGAAATGTTATTAGCTCCCAACTTTTGTGTGGTTCTTTTCTCTGTTGTTTTCTTGTTAACATAGATGATTTTTGCCACTAATGTCCGCTGAGTGCAGTGTTTTCCATAAGGTACACCGCATTTGCATGTAACACCAACCGAGTGGACCCACCTTTCGGATCGGGGTTTGTTAACCCTGGCTTTTCTGAATCTTCTGCATCTGTTCTTAGGATAACCACTAAGGAAAAAAGTACTGCCAGTCTGGTGATTTGGATCCTGAAGAAGTTAATAATTTCCTTTATTTCTAATTTTTCAAGGTGAAGAGATTGGAATATTTTAAGTACTGGTCTTTGTCTCTTCTGTAATCATCTGGTTTCCCTTTAGGCCAGGATGTTCCTATGAATTTGAAACCAACTAAGAATTTGACAGACTTGGCACTAGATCTTTGATTTGGAGGATGGTTCTGTGGTGACTGCTTCACTTCATAGATTCACATTTTTATTCTTAGCGGGGTTTGTTTTTCCTCGATCCAGTCTCCACTCCCTCCCTCACCGGCAGACAAAAGTTGGAATGTGCGTGTCAGTGGAATATAAGGCTGTTTCTTATCTTGGGTTTATTATTGTTTTTGCTGTAGTCTGTTCTGTAATAAATACGATCTCCTGCAGATATAGAATGTAAAACAGGCAATAAAATGGGGCTGGTGCGTGGCTTACTGTTCTGGTAAATCAGACAAATCAATTACTGTTCTGAGGAGCTGCCCACTCCTCAGGTTGCAGCCGGCACGGGCTGACTTCTTCCTGCGCCCCCTCCACTCCTTCCTTTTCTGTTGGTGCGTGAGTAGTACTCAGTGAGTCACACTATCTGCTTCACTCTTCCTCTATTGCCTGTTGTGTCTGTTCTTTCTTTCCTGATGCGTGAGGAGTTAGGGACTTTCTTTGTTGCCAGCAGTGTAAGAGGACAGAGCCGGGGCCAGCAGCCTGTCCTGTCTAGTCATGCTTCTGTAGGTCCCTCAGATGGAGTTTCCCTTGTCTGAACATCTCTGCCGCTTTGTGATACAGAGTCGTGCAACTCCTCTGTTTCGTTTTTTTGTTTGTTTGTTTTTTGAGTTTTGGGGTTTTTTTTTTTAAGATTTTAGTTATTTATTTGACAGAGAGATAGAGATCACAAATAGGCAGAGAGGCAGGCAGAGGGAGAGGAAGAAGCAGGCTCTCTGCTGAGCCGGGAGCCTGATGTGGGGCTCGATCCCAGGACCCTGGGATCATGACCCGAGCTAAAGGCAACCACTTAACCAACTGAGCCACCCAGGCACCCCAGCTCCTCTATTAACACTGCTGCTGCTTGCTTTCCTTCCTTGCCTTCAGTAAATCCCTGTGTCGTCTTTTCTGTTCACTGCTGCTGTGTTCACTTGGACTTTGGTTACTTGCTCTTGTTACATGGGAACTTTCTTATAACCTCTCTATGATGATTTTATTGGACATGTATAGTATTAATGCTAAGAATTTCCTTAAAGCAGAGCTTGGAGTGATCCAAAGACTAGCTCTGGGGGTAGGAAGTAGAAGGTCAGATTTTTGGGTCCCTCTTGCTCTAGTATATCACGAAATGTATACTTGTTGAATTGACCAGTGAGATGCTAACTTGCAGACATAAAGGATCTAAGTGTTTCTTTAAAATAAATAAATAGGGGTACCTGGGTGGCACAGTTGATTAGGCATCTGACTCTTGGTTTTGGCTCAGGTCATGATCTCGGGGTCCTGAGGTCCAGCCCGTGTCAGGCTCTGTGCTCCTTGCTGATTCTGCTTCAGACTTTCTCTCTGCTCCCCACCCCCCCACCCCGCATGCTCTCTTTCTCAAATAAATAAATACATTCAAAAATAAATAAGGAAATGGGATTTTTCTCTAGCATTTTCTCCTGACCTTTTCCTTCAGCTCCTAGTTTTTCAGTGCTTTCTTGTACTTGTATTGTCCTCTTTTCCTGGGGGTATTTAAGCTGTCCTCCTTTTGCATGAGGCTCTAGCCCCTTTACAGAAGTTCTCTTTCCCTAACTCCCCCATGAATCTGGGCCTCCCTGGAAGAGTTAAGTAATAATATCCTTTTTGGCTAAAGGGAAGTTAAAACTGGTTTGCCCTATAAGTGCAAAGAAGGTGAAAACCATACCATCGCCTAGAGGCTTTGTAAGTTAGGTCAGTGTGAAATTGGTTTCCCCTTCCATGTCTTCTGGCCCACGTGTGTAGATGGTCTTCTTGCATTAATCTATAGGTTTTTTTCAGCCACCTTTCTATTCTTTCTAATCACCGTACCTTAATGGCACCATTGCTCATATTTTGTTTTGTTGTTTTAATAGTGCTTCCCTCTCTTACTCTTTCTTAGCCTCCAGTCTAGTTCTGATGTCCCTTTTGTACCAACTACACAAGGCCAAAGCCTATGGTTTCTGCGTGGTGGGCTTCTGTGACCTGGAGGGTTGCTCAGCGCTAGAGCTCCATTCACACCATCGCCACTGGCCCCATGGCTGGGCTGTGCATTTGCCACCCTGGAGAAATCCCATAGGAACTCTCACTGGCTGCTGACCTTGCTCTCTAGGGCAAGCATGATGTGCTCCCTAAATATGGTAGCCCCTTGTGGGGAAGGCATGATGAGTAGTGGTGGTGGGTTCTTGTGGTTGTTTTCTTTCATCTCTCCTATATATTTGGAAGTTTAAGATGTTGCTAACCTAGGGGAAGATCTTGCTCCTCGGTTCCCTTCTTCCTCTGTCCCCACTCAAGGTTCTTGAACTTCAAGCGGACTGCAGCATGCAGCTCCCTGACTTGGATTCTCGCAGCACAGAAACATGTACTGCAGCCCTGTGGCACAAGGTACCTGTGATTCCCAAGTGGCAGCTGCTCTGGAAGTTTCTCAGCTGCTAAGATGGATGGGGGTGTCTTCTTTTCTCTTTACCTTTTTCCTCTCTTCCCCACTCCTCCCCTCCAGAGTTGGATGTTGTTAAGGTGACCTTGACTGTGTTGGGGAAGTTTGTTTCAGCTAGTTGCTCTCCCTGACAGTTGAGGGCATTGCTTCACTGTCTTTTGTCCATTGTTCTTTCAGCCATAGTAGTCCTTTGTGGCCAGTTGTTCTTGTTTTTGAAGCTCTCTGTTCAAACTCCCCAGAACTGCAGGGGTATCCCCTTCTCCTTCTAACAAAATTTGAAAGCATTTATGCTCAGTGGGCAGAGGAGAAAAGTCTTTCTCAGACTGAATGAGTTTCTCAGTGAAACCTGGAAAGAAATGCTGGAGTTATTTCAAGATTATATTTCAGTGTTTACCACAGTTAGTGATGGTTATGTTTAAGGTACCTCCTTTTACAAATTTAAATCTGCTCTTCCACTGAGTTCTGTTCCTTTTATGTCTGTGTGCATGGTTTTGTTAGGGGGTAAGTTTTGTTTGTTTGTTTGTTTCTTCATTTTGCACCATAGGACACTAAATTTAGGACATAGTATCTCATTTCCATTAGTTGGGAGTATCAGGAGAAATTGTTAAAGACTTTGGGACAGGCACAAAAATTACTCGGTATTCTTTCAGAGGAATTCTGGGTTCTGCCTGGTCAACACCTTGGGGTTATCTGATTCTGTCGGGGTCTGCTCCTTTGTGGCCAGGCAGTCTTGCACCTCTGCAGGGAGAGAGTTTAACTTGTGAAGGCCTGATGTGATGATGCAGATGATTTCCTGCTTGTACAAATATGGTCCTATACATAGACATGGTTGATTTCCACCCTGTAAAAGAAATTGTTTCAAATGTTACATTTTCACTCTGTAGTTTTACTCTACGGTTTTGCATCTTTAGTCAGTTCATTTCAGCATCCTGGTTGCCTTATGTATATGTGATCTTCGGATTCTCTTTTGAATAGTCGTAGTATCTTCTTGGGTGCCTCATTAATTAGTGGATTAAAATAAATATTTGCTGTGTTCATTTTATATTTGTATTAAAGTGTCACGATTTGGGGGTACTGGGGTGGTTCTGTTGGTTGAGTTGTCCAACTCTTGATCTTAAGAGTTGTGGGTTCAAGCACCACGCCAGGCTCCGCAGTGGGTGTGGAGGCTACTTTAAATAAATAAATAGTCATGATTTTTCCATTTTGGGGAATTATTCTTTAAGAGGAGAAGCAATTGCAGAAACAAGAGAAATAGAACATCAATTTATAAATTGGGCAATAAGAGATCATATAATCATTTGCTTTGAAAGGTCTTTGATTGCTTGCTTGCTGTATACCCAGAAATGTGAAGAGTCATTTCGTTGTGAAAGTAATTTTTTTTTTTTAAGTTGTAAAGTGAGTGTCTCTTTCATCTACAGAATGCCTGCTTCCATGCACTGTACCTTACTTGGTCTACCATTATGTTCACCAATAGGTTTTTGTTGTGGAAAATTCAGGCACCCTAGCCAATGGAGGTAAAGAGATTGGACATTGAAGACAGGGCACAATTTGACATTTGCTGAGTGTGTCCCAGCAGTGCAATTCCGCACCTCTGAAGAAACGTTTGATCAAGTGACTTGCCCAGAGGTGGAGCACAATCAAAGGCAGGCGTTCGTTATTTGTTGCCTCTGATGATAAAACCTCTTCTCTCCAAAATAATCAGACTTGATATGTCCCTGCACTGAACTCTGTTTCAGGAAGTTTTCTGCCACAGATTTTTCTATTCCCCTTCTGATTCCTTATTTAACTATGACTTCACACACAGGAATGCATGCAAATGAGCCCCTTAGAAACAGGGTCCTGGCTTTCATATAAGCGTCCTGAGCTCTAATAATGACTTTCTACTTTCTTCCTTTAGCCAACAGGAGGAGAAAGGAAATTGAGGGAGTTCAGGAGCTTCTTCCAAATGAAGTGACACCTCTTCCCACAGGGAGCAGCCTATAGTGTAGATTTGGGTATTGCTGGTTCATGCTCCTGAGTTTTCTTTCCTGTTCTCTGGATGCATGTGGATATTGTTCTTTGATTCTATTTCATGGGTCCAAATTGGTTAAACAAGCCCATCACAGGCTTAGCCAAATGAATGTTAGGATATTTTGAAGGCAGTTGATAAAATTTTTGATTCCCAGGTTCAGGTGTGTGTTTGGGTTGTCTCCTCTGTCTCGTGACTGCTGAGTGATGTGATAGAACTTGAAATATTTCTAGCCAACCCTGGCTTCACTCTCCACTTCACCATCATAACTCTGCTTAGCCCTAGATTGAACTCGTTTTGTCCTGTGGCTATTGCTTATATAAACATCTCAAAGTAAGTCATTTTACTAACATAGACATTCTGCTTACTCGTATTTTAAGGCTTTATTTAGCATGCTTCCAGCATACTCCCTACAGAATATGTTGTACAGAATTTTGGACTCTCTTTGCAGTGTTGATGTCCAGATAAATATCCTTGAGTCAGAGCGTAGGGTCAGCTTGAAATTACCTAGTAATTTTGTGCCTCAGTTCTTCAAGAAATGGTGTTCTCAGGAAGAAATGATAGAATTCCTAAGACAGTATCAGGTTTGGGGGTGTCTGAGAATAAAAAGGTATTACCAAGGTTTTGAATTTAGAGTTCTGTTGATAATACATTACTGCAGCATGTCCAGATACCTCACCCACTGTAGAAACCATTCGTTTTCCTTTATGTCATTCAGTCCATCGCCGTTTCAGTTTCTCAGTGTGGACTGTGTTACTAATTAGTGTTTCTTGAATGGCATTTCTTCTTTTAGAGGACTCTCAAGTTGACATGTGCAGTGATTTTCTACACTGGTTTATAAACTCCTAGGGAAGGGAGGTCTTTTTTTGTATCTCTTCACAGAGCCTCGTTTAGATTTGATTTGCCAGGTGTTGACCTAAAGCAATATGATACTGTGTTCAGGAGATTATGTGACCCTGACTGCTAGGTACAGGGTTAACTGTGCTGGTTGGTACCTAGAAGTGGACAGGCTTGTAGAAGGATGCAGTGGAAAGGGTGCGTATTTACTACAGTATGGTGGCAGTGTGGAGTCATGATCCGTAGCATGGGTCCAGTATCGGATGAGCCAAGCTCAGGTCCTGGCTCCACTGCTTATGACTTTGTCACCTTGAGGAAGTTATTTAACCCCTCCATGCTGCAATTTTTCCACTGTAAAATGAATAATAATGGCCCTTATCTCATTAGGTTGTGGTGTGATCAAATCCCTTAGTATGTGCTGAGTACTCAAAGCCGTTGACACAACAAGAGCTCAGCCGAGGGCCCTGGTTCACATGGTGGTGGTGATTATTAGCAAATTGCCAAGCATCTGCTGAGCAGATAGAAAGTCCTCTATGCATGGTAACTACCACTGCCATCATCAGTTGTATTTGTATTCTAAACTCTTCATCCAGTTCAAGTCCCACATCATAAACCTCCCTCTTCTGAGTACTTTAGCCACCCCTTTATCTCTTTAGATATTTAGCATATGCCATCTGGCCTGTTTTTTAAATGCATTTGTCATGTTGAGTCAGTGAATGAATGATCAAACCGTAAGTATTTATTGAGTGCTGCTTATATGTCACACACAATGCTGGGTGTTGAGGATATGACATCGAACAAGAGTTACAGTCCTTACAGGGCATATGCAATTTTTCTTTCTTTCTTTCTTTTTTTTTTTTTTAAAGATTTTATTTATTTATTTGACAGAGACCACAAGCGAGGGTGCAACAGGGAGAGGGAGAAACAGGCTCTGCCCCCGCCCCCAGCAGGGATCTGGCTGGGGACTCTATCCCAGGACCCAGAGATCATGACCTGAGCCAAAGGCAGACACTTAACTGACTGAGCCACCCAGGCGCCCTTGCAATTCTTTCTATAATTACCCTCGTGCTAGTAGTGAGTGTGTGTGCTCAGGGCCAGAGCTTATTCCACATGGTCAGACAAAGTCTTTTAAGTGATTATAAAGTGAGGTTTAATGAAGGAGTCCAGGGGTGCCTGGGTGGCTCAGTGGGTTAAGCCGCTGCCTTCGGCTTGGGTCATGATCCCAGGGTCCTGGGATCGAGCCCCGCATCGGGCTCTCTGCTCAGTGGGGAGCCTGCTTCTCTCTCTCTCTCTCTCTCTCTGCCTGCCTCTCTGCCTGCCTCTCTGCCTAGTTGTGATCTCTCTCTGTCAAATAAATAAATCTTAAAAAAAAAAAATAAGGAGTCCATCGAAGATCTTGTTCAGGGCTAAAGAATAAAACTCTGTACAGAAAGGTCCTGAGGTAGGAAGTTGCTTGCGTCTAAGAGGCAAGGCCACTGTTGCTGGAATATTGAAGATAGTGATTGAAATTAAGACAGCAAATGATTGAAACATTTACTTTGTGATCCTTGAGGAGAACTTTTGAAATTTGTCCAAAGAATAATGAGAAATTATTGACAAGGGAGAGACTAATTAGGTCAGCATTTTATAATTATGTATCATCCCCTCCCCCACCCTACTGCCCCCACCCTGACTGCTGCTGGAGATAGACTTGAGCAAGAGTAGCTTTAGGACACTGGTTACTGGAGTACTGAGCAGTAGCTGAAACTGAGTCTGTGACAGTGGACGTGGAAAGATAAATTTGAGATCTAGTTTGGTGGTAGGACTGGTAGAATGTGGTCATTGCTTGCATCAGGGGGATGAAACTGGGTGTCATGCGTGAGCACTCTAAGTGTCTGACTACAAACAACAGGTGATTTGGTGGTACTGCTTTTCCCATATGGTAGATACTGGTGATGTAGATTTGGGGGGGAAACTAAGAATTTCTGGACACGTTAAAAGTGAGGTACCAGGAGCCATTCAAATGGTCCAGGGCCCCAAAAAGTGGCCTGGGCTTCATGCATAAACTTAGGGATGTTGGGTATATATGTGGTGTGAATATACAAAATTCCCAGAGAATATCAAGAGAATAGCCTCTAGGCCAAGCCCTTTATCTCCAAAATATAAAGATCATACATTGTTTGGTGGGTTATACCCACCAAACAAACGTAAAAAAGGTGTTTTCCTGAGCTATCAGAGGAAAATCCTAGTAACTAAGAAGAGAGAGCCTTATAGTACAAGACTTAACCATGCTGCTTCAAAGTGAAGAAGGATGAAGATTGAGAACTATCCAGTGGATTTAGCAAAACTGGTTACTGGTGACTTCAGAACAGTTTTTGTTAACTGAAGGGGCATAGGGAGCAAGAGCGAATTTTCCCAACTGGATTATCCCCAGGAGCAATGTCTTATGGCTCTATGCCATCACTGTTAAGAGAGTTTCCTAAGAATAGTAAGTAGATAAATGTATGTAATCATGGTGTCTGTGTGGTTTTCAATGCGTAAGAAATTCAGGGCATCCATAATTACCTATATACTCTTAGAGAAAGATATGATAATGATGGGAGATTCTCCAAATTCGTTTGGGTATGCTGATCAAAAACTCTGTCTGAATTCTCCGCCATCACTCATGCATTCTGGGGTACATGGTTTCCATTGATAAGCTAGATCCTTAGGGTTGTACTTAAAGAACCCCAATATAGTATCTACATGTGATTACATTAAACCAGAGTTGTAAAGTCACTAGGTGAGGCAGAGTTAAATCTGTATTTTTCTTCAGGAGGAATTAGAATTTCTCAGTACATCCAAAACACTACATTTCTAACTACCCTTTTCTGTAAGAGTAGTTTTATTACAATTTAAGCCTATTATCACTGTAGAAAATGTTGAATTTGGCTCTTAAAAACTGGGGAGACAGTTTCCTGACCTGAGTAATTTGTGAGTTTACCTGGGCAGAGCTGAATCAGCACTGAATGTTAATGTATTTTCTTTTGAAAACAAAAGCTTACACATTTTTGTACCACAAATTTTCTGTCAAAATTTTTTATTTTACATGCATCAAAAAATCAGTAAGCCAAAAAGAAGAAAATGATCTCTACTGCTACCATCAGAATTTTGTCAGTAAAAATACATCTATTTACCAAAATATGGGTTTTTTTAAAAATTTCCCCCTTCCCCTCCCCTTTAAATGATATAAACTGTTTTTAGGACAGAAACTTTGTTTAATTCTTAACTTTACCGTCAGTGCCTTGAACAATGCCTTGAACGATGCCTGGCACATACTAGGTGATTAATTGCCTTTTCCTGTTACATTTTTGCACATGAATGTCTTTTTGAACCATACTTTTAATGTCTACCTAGTCTTCTGTCTTCTTGATGTACTGTAATTTATTTCATGAACTTCTGGATATTTATTCTTTGGAGTATCCAAGCTTTCTGGATATTTATTCTTGGATATTTATTTCAGTTGTTCTTTTCTTTCAGAAACAACATTTTAGGTGCACCGGGGTGGCTCAGTCAGTTAAGCGTCTGCCCTCCGTTCAGGTCAGGATCCCAGGGTCCTGGGATCAAGCCTAACATGGGGCTCCCTGTTCAGGGGGGAGTCTCCTTCTCCCTCTCCCTCTGCCCCTCCCCCTGCTTGTGCTCTCTTGTTCTCTCTTTCTCTAATTAATTAATTAACTAAAAAATAAAAAGAAACAACATTTTCATTTCTTTAGCTAATTCATAGTCTGTAATTATTGTCTTAGAACAGTCCCTTATGTGGACATTTATGCCAAAAGATACCATATAGTTTTGTGTTTTTTTAACATCATCATTTATAAATCTTTATCGAGTGAAATGATTAGATTTTTGGTTTGATATATTCTTCAAAACCAATCATTTTCTGTCTTAATAATAAACTTATGCCATAATAGTTGTCTTTTTTCTCCATGTCTCAAAAACTAGAACTTTCTCCTCCAAATTTTTTAGTTATCTATTTTATTAACTCTTTAAAAACATAGGTCTTTATAACTGATTAATAACTGGACTCTACCTCTGAAACTAATGATACACTGTATGTTAATTAATTGAATTCAGATAAAATAAAATATTTTAAAATGTAGAGCCTCAAGAAAACGAATTAAACATAATAAAAAAACTTTCTTTAAGAGTCATTGGACCTAAATTGCTATGTCTTCAGGTAAAAATGAATGTTCAGAGTATTTTAGGGGGTGTTGGAGTTATTTTAATCCTCTAACCTTTTATAGTAAAATTTATTTTGATTTTTTTTAAATTTTATGTCACAGGTTGCTTACTGATTTTTTTCTTTATCCTTTTCTGAAGTTGGGTTCTTATCTCAGGTGAGGTAGAGTTTAGCATGACATCAATTTCCTTGCCCGTGAGTTCTTGATTTGCCCGTGAAATGAAACTTGTGCTTCATCAGACTGTCTTTTAAATTCTTTACTCTGCACGTATTATTTTAATTATCTCTGAAGCCATTTTCTGCTTCTGTAATAAATTTTTGCCTCTTGCCTATAGAGGAGACTTTGGAAGTGATAAAAATTAATCTGAAACTTTGAAAGAAAAAAATGTATTTCAACCCTGTTATTTTTCATCGTGGCCTGGTAATTCACATCCATAACAGGAGACCAGTTAGTTGCTTTATTTTAGATTCTTACTGTCACCTACCACGTATAAGCTGTGCTTTTAGACCAGTCACATGCCCTTTTTCCAGAAATGTTCAGGACGTCTGTGATGGTTTTCCAACAAAGATTCCTCATTTCATTCTTAGAAAAGAAACAGCACAGTTGTTTTAAAGATTTTATTTATGTGAGCGGAAGGGAGAGGAAGAGAAAATCTGAAGCAGACTCCAGGCTCAGCATGGAGCCTGACGTGGGGCTTGATCTCATAACCCTGAGATCATGACCTGAGCCTTGGACACGTAACCTGAGTTGGACACTTAACCTAAGTTGGACACTTAACCTACTGAGCCACCCAGGTGCCCCAACAGCACAGTTGTTTTAAATGTAAATGGTCTTTTTCCGTTATCATTGTTTGTAGTTATCTTTACCAGTTTAACATAGAAATGTTTCCTTTAACTATTTTTTAATCAACTTAATTCTGTATTACAAATCAGATGTCTACAATCTGGATAAATTACATGTTTTTTGGAGAAATATTTAACCTGCAAATAAATGAAAGATATGTCTTCCAGTGTGAAGTTCCTCTAGATACTTTATTACTGTGCTGATGAATAATGAAAGGAATTTATCTGTTGACTCAAAATATTTATGGATAGTGTTTTTCCTGACTGAAACTACAAAAACAATACCGTATTAACTTACCTGACCTCAGAGAGAGAAGACGTTTTCTCCATAAAATAAAAATAGGATTTTTTTTTTTTTCCTAATGGAAAGGAAGTAAACCAAGAAAGAGGAAGTTGTGGATCTAGGAAACATAACCCAGGATAGGATGGGAAGGGAATTTCCAGGGTTTTGGTGAAGAGAAGGCCCAGGGCATCCATTATAAGGCAGGCTTCATGGGCCACCATGCAAAAGTCAGCAAGAGAAAGGGGATCACTTCGTGTAGGGCTATAATTTGCAAAGTCTTTTTTTTTTTTTAATAATTTCTTTTTTTTTTTTTTAAGATTTTATTTATTTATTTGACAGACAGATCACAAGTAGGCAGAGAGGCAGGTAGAGAGAGAAAGGAGGAAGCAGGCTCCCTGCTGAGCAGGGAGCCCGATGCGGGGCTTGATCCCAGGACGCTGGGATCATGACCTGAGCCAAAGGCAGTGGCTTTAACCCACTGAGCCACCCAGGCGCCCCTAATTTGCAAAGTCTTAACACTGAGTATCGGTTTAAGAAAAAATTGTAATAATCTGTTGGGAAGTTAGAGTTTGGAGAAATGGGGAAAGGGACAGTTTGGGACGGGGGAAGGAAGGTAGGATTTATTTTTAGAAACTTTTCTGGACCTCACAAATTACGAGTCGTAACTTTGAGATAGTTCTGTGGTTTGGCAGACTTGACAAAGCGCATCCCTTGGCATACCACCTCGATGGGCTTCCCACCTCATCCAAGTTAGAGAAAGAGGATTGAATATCGGAAGAAAGCAAGCTTGGATAGTTGATAGTTTATTCTCACTAGGTAAATACTTACTTCTCCACTTTTTATATGAGGCACGCATATACCACCATCTGCTCTTTCTGTGCTAAAGTTACAGGACTAAAAAGGTCTTATAGAATAAGCCAAGGGCATTGTATTTCCTGTTGATGATAAAATGCAGATTTTTCCACTAAAAGGCAATGACTTCATTTCTAAAGGTTAAATTGAATGGTTATCACAGTATAATTTCAGCTGGTTAAATTTGGGAAATTGAAAGTCATTCAATAAAAGAATAATCTCTGAGCTAGTATAGAATTTTCATTTGATAAAGAAGTGGATATTATTTTATTCACATTAAGCCATATCACATGATTTTATTTCAAGGTAGAAAAGAAATGTCAGTCTGGATATGTACTTAGTAGTACTTTTTTTCTTCATTTAAACAAAATATTTCCTCTACATAGTCAGTTGAGGATGGTGTCATGCTTTCCTTTAGCCATTGCCTAAGAATTAATACTTTCTTACACTGCTTTTGGGAAACCAATAAGATTTTTTCTGTGCTCTTCTAACCTCATGATTTTTCTCATCTAAACTATTTTCTGCTTGAATTTTTAAAATACTTTAATTCATTGAACAGTTAGATAAGGCAGTTTATCTGAAGCATGAAAAGTTCTTCATTTTGAACTTGTAACTCTGAGATACTTACAAATTAGTTGACTAGGAAAAAGGTTTTCTTAAGTTAAAAATTAAAATTTTGCATAAGCTATCTCGGCCAATTTTTTTTATTTTTAAAAATTTAGGTTTAATTTATAAAACTATACCATTTGTAGTATATAATTCTGTCAGTTTTGACAGACGTACATTTTGAGAAGCAGTGTATACATGTAATCATCACCATGGTCAGGACAATAGAACTATTGCATCATCCCACAAAATTCTTCCATGCCCTTGGAGTTCACCTCTGGCCCTTCCCCCAGTCCCTGGCAGCCACTGATCCGTTTTCTGACCTTCTACTCTAATCTTTGCCACAGTGTTCTAGAAAAGGAATCCTGCCTTTGAGAGCCATCTGTGTTGTTGCCTGCATTGTTTTTACTGCGGAGTAGTGTTCCGTTGTGTGAGGACCACAGCTGGTTTATCCAGCCCCTGTTGAGGGAGTTTTAAGTTTAACAGTTTGGGGTGATTACAGGTGAAGTCCAGGCCATATTCTGGGGTTCCCTAATCTATCTGTGTAATGCGATCCGACTTTTTCCTACTTAGGTTGCTGCTGACCGTCCATTGGAATGCTACTTTGCCCATTTTTCTTCTTAAACACAGCTTGTGTCTTCTCATCTCAGCATTGGAAGTCCTTTCTTTTATCATTATTGGACCTTTTGGAAAGAAAATAGATGGTGGACAAGACCGACCAAATACAAATATTACAAACACCTGTCCTTTGCAGGGCTCCTGAGAGCGACAGGCCAAGTTTCTTTCAAATCTGATTGCAGAGAAATTTCTTCTCCTCCATCTTTGGGACATGAAGCTCTGACGTGCTCTGTGGCTTTCTTCCAATTTGGGAAGTGCTGCTCCTTCTTTGGTCTGTCCTTTGGTCTGTCCTTAGCTTGCAAGTTTGGAAGCTTTGCTTAGCCACGCCATCCTAACCTAATAACTGGTAAAGGAGGAGAGTCAGGGGAGAAAACGGAAGGTTGTGTTCTCTGTTGAGGGTGCCAGAGATTGGAACGCCAGCCTCCCAAGCTCAAAGCTGTCGCACAGCCTAGTGCTCCTGCAGATGTCCTCTTGATTCATGCTCTCAGGAGTGGAGCCCAAAGCACGAAACATTATTTCTCCTACACTTCGACATGTTGGAGGCCTGAGTGAGGTTCTGTGCCAAGGGAGTAAATAGTGTGAGAAACAGTAAAACTATAGACAGCACTTAATGAAAGATTATTGATGGCCTAGCTTCAGCACCTCTTTTTTTCATGTTTCCTTGTAATGTTTTCAGTCAGAGTGTTTTTCTCTAGGTTCTCTGCTATGTTTACTTCATTCCTGTTAAACTTGCACCTCACTGATGTTTCCGTCCCTAGTTTGCTCACACACACCTCTCCATGAAACATTGACAACCAGCCAGGGAAGGTTGGTTTCAAATTTTTAAGTGCTTTGTGGTAAATGTTGGAGTTGGAGGGCATTTTCAAGCATCTCCCTCCAGGGTCCCATTTATATTAAGAGATTTATATTATATATTAATCTTATTATCTTATTTATATATATTATGTATTAAGAGATCATGCTGTACAGCTGGTTCCTCACAGAGACTCACAGCCTCGTTCTGTGTGTTCAAATGTCAATGGGGGCCATAGAGCCCAGGCTGTGGAAAAGAGGAAGAGCGCGGAGTGGTGGATGACTTTTTTGCCTTTCTGATAGAGGATGTACTTCTGATTTGTCTTCCACATAGCTGCGGGAAAAATCCTCCTGGTCTGGGGAGCCCTGAAAAGATCTATTAACTATGGCGATGAGTTGTCACAATACAACTTAAAAAGCGAGTGTGTTTGGGGCCTATCCTTAGGTACTAGTTCTGATCTCCTCGCTCTTTCCTTCCCTTTGTATCTATTCTTTTGTACGCAGCTTTGGCATTAAAATTGGTTGGACCCAAACAGCATTGTGCTCTGAAGTCCTAGCCTGAGGCCGGCCAATGGAGAGGATAGTCAGCACTGATAGGGAAGAAATCTTCTGGCTTCGCTGGAGCCAGCTGTGCGGGGACACGGTTGTAGTGCGAGGCAGCCTGGTCAGGTGTGATGGGCCTCTTCCCAGTGTGGTTTCTCAAGTGCTGGCAGAGCACCCCCATGGTACCCTAATAAGCTCTGCATGTGTTTGTTTTTAGTTCTTTTTGCTATGATGTTAATCAAAGAGTGATTGTGATGATGAAAACTAATTAGTGAGCTTCATTATTAACAGTTCCCTTTTGAGACTTGCCCGTGATAATCCTGATTAATGGTTAACTAATAGGTTTACTCTGATTCCCATTTCCCTGTGCTGTTTTGTGTGTTGTGATGTTTGCTTCTCACTAGTAAACTATGTTTATGCCTACTCTATGGGTATTTTCAGTGGAAAAATCAAAGAATTCACTTTGCTAACATCAAGTACAAACTGACAGCCTAAATCCTGTTCCAGAATTCACAGAACTTTGATTTATATAAGTTCTGCTCTTCTAGGATGCAGAGGACACATGTGTCTAAGTAGCATGCTTGTGGACCTTGGTCCTGTACGTGCCATGTAAGGATTCTGCTTCCTCTGCCTTCCCCCTGCCCTTCCCCTGCCCTCTTCTGCCCTCAACTGTCCCACTCTTCCAAACTTGGTAATTCATCTTACTAAAATATTTTCAGCATGTGCATACTTACACGTGGTGCTTCGTAGAGACAGGTTGCAATCTACCTGCTGAAGGGAATTTCGTATAGGCGTTGACACATGTAATCTGCATTTGGAAGAGGTTTGGCCTGACGGGCCGGAAGTGAGAACAGAGTAGGAGTGTATAATTAAGGTGCCTTTACGACCTTTCCCTCTCTCTAAGGATCATCCTGCCTTTCTTCGGGGTCATTCCAAGCCCTGTTCCATTAAGTGTGAGGTGTAGATATTAGCATCCTTTGAAATGAAGTCACCCCAGGCACATTTGTTGCACCATTACTTTCTCAATTTCAAGGTGCATTGAGGAGGCAGAAACATTCCTTAAAGAGATGCCATCCACAATAGCAAGTTAAACGTAGCTAATGCAACCTTAAATTAGCTTCTCTAGGATTACAGGAAGATACTTATGTGTGGTTTGTTTTCGAGCACAGGTAATGTGAAAACTAGCAGTGCAACAAAAAAAGACTTACCTGCTCAGAAGTACAGTTGCTTCTTGATTATTTACACCAGTGGAGGGGAATATTGGTGCAGAAAACCATAGCTAATTTATCTGCTTGGATTCTCAAAGCCTTGAGCCAATGTCATGCTGGAAAACTGTGGCGAGTAGATGCCCAGGCCTCACCTACATGAGTCACAGCATGGAAAACCTGAGGATGAGAGTGTCTGCAACTAGACTTATAGACAGAAATACTGGACACTGAATAGTCTGCCTTGAAATGAGCCTCCTGTGCCTCAAGTCTCAGTGTTGTTATCTCTTTAAATCTGAGGCCTTTAATCTTTAATTTAAAAAATACCTGGGGCCCCCCGGGTGGCTCAGTGGGTTAGAGCCTCTGCCTTCGGCTCAGGTCATGATCCCTGGGTCCTGGGATCAAGCCCCGCATCGGGCTCTCTGTGGAGAGCCTGCTTTCTCCTCTCTCTCTGCCTGCCTCTCTGCCTACTTGTGATCTCTGTCTGTCAAATAAATAAAAAATACCTTTTGGAGTTATAAGGTTATAAAGAAATCTTTGATTTCACTAAATCTCACTAGGTGCTGCTTCAGGATTATTGGAGAATTTCAGATGTTATCTTAATGTTGTCATTTGATCTGGATCGCTCTACTGTCCTAAAGATGCCTGTGGCATCTTCAGTTCTTCAGTGGGGCCTAAACTGCTCTCTGTTACACTGTTCCTCATCATCAAGTTTTCTCTTATTTACGTAGTGTTGAAACTTAGAAATGAGTGTAAGAGACTGAAGTGTGTGGGCTCTTTGGAAGACAAATCAGTTTAACCATATTCAGTCAGTTTTATGGTCATAATAATCAGAACTCCTAAAATAAATAAGTTCCATAGCTAAAGTAGCAGGGACTGATGTGCGGCTCCATCACCTGAGGGAACTTGTCAGTCTGACTTGCCAGTCTTTTCATAGGAGCCACTGAGACAAATTTTAAAGGTTTCAAGAATTTTTGTGTTGAAAGGGACATGCCAAGCAGGGGAAGCGCTTGAGATGACAAGGAAGACGGACACCATTGTCTGCCTGTGATAGAGTTTGAAAGAGCTGACATTTTCTGGTGCTTACATTCAATTTAATTGACTTGATAAGAATTTTTTTATTCTTAAAAATCTTCGAACTTGGGTAAAATTTTGTATCTTTGACCTTAGCGGGTGGTTCGTAGGCATATCATCTTCAAGCATTTGGAATGATGAGGGATCTCCATGTCTTATCTTGCAATTTGGCCTCTGGAGGTAAACATGGACAGTTATGGTAGGCTTTTGAAATTTGTCATCATGCCTTCAGTTGTCATGGTTGGCTTTCACTTCTAATCTTTGTCATAGTCAGTGGCATGTCATATTCTCTTTGCTATCTTCCCATATGTTGTTGTTTCTGGATTAGGACTATTAAATTGTAGATTGAGACTCAGGAAGAGTCAGGAACTTTTTTTTTTTTTTAACATGGCTGATAGTAAGGTGCCTCCATTTCTCCTTGGTTCCCAGTCTGAGAAATTCTCTCTTTTGGTAAATTAAGTAATCATTTAGCAAAATAGGGTGAGAATCTGCTATAACCTTCTTTTTATATTAATATCTATGTGTGTGTGTGCTGTTATTCCTGTAAGCACCTTTTTTTTTCCTCCAGATAATTACATCCATATGACAGTGAGCAAAAGTCTGTTTCAGAAAAATATAGATTACTGCAGTTTTGAGGGGAAAGGCCCTCTCTTCAGAGACATTAAGTTGCCTCGTGATTTCCGATAATCAATTTGATAATTGTTGTTGACTTACTGGTTCAGCTCATGAATAATGTCCCAGATTTAGACTAGTGTGGCAAAAGGATTTTAATCAGGTAGTGCTTTCTTTCCCATGGAGCATTTGTCTTGCTTGACTGTTCTGGACTTCAGCCAACTGCCAGAAAGGCCTTGTCCCACTGTATATGTAGAGTAGAATATGTGTTGCTTAAGTGTTCACTGGGGGAGTTCCCAACTCACTAAAGCTCATTGTTACCTTACCTTTTTACCAGTGTGCCATTAGAGACGCTGAGAATGGATGACTGTCTCTCCTTTTCTCTGAGAATCTGTTTGAAGGGAAGGATGAATCTCATTACTATAAATACTGTTTTCATCCCAGCCTACCTCACTGCTTCTGAATGAGAGGAGCCCCTCTGGCTGCTGTGAAAGCTCTCAAATACTTGATGGCTTGTTAAATTTTCATTATCTAATGTGCATTAATTTAGATACAGTAGCTCTGTTGCTAGGAGCAGAGTCAGAAAGGAAGCGCTTGGCAGAGTGCGGACTGCTTGTGTCGCAGGAGTCAGGGAAGTATGCAGAGCTCGCTGTCCTCAGAGGGAGTTTGCAGTTCTGCTGGCTGAGCTGAAAACCTCGGAAATTTGGATGTGCCCTGACTACTCGCCCAGCACAAGCACTGTGATGTTTTGATACTTGCTTACTCTGTCATCTGTTTCATTAGGTTGAAGGCTTTCCTGAAAGGATTTGAAGCTCTCTAGCTGAGAGCTCAGAGGTTCAAAATGTCTGTGGTCTGGTTACCCTTGAGGGTAGAGGGCATGCACTTTGTGTTTTATGTGGGAAAAAAGTTTTAAAGTGCTACTTGGTTTCATGTGTTTTTCTTGTTTCTGTAATTGTTCATGCTGACATGATGTGGAATAGGTCCCCACTGAGTATGTCTTACTGTTAGAGATTTCCCAGGCTGGGAACAGGAACAGTCTGCTCAGGTCCCATCTCACCCTTGAAGAGCACGTAGACTAAGGCTCGCTATGTAGGCACCCAAAGAAGACTGCACTCTTGATGTTCAGAAACAGTGAGCTCTGAATCTACAAAACCCATTGAAGGTTAAAGGTGAACTGCTTAAGGGGCTTTATGTAACACAGCCTGGGAGACATTTTTTTTTTTTTTATGAAAATTAAAGGTTAAATTAACCTCCATGAAAGACTGGTATAGTCTTCTCCCCCTCGATTTTGTTGAAGGAAGAGAAGCCCTTTTTTGCAACCCACAAGGAATGAAATTTTCATTTCAAAGCACCTTCCTAACTTGTATATTCATGGAGTGCATAGTAAAAGAACAGTGGGAAGCACACAGGATGTTCTGGAAATTTCAGATTAACTCTGTTTCTTCTGTGGAAGTCACATGACTATCTTCCCTATGTCATAGTTTCAGGATTATCTGTTTTTCTGCAGTTATGTGCCAAGCTTTCTATGGTTTGCCAGACTTTTTGCCCTAGTACAGAGAGAGAATCATTTCCTTAGATTTTATTACTTTTTTCCTAACAATTCTTTTCTTTCATCCACCAGGATACCCAAAAAGCAAAGCAGTTTCTGCCCTTCCTTCAACGGGCAGGTCGTTCTGAAGCTGTAGTGGAATATGTCTTCAGTGGTTCTCGTCTCAAGCTATATTTGCCAAAGGAAACTTGCCTTATCACCTTCTTGCTTGCAGGTAAGTCTTGTGAGTTACATGTTCCAGTAATTCCTCCCGGAGCTCAGAGATTGTGCCTGGAGGTCACATGCCCTCCAATGAGACCTCAAACCAATCTAGGTGGTTTAGTGTCTAATTGAGATGTGAACACAAAATTGCTAGATTTGATCCCTCTGTCACCGCAGACCCAGCACTGGGCCCTTTTTTGCTCCTCATTTCTACCAACCACAGGGCATTAGAGTAGAGCTGCTTGAAAGACAACATGTATCTTTTCACAGCCCGAGTGAAGGGAATTCCAGACAAAGAAAAATACTAATGATGGACTCACAGTCGGTATTTCCCATTTCGGGTAGACCACCGCTGCCATGCTAGTCATGGGTAGTCCACTGAGGAGCTGAGACACCCTTCCCTTATGTCTCCCTGGGCAGTGCGGTTTGTCTCTCTTTTATTCTTTTCAGCTGTTATTAGGATCCAGATCCTTTGTGAAACTATGACACTACCTTCCCAGGCTTCTGCATCTGTAGTGTTTCTCTGTTTCACTAAGCTTGACTTGCTGGGGCAAGCCACCCTTTCTTTGCTGACTGAATGCGCATCTCTCTTATCCTATCTTTTCTAGTAGCTTGATATTTCACAAGCCAGCAAGACTGTATGAACTGTGTTCTTTGAGCAATTTACATTTATGCATTTCAAGGAGCAGACTGCTTTATTTCTTCCCCCACGGCTGAGAATAAAGTTACTTATTTCTAGTCAGTACTTCACAGAGACTGTGGTCTTTGAGAGAAAGTGTCATTTTACTTCAACACCCCACACCCCACCCCTGTACGCACAAACATTCACTCACTCACAAAGGACATGATATTCTGCTGTGTTCTTACCGTGCACATTGCCTTTTCTGCTGACCTTGCTCCCTCAGCACTCCTTCTGTTGGGATTCTTGAATAGATTTTGCCATGGGGGAAGAGAAACAGGAGCCATGCTTGCTGTCCCCTGCCAGATTGCCTCGGCCTCCTTTTCCTAGAAGGCCCTGATAGTTTCTTCTCTGGATGAGGGTCTCCCTCAGGCCCTAACTAAATGGGCTGTTAGGTAAGATAAATCACTCACTGAACACCTGGCCATGATGTTCTCCACTGCTGCTGGGCCACCACTTCTGGCTGAGGCTCTCTCACACTCTGAAGAAGTTAACAAACATTGCACAGCTCTGCAGGCTTTCCGAGGGGACTGACTGAGGTATGACATGAAGCTCAGGGGCAGCTGCGGAAAGGAAGGGCCAAACAAATCCATGCCGTACTGGAGGGCTGTACTTCGGTGCGTCATAGTAAACTGACGGGCATTGTGGCAGTGTGTGACGGATGCCATGTGTGCCCTTTACTGAAGATTTCCAGGGCAGAGAAGTTTCTTACCAGTGAATTCCTGTGGTTACAGAGTTTGAAGTAACAACCTGCCCTTTGTTCTATATCTACAAAACAAAAGTATCCCCTGGGCAGTGTGGAGCTTTATCCCGGAGGTGAACAAGAGAAAAAGTATGATTCTTTCTGGAAAACTTGGCCACTGGTCTATAGGGGAAAGAAAACACTGAAGGTCTGGCTTCTAAATTCAAAACTACCTGAACGGAACCAGCTCAGAGCTAGACCCATCCTGGCTGGAGTTCT
Source organism: Martes martes (assembly GCF_963455335.1). Lineage (NCBI taxonomy): Eukaryota > Metazoa > Chordata > Mammalia > Carnivora > Mustelidae > Martes > Martes martes. Next base: position 84,702,697 of record NC_137899.1, read on the forward strand.
GCAGAACCCTTCTGGTTGTACTTTGTTTCCCATGGAGCATTTGTCTTGCTTGACTGTTCTGGACTTCAGCCAACTGCCAGAAAGGCCTTGTCCCACTGTATATGTAGAGTAGAATATGTGTTGCTTAAGTGTTCACTGGGGCAGTTTCCAACCCACTGAGGCTCAGACACAACGCAGCCTGGTCACCCAGTTCCTGTGTGTACTTGGCATTATTCTAAGCTTAGCGATTCAAAAGATAGCGCCCGAGTTAACTTCTATTCTGAAAGATAAATTACCAAAGCAAAATATAAGGTTTTACATTTTTCTCCTGCCATACTATGTGTGGTTATATTCTGCATCTTCTAATTCCTTTAGAAACCTGGCAAGGATACAGGATAGGGAGAAGTTGTAAGAGCACACAGACCTCAGTTTGAATCACAGCTCTACTCTGCACAAGCAGGTGACTTTAAGGAGGTTTTTTACTCTTGAAGCCTTAGCTTAGACATCAGTTAACTGGAAAGTGTTTCTTGCCTCTTAGGATTTTTGTGAGGGTTTAAGGAGATGTATAATGGGTTCAGAACAAGGCTGCCATGAAGTAGATTATCCATAAATCTGTTTCCTTCCTCTTCCTCACGATGACTTGGTGAATTCATAGCTAGAGCTCTTCTTTTTTTTTTTTTAATTTTTTTTATAGATTTTATTTATTTATTTGACAGAGATCACAAGTAGGTGGGGGGCAGGGGGAAGCAGGCTCCCCACTAAGCAGAGAGCCCAACTTGGGGCTCAATCCCAGGACCCTGGGATCATTACCTGAGCCGAAGGTAGAGGCTTTAACCCACTGAGCCACCCAGGTGCCCCGCTAGAGCTCTTCTTAACTCTTATGTGCAGTGGTATATTGTGCAGTGTGTTTGCACGTAGCTGTGGCTCTACCATGGAGACTTTGACCTTTCCGTGGAAATAAATCAAGCAAAGTTGCTGTTCTAGCCTCCTCCTAAATGAGCAGAAAGCTCACTGATAGGAAGGCTACTGGCTTTTCCATTTGAGTTTAGAAGGAAGAACTTTGCTTCCTGGTAAGACATTGTCCTAGGTCTCCGGAAGTTCTGGAGGGAAGACAGACATGTAAGCAGACTGCAGTATTGGGCTCTAGGTGAGAGACTTCTTTATAGGGCACAGAAGTAACACAGAGGAGGGAGTGATCAGCTACTTAGAGAAAAGTCAGGGCTGTCTCCTTGAGGAGCTGTTCCTTGAGCTGCTTTTGAAGGACAAGTAGGAGTTGGCAGTGTTGTGACAGGAGGGGAAAAGGAGATAGATAGAGAAGAACATTCTAAGTAGAGGTTAACAGCATGTACAAAGGTGTAGAGGTATGATCTGTCCTGGTGTGTCCAGGCAACTGTGCCCTGTTTGGTACTGGTGGAGTATAAGGAGTGAGGGATTGGTGTGGGAATAAGCTGGAAATGCACACAGGATGTACCATGGACCCTCAGAGTCACTCAGGGTATTGAGCAAGAGAGTGACATGCTCACACTTGGTTAATTTTGGTGAATACATTGGAATAAATGAGGCTGGAAGCAGAGAAAGTAGGTACAGAAGCAAGAGGGTGAGATGCCTAAAATCTGGCAGTGAAGAAGAGGAGAGGTTGGAAAAGTATTTAGGAGGAAGACTTGCTGATTCAGGGAATGATTGGATTTTTTGGTCAGAAAAGGGGGTGACATCAAGTGTAGGAGGGTAAGTAACTCGCCCAAGGCTTGACTGTTTGGGCAGACTAGGATATCCACCAGCAAGGGCAACGCCAAAGTAAGTATACGTTTTAGGAGCAGATAACTAGTGGTCGGAGAATTAGGTGGAGAATCCTGCAAGTAATGTTCAGGAAGCCAAGAGAAGAAAGAAGTCCGAGGAGTTGGCAGTGTCAGATTTTACCTAAAATATCAAGTCAGTAAAAACTTAAGAAGTGATTTTATACTGTTTATCAAATTAGTAAGTCACAGATGACCTTTGTCAGTGCAGTTTCATCAGAGTTGATTCAGCTAAAGGCAGATTACAGGCGATCAGGGTGTAAATGTGGGAAATGAGGGGCAGAATCAAAAGTAGAGTGCTTGTCACAAAATTCTGACAGAATGCAAAAGGAATGCATAAAAGTGAAAGCTAAGGGGTCACAGTAACATTCTAAGGATGTCAGCAACTTGAGTACTTTTGTAACTAATTCTTAAGGTTACAGCAAAATATGGCATTGAGTTGGAAAAGCTCTTCAGCATACCTGTTGTTTTCATAATACCAATTACAGCATGTACAATGCAACAAAATCTTCTTGGCAAATAAGGATATAAAAAAGATGGAGTGAGAAAGTATCATAGGGAACATGAGAAGCACTGGTCTGAATCCTGAGGAGAAGAAACAAAGAAAGGCTGTAAGGATTTGATTGGCAGAGTGATGAGCTTAAGGAAACAGTAGGAACGGAATGGCTAGAGAACAGGATGGAGGCAGTATCCTTAGAGGAGGGTCCTTTGGTCTTCTGAGATCAGCTACAACAAACACTGAAAGCGAGTGTAGACAGAGACACAGCATTCACATTGTGGGGTGGTTCACCTGGACAGTGACCCTCATGGCACAGCTTTGCAGGTGTCTGTGGGGTGTCCTCTACGTCGTGGACAAATGGCATTCTGCTGGAAATGATGTCTCTCTGCAGCCAGGAGGGAGTTTGGGCTGTGATTCTCAAGGGGAAAGTCAAGATAATTGTTCAGCAATCCCGTATGTGCTGCTCTCATTAATCCCAGCCTTTCAGAGAGCCCTCTGGACTTCAAGGTGGGGTGGACTCTTTCCATTTTTATGTGGCCTTTTTTGGGCAGACGGCCCCACAGCTTGATAGGGAGTGGCATTTGGCCCGAGCCAGCTGGCCTCTCTGTCACGGTTCCTGCACCCCTGTATGTGGAATGATTGCCTGGTCAGATGGGATAGCAGGTGGGGCTGGGCAAAGTCAGCTGTAGCTGACAGGTCAGTGCCTCCTGAAAGCTCTTGCCCTTTAGTCCTCTGAGCACCTGGCTTAGGTTTGGTCGGTGAGCAGGTGACCTTACAGCATCAGAACAGAGACGGTTGACGGTCCCTCTGCCTGCCGCTGTGGCCTCCTGTGCAGACTTCTTTCAGCCAGAGAGGCCAGCCGGGGCGTGTCCTGAGCTCGCAGGGAAGCCAAGATCCCCGGGCCGCCCACATTTGTTTGAAAGCATCCTTTTTCCTCATCTAGCATTTAGTGTGCCCCCATGCTTTTTCTCCCGTTAGAACAAAAACAGTTTACCCCCCGTCTTTATTTTTCACTTATTTTCACTTACCACATGTTTCACATTTTCATTTCTTGTCTAAAGGGATACTGAGGTGCACATATTTGCATATCACTTGGCCTTTGGTTCACATTTTTATTTAACAGCACCGCTGGGCATGGAGTGTGTCCCGGTGCTGAGTATGACCTTCACAGTACATTTCCTTATTGTGAATTATTATCTTGGCTCTAGGGTGTCTGGGGCATGCTAAGGGCATAGTCCAGGAGGTAGTTCCGTTGACTGTGCAGAGACAGGGATCAAAGTTTGCCTGGGAACCAGCTGCCTGAATTGGAAGAGAATAATAATTTGAGGTTTCGTTGCAAAGTAATCTAAATAGTCTCGTATCAATTATTTGATGTCTTCTGCTGAGTCAGTGAGCCCACCCCATTTGCATTTCCATGTTCCTCAAGCTAGGACAGCAGTATGTGTGAGAATGAGGGACTGAGGCTGGTTCAGAGTGTGCAGGGGGTAGATGTCAGTCATCTTGGTTGGATCCCACGGTACAAATCACCTAGAAGGCAGCAGCCACCTGGCAGGGGTTTCCCATGTAGATCACAGCAGGTGACTTCTAATTAACCAGTTACCTAGTCATATGAAACAAGACTAGAAAATGAGACTTCCCTTTGCTTGCCCTTTGGCATTTTTTTCAATTTTTTCCTCTCTTTCTCTCTTTGATTACAACTCCCCTACTGGAGCTGCATTATGACAAGGGATGCAGAGAGGAAAAGGTCCTAGGTATCTAGGGTTTGGTAAATTTTGATGGTGGTCGTGTGCATGATGGGTAAACTAAAGGTTCAGCTGTGTGTCCTTCCACCCAAATGCCCTTGAGGAAAGTATCTCATGTCCTTCTTTGATTTTAGCACCTCTTCTCCAGCAAGTCCTAATAGAAATATCAACTGCCTGTTTCAATAGCCCAAAAACTTCTAATGAGAGAGGAGAGGGAAGGTGAACAGAAATATCCTCTCCATCTCCTGGCCCCAGGAATGGTGGATCCCCATTGATTACCAGGGCCTAACCAAATTACGCAATTAAAGCCAATGTATGTTTAAGTGAGAAATCCCATTCTGCTATCACGAGGTGCTAATGAATCAGGCAGTTATGTGGTTGTGTTTGCTGGGCTTCTATCCTTAATTAAGCAATTACAGGGTCTGCTGATACTTATGAATTCCTTTCAGATGCTTTAATTGAATTGCAACTTAATGGGTATTTGTAAAGTGGGGTATTCTTTCTCTTGGGACTTGCCAGTTTGATTCCGTCTCCACCACCTACTTGCTTTCAGTTGGGTCCCATTACCAGAAATGGGCAGCTTGACATGAGACTTTCCTGGAGCAGCTGTAGTCTTCACTTTTAAAGATACCATTGTATGAATCTTATGAATTACCTTCATGTCAGGAGGTCCTGGCAGACCACTCGTTAGGAAAGCATTAGCACAATAAACAGGTTGGGGGAGCCTTTTTTAATGAGGCCAAGATTTTGCAAGTCCACCATAAGAAAAAGTAGTCTTTGATAGGTGGATTGTGGGTGATGCATAAATTAGTATGATAGTTTCTGCTTTCCTGAGTAGCTTTTAGCCGAGTAGTGTAGACAGCCATAGGAAAAACTTGAACAAGGAAAGATAAAAAGGAGTTATGAAAAGTATAAGCAACATACCATGGGAGTGCAGAAGAAAGAACAATTAATTGGGGAATGGCAAAGACTTCACAAGGGGGGTGGCATTTGAGCATCCAAGATTGGGAACACTTTCTTTTGGCAAGCTAGGTGTGATTCATCTAGGCAGAACAACTTAGCTGGTATCATTAGTTCTCAGGAAGAGTAGCCTCAAAGAAATGGGTGCACTCATCAATCATTTTCCTCTCACTCTGCTTTTGTTTGGGCGTGGAAATCTCTGCTCTTCAGCTGCTAAGCGTGCAGTGCCCTGCCTTCTGCTGCTGTCTCTGCACATGGACCGTACTGCCACCCCTGATCACGTCATGTGGATGAAGTGTAGGCCTGGCCCGATTATCTCCCATCTCTCGATCGTGAATCATCCCCAGGATGAGCCTCATCATGTTTGTGGGTCATTCAGTGGCATGGCTGTTTAATAATGTATTTCTACTGGGCAATCCCTTAGGAATGTAGAAATACCTAAAGTTCAGGCTTCAAGCAAAGTAGTTGTGTCTATTGAGGTAAAGAATGTATAGACAGGAAGAAACAAAATACATTTTTAAGAAGGTAAGAGTAAGAGAAACATGCCTTTGAAACCATGTAAATGAAAACAACTCCGATTTTTATAAAACAATAACAGTATATATTGTGATAATTGTCCAAAAGGCTAAGGCCATCCTTGTTTCTAAGCCAGCGGTACAGCATCTGGAGAAGGGTGGGGTTGAGTGCTGGTCCAGCCCAGGACAGGGCAGTCCTGGAGTATGATCTTCTCTCTGGGGACCACCCTTTTGGGAAGGGAATCTGCAAACCACACAAGGATTAGAGGAGAGTGACCAGGATGGTAAGAGACCTCAAAATGCCGTGACCTGAGGAATAGTAAGTAGTAGGAATCAAAGGAGACTCCCAGGACGTACTGGAGTGTTTCAGGGTCCAGAGGCAGGGATTTGATCTGCTCAGGAGCCATTTATTTTGTTTTGTTTTTTGTTTTGTTTTGTCTTTTTGAGTCAGAGTAATAAATACGTCAATAAAAATAAGATTTGTTCAGCATGGTTTAATGGCAGTCACAGACCTTGGAGCTAAAACACTTAAAGACAAATTCTTGCTCTCCTGCCTCCCGATTAATTATTTCCATCAGATGGGCCTGCTCATCTTGGTGTAATGCTGGGACCTGGAGGTGAGGGAGATGCCGAGGCCCGAGTGGGACCTGCAGCTGAAGGGAAGCATGGTGGCAGCCGTGCCGCCTTCAGAGCCCTTCAGACTGCTGGGTGGGGCCCAACCTCCTAACTGGGGTGCTCAGCCCTTACCATCTTGGTTGGGTTTTCTGTGCCAAGAAAAGAAAGTTGAGGAGTCAGCTGTTACTGGACAGGCCCATTCATTCCGTCTGGATGGATGGGTCAGAATGAAAAGAATCCTTTCCTCCCAAATCCTTGGACACTCCTGCCTTCTCCTTGCTTTTTACTCTTGATGCTTTTAGGGTTTGGTTTTGGTTTGGTTTGGGGTTTTTCTGTTTTTGTTTTGTTTTGCTTTGTTTTGTTTGTTGAGATGAGAGAAAAAATACTTCTGGTAGCAATCAGGCAGAGCCAGTAAGAGCCAGTGGAGTAGTACAGAAGGGTCAGACCCCAGAGCTTTTCTCCCCAGGAGTCCTGTCTATTCCTTCTCCTCCCTTCCCACTTGACAATTCTTTCTGAATCTGTTTAAGGTTATTTGGGCTTCCAGGTCGTGGGCATGGCAGGTAGGGAATGGGAAGCTTGCAGAAAGCCGATCGCTGTTCTCTGCTGGTGTGTTTCCAGTACCAGTGCCTGTCTCTGGCTGTGGCCAGATACCTCACTTCTAATTCCATCCTGTGGCTTTTCCGGAAAAATCCATTTCAGTGTGGATCTCTCATTGTCATCTTGTCAGCCTGTTGGCATCTGACAGCAGCCATTTAGTAGTAGTGGTGGCAAGCAGCAGATCCAGGATCCGGCTACTTACCACTACCCCTGGCCTGTGGGGTGTCCATTTGGCCAGCCTAATAGTGGAAAATGGCAGGACCTGGATGCAGGAGAGGGAGTGTAAATTGTGTAGTAATTTGAAATTAAAGGGAAATGCTTTGAAATCTGGTAATGGGCAGCCCCAGGGTGAACAGTGCACACTGCCTATAAGACTTAATCCTGGTTGCTATGGGAACCACCTCTCACATCCCCCTTTCAAACCGAGATATGACTGGGTTTAAAAAAAGAGTTTCTCATCATGAAAAACTATCTTTGCCCCAAACCGTAGACCATTGCTCCCCTTGGATTCCTTTCAGAAAGTTTTCCTGAGGCTTCCCCAACCAGGTGGGCTGTCTATGCCAGTCTAAGCCTGGTCCTTTGTATTAAATTTCAGTGAATGGCACTGACATGAGAATTAGAACACACTGGGTGCCCAGTATGGGCAGCTGGCCCTGGCACACCTTCCTGCCACCCCTGAATGGGCACCACAGGTTTCTACTCAAGGAACTGGATAGAACTACTGGCCACATATTGCATGTCCTGATGCCTCCTGCCTGAGGGGCTCTGAGGAAGCCGAAGGATCTGCACTTAGACTCAGTGCTGTGGGATTGGTCCCGGATTCTGATGTAGGGCTGCCAAGCACAGAACTTGTAGGAGGAAAAACAATTCACAGAAGTTCCTTTCCTATCTGGAAGGCGACTGAGACACAACTGCATTCTCTGTCATATTTTTTTGTTAGAGCCTTTCCCCATTTTTTAAAATTACCACATTGATCCAGACTTGGTAAATTTGGGGATTTTTTTTATTGCTGCTTTTGTTGTTTGTTTGTTTTTTAACCACCCTTTGCCTATGATAAAATAAATGAGGTCTGCATCTCTCATCAGTGGCTTTTGATTTTTGGACATAAGGTTCCCTTCAAGGTTGGCTTTTAGGCTTCCAGGTGGGCTTTGGAGAAAATTTGTCTAAGCTTTCTGCATTCTCTGTAGTTTTTCCTTATTATACTTGTGCTTTACAATAGTAGTCCTGAATAAACCCTAGTAACTCCCATGCTTACCTTCACTGTATGTAGGAAGTTATTTAAATTGGCTACTTAGTCTACAACGGGTGGAGAAGTTCCCATTTCCCTGCCCTGGTGTGCCTCCTTTTCCTGAGCTTGTACATCTGCTAGTGATTTTTCTAGGGTTAATTTGGGTGTTTTTATTTTTAAATTGGAACATGGTGTCTGTCTCTTCTCTGTGTGTGTTTTGGATGCAGCCCCTGTGCTAGGCATGCGGTTATTAACTCCACTGATATACCAGTTCGCTCATTAGCATTTGCATTTTAAATTACAAGCTAGAGCAGACGACATTTATGCTATATTTGTACCATTGCCTTCTTCATGAATGATGTCGTATGTGCAGGGAATTCAGAAATAACTCCTCTAGGGCCCTGATGTATTTTCGTCTCTCTTTCAGCAGACTGCTGTTTCTTTTCCACTCTTGATTCTCATTGTTTGATAGGGATTTTTTTTTTTTTAATTCTGTTCCAAGTTTAGACCTATTTGTGAGTGCTCTGATTGGGAAGTGCTAATGACAACCCAAACCTTTGTATCAAAATAGGCATATTGCGTAGAGTGGCCATCTTTCCCTTTCGCATTGTGCTCCTGGGAGGCAGTGTGCCTTGATTAGAAAGGAGGGAATTTTCTCCTCCACAGTCCGGTTTGTCAGAAGACATGGTAAAGGGTACTTGTTCTTGCTTGGATTCATGCTTCCATCCCTCTTGTTAAGAGTTGATTCATCAGTGGGTATCTATTAAAGCTGTCACTGCATGGCACCTACATGGGGAAGAAAGGGAAACTGCGTGCCTTCAAGGGGCTTATTTTTGACAAGAAGCATTTAGATGGCACTGCAGGACAGCACATACTCTAATACTGGCGTGCACGAGACCAGGTAGGAGGTGAGCTGCTTAAGTGAAAGTTCAGTCAGTCCTCTTGGGGGAACTGTTGCTCTTGCCCGATGGTGACTTCAGCATCTCGATCATAAGAACCAAACCAGAAATGCCCAGCCCTGGATCATGGACCTGGGAGTGGAGCCTTACTCAGCATAGGCGTGCGCAAATTAGCCTCAGCCATTGCTTTGGATGGTTTCTGACAGCAGATTAGGGGCAGAGCTCTGGCAGATAGGTCTGCATTCATGCCATTGTGCTGTTTCTCTGTGATCTGATATTCTGGGTCTGTTGAGTTCTGTCGCAGGGACCCTTCCATTTGGTGAAGTCTGACTTTTGAAATATCATGAAAAATCCAGGGAAGTCACACTGGAAATCGTGCATTCTGGGCAAGCAAGCAGAAATTCTCCAACTGACACAGTTTTTATTTTCTCCCTTCTCTACCCCCGCCCCATACCTTCTCACTAAAGATCTTCTCTCATTTAGTCCTCGTTCTGCAGTTCAGCTGCTGGAATAACCAAAACATGAGGAGTTGCGTTTGAGGCTTATGATCTGAGTACAGATATGTTAGTTGAGAACCTGATCCCATTAAGGTGTGTCATTGCCCCACATGGCATTTCAGACAATAATAAAAGAAATTACAGGGTTAATAGCATTTTAACCTACTCTTCATGTTGACCCATTTCATGCTATGAGAATGGCCTCATAGTAAACACTGCCACATCGTATTTACTCTATTCCCTTAGCAGTTAGGTCTTACCTATTGGAATGACTGCCGGGAGGTTAGTAACTTTTCTCCAGTGTCAAATTGTACTTCACATCTGATACAGTTCTATATATTTTTCTTTGATTCTGTTTATTCATCTTGTAATAATTTCTTACCTGGAAATCTGCTTGATTCAGTGTTCTCCAAGAAACCCACATGAAGTACTACAAACGTTGGCATCAGATCTCCACATGGGCTCTGCCATCTTGTGAGGGGCCCATAGTCCTGTGAGGGGTTCTTCCACAAAACCTATAAGAGTTCAAGGATGATTCTCCTTCACAGCTTTACATTAGTTCCTTTTCCAAAAACAAAAGCACTCATGAAGTTCTTTCGCAAAGGTCACGAACAAGACGAAATTGACAAAGAATCCTTACCTACCCTGTATCCCTTTTCTTCCGTGGAGATTGTCCCTGTTTGGCACTCTTCTTATTTGCTGTGCACCCGAGTGGCTTCTGTGAGCTCCCAGCTCCAGATCCATGGGCCTTTGAGCCTCAGTGTTTTCTGTTAGTCTTTAGCTTCTTTTAGTCTCTGTGCCTTTTACCTGGCGAAACTGTTCTCCGTGAACTAAGCTGTGCCTACCAAGGTGTACACAGATCGCATGGGGACGTGCCTGGATCCCTGGAGCCTGGGAGTGCTGAGACTGGAGTCACTTGAGCCGTCTAATGAAGGTGCGTTTGGTTGTACGGTGGCAGACATCTAGAGGGCATTCAGAGTGGTCATTCAGTAGCATCTGTAAATGCCGCCTAACAATGCTGGTGGAAGTGGTTGAGACAGACGGCTCACTAAAGAGCCGAGAAATCCCACAGACTGTCTTTCGTGTCTTCATTGCTTGTGTTATCCAGGTGAAGGGCTGATTGCTGCCAGTCACTCCCTATCCCGCCAAGCTGGGGCTCCAGAGAGGAGGGCTGGGGCTGCCTGCATTCCCCCAGATGCCCTGCCATCCAGCCCTCTTGCGCTTCTTGGCACCTGCCTCTACTATGTCGTCGGCTTCTGACAGAAACCTTGAATTAAGTGGGTTAGGAATAAACTGCTTGAATGCGTTTGTGCAAGATAGCTTCTCTCACCAGCTATCTGAAGTGCTTTTTGAAATACACGGGAGCCCTTTGTAAGCTGCTTTATAAGCTGTGAAGTCCATTGTTGCTGCTCGCTGCAGCCAGAGTGTCTCTAACCTAAGGAATGTCGACTTGGATCCGGTCCAGGGCTTGGTATTGGAAACTCGCGTAAGCAGCAAAGCCGCCCACCAGAGTCACTAGCAGCTGTTGCAGGTTGGAGGATTTGCAGAAATTGAGATTGCTGTTCCCAGATATTGGCACTTGCCTGGTGATGAATGACCGAGTCTGTGCAAGGGGCTCTGTATGCTTTCCCTCGGACTTTCTTCTCAGCCATCCATTGTGGCGCCTGCTCAATGGCCCCTTTGTGGAAGAAGGCTGCTGAATGCAGGGCTGAGTGGCCCGCCTCTGCCACCATCCCCTCCCTCAGTTGGCCTCAACTGAGACATTAATAATAGCTCTTTGATCCCCTCAACTGGTTCTGGGGGCAGGAATTTCGTGGCACCATAGCACAGATGCCAGGGGCTAAGCACCTAACCTCCAGAAGGTAGAGAAATGAACTTCACCTAAAAGAGAGTGATGTGAACTTTGTTTTGATTACTCTGGTGTCCTTTTGTCTTCACCTGCCTATCTGCACTAGCAGAGCCAGGGAGGTAAGACTGAAGACCAGAAAAAGTTTATTATGATAAAGTCACAATGGCTAGCATGTTTATTTCTGATATGATTGCCCCAGAGTGAAATTTCAGAGGGTGATGCCACTTCGTCTAATTTCTTCTTATCACATGTACTTATGCATATTCATGTATGCATATGCCGAAACCAACGTTAGAATGTCCTCTTCCTGGAGATTAAACTGCAGAAAAACCCACAGTAGAGGCCTCTGTAAGACACTTCCGCCTTCCCAACTTCTACTCACTCGGTTGTGTCAACATTTTCTTCTCTTTGTAGCACTTGCCATTATCTGGAATTACCTGGTGTATTCATTTGCTCTTTTGTTGACTCATTGCATCACCAGAATGCAGGATACTTGCGGGCAGGGACCTTGTCTGTCTTCTAGCTGCTGAAACCCTCTAACAGCCCCTAACACATCACCTGACTCAGAGTTAACGCTCAGTGGACAGTTCTTGGGTGAATGAATGAACGAACACTGAAGTTTCTGGGCTAACACTCAATTAGCTTATTTTAAAATTGGAAAACAAAATAATTCTGTTCCCATAGAAAATAAGTGCTAGAGCCACAGTAGCCCTAAAATAGCAAATAGCACCAAACTGGGTATCTGTTCAGAGAGCTAGATTAAGACTTAGAACTGCCCCCAAAGTCACTTAGCCTTGAATAAGTCACATAGCTTCTCTGGGCCTTGGGTATTTTCACTGGGTTGAGGGAGTGGATTAGGTTTCTCTAGGGTTCATTGTAGGTCTGGATCTCAAATAATAATAGGTTTAACTTAATAGATATTTATGCTGTGGTTTAACTCATTTAATTCTTACCACAGCCCTTTTAGGTGGATATCATTACAGTCCCAATTTCACAAATGAAAAAACTGAGGCTTAGAAGGTAATTAACTTGCTAAATAAACAGTGCACATGTTCTTGATCCTACTGTATGTGCTGTCATTTAGAGTGCAGTGCCCAAGTTGACGTTGAACTTGCTCTTCCCCCGTTCTTAGCCTCTTCTCTTTCTCCAGTCTTCCCTCCTTTTGTTGCATCTGCCTATTTTCTCTTGTTGGCCAGGAATCAATCCCTCGGGGATGACTCAAAGAAGGTTAAGGGGACGTTGGTCATGGCCCTCTTTAGGAAATGTAGTAATGAAGGCATGAGATTTTAGTTGTTTTGGAATTTGAATTTGTTTTTTGGCCCTCCAGATGACACCGATGGGAACACATCTAAGATGAGAGCATGGCTGGGCCATGGGATTGTGGAGGGGCAGGCAGGTCAGACCTGTGGGATGGGTTTATGAGCTGGGGCATTTACGGACAAATTAAACTTTAGCCCTGAGTAAGCAAAGTCCTAAGCCAGTTATTACTGCTCTGGCACTTCTAATGGGTCCTGTGCAACCCTTATAAATTATTCAGCTGCTTTACTAATAAAGTCTAGTCCTGGTGATACTTAAACATAGCTTAGAACAGGTTAGAGGGACAGAATATGTGCTGACCATCAAGGCGCCCACCTTTCTAATTTGAAGACGAAAAGGTTGAACTGACTACCTTGAATAGCAGAGTTTTGAGAGCCAATACATGAAACTGGGGTTGAAATGTTAACCTTGTAGACTAGCAAAGGGCTTTCCTTGGTTGAAATGGCCCGCTACGTTTCCCTGGACTGATCTACTGCACTTTTCACAATGTCATGACTACAGTGATTAAGTGCCCCAGGATATCCAACGTTTAAGCCTCAGGAGTTGTTGGGATTTTTTAAAAAATAATTCCTATAACTTAATTTTGGTATAGTTTCAAATTTATAGAAAAATTAGACGGTAGCACAAAGATCTTCCATTTACCTTTATTGAATTAACCTGTTGCCGCATTTGCTATCCATGTATTTTTAGAATCAGAAGATTCTTGCCAGGTTGCTTCTCATATCTGTAAAATAACGTAAAATAATTCCTTTCATTCCATACAGGATATACTTTTAAAAAAAAGTTTGTGTCATCACCTTACTTGCTCCCTGGCAACAAACATGATGTTGCCCCAGTTTGGAAGGTGGGCTGTGGCAGCCATACATCCTGGCTATGCCATTTGCTTTCAGGTGTTGTGTTCAAAGGTCAGGCCTAGTGTAGGCCAGTGGATCTTTGTGGTCCAGAAGATACCCTTATAACAACTTTGGGGCCCTGTCAGGCTCCGCTGCTTCCAGGGGTGAGAGAGTTGGTGAGGTGGTTCTAGCCCCGTCTGGAAGCTGCTGGGAGTGAGCACGCCCTCGTCTCTCTGCATGCTTGTTGTCTTGAGTTTTGCATGCTGCCCCTAGAAACGATAGGGGCTTGATAATCTCACTCCCTTTGAGATTTCAGTAAATAATGCATCAGATTAAAGCAAAATGATTCATCCACGTATACCTACCTCCAAGCATGTTGGGGTTCTGTTTTTTAAGGTGCGCTGCAGATATCCGTGATTTCCTGATGAAGTCTACATTTATGTGAATTGTAAGCTGCTGCAAGCTGCGGGACACCACAGAAAGAAATCTCAAGGCTGATGCTTCCCGACATGCCAGCTAAAAAGCATGACAACCTCTATTCAGGGACCCTGACTGCTTGTCTCATGTTTCATGGCACAGAATTTTAAAAGTCTCTTTTCTCTTTGCTCTCAACTTTGCACATTCTTATTCTTATTATCATATTTGCTCTTTTGCATCCACTCCCTGTCTTTGGTCTTCCTGAATTTTCACTGAAATGAAAACTGTGTTGGTATGTGTACTTGTTCTAATTGCTTGTGTCTCTTTCAACATCACTGGGCTCTTTTTTTTTTTTTTTTTTTTCATTCATTGGTGAATGGCCTTGATTTTATAACAGCAAGAAGTGTCACAATAATGAGGCTGGCATTATTAGCATTTGTACATCTTAGTCAAGCATTTTGCCCCCACTGCTTTCCATGATCCTATAGGGGACTTCAACGGGATCGTTACCTTTCAGTACAGCAGGAGATTACTCGGCTTAGTAGAGTTGAGATAGGAAGCCTAATTATATGGGAATAAAGTAGGTGAAAGGTGAGTTTGGAAGACTTTAAAGGAAAGTGGGTAATAGAAAGTTCATCGGCCAAAGAATTAGAAGACCTGGTTTCTCATCCAGACTTTACAGCTTACTGTATGTAACAAGGTTCACACAGGTGTCTGCCTCCACTTCTCTGACTTCCGTTGGCTTGTACTTTTATGGGTTCTACCCCATTATTGTTAACTCCAGGATATGGTCCTAGCTTGTGGCCTGTAGGAGTCTGTTAAATGGCAGCTAATTTTCTTTCAAGCCCTAAAAAGCCATAATCTTATGAGCCCTTCCCCTTACTCTTACATTTTGTGTTTGAAATCAAGTCAGCTGACCAGTGAATTGAGTTGATAAAGTTTTCACCTTGACATAAATGTGACCTGTGTGAGTAGGAGATGACAACTTCAAAGACAGCGAGCGTCTTTTCTCAGTTCGTCAGATAAATACTCTAATTGGTTGACAGACCTCAGTTTTAAAGTATCCTGTGCTCAAAGGTGAGCTAGCAAAGGCTATGCTAGTGCCATCAATCCAGTTCTAAGAAGAGCAGTTCGGACCCTAATGAGATGAGGACCGAGGGCTTTTGGGACAGCACCAGAGAGAAGTCTTGCTGCTGTGTTGAACTGCCTTACCTGCTTCTCTGGAGGCAGCCTGTTTGTTTGGGAGGCACCTTTTGCTCACGTGTCTCCCATGTGTTCATGTAGGATCTGGGCCCTTGAATGGCCCAGCTGTCTAACATTTCCTAGTTCTCGGTGGAATTACAGATTTGTTATGCTAAGCATTGGCTTTATCTGGAATTTGTTTTTCTTCTTCACCTGCCCAATTTTTTTTTTAAGCTACAGATGTAAACACACAAGCTGAGAAACACTTAAGCTTAAAATTCTGTTAGAATGCTGGTTCGCCCACTTCACACATGAGGTATATTAAGGGTTCACCTTTAGCAACTACCCAATTAGTAATCGCCAATACTGCTTATGTACAGTGTGGGATTGTTAACAGTTGCTATGAGAACCTTAACTTTTGCATTCCCTGACTCATTTTACATGAACAATGCAAATGTGAAGAGATGGGGGGGGCGGTGATAAGACATGGAGCTGGCAAATAAATGAAGCGCTTCTTTCTTGAATCACTTTGAATAGTAAGTTCTCAGTGATCATTCAGTTCTTCCACCTCCTGCTCTTATGGAAGTTGTTTTCCCTAAATCTTTAAGAAGGACGCTCAAATAGTTTGACCTTTATTTGCATTGAGCTTCAAAGCAGTTCAGGTTCAGTACTTAGCAGGAAGATTGCCTTTAACGAGCCACGTTTAGAGGAGGTGGATCTTAATATCTTAACATTTGGAAGGAGATGAGATGCGCGTATGCAGTGAAGAAAGTAAGTTTGCACCCTTAGCTGTTAACATTCGAAACTGAATCACTCTCCCACCAGCATCTAAGAACAACAGCAACAAAAAAAATTGCGTGGGTTTCTTTTTGTTGTTGTTTTGTTTTGCGGGGGCAAAAAAGCATCTCATCTATAGCATGTGCCTGTGTTGGAATCTTGAATTTAAAGGAAAAAGAAAAACAAACAGAAAAACACTCAAGTAGCTCAGAAGTCCTCTTTCCTTGTTTTGGACTTGATCTGAGAAAGAAATCCCGCTTCCAAATCAGGATCCTTCCCCTTCTTTCCAGCTCCCTCCCCTCCTTAGGGTGAAGTGTGGGTTAGATTCTCTAAAGAAGGAAAAGGTGCTTCCTCAGCCTTTGTCAGCGTTAATTGCCAGCTGTGTTTATTGCTCTATCACTTTGTTTTTTCAATCCCTTGTTATTTGGTGAGCCTGGTTTTATGCTGAATAGATGATAAAGAAGGCTTAGTTATCCCTCCCCTTCCCTATCACTTCTCCTCTTCTCCCTGCATTTGAAAGGAGATTGTCTTGCTGGGGTAGAAGTTCTTGATTTGCTGCTTGGAGCAGGAGCTCTACGGGAGGGTCTGGGCCTGCAATTGTCAGGATGGGCTGGAGACTGTCTGTTGGGTTCTGACCACTTGTTGCTGTGCACTGTACTGTGACCTCAGAGTCACAGAATGGCTCCCTGGCATTTCCAGCTGTGGCTTGAAAGCTCATCACCCCCAGTGACTTCTAGTACCATGCTTCGCAAACCTGTTCAGTAGGTCTGGAGCAGGGCCAGGGGTGTATGTGACAAGGTTCCAGGTGATGTCATTGCTGCTAATTTGCATACCACTCTTGAATGGAAATCTTGAATATCCATTGCACACACCAAGCCTTAATGGCCAAGAGAACAGGTTTTGGAGCCAGTCCCCTTCTAGTCTGAGTGTAGGCTCCCCACTGGCTAGGTATTGAAACTCTCTTTCCTCATTTAAAAAGGTGAGGATGAAATGGTGTTACTGGGTGATCAGCAAATCGATCGTGTGAGGTGCTTCTTAAACCCTAAGTGGCCGTTTTGACCCATACTTGATGCATGATTTGAATTCTGTTCACAGAAATGCCATCAGGGGAGGCCCCATCCTTCTGATATTTTAGGACAGTGCTGTATTTGAACCAGTGCCCTACTTAGCTTTCTCTCTCAACTGTGAACCTCGAACTGTGGTCTTAAGGCTACGTTCCCTCCCTCCTGCTCACGTTAGCTCTTGCTTGTTAAGAGGTGTTGGGCCCCCAGCCTGTTCTGTCTTTGCAGCCTCACCTTCTGGAGCTGTAATGGATTCCTGCCTTGATTCCTGTACTCAAATCCTCTGTGTAGAACGGCAGAGTGGGGGAATTAGCCCTCCATGAAGGGTCCCCAGGCATTGTCCTCAGTAGCAATGGTAGTTGCCGATTCGATCTCAGATGTACATGGTTATACACTCTGAAAATAGAGAGATTCTGTGTCTGCAAAGGAATTCTTTCCAGGGAATAAAGCTTACTTGTTTAGGACAGAGTGTGATGGTTAAATGTGGAAGATGAAAATGTGGGACTGAATTGGTTGAAGAGCATGCCCGAGATCATGGGGCCTTTCATACACCCTGGTCCATTCCTTTGTAGTGAGTGTGGGAACCTTAGCAAACCTCAGGTATTCTCTTGTATTACGGGGTGAGGGGGGCCCTACTTTCTCTAGGAGAAGATGCTTTCATTCTTACTTGGACTTACTTGGCTTTGCGTTTGGAAAATCCACATTTGCCACATTGAAGTGTAGCTAGCTTCTATTCATCCTCCACTTCTCTGCTGCTCATTTTTCCCAGAGAACTTTCCTGGCTCCTGGACTAGAGTGAGCCCTTCCCTCGCATGTATTCCCTTCTGCTCCGTTATGTTTCTTATGTAAGTCCTCTGCAGTAGATGCTACGCTCCCTGAGTCTTAGTGTTGCTTGTCTCTGCTGTGCCCCCAGTGCTTATTTAACATAGTCCCCGGCATGTAGTAGGCACTCAGTAAATCTGTGTTGAGTAAGTGGAAACTTCATCTACTTCTGGAGCCATGCATTCTTCAGTGGAAAATGGGGAGCAAGAAAGTGATGCATAGTCTTACATACAAGTTCGTCATGTAGCAGCTCTGACCTTCATTTCTCTTGGATATCATTTCAAAGATGCTCACCGATTTTTGTTCTGTAGTTGTATTTGTGGCACCAGCATGCATTTGTAAGATTCTCTTGAGAGTATATTCTGCCTCCAGGAACCAGGACTGTACATACGTAGAGATCATCACTGATTTCCAAAGAGCAGGCATCTGCTACAGAGGGTGCAAATTGATGGAACAAGCTCAGGGAACAAGAGAAAGCAAACTTCACTTAGAAACCATTAGCTCTAGGCTAAAAATTAAGAACTCTTAGCTTTCCTGTATTTTTCAGACCCCATAGCCTTTGCAGCCCCTGGAGATTCCTGAGCAGATCCATCAGGCACGGAGGAAAACAGCTATGTTAGATTTTATGGCCGTTAGCTTTAGCTTTCCATGTTACTAACTCTTTTTTGACAAGAACAGTCTACAACAATCCAGGTTTTTTCTGAAGTTGCTTATCAAAATTGAAAGTGTCAGATACCCAATGTTTTGAGGCCAGTAATTAACTAGGACATTTTTTGTTTATGTAGATGCCTGTAAGACATCTTTATCAATACAATCTTAACCTTTTTTTCCTAGTACGGGTGATTATAACGCAAGTAAGAAGATCATACAGTTAGAAGAAAGCATCTGTGAGAAAAGTGATTGACTCACTCCAGAGTTTCCCCTCCCTCCACCGCCACTGAGGTCTGCTGATAGGAGCAGAGGGCCTTGTGCTAGAATGTTCTTTTCCCTCCCTTTGAACTTTTCCTCCCTCCAACTTTACCACCCACACACACTTCTCATTCAGAGATTCCCCTTCCAATCTCTTGTAGTTTCAATTCCATTTCCTCTTCATTTATCCCAATTACTCTTCTTTTTCCTGCCCCTAATCTTTTTTTTCTTTCCCTCTTCCCCCTAGAAATACACCTTTCTTCTGCTTGGCTTCTGAACCAGTGCCTATGTTCAGTGCTTTTACAGGGATTGCTCATTTAATCTCTCTTAACTTTCTCAATCTGCCCTTTATTTAATTTACTGTTGCAATGATAGTTTGGGGGATAGTAAAGGAAATCAAGGAAAAGTTTTAAATGCTTTGAATCAAATGAAATTTTTTTCCCTCTTACCATCAGTGAATCCTTTTCACTTAGATTTGAAGCTATTGGAAAGCAAGTCTTGTTAATTTTCATTTATTCAGAGCCTGCTTATCCAATTTGGCAATTATCACTTCCTTCTCTGCGCTCTCCTGCTGCTACTCTTATCTTAGCCTTTTCACTGTTCCTCCTCCACCGTAGGGAAGGAGAGGGGAAAAGAAAGAAAGGAAAATTTAAACAGTAAATGTTGTTCCTTATTTTTAATTAGATTATTCTGAGGCAATATGTAAAAATTGACAACAGTTAGGTTTAGGAAGTTGGATTGACTCTCAAATTCACTGTCTTGTAAGTCCTCTTGGTTTTGGGGCCAAAGATGGATTGAGTGATTGATGGAGACAAGGAGATACAGGGGGCAACCGCACGAGTTCCTCTCGATGGAATGAATCTGGCAGAACCTGTCTCCCTCCCTCCCTCCCTCCCTTCCTTCCTTCCCTCCCTCCCTCCCTTCCCTCCCTCCCTCTCTCTGACAGGTATTTATTGAATGCACACTGTATTCCAGGGACACAGCAGTATACAGGACAAAAGCCCACCGTCATGGAGCTGACGGTGGGTTTTTGTATGACATTGCAGTACTGAAGTTTTGATTTGTGGAAATAGTATGTTGATTCCCCCCACGATGTAGCACATGGACCTCCTGAGAGCAGGAACCTTTGTTATTAGTACTCAAGTAAGATCGTCAGTCTTTCCTTCATTGCTGCTGGATTTCTTCTGTGTGATTAAACAGTGGCTCTGCTGCACTCTTCAAGCAAGGGATTGCGTGAGACCCTGGGGAGATTCATTTCATCCTCTAATCTCTTATGTCTTCAGTTCTGTCTCTGTTCCCCCGGAAGCTCAGTCTCCATCCATGTGACCACTCTCCAAGAGCGCTGTGTTTGTGTTGGCAGAAGTTAGGATCTGGAGAGCAATACTTCTTATGGATTAATTGCCAAAGTAATTATATTGTAAAATAATACGCGTGATTGATACTTAATATATCCCTCTCTAGGGAGCTGGAGAGCTGCATTGATTTGGAGAGAAGAGCCAGTTGCTTGTTTAGGAGCAGAGCTTTGTGTGAAAAGCCAAATTAATGGTCTGGACTTAAAAGCAGAAGCAGATGCTGGGAGGTGGTTAGAGGTTAACCACCTTCCTTGTAAAGGGTGTTGCACAGGAAGGAGCCCACCGGTTACGCTCAAGAAATGTAAATCTCTTGGAGGAGCCGGCTGGCAGATGAGAGAAGAGGTAGCAAGCTCTCTCGCCGAGAACCAGCATCCCTGGTGTTTGCAGTGGAGTTGCCTGATTGAGAATCTCCTCCCTGGCCCTCCTGCCACCACAGCCGGCTCTGGTTTGAAGGATACTGGCTCTGGAGCAGCAGCTCTGTAAAGTCTCTCTTCTTTCTTGCTGGAAAGAGCACATGCAGCCTCTCTCCGTGTGGGCGACGTCCACATAACGAGAGTGCCTTCTTTATTTTGGGCCCATGAGCTTGCGTAACGTGCCTATTTAACACCCTCCTAAAAGTGCTTTTCAGCACATGAGCAAGTAAGGAAACCCACTAAATCCTGCCTCTTCTGGGCCCGGTGGGCTGTTTAAGGTTGTTCTTGCCGCCGTGTATTTATGGACAGGGGCTAGAGTTATGACATTTATCTCTGTGGGTTAGGGCTCTGATCTGTATTTGCCTGCAGCTCTCATGGAGAGCTGCGCCTCACCTTGAGAGCAAGCTGTGCGAGTACACCCAGAGCTCATCCTGCATGGGCCCTGGGGCAGTCAGTGTGGGCACCAACTTCACCCCTGCTGGGGCAGCACACAATCACGCTTACAGGGGCGACTTTGGTGAAAATGATCCAGGATTTAAGAACGAGAGAGGAAAACACAGCTTCTAATAAACTCTCCTCAGGGTGACATGTTTTGACCTGCTCCCTGGCATGTTCTCCCTTCTCTTTGCTTTAAAACTTAAAGATTCATGTTTAAAAGAAAAGTTTGAGTGATTTATTTTTCTTTCTGTTTTTTGTTTTAAGGAAATGCATGGTAACTACCAAATATGCGGAAATAGTCAGAAACGTTAAAAGTGAATAATCACTTACACCTCTGTCATCCAATCTCCAGCTCTCTTGTGTGTGAGTGATCTCCCTGTTGTGTACTCAGCCTGTTCCCTGCCAGCTCTGAGAGCCAGGAGAGACCTAGTTCGATCCACGAATCTGATGCAAAGGACCTCAAGAACTTGGATTAATTTGTCTCTGCCCTGAAAATACAGGACTGGTAAATTTAAAGGAGATTAAGAACAGAAAACTGAGTGGAGAGAGAGCTGGATAGAAGACAGGCCGTTGTTTTATTGTCCTTGGTCCTGGCCCCCGGAATTTGTGGTCGAGCAGACTTAGGGCTCCTCGTGAACTTCTGAGACGCAGCTTTTTAAGGACCAACAGCCACCCCATTTCTCAGATGTATTATCAGGGATCCTTAGTGTATAGAATCAATTTATCCGAATCTCCCTTCCCGGATAGGATACCCTTTTCTTGTGAGTCTTCCTGCTTCTGTTCTCAGGAGCCTCCTGGACTGCCTTCCACGTACCAGAGAGACCTTTCAAAAATGTGCACCTGCTCATGTCATTCCCCTGCTTGGTTCTCAGTAGTTTCTTTGTCTTCAAAAAAGGCATTTATGGCCCTCTGTGATCTGAGCCCTGTTGGTCTTTGGAGCTTTGCCACCGTCCATCCCCTCCAAGCCTCTTCCTGAACAGAGAGGTACCTGAAGTGTCCAGAAGAGCTGTGTGGGTCTCTGAGGCTGTACACATTTTGCTCACTCAGGTCAGCGTCTGGCCCCTTCTCTCCTTCCATCATCACCCCTTCACCCCCAGGAGTCTGGCTTTCGTATATGCCCTCAGAGAAAGCTCAGCCGAACATCCAGACTCTCAGTGCATATGTCTGTGTGTCCTTGCTCATCTCTTCTGTATGCCATATGCCATATGCCATATGCTCAGCCCTTAGCCCGGTGCCTGGCCCAGAGCAGGGCTGGGGTCCATGTGTGCTGCATGAAGGGAGTGGTGCATGCTTCTCATCTGGCAGTCATCTGCCAGGTCTTTGCTACCTTCTCCTCCCTCCCGGACTGTGCGTGCTCCCCGAAATCCAGAGCCCAGGCACCAGAACTTGTTTTAGTTCCTCCGCTATGTGCAGAAGAACTGTGGAGGAGACATCAGATGGCATTCAAAGGAGTGACAAGTCCCTGTTGGCAAGGACAGCAGGGAAGTGAGGCAAGGCTGAGATTACAGGCCGGAAGTTGGTGTGAGGAGAGGTGGTCGGCAAGAGCTCTGTGGAAGGCCTAGAGCCTCAACAGAGTCCTGAGACCTGTTGCCTGGTCTGCCAATGATTATTATTGGCCTACTGCTGAGTTCCAAGGACAGAAACAAACCACAGTTTAGGACAAACATCTCATCATCTTAGCCCTGGGCACTAGGGTGATATGTGGGTGCGCATGCATATGTGTATATGCTGTCTTCTCCCTGGCACCCTCTATCTCCCTCACTTCACTGCATGTCACTCGTTGTCACTCTGTACAGTTTGCTTGTTTACTTTTTCCTCCACTCAAAATACAAGGTCCATGAAGGCAGGAATTCTTTTCGCCTTATTTACCACCGCAGAGGGAAACCTACCTAGCACCTAGAACATTGCCTAGTTTAGAGTGGGTCTTGAGTCAACAGAGACCATTTCACTAAAAAAGGAAATGCTGTATGGGAGGCCATACAGAAAACTAGCGTTTCCCAGTCTGCTACTCATTGTTCTGTGGCCAAGGGAAACTGCTAATAATTAAAATGCATGTTCCTAGAGTTCTATTCTCAACTCCCCAAGAAAGTCAGTCCAAGTACAGTTTTTCTTCAAAGGTCCCTTGCCATGTTGTCCCTTCCGCTTCTGAGCAATGGGACTAGAAAGGTGACAGTGTTGGGACCACATCAGCACCGCATTTGGAGGCAGCCATAACACACTAGCTAGTGTCCTCTGTGGCAGAGGTTTCGGCAGCCTGCCTGGGACTTGTCCTGGTAGAGCCCAGTCCTTCTGAGGCACTGGTCCTTGGCAGGTGGTGGTAGTCAGTTAAGTGGCCATCTCACTGTGCAGGTGTCTCTGATGAATTATAGCTCATCCCCCCGTCTTGTTCTTCTGATGCCACAGCTGCCACTGTGTTGATTTAAAATGGACTGAGAATCTGACCCTGTAAATTCTGCTTCTGACCATCGTGTTCCTTAGAGAGCTGTAGCTTCTCTCCCATCTGCTATGTACCTTTTCAACAGCAACAGGATTGCAGGCTTGTCCTTGCTAGTCTTGGCGTACAGCAGAGGTTGCACATCATCTAGGGCGGGCTCGCTCAGGATTCTCAGATGAGAGGGTGTGTGGTGAGGATGATGGCTACCGTTAATGGCTGCGGTCAGCAGGTGTTGACTGCTTCCTCACTGCCGCAGGGCTCTGTGTGGGAGGCTGGGGGAACATGAGGATCCACGGTGATCTGTGTGGACCCACAGGCCCGGATAGAGTCTGCGTGAAGACCAGTCCAGATTCAAGAGTCAGGTCACCTGTGGAAGCTTGCTCCCTACCAAATCACGCCAGCCCTCGCTGCACAGGGCTTTCGGATGAAGTGGTTTTCTCCTCTGACGTACTTTAGTAGGCACTTACTAGTCCCCACTAATTAGATGCTTAATAAATTGTAGGTTATCTGGTTCAGTCCGTATACTGACCCTATAGTGCATTTGAACTTTGATCTCATCCACAGGCGAGGAAACCGACACCCGTTGTCTGTGCGCTTGGCACCCCTGGAATTAAGCAGGGCCTGTGGGGCACAGCCATACGTGGCAGCCCTGAGAGGCAGCACGGGGACTCCCCCGAACCACTTGGAGCTCTGGGGTTGGCAAGCAAGTCAGTGACCGAGTCCTCTAAGACCACAGTTCACGTTCCTTCCTCACAGAGAGTCAAGCTTCTGCGTGAAGCTACTAGAGGCATAGAACACATCCTTCTAGATGGACTGTTCCATCTCATTTCATCCAGTCTTAGGTGTGCACGGTGCCTGCTGCTTCTCTGTGGAGCTGTGTCTGCTCCATGGGGAGCGAGGCAGGTGGGCCTGTCCTGCAGCAGCGCTTCCCTCGAGTGGCTCCCCTCAGGACTGGGCAGAAGGCAGCAGGGGGAAGCAGAAGCTGTGGGTCCACATTCTAGAGCCACCAGGCCTGAGTGGCAGACTGGAAGCAGTGACTTCTCAGCCGCCTGGCATGTGTCTGCTCACACAGAAAGTGGGACTGGAGATGAGAGTTGAGGGGCCAGGGATAGAGAGAGGGCGGGTGGCACGCCGGCATGTTCGCGGATTGCCACTCTTCTTGCACATCTGAGGCAGTGTTAAATCAGCCAATTAATAAAAATGAATATGCCATTGGAAGCTACATTTGTGTGGGGCTTTTTGTTGTTGTTGTTAAATTGGCTAATTTAACACCATCCGCAAATGGTAGTGATTGTAATAGCAGCAGCCCACGAGCTCGTGAGAAGGTGGGGGTGATTCCCTCAGGAGCTTCCCCAGGCGCTGTCGTGTGCCCTGCGCCTTTTTTCTGGAACGCGGTTGGGGGAGCGGGATCTGCACACCAGCCGGCACATGCAGCGTGCTGGCCAGGTCCTCACGGTCCTGGGGAATTGTTTTGGAGCTGTCCCTGGCAGATGACACTGTTGTACCTGCGCAGGTAGCTCTTTGTCATTATCCTACTGGCTCTCCATTTCACTCAAAGGAAAACCTAGAGTTTTTACTGTGGCCTACAAGTGTGGCCCATCTGCCCCTCCACAAGGTCTATATTCCCCACATGGGCAGCTCTGCTTGGCGTGTGGTAGGTGCTTGGTAAATATTTGTTGAATGAGCAGATTCTGACTGATAGCCACAGTGCTCCACCATGATGGGGAGATCGTGCAAGCTGAGCTTGCGGTCATGTTGTGAATATAGGTTTTCTTTCTTTCTTTCTTTCTTTTTTTTTTTTTTAAGATCTTATTTATTTATTTGAGAGAGAGAGCATGAGAGGAGAGAAGGTCAGAGGGAGAAGCAGACTCCCCGTGGAGCTGGGAGCCTGATGTGGGACTCGATCCCAGAACTCCAGGTTCATGACCTGAGCCAAAGGCAGTGGCTTAACCAACTGAACTACCCAGGCATCCTGTGAGTGTAGATTTTCACTTCATCCTCAGTACTTGGCAGATGCCAACTAGTGGAAGAGTACATTCATGTTCTGCCTCGCTGTCCCCACCCCTTCTCCCCCAGCAGTCTACCCTGTATTTTCATCAGGTGGGAAGGGAAGTAGAGATAGACCTGCTCCTCTAGCTCGTTGGCTCTCTGGAGCTGACTGATGGAGAAGATAGGGCCAACAGTGCCTTTGCTTCTGTCACTTTCCTTTCCCAGTCTCACGTGACAGTATCTGGGCCAATATCATAACTACTGGCTGAGACACCCTGTTTTTTTCAACTTTGCAGAATGGATCCTCATCACTGACTCCTAGCCATACTGGAGACACAGGCTTTCCCTAATACAGACAGTAAGTTTACTGTGTGGGATTGCCCAGATCAGGAGCATGGGTCTTTGTCACTAAATGCCATTAGCAGCTCCACTCCTTCTAGTCATTGCAACAAACAAAAATGTGCCCCACGTATTTTCAAACTCCCTTTGGGAATTGATACAGCTCCTGATTAAGAGCCACTGATTCCTAGTAAAAGAGGAAGGAAAATATCACATCTGTCTAGAAGTGGGATGGGGTACAGAAGTTTGGCTGAGCATCATAACTTTTTTTTTTTAAGGCCTCAGCTGAGGTTAAATAAAGATGAATTAATAATGAAGTCCAGTCAGCCTGGTTATAGGGCTTATCCCATTCAGGTATGCTCTGCAGCCCCAGGGGCATCACTTGCTGAGAAAATAGACTTAAATCTGTATTCACCATGATCCTTCTGTGTTGATCCGTGCAGCAAAATGGACCAGGTTGCCATCTCTAGTCATATCTTCTCTGAGTTATATTTTAGGAGGGAGATTAGGGCCAGACTCTGAGAGCTTTAAGGGATTGTATCAGATGCTGCAGTGTTACAGTGAAATTGGAACCAAGGCTCAACCTCTGAGAGGCTCGATACTAGGCCGCCAGCTGCCCAAGAACATCCTAGGATGGAGCTCAGGGGAATCCCAAGTGGTGACAGGTCTTGGGATGGACTTGGAGGCCTAGGCAGGTCCTTGTCAGAGGTGCCGCAAACCATAAAGAGTAGACTTCCTTTCTTTCTGCCACGAGAGGCAGTCATTGAATGCATCCCCATCCTTTCGAACCATGTAAACCCTCACACATGTGGGCCCTCTCCAGGTTTCCCACAGTCAGCATTTTATCCAGATAGTTAATTGAATTTGTGGATAATGAGAAATAAATACTTACCTACTTTGCAGGATTAGGTAATTTAAAAGCATGAAGTTTTAACGTATTACCAGAGTATACTTCTAAAATAATCTTGTTACAGTCAATCAGTGGCAGCTTGTTTTCATACACTAGCTACAAGTGGTGTTTACTTACAAATATTTTTTTCTTTTTTTTACAAATGGAGCTACATGATGATGAGGTCTAGATTCAGGTATCTTCATTCTGAGCTGCTTAAAAAGCAAGCTGAAGTAAGAGAATAGAAGAAAACTTGTGATGATAACAAAGCAAATAAAATTAAATTCTTTGATTGCCACTGTAGCAAACACGTGCAAAAAGTACTCATTTTCAAGAAAGGAAAAAAAGCAAAACCTAAAACCAAAACAACCAAAATTTAAATACCACTTTTGCCACGTGAAATTGTCTAATCAGCCTCATTTTCTTCTATTGACATCATCAGCTTCTGTTTGTTCTGATGCTTCATTTTTAGTATCTTTATGGGCTTATGAAAGCAGAAAGATTCCCTGGGTTGGAACAAGCTTCTCTACCATTTCCTGTGGGTCCATTCTCAACCAAAATAAATCAACACAAATGCCAGCGTCTGCTCCCTTGCCAGGCTGCTGAGACCTACTTGGAAGAAAAAGGGTATATCTTTTCAAGCTAGGTGAAATCAACAAACAGATTTAACCCAGAACACACTCTTGCAGCTGCACCATTGCCCTTTGGAGACTGCAGGGCATCCGACCCTCACCACAGATAGCTGACCAGCTGCCTTCTCAGCACGTAACCTGTGAGTTGCAGGGATCTGATCGTACGAGCATAGTAAGATCATTTTGCATAACTTTTAAAAATGAAGAAAGTATAAAGGTAGGATTAACTGCACTGGTGGTATTCTTCATGCCTTTTCTCATTGTTATCAAAAAGAAAAAGTGATTCCAGAGATTCTAACATAAAGCCAAAGTACTTTTTACATAAAGGAGTATGATGGATTCTCTCACTACTTGGAATTGCTACGCTGGAAGGAAGATGGGGAGAGGGAATGAATATAGTCAAATAAATTAAGCCTCGAAACCCAAATAGTGCTGGGTAAGCAAGCTGACTGCAAATCAAACAGAGAAGTGTTTGCTAAAGAGTATGTGATCTTAGTTGAGGCTGAACAAAACCAGCCTCTTTGTACATATGTGTATATTTCTCTTGACATGTGCAAAGAGTTGTTGCATTTCTACTCCTGCAGTCCCAGATCTCTTTGGCAAAACGTATCCACCACCATGAAGAAGAAAACTGCAAAGCAGATTTCTCCAAATGGCAAAGAGTAATCTTTATCAAATGTAGACAAGCCCGTTGGCAAAGAGTAAATGGGCCTTGCCGGCATTTTCTGGCTTTAAGGATCCCCAGCTTTCCTATGTTTGTTGATTGTTTTCAATGTTTTATTTCTTAACATTGTTCTGGCTAGCAGATGTCATCCCTGGAACATCAGGTTCTGGTGTGGGTCACAGTGATCAAGCCCAGTGTGTTCATCAGGCCCATCCTATAGGCAACTTCTGAGAGCCTGTATGGAGCAAGTACTGAAAACTATTCAGCTTCTCGTTTTACAGAGGAGGAAACAGAGGCACAAAGAAACGGGATGGCATTGTCATGATCACAAAGAGATGTATTTGTAATAAAGCATGGGTTTTATCGCATGGACTCTCAACTCTATAGCCTGCATTCTGGCAGAACACATTTCTTAATTCACCTTTTTTGAACAGATTGCTCCCAACTCAGAGCCAAAGCTACTTTTTAAAGCATCAGTACAGATGATACTGTAATCTCTTGGAGTCTCTAGAAAACTTTGGAATGAAGCATATTTTCCTTCTTAGAACCTCCAATGAAATCAACAATTTCTTTATAGCTTATTCTGATGATTGCATTCTATTTTATCTATTTTTCTCTAAGTTGTTCAACAGCCTTAGGCCAAAATCATTACGTTCTGACCTGAACAAGGAGATTGGGGCAGCTGGGTTTGAAACTGTGAAATGCAGAGCATGAATAGGGTGCAGCCAGTCATCGTCTTGGAAGGAGTGTTGACAGCAAGTGAGGGAGTACTGGGAGGGAAGACTGCGGTTGCATATTTCTCACCGGGGGGCCATAGTGGCATCTTGGGTGGACTAGTTCCCCTTGTCTGGACTTCCCATGAATTGCAGAGTGTTGAGCATCTTAGCTTCCCTTCAGAAACACCATGGCACCCTCTTTCATCAGGAACACTGAGCATGTCAGTAGACCACTCCCGCAGTTTTCCGAGTGCTCCCAGAGGATGTCATGCAGAGAGATCTGTTGTTTGGTACCAGCAGTGGAGAAGGCAAAAGGTAGAAACCGAGGGAGCACTGAAAACTTCTCCTCCTGGTTCAGGGGCCGACAGTATCCTTTTCAGCTGGACCAATGTGTACTGACAGTGGCATCCAGAAAGCTCGCTGCTGTGGTGCCCTGATGCATCGTGAACAAGATAGTGGCAGGCACGGGAGTGATGAAAATATTTTTGCTGAAATCACAATGGAAAAAATCAGTAAGGAAGGTAATTTCTGTTTTCATGTAACTATCACTTGTTGCTATCTGCACTGTAGCTTTCCGGGAGCATGAATAACAGCAGCTTGATTTACTCTCTTCCTGAATTCCCAGCTGTTGTCTGTTCTTCATGCTTCACAAACCTCAGTCAGAAACAAGTCCTGGCATCTAGGAGATGCAGGCCCTCTCTTCCTGTGCACCCTACCCTCCTGGCTGATCCTTACTCCTGCCATGCTCACTAGAATGGCAAGTATGCTCAAATTACATTTATCTATACTAAGTTTTTCTCATGGTATCCTTTTATATTAGGTCTGGTTTACTCTGCATTAACTAAATTTCCTAAAAATATTTCCAAGAGGGCCAACAGATGTCTTTGGGGTTATCTAATCTCTAATCACCAATGTGACCGTTTTTAAGCAGTGGTTTGGGCCATGGTTAAATATGCTAGTATTTATCAAGACGATTATCCTCTAGCAGTATCAGTTTGTGTAATAATAGTACCCTCTAGAGTATTTCCACGTTCCTTGTCTTTATTACAGTGCTGTGCGGTTGTCGCCATGTAACAAGTGAAAACATGGAGACTCAGAAAAGGTGTTTCTTGGCCAAGGTCACACAGCTTAATTAAGGATGGAACTGGCACTTACTCCTCCACCATTTCCTCCCTCTCCTTTTCAGAGACTGAGGGAGGAGACCAATTTGATTTGTCCTCTTTGGATGTCAGAACAATGTTTCTTTTTTTAAAAGAATATTTTAAGCTTTTCAATTCCGATCTTCCATTGAGACAAGTTCTTTATTCTTCTGCCAACGAATTGTGACCTCCTGTCAATCAAGTATCTCTGTCCCCCTTTAACCCACTCTACTCTTGGTTTTGAAAGTTGTCTGAGTAACAGAGACCTGCAGTCCCTGTTGCCTGGTATATGTATGTAATGTTGGAAAAAGCCATCTCCATAAGAGTAGGAAGCTGACGAATTGTGGAAGCTGTGGATGAATCCTAAAAAAGGCCCCTTTTTATTCTTTCAGCCGCCTTTGAATTTCTCTGCAGAGGTCTTCAAATAGTTCATACTTGTAATTAAAAAGAAATCCGATAACATGAAAAGCTGTGTTTACATTGCAGTTATACATGCAGAGTGTTTGAACAGTTATTATCTATTTTGAGTTTATGAAATTATAACAAAATTTGTTGAGACAAAGAATGCATAGGAAGCAGTCAGTTGTGTTTTACTCAGCCGGTTCCTTTTCTGACATAGAAGTGAGTTGTGGCAGGAAGATTCGATATTGTGCTTTCCTAGAGATCCGTTCTCATATGTCCTGACCTGGGCTGTGGTTCTCAGAAGGAACTCGAGTGACCTGCCAGGGCACATGGGTACACTTGGCTCTCGCGCCTCCTCCCAAGTGCCACAGCACCCTTCTGCCCCTTCAAGCACTGGGAATATCAGTAGACTGCCCCCACAGTGGCCCTTGGTACATGTTCCCCTGGCCAGTTATTCATTCTTTAAGTTAGATGAGAGTGCCAAAGTTAATCCTTTTACAAGTCCTCCCGTACCCCATGTTCCCACGGCATCCTCTGCTGCCTCTGCCCTCGAAGGACCCTTGTAACTGCGTTGTCATTGCATTGCCCAGCGACTGTTGCTTCGTCTGGAGTGTTGATACCTGGGACCCCATAGGAACCCAGTAGGTTGGTGATCTGTTGGTCAGCCTACGCAGCCACTGTGTCCGAAGGAAAAATGTCATTGTGGAGTGTCACATCTCTCTAGTCAGTCACTGTGAGCGCCTTCAACCAGGGAGAGGGGGTGAGCTGAGCTCATTCTTGGTCTTCTATCACACATATCCAAGCAAGCAGAAGTTGCAAACTCACATGGAGGGTGGTGTATAGGAAATGATTTAAGAGGACACTCAGTGTCTCATCCTGGCTCCGCTCCCTCATATATAAAATGAGAGTGGTGGACAAAGAGAATCTCAGGGGTGTCTTACTTACTCTAGCTTCAGGAATTCTGTGATAGATTTCTTTTTGAGGAAGACACTTGAATGGGTCTGGAGACACAGGAATAGGCCCAAAATCTGGATCTTTGATTTATAAGCCCTATGGCCAAGGACACGGTATTCAACCTATCTCTGCCTTAGTTAATCTGTAAATTAATTTACTGACTGGTGCCTGACACAACAGAAGTTAACACTCAAATTATTATAGTGGCTGTTGTTGCTGTACTAATTTCTTTGTGATCAGTCTCTATTCTCTTGATATATATCAGAAAACTTTATGTAAGCCTAGCTATGATACTATCAAATATTTCCTAGTAATTTTTTAAAAGCCCAGTATAGCCTGTCGAATTATCCACTCAGGAGAGACCTCTAAATCCAGAATTCCATAGGCTAAACCAGGGCACTGGGCAATCTGAGTGAGATGACGTATTCAGCTGAACTGATAGGATTCAATGGAAGAACAACTGTCTATCAAAAGCTATGGCTTATTATCTGTACCTTATAACCAAGTTGGCCTGTGACCTTATATAGCTCATTTAACTTCTCTGATTTCCTGTTCCCTTGTCTGTAAAAATAGAGAGTTGGGGCTTACCATTTGTAAATTTCTTTCCAGCTATAAAATGTGATTCTGTGAATGCGTAAGTGATATATCCAAGTGTCTTTGCCGTCATTCGCTTTCCTTTTAGGCTGGAAAGCCTGGAAAGCTAGGCAGTTTAAGTTTCTCTCCCAAGTTTGCATGTGTGTTCTAGATCCTTTATACGTGAATTTGTATTAAACTGTGGCACCCACCCCACCCCCATCTTCTGCAGAGCACTGCATGTTAACCCTTTTCAGTATTAGGTTTTATTTTATTTTATTTTATTTTTTTATAGATTTTATTTATTTGACAGAGATCACAAGTAGGCAGAGAGCCAGGCGGAGAGTGGGGGGAAGCGGGCTCTCTGCTGAGCAGAGAGCCCAATGTGGGGCTCAATCCCAGGACCCTGAGGTCATGATCCCAGCTGAAGGCAGAGGCTTAACCCACTGAGCCACCCAGGAGCCCCCACTATTAGGTTTTTTAACACTGACCCCAGATTCTTGCTAGTTTGAATCTTTTTGTGTTTGTTTTCTCATCTGATTTATATTAAGCAAGCAGATCTTCAGTATCTTTACCTCATTTGTTTTTGGAGTTTTTTGTTTTTTTTTTAAGATTTTATTTCTTTATTTGACAGAGAGAGAGGGATCACAGGTAGGCAGAGAGGCAGGGAGACAGAGAGGGGAAAGCAGGCTTCCTGCTGAGCAGAGAGCCAGATGCGGGCTCGATCCCAGGACCCTGAGATCATGACCCCAGCCAAAGGCGGAGGCTTAACCCACTGAGCTACCCAGGTGCCCCTCTTTCCCTCATTTGTGATTAAATTTCTTGATTAGGCCCAAGTGCCCACTGTCATCACTCGAACATTTTCACAGGACCATGGGGGCAGTGAATTCAAGTGTTCACACTCATTCCTTCCTTCTACAGCCTTTACTGAGCTTTCGCCCAGCCCCAAGCCACCCTTTGCCAGGCAGATGATTTTGCTGGAATTCAGCTGAGTTTAGATGTCACCTTACCCTGTAGCTCAGTTTCCTTGCTATTTGGGGTGGCCCTCGACCTTTATACACATCTTAGAAAACTATAGGCCTTCTCTCTAGAAAATGCCACAGACGTGACTGGAGAAAAAAAAGGTGTGCCCAGCTCAGGAAAGAGAAGGCCTTGAGAAAGGATTGTTTTTCAGAAGTGGAAAAACATGTTAATGTGGCTGTCTTGTCAGCTCGGAGAGGGACAGCGGCTAAAGACTGGTTTGGAAAGTCAGATACACCAGTCTTTGAAGGGCTCTGTGTCTGCAAGTTTGCTTAAATTGTACTGTGGAGCTAAGTTGTTGACATCTTTGAATCACGGCCGTTCTTAGCAAATACGAATCTGAAGAAGCCTGTCGGTCTTCTCTTCAGAAAATAAATGTATGCACAGATTTCATACAGTTTCATTAGATTCACAAACACTAGCCTCTCCCTCAAGCCCATCTGTGACCACAGCTTCTCCTCCTGCCCCCGTAGGAATTCCTAAGGTAAGATCTGGGAAACAATGAATGGTGAGTAATGCATTGTCATTTTTAAAAAATTTAGTTATGACTATTACATAGTAAAGTACACGCATCTTAAGTATACAGCTTCGTTAATTTTTATGTGTATAAAAATATGCATATAACTCAAAGTCATGTAGCTGCCACCTACATCAAAATATAGAATATTTCTAGCACCCGGCATGCTCCCTCATGGCCATTCTCTCCAAGATAACTGGTCTTCTGGGTTTCTTCTCCATAGATTAGTTTACCCTATTGTCTGTGAGATTCATCTTGTTGTTAAATGTAGTGTCTTTCCGTTCTCACTACAGAATGTATTTGGAAGCAGTTGGTTTTACCACAGTGTGAAGACTTAGATTGGGGAGGATCCAAACTCAAGTCAGGAAGTACGGGTAGGAGGTGATTGCTATTGTCCTCTCAAGAGACACGGGAGCCTGAACAAGGCTGCAGGGTGGGAATGAAGATGAAAGAGCAGAACTGAGAACTGTCTAGGAGGGTTCTTCTCATCTACAGAATTTTGTTGGTTACTTGATAATGAAGGATGGGGGAAGAAGGAGGACTGTTTTTTAGCTAGTAAATAATGGAACATTTGCAGGTTTGATACATTGAGTGTTGCCTATGGATAGTTGCAGATTGAAATGAATTCAGTAGGAAGGTCAGAATTAGAGATTAAAACTTTAGGAGTCACCAACTAATGGTGGAATTTGAAGCAGAGGGAGTGAATTTAGTTGTGTGGGAGTTGGGTTTAGAGCAGGAAGCAGCTAAGAACAGAGCCCTGTGAAGCTGCAAGGCTTAGGAAGGGTCGGGAGAAGAGGCTCTGGAAGCAGAGGCTTGGAGAGGTGGGGGGAGCACCAGGAGAAAGGCTTAAGAAGCCAAGGCAAGGTCCATGTCAGAGTCCTTAGATTTGGGAGGAGAGGAGGCTTGGAAGATACCTAAGGTCATGGGTTGTGTAACGCCCTCTTCCTGCCCCTCCTATAGCTTTGTATTTCGTCTGTATCAGTGCCTGTCATCTGCGCTGAACTGCGTGGATTCCTAAAGGAGAGGAGCCGTGTTCTTCCTCTTCCTCATTACTGTCCAAAATCTACCAGGGTCGACCTTTTACATAGTACATGGTCACTAAATATCCAGGTTGCACTTGTCTCTGATACAGCCCCAAATTGGATGACCTTCCCAGATCCGACCGCCTGCATCTCCTTGGGGGCTCTCTTAGTCAGGGAGCTCAGGCACGGCAGCCAGCCTGAGTTGTGTGCCCGCTTTTTGGCCGGGGACAGAGATGGGTTTAAAGCCCAGCTCTGCAGAGCCTCTGGGGCCGTGAGCAATACCGCTCTCTGGGAACGCCCTCCTCTTCCAGCAAGCGACGTGGCTCTTTTGGTTACATAAGATGTGTGTGTTCTGGCAAGGAAGAGCTGCCTGAGTGAGTGTTTAGCAGAAATGATTTGTGTGGAGTTATTTTGAGACCCCAGGGGAGGGAATGGCAGCCAAACCCTGCAGTATTTTAAACCGCATCACTCATCTACAGAGATTAATACGTTACAGAGTCTCAGCCAGAACGCCACTAACAGAGAAGTAGGAAAGCTGAGGCCCTTTCCAATTGTAAGTGTCGGCTCTCTCCTCAGTGTACACAAGGTGACTTCGGGGGTTTGGACCCAACTCGGTGCCTCAGGGTTCTCCCAGCCTCCTTTGACCCTGTTCTCCTTGAAGGCAGGAATTAGGCATGGAGCTCTCTTTCAGTGGGGTCGGCCTCGGCTCACTTCGGAGCTGCAGTCTGATTGTGTTCTCCTCCACTGTATAGGGAGCAAGTTGGTTTTCTACTAGAGAAGTGAGTCCACTTTTTGTGGCAGCCCAAAATGTGACATCATTTAGGTGATTGAGCTTCTTGTGGTTCCAGGCTGGCTGGGAGAAATCCCTTCTTCCCCTTCCAAAAGGATTCACGTTTTTCTCCCGACTCAGGCACAAACAGCTGTCTGCTAAGGGTGGGTGAATTACAGAATGTAGGATTTTCCAGCTTAGTGACATTGAGGGAAACAGCCTCCATATGAAACACTTCTCTGTTTTTGTTTTTCTCTTGCCTTTAATGCTGTGGAATTTGCCTCCTCACTCCCCCACCCTTTTTTGCTGACAACTGTCCTCTTTGCCATTCAGGAGCTGGTGTCTCCTCCCTGGGATGGCTGTGTGAGATGGGACGAGCCTCCTCCTTTCCCCCCTGAACCCACAGTTGTAGCTGAAGAATTCCTTGTGCAGGGAAATCTAATTGCCTCCTGACCCCAGGGGGTCCATTTGGGCCAGGGGACATCCAGGCACTTGCTAGACTTTGGAGGGAGGCCCCAGAAAGAAAGAACCGCATCCATAACTGTCCATTTTGCTTTATATTTTTAGAAGACCTACTGTTACTTTAATGACAAAAACTATGGAAACCGAAAATATAGTTACATAAAGCAGGCAACCACAAAGTACACAGTTTCCCAGGGTCCACAAAATTCCCTACAGAGATGCTCACCCTGACATATTTCTTGTAATTTAGGTGCCTCCTCACAAGCCTCAGGGACCCCAGCACTGGGCGCAGTAGGAAGATGTGAGGGGGGCAAGCCCTGCTGGTGGGGGGCGGGGGGCAGGTGGAAGGAGGGAGGGATTCTCCTATTATCTGAACCCTCCCCACCCCCCCACCCCCCCACCCCCCCACCCCGGCCAAGGAACCTCAGTCAAAAAGACTTCTGCTTGTGACATTGGATGGGTCAGGCTCAGTGGGGAGTGGGCTGGGGTGTGATGGAGAGGAGCAGGAAACGAGTGAGTGAGAAGGCGCAGACATGCCAACATCTAGTGAAGTTTTCAGGTTGGTAAAAGGGAGCTGGCAGACAGCCTAGCACTTTGGACGTGATGTCAAGGGCATGAGGCAGAAGGGGAGGCTCCTCTGTCCTTGTCCCTTGGAAGGAAGCTGTATTCTCCTGTATGCTGTGCTGAGGACTCCACCCATTCCTGTGTCTGGTCTCTGCCACGTCGGACACTCCCACTGAATGTACATATGCGCATTGCTGGTCGGTAGGTATGGCCCCAGTCCTTCCCCCTACTAAGTAGCAGTTTCTGATCTGGGCCCTGTTACGACAGACACTGTCTCCTGTCCTAGGCTCGGACCCATGAGCTCAGCCCTCAGAGGCGGCCCGTGCAGTTTCTCCCATGCTGCCCCCCACCCCCCGCTGCCCTCTTTCCTTGAGTGAGTGAGCACACCCAGGTGTACACACACTAGACAGGCACACGGGTGCCCTTGGTTGCAGCGGGCACCGGGAGTCTTCGTCGGGCAGGCTGCCTGCCTGTGAGCTGCGTTTGCTGCGTTCAGGATGTCTAGCCCCCACTCCCTCCCCGCACACTCCACTGCCACTCCCTCACCTGTCATGCCCTTCTTAACAATCAGGACTTTTGGCAAGCTTCTTGCCCAGGGACTTGGGCTGTCCTTCAGTTGTGCAATAAGCAGCACACTAGAGCAGCTCTCTTCTCCCTTGAAGACAGGCGCAGCCTGATGAGACTGGTTAATATCTCTCATTCGGCTGCAAAAAATCAGGAAGCTTGTCTGTCAGTACCTGGTTTTCTCTCTCGATGTCCTCCCTTACCTCCCGCTTTTCAACTGAAGCTTTGTATCCAGCATCACAGTTCAAATCCTGGTGCTTTGGTGCCCTGTTGCCACACTGTGACAGGAGCAAAAAAGCCTCAATTAAGTGCAAGCGGTGCTTTCACTGTCCCAGTGGCCGTAGTGATGACTGAAATCGTCGTTTCTGCAACGTTGCATCAGTGGGAAGTAAAGGATGCAGAAATCCTGTTCTTTCCCTTGGGTCTCCCAAACAGGGAAAATAATCACTTCGGTAGAACAGTCTTTCCCTGAATTCTGCAAAGTGGATTCTAGGCAGTGGTTTGGATTTGCTGTTCCCTTTTATCCCCCAGAGCCCAGTGAATGAGAGAAGGAAATGAATAGACTGCTTGTCACAACACCGCCAGGGTCTCCACAGTGCCCCAGGCTTCTGCTGAGACACAGAGAATTGAAGTGGGCTGGAAGGGAGGCCAGGGCAGCAGGGGGCCTTCCCCAGGATGGGCTCCGCCTCTTCCTCACAGTCCCTTGAGGGCTTCCCTTCTCCCTCAGCCCAGGGATTCCTCCTGCACTCAGGAGCTGTCGGTAGCACTGCAGCATCCTGCCTGGAGTAGAAGTGCCACTCTGCCCGCTCACAGGGAGGGAGGGCTGGGATGCAGCCTCCTCACACCTCCCCTCCACCCCATGCAGTCCCAAAGAGGCAACACCTTTCACCTCCCATGAAGGCTCTCCACAGCAGCACGTTAGAAGGGACGTCCCCATTGCACGTGGCTCAGCTTCCCGTCAGAATTTTAATTAAGTCAACTAGAAAGGTATTTCCTGTTGACGATACCCTTCATATTATCCAGGCTGCGAGAGGAGAACGAGTAGAAGGGTAGGAAATCAAAACCCGTGTCTTGTGAGGACCTGGCAGTGTTTAGCTGGGAGAAAATAAGACATGAGAGGAACTAGAAGTACTGTCTTTACATATTTGAGGGGTTATCAAATGGGTAATGGATGTTTTATGTGGTCCCAAGGAAGTGAGCCAGATTTTAGAAGACCTGGAATGTCAAGATTGTGGAGTTCTGACTTTATAATAGGTAAACTATAGGAGGCCACTGACAGAGTTTTGAGCAGCATATTCTGCTTCTGAAGCATATTCTGCTTCAGAAAAACCTGATACTATGTGTAGGAAGAATCCATATAGGGCAGAATGGAAGGCAGGCAGGTAGAAGGTTCTTGCCCAGAAGTGACAGGAGCCTCAACAAGCAGAGTTACGTTGACGGTTGAGAGGATTCAGTAGACTGGACAAGAGCTTATGGAGGTGAAATGCCTGGAATTGACAAGAGGTGGAAGTCACTGAGTCATGCAGATCAACTAGGGACAAATCAGAGGTGAGGTCTTTAGACTGGGCGGTAGTACTGAAACCAGAACAGGGGACAAGGGAAGAAGAGGAAGAGCAGTTTGGTTTTAGACATCCTGAGCTTCGGGTATTGGCAGGACCTCCCAGGAGACATATCTGTGAGCCATTTGGGATTGGGTCTATGGCTTAGAGGATGGTCTGTGGGTTCTGCAGGATCACAGTGATGGAGAATGTGAAAAAGGGTGAGCCTTCCCAGAGATAGCACAGACCATAAAAAGAGAGGGGTCCAGGACATAAGGGAGGGCAACAGCAGAGGACAAGACAAGCAGCCCAGAGAGCTAGGACACGGGTCAAGAGAAGCCAAGGGAGGAAAGAGTTGCACTACAGGGTGGTGCTGAGAGCCATGTGGAGATCAGTAGGGCTCCTACAGAGAAGAGATTATTCAACTGGTGAGTGAGGCGGTTACTTTTCTAGGTAGTTTCAGTAGAAACTTTTTTTTGTACTCTGAGTACAAAATCATAGGAGTGATTTTGTACTCTGAGTACAAAATCATAGGAGTGAAGGCTTTCTGTGCAAGTATGATAGCTCAAGTATATCGTCAGGGAGTGGAGAGGAGCCATTGTGGCCAGGAACAAGGCGTGGCAACTCTGGAAACATCAAGTTTAGAGCTTATGGGGTATAAGTTTTGAGTGGGGAAATTGGAGTCTGGTGGCGGAAAGCGGGAAAAAGGGGGAAGAAAGATCACACATATAAGAGAGGGACATTGCCAAAATGAGGTGCAGGAGAGGAAGGTCGAGGGCATATGCCTGTGATTTGTGTCAGCTGCCCCAGCCACTCTCCTTTGAGCCATGTTTCCTTTCTTCTTGCCTTCTCTGTTACAGGATTGTAGGCTCTTTTTAGTATTGTTTTTATTTTTTAAGATATTCTTATGCTATCACCAGTTCTGATGTTCTAGTCCTGAGAAGTCAAACTCTGCCTTGGGTAGGTTTTCTTTTAACCAGCAGACAGCTTTCCTTAGAGCAGGAGTTGGCAGACTTTTTCCATAAAGGGCCACATAGTAAATGTTTTAGGCTTTCTGGGCCAGATAGTCTCTGTCACAAATATTCAACTCTTCTGTTGTACCATGAAGGAAGCCATAGACAACAAATGAGCGTGGCTATGTTCCAGGAAAATTGCATTTATGGAGACTGAAATTTGAATTTCATGTAATTCTCACATGTCACAAATTTTTTTTTAACCATTCAAAAATGTAAAAACCGTTCTTACTTAGCTCATGAGTTGTCCAAAAGTAGGCCGAGGCTAGATTTAGTCTCTAGGAAGTTGTCTGCTGACCCCTTACGTTATGCTAACCAAAAAATAAAAATAAAAAATAAAGCCCACAGCCCGGAATTCAAGCTACTTTTCAAGGATGGAATGTATTTATGTGTCAGGATCAGCCTGTGCTCTTGAAGAACCTTAACCTTGTCCTTTCAGAATTCCTTTCTTTTTTTTTTTTTTTTAAGATTTTATTTATTTATTTGAGAGAGAACAAGTGAGAGAGAGCATGAGAGAGGAGAAGGTCAGAAGGAGAAGCAGACTCCCCAAGGAGCTGGGAGCCCGATGCGGGACTCGATCCCGGAAGTCTGGGATCATGACCTGAGCCGAAGGCAGTCGCTCAACCAATTGAGCCACCCAGGCGCCCCAGAATTCCTTTCTTTTTGCTTATTTTTATTTATTTATTGCTAAGTTACATTAGTAAGGTAAAAGGCTCTTAGAGATTCTCTGCTGTCAGAGTTTTATTCATTGCCCTTGGTTGTGGGGGGTGGTCTTAGTGTTCCTGACACCAGCTGGTTTCTTTTGCTCCAGTTCTGCTAGCCACACGTACTGATCAGACATTTGGATTTCACTTTGCCTGAGGAGAAGCTCTGAACAATTTTCTCCGAGTGAAGGCTCTAGAAGGGCAATAGATTGGAAGTATACTCCACACATCTCAGAAGCATTTTGTTCAAATAACACAACACAGCTTGGTTTAGAAAGTCACTCTAAATTTATTCAAGTAAGTAGCTTTCACATTTGGCTGCCAGGTGGGTGTCAGAATACCTTCTGGAAGTTTCTACTTGCAAGATCCACGTGGGTATTTCCTATGGCTTTCTCCCGACCCTGTGGCTATTCTCTATCAGCCTGGACAGTATATTCATATTCTCTTTCTCTATTAACATGGAATTTAAAAGACCAAGATTAGAATTCTTCAGTGCCAAAAATGAAAGTGGGAAAAAAAAATACATCTAAGTTTTATTTGATTCAAAGATAAAGTTACATGTTTAAAATAAGTCAGAAAAAGCAGAAGTCGAGGTTCTCATAGAAACCAGCTCCTCCTCGTTGCTCAGTCCTGGGGTCTGTGTTTGTCAAGCGCCGTCTCCATGGTGCCGCCGTGTTACAGAAAAGCCTGCACCCTGTTGATTTCTCGTCCTTGGAAAGACCATTGTGACCCTTGCTTGGGACCTCCAGGGCTTCGTTTTCTAGGTGACGTCCGTAACATGAGGTGGTGGTTCTGATACGGGCACTGAAGAGGAACTCAAGGGGCAATTGGGGGTCGGCACAGTTCTTTCCTACGCCCGCCTGTCTCATTCCTCTCCAAGCTGCTGGTGGTGTTATTGCGGCTGCTGCTTATAGCAAACCCAAAACAAATCTGTGTACTGGGAAGCAGACAGCCTGCCATCCCCAACCCGCCCCCCCTTCCCCAGACACCCCCAGAGACAGCCTGGCCGGATTGTTTATGGCCGTGCTCTTAGGATGCCACAGGGAGGGAACGATCTTGTTAATCAGTGAGAGTTTTTCCTCCATTTAAAAGTCCTTGTTTTCCGATCCTCTCTGCAATGGGGAGAATTATAAAAGGTTATTCTGATGCTGGCCCGATTGTGATCTGCTGCACCAGCTCCATCTGAATTTTTTTTTTCCCTTTTGGGAATGATTCTTCGGTGTCTAAAGCCGATGATAAATCAAGTTCAGTGAAGCCAATTCTGCACACTGCCTGGCTAGACTTCAAGCCAGAAATTCAGCAGAAGGCCTCTAAGCTGTCCCTTCCATGTCTCCTCCTTAGAAGTGGGCAGTGGTTTAGCCTTGAACACCCACTCGCCTTAAAGTCCTAGAAATAAAGTTACTAGATTTCCTTATGAACTCACCAAGTGTACTGAATAGGACATTGTTAAAACAGGTTTGTTGCATCTGTTTCTGCTAGGCTTAACATCTCTGGCATTCATTTAGGAAAAACAGTTACTGAGTATCAACTATGTTCTAGATACTGGGGATACACAGAGATCTGACATTTACTTTACCTCAGATAATTGTAGAGTGGGGATCCACCATCAACAGGCTAACAGCAGCTGGGGATGAGACCTGAGAAGGCAGCCCGGTCCTAGTGGTATAACGCCCATGACTTGTATCAGAGAGTCTTAACACATGTTTAAAGCCAAGCACTGTACAGCAGTTCCTCCTTAGCCACGGAGGAGTTGTTCCAAGACCGCCAGTGGCTGCCTGAAAACCACAGATAGAATCCAACCCTATAATGCGCTATGGTGAGTGCTGTGAAGTGTGTAAGCCTGACGATTCACAGACCTGTACCTCTGGGGCTAATAATACATTATATGTTAATAAAAAAATAAAATAGAATAAAAATTTAAAAAAAAAAGAACACAGCCCTATATGTACTGTGTGTTTTCCTATACGTACATATATCTATGATAAAGTTTAGTTTATAAATCACGCACCATAACAGATTTACAGCAGTAATACAGTTGAACAATTAAAACAATATACTGTAATAAAAGTTATGTGAATGTGGTCTCTCAAAATCTTATTGTACTATACTTGGGTTTTTCATGATGATGTGAGATGATAAAATGCCTACATGATAACGTGAAGTAGGGGGAATGACGCAGGCACTGTGACATAGCGTTAGGCTACTGTTGGCCTTCTGACGGTACGTCAGAAATAGGATCATGGGCTTCTGGACTGCACTGGACCGTGGGTAACTGAAACCGCAGAAAGTAGAGCCATGGATTGGGGGGGGCTACTGTACCTCCTTTCTGTAGATGCCTTCCCTTCACCCCCTTCCTTTCTTCAGGGGAAGC
This sequence comes from Martes martes, assembly GCF_963455335.1. Taxonomy (NCBI): domain Eukaryota; kingdom Metazoa; phylum Chordata; class Mammalia; order Carnivora; family Mustelidae; genus Martes; species Martes martes. The sequence goes on from NC_137899.1 coordinate 84,744,666, forward strand.
CGCAGTGCCCATCGCGTCATGAAGACTGGGTTGTATTGCTTCTCTTCCCACATGAAGACTGGGTTGTATTGCTTCTCTTCCCAATTAACTTCAGCTTCTGGTCTTTCAACAAATGCATCAAACATTACCAAATCAGAACAACCCAATAAAAGTCGACCCTTAACAATTGGAATTATGAACTAAAAACAGCTTCGGCCTCTGCTCTTCCTCAGTTCTGATGCCCTGACTACAATTACTACCTGAGGAGCTGGATCCCTTTAATTAGGATCCCTTCATTCTTCTTTTATCCCTTTATTCTGATCCCCGAAAGAGCTTTAGCAGTGACGTGTTCCAAAATTGGCCCGCAAGATGCTGCCTCCCCTGAGGTAACAACAGCAGTTCAGAGAGCGAGGGAGAGAAAAAAGAATTTGAGACCATGCAGAATCCTTGTTTCATTTCTGACCCTTTTAATCCAAGTCAAGGCCTCATGTCATGTAGAATTCACTCTTAGGAACCAACTGGTCCACCATTTGCCTTGCTCTTTGGGCCATTTTAAGAAATATAGGACCAGCTGGCCCTAATGGGATGATTTGCAGCCCTCAATTGTTAACAGATTCACTGACAACATTTGCAATTTGAGGTCTCCAAATTAGTTCTGATTTAAAGCTTATGAGAGAGCAAGCTTTTGGTGCATGAGCTGTGTTACGTTTCTGAGAACTAACAATGTGGTCTGTTAATTTGGTTTTATATATATTTTCAGGTGATAACTACATTCCTTAAAATTAGGCAGATGGCCTGTCTGCCTCTGAATTTTGTGCCATTGACTTCAGAGTTCTGGATTTTGTTCTTGATGCTCGGGGAAGAAATAGCTGTTTAAATGTTAACACCAAAGAATTTTTGAAGTTGACTTGGACATAGTTAAGTGTTACTTCTCTAAGGCTACATACAGAGTTTCAGTGTTTTATTCTCTATACATGCTTCTGTTTTGCTTTTTGGTGGTGGGGGGAGGAGGATGGTTAGGGAAAGTATAGAAATGGAACTAATTGAATCCGGGGCTAAAAAATCTCCACTGAGAGTCTGTGAATTATAAATTGGCTAGCCGCAGCAGCAGGAACTCAGGCAGAGGCATTGGAGTGCAGTCAGTGTGACAGGAAGCTTATTTTGGTGTTCTTTCTGTGCCTTGCCTTGTCCTTGACGTTTACTCCAGGGGACTGTGTATTTAAAAAGAAGGGAGAGGTGTCTACAGTTTCCATCTGGGAAACTTTTTACAGCATTCTTACCCGGGGTCTTAAAGGCAAAGGATGAAGCTGTCCTGCCAGATGAGATGGTGTAGTCTCCCATCCCTTTCCCAGCTGTCTATTACCGAGCTCTGTACCCAGCCCCATTTTAGCTGTCAGCCAGGGACGTGGCACCTACTAGCAGATAACGCCAGTGTTTGTTCTGGAAGTCCCACCAGGACAGCCATTTTGTCTGGTTTGATCAACCAAAAAATGTGCTAAAATTTTAGGGAGTAGCATTTAAAGCAGAGATACTTAAATTTGAATATTATTCAAGAAATCTTTCCCAAAATGTTGAAAACAATATACCAGCTCCCTGGTCTGGGCTGCTTTCTCCTAAGGAGAGGGATGGGCTTAGTCGCCACATTTCAGTGTTAGGGTCAAAAAACAAGCATTTTCATTTCAGTTGGGAAGCTTATTTATAACCCAGTAGTCATCCCCACGCTTAGTTTTTCTGATATTTTGTCCAGAATTTTCTTTCCCCTAATAATTACACCCCGCATTCTCCAGCTAAGCATTTTCCCTCCTTTCTCGTGTTTACACCTCTCAAATATTTGCAGATTGTTATCTTGTCACCCTCTTAGTCACCGCTTAGCTGAACCGTACAGATTTAGCACCTTTTATCTTTCCTTTAAAGGCAGGCCTCCCCGCCCCTGAGTCATTTTCCACTGCTCCCTTGAAATGTGCTCCAGTTTTCTGCATTTCCATGTGGCCACACAGCTTCCTATAGCAGAACACGGGGTTCTAAGTAGGGATGGTTTCCCTCCTTTGTTGCATGGAAACTGAGCATCTCTGCCGTGCTCCGTCCTCCAGCCTCACCGGCACTGCTGGTCGGCGCTGACCTCTCCCGCGCTGTATTTCAGCTGCACAGCCAAGTGTGCCGAGCTGAAGACCAGTGGGGTAAACGAGTGTAGCTGTGCTGGCGTTTTTTTCCTTGAAGTGTTATGTAACCGTGGGAAAGTGGGATGTAAGGAGTCAGGGATTCTTCTGGCCCCTCTCCTGGTATTTGCATAACGTCTACATTAACCCTGACAGTTCATTAGCCATTTCCTTTTCTGCGTATTTACTTCTTTCCAGAAGTATTTTCACCAGTACTCACTTACTTAACATTTCTTGAGAATCTCTGTCTATGGTGCTACTGTGTGCTCGGCAGCGTTATCGGATGTTGGAAAGAATAAAATCTGAATGACACAGTACCCAGCCTAAGAAGCAATTCAATTTTAGTTTTATTTGGGTTGCAAATACCAGGTTGTCATATAGGCTTGTTGATGGCAGCAGTAAGGGGAGAGCAGATTTCTGGGAATATACTGGAAAAATCTGACAGGGTCCAAGGTAAAGCCCAGTGTCCCAACTTGTGGCATCCAGAGGCTGACTGTGGCTCTGTGGTGGCTTCAGCCCCCCTCAGTGGGACTCCGGTGGTGGTACTCCAGTGTGGATGCCTCTTGGTCCCCTTTGCTTACTGCCTCCTTCCTCTGGCTCCTGATGGGCTTATGTTTTGCACAATGCTGGGTTCATATTCCAGAAAGAATCTTTTGGGCTCGCCCGTTACCTCCCATTTCTATTTGGACAAAGCTCTTTGCCCTCTGCCAGACTGACTAGAGATCAGCCACCTCAAGTCTCGTACAGCTGCAGCTCTCCCTCTCTCCCCCGGCCGGCCCCCTGTCAGTCCCCACCTTCAACTTTGACTGCTGTCCCTAGTTTGTGGTGTGGAGAGGACAGAGGCCAGGGTTAAGGGCTAGAGAATGTAGTTGTCTGATGCCTTAGCAAGGCTTGGCATGGTGAGCCCCGTGATTGACTTGTTGCGTACATTCTACCAAGACGCTCCCAAACGCACATGCACCTGTCTCCCGTAGTCCACTTAGCACATGTTATTTCTTAGCATTCTGCAATCTGTACTCTTAATAGTAAATTAAGTCACCAATCACAGACCTTACTCAATGGTAGAGGAATAGAATGTTTTCTTGCTGGTGATTAAGCTTTATTGGCACAAAGGCCTCTTTTTCATCAGTGAGTGCTCCGCTTACAGCACAAGGCCTAACCCAGAACGGGCACCGATGTGTGTGTGTGTCTGTGAAGTGGAGGGAGGGGAAAGTCTTCTGAGTGAACTGCAGCATTTTGCTGTATCCTAACTGGCAGAAGGCAAAGATCACGTCTGTGAGCCTCCTGCACCCTTCCCTCAGCAGCATCTGAGGTGGTAGTGAACACACTGGACGTGAAGTAAGCACCATTGACTAATGCTTCCAACTGGTTATTGTTTCCACTAGGGTTTTGTTTCCTTTAGTTAATGCCTGGTCTCTTGTTCGCTGAACAAAGTGCCATTGGGAAGCTGTCACTTCTAGCCAAGGCAGATTTGCCACACTTCCTTTTAGCTCTCAATAAAGGAAAAACCAAACACACTTTGAGCCCAGAGCCTTAATTATCCTAAAATTCAACATACAATGTAAAATGTTGAGAGCGATACATGACTCTCACATAGCCATCAGTAGAATCCCCTTTATAGCCGTTGTCATATCGTTAACAAGAATTTGTACTTCTTGTTCGAAAGCTGACTGACCAAAGTGTTTGTGTTAATTGACCTAGTTAGTCAGTGTCTCTGAATGTATAATTTCTCTTTAATAGAATGCTTTATAGCCCAGCATTTTAAATTTGAAAGGGGGCACCCTGAATTCCAAGAGTCAAGCTTTGGGTGAGGAATCTCAAAAGGGCATAGCCAAAATTGTAGGATTTTATCTCCAGGGGAGACTTTGGAGTTCCTTTATCTTATAGGCAGAGGCCATGAGGCCCAGAAAGGTTTCATACTTCATCGTGGCAGAGCAGAAGCCAGCACCATGATGTGCTGATAGCTAGCAATGCACTCTGTCTTCCTGACCCACACAAAAAACAAACAAATCCTCTGTTACTGTAAGTCGTATTGGGCAACCATCATTTCCCAGAAAGCATAAGAAAGACATGAAAAATAACGGGTTTTTAGCTGTAGGCAGACAGGTCTATAGGGCTTTAAAGAGGTCAAGGAGCCAGATGAATTAGGAGGGAAGGATGCACCTTACCTGCCCTTCATGGACATCTGCTGAAAAGCCCCACAGGGTACAGTATCTCCTCATTCTGGCACACTCCACAGTAGGGAAGGAAAAAGTGTTAAGAATGTTTGGGATTTTTTTAATGTAATTTATTTTTTAAACAAAAATTGTTTTTTGTGTTTTGGACAGCTTGTATGTGTCTGGGGTAGGTTGGCAGTTAACCTGCACCTGTGGCCTTTGAAGCCCAGCAGTGCTGATTGATTATGTCCCCAGCAGCAGACACTACTGTGCCTGCGCATTCTCGGAAAGACAGCTAGTAGTGGTAATGTGCACGCACGATCCAGAATTGCGGGTACTTTCTCACCTGGCTGGGAAGAGCTTCTGGAACTCCAGTCATCTCTGACTTCATATTTACAGTCTAGGGAGCTCTGCATTGCTGCCTGTCAGTCTGCGCTGAGCTGCGGCCTGGCTTTTGCTTTCTGAGAACCCAACTTTCTTTGCTTTGATCTGTTTTCTCTAATTCTTTCCCCCTTTCTTTTCTTCTCTCTCCCTTTCTCCTTCTCTTCTCGCCTCTTCTCTCCTCTCCTCTACTCCTCTCTTCCTTTCCTCTCCTCTCCTCTCTTCTCCTCCTCTCCTCTCCTCCCCTCTTTTCTCCTCTTCTCTTCTTCTGTTCTCCGTATTAGTAACAGAGCAGCACACCAAGGTCACCAGCCCAGTAGTGCAGTCTTTGTTTAAAAAAAGTTGCAGCAGGGACTGGGCTGACAGTCTGTGTCTTCCTTCACCTGGTGTTCAGCAGCTGCAGCTGTCCTTCTGGCTTTTGGAATGTTAACACTTGTTTGCTTTCCTCTCTTAGTGGACAGTGTATTTCTTGCCCTGCTCCCTGATCCCTTAGGACACAAAAGCAAGTCCAGAAGCTGAAAAATAAGCACTCACTATAGCCTTTGAACTCTTGTCAGGGGGCCAGCAGGGCTCTCCCAGGCTTCTATCTTCACCCGTTAGTTAGTCTACGCCAGTGTCAAGCTGAGGGCCTTGACCCACTGGAGTTTTAATTCAGTGTCATAACCATCTTTTTTTCCTCTTTAATGAAATGGAACAGAGGAGATACAGAGCATATCACATGTAGTCAAGATTAACCATTGTTTTGTGAAAACTTTGTTATATGTAAGTTATATACCCGTATATAAATGTATGTATGGGTCATAATAAAATTAAAGGTTTGAAAACACCCAACTACACAATTCTTTATCTGTAGAAGTACATTCTGCCTCTCCCTGCTCAGGCCTCATCTTGGCAGTCTTCCTAGTGAGGAGTTCCCCCCATCTTCCCCCGCCACCTAGCACTTCCTCTGCTCCTGAGCATGGAAACTGCTACCGCGGTGGCCCTAGTGCCCAGCACCCTCCGCTTTATGTCCAGACCCCGGCTGTGCCTGCGCTCCCTGACCCTGCTCAACGAGAGATGGAGGACCCAGACCCTGAACTCCTACCTGGTCTCCATTATGGGTTATGACACCCTCTGAGGTTGAACTCCAGAACTGGACTTTTTCTCAGTGGCTTTAGCATCTGGCAGTCTAGGATTCTGAAAGGCCACTTAGTAGCTTTGTGATTTCGGGCCTTGTGTCTATTTATATAGAGAGGGTACTCAATAAATACTCATTTTACACCTCTTTTCTTCCCCTTAGCACTCATACCCAGGTTCCCACTTCCGTTGGATGTGTTTTTTAACATACAGCCTCTCCCTGTCTGTCCTGAGCTGAGATGTGACAGTTTTGACTGGAAAGGGGTTACTTTGGAGGAGACAGAGGAGAGACAGCCCAGAAGAAAAGGAAGTAAATGATAAAAGCAGAGATAATACTCTTGTTCTGAAGCAACTCTTCTATTCCCTCTCCTTTCTTTTACCTGTCTGCCTGACAGGAATTAATGTGTGTCAACGTGTTTACTTTTTTCCACTTAGAAAGGGGCAGGGAGACCACCTGCTTGTGCTTCCTCCTCTTGAAGAGCTGAGAATCAGCTGCCGGCAGGTGGAGGGGCCGCCTCAGAAAGGCCCTCCTTTGCCTGAGTCCACACGGAGTGCTTGGGTTTTGGTCACCACAGGTCTAAAGGTCTCTCTCCTGAAAGACTTTTTTAATCCATTTCAGCTTAATTGGTTTAACTCCCTGGACTTGTTGAGCCATCTTGTTTCCTGGATTTACTCACTTGGTGGTCTTCGAGGTTTCATAGAGATCTACTGGGATCTCCAGATTCCTTGAGATTTCTGAAAACCAAGATCGTGATATAGGGTAGAGTGGGTACATCTTCTGAACCAGTGAAACTCAGAAGTCTTCTGTGCTTTTTTTTTTTTTTTTTTTGAAAAGTCCTTCCCCCAATTCCTGCTGCCCAGTCAGTTGTCCCAGCTTCCTCTCCGTCCCCAGTTCATAACCACCCCACCATTAACACCCAACTCAGCCCCACCCAAATGGCTGCTAAAGGTCAGAAACAAACTGGAAACTTATTTTAATGTTATTCTTGTTTTGCTGCAATGCTTTACCTGTGGATATGTGGCCAAAAAGTTCAATAGAATTGTTTATTTTTTCTCTCTGACAATTCTGTTCTTGCTTAGTTTGCAGATAAAAAGTGTTTTTGGCTGTTGATGTTGTAGAAATCATGGGCTGCCTTTCATTCAGTTTTACTCTAGCCCCATCTCTCCCTTCAAGGTTAATCTCAGGTTCTTTGGCTCCGAGTTTATTGTTCTCTTTTACAAAATGCAGTTCCACTTCTCCCATGCAGTCTGGCGCTGAAGTGCCCAGAATGAGGCAGCCCTAGCGATCTTCTTGCCCATGGGACACTTGGGCAGGGCCTTCGGCTATCCCACGTGCCTTGGTGGGAGAATCGCCCTGGCCACCAGCCCAGGCTGCTGTCCTGGTACAGTTGCTGGCCTGCTGCTGTTCTCCCTCTCTGCTGCTGCGTTTGATGTGCTGTATTCCTTTTGTGAGGCCTTGAGGCTTGGAGAGAAGGCTCTGTTCTTGAGCTTCTGAAAACCCAAGGTATAAACTATTCCCTTTCCTCTGAGCTTCATGACCTTGAATCCATGCCGTGGCCAGAAACATGAGCAGCCACTTGGCTGCATCCAGAAGAGATATGTATTCTGTCCCAGCAGCAGTGGCCCCTCTTCGCCCAAAGGCTCCCTGTTAGATGTGTTTGCAGTACCCCTGACACCCTGTGCCAGATGTCTTCTACCTGCACCTAAGGCTGCTTATAAGTGAGACCTAATACCTCCTGGTTCTGCCTTAGGCTGCGGCAGGAGGGACCAGCAGCCTTCGGAGACCTGGGCATTCTATGTATCCTCCCCCATACTTTGATCATTTCCTTTCACTATGTCTCTAGCCTAGTTCAGCTTTTTGCATTAAAATTACAGCTGCAGTATGAATTTTTTGGAAATACTTCCAAGTAACTTGGATCTCAGAATGTGACATATTTCATGGTCTGTCTCCAGTGACCACTGTTGGTGATAAATACATTTGCAAAATGAATGCCTGAATCAAAGAGAGAAAGAAAAGGCAGTCTGAGTTGGTTAGTGAGCACCTGTGTTGTATAAAAGACTGTCCTCGGATATAAAGAAGTGTGAAGACCAGGATCCTCAGGGATTTTACAGGCCGGGTATGGAGTGAGAGACAACTGAGGTTATGAGCGTGCGTGATTACTACAAGTGGTACTACTAATAATGTGAAACAATAAGAGGTAAAGCGTATTACACCTCTCCATATGCCAGGCATTATGCTACTGCGTATTTTACGTACATAATCTCCCCTGGTTCACACAGCATCCGAGTGAGATAGATAAAATATTCTACCAGTTTTACAAATACTACAACTGAGGCTTTGAGTGGTTCAATAACTTGGCTAAGGTCACAAAGCGAATAAGTGATAGAATTAGGATGTGAATCCAGGTCTGTCTGCTTCCAGACACCTAATGCTTCCTCAGTATTCTGGGTTTTTTTCTGTTTCTCATTCTGAATGAAAAACTGATGGTACTGTTGTCCAGACTATAGCCAGAGGACAGTAGGGGAAGCTTACGAAGAGAAAAACGACACTGAGTTAACACTTGTGAATTTGACATGAAAGTCGGGTGGTTAAGAGAAGCTATCTAAGAGTCTGCTGGAATGGCTCTCGGGAGGTAGAGTGGCTGGGGAGAGCAGTGTAATTTAGGTGAGAGAGCCATTTCTAGAAGTGATGGTTAGGGCAGTGAGACGATCGGACTGTGAGGAGTGAGGAGCACAACATGGGGCACACCCCACATCTTGCGTGTGCCTGTGTTCCCTGCACATCCTTATTGGAACTCCCCAGGTCCTCTTGATAGTCGTCCAGTGCAGGGACTGAGAGCCCCTGTCTATTGCTGCGGCGCTGGCAGTGTTGGGTTTTCCCTCTGGGGCACCGTATCTCGGTTGTGCTGGCATTCTGCTCTAAGTCCTGCCCTGTTGGAAGGGTCAGGGGCGCTAGGCCTTCTGGGCCCCTTTTCATCACAAATTCTCCTTCTCTCCTGACACAGGCATCGAATGCCCCAGAGGAGCCCGAAACCTCCCAGGCTTGGTGCAGGAGGGAGAGCCTTTCAGTGAGGAAGCCACACTTTTCACCAAGGAGCTGGTGCTGCAGCGAGAGGTGGGACATCTTACAGTTGCTTCTTGTATGAAGAGGGGTGAGAAAATGGGGCTCCCTTGGTCTGATGTCTTTCTGCCACGTCAGAGATCAGTCTCTCACTTTTTCCAGTGCTCAGCCTTCCACGTCCACCATCCGTTGTGGGTCTGCCCACCTCCTGCCTCCTTGAGCCCTGCATCATTGATCAGCCACCCCCAGATCACCCCTCACCGTCGGCGGCCTGGGATACGTGGCGAACGCCAAGCCCGCCTAGCCAGCACCCTAATGCAGAGGGCTTACAGCTTTGCAGCCCTCCTCCTTGGCGAATTAGCCCGAGCTGCCTGCCTCCAGCTGGATTTAGAAGCTTGACTAACCCTGTCAGGGGCCAATTTTCTTTGAACATTTATTTGTATCTTTGAGTAATTGCATTTTCTGTAGCGGGTTTTCTGACTTAATTTAATTGTATTTCTGTTTCTGCCTGTTGGGCTGGCTCTCGCAGGCGAGAGTTAGGCTTCTCAGCGGCCGTGGTGTCCATCTACCTGCTAATTTTTTATCAAGTCATAGTCAACGGATCCATCTTCTTTCCAGGAGTGTTCCAGTCATTCATCCTGCTCGGTGGGCACAAGAAAGGAACAGTGGGGGAGTGTGCCGGGCTCGGGCTGAGGATTTTAGATCTGCCTTTGTCCTCATTTCTTTTACAATCAAACCCATAGGGTCCCTTCAGCTTTCAGGCAGTATCATAATATGCATAGAGCTAGAAGATTATGGGGTCCAGGAGGTTCACTTGCTCCTGGGTCTTTGTAGGTCTTTGAGATCAGATGTGTGGGCTTTGGGACATACATAAGCTTCGGCATCTCTCATCTTGATTTGATTCACCAGTGAATATATTGGGTACTAGAGGCACAAGAGAACAGGGTAGCCCAGGATACCGCATTGGACTGCCCTGGCCTGCAGAAAACCCCCTCTTTGATTGCTGGCTGAGCAGTACTATTTGCTTTTGGTTGCCATCTTTGGGATTTCTTTAGCACTTACCTTCCCATTTCGTGAAAGAAAGTTGTGTGGCAAAAGACGTCCTGAATTCTTAGTCCAGGAGCTGTGGGTTCCAGTTCCCGAAAACGAACTGCAGCTTCCTGGGCATCGCACCAGCTCTGTCAGCCGTCCGTACGGTGGGGTGGGGATGCGAGTGCTTGCCCCCTCGTCATCTCTTCAGTCTCACATTGACCCCTATTTTGGTTTTGGTAAGAGATGTTCATGTTCGTGAAGAAGAAATCCTCGTATTGGCATGCAAAGTGATTTCCCCTACCCCTCTATTTTGTTTTTGTTTTTTAAGATTTTATTTATTTTATTTATTTGTTTGAGAGTGAGAGATACAGAAAGCAGGAGAGGGGAGAAGGTCAGAGGGAGAAGCAGACTCCGTGCTGAGCGGGGAGTCTGATGCGGGACGCGATCCTGGGACTCCAGAACCTGAGCTGAGGGCAGTTGCTTCACCAGCTGAGCCACCAAGGCACCCCCTCCCACCCCTCTATTTTGTAACTGCACAATGTAGCTTAAAGTTTTATCAATTAAAGATAACCCCTGCTGGAGAAGTATTTTAAGAATCCAAACACTCCAGTTGTCTCTCGGTAACTGTTGCAATGTGGGGCGCAGTCATCAGGTAGAAGGGGCAGATATTTTATTTCCTCAGTGTGGGCCTTTGGATAATGAACTACAGAGCACTTCTGGGTTGGAAAAAGCAGGGGAGTCCCCCCGGGGTCTGTGACTTAAAGACATCCCAGAGGTAGCAGCAACAGATGCTGGCTGGACGGAGGGAGGAAAGGCCTTCCCGGGTTGCCTGAGAGCTGCAGCGGCAGCATTCTCATCGCTTCCCTGCCACGCGCCACTTCTCTGTTGCCCTCCCGTTTCTCGCTGCCGTCTTCCCCTGCTGTTTCACATTTCCCAAAGTTTCTTTCCCTTTCTTTTTCAACTCTCGTTTCCCCAGCCACTTTTCTACCTGATCATGTTTCTGGCCTGCTGATGGTATCCAAAGGCACAAAGGTGTCAGAGAATACTGACCACTGAATGGAGGGAGTGGCCCAAAGCTCTTTCACTCTCTTAGTTACTCTGACCTTACCCTTGTCTGTATGTTTGCTGATATTTGATTGTGGAAAAAGATAAATTTTTCCCCATTTTCTTGGATGCCCCTGGCATGTGAGTGAGTTTGCAGATCTTAGTCTAATTCAGATTTGATGCTTAGCTTTCTTGGTTGTAGTGCCGCAATCTTGCCGAGCCCTAAGCTGGGATCTCTTGATAGAGAAACTTTCTGCATTTTCTTAGCCGCTTATATGATTATCTGGCCTGACTGCTTTGAAAGGTCTCTATCCACAGGAAAGAGGAGTATGGCGTAAACTCAAGATAACTTGGAAGTTTTTACTAAAGGAACCGGTTCTAGCCTGTTCTCCTGGGCATTTCTCTTCATTATATATATATATGAAAACTGTTTTCTGAACAGTGTAGGAATGACAAGCAGTTTTTGTTTTGTTCTAGGTTTATTCACTTAACTTCAGTCTATATTTTTATTCCATATATTGTCCTGGAGAACATTTCTCTTGGCCTTTTTCCTTCTACACCCGACAGGGATCTAGAAAAGCCTGATGGATTGGCATTCCTGGATGCAGAGATGCCTCCTGCCCTTAGGAGAAAGCGCCACATAATTGTCTGGATGCCTGAGTGTGGACTCATAGCCTTGCACCCAGTAGCTCTTACCTTCGGGGCAGCCTCTGTTGTGCCCCTCCAGGGGGGCACTTCTGGGGCAGAGCTGCTGCTGTGATGGCCCTGGTTGAGCAGGGTTTTTTGTGCCTTGTGCCTATTCCTTGACAATCAGCTTTTAGCTCAGGTAATCAGGTATTGTGATGATGTGATTGCCCTTGACCGTGCCCCCATACTTCCCCTTTAAATTTTTCTTTTTTAGTATCTTACTTTTGACGAGGATTTGTCTGTCCCCTGCCTACTTTTCCCAGTTACTTGAAACTTGGAGTATCACATAGGAAAGGAGAAGCACACCGATGCTGTGATTTCACAGCATGTACTGGGCCCCCTTTGTGATTTCACAGTGGTGCCTCCGTCAGGTTTGACTCACCTACATGAACCAGTAAGCTGACTGGGAAAGGATGTGGTGTGGGAGAGAGCCTATAATGGACACGGCCCTTAGGGCAGCCCCCCTGCCAGGAAGCAAATGCAAAGCAGGGATCCAGGAGCCTGACTCCCTGTTTATGAGGTGCATTTTCTTGGCTTTGGGTAGCCAGAGCAGAAATTGCTGCCTGTCTTTTTCTCTGTTTCAGTAAAGAGAGAGATGTAGCCTTTCCATCCCATAGCCTCCTGTGGAAGCTGCCGGAGTGCCTCATAAGTCTGTTGTTTACATTTCGGATGGCCCCCATTATCTGGAGACTTGATAGCCTTGCCTTCCTTCAGTGTGTTTTACAGTAACACCAGTTAGCACGGAACTGCTGACCTTCCTGGCCACCGCTCAGCCCCATTTTCCTGTCTTTCCTGTCACCTTTCATTGTATTTCTTCTTTTTCTTCGTTTTTCTATGTGGTCCTTCTCCTTAGCCATTGGTTCCCATTGGCTTTTTTCTTTTCTTTTTTTTTTTTTTAAGATTTTATTTAAGGGGCGCCTGGGTGGCTCAGTGGGTTGAAGCCTCTGCCTTCGGCTCGGGTCATGATCTCAGGGTCCTGGGATCAAGCCCCACGTCAGGCTCTCTGCTCAGCAGGGAGCCTGCTTCCTCCTCTCCTCTCTCTGCCTGCCTCTCTGCCTACTTGTGATATCTTTCTGTCTAATGGATAAAATCTTTAAAAAAAAAATAAAATTTTTTTAAAAGATTTTATTTATTTATAAATATTATTTATAATATTTAAGATATTTATTCTATCTATTTAAGATTTTATTTATCTATTTGAGAGAGAGAATGAGCACAGGCGGGGTTGGGGTAGGGCAGAGGCAGAGGGAGAAGCAGGCTCCCCGCTGAGCAAGGAGCCCGATGCAGGACTCGATCCCAAGACCCTGGGGTCATGACCTGAGCTGAAGGTGGATGCTTAACTGACCAAGCCACCCAGGCACTCCAGTTTTCTTTTGTTCCTTTCCCTGAGCTTGGAGTCTGGGAAGACTGTTCCAGGTTAGGGGTCTGGGTGTTCTGGCCTTGTTGTTCCAGGGCAAGAGAAAGAGCAATTAGACACCAGCTTGTTACCTCACTCTTTGTGGCCTTGAAGGCCAAAGCAGCCAAGGAACTCTGAAAGGACTTCATACTTAATTTTACTCAAAGGAAATCCAGTTAGCTCAACAGTTCTTCCCAGGCTGACTCAGTTAGGATGTAACAGGGGTGGGCAAGTCGGCCCACTGCCAGCGTTCGTGAATAAAGTTTTAGTGAAACACTGCCACACTAATTGTTTTATGTACTGTAGTCTATGGCTTTCATCCTCTTAACAGTGGAGTTGAATAGTGACGACAAAGGCCATAAGGCTTGCAGAACCTAAAATACTTACCTATCTGTCTTTTTATCACAAGAAGTTTGCTGTCCCTTGTACAGAAAGTATATGCTGTGTTGGTTGGTTTAAATAGCTTGCAGCCCTGAAAGTGACAGTTTGCTCTCATGTCCTCTGCCTCTGAGGCTGGGCTCCTTCTGGGCCACGCAGAGTGAGATCATTGTGTCTGTTGCTGTAGCTGGGATTGTGAGCTATATGAGCGCTGTGTCCCACTGGATGGCATGAGCTGTGGGCCCCCCTCCCGCAACACAGCTGCCTCTTTCAGGCAGTTCTGTGCCGCACTGCCAAGGACAGGAAGATCTGGTGTAGCTTCCCAGATGGGGAACTGTGCCCATCGCTAGCATCTTCCCAGAAGTAGTGGTGAGTGTTATCTAATGGGTAGATAACTGGCTTAAATGTGCAAACTCCTAGTTTTCGAGCTCCAGTTATCATGTGGTTCTGGGTGACTCTTTCCCGCCTCGGTATTCCTGTCTAAAACATTGATCTGGCAATCCAAAGCCATCCTCTTCCTTTTGAGGCCCTTCCTGTGAATAAAGCAGTCACGTGGGATCTCTTCACACCTTGCCAGAAGGCCAGCTCGCCAGCACTCGCTCACTGACCCACTGCTGCCTGCGTGGCGCTGTGGTCGCTGTCAGCAAACCGTGCACTCCTAGAGAAGGGGCTCGAAGGTGTGAAAAGAGATCAGTGCCACAGTTTAACCCTCTTCACAGTTCGAGGCTGTAAGAGGTACATTTCCCTGGGGCAGGAGGTGGAATGTTGGAGGTTTGGTGATCATTTTGAAGACCTTTCTCAGTGATCCCTTTGTCCTCTTGAGATCTCAGAAATTACCCTTTGCTGCTGCCTGGAAAATGTCCTTGTGCTGGACAGCCTAAGCTGAAAACTCTGGCTGCTGCCCTGACCTATTTCCCTTCCTCCTGCTGGCATCGAAAGGGGGGATGCCTCCCTGGGGAGCCCCTGCTGCAGGTCGCAGCAGGCAGGGCAAAAGTCCTGGATCCCCTTGCTCCCACGACCCCCTGGTTTTTTTTTTTAAACCAAAGAGGCATAAAAGACCACAAGCAACTGTTGCTGTCTGAAGAACGCGTATTTACGTTTCAGAGGAGTATGGACTTGGCAGTGAATACTGGTGTGTATTTATGGAGAGATGTTTGGGAGAGAAACCTTAGAATAAAAGAAAAATGGTTTCTTGGGTTTTGTTTTTACCACCAAGTGTGCCGCATTTTGTCTGAGAAAGATAATAAATGGTCTAAACAGTTTGCCATTGAAACTGTTTCTCCACATTTCCCCATAGTGCTGTGGTGTATGCTCTCACCCTTCCTGTTCCCAACTGCCCATGCAGGTCCCTTCCCTGTCCAGGAGACACGTGGGAGGAGAAACAGTAGCAAAGTTAGATTCCTGGATGAAAGTAATAAGGATAGTTTAAGCCACAGGGAAAACCCAGAAGAGTGAGGGCAACCCAGTTGTCTGTAAGACTGGTGAGACCCTGCTCTCAGACTGTCCCCGTGTTCCGTAACCCTTGCTGAGCCACGAATAATGACCTGCTGGGAAGGCAAGCCAGCTGTCTACCAACGTTTCACTCATTTGCAAAGAACACCCTATTCTAGATTATCTCTGCCATTGCCCAGGGAAAAGGGAATGCAGCAAGGTCACCTTTCTAAGCCACCCTCTTACTCTGGGAGGTGTTAAGGGTTGTTGGAGGCTAAGGCTTTCCTCTTACTGCCCCACACACACTGGATGGTGGTCTTCAGTTTGTTTTTCTTAAAGGCTATTTTCTTTGAAGGGGGCTCAGGTCAGGACCTCCTGTCAAAATATGTATTCTCTTGTCACAGTTTTTACATTTTTCAATTGCCTGATTCTGGCTTCATCTGTTGGTTTGACTTCTGTGGGCTTTCCTTTCTCTTTTCTTTTTTTTTTTTTTTTTTAGGATTTTTAAATTAATTTATTTGAGTGAGAGAGAGCATGAGAAGGGAGACGGTCAGAGGGAGAAGCAGACTCCCCATGGAGGTGGGAGCCCAGTGTGGGACTCGATCCCGAACTCCGGGATCATGACCTGAGCTGAAACACCCAGGCGCCCTCTTTTTTTTTTTTTTTTTAAATGATGATTCCTCTCTGACCTGTCTTGCTCCATTTCAGGTTGATCACATATATCCATATCCCTATTTCTAATCTTTCTTAAAAGGCATACCTAATAAATGCATCAATTTGGAAATACATAACTCCCCATTGCCTCCAGGATAAAGTCTGATCTCCTTAGTTTACATATATCCTTGATTACCTCTCCAACTTCCTGTCTTACCACTGCTCATTTCACTGACCTTATTCTCACAGTTCCCCGTATTCACCATTCCATTTCATCTCTCCCACTCTTTAGATCAACCCACGCTTCCCCCCAGTATACCAGCCATCCCCCTTTTTTGCTTTCTTATTCCTACCTATCCTTCTATTGTATACCTTTTCTGGAAAGGTTTTCCTTGATCTCCCAGACTGGCTGAGATGCCCTTCCTTTTGTCCCCTTAGCCTCCTAAGCACACATCTGTCATGCACTGACCAGTGATTTTACAGGGATCTATGCGTCCAGATTGTAAGCTTCTCAAGGACAGGACCCATGCTTTTGTCCTTGTGTTCTTTGTACTTTGCCTAGTGTATTAGGAGATACTTAATAGATGGACATTCATTAAATCTACTACTTGGTTCCCTATGACCTAACTCTAGAGATGAGGGGAAAGGACTGCTCTTTTGTTGTCCTTTATAGTTCTTTGGGAAAGTCTTTAAGCTCAGCATTTGTGGGCCGGGGAGGAAGACTGGAGTGTTGAGGCCGGACACACTGCCACTAACTCAGGAGCTTCTCATTGAAAAAGTACATTACCAAGACCTGACTCTACTCTTACTTTGGGACCTTGGGTCTCCCGAGCTTTCTAGCCAAGATACTTAAAGGTAATGAGATCATGATGTGTGAGTGTTTTGAAAAACTTGCAGTGATCAAATAGAAATCATTAATGTCCCTTCATCATATTCCCAGTAGGCTACTCATCTCTTTTCCTCCCTGGTATATTTCCCACCCTTTGCTTTTGTGGGTCAAACTATTAAGTGAGGCGAAGGGTTTATTTTGAAGTTCAAGTCAACCAGTTCTTGTTCAGTGATAGGCTGTAAGCCCCCTGTGAACACGAGGCTGTTACCTCCCTACTTAAAGCCCCTTCATTTCTGGGTTCTTGGCCCTTGCCAGGTATCTCTAAAAGCTGGAAGGAAGGTCCTCAATTCCCATTCCGGCCCCTGAGTGAAAATGGCATCCCGATGAGAGGAGGTGAGGAAAAAGTGAAGAACGGAGGGTACTGTCATGTCGCCCTGTTTTTCCCAGCCCCAGGCTGCTTGGGTCTCCCCTCTCAGCTTTTACACACCCAGGCAGCCAGTCACCAGTAGCCTTCCCCAGGCTAGCTCAGCAGCATGTGCTGATGGGTGCCAACAGCGTGCTGGCTCCAGTGGGATTCCTCTCTGCAAAGCTGCTGGCTCAGCTCGGCTGTTGTCTGTTTCCCTATTCTTCTGCTTGGAACTTTCATAGCCAGTCAAGCATAGAATTGCATCCATTCTTCTG
Organism: Martes martes; assembly: GCF_963455335.1. Lineage (NCBI taxonomy): Eukaryota > Metazoa > Chordata > Mammalia > Carnivora > Mustelidae > Martes > Martes martes. Next base: position 84,761,647 of record NC_137899.1, read on the forward strand.
AAATAGCTGCAGGGCCTAATTTTTCATTGGCTTGGCCAAGATCCTATTACCTGTAATTATGTCATACAGGCTGACTGGTAAAGTTTGATAGGCCTCACTGCCCTCCCGAGACTAGTGTTCACATCCCAGCCTGGCTGTTGGGACTGGGGACAGAACAAGATAGAACAAGGTTTAGGGCCACAAGAGATTTGGCCTCCTCGGGGACATGTAGGGAAGGTCTCAAGGATATAATTGACTCAGGGAAGAAAATCCTTTTCGGCAGAGGGATTCTTCCTTTCCCTGAGGAATTGGTCCTTACTACTGTAAACTCTTCCTTAAGAGACTCTGACGTTTCCTCTGCCAGTTCACTTTGTTCCTACTAGGGAAAAGGAAATAGGAAGTATACCTTAGACCTGACAGATGTTGTTTCCTCCATAAGCAGGTTCCTTTGCAATGCCAAGGTGGGTCCCTGGACTGATTTTTCCTCTCCACCTTTACTTCTGACCCACATCAGTCGGAGAGTAAAGATGCAGAAGGCTCAAGCATGACTTCCTCTTGCGTCTTTTGCTAGATTGGTCCACAGTACTTGATTTAAACCTCATCTAAATTGAAGCCTGGAGGGACACCTGGGCAGGTCAGTCAGTTAAGCATCTGTCTTCAGCCCACGTCATGATCCCAGGGCTCTGGGATCGAGTCCCACGTCGGGACTTGTTCAGTGGGGAGCCTGCTTCTCCCTCTGCCTGCCACTCCCCCTGCTTGTGCTCATGCACACTCTCTCTCTCTCTCTCTCTGACATATAAATAAATTCTTAAAAAAAAAAAAATGAAGCCTGGAAATGAGTAAACTGGGCACTGATTGCCATGGGAGATTACACATATTGGTTCACCACAAGATTATTATTACGAGCACAAGGTCATGAAGAGCCTTCAGACAGAGCTTTGCTGAGCAGAACTCCTGCCACCTATGGTATTCAGTATTATCTGCCTATCCGACATTAATTTCTTTATGAGCCATCCCTGTGGACAACGGCTATTGCCAGGCACATCCTGGTCTACCTTCTCTATAGCTATGTAGAGCCTGTGACCCAGAACGAATGGAAAAATTCTGTCAGGAGGTAGGAGAGTTCTGGACTCCTCATAGGTAAGGATTGTGCTAGGAGAGCTGGGTGCCATTTATTTTAATTTAGTTGAATCAGATGCCCCTAACAATAATTCCTGGTTTGTCTTACCTCTTCAGTCATCCTGAATATTGACTGCTTCTTGAGCTTTGGTAAGGGTTCTCTTTAAGAAAGAAAAAGGAAAAAAAGAAAAAAGGAAGCTAATATCCTTAATATAGTAATATAATAGAAAAGCAGCTCCAAATTTTTTTTAGATGAAATCCCTTATTTGTGAAGTCTGTCCATTTCCTTCTGGGAGCCTAACTTGGAAGATAGTTCTTTATTTCATATCTTCTTACTGGCAGATCATACTTACTTTCCACACTTAAGATGACCTTGTGCAGACTTGCCCCATTCTCTTGTTTCCAGAAGAGCTTCACACAGGACCCCAGCACCCTCGCCAGCACACCATGTAGATTTGAGCGTGAGCTTTCATGCTGGCGTGTTTGGGGTTCTTCAGGCATCATAGCTCCCTTTTCAGTTTGTCCTAACCATTCCCAGACACACCCGGTGCCTGAGTGTTAATATCTTCTCCTTGAAATTACATAATTCAACTGATATCTTTTTAGAACACAGCCCTTGATATACAGTAGCAGGGCTGCCAGAGCTGCCAGCAACGAGTAAGCAGACTGTACATTTCATTTGCTCTCCAGGTAATACGAACATTCTGGTGTTTCACATGTGACTCCTCCAAGGACACAGTAGTGACTGTTCTAGTGGATGAGCCAGCCATAACCCCGCCCTCTTCTTGCCATGAGCATGCCCACTCCTTGTGTCTGTTGCCAAGGACTAGACAAGATCCTCTGTGTTCCAAATCTGGCTTTATTGATGAACTTCCCACTTGCCACTCCACCTGTGACAGTTTCTGGTCAGCTGAACTTAAATGGATTTTGGAAATGAAAGTGACCAGTGGTCTGTTATGAAATGCTGTGGTGCATGAAATAAGATTATGAGCAGGCTTGAGAATTAATAGCAGATACCCTAACCTGGTCTGAACAACACATGTCACTTATTCAGGAAGGGTAAGTTCATCCTCAGACCCATGTCCAGAACGTTTAGGAACATTTTCCCCCCTCCTGGTCACTTAAAAGCTCTGCTAGTAATGTGTGCAGAGTCAGACCTGCGTTCTTGTTCCAGCTTCACCCTTTACTAAATGACCTTGGACATGATCCTTAGTTTCTCTAAATCCCGAGCAGTCTCAGTGCATAATAGAATTCAGTAGAACGGTGCTCCTAAGGTTGCACAGTACAGCGGTGCTGCTAACCCTACTCCCTCGCCCATAGCAAAGGCACCTTCTCTCTAGGGTTGGTGTGGAGATCGTGTAACTAGGTAAAATTCCCAGGACTGGTGCCCTGGTAAGTAGTAAGCACTTGGCGAACAGCTTGTGTCATTATTTTTATTATGAATGAAAATTCTCCTCTCAGAGTTGAGCTAAAATCTAGGACTAGAGCTTCAGCGTGGACAAACCATGATACCCAGAGTAGGGAGGCAGGCCAGTCATGGGCATGTGTGTTGGGAGCAGCATTCATATTAGAATCAACAAAGAACAATGGTCAGTCCTCACCAGTGCTCGTCACACGCCAGTCCTGTCTGTTTAGGCCGGTGATGGCAAGGGTGCTTGCTCCCTACCCTGCTCCCCAATCTAGTGCCCATGGCAGACCTTTCCAGTCACACAGCATTGTTTTGGCTTAGGGCTCAGAATCTTCTCCAAACAGGGCTCCTAGGAGGTACTGCCCATTGAGTGGATTTGGCACTTAGACTTCTGAGTTCTCAAAAGACTGTCTAAGTACCACCAAGGGTTAGCCAGTCACTTTTCTCTGAAGAAAGGCTAAAGAAACAGGGTCTGTTTTGCCTCTGCTTCTGCATGGTCCTCCACGTTAGAATCTCTTCTTTTTAGGCAGTGTCACATTCAGTGGAAAAGTAAAGGTCTGGAGGTGATGCCAGAGTCCTCACCCGTGCACAGAGCCTCTTCTAGACTTGACTATGGACAGATCAGGCCAGCCATCTCCAAAGCCTGTAGTCTACAGATGCCTCATAGACATCTGAGAAATAATGGCCTGAGTATCTTTGCCATGCAGTTGAACTGCCATATGAGTATTCAGAGGATGATCTGCCAATACTCAGGGCTCTCTCTGCTTTCTTTCCATTTACACAGGACTTCTGACCTTGCTCATTTCCCGGTGTCACTGTGACTTGAAAATGAGGGATACAGGATCCTAGCTGGCCCAGGCTTCCTTATCCTTTGCTGGAATAGCATTTGCTCTTTTTTGTCCCCATACCACCTTACCATGGCCACACAATCTAAGATCGCCATAGGTGTGTCTCTGATCTGTATTAAATGGGAGGGTTGGAGCATAGTAGAGTACCAGGCACAAGCTCTAAAGAAGGATCTAGATGTTAATCAGGATTGAAAGGGACAAGAAAAGGACCCAAGATGAATCTTTTGGGACAGTCACTGCAGCAAGAACAAAAGCCATCTACTGAGCCAGGAATAAAAAGTTGAATTGAAAACAGCTTCACTGTGCCATTTTTCCTTCCAGGTTAGCATAATGCCTCCCTTTTCTCCCTTTGCCTTCTCTCGATACAGTGGAATCCTATCTAATGGTACCAGAAGAGGGTCTTGGCATTGAATGTACAGCTAGAAGGGGAAGATTATGCAAGTAAAACCCAACAGGTCCCTCCACCACTACCAGCAGCCTGCATAAGCTGCTTCTCTTCCCCGGTTTTTCCAATGCTGGCAGTGTGAGGATGCTGGTACCTCTCCGGTTAAATAAATCTAAAACTATTGACCCAAGATTTTTATAGCAGTGCTGCAACCCTATATGAGGAAATGCAACAAATAGTCCATTACCACTGATTGGATATGGATTTTTGGCCTGGCCACTTGCCACGTGGTAATTTTAGAATAGGGTCACTTTCGGAATTGGAAGATTCCTTGTAGGAGGGTACTGGTGTTTGCTAAATAGTGTTTCTTATCTTCGTGCCCTCTCACAGCCATGCTCCCACCTCCTGAGTGTAGGGCCAATCTCTCTGTCTGCCCGGCAGAGACAGCCAGAGCTCATCCTTCATCAGCTTACAGGGCTGCAGACGTGGCCATTTCCAAACACCCAGGGTGCACTTAACCACTTCCTCCTTCTAATATCAGCACTTCTACTCTAACCACATCAGCAGCTTTGTAACTTGCATTTTATTTTGCTCTACGTTTTGGCCCTTCAGGTATCTGTGGGAGGAAGGTGGGGGGACTGGCGAACTGTGTTGTCACTGATTTCAGAATTACACAATTACACCCTGAGTCATTGTCTCTGGAGAATCATTTAAGCAAAAGTGCCAAGAGCATCCTGAAGGGCTCTTGCGCTTTTCACACTTGGGTTTTAAAGGTTGGGTTCTCTTTCATATTGGATATGTGACTGCTTGGTTTCACCATCTGCAAAATGGGAGCACTTTGCCCTGTTCTGCCTGGAGAGAGCTAAAAGGCAACAATTAAGGCATGGCGCCGAGTTCTTCCCGCTCACGTAGAAGGCAAATAACCACACACAGGCTGAGGTCGCTGTGTGACCTGGACAGGGACCTGTGGTTGCTTTGTTTTTTACCTTCTCACCTACATCTGAATAATTAGACCTGGTTGATGAGATAGGGGATGGACCTGTGATCCTAAACCCTGAGATGTGACATCTTGCCTGTCTGTGAGCGGTCATTGTCCCAGGATTCAGATCAGACCTCTCACATTTTGACCCCGACCTCGACCTCTGATCTTTATGATGTGTCTCTCAGCCCAGGGTGTTTTAGAGAATAGGCTTGAGCCCCAGGAGCCATGATCTTTATCAAGTATGTTACAAGACATATCAAGTTATATCTTTATCAAGTATGTTACAAGGCAGTTCTACTTTATTAGCTTTCTATCTAGCTTTTTTGGGCTGTTGACCCAAGGCTCGGGATCAGTGTGGCAAAGCTGGAGTTTTTGATTCTTCAGCTTTTGATTTGGCTGTTGACCCAAGGCTCAGGATCAGTGTGGCAAAGGTGGAGTTTTTGATTCTTCAGCTTTTGATTCTCGTTTTCCCCTCCAGGATTATATGAGTTGTTGAGATAGCCCAGCTAGACACCACTCAAGTATGACACCTTTAAGAATTCATGAGGCCTTGGGACCCATAGTGCCTCTCAGCATACAGACTTCCAGCCTGGCATCAAGGGGAGCCATATGGTTTCCCACGCCCTGATGCCTGGCCAGCCCATGAAGTGCAGAGGGAGGCCCTGAGACAACTCTCCACGGCCAGCTCTTCCGGGCATGAGGAAGGGCTCTCCCTGACACATTCACACGTGCACCCAAGCGTGCCTGACACCCAGCGACGTGGAGACCAGCCCTGGGAAGATGCCGCGTTCTCACCCTGCCCCGACTTCTTTCATCTGTCCTTCCTCTCTGATGCTTTCACCCTCCGCCTTGTGTTTCTGTAATTTGTACAGTATCGTCAAGAGGTGTTGAAGAGATCAATAGCAATTCACCTTTTCCCTTATTGATTAAAGTGATGGCAAGTAAAAATGGCAGGCAGTACCAACTCATTCATCATGAGCTATCCATCTCCTACCGGGCCACCAGTGACCTCTCCCTGCCTGCTCGTGGCTGAGCTGTAGCAGAGATTACGCCTGTGTCTAGGCCGCATTAATAGGAATGAGAGAACCGCTGGGTTTGGCTCCTGTAATCAGCGCTGAGTGAGGAAGGCGACTGCAGGTAGTGAGCAAGGAAATGACTGTGGAGCCTGTTGTCCAACTCTGCGGCTTCATCTGAGGGGTTCACCGCACGGGCAGTACTCCCAGGAGGAGGCTGCGTGACGTCAGTGAGCAGACATCGCCGCCTCACCCAGCACTTCCTCTCCCGCTGTCCCAAAGGGCACAGCCTTCCTTTGTGATCCCACAGAATGTAAACTGCGTGTGGGGACTGAAAAGTCCGTGGCACCTGTGAACCAGCTCTGGTTTTGCTGCCCACGCAGACTTTTGTCATTCCCTCTGAGATGTCAGGTAGTCACTTGGGCTCACCCTGGAGGAATTTGGGGTGCCTAGAGTCAAGCTTGAGTCAGACGGTGAAGGAAGGGCACTTAGGAGGGGTCTGTAGCTACCAGGGGGTGGAGAATGGAGATCGCTTCTATCCACTGCTTTCTCAACTCTAGAAACAAGTACAGGAAGGGTGTGTGTGTCTGTGTGTTGTTCTGTTGCCCCTCATGAAATACCCTCTGATTCTCCGTTGGGAAAGGTGACGGGAACACCCACAGCCCAGGACATTTCCGGCGCCATGCACTGAAGAGCTCACTTTTAAAACTGCATTTCGAATGCCAAGTACTTACTTCTTCACTCACCTGGTGCGATGACCAGGGGTCTTTGAATCCCAGGGGTCTTTGAATCCCAGGGCTCTTAAAAGGGAAGTTCTCACTGACTACAAAGGCGAAACGTGGTTAACTTCGCTGCTTTTCTCTTGATGTACTGTAGTTTGAATTCTGTTGGTTCTCTAACACATATAGACACAGAAGCAACTGTTGCCCACCACACCCAGCAAAGTCCTTTGTTCAGCGCTGCAGAGGGCCAGAGGGAGGTGGAGTCTGCTGCCTTGCACAGCGTGAACCAATTCCCAGAAACTCCTGTGGGGAGAGTGTTGGCTGAGGGGAAAGTACTTGGGGGGCCACCCAGAAGCTTACCCTGCGCCATGACCTCTACCCAGCAGAGGGAGCTACTTACCTGAGTGGGCAGAGAATGGTGACCAGCGGGACTGCGGTGTTGCCGTCAGGGAGCTTACAGTCTTTAGTGTCAGCCCAAGTACACACAGCCAGGCTTCCAGAAGAGCACTGCCATCACACTCATGTTTCCTGAGTGTCCAGTGGGTTTAGGTCACTATTTTGGACACCCCTTTCCCAGTAGGAAGATTTCACTAGAAACCCGGTGTCACTGTGTCAGGTAGCTCTGCAGTCTGCAGATGCCAGACCTGGAGAAGGCAGCCAGCTCTCTGTGAAGCTGCTTAATTACATGTGAAGCTGCCAGCAGGACGATTGTTCTTTTCCCATGGATCATTAATAAACCGTTCTGGCCTGTGTCGATGGGGCAGGGGAAGTCTCTGACAATTCCATCACCTTCCTCAGCTTGGTTGGACAGGCCTTCCTCCCTTTCTGTCTAAAGCATTCAGAATGGCTGAGAGTAAGGAGAGGAAGGGAGAAGAAAAATCTGTTTCCATATAACACACATGTTTTTCTCCTAAGATGAAAAGTGGCCCCCTGCTTTTGGGTTGTCCTAGCAGCCTGAGTGTAAAGGGTTCAAGGTTTGCCATGAGTGGGAAGTGCTAGTGGCTCAGCTCCTAATATTTGCAACAAACTACAAACCAGGCCTGATTTGGAGATGAGGCAACTAGTGCAGCAGATGGCAAACAGTCCTGCCCCACTGGGGCCCGAGATCAGCTCCATCTTCTTCCTTCAGCCAAGGCAGCCTCATTCCTGCTATGCCTCAGCACAGAAAGCATGTATGGCTTTTCAGAAACTACTTTTGTAGGCAAAGACGGAAGAAAGCAAAGCAACTATAATACGGGAAACTCAGCGTAGTTAGAAATATTTGCCTGTCAAACAGCCTAAAATAGAGCTGCTCCTTTGTTGGATAGAAGAATTTAGAATCTACATTTCTCCATAGAGCACTGAGTGCAAAAATTAAAAATGGATTATAAATAGAAATAAAATGACCCATTCAGTTTCCAAGGACTTGAGTCTACAGCCTTCAGAATACTGAATGAGAGCATTTGAGAGCTGTCGGGCCTCAGAGCTGATACAGTCTAATCAAAGCAGTTCACAGTATTTGAGAAACTGAGGCATGAGGAAGTTAATCCATGGGACACACTCATATAGCCGTGCACGGGAGAGCTAACTTGTCCACATTCCCGTTGTATTGATCTGACCTGCTCCCTCACCTGCCTGCCAGACAGCCACCTGTTCACATGCCCTGGCAGTGCAGATAATAGTGGAAGAATGCCAGTGGCACAGAAAAGGGAGTGGGGTGTACGTGGGAGAGGTGGACAGAAGATGTGAACATGGGCATTCTCTAAATTGCATTCTTTTAGTGAGAAAAGGACATGAGGCTAAGTCAGAGGAGGAAGTCATCTGGAGCCTCAGCATTCCGTAAAGAAGACTCTTAACTAGACAGGGGTGCAGAGAGAATGCACACAGGATGAGAAGGCATGCCAGAGAGGGAGGAGTACAGGTGTCTCACAAGCCTGGAATTTTCCATTTGCTTTTCCTGATTAGTGATCATAGAAAAGCTGTTATCTTTCCATGCCAAAAGCTAAGCTTCAAAAATGCCCAAAAGAAACCAAGAGGTACTAAACCGTTTTAAATTAAGGGGCTTTGTTTTTCCTTTTGGGGTAGTGGGGAGGCTTGCACTGTTTGCTTTTTTATTTATCTCCCACCACCACCACCAAACTGGGAGAGTTGCAGGGCAGGAATGAAATGTATTGCCCCCTGGCTCCTTGGGTAGGACTCCAGCTCAGGCACTTTTCTGGTCACTTTCTCCCAGGCCACACCCAAGGTATCACCCCTTGCCCCCAGCGTGCTGCACTCTTGGGCCTGCTCCCTCTGTTCTCTCAGAGGAGGCAGATCCAAAAACCATGCCGTGTTAGCAGGCTCTGGGCCTTGCCCCCACCTTATAGCTGAGGCTGGTTACCCATCTCGTTAGCAGTGATGTCTGTGTGTCTTTCAAGGGCTTGTCAGGTTGGGGAGGAACAGATCACATTTTCTGGCAATTTAATTTTATTAACTCTTATTTTCCCCCCTTTTCCAAAGCACAGCTAAATGGAGCTAAACATACACACAAGGGCTATATTTAGTCCTGATGCTGTGGTAGAGTAGGGAAGGCACAAACACAGAGGTTTATCTGCTACCTAGTAAACACAGGGAGGTGTCAGGGCTGGAGAATTCAATAGTAATAATAAGCATTTATATGGTACAATGACAACTTCGATACAGGGCATAATTTTCTGGGGATTGCTATTAATTGTGCTTCTGCCTGTGAGCGGCCCCCTAGTGAGGGGCTTGGAACACCACACAGAGTAAAGCTATATTAAACATCAGTTAAAACAGCATAAAATAGAAACGAAATAAAATATGCAAAGGTCAGAATGGCTGTGAACGAGCAGACAAGGCCCTGAGGGGAGAGGGGTTAGAGTCTAATACACTGGGGCATTCATGCTCCTGGTTGCTCTCAGCTTCAAGTTCCTAAGTTTAGCAAGTTTGCTGGACTACCTTCCCCAAGTTCAACTCTTTCCCAAAGGGGCTAAGAAACAACTCATTATGGCCAGTAAGAAATGCGAGAGGACAGCCAGAGTCTACCTGCACTGTCCAGTCAGACTCTGCAGTGATGGAAATATTCTTTATCCCCATTGTTCAGTATGGTAACCACTAGGCACATATGGATATTGAGCCCTTGAAATGTGGTTAGTGCAACTGAGGCACAGAATGTTTAATAACATTTTATTTTAATAACCACACGTGACTAGTGACTACCATATTAGACAACACAGGACTCTAGACAGTCTTTACCTACAGTAAACACTCCAGAAACCTTCAGCTTGCATTGCACTCTTTTTTCCTAAACTAGTGTGTACCTTCCCCCATACCTCTGGATATTTAATGCTTTTTTTTTCTTTTTTTTCTTTTTTGACCCAGTCCTCCCATGCTCTTGACTTAAGCTTCCAGATTCTTTCATAAGGGTCATAACAATGCCAAGAAATGAGAAAGGCCAATGTCTGCATCAAACCAGATGGTTGTGGCCTTATCCTTGCCCCCTTTTCTCCATCCCCCAGTCAGGCTAATACCAGGCGTTTCCCACTCCCCCAGGCAGAAAAGAAGGGAATGGCTGTGGATCTCTGGCTAAATGAAGATCACAGATCTGTAGGGCTCCCCCACTGAACGTCTCATCAGGTGCTGAGTCTGACCCTTGAATTCTGCGGAGCCAGGGGATTGTAAAATTCCCAGGTCATCCAGGGAACTCTCACCTAACATTCCTTGGTCCCTTGGGCACCTAAACTGAAAATACCTTTTCTAGTAGCCCTTTAAACACTCGTTGAATGCTTAGAATGGATCCATTCATTGGGATGACATAGTACAGTAGAACAAAGCACTGTACTTGTAAAAAAAATCCCATGTTAAGTCCTGGCTCCTCTATTTACTGAATCTGTGACCTTGACAAAAAAAATCACTTAACCTTCCCGAGGCTTCATCTTCCCACATAAAAATGAGTGTGCTAGATTAATAACCTCTAGGCCCTAGAGGACCTAGCAGAGAGATCCAGAGACAGACACCCTAGTTGCCAAGAGGTCCTGTGCCTCACTCACTCTCCCCCTTCAGCTGTCAGGCCTGCCTTTCAAGTCCCCCTCCCCTGAGTCTGCCCAGACCCCTACCTGTGTCTAGTTAGCACCCGCTCAAGCTGGGAAGTGGGCCAATAGCATGGACACGCCCAGAGCCAGACTGGGCGGCGTGATCGCCTGTGGTGCTCCTCGCACTCATGTGGACCTTGAGGAGTCCCAGACAGCCTGCAGTGACTTTGAGGCACCCTCAGAGGCAGCAGTGGAAAGAAGGCAAGAGTTGTCTTGGCTTGGGCACTGGGGCCATAAAGCAAGAGGGGTCACCCCTCTTGGCCGGCTGGCTATGTGCCAGCTTCCCTCTACCCAGCAGTCACTGGTCACTGCTCCAGGGGTTGTCCCCAGCCACTTGGAGCCCCTGGGGAGCCGCCAGCTCTGCGCAGCTCACGAGGGGCCTGCCATGTCTCTAGCCGACCGGCCGTGAGCAGGTACCATCGGTCAAGGTGGTCTTAGCTGCAGTGCTTAAGCCTCGTCGTATCTGCTGCGTGTTCTGTTTAGTGAGTTTTGAAATACTATAAATAGTTAAAACGGAAGGCTGTGGTCCCAAACCCTAGTGCCAACGCCCAAGAAGCTTTGGCAAGAGCCCTCAGCATGGGCCGAATTATTCCTGTCTGAGCCGGGGTGCCGCAGCTCTTGAGTTTGCTGGGCTATGAGGCCAGAGAGGCAGCATCTACAGAAGGGAGAAGAGCTGGAAGCGGAGGAGGCACAGCACTGGCTGGCCTGATGGGAGGTGCTGAGGGCCCTCCGGGCACACTGGGCAGCTGGGGACAACTCTTCAGACCTCTCAGAACTTTGGTGGCTCTAGGGGATTGAGGGAGCGGGCCTCAGCTCCTTGCGTAATTCAGTGGATCCTATTCTGTACCTTGCGAACTTAATGCTTTTGTTTTCCTTCTGTTCCCGCCCCCCCAGGGAGGGAGGGAGGGGGCAGGGGCAGAGGGAGAGGGAGAATCTTAAGCAGGCTCTGCCCCCAGCACTGAGCCCAACTCGGGGCTCAGTCTCAGACCTTGAGATCAGGACCTGAGCCGAAATCAAGAGGATGACACTTAACCACCTGAGCCTCCCAGGCGCCCCTTGTTTCCTTCTTTCTATCCTGTTCTGTGACTTGCCACCTTTTCCTTGGCTGTTTTTGTTGTGTACCATGTGATGGGGGCGAAAGGATATTCACGGAGCTCGCATTAGACCCCCAATAGCAGGATCCCAGGTGGATGGAGCAGTGGTTCTCAACCCCACACACTGGAATCACAGAGCATGGGGGGTTTAGGACAGATATTTATACCTGGGTCTCCCTTCAAAGATTCTGGTTTCATCAGGCACCAGCTTTTGATGTTCCCTAGGCATATGAGGTGATACCAAGGAATAGTTTGTTGGTTGTATTCAGTGTGATAATGGCATTGTGGTTATGTAAGAAAATGGCTGTGTTTTTTAGAGATGCATACTGAAGTATGGAAAGGTGGGGTGACATCATGTCTGGGACATGCCTTAAAATATATCAGCAAAGAGAAAGGGGGCTAGCTGGAGCAGATCTGTTTTGAAAATTACTCAATCTGGATGGTCAGTATATGGGAGTTCATTACTATTCTCTGGTTACAGTGTTTCGAATTTTTCTCAAAAGTTTTCTTAGTAATAAAAAATGTTTTTTAAAAAACTTAGAATCTCTCCAGGGGATTCCAGTGTTCAGCTAAGGTGGAGAACTGGTGGTTTAGAAGATTAAATTTGGATCCCCACACCCTAAATCAGTTTTGACTTGGGGCTTTGTGTAACCTAAGAGTGACCTTTCAGGATAAGTTCCGTAAGTAATCTGGACCCTCGGCTCTTGAGGCGGTGAAGAACAGCATGGGCACAAAGAACAATTGACACCTAGAATCAGAATTCAGAGTGGACAATGAGGCAGCTTTGTCTGGTCTGAGTGACCTCAGTATCACCCAGCCCCAAAAGCTTTCGTGCTTTGGGCTTTACCTGCCTTGTCACTTGCCAGCACTCCTGCATACCACCATAAGGACCTCTCTTGCCACGCCAGGGCCAGAAAAGACCGCTGCATGGTGACACCCGCACAGGAGGGTCCTGACTTCCTCAGTGTTCAGCACTTTACCTAGTGGGATTCTGCTGAAGCCAGAGTGAGAGGAGAGGGGGCTGAAATTGCACCTCCCTGTCCTTCCCAGGAGTCCACATGCTCTCGGTTCTCTGTGCAAGTGTGTCAGGGCTCTCCTGTGTCCCAGCACCTGCCTCAACTCCCAAGCACTGTTTTGCTGTGGCTGCTCAGCAGGTGGGATAAATAGAAGCTTGCTGCAACCCAACTAAAGGGTGCTCTGGAGTTCTGGCTGGAAGCTTCCATGCTACATTTTTTTAAAAATATTTTTAAAGATTTTATTTATTTATTTGACAGAGATCGCAAGTAGGCAGAGAGGCAAGTGGGGGGGGGGGAAGCAGGCCCCCTGCTGAGCAGGGAGCCCTATGTGGGGCTCAATCCCAGGACCCTGAGATCATGACCTGAGCCGAAGGCAGAGACTGAGCCACCCAGGCACCCCCCATGCTACGTTTAAATACCACAGCCTGGCTTAGGACCCAGACTTAACACCTCTCCACTCATGAGCAAAATATCTCCTCTTCCTTCAGTGGGCTTTGTGATGTATACCTATCAGCAGGTCGGTGTGTTGCCAAGGGAAGCTGGAGCAGAGGGAAAGCTACAAACTGCCCAAGGTCACTCACCAGCCCAGAGCTTTGCTACCAATAGTATTTACTGAGTGCATGGGTGTCCTTCCCACTCCCTGGGGAAGACTTAGAACAGTCCTTTGAGCAAATGCCAGCTTGAGAAAGGTGTAGAAGTCACCCCTGCCCCTCTGTAGGAAGGCCCAGAGCATCCATCTTTCCCCAGGTTCTGAATCACTATGGGTCCTACCACTGTCCAGTGCCTACATCCAGAATTCAGGTGGGCTGTTTCTTCCTCTGCCCGCTCAGAGGAACAAGTAGCCTCAGAGTCACTAAAATGTGAAACTCAGGGCTTTGTGGCCTTCACTGGACTGTTCGAATGGGAGGAGACAGAAGCTTTCCTGACTCTCTTCTGCTGCCTAGTACATCTCTCCCCTCTTGCCACCCTTAGGCTATCCATCTTGCTGTTTCCCCCACTGTAGGAACTCAAGGGCAAGAACCAAGCCTTTCATCTCCGTTGTTCCCCAGCCCCTGGCACAGTGCCAGTCACTGTACTTGCTCTAAACAGGCATATAGATGAGGAAGTGAGCCGAAGCAGGGCTGTGGCAGGGAATGCCACTAGGCTAAGGGTCAGAAACCTGGCATTTTAAAAAGTAGTTTCCCATTCATTTGGGCTTATGAGCCTGAACTGTGCCTCCCCTCGCCTGAGTTAGCTTGTAGAGCAGCAGCCTATGGGATGAGGGAGGCTTTCTAGCTGGTAATGGCTAGAGAGAAACATGCTATTTGGTTCTCTTTCCACTTTCCTTTGAAATAAATGGTGGTCTCCCTGTGCCTTGGTGTCTCCCCTTTGATATTCATGGGCCTCTGAGCCGTCTGTCCCCGCCCCCCCCCTCACCTGGGGCTCTGAGGAGGGTGACATGTTTGTAGGAAGGTTTCCCTTTGTTTTTTTTCCAGGGCAGTCAGTCAATTGATACTTGGCCAGCTCTCCCGGAAGGGACCCCTCCTGGAGCTCAGTGAAGCCTCAGGGACACTCGCTCAGCTAAAGCAGAACCAGGTACAAGAAGCACTTCTGTTGTTAGTGACAGGACTGTCCTTCCTGTCAGAAACCAGCGTGACCCCTGAGTCTTTCCCTGCTCCCTCTAGACTCAAAAACAGAGGTTCTAACCCTGAACCTGCCCTTGAATCACCTAGCTACATTTTTAAAATACTGAAATCCTGTCACCACCCCTAGAGATACCTCCATATTTGATCTAGAGTCTGAACGTTGGTATTTTCTAACGGCTTCCCAGTGCTGGCAACATATACTTGGGACCGAGAACCATTGTCTCAAAGAATCTTCGCTAGAAGGAGCTATAGTAGCACTTGAACTTTCCACCACTGGCCTCGCCCTCCCCACCACCACCACCCTGGAAGGTGGAAGAGGAGAGCATGTACCTGCCACTCCTGCACACCCCACGTCGCCTTCCTCGGCTGGTTCTGAGATACCCTTCCCAGACTGTGCAATTGATGATGCCATGTGGTTGTTTCCCCCTCCCTCACCCCACACACACTCTCTCACACAGCCCACTGCTCTTAACCTTGGGCAGGTGACTAAAGCAGAGAGAGATGATCTGGGGACAATGGTTTGATTTTGTTTTAGTGGGCATTAGTGAGGGAGAACAGTCCAGAATTGTCTTTGCAATTTAAGAGGAATATTTATTACTTTTGTGATTTTAGCCCAAAGAATAGCTTGCCCATTGGCTTCCAAATATCACATCCCGTCCTTCGGTAGCAGAAGAGTCTGCCTTAGCCGTGAGAAGCAAGACCAGACACCAGTTGAAATCCCAGACAGCTTCCTACCCTCCCTCCATATCTTGTCAGATATTTCAAGCTTTAAGTCCATATTCGTGCTCTGCCTACTTGGCTGGCTGTTCTTGCACTTGAGCGGCTTGTTTGCCTGGACAGGTCCAAGCTGTCTGAGCCATCAGCAGCTGCACCTCCTCCCTCGCGCCTTCTGTCTGAGCCAACCTTGATTCACAGTAGTGCAGATGGCCACAGCCTTATCCAGCGACGTCTGCCACTCCCATCCCTCTCCTGCCCTGCTTTCCCCCAGATGAAGGGGCTGAGCCAGCCCTTGCCCGCTGGTCAACCTGCGGCCAAGAGGAAGACCACTTTTTGGTCATGCTCTGGCATATTAACCTAGGAAACATGACAGCAATTTTATCTGAAGCGCACAGGACAAGGGTACAGGAGGGTCTGAGTTCATGTTGTGTTGAAAATATTTTCAGGCTGCATCAGAGCTAATCTGTTTTTGCAAATATGCTCAGTTCCACCCACTCCACTTCCTAAGTATTACTGGGAGCTGAGAGCGAGAGGAGAGAGCAGGTGCCAGAAATCACCTTTCCTTCTCTTCCTACCCTTTCCTCCCTTAAATGCAGATTTGACAACTTCTCAGTGCACTGCCGCTCAGTTCCTCAGTCCAGTTCAAGGTGCTGAAAGGTAGTGCCCTGTAACACACCACTGTAATCAATTCATTTCTCTTCTCCTTGTCCCTCTGCAAGAGAAATGAAGTGACAGGTAACAAATGCGAGAGGGGTCGTGGGTGACCTTGTACGTGAGAAAGATGGACTTCAGTAGCCCTGGGGCCTCACTCTGCCTTTTCCTATGGCACCTCACTGCCGAGCTGTGGACAAGACACCGGAATCAGGGTGTCCCGTCTCGCAGGCTGTCTCTGAGACAGACCCACAGCCATACCCTCTAGCAACAGCCACCGCCAGGGAGGGAGTGCTATGGCAGCAGTCTCCTGCACCTGTGTGGTTAGGGACAGGGCCCACAGCGAATACACCAGCTCATCTGGGTCATCTGTAAACCTTGGGGACCCCAGCAGCTTTGGAATGCCATAGGTTCAGCAGTACTAATATTCACATGATTCATCCTGAGGCTTCCTTTGCTGTTATGCACATTATTTCAAGGCTTTTTTCTTGATGGAGAAAACTATCCCAATCCTAGGCTGCTTAAACAGGAACATAAGCCCCCAAAGCCAACCCTTTTTATAGGGTAATATGGAGACTGAGCTCTGTTAGTCCTTGGGGTGTTTTCTTCAGGGTAAGGATATTTTTAATCCTTTATCATGATAAAATGTCTCAGTTGGCACCCAAGGACCAATAACACACTGACTAAAGAAGACAGGGACTACCCGAAGAGTTACCTGCTTTTATCTCCATAGTTCGAGGCCAGGCATTTGGTGAGTGCTCTCTGTCCCAGTGAGCATGGAGCCACTTGAGTGGAATGGAATTAATTACTCCACTACAGATGTCATGGTTCCTACAGCCTAGGCATGGGGTCTACTCTCTTCTGTCCCACTGGGCATGTAAAGAAGAAAGATCCTTGGGCATAGCCCAGTACCAAGGAACCTTTTTGTTTCTCTGAAGCCACATGATCAAGGTCACCAAGCTGGTTAATTTCCTGTTCTTCACGACTGGCCCTGACCTCCTAGGCTGCCTTAGCATTATACCTTGCTGTCTCTTCCTGCTACAATTGTTGCTTAACCTCTTAATTAGAAAACATACTCTTTTGGAGTCATTGTTATCTCCTTTGACGACATTTTTTTTTCTTTGACGACACTTTAATGACCTGCCTGCTTTAGATTTTGATCCACAAATTCTAGTCAGTTAAAACTGCTGGGCTGAGAGTGACTCATGGGCACAGTCCATGTTCTTGAGTTGGGTCCCAAGGACCCAAACTGACAGTATTTGCCTTAACTCTCAGAGTAACCATTAGATTTGTAGCCAGAAACCTGCGGCAGATCCACTGCCAACCCCATCCCCAATTATACAAAGAGAATGGCCCTGGAACTGCTTGGCACAGGTCAGGAGGACAGAAGAGCTCCAGCAGGGGGATGCCATCTTCCCCATCCTGCAGGCACCTAAGAGCACCTTCAGAGGCTTAGAGATTGGGAGTGGGAGGCTCTGCCCCCTCCATCTTCTGCCCTCTGGACTCACCGTGGCCCTGCCTGCCTTTAAGCCTGCCTCGGCTCCCAGAGCTGCCCATGCTGCTCGCATTACCCCAGGGGAGCGGGGCGGGGGACTCTGCTCAGTGCCAGGATGCCCCGGACCCGAAAGGGTGTGTGAGAATAACTGCTCAGTGCCCAGATGTTTCCTGTTGTCTCCGGCTCCAGGTGTTACATTTGCTAAAATTTTAGGCATGAGAGTGGCTCTGTTCTCTCAGGGGACAAGTGGGGAAAGATTCCCCAGCTCACATTTCTGGGGTCTTCTTTTTTTTTTTTTTTAAGATTTTATTTATTTATTGGACAGACAGAGAGAGATCACAAGTAGGCAGAGCAGCAGGGGGGGTTGAGCCTGAGCAGGGAGCCTGATGCGGGGCTCGATCCCAGGACGCTGAGATCATGACCTGAGCTGAAGGCAGAGGCTTAACCCACTGAGTCACCCAGGCACCCCACATTTCTGGGGTCTTACTTCCAAATGGACAACCCCATTAGCTGGCTCTTAGTGGCTCCTGCTCTCCACTTCACACCTGGTACCGCATCAGGCCATTTTGCGCCAGCAGAGGGAAGCCCGAGGTCCGGCAGCAGCACTACTCAGGGCAAAGTCTTTACCCTTGTAGTACTTTGTAAACCAGAGTAGCGAGGCCTCCCTTCCAGACCAGAAACGACACAGAATCGCTTTGTGGGGTGGACGTGTACAGCACAGGCAGCATTCGTGTGTTGATTTCCACATATTAAGTGGTTCTAGTTGCTTGCCTCCGTGTGACCATCAGACTCTGTATCGACCATGGCATTCGTGCAGGGACGGGGGAAAGACAGCTGTGCAGCTCTCCTCCGGCCCCTGAACGCAGCTCCCTGTGCTACACGGCCTTGCTGGCGGGGGGCTGCTGAAGCAGCACTTAGGAGAATCACCAGGGAGACCCCTCCATCTCCTGCCAAGCTCAACAAACCCTACCCTTGCTCTCCTCTGAATCACACCTCTCTGTGGCTTCAGTCCTCCTTCCCCAGCTCCGCACAGGGCGCCGCCTGACGGGAAAGGCCTAGGTGTCAGCGGGAGAGGCATTTGAGGAGAAATGAACTGATGTCGGAAGGGGGAGTGCCGCTCAGTCATCTTTTAAGTAGAAAGGAAAAGATCATCAGAGCTGGATGGGGCCCGGGCTGGATTGTTGTTGACGCGGCCTGGCTGCAGCAGAGGGGCCAGCACCGTGCACTGCCAACCCCATCCAGCTGCTGGCAGCCCAGGCACAAAGCAACGCATGCTCTGTGTCCACAGATGGGTCTGCGTGTCAGCGTGAGCCTGTGTTTAGCCCTTGCTTAGGAAGGGCAGCCCATGACATAGTAATTTAATTAAATTTGCCTCCCTCCATGGCCCACATATTTGCAGAGGTTTGGGGGGAGATGAATCTGGCTGAGGAGTGTTACCCTGCCGCTTTGGCCCTGCCCCAGAGCCGAGCCACGGTACCATAAAGGGTCTCGCCGTCCTGAATCCGGCGCAGGGCATCTGGCTGCACTGCAGGCTCTCTGGCCAGGCTGCCTGCTGGCACATCTGGCAAGGCAGCCTCTGGAAGCATTCCGTCTCCATCACAAGGAAGCCACCAGGGGCAAAATAAGGGGACTCCCCACCCCCTACTCAAGACCTGCTGGCAGCAGCCTCAGCAAAAACCAGAGCCGCAGAATGAGTTTCTACACTGATCTCAGTGTAGTAGGAAGAGGGCGGAATGGGAGGACCCCAGCCCTTCAGCGGACACCTCAGGCTTAGTTGTAGCTGTCACTCCCATTTCAGTGGTGACCCCCATTCCTGTGCTTCTGTCCTGGAAAAGACCCACATTTAGGGGTCCGAAATTGATTCCAGTGAACCGATCACCATGTTCCACATCTCAGATGCCACTCAGTTCTTGTCCACTGTGTCTGAGCTCAACCCACACCCACAGTCCACACCCCGGAGCCTTCCCCCTGCCTCCCAGCCAGCCAGTGCTTGTCTCGTGTGGAGTTCCTCACTCCTCAGGAGGCACCTAAGCTTTCACTTTCTCTTGTCAGAGTGCCTGCCCATTTCATCTCACTAACCTCTAGCCTCCCACTCAGCCTTTTATATCCTAGGTCAGCAGTGCCGTGCCCGCTGGAGAAGAGCATTCTTTCTCGTTATCATCGCCCCCACCAAGAGCACGTCTTCCTGGCTGGCTAATCTCTCCTGTGTAACAACAGCAGCACCTCCGAGAGAAAGGGAATTTCTCTGGCACAGTTTGTCTCAACACCAGCAGAACACAGGCTGTTGCTTAGGAGTGGGAATCATTAGAGTCAGGCCATTATTGGAGGGGACCAGTCTCTAGGGGAGCTAGCAGAAATTACCACTCCTTAATAGATGAAAACTCATTTGCTGGAAGCCCCCGCCCTCCTCTTTATTTCTCTGCATTCTCCACCTCCCTTCTCTTCCCAGCTTTGAAGTCAAAAAGAGAGGTAATGCTATCCCATCCAAGATGGCAAATTTCTGCTAAATTAACTTGGTTAAAAGATCCTTGGTTGAAAGCGGCTGTTCTTTTAGAATGTTTCTGCAGGGACTTGGCTTGAAACCATCATGAAGGAGACAGATTCTAATTAAATGTATGTGATAAAATTATAGCCAGGACCACTGCATTTCCCAAGAGAGGATTTGTTGAGGTGGTTGGGAAGAGGAGACAGTTACTAGCTTCCTAGACCTAGACCTAGACCTAGACCTAGACAGTTACTAGCTTCCTAGGCCTTTCAGAGAAAGCCTCGGAGTCAGCCTGGGCTCTGAGCCTTCCCTGCAAGGGTCCCCTTGTTTACACAGTACCAGGGAAGGTGAGAGACGTGGAAGCAGGACTCCAGATTTCTCTGCTTCTCTAGTGGTCATCTTGACCTTGAACAGACCTCTAACCTGATACAGCTTCTATATGCCTTCCCTGCACAGGGATACACGTTCTTTACCTTGTAGCTCTTTGCTCTTGTAGGAGAATGGGGGGTAGGCAGCATAAAGCAGCAAATGCTCCTTTTAATTTATTACCTGTTTGGGCTGCCATCAAAACTCACATGCCTTGGAACATTTGTGGTGCAAGAGAAAGGAAAAGTTGCCTCATTTCTCAGCTCTAGTCGTGTGAATGAAGTCACGAGTGGGCACCACGTCAGAGCGTTAAGCACAGATAACGTACTGGCGTAAAAGGCCTTCCCCTTCTCTCCCTGGAAACTAACTGCAAGGGATTGCACCAAATTGCAAACTCCGGGGGACACTTACCACTTTGTAGTTTCTGTAAATGGTGCCCCCTGGATTTGTCATTCACCGTGGCCCTGCTGGTGTTCGGTCGTACTGCTGGGTTGAGAACCGAAAGCCCAGAGATCTGGTCTCTGCATCACCAGCTATGTGACACCTGAGCAAGTCACATCTCTCTGGCCTTCATTTTCCTCGTAAATAAGTTTTCTGAATTAACTTGGAAATTAAATTCCCTTCTCTGTCTCCACATCCCTGAATTTTGAAGCTATAAACCATCATTCTGTCCTCAGTGTCTTGCCATCCCAAGGTTGGCCAGCCTTGATAAGACACCCATGATGTGAAGGCGGCCTCCACTGGCATGATAGCACTGGTCAGAGCAGATGTGGGCTTCGGACAGGAACGTGGCAGAGGGGGCTAAAGAAAGGGAAAGCTACCCTGCAGGCACAAGGTGGAACAAGAAAGCCATGGCTTAGGCCAGGTCCCCACTCTGCTTGTTTTCGTACTTGTCTGTGGCTTCAGAACCTTCTGACACACATGCATGCGGTACACCCAGGAGGTGCAGTCACTTCCCTCACCAGAGTAACCAAGTGAAATGCAAACATGCTTTGAGGTCTCTGTCTGGCCAGGTATCTCCAAGCCTCCGTCCCCATTTCTTTTTCTTTTTCTTTTTTTTAAAAGATTTTATTTATTTATTTGTCAGAGAGAGAGAGAGAGAGAGAAAGTGAGCACTTGGAGACAGAGGCAGAGGGAGGCAGAGGGAGAAGCAGGCTCCCTGCTGAGCAAGGAGCCTGATGTGGGACTCGATCCCAGGACGCTGGGATCATGACCTGAGCCGAAGGCAGCTGCTTAACCAACTGAGCGACCCAGGCGTCCCTCCCTCCCCGTTTCTAATTAAAAATTTTTCTTCTCTTTCCCTGGTTCCTTTAGCAGTGTCTTTCTTGGCCCTCCCTCCTTTCTTACTCCAGACTCTCCCAATTCATCCCAATTCATCCCCTTAAAGAGATGAATTGGAAGAATATGCTGTCATGTCAGAAGGAAGCCATTGTCAATTCACACAGGCAAAGCTAATAGGATAAAGTATTATCCGACTTCCTTTAAGTCCAGAAATTAAGTCTTCTTGCAATGGTAATAGATTAGAACTTGTAACCACTGCAGCCGGTAGGCTGCAGGAACCGGCTGTTAGTATAAGAGGCCTCAGCTCCATTTCAGGGCCTGTGCTGGGCCTTTTGTGAGGGACGCACTGAGCATTCCTGCAAACACTGCTGCACTCTCTGTGCCGGGACCCGCCTCTGGAGGGCTGCCTGTAACTCACTCGGTTCATTTACAGGGCGGAATCTGAGTGGGAGAAGCTGTCCGATTGGTCTTAACAAACCCAGATGAGTAGGTAGGTGAAGGGAAGAAATCAGGGCCTTGAAGACTCTAGGAAGAAGTAGCCGGAGGCCTGGAAACCAAACTGCACAGAGAACCGTTACTGTGTGAAAGCTCTTCTCAGTCATCCTTGCTGACTCATTGAGCAGGTAGAGTGACTTATCTAGTGACTAAACCAGTACCGGCGCAGACATAGGGAAACCAGAGGTGAGATCTTAAAGGAATTTTAAGAGACTAGATGAAGAACTTGCCTTGGAAGAGGAAACCACATGAGAACTACTGGAAGAAGAGTCATCAATCTTCTAGAATGGAAGGATCTTACAAAAATGTCCTAGGTCCTGTTGTGGCAGATGATTGTACTCAGATGGGGATTATGGAGGGACACCCCCCGATAGAACAGTTACCCGAGGGCACTGCTTATTAATGGGATTATAAGGTGAATGGGTATTAAAGAAACGAGTGGACCAGTGACTGTTCCTTTGTTATTTAGTGATCAGAACTTTCGTAATTGTTCTAGTACTGTTCCTGGGTACACAATGAATGACCATGAAGGTACCTCAGTCCTACTTTACTCCATCTAGCCCCACACCGGGCATTAGAGCAGCCTCCCAGCTCAGTGGTTCCCTACTACAGGGTCAAAAATCTTCGATAAGTTAAGGAAGACACCGTCCTCTCAAATGCTAACAGTCTTTGACAAGAGAGTTCCTCCCAGGGATATCCCCCACAGGCCTTGCCCTAATCTCTCTGACTCACTGCCAGGGTCCATGTGCACTGAACTCACAGTCATCACCATTTTTATGGGAAAACACAATTTATATAATACCCTCCCTCTGGAGTAATACTCCTTTTGTGGATAAACAGTGACTTGCACCAACCTTTTCTGTGAAGAGAAGTGAGGGACTAGATTCAGAGCGGACCCCTTAATGAGGCTCTCAGGGTCAGGATTAGATTACAGGCCTAAGGGCTGGCTTGCTTCCCCCAAGCAGGGGACAGCCTACAGGATAGAGAACAGGACTGTTGTGGGTAGGTGGTTTGGCCCAAGTACTGACAGCAGAGCTGGCATGTACCGGAGGATAAAACCTGTGATCATCCTAAAATCTAATTCTAGCCACTCATTAGGAAATCAAAATGTATTCTCTCTTAGGCTTCTCTTGGAGAGTTGATCTCCCTGCATTTCTTCTCTGTTCCATGCCATGAATTTCACACTTAACAGTCCTCCCCCATCTGGGGTCCAGCCAGCCTCTTGCTAGCTAGGACAGGAATCTCCCTGGCTTTCCTCCTTAACTGCATTGCAGACCCTTAGCCTGTGTAGCTGCCATAAAGCTCTGTTCTGTTCTCACTTGCTCAAGTTATGGTGCTTTTTTTTCTTTTCCTGTCTGTACTTTCTCCAAGCCCTCTAATTCTGTTCTGAAGCCCCAATAGCTCCTCTCTCTGCTGCCTTCTCCGTCCTGGTACCTCGCCCCTCCCCTGCCCTTGATAAGGTATCCTGACCGTGAAACAGGGAGAGGTGGAGAAGACTCTAGGAAGTTTATCCTCTCAGTAAAGGACCAAGGTTTCTGAGATAAATGTTTCCTGGCCAGCCCTCAGCTTGTGCATCATCAAGAACACACCTTTCCTATCTTCCCGGCTTACGGCAAGGAAAGGTAATCTATTCCCGGACTAAAAACAGTGCCTTGGGCCAGCTAGAGAGCTGGATGAGGGAGCAGAGCACAGAGCGCTATTTTCCTGGGTAGAAAGGACAACCCATCTTTCCCACTGGGTCTGTGCTTATAAAGATAGTGCTGTCCCACTGTCCCTGACTTCTCGATAAGCATCCTTCCTTTCCGGAATAGCTCCATAAGCATGTTCTCTCTCTGGGGACAGATGAGGTTCTAGAATAAAGGTGGTGATTGAGGAGGGCTGGTCAGTTGGTCTATATTCTTATGTTTATCATCAAATAACTACCAACAATACAGCACTAAGTTACCATTCTGAGTGTGATTTTATTTATATAATTTCAATTCTCACAACAACCTATGAAGTAGTGAAGTGAAGATAACTATGATGTCCATTTTACATATGAATAAGCGGAGTATTTGTCCCAAGTCACACAGATAGGAAGTGATGGAGCTGAGATTCAACCCAGGAATACCAGATCCAAAGTCTGTGCTTGTAAGCACTGTGCTGTGTTGCTTTGCAAATATGTATGTTTCACTGATCTGGTCCCTGAAGCATTTATCCCTGCTCCAAGAAGCAGCTCACTTCATTTTAATTTAAAGCAAAGATGAAAACAGCCTTAATCTACAGCGCGAACCATTCCTCACCTCCTCAAGGGTAATGGGTGCTTTCTGAATGATAGAGACCAGGAGAGGTGCTTTTGGGCCAAAAGCTGCCTTGCATTTTAGCTGAGGCAGGATTTAGAAATGGCATGAACGGTGCCTGCATTAGCCGATGGCATGGAGTGCTGAGTGCCAGCAGAGGAGATAAAATCAGACATATGTTTGGATATAAATGTTCTCTCTCTTTCTCTCTCTCTCTCTCTCTCTCTTTTTCTTTTTCTCTAATTTTAATCCCCTGCTGCTTTGTTGCAGTAAAATGTTGTTGGGGCCTTAATTGTGGGCTCTGGACCCCTGAGATAGTATCGCCTGGGCTGTGGGGGCTGTGTAAGTTCCCCTTAGCCCTCTCCTAGCCACTATCCATCTCCACAGAAGGAAACCAAAGCTCTCCACCGTGAGTAGCATGGACTCTGGACCTCTTCCCCGCCACCAATGGGGATCGTTTGACCAGGGACTCTACGACATTGTTCTCCCAGCACCCAGCAAGCCACTGGCCTCAATACCTGTTAAACAGCCACGAGAAAGCTAATGTCTCCAGGCCTTACAAACTATCCTGTCTGCTCTCCCTTCTCTGATAATAAGATGCAGCATAAGACCAAGGAGTGACAAAGGCCTAAAGGAGATTATGGGAGTAGCAGCCACAGCATGGCACTTAGAGAGCTCGGGTGGGGTGGGCATTGTGGAGGAGAGGAGTTAAGGAGCTCCCCCCCACCCTGGTCCCCCTCTCCCCCCACCCCTGGTCTCATTGTTGAGCCAAATAGGCAGAAGGCATTCCACTATGGAGGACTTACTCTGATAGGTGCTTTAAGAGCTCTGTCACTCCTCTACTCAGCCAAGCTTCCAAGGCTGAGGTTGGGAGAAGGCCAAGCTACCCTTCCCTTTGTGAACACCCTGCCTTATCACCCTGTCTCTGGCAGCCATCTGCCGTTGAACCTCAGGATCGGAAGCTGTTCTGTGCAGTCCTGAGAATCTAACTCCTTAGTGAGCACATGTGGCCCTCGGGCCAGCTGTGGGGCGCCTGTGGTCAGAATTCTGGTCAGACCCGGGAGGCCAGTAGAGCCAGTCCTGAAGGAGACAGCACCTCTAAGCAGAGTACACATCATTGTCTGTAGGGAGGTCGTCCCATTTCCACTGCGTATCAGCCAGGAAAGAAACAGGTTCTTGAAGGCTCAGAAGAGCCTGAGTAAGGAAGGCCCATGTGCCTCGGGAGCCCAGAGATCTGGGTTTCAGTCCCACCTCTTCCACTAAAAGCAGTGCGACCTTGGAGGTATCTTTCCATTTCTCTGGGGCTGTTTCCTTGACCAGACAGTGTAAAAAGGATTAGATGAAATGATCTTTCATGACCCTTAAAGAATTCTGTAACTTCGTATAAGCAGCAGCAGTCTTTCGCTCTAATGTGTTGCTACAACTACTCCCCTAAAGAACTACCAACCCATGTCCCATTCTTAGGTGACAAACCCTGTAGCTTGGCCGCCGGGCCTGAGGATGAGTCACCAGCACAGCATGAAAGCTACTGGAACTCATGGGACTCCTCTCTGAAAAGCTGTCCCAGGTGCCTGCTACAAAGGAGGACATACCCAACGTTACAGCATTGGAGGCTTGCTCCTCTAAAAGCTGAAACACTGCCCAAGTCGAGGAGTGGACCCAGTGGGGAAGGGAACTACCCTTGCAGCTCTAAGGAAGCTTATTCCCAGGAGCCATATTCTCAGTCTCCCCCACCTTTCAGGTTCCTTCTAGAAAGCACTTCTCCCTCAGATTCCAAGATGGCAATATGCTCAGCCCCCAGGACACATGCGTTTGTTTTTACGACTCTTCTGCAGGAATGTTTTGGGACCATTTCTGTACCCCTGCCCTCAGATCTCTGGTTCAGCCACAGACACTTGATCATTCCAGAGCCAGTGTATAATCTCAGACTATCCAAAAGGAGGGGCGGAAGGAAATCAATCAACCCCACACCCTCTGTTCCTGAAGCAGCTACTTTCACCACAGTTGCCCCTGAGTGTGTCCCCAGGAAGCTGCCCTAAACAGCCTAAGTTGCCTTGTGGCACTGGGCAAGGGATCTTCTCTCGCCTTTCCAGCTGGTCCTGGCCAAGTCCCACCCTTTACTCTGCTGCAGTTTTCTCCTTGTGTTGGGGGTAGGGTGGCAAAGGGGAGGCTGAGGGAAACGTTTATGTAGAGCCCAGAAATGTGACTGGCAGTATCTAAACGTGCACCATGCACGCATGCTGCCACACACCCCGGTACCCAGAAATTACACATACCTCTACCCAGGGGATGAAGAATTGGCCCTTTCTTAGCCAACTGCTGCAAAGTGCTGCCTGCCTCTCTGCCCGCTCAGTGCCAGAGAGCTCACACCCACTCAGTGCCGATTCCCTGCATCAGTATAAAAGCGCTGAAGAGACGCAGGGTCCCGGTTCATGCAGCTTCCCTGGACGTCATCACTCGGGAAGCGTCAGAAGACAGACACCCACCACCACCACCAAGACATGTTTGGCTATTTGGCACCCAGAGAACAGAAGGAACATTGCCTGTGGGAAATTTAAGCCAAACAACATTACCACAGACCTCTTAAATCCAGGTCCCCCAGGGTCCCTGGGCAGAGCCGGTGCTGCCTGACCAGCAGCTTCTGCTGAGGTGGCATTTAACTTCTGGCCCGGTCCCAGGAGCTGAGGCTGACCCATTTCCCCTGCTTTTCCAGGGCATCAGGAATTTAATTCTACCCCCAACAAAGCCAGGGACTAACACACTTAGCTGGTGGAAGGTGCACTAGAATCGGGGTGCTTTTATTTAAGCTAAGGAAAGATTGTTGACAGCTTTAGCATTTTTAACATTGCCTTCCCCTCCCACCTTACCTCTCCCCTCCCCTCCCCTTCCCTTGTTTTCTTTAAATAGAAATGACTTGGTTGATGCTGGTAAGAACCTATATGATCTTATTCAATTTAACCCTTTGGGGACATTGAATTAAAAATTGAACAATATTTATTAAAATACAAAAATACACTTTTCTCACATTACAATCAGTGTTCTTTTGTTGGCATTCCCCCCCACCCACCCATCCCACCCCTTTCAAATCTGAACCCTTTATTTCTTTTTAAAGCTAAAATAATAAATGAAAGAAGTTACAGCATTAAATGGACCAGAATAACAGAGATCTCTGCCTTCACCGCCCACACCCACCCTTTCTCCTCCACCTCCTCCTGAGGTAGGCCTGGGAGAGGGAAGCCTTCCCCTCATTGCGCTACGTTCAACAGGACTCCTCGCAGAACTCGCTTCTTGTGTGCATGTGTATCACTCTTGTTTTAACTGTGGATTTCACATCTTTTTTGTGAACCATCCTATTCCGTCAAGGTTTCACTGTACTTTAAATGAGCCTGTGCCCTTTTTCTCTCTCCACTTATGTTCTGTCTCCACCCCATCCCCACAACCAGTTGACATCAGCTGTAATAATCCCTAATGAATCAGCATTTAGAATAGTCACCAAATCACAAGCATGAGAAAAGCTTCCACTCCCCCAAGCTCCCCAGTCCCAGCCTCTCCTCCTTCTCCACCTTAAAACAAACAAAACCTTTAAGAAAAATCATAAAATGCCATCATTGTCTACAATCATTTGTCAGATACCGGGAACAACAGGTGGACATGGCACAATGCTAATTTATGGCCTCCTATGAATACATTCTCTCTGCTTCTGCTCTCCCTTCCCACCCCCCTCTGCTGCCGCACCCCCTTCAGGGGCCTCCTCCCTCTCAAGGGAAACCCTGAATAGACACAAGCCCCACAAAGAGTGGGTTAAACCCATCTGCAGGAATCTGGTGCAATGTGAAAGCATTTGACTGAGAGCTACGCCAGCTCCCTTCCTTCTCTGCTCCTTCCCGAGGCGCGCTGTCAGGCGGGGCACACGCATGTCCCAGTGCACAAACCCAGGGGACTTGTGCACATGGACAGACGGAAAGATTGAGCCCCTTTAGGGAGTTATTTGAATTTTGATGGTTTTCCTGTTTAAAACACAGTTACAGAGCTATCTTCCCCTCGGATTCTGAAGAAAAAAAATTATTGCCTCTCAACATTTTGGCACAGTACAAATTCTTGGTGCTTTTTTGTATTTTTAAAATAAGATAAATCTGCAAAGACAGCTCTCAGCTTAAGAAAGGTGTCTATAGAAATGGGTAGTCCTGTATGCTATGAAGCATCTTCTAAAACATGGCAGCCTGCCCCCCACCCCTCAGCAGCCCGCACCTCTTTAGGGATGTTTGTTTTAGCTTAGCTTAGCAGTTTCAGCCTCAGATCAGAAATCCCTTCTGGCATCATAGCAAGTTGACTTGCGGCTTCAGCCCCACAGCGTTCCCAAGAACCCCACTCCCCCTTTAAATAGAACTTACAAGTTAGAAAATAGTTTTGTTTTGATTTTTTGTTTTTAAATTTTAATATAATCTGTTTCTTTTACCAGCCCATAGATTTAATATATAAGCATATACAAGAAAAAGTCTCTCCCCACTCTGTACAAAAGTTGCTGTCTCGTGTGTGTGTGTGTGTGTGTGTGTGTGTGTGTGTGTGCATTCTATTGCATTTTATAAGTTTTTGGGGGGAGGGGGAGTCATATTTGAGTTTCCTGTACCTTGTCCTTGGTATGGGTCTGAATTATATAAGGTTCAGAGATTGTGGTGACTGTGGGGTGCAGAGAGTTCCCCAGGCTGTTTTCTGTCCAGTGGGCCCCATGTGCTGGTTTGTAGGTGTTGTAGTTAATATGGTCATGAATTGTGGGCAGCACTACTGCCCCCTCACCTGATACACTGGATGGAGCTGCTGTTGCCGCTGCAGACGCTGCCGCTGGGATGTCTTCATCCACCTGGATAATCTCAACTGTCCGGGCGGCTGTGACCGTACTCCTCTGCTGGTGCCGCTTGCGAAGTTTATAGAAGACAATCAACATGGCGGCAGCTAGCAGAGTCACTGCCACAAAGCAGCCAATGATGATCTTGGTGGTCTTCATGACTTCATCCAGGCTGGTCTGCATCTTATCATTGGTGTCTGTCGCGGGTACCTGCTTGGGCACACGGGTGGTCTGGATGAGCACCGTGGTAGAGGTGGTATACGCTGGCTGATAACCAGTGGACGTAGTAGGAACAGGCTTGTACTTGCGCGTTGTATCCTCAGGTGAGATCTCGGTGGTCTCCACTGTGACAGTGGTGAAGAAGCTGTAGTTGGAGGTGTTGAGCTCGGCCGTGCTCACGTTGAGGTAGGCCGAGGCGTTGGAGTTACCGGCCACATTGGTCACCATGCATGTGTATACCCCAGTGTCTGAGAGCAGCACGTGAGAAAAGTTCAAGGTGCCGTCGTTGAGGACAGAGATCCTTGGGTGGCGGGAGGCGTGGCTGAGCACTGTCCCATTGGGCAGCAGCCACTTCACAGAGGACATGGGGGGAGTCCGACACTTAAGTTCCGCCATCCGACCCTCGGAGATGTTGAGGTCCCGCGGGGCATCCATGATGAAGGGGGCAGAGCACTGGAAGGAGGCCTGGTCCACCTCCACCAGGTAGCGGCCCCGCATGTGCAAGGGAGCGTGACAGCGGCCACAGCAGGTAGAATTGGTGGGTATGTACTCCCGAAGCCACCAGGCTAGCCACAGAATGTCACAATCGCAGTTCCAAGGATTGTGGTGCAGGTGCAACTCCACCAGGTACCTCAGTGGGGTGAAGAGGTCATGGGGCAAAGAAGAGAGGTTATTGTGGGCCAAGTTGAGTTCCACAAGCGAGGCCAGCCCATCAAAAGCATTTCGCTCAATCAGGCTGACCTGTGAGTTCATGACCCACAGCTTCTTGAGGGAGCTTAGGCCATGGAAGGAGCCAGGCCTGATCTCAGGAAAGTGGTTGCCTGACATCTCCAGCTCCTCCAGCCCCACCAAGGGGGTGAGATTGGGCATATCTTTAATGTTGCACATGCCCAAGTTCAGATACTTGAGGTTGAACAGTCCCTCAAAAGCGCCCTCGGAGATATACTCCAGCTTCTTTAGCTCCCCCAAGTCCAGGCGCATGAGGGAGGGCACCCGGTTGAAGGCATAAGAGGGGATGCTTTCTATGGGGTTGTTGCGAAGCCAGAGCTCCCGAAGCTTGGACAGGTACTCAAAGGCCCCACTGGGGATGACCGTCAGCCAGTTGTCGAACAGCTCCAGGGTGTTGAGGCTGGCCAGGCCGTTGAAGGCCCCCACCTCGATCTGCCGGATGGAGTTCCTGCCCAGCTGCAGGACCTCCAGGTGGTGGAGGTGGCGGAAGGTGTCGGCCTGGATCATCTGGATGTTGTTTTCCATGAGGTTGAGGTACCGGGTGTTGGAGGGGATACCCTGAGGGACCTCGGAGAGGCCCCGGCGGGTGCACACCACCTTGCTGAACTGGTTACTGCACGAGCAAACGGATGGGCAGTTCTGGGGCCCGGAGGAGGCGGCAGCGGCGATGGCTGCACACAGAATCCACACTTGCGCCGCGAGGTAGACGACGGGGAGCAGGACGGCATTCCAGGTGTGGTGCACAGTTACCTGCCACAAGAGCTTCATGGTGTGGCACGTTCATAATTCACCATCGCCTGGGATTTTGGCTCGGAAAGGAGAACCAGCCCTACCCCGGCTTAAATGAGCTAGGAGCTCCTCTTTCCATCTGGAGAAGGAGGTGGGGAGGGGGCGATTAGAGAGACGGAGCAGACCAGCGGGGGGCGCGGGGGGGGGATCATGCCCAACTAAAGCGTGGCCCCTGTCTCCAGCCTCCCCTCAAGGCAAACCCTTGGAACGCCGCGACTTTCTCTCCCCCGTGGCAACCATCCCCACCCAGTGAGTCGCTGTCACCTACCTCGGAAGGAAGGAATTGGCGTGGTGTCCTTAAGCGTTCTCCGCGGGAGCCGGCCACGTCGTTGCCATTCTTACTTCTTAGTTTTAATTAACAAAAGGGGGAAGTCGAGGGGGTGGGGAGGGCAGAGGGGAGGGGTGGGGAGGGGAGGGGTGGGGGAGACAAAATGGCTTCTAGTAAATCCCGAGCAGGCTACGGCGGAGCGGCGGAGTTGAGGCGCGCCGGGGAGAGCCAAGGCCCGGCGGGCTATGCAGGTGCATGCCCCCCCCTCAGCCCGAGGAGCGGCGCCACCAGCGCTTTCCTGCTTTGTCCTTGGACCCTGGCACCGGCTCGCACCAGCCGCGGGGGAAGCCGCTTCATCGCCGGAGCGTGCCTCCGGCGCCCCCAGCCCGCTCCCGCGGCTGCCGCCCGGCGGGGGTGAGGGGGCGCCCCGAAGCCTCCCAGGCCGCGCTCGCTCGCTTGCTGCTGCTGCCGCGCTGCCCCCCCGCCTTGTGTCGGTGGCTCCTGACCGGAGGCAGCTGGTGCAGTCGTTCGCTCGCGGGGCTGCGAGAGTTAAGAGGAGGTGTTCGAGGCTCCTTCGCCCTCCCCAGACACACACCCCCTTCGTCCCTCGCCTCTTCTCTGAAGGGTTAAAAAGAACCAAAACCGGGCTTAGTTTCCTAGTCCGCCGCGTGCCGGCGCGAGGAGCAGCAGTTCGTCCAGCCCCCGCGGGTCAGCGGCGTGGAGGCAGCGCCGGGACCGGCTCCGCCGGCCAGAGGAGCGCGCGGCGGCCGGGTCGCGCCGGTACCGCAGGCCCCTTCAGGGAGTCCGGGGGCGGGCGCGGGTCCGGCGGCGGCGGCGGCGGCGGCGGCGGCCTCAGCCCCCGGTGGCGCGCGACCGCCCGCCGCCGCCCGCCGCAGCCGGGCCCCCGGCGCGCCGCCGGCTCTGGCTTTGTGCGGAGGCAGCGAGTTCCGGGCTTTGGCTCGCGGCGCCTTCAGTGGCTGCGCCGCCCGCGGACTGCTGCAGCGGCCCGAGCGCTGGCGGCGGCGACGGCGACGGCGGTGGCGTGAGCAGCGGGGGTCGCGGCTGCGGGGAACGCTCCGGAGCCCGAGAACATGGTCCGCGCTCGCTAGCGGCGGCGGCGGCGGCAGCAGCGGGGCCCCTGCGCTCGGCGCCCACCGTCTCCTCCTCGCGCCGGGCTCGCGGTGTTGCAGGCAGCAGCCACGCAGACTGCTCTCTCATCCTTTTGTCCTTCAGTCAGAACGTGAATGTACTGCTGACGCATACTGTTCTGGGGAGAAGATTAGCGTGATGCAGTGCTCTTATGTATGAACACCGCTCCCCCTCCGCTGCCTGCCCTCGAGGGGTTAACGCCGGCGCCTTCCAGCGCCGCGCCGCGCAGCCCCGAGCTCCGCGCCTCCGTCCGACTCCCTCCCTCCCTCCCTTCCTTCCTTCCTTCCTCCCTTCCTTCCTCCTTCCTCTCTCTCCCCCACCCCCCACCCCCCTCCCCGGCGCTTCCTCCCCGCCCCCTCTAGACGAGCGGAGCGGAGCGGGCGAGCGAGCCGGAGTGAGCGTCAAGTGAGAGGCCGCGCTCAAGTCGCAGGCGTTCGCAGCTATTTTGGTCCAGCCGAGGGAGCCGCCGGGTGGCCGCTGATAGGCTGGAGCGGCGGGGCTGCGGCGGGAGAGACCGCGGCCCGTGCCCCGCCCCCGGGCGCCGGGCCCCCTCCGGCTCCCGACGCGATGGGCTCAGGGGGCCGGGAAGCGGGCGGCGCGGCGGGGCTGCTGCAGTTGGCCGGCCTCCCGCCCGGACCGCGTCATCCTCACCCCCACCGACTGCTGACGGGGCGCCTGGCCGTGCGGCCCGGGCAGCATACGCGGAGTTCGGAGCTGCATGGTGGGGACGCGAGGGTGGCTGGGGCTGCTTGGAGCCAGAGGACCGAGAGCCTGGGCTCCGCGGCCCGCCCCGTGCTACTGCACGGGTGCCTCTTTGTCCTGCCTCTTCCCTTGCAAATTTCCTCACCCCTTCTCGGCTTTAACTTTGAAATGATAGTTTTCTTAATGAGGGTTGCAGGGAGGGCAGAAGGTGGAAGGAAAGACCAAGTGCGAGGAACCCGGGCAATGACGACCTGGGACAGCACAGCAGCCTGCAGGAAGGATTGAGATGAACTCCGCGAAACCACGGGAGAACCCGTTCACTCACGACGGAGCCTCAGCCAACACTTCTCACTCCTTTTACCTCGAAGTCCTGGGTCGCCCTTTCCCCTCCCCAAGCCGGGTGAATGGAGAGGGGTGGGTCTTAAAGCCTTCTACCCCAGGGCTTCACTAGCTCCTCTTTGTTGCTGGATCTCTGAGAAGAACTGCATAACAACCTGCTCCCACTTCTGGGGAAGAGACACCCTGGGGCATTGGACAGACCGGTGCAGGAGAGCAGGACTAGGTCAGCCTTTTCCCCCTGAAAAAGACTGCCCTTTTTTCTGCCTAGTGGGGGTGGAGCCATCTGTGGCTAAGCCCTGGGAAAGCTGTAGAATATGGCATTGGTTTAGTATTGCTTCTTTTGGGGTGGGGGGGCTGCCTCCAGACTCTCCTCCCTTGTGCCCCGCCCCTCCACCTTGACAAGCTTGCTCCTTAGGTAAACCCCCGTCACCTGCATGTGGGCTAATGCCAAAGAATGAGGAGGTCGTGGATTTCCCAGCTCTCAGCATTCTACCGCCCCGGTATCTCAGGATTGTCTGCTGCCCAGTAACCTGGGTTAGGGAATATGCCCTTAAATATGCCAGGGAATTCCTGAATTCCTAGAAGCAGATCTACTGTAAGCAAGCTAGATTCCCTACTGATTACCAAGACCTTTTGATCATGCATTTGCAGTAAAATAGTAACAACTTTAATAGTTAATATGTTTCCTAAAATTACACAGTAAGTGGCAGAGCCAAGATTTGAACCCTGGCAGGTAGCGGATGTGTAGAAACTTGGGCTTGGAGGTAATTCTCCAGTTTGCTCCCAGTCGATGAGAATTCTGGTTTCACTTATCCACCTCAAAAGTCATTTACTAGGATGTTTATCTACTACTGCTCTCCAATATAGTAAGAATAGATGGTTGGGTGGAGAGAGAGAGAGATCTTTCTGTACCCTTGTTTAATCTTTGTTTCTCCAGTGAAGTAATTGCCATAGTTGCCTCCATTTTACAGGTGGAGGTCCTGATCTTGGGCAGGCAAATAATACACTAAAGGTCATACATCCACAAAACAACAGAGCCAGCATTTCAATCCAGTCCTCTAACCCTGAGCCCGGTGTTTTCATCACTAGCAGAAGTGTTGTGTCTACGTTGCAGAAAGTAAATGACAGAAGTGGGGGTGGGGTGGCTGTATAAAAAAAAAATTCAGTGACGGGTATGTGAGAAATAGAACAGAGGGTGGGAGAGGAAGGGCTGAGAAAATACATCTTTCAATTTGTTTTACTCCCAGTGACTAGTTAAGAGAAAGAATGAGAGAAGTGGAGGTGAGTCAGACCCTGGTACTAGGCTTCATCTGGGCTCTTTGGTGGCTCCTTTTGCTTTCTTGGCTAAAGCCCCATCTGTACATCATCAGCTTCAAGCAGGACTCTACCAGCTTACAGACCACGGAATGTAAATCCTATCTGGACAGGGATCTGGGCAGGAGAATCAGAAGCCCACCGGTGAATGGTTCCCGTCCTTTTCACAGCTGGCATCGAGCTGGTAGGATGCCAGAGGGCGCCCCAGCCAGGGACTAATGGCACCCTGGAATATGACTCCCTTTACCTCCTCAGGCGAAAGAGGGGCTCTGCCCAGACTATTTCCTGCCAGCGCAGGCAAACTCAGACCCCATCTGTTCACTCCGGGCACTGCAAATGAAAGGTGGTGGCCCCATACTGTATAGGTGGATGGAAGGGTGGGCTGCCTTGGGTCAAACCAGTACTTAGTAATGAGGTTGTCTCCCAGTAAATATTTGTGAGTGATGGATGACCGTGAATATGCCCAAGCTTGGTGCAGCACGTGGAGTTCTTGATGGGGCTGCTTTGCCCTCCGTAGGCCAGCTGAGCTGAGAGCGCACCATAGAAGTTGTGGGCTAGACTGAGGCGGCTCTGGAGCCATGGAGGCGCACAGCCTCTTTTAACCAGCTCCGAAACCTCTAACCCTGTGACCTGAATGTCATCTGGCCATCATCCATTGCTCTTCACAGCCCCAGGTCCTGATAGCTCCCTTGATTTGGAGTGGTGCAACCTGGAAACAGAAAGAAGAGGAAGGCTTCAACTTTGAGACGAAGAGAAGGAAGAAACACTGGGTTGAGAATGTTGTCACTTGTGATTTCACACAGAGAGAACTGTGACAAAGCCAGAGAGAACTGAAGAAGCCAGCCACTGATGAGGCAAGGCTTTTGTCCGCAACTTGGTACCTGCCCAAAAGTTGGGATACCTGAGTTCTACTCTCCTTTCTGCCACTGGGTAGATGCTGTTACAGATCTTAAAACAGCCTCAAACATTGGTTTCTTCATCTGAAGGAAATAGACTAGAATAATCCCACCAGCTCTCATAATCCCTGGTTCTCACCTCTTCTCAGATACATAGGTCTGTGAAGAAGGTTGATCCATTGGGATGATAGCCAAGACTTGGAAATGAGCCACACAGTGGAAGAGAGTGTTTCCTTTAGTTTAATCTAGAGATCACAGTGCCAGAGCAGAGTAGATCACACTTTATTTTCCCAGCTACTAAAAAGGCTGATAGATCACAGAATGTTAAAAGTTAAAGGTATCTTGGAGATCATCTGGACTTGACCTCTCATTATTGTCATTAATAAAGTTCAGAGAAGCATAGTGACTTGCCTAAAGCCACATGGTTGACTAACATCAGAGTCTGTCATTTTTGAGCTCCATCCATCAGTCGGATACATCCAACAGTGTATTAGCATTGAAGCCTGGGGCTTGAAGATATTTCCAAATGCCTGTCTTCTGTGGTCTTACATGCAGGTGCTGTCATTATACTCTGTTGGACTGGGATCAAGATGGGTCTTCGATAGAACCAGTCTGCCATTCTGAGTGACTTTGGAATCCTAATAAGAAGAGAAAGAAATGGAACCCCAGGGAACTCACTCTAAGGGGACCCAGGACTACCTCACTCAGCCAGGGTAATTGGGCTCATGGTAAAGCCCAGAGCTAGACTACTCGGCACCCTGACGTGCATCCCTGAGCCATTATCCCGAGCAGCCACTAGATGTCCACAATGCCTCATAGGGTTTGCCAGGAGTGAGCAATCTTCGGCAGGCTACTATCTTGGCCTCCCAATAGGCTTTTGGGTCCCTTACGTTAGGTCCATCAGTAGAAGATCACAGATGCTCTGAACCTCTAGTTCCCATTTTCAGTACCGTTGGGCTGCCAAACCCTACTCAAGCACCTTTTCCATTTTTGTACTTTTTATTCTTCCATTTGAGCAAAGAACAGAACAATAGCAGAGGAAGAAAATGGTTTCAGAAAACAGGAAGAAAGGAAGAGAAAAAATTGTATGGAAATTATCCTCCACAAATGAAGGAAAGACATCAATTGATTGGTGAATCAGCAACAACAGAACAGTATAAGAAACCATCTGTATGGAAATGGTCACCTCTTACCCAAGGCAGTGAACACATCATGTGTGCCCGAGCCCCCTTGCGTTTGCATCTCTCCCTCTCCCCCATGTATGCAACTCCCCCTGCAGGGTGAGCAGGTCACGAAGTCTTTAGTGGATAAGGTTGCCATTGCAAAATAATAGTAAAGATTCGTTTTCTTGGCTGTGATCCTTTAGCAAAGCCATGGCTGTGCTGTTACTGCACACAGTCATAAAGGAAATGGATTTTAATCCTTGAGCCCAATGAGTCAAGGTGACACAATTGTTCTAGAAGGACCCACTCTTCCACACGCCCTCAGAATCCACTGTTCTTTTCCCCCAAGAACTCTGGTCTTCAAAGAAGGAAGTGGACAAAAAAGCACTTTCTCTGCAGGTCCCATCCAGAGCAATTTGCAAAAACCTAGGCAAAGAAGAGACAAGATGCTTAATAAGAATGGCAGAAAAAACTCTAGAATGGAAGGGCCTTTCCCTCTCCTGAGGCTAGTTTCCTAGGGCTTACAGTTTCTTTGTGGGCTGCCAGACCTGAGTGAAGGGAGAAACCTCCCAATGCCCCCCACGGTCTCCTCTTTTGGAATAGTCGGTTTGGTGCCCATTTTAGCCACAACCTCCTGTGTGTTCAAACACACCAGAGGTCCAGCCAGATGCCTTAGAAATGTTCACCTCTGCGGGTGCACTGGCCCACTATAGGCTCTTGTATTCTGGCCTTCTCTTTAACTCCTTTTGTAGGCAATAACAGTAATGATGTGAATAGCGGTTTTTACTTGGGAGTTCTTACACATGTAATCCTCACAGCTTTCATATGCTGGGTATCATTAGACTCCCCATTCTGCAGATGAATTTAAGCTGCTTTCTCAGGGTCACAGAACTAGTAAGTGACTGTGGTAGTTTCTTGAGGCTGTCATAACAAATTACCAAATATTTGGTGGCTTAAAACTTCAGTAATGGGGCACCTGGGTGGCTCGGTTGGTTAGGCGACTGCCTTCAGCTCAGGTCATGATCCTGGAGTCCCGGGATCGAGTCCCGAGTCGGGCTCCCTGCTCGGCAGGGAGTCTGCTTCTCCCACTGACCTCTCTCCTCTCATGCTCGCTCTCTCTCATTCTCTCTCTCTATATATATCAAATAAATAAATAAAATCTTGGAAAAAAGAAAACTTCAGTAATGTATTATCTCATGGTTCTGGAGGCTAAAATCACAAAATCTGGCAAGGCCATGCTCCCTTCAAGGGCCCTAGGGGAGAATCTGTTCTTTGCCTCTTCCAGCTTCTGGTGACAGTCGCATTCCTTGACTTGTGGCTGCATCACTTTGATCTCTGCCTGTGTGGTCATGTTAACTGTTACTATTCTCTCTCTCTCTCTCTGTCTGTCTGCTTATAAGTATAAGGATACTTATCATTAGATTTAGAGCTGACCTGGGCAATCCAGGATGATGTCATCACAGGATCCTTAATTATATCTGCAAAGACCCTTTTTCCAAATAGGGTAATAGTCACAGATCTGGGGATTAGGATGTGGACGTATTTTTCTGGGGGTTCATTCAGCTTACGACAGTGACTGAGCCAGGTTTCAGTCTCAGATCTGTCTAGTGCCCGCCTTCCAAACCACTGTGAGCTGCCGCTTAAGAGGCAGAGGAAGAGAAGGGTACATCTGACAACCTGTAGTGTGGCTCCCCCACACACCTGTGCTGGAGGAGTAGAGGGGTGCCACGTGAGCTGGGCAGCCACGGGGAAGGGAGGGGGTCCCTTGGTCAGCTCCACAGTTAGGACAGAGCACCTGAGCCAAGTGGAGGGGGCAGGCCGACCAGACAGACTTAAGGCATGTGCATCCTTTTGTTTACTTTATGCTTCTCCTGATTCCTTGTCTTGGAAATTTGCTCACTCTTTCTTTACCTGGCCTCTAGATTTTATCCCAAAGATCTTAGAACATTTAATCATTTACCAGTAATACTAGAAGTACCTTTTGACATTACTACAAAATCTGGCTCACGTATAACTGTCTCACATAAATGGTGAACTTCCTGCTTGCTGAAGATTAAAAGATGCCTTAAGATCCAAGTCCAGCAGGTACGGGTGTGGGACTGGGAGTTATGCGTAGAATGGCTTTTCACGTATCACCACTGTAAATTTGATCCTTAGGTAGGGGTCCCTGCCTGCAGTTAACCTTTTCATGGACAGATTTGCCAGGTGTGTATAAATGGGTTCATTTTTTGGTTGGGAGAAGCCCAAACAAGTTTTTCCCCCAATCTGACTCCTACAGGAGAGTTTGCAGCTTGAGAGGAAGAGGCAGGGTGTGTGTGTGCTTGCACGTGCGCTGGTGGGCACTGTAGTGGTGGTTATGACAGTATTCTGGAGTTAGACGCCTAGGTTCGAGTCCTGCTTCTGCCTCTTGCATACTGCATATGGCTCGAATTCTTCATGTGTGAAGTAGGATTAGTAACTGTAGCTACTGTGTGCTATTACTGGACCAGAAGGAATTAAGGGAGAATGCAGTCTGTCTTAGCAGCTATTATTTCCTCATATGGAAACTAGCGTAGAAATGAAATAATTTATCCAGAATCAATTATTGAGATAATCCTTTTTTCCTCTCCCGCTCACTCCCCAGACTTACCTGTTCTTGGTAGCATACCTAATTTAGACCTCTTAGTTCTACATTAACAATAAGAAGGTGGTTTTTGTTGTTCTTATCAGTTAATTTTTTTTTTAAGATCTTTCTTGACTTACAGGTCAGAAAAGTGCTGATATACCCTTCTCCCAGCTTCCCCTAATGTAAACGTTTCTAGATGATCACAGAACGTATCTTCAAACCTAAGAAATCTACCTACTAAAGACATCGCTTTTTACTCTTGCCCTCTACACTGTATTCTCCACAGCCGCCCAAGTGCTCTGTGTGACATTCTATCAGATTGTTACTGATTTGCTTAAAATGCTCCTGTGTCTTCTCTTCATAATGGAAATAATAACCAAACTGCTTACTGTGGACCACAGGCCCTAAGCCATCCTTGCCTTGCCTGCACCTCAACCCTTGTATTTTTATCATCTTCCTCATTTCCTATGCTTCAGCGCTACTGCTCTTCCTTCTCTTAGAATACTCTAAGCCTGTTCTCCCCATAAGGGCTTTTGCTCCGTCCTCCACCTGGAGTGTTCTTCCCCTACTCTTCAGGTGGTTGGCTTCTCCGGAACAGGTTCTCCGGAGAGACTTTCCACGACTGCCTTGTCTTAAAATAGTCGCAGCACTCACAGTCACGTTATGCTAAGGGTTTTATTTTCTTGTTTTATTTTACCATTATCTGAAATGATCTTGTTTATGTGTTTGTTCGCTTATTTATTACACATCCCAATGAAAGCAGAGGCCCTTCCCATCTTGTGTCCAATACCTCGATCATAGTAGTGAATTATTTCAGAGGAAAGGGAAGGATTCTCAGGCCTATGTGAATAAGAGCTCAGGCCTCCCTAGCCATATATCAACAGCCCAAGCCCTGCTCTATAAATCTTTGCAAAGATAGGTGAAGAATCACCAGGGTTTGGTCTTGTTTTGTTTTATGTCGGGAAAATTGAGGAGGATCCTAGTGACCTTGAGGTTTCCCCAGTCCTCAATTTTTAGAATTCCTCACCCCTTGGTGACAGATTCATGGGTGAGAGTTGTGTGGAGTTAGAGAGGCTCACGCATTCTTGGCAGTTGTGCCGTGTGAGGCCTGGGCAGAAGAGTGAGGATGGGTGCACGGATACACTCGACTGTGCTCAGATACGCATGTGCCTGTCATTTTCAAATTTGCTAAAGTGCATTTTCTCCAAAGGGAGTGGGGGCTGTTGAGCCTGAAATAGGGAACACCAGGACAGTAAGATCAAATGCTTTGAAAGTGGCTGTGCCAACGCTTTTTGCTAATTAAAGAATGTTAGGACAATCACCACTAGCAGCAGTAAAGGGCGCCCCATTACCTCTCTTTATGGAGAGCTGGGTAAATTTAAAGGCAGCTATAAATATCCCACTGAGTGCCTGTGCTGTAGCACAGTCGGTGGGCATCCAGCTGGGCAATGAGAGGAGCCCAGAGCCTGTGTCCAGGGTCCTCATCTCTATTAGCTGTCAGTCCTCAAATTCTGCATGACTAAAGAACAAACAATTCCATCAACAAACTCTTAATTTAAAGCACTCAGGCGGAGATGATGCAAAAACAGCTGTGCGGTGAGCCTGACTGGGAGCCCAGGCCCCCTGGGTCCCTCTCCAGCTTTGTCATTGATTTCCTTTCCCTTTTGCCTTGAGGGAACATGTTTCTTCACGTTGTGACTCCATTTTCCCCAACTATGGGTGTGTCACAGATTTTTTTTTTTTTTTTTTCAGTCCCTTGGCTTTGAGCTAACCTTCTGGGACTGTTCTAGGGCCCCTTACGGAGCAGCTCACTGCTCCAGGGGAAAACTTAGTTTAGAAAGTGTGGACGAGATGAGAACATACTTTTTATGCTTACGCTGGGGAATTTCTGACTGAATTTAAGAAGTATGCTCAGGTTGGAACATTCGCTGTTTCAGTCGGTTGAGTTTGGCTTGAAACCTGTTGTGTCCTTTCCAGCATTTTCTTCTTGAATCTCTTGTGTGGCCTCCAAGCCACTCTAATCCCCTTGGTTTATAGAACAGTGCCGTTTGGGCACTGCCTCCTCTCTGCCAGCCTTCTTGATCTGCTGTTCAGTTTCTTTGTGGGTCAGCGTGTGTGGCCATCAAGCCGCCTCACACAACTGGTGCATTGTTTCCAGTTTCACGCTGCTAGCTTCATCCATGGCTAGAGTTTCCTAGTTCCAGTTGCCGTGGCCCGTAGTGTGGGTTCATTTGATCCTGTCTAAGGAGCTTCAGAGGTAGAATTGGAGGGACTCTAACAGAAATGTGGGCTTGAATTTAGTCTGTTAGTTGATATTGTGACCATCCTCACTGTGCCACTCCCTGCCCCCATCCTTGAACAGAGGGACAGGCTCTTTACCCTTCGAAGTGAAGAGGAGTATAGCATTGGGAACACCAGGAGACCAGCCTGGAGCTCACACCACTGGCTTCCCCATGAGTCATCAAAGGACTGATGGGTAGGTTGGCTGACACCCAGGTTCCTGGAGGCTGCTGCATCCTTTCTCATTGTGGTGTGAGCCTCTTCGGGAGTTCCGTCTCCCCAACCTCCAGCCTGTTCTTTGATCCATGTTTTTAAACGGGAGTTCTATCTGCAAATGCTTCCGGTGGGAATCACCTTTGTATCTAGAGGAATTTGGGGTGGATGCACATGGAATAAAGAAGCTAGCACCCTCCGTTCCTCTAGCAAATTTAGAGAGAATTAGAATTCCTCGGTTGGTTGGTTGGTCAGTTGGTTTGCTCATATTCATATTCTCTCTCTTTCTCTTACTGCCTCTCACACACAGTCGAATTTGGCCCGAACTGATAGATCTGTTTGTTTATACTCAAGGGTAACATGACTACCTTGAAACGTAAGCTCCTTTACCTCGGAATACCGCCCCCTGGCTATGAACCCTGCTTTCTCAGTTTTTGCCTCGCCTCCAGCTGGGAATGCTAAGCAGTGTGCTCCTAAGCAGTGTGCTCCGGGGGGAGCCTGTCATGTTGGTCTGCTTTACACTGTTTCTCTGAAGGACAGCAAACTGAAATGGCTGGGGTGCTAAAGCCCCAGCTTTTGTGGGGTGACGAGCTGGGGATCTGGAAGCTTTCTATCACGATATCTGGACACTGGCAGCCTGGCTGGGAGG
The DNA here is from genome assembly GCF_963455335.1 of Martes martes. Lineage (NCBI taxonomy): Eukaryota > Metazoa > Chordata > Mammalia > Carnivora > Mustelidae > Martes > Martes martes. Next base: position 84,803,835 of record NC_137899.1, read on the forward strand.
AGCCCTCATTCTGGATCACTCTCTCTGTGACTAGGGCCAGTTTGTGTGGCAGCCCAGTGAGGCTGCTTGATTTGTATTCGGTGCACAAACCATGGGGGGAGGGGGAGTCTGTTAGGAGCCCTGCCAGCCAGTAACTCTGAAAGGATCCTTTGTGTAATTGAGCAGTCTCCCGGCTAGAGAAGGGCAGCCGCCCTACCCACCCCCACCTCCCCAGCCGGCCCCTCTGGCCTGGCAGCCTGGTGGTGCTTTGGAGCTGGCACCGCGCCCTTGGGATCCCTCCTGGAGAGGAGGCCATCTTGGGGTTCCAGGGACATGGAGCAATTTCAGCTTCGTCCCTCCTGCCATGGCTTCTGGCAGTCTGCCCCCGAATGCCAGCCATGTGTGTGCACGCGAGACAGTAAGTGAAGGAGAGATGAATAGGAAAAGACCAACCAAGCAACCAGTTGAGGACATTCTCATTCTCTCTGGAAACCTCAGCTAGGACAGAGACTGTGTCCGGCACTGTGTTCGACTGCTCCACCCAGCTCTCAGGGGGCCGGCCCCTCCGCTGGCCTGAGCCTTTTCAGTTTCCTAACCACTTAAAGCAGTCTTTTGCTCCTACATCCGCAGGGGGACAGGAATAAGCTCCCCTGCTCCTGGGTACCTGGCAGCTGCAGGGGAAAATTCTTTGTCACCTTGAGACCAAGAGGCGCCCCCACTCTGATAGGCCAGGCTGAACTCTGGCCTTCAACACCACCGCCCATAGCCTTAGCCCACTTTCAGAGCCGCCTGAGGAGTTGGCTGCCCGCCCACTCCTGTCTCCGCCTGAGTCTGTCCCTTTAAGAATGTTGTTTGTTATTAATGAGTTTTCTAAACACATAACCTTGACTCACTTGCTTAGGTGAACCAGCCCATTCTCATTAAATACTGTTTTCTAGGAAGAAGAATTAAGTAGGTATTGAATTTTTCTAAAGCCTCACATGTAAGCTAGAGCACAGTAGCACTGGCAAGCGGGGCAGGGGAGAGGGGTGTCTTAGTCTCTGACCCCCTAAACATCTTCAGTTAAGCTGTACAGTTAAGCTCTACCTTTGGTGGAGAAAGCCCAGAGACTGGCTGAATTTTGTCTCACGAGGCCCATGTCAGAGGTGACTCCAGTTCTCCCTGTCCCCTCCTTTCAGCACTGCTGGCTTTCTCTGTCAGTGGCTCCTTTGTCAGGGCTAAAACCCCCTTTGTATGTCATTTGCCCAAACTATCTTGAATATTTTTTTTAAAGATTTTATTTATTTATTTGACAGAGAGATAAAGAGTACCAGCAGGCAGAGGAGCAGGCAGAGGGAGAAGCAGGCTCCCTGCTGAGCAGAGAGCCCGATGCAGGGCTCCATCCCAGGACCCCAGGATCATGACCTGAGCCTAAGGCAGCCGCTTAAGGGACCCAGCCATCCAGGCGCCCCAGTCTTGAATATTTTGATCAAGGGCCTGATGTCCAGCTCTTTGGACAAAAATATGACCAAAAAATATGGTTGCCCATGTTTTAGTCTGTCCTAAATAACATACTAAACATCGCAACACTTTGTAAGGAGTGTCCATTAAGTAGGACAGTGTCACCCGACAAATACCTTGCTATCGTTAGAAACCTCTGGGAGGGGCTGTGGGCCTGAGAGGGGCTGTGTGTGGGACCAAGAAGCTAGCAGAGCAGGGTGTCCTACACTGCCCTGTACTTAGCCTCTCCCCAGGAACATTCTTTGGTCCCCAAAAGGAGCAGACATTGCCTCATTCAGGGACTCACCCGCAGACTCAGTGCCACCACATCCAGATACTTGGAGGAGAAGAAAACCCAGGGAAATATGTCCATTCCGCTGAAGGAATGTTTTCCCCCAGACCCAGCTCCCATGCCTGGTGCTCTGCAGCCACACTTGAGCCAGTGAGCAGCCCCTGTGGTTTGTGTGTTATTCACTTCTGTGCTCGGTGCGGTCGAGGAGCTTTGCCACCCTGATGTGTAGCACAGAAAGATTTATTCAGGCCCCATCCACAAAGGGACGGGGAGGCTTCTGAAGAAATGGGCTTTGTAGACAAATGCAGCCCTGCCTCGCTCATAGAGACCTTTGTCCTCACCCCTGTCCCCTCCCCAAGCAGGTCAGGGTAGCAGAAATTCTGAAACAAGTAGCATGAAAGCTGGTGGCCAAGGAATTTTCTGCATGGCCCCATGTATAGGCAACATGCTTTTTATTTATTTTTTTTAACATTTTTATTTGACAGAGAGATACAGAGAACACAAGTAGACAGAGCATCAGGCAGCAGGAGAGGGAGAAGCAGGCTCTCCATGGAGCAGGAAGCCCGATGCGGGGCTCGATCCCAGGACCCAGGGGTCATGACCTGAGCGGTAGGCAGACGTTTAACTGACTGAGCCACCGAGGCGCCCCTACATTCTTCTTTTTAAAAATTCTTCCTTGCTCTCGCCTTGCTTGAAGTCACTCATTGTTTTTACCTCAATGAAGATAATAAAAACATTTTTTATTTATTTTTAAATTATTTTTATTAACATATAATGTATTATTTGCTCCAGGGGTACAGGGCTGTGAATCATCAGGCTTACACATTTCACAGTACTCAATACAAGCATTTAAAATAAAGAGAGAGGCTTGTCTTCCCTTCCCCCACCTTTTATTCCTCCTCTCACTCCTACTCTCCAAACTTAACAGTTTAAGAGAACCTTCAAGAAGGGATGGCTTTGCTCTCCTCCTCAGCCTTTTCCCACTCAGTCCTTTCTTGCTCCCCGTGGTTCATGTGGAGTAGAAGCAATGTGCCTGTTTCTGTATTGATGGGTCTCATTCGGTCATTGTGTACATTTGTCTCTGTGGCCTGCTAATGCCATTTGAGTTTCCAAAATCCTTATTTTGCAAATCCACTTGTGTCCTGGGTTTAGCTCCCGATTACAGGATTAGCAGAGATTATAGAGTCTGTCTGATGTCCTCTCCAAGCTTTCTATCAGATTTATGGCTATGAATTGAGGAATTGGTGCAATGATAAAGTGGAAACTAGAGGCAGATAGGTTCTGCCGGGGGGAGGGGCGAGGGAGAGAGAATCTCTCGTAAAGAACAGGAACGGTATTTGCCCTGATATTTGGATCAGAACCATTTAAGAACCTGAAAACCTAGACTTTCTGACTGTCCCTTCACAGCTATGCTGGACCAGCTCTGCCCTCTTCCCTAGACTGACTTCATGAACCCTGACTCTTCTGTCTGTCATTGCACCCAGAGGAAAGCTCTAAGCAGATGCTCTGGGTGGCATCCTCTACTAAGAGCTCTCCTGTCGTCAGTCCCTGTGGCCTCCCATCTTGTCGGTTCCCATTAGACCGCTCTCCTGCTCTACCCTGAAGAGCCCGAGAGGCTGGCAAAAGACCGAGATGGGCTTGGGATACAGAGAAATCCCTATGCCTCAGAAATATGAGGGGATCCAGCTACTTAGTTTTGTTGTGGAGGTTGTAAAAAGGCCTGTAACCATGGAAAAGGCACATGGTGTTTAGGCTATAGATGGTTTATGCTGCAAGTAATAGAACATCCAAGCGGGGAATTTATGATCTTATGTAAAACGTCAGTCCCAAAGTAGGGGAGCTCCAGGGTGAATTGGTTTAACTGAGATGTGGCCCCAGATCAGAACAGACACCTTGGTTCTTCCCATCTTTTCTGTTGTGGCATTCTCTCAGCATGACTACAGGTGTCTTTCTTGGCTATAGAATGGTTGCCATAGCTCCAGGCATTGCATGCTCACACACCAATCTCCAGAGGCAGGAAAACACAGTTTATTTTATGCCTTCTCTTTTTAAATGCAGAAATATCCTTCCCCACATGCCTTTCACATGACTTCTTATATCTTATTATCCAGATTGGGATGAGACATCACCTTTATGTGGGACCAACAAAGAGTGTTCTCTCCTCCTCCACCCAAATGATTGGCTGAGACTAGGTGTTCATAGGGTCCATGTATTTGGATGGGGGAGAAATTATATCTTTATTATTAAATTCTAGCTCAAATTTAGCATATCCTTTGAGTAGAAATGTAAACAACAACAAAGTAAAACTAGCATATCTATGACTTTTTTTTTTAAGATTATTTATTTATTTATTTGACAGACAGATCACAAGTAGGCAGAGAGGCAGGCAGAGAGGAGGAAGCAGGCTCCCTGCTGAGCAGAGAGCCTGATGCAGGACTCGATCCCAAGACCCTGGGATCATGACCTGAGCGGAAGGCAGAGGCTTTAACCCACTGAGCCACCCAGGTGCCCCGCATATCTATGACTTTATGACCAAAAGAAATCAGAAATATTTTCCAATCATATTATAATAGTAGCAGGAATTCCACAATACTGTTTACTCCTATCACTGCCTTGAAATTACAACTCTTAGACCTTCTGTTTGATCTTGTTATTTAGTGTGTTAATAAAGAAACACATTTATTTACTATATCCTGATTTTTGTGGCTTCTAAAAGATATTTTTAAATCTTTTTTTAAAAATTTTATTTATTTATTTGACAAACAGAGATCACAAGTAGGCAGAGAGGCAAGCAGAGCGGTGGGGTAAGCAGGCTCCCCACTGAGCAGAGAGCCCGATGTGGGGCTCAATCCCAGGACCCTGAGATCATGACCTGAGCTGAAGGCAGAGACTTAACCCGCTGAGCCACCCAGGCACCTCTCTAAAAGATATTTTAATAATTTTTGGCATCGTTGGCTTCCTTTGCAATCCTGTACATTTTAATTTGTATATTCAAAAATATTATTCTGTTTCCCTCCCTCCCTGCCAGAGAAGTCCATGGCACAAACAAAGAAACAAACAAAAACATTAGACTCATTATTTTCCCGAGTCACATACAGTTGTCACAAGGAAAAAATGATCGATAGTGGCCAGTAGGGAGAAGGGGAAATGGCCGTTGAGTGGGCAACCTTTGGGCGACTCTTGAGTCCCCAGAGTGTCTCCCGCCCTGGTCTTGCCTACCTGTATTCAGTTCCCAACAGAATCTCCCAAACTCCAGGAATTTTTAGACCACCCGCGTGCTGTTGCCAAATCCAAGCCCCGCCACACTGTTATTTCCCTAATGCTTTAAATCTCTGTGTTCTTTCTGAAATTAGTTATTTTAAAGGAAACTTCCTTAATTGGAAATGTATCACTTGCTGTAGAGAGAGGAAAGCTTGAACATAAACGTGGAGAACACAGAACAGTGGTACTGAATTCTGGCTAAGGTCTGTTTGCCTGCAAGGCCCTGAGCCTGAGGGGTGCCGTGCCCTCTTTTTGTTAAAGACAGATTAGCACCAAACTGAGACTTTCTCCTTAACTTCATCAGAAAAGCTGAGAAATAACTGAGAGAGGGATACATGTGGTTATCGTTTTATGCCCCGTCACACCCCTGCCAAAACAAAATAGTTCAGTTCCCTGGGGAAAGCAGGCTTATGGTAGACCCCCTCATCGTATGGCCTAGTGACCCCCACCGACAAAGAAGATAGGGTTAGTCTCACTCATGTTTCTAAACCTGTCATCTCTTAAAGATCAATGCTTTCTAAGAGCTCACAGACTACATCTCAACAACTGGGTCTGGGATTTGGTCCAGGATAGACTTTAAGCTTTCTTACCTGTGGTTTGTGAATTCACCATTTTTCCTTTCCTTCACTCTGATCTTTTTTCCCCTTTTTAAAGGTCAGACTAGCATTTGCCTGTTTCCCTGCTAACAGCATCTCTTCTCTGTGATCCCTGAGGGCATCCAGACTGTAATCTAGCAACTTTAGGTGAGCTGATTAGGCTTGCTGTTATACGATGGAACTTTAAGGGGGAAGGCATCGGTCTTGGAACCCCATGGCAGAAGAAGGCCCTCCTCCCTAGGCACAGCCCCAAAGCTCAAAGGGAAGCAAACTAGATGAGCAAAGGCCTGGGAAGTCAGACTGCTGCCCCAGAGTTCCAGGCCATGGTCCAGGCAGCCGAGGCACCCGCCGGAGAGGGGATGGAACGGAGCCTGAAGGTACAGAGCCAGGGGTTGGAATCTGGCTGTTTGAGAGCTAGAAGGAAGCTCCCATCTAATCCCTTCCCAGGAGGAAACACAAACTCAAGAAGTTAAGTGGCTTACCTGAAAGTCTCCCTGGCAGAAAGTAGTGGCAGAGCTAAGATTGGGATTCAGGGGCTCTTACCGTTCATTGTCTGAAGTCTCATGCCCTTCAGCCCAGAGTTAAAGTTGATCTGGGGTCACGGGCCCACCTCTCTCCCCTTCCTCAGCTCTTCTTCCCCTCTCCTCCCTTGTCACTGTCACCCCTTTGTCCTCACTTTCTCCACCAAGCTCCTGGGGACAGAGCAGCACTCCTGAGCCTTCTTTTGTTTCTGGGGCTTCCTAGGGTTTCTGTCGAAGCTGCCAGAGAGGTTGTTCATGGTGGTATGGTCAAACCTTTGTGCCCCATGGACCTCTCCTTTATGTAATGCTGGTGCTTACAGGCTTCCCTTATGACAGGGAAGACGGGAAGGAAAGCCCAAAAAGGTACAGGAGGGAGCACTTCTTTCTCTGCTTCCCTGCCTCCTCCCATAAAGGTTCTAGCTGCCAAGTATGGTGGGGTCTGAGGTCTACATTTTTCTTCTTTCCTGTTCCTTTCTGGACGTCAGAGAACACAAGAGGTGGCAGCTCTTGGCTGGGGAGGGATCAGTGCACAGGCCTGAGTTAGAGCCGGCAGTGGTTTGTATGTGTGTTTTAATTTAGGAAACCCTGTTGAGAAAGACAGCCTGACCCTAGCTGACTACTTCCGCAGAATTTCTCCTGGAGCTGTTAGTCGTGTGCGCGTTTGCACGTTGAGTGTGTCTGGTGGGCACACTTATATGTGAGTGTGTGCTGCCATTCCCTCCCCCCACCCCAAGCAGGCCTCCTGCATAATGCCTCAACTGAGAAGCTTTCCTTAATGGTTTGAAACACAAATGTTATTGTCTTTGAGTTAAGTGGTTCAATTAGCACTGATTGGAAAGAGTGGGATGAACTGGGGAAACATGCAGCCTGTTTGTTAACAGCCTCAGGAATCATCAGAGGGAAAGGAGGGAGGGAAGGTGTTGCTTCGGAAAACTGCTTCAGGGGGTGGCCTGGCCCACCGCATGGCTTCAGGGGAGAGCTGCCAGGACCAATTTTTGTTTTGGGCGCAGGAGAGCAGAAAGCTGTTAGGAGAGAGAGAGCGTCGGGTTCTCGGGCGATTTGGAGGGTATGTGGGCCGTCCAGCTGCAAGCGATCCATTCTCCGCATAAGCGAATCATCACTCCGCTGGGAGCTGCCTCCACCCCACGGGCTTAGGGCTGCTCACTTGCCTGTAGTGGGGAATCCTTTCTCTGGTTTGCAGGACCTCCTTCCAGCAGTTCGCACGGTGTCTGTCTTTCCGTCTTCCAGAGAACCCCTTCAGGGAAGCCGAGCGGGATTGCTGAGCCTTTCGGAGCTTAGAAGCAACCTCAGAGATTTTGGCCCTGTAGTCATTCCTGGGAGCAGATGTGGGGCCTGGACCTTCACCCCTGAGGATCTGCTCCCTCTCCAGTCTTTTTTTTGGCTACCACAAGAGGAGCCAATCCAGCCATCGTTTCAGCCCCCAGGATTGATCATTCTTCCCTTTCCATCCAGGTCTTTTAACTAAAGTACTTTGGAGAGCTCGGTGATTGATCTGCTGTTCTGTCTTGACCCCCAGAAGGTTTCCTCTTTCCACTCTGGGTAAAAGAACAAGGCCTGGCTACCCCCTGCTTTTATCCCCCCACCCTCACTCACACCCACCCACCCCCCCAGCTGCCCCGTTTCAGTTCTCACAGGGCCTCCTGAGGAGGACGGCTTTCTTGTTAGGTGCCACCCTGACACAGGGCCCGGCACTTCCCCTCTTCCTTCTCTCTCCTCGCAGGCCCATGGTGGTTCTAACTGCCCCACCACCTCTCGACTTACGGATGAGAGTGGAAGACTTCAGGGGCTTCACGTGTAACGACCTGTCTGTGCGGCAGGATGGCGGGATGCTTAGCACTGGGGACTTAGGAATCGGACTCGCTTTTCAGTTCCGTTCTGTCGCTCACTGGCTGCGTGGCCTTAGACCTGACGGCACTGAACCTCTTTAACCTTCAGTCTCTTCCTTGTGAAACGAGGATATTATTAGTAAGTACAGTTAGGAGAAGACAGCGCCCAGAGAGCTCAAGGTGGAGGAGGGGAGAGAATGGTGAGGTCTCGGAGCAGCAGGTCTCTGGTGGGGATGTGAAGAGGAAAGGTTTCCCAGGGAGCAGTGCATTCTGTAGCAAGAACTAAGCTCAGGGACACCCTCTGCCCCAGGCAGGTGGTCTCAAGGACCAACGTCCCATTCACTTTTTATAAAGGGGCTGAGTCGGGTGCATGCGTGTGTGTGTGTGTGTGTGTGTGTGTGTGTAAGGGGAATTAGCAGAAGGAGATGTTTTACCCAGTTTACCCTCTTTTTTCTCTCTTTTTTCTTTTTGGCATGTGGAAAATTCTTGTTTGAATATCCCTATTGGGATAAAGAATATCTGCAAAAACCACTGTTTTCTAGTGACCTTACCTCCATTTATATATCATTTATAGACAAATTGAGTCAGTGTGACCCAGCAGGTCCTGAAGAGTCTCCACACCTGATCATTCCCCTGCTGAACCCCTTCCCCAAACAACCCTTGCCCCTAGAGCCTACATTCTCACACCAAGGAAAGAAAGCTTCTGTAAGTTTTGCCTTCACTGGCTTGAGCAATTCGGTTACTGTGCTGTATCAGGGAGATCACTGGTGTCAAACCTTCCACACACAAGATCTTACTACTATGTAAAGTCTGGGAGGTTGGACCCCTAACAAGTCCCACATGCCCTTGGGATGTCCAGGGGCTTTGCCATCAGAGCAGTCTATAAAGAAAGCCCAGTTTGGCCTCAGGTTCCTAGCTGATTTTTTTTCTTGGTCCTCCCTCACACCATTTTCCCCTGGTCTTTGGGCCCAAATCCCTCTTCCATTTTTCATGTCGCCCACAAATCCACTTTCTGTGCTGCTGCCAAGATCCTACTCTGCATTCCCATAGCCATCTACCTGTGACCCAGCCAGCCTTCCCCAGAGAGTTTCTATAATTACTTGAGAGAACCATTGTTCCAAGAAGATAGGCAGAGCTGCTGAGATGAGGGGCTCTGAGAGAGGACAGAGCCAAGTCAGCCCTCCTGGGCAGAGGAAGAAGGAAGTCATTTCCTGGATATCTCTAAGTCCTTTTCTGCCTGGTCTCCATTTTTAACATAGACTCTTACCCCCATATCCATCTCCAAGTTCATGTAAATGGCAGTAGCCTTACTTTTCTGGAAGCCTTGCGTCCAGTAAATATGCAGGGGAAAAGGGTCTGGGTTTACAGAGGGTAGAATGCAGAGCCCGTCCTTCTCTGGTTGTGCCCTACCTCAGGAGCTCCCCACGGACTCCCACCTTAGGGTTTATCTTCTTGAAAGCACTCACCAGATCCTTACACATTGGCATCTTGGAACCCCGGGACAAGTTTAAGTTTCTGCCCATGGGTCTGTCTGCCCTTTCTAAAACTTGGGCAGAGGCCCAGAAAGCATGCTTATCACATTTGAGATGAACAAGACTGTGTTCTGTTAGAACAGAAAATCAAGGTTCAAAATTTCTTACAAGTATGAAGAGAGATGGGCTGCAACTTAAAACGTGAAATGTAATTTACCAGTTGTGACAAATGCCAAGTCCTGTGTTTAAGTTCAAAAAAATCAGTTACACAATTACAAGATGAAGGTGACCTAGCTTGATGGCAATTTATTTGAAAATTACCCCAGGGGGTTTTGTTTACTACAGAGTGTACACTAACAACAGTGTGAAGTGACTGATGAAAATTGCATTAATACAGAAATAGTGTAGATCGAAGGAGACAATTATTCTGCTTTGCTTAAGCAGCATCTGGGATGTTGTGTCCAGCTCTGAGCTTTGCATGTCTAGAGAGTTCTTAATAGAGAGCATTCCCGGGAAAGGACTGGATGGTACAGTATGTGGGATCCAGGTTCAAGGAGTCACAGAAGATGGAAAGAGAGGACAGTGAATATGAATGGTTGTTTCACGAGGCAGGCAGGGGAACAGGCATTTTTTGTAGACTTGCTAAGCACCATGTTAGTCGCTCATAAATGTGTCTTTTCTCATTCTCAAAGCAGTCCTCGGAGCTAAGAGGAATTTGGGTTCAGAGAACTGTATATGCCGGGTAAATAAGAAAAAGGGATCAGATTTGTTCCAAACTGCTCCGTACTACAAAACTTACACCAACAGGAGGAAGTATAGGTAGGTGGGTTTCAACTTGGAAGAGGATTTTCTTTTTTTTTTTTTTTAAGATTTTATTTATTTATATGACCCAGAGATAGAGATCACAAGTAGGCAGAGAAGCAGAGAGAGAGGGGGAAGCAGGCTACCACCGAGCGGAAAGCCGGATGTGGGGCTCAATACCAGGACCCTGAGATTATGACCTGAGCTGAAGGCAGAGGCTTAACCCCCTGAGCCACCCAGGTGCCCCAAAAGAGGATTTTCTAAAGCAGAATGGACTCTTTCTTAAAGCAGAGCACTCCCTGGGTTGGGATATTTTGGTAGAAGCTGATCATCTCCCAGAGGTGTGAGGAGGACATCCATCTGTGTTGGGGATGACCGTGATGACCTTTGGTTCGGATAGCATGTTCTGGAATTCCCTTGGGCTTTCCGAAGTCAGCATCGGGCACAGGAGAGCTGCTTGGCAGGGGCGGAGCAAGGCGAGAACAGCCAGCGCCCCTTCTGCCCAGGCTCATGGATGGCAGGCTGTTTATGCCAGCCTTTGCCCAGTGCCCCTCTTTGCTAGTCCCAGTACCCCAGATAGGCTCTCTTCCCAGCAGCCTGTCTCTCAGGGCTGGATCTGGCCCTCCTCCCCTTTCTCACTCCATTGCCACAGCTTGTCTTCCCACCCAGGAATAGGCACATTGAGGAGGCTCCATCCAATCTCCTGTTCGCCGTCTGTGGAGCCTCCTTTGGACAGCATCCAGCAAGGGGAGAATCAGCAGCCTGGCCCCAGACAGAACTGCTTCCCGAGCTGGGTATGCGGGTGAGGCCTGCGTGAGTGTCTGCATGCTCACGCTGCAGCCTGATCGATGCCTGTCAGAGCTCAGCATCAGAGTGACAGCCGCGTGCCGGGCTGTTTGCTGAACACAACTCGTCCGTCAAGGGAAATCAGACGAAATCCATCTCCTTGTCCAAAGCCTGGCCCGATGGGCTGTGTCTAGAATGCCAGTCTTACGTTCTACCCAATTTTGTGCCCTGAAAATCATTTCCCCTGGGATTTCAGTGTTGCACTGATGGGCCTCCTGGGGCAGGAGAATCACAGCCAAGAAAATACTGTGCCGATACCAATCCCAGCCCCTGCCCGTTAGGGACTTGCAGTTTAGAGCTCATGGCTGCTGTAATGACAGTGCAGGCCTCACACATATATGTGGTTCTCTCAGATCGATTGGTATAGAATAGAGCATAAATAAAATGGATATGATTTAAAATTTTGCAGATGTATTTTGAGTAGGGCATGGCCAGATGGCCTGGTGTGTTGTAGACAACTGGTAGAGAAGGGTCTCTTTAGAAGGTCTCATTAGAGCAGCAATTATGAGGTTTTAAGGCTTTCAAATTGACAGGGACAAGTGTTGGCAAAGGTTCTGTGTTTGTAAACCATTTGGGGCTGCAAGAATCTCTGTCACCCTGTATCTTGGCTGGAAGCCAGCCAGCTGCTTCTCTTTGCTCTCCCTAAAGCCTCTTTTATCCCATACAAGGCTGTACCTGAACATTCCCGAAGACCCTCTCTAACTCTCAGCCACTCCAGCACTCCCATTGCCCCAGGCTGCTGGCTCTTAGGTGAGGAACTCTCCTGTTACCCACTCCTGGCTGTGGCCATGACCACTAATTCTCTCCCCTTTGCCTGCCCTCCCATCGGGTCTGAGTGACTTGCAGGTGTCAAAGAGAAACGTCATAGGAGGCCACTTTGGAAGGTAATATTTTTCTCCCACTAGCCAGAAGACTGGAACGGAAAATTGTTCAGAAGATAGAAGTGGGATGTCTGGATGGTGAGGGAAAGAGGTCAGCCTAGGAGCAGGAGGGTGGACCATAGCAGCCGAGAAAAATGAGGTGTTTTTGCGGGGTGGGGGGTTGTAAAATCAGCAAGCAGAGGGCGGGGATCCTGGATGAATGGGACACTAGGGAGAAGCCCGAGTTTCCGAGTGGCCCCTTGCTGCCGCCGCTGCTGCTGGTGGTCCGCAAAGGGCCTTTCAGACTCTGGAAGAATTCTCTGACATTGCTCCTCGGGGTATGGGAGTGCCTGAGGTAGTCAGCCCCCTGCTTGGGCCCCCTCGCCCCATGCTGCCCTACTTGAGCTAGTGTAGCTCTCCCCCCACCCCAGGCCTGTGGAGCGCGGCAGTCACAGCTTTATTACCCACGCACAGGAACTGCTCTGCAATAAAATAAAATAAACCACGGTAATGGGAATGACTGGTGCAGAGTGCGACCCCCCAGAGAGCTGGGCCTGCTGCTGCCCCTCTTCTCTGCACCAGTGATCACCATTAAGGTTGCCGTCAATAAGTCATCTGCAGTCCCCTAGGCCTCCTTTCCAGGGCTGAGTGAGTGACCCCATGCAGTGGCCGGTCGTGGGAGCAAAGGCAGTGTGAACACAAGTGGCCTTGTTCAGCACTCTGCAGACTCCTGGCCTCGGGTCCTTGTCTGCAGCCCTCCCGGGGCAGCAAGACGGGGAATCTCACCGAAGGCAGATCAGGGTAGGCAGGAAAGGACTTCTGCCCTAAGGCGACCCCAAGACAAGCCATCTTGGTACCTACCATCTCTGCTGTCCTATCCCTGGGGTAAGTGCCTGGGAACCCAGAACTAGCTGCAGGAGGGGGAGTCGTGGGCCTATAAGTGCCCCAAGGAAGGTGAGGGGGCGGCACAAGCACCTGGCTGACCGCCCTCCCCAGGTCCCCACCTCACACATACGTCATTCTGCCCAGAGCTATTTAGGCCTTGCACAGAGGTTGGCATGTAGCAGTGGTTCAAAGTCTCCAATAATTTTCATTTTGTCATGCGGCGTGTCTGGCCCTTTGACCAGAGAGCTTTTAAATTCCTCCTCCCCAGCCCTTTCTTCTCCCTGGCTCCCTGGCTCCTCCGTCCCCGGCTGGATCCAGACTTGTTGATGAGCCTCAGCTTTCCCCCCACACACGAGCCACTAAATCTTGCCTGCCTGCCTCCCGACCCACCATCATTTCCCAAGCTCACCTACGCCCATGAATGCTTAATTTAAAACTTCTGCTGCCATGCAGCACTTTGTAATTCTGAGGCTGCTTTCAACAGAAGAAACAAAAATGGGCTGATGAATGTACTCAGAAAGGTGAGCAGAAAACCATCCAGCATCTCTGTGATGTGGGGAAAGGCTTTTCTTTAACCATTTAGTTTAATATGATGGATATCTGCAGTGTAGAGTAATCCTAATAGGATAGATATCTGCCTGATCTATTGGCCTGCAGGGTGGTTATGAGTTTTAAATTTCCTCATCTCCACGGCAATAAATTCTCTGGGCTTTTCAATTATAAACTTAGTTTTCAGTGGGGCAGCGGGAAGGATTTTGTTTTGGTCAAAGGATTAGAAAGGCAGATCCGGTTGGGGCTGGGAAGCAGCGTGTGTGCTGGGTTTGGCTCACCTGTTCACCTTCACTTTCAACCCCGGGGCTTCCCTGGTCACATCTGTGGACCGCAGTGTCACTTGTCCTTATCAGCTCAGTGTGGCAGGTATTGCCACCACAGGGATCTACAGGAGCCCCTCTGTGGCATTCGCACTGCAACCGACTGACCTCAACGACAAGGGCATGGCCCTGCCTGACCACCTCCCAATGCGGGCCCGAGGGGAGAGTTTGCAGCCTGCGGCTCTCCCAGGCAGACCAAGAGGTGACGATGAGTTTCCAGGGCCGGGCTCATGCTGAGCAGCCAGGGGAGAGTAGCTGCAACGAGACCCAGAGGGTAATGAGCCCAGAACACTGCTAACTGGAGTACTCAGTGTGGGATCATTGGGAAAACGAGCTCAGGCTAATCTGTGCGGAGGGGAATCAAGGCTTTCTTGATGGCTTTCTTCCTTTATACTGACATGTATCACCTCTTGGCCCACGAGTAGAGTGGCCAGGGCCAGCAGGAAGACCAATGACTTTCCACAGGTCCACTTCCTGGCCTTGGTCGGCATTCCTTTGTCCCCCACTCCCAGCCCCCAAGGGCCTCCCACTCCCTGGGTGAGAGCTTCAGAAAACTCTTAAGACACCTAGGAGTGTGATTCCCCTGGACGTCAGCAAGTCGTTCTGCCCACTGGGTAGTGACAAGAGCCAGGCTCCACCGTTAGGCAGGACTGTGTTCAAATTCTGTCTCCTCTACCTACCAGATGAACTTGGATAAGTTCTTCAGCCTCTCTGAGCCTCTGTTTCCTTATCAGTAAACTGAGACTAAAAACAACCCTGTCACAAAAAGGCTATGTGCATGTCTGTCGGAGAACCTCATTCATTATGTGGTACACAGCAGGTACTCAGTAAATGTTAATTCCCTTCCCCCTTCCCTATAGTGAGGAGCTGCCGGTCTTCCTTTCAGATGTAGAAGTGGGAACCACAGAACCTTCTTGCCCGGAGCGTCCATGATCCACCCCATTCCTAGCCTGGCTGTCTCACAGAGCTTGTGTTCAAGGCAGTAACTAGAAGGGGATAGCCATAGCGCGGTGGGTCCTCAGAGTGGGCCTCTGCCCCAGATACTGTGTGCCAGGGACTGTGTCGGGACAGGTGATAAAAGAGAGGCCATGTTTCTCTGAGATTATCTCCTTTTCATATTGTTTGGATCAAACATGCTTAACAGTGAAGACAGATCAGTGGATAAGTGCCAGTGATTGGCATGTGGGTTTTCTCTTCATCAGTTCATTTAACAAACACGTACTGACCTTCAACTGTGTGTCAGGTGCCACACTAGGAGTTAGGACCACCAAAATGTAGTACTTTGTGACGATGTTTTCTGCCATCAAGGCGTTGGCTGGCAGGCTCAAGAGCTCATTAAGAACCAGAGCAGAGTGACACTTGCTCTGGGACTCCCAGAATTCCCTTGGAGCACAACGAAGAGGGAGGGAAAGAAGGCTTTCCAGAGGCAATACTGCTTAGGCCAAGTTTTTAAGGATGAGTAGGCCTCAGCCAGACCAAGGGTAGAAGGACGTGCTTTGCAGGGAGAGACACTAATGCATCTGTTAGAAATTACATTCAATTGCTAATATAGTTCAGAAACAGCAATGCTTAAGCAAGATTAAAGTTTGCTTCTTTCTCGGGGCACCTGGGTAGCTCAGTGGTTAAGCGTCTGCCTTTGGCTCAGGTCATGATCACGGGGTCCTGGAATTGAGCCCCATGTCACACTCCCTGCTCAGCGAGGAGCCTGCTTCTCCCTCTCCTTCTGCTCCTCCCCCTGCTTGTGCTCTCTCTCTGTCAAATAAATCTTTTTTAAAAGTTACAAAACAAAATAAAGTTTACTTTTTTCTCATGAAAAAAAGTCCAGAGATAGACAGTCCTGATCCAGTACAATGATTCTTGGTGTCAACAGAGATAGAAGTCCCGTCGTCCTTCTGCATAGCTCTTAGCACACATGGATTCCAACCTCGTGGTCCAGGGTGCCCTTGGAGCTCCACCCACTCACACCCGCCCTCCAGTCAGGACACCAGAAGAAAGGGGAAAACCCCCTGGTGTCAAATGCTCTCAGAAGTCCCATCAAAAATTTCAGCTAAATCTCAGCCGTGTGCCCAGTGAGGACGGTCTTCACCTGTCCACACCGGCACCTGGGCTAAAAGGATGCTAAGAAGGAAAAATTGGATTGTGACTTGGCATTTCAGTACCTGTTCAGGGAGCACCTAGCTCTGTCTTCTTGAATCCGCGAGTCCACATCGTTAGTGTAAGAGGGGTGAGGAGTGGTAGGACGTGAGACTAGAGAAGCAAATCCACATTTCCCTCTTGGTATGGAAGCTCTGTTGTTCAGCCGAACAGGGCAGCTGCCAGAGCTCAGGCCAGGCTGGTCAGGTGGCATCTGCCAGGGCACCAGACTAGGGCTCAGCTCCTCCAGTTTGGACCCCTCCCTCTTGAAGGAAGGCGCCCTGGTGGTTCTAGAATTAGCACAGGCCTTGTGCACTGCCAAGGCTAGGCCCAGGCAAACCGGACTGTATATTGGCAAAGGCCAAGCAGAGTTTGGCCTAAGCGCACTCCCCATACATTTCTGCTCTCCCCGTCAACACTGAACCCGGTAACAAGCGCCAGCAGGATATTGAGTGCTTATGACATGCCAGACATTGTTCTGAGAGTTTCATGCATAACAACTCATTGAAACCTCACATTTTTCTTAGGGGGGTAGTTAGTTTTATTGCTCCCGTGTTAAAGTTTGAAACCGAACCGTAGACTTAAGAAGAACTCACCCAGGTTACTAAACAGCAGAGGCCAAATCTGAAACCAGTTAGTCTGGCTCCAGAGTTCTCCCTGGTAACCATCGTGCAGTCTGCTGATTGATGCGGCCCCCCAGATCGGGAGGAAGCGTCGGAACTGAGGCAGGCAGATGAAGGTAGGACCAGGCACAAAAAGCCTAGCCCATCTGTTATGCAAGGAACAAGTGAAACTCAAGCTAATAGACAAAGCCTGGTAAAGGCTTTTCTCCTCTTTTGAGTCCCTTGCCTCCTCCCCTCTTTCCATTCTCACTCCAGTCAGCATGATCCATGAACAAGCTATGCTATGCCTTTCTGTTCATTCTCATTCCTGCCTCCCAGCCACTGTCACTGTAACAGGACTTCCGGGCATCTTGTTTAGGTTTCCATCCTTCCTGCCTTCCTCAGAATGTACGGAACCCACCCCCTGATCCATCTGTCCCAGATCTATATTAAGAAGGGGCTGGGGCGCCTGGGTGGCTCAGCGGTTGAGTATCTGACTCTTCATTTCAGCTTGGGGCATGGTCTCAAAGTCCTGTGATCGAGCCCTGCAGTGGGCTCCACGCTCAGTGCAGAGTCTGCCTGAGATGCTTTCCCTCTCCCTCTGCCTCTCCCTGCCCCCTCTCTCCTGCTTACACCCCCCAAAGAAAGAAGGGAGGGATGGAGGATGGGTCTGGGCTCTGAACTGTCCCATCACCCTGTCCCTCAGGGTCACCCTCCTGAGTTCTTCTGAGCCACGCACAAGTCTTCCTGGCCTCTGCTTTCTCTGTCACCCCCCACCTCCCTCAGTCTCTACTTGCACTTCCATTGACCTCAGCCTCCCTTTTCATCCTAAAATTCTACCTCATGCCTGCTTTGACCCTACCAGTCATGCGTTCTTTCCAAAGCATGACTCAAGTCATTCCATATGCTAGAGCGTGTTTGCTCGGCCCCACCTGTGGTGTCCCAGCCAGCCCCTCCCTGGACTGTCCAGCCCTCAGGGTCGGCAGTCTCCCATGAACCCCTCCAGCACCTGTTGTCTGTACTACCAGTCCGTGGTCCTGTGTTTTACGTGGCATTTTATCACTAGCGACAAATGTGGCTTCATCATGTCTTCTCAACTTAATCTTAAGCTTTTTTTTAATGATTTTATTCATTTATTTGACAGAGAGGGAGGTCACAAGGAGGCAGAGAGGGGGTATGGGAAGCCCGCTCCCTGCTGAGCAGAGGGCCCGATGCGGGGCTCCCATCGGGACCCTGAGACCATGACCCGAGTCGAAGGCAGAGGCTTACCCCACTGAGCCACCCAGGCGCCCCAATGTTAAGCTTTTTGAAGACAGAAGGTTTTTTTGTTTTTTGGGTTTTTTTGCCCATTTGCATCTATTGCAATGTCTGATGCAGTGCTTTTTTACTTAGTAGATGCCAAATAGCTATTTCTTGGTTGGTTGATTACAGTAAGTCCTAGGTCTTGTTACATGTCCTTAATGATTTTTATACATTTCAGCTCCTTCAGTGTTTGTTTTTCCATTTTGAAGAATCCTAATCATTTCTGGATGTTCCCATCTCTTTAATCCGCTCAACTGGGCATCCCTGGTCCTTCTCCAACCCTGCTGTATCTTTGCAGAGATGCAAGGCCGAATCACAGTGATCTCCCCTTTCGGTATAGTGTACTCTATCATAACCGTAACCTGCATTTTCTGCTGCTTGCCTGGACTTGGAAGCCGTCTTTGTTAGGGAAGCTCTGGGCAGCAACCAGGAATATAGCTGTGTAGAAGGTGCTACCCAGAAACAAGAGAGCCTTGACAAGCACAGTCTCTCCCAGGAGCCCAGGAGCCCCCTCCAGCAAGCACCTTCTAGCACTGCCTAGAATCCTGATGCTTGGGCCTACAATGTGGGGACTAAGGGTGGGTTCAAAAGAAACCGGCAACAGCCTCATTTGGAGGGCGTAACGGAAAAGCTAATGGATTAACAAGAACAGTCTAGTTGATTCAGAACATAACATAAGCACTAAAGATGGAGTTGTCGGGGAAGGCTTCCCGGAAGATGTTGTGGGGGAGTGGCCCCTTGCAAACAGCTTCACACATACCTCTCAGCACTCCTGGGCAGAAACTTCCTGAAGGGGGGGGGGGGGTTGCCTTAGCATTCCCTTACTGGTAAATGACCCGACATCTCCCTGAGTGTGCCCTGCACGTCTGTGCCTCCCTTGGCAGCTCAGGGGCTGTGGGGCATCTGGTAGAGCTGAGATGCGGGGTCTGGCATCTCACTGAGCAAGCAGATCAGCGTGCCGGGGGCCGGGGGTAGAGGAAATGAAGTTGGTGAGAAGGGGCGCACCCTTTGAGAGGGTGCATGGTGCTGAGTCTGTCCTCACAGCACTTCTCGTTCTTTCCATCCTCCCTACAGCATCCCTGTGAGCACCTGCCTAAGATAGAGGATGCTGCTGGCTCCCCCCTTTTCTTGTGTTGCTTCTGACATGCCCACTGTCCATTTCCCTGCCCACTGACTCCAGGCAGCAGCTCAGGCATCCTCAGATAGCATTCAGAGAAATCAGGGACCCCCACATGGCTCTGTCGGTCGTGCGTCCGACTCTTAACTTCAGCCCAGGGCCTGAGCTCAGGGTCCTGGGAGCGAGCCTGGCATCAGATTCATCAGACTTGGGCTCAGTGGGGAGTCTGCTTGAGATTTTCTGATTCTCTCTCTCCCTCTGCCCCCTCCTCACTGCACGTGCATGTGCGTTCGCTCTCTCTCACCCTCTCTCTCTCTCTCTCTCAAATAAATACTTTTTTAAAAATCAAATTGCTTAAGTGATGTTTACACTGAGCATCAGGGTGGGCCTAGGAGTCTCCAAGCTTCTTTGCAAGGACACTGGCAGAAAGTTTCCCATGGGAGAAGCCGCACGACAGCAGTTGCTGCCACCGAGCCGTCTTCTATCAGAGGAGCCTTGAGCAGGCAGCAAAGCTCAGGCAGGGGTCAGGCTCACCGTGCTTTCTCCAAAAGCAAAGGAATTGTCCTTAAAAGCTTAATTGTGACTTCCAGAAATCTTAGCCAAAGACGCTGAGCATCTTCATTTCCTGTCTCCATTGCAGAACACACCTACATTGAGGGTAGCACTCCCCACGTAGAGCGGAGAGCAGGTGTCAGCAGAATTTGGCTTTCTACAACCAAATTGGGAGGTGGAGCAAGGCAAATGAGGTCACCCTGGCCCCATTTAGGGGAACATAGGCCAGCTACTCCCTCCTGAGAATAGGGGGAAACCAGTCTAAGCAAAGAGTAGGTTTGGGAGACTACCCAGTAGCTCCCAGGGCCTCATTAAGCTGAATATTATTTGGGACGTTTGGTTGAAATGGGAGAGAGAGGAGTCATTGTGATTCATGGCACCTTGACTCCTGTCAGGAGGGTGGACAGAGAGTCGTGTCAACAACCAAGCTGCCGACCCATCCTATCTATTGTCCTTTCCTGCCACTTGTACTTTGTCCTCTCTTACCTCTGCTCTCACTCGGGTGGCATTGAGTACTTTCCGGAGGTAACCACAAGGCCCAGAACAGCATAAGGAGCCCGTGCCCTGGGGAGTGGGTAAAGATGGGGATGAAGAATCTGGTCCCAGTGTGGAGAAGCAGTGGAGGCTAGGAGCCCACTGCTCCTAGCTTTTCCCTGGACAGAGATGGTTGGGGCCGGCTGCAGAAAGGGAGGGGTTTAGGGGGGCTTCTGGGGTGTGAGAGCTCCACTCCAGCAGGATGAGCGGTGCCATATTTTAATTGTCATTAGCAATAAGAAATGAGCAGTGAGGAAACCAGCCTCAGCCCACAGAAGAGAGCAGAGGGCAGGCTCACTGACCAGGCCGTCTGGCCTGGCCTCTGGCATGCTGCACATCTCCCAATCTGGGCTGTACACGCTCGGGCCATTTATATAGTGGCCTTATTATGGGTGGCTTTTACCCAGAGGCTTTTCTTTGTATTATAGACAGGCCAGAGAGAGCGCGGGCCCTGCAGGTCAGAGCGAGCAAGGATCCGGTCTGCCCGTGTACCAGCAGGGTCAACCCACGCCAGCCCTTGCCCGCTGGCGCTGCTGAGCGTGAAGACTGGATCACCTCAGAGGAGTTTTTGTTTTCCTTACGGTGTTGAAATAGAGTTGGGGAGAGTGCATGAAACAGAGGCCCTGAAGAGGCCCGAACCTCCTCTCCCCTGGGCCTAAGAGAGCAGCCCATGGGCATGGCGAGAGGGGAGCAGGGGGCCCTCTCTCTGGCCCGTCCAGGGATGTGGAGCGCAGGGCTGCTGGCCGCCCTCCGCGTGGCCCGCGCTGGGGGCTGGAGCGCACGGCCTGCCGAGGACAGCAGACCCACGCTGGGCTTCCTGTTGGCAGGTGAAGGCAGCTGCATTTCCAGGAAGGATACGGGTGAACGCAAGGGCAGGGGGCTTCATAAGAGGAGCCCAGAGGAGATGGGACTTTCTTAGCCGGATGAAGGAGAGCGGCCCCTCTCATCCTCTCCCCACCTGGACCCCATCCCCTAGAATCAAGAGCCAGCGGCTCTCCCGTTTCTTTGAAAGAGTCCAAGGTCTGGGGAGACACTTCAAGCCAGCCTTGGCTCAGGACACCATCCAGGACCTCATACAGGAGGTGGATGGGCTGCTCCAGACCCCCGAGGACCTGGAGGCCCTGCCCCACTCAGAGCAGCACTGTGTGGCCACGAGCCTGCTCAGTGGCCTGGAGGATGTCCTGAGAAACCTGAGTCAGGCTCTGCCCAATGGAACACTGACCTTCAATGCATCTGCAGGCACAGACCTGTCCCTGGAGGTGCAGGAGCAAGGACACAGAAATGTCACTTTGAGTTCAGATCAGGCGGAGATGCAGCTGAACTGGGATGTGGTGCACAAATCTGGTGACTCAGGTCCTTCTGTGGCGGGCCTCGTCTCCACTCCGGGGATGGGCAAGTTGCTGGCAGAGGCCCGCCTGGTCCTGGAATCTGAGAAGCAGGCAGTTCTGCATGGGGCACACAAACGGATTTTTGCCTTCAGCCATGCCTTCATGCCACTGATCTGAACGTTAATCAGGAGGGATGGGTGTTCCATGTTTTTGTGTTGAAATTGGTTGCTATTTCTTATATTCAGTGTAATTAAGTAAACTGGCTGGTCCGTAGCTGAAGTATAGGATTTTTATCTGTTCCAAGTTCTTTTCTCTCTGGTGCCCTTTCTCTGGCCTGCAAGAGGGATTGGTGTCTGTGTTCCTGTTTCTAAGAGACTGGGAGATGGCGAATGAGAAGGAACTCAGTGTCCCCTTTCCCCCAGCATAGGACATCCTTTGCCACAACCTGACAGCTTTTGAGTAGCCCCCATGGCGACAGCCCAGTTCTGAGAACACGAAAGTGACTGAGCCTGGCCAAGCCCCAGAGTAGCAGTTGCCTTTCCTCGAAGATTTCCTTGAGGGCCTGAGACCTGCCCACACTAGCAAGGGACTTGTGGCTGAAGGGTTTCTCAGCCCTGTGCTCAGATGTTCCCTCAGGCAACCGAGGCCTAACTGGGACATCTGCCCCACTTTGGCTTGGAGGACTTGGCAAATGGGGTCCAGGTTCCTGCCCTGTCCTCACAGCTCTTCCTCTGGCTGTCTCATGTCTGCTTTTGCTGTTCACCCCTTCCTTGCTCAGGGATGGTGGCCAGGAGTGGTGGATGTGTAGGAGACCAGAGGGAGGCATACACAGCTGCTGCCTGCGCTCATGCCTGGGTAAATAGAGGAATCCGTCCTCACTCCAGTTATATTCAGTACAGGCAAAGCCAAGTGCGAAACAGCCCCTTCTGCTCATGACGTCTGGGAGCCTCTGAGTCATCAGGACTGGCTGCACTGACCAAGGCCAGTTTCTGCCCCTCTGGGCTCCTGTGAGCAGACCTGCTCCAACAGGGCTAGCTGTGGGCCAGCCCTGACCCCTTAGAGACGTTCTCAAAACAGGCCTTCTCCAGCCGGTCTGGTGCCCCCCAGATTTCCCCAAAAACGGTTTTCTGTCCCAGGAACTTTCCTTCTCTAAGTTGACTGTCAGTGATCTGGAGAAGCCAGAACCTTTGACCTTTTATCATCTGTTTACTGAATGCCTACCGTGTGGCAGTAATAAGATACCATTAATAAATGCCCATTATAAACTATAATTAGTAGTGGTGTGAGCAAAGTGCTGTGGGGAAAAGCATTACTAAGAAAATAATGAAACAGTTTGAGTTTCATCTGTGCAGAATCTTAATGCATTGGGTAATAATGGGTATATTGGGTAATTGGATAATAATGAAATATTTGGGTAATAATGAAATAATGAAACGGTTTGAGTTTCATCTGTGCAGAACCTTAATGCATTGGGTAGGAGTTATAGGTACAGTATTAGGAGGAGCATCCTAGCTGCAGGGAATAGTGTGCGCAGAGGCCTGGAACAGTGCGTTATGTCTGGAGCTAGAGTTAGTTTGGCATGACTAGAGCAAAATAATGAGGGCCAAGATGGTAGAAGGTGAGACTAGTAAGAATCCAGTCGTAAGAAGCTTGTACCTTGGGGTGCCTGGGTGGCTCAGTTGGTTGAGCGTCTGCCTTCAGCTCCAGTCATGATCTCAGGGTCCTGGAATCGAGTCCCACATCGGGCTCTCTGCTTGGCGGGAGGTCTGTTTCTCCCTCTCTCTGCCTGCCTCTCTGCCTACTTGTAATCTTTGTCTGACAGATTAATAAATAAAATCTTAAAAAAAAAAAAAAGAAGCTTGTACCTTGCTGTGCTAAGGAATTTGAACTTCATCAGAGAACAAGGAAGGGGTTTCAGCAACAGAAGAAGTGATCAGCTTTGGGGGTTTTTTGTTACGTAAAAGCAGTCACTGAGCATTTACTATATACCAAACTCTTAAGTGTTTAACTGGAGTTACTTTGTTTGTTCTTCAATAAAAACCTTCAAAGTAGGCACCATTATTATGCCTGTTTGACGAAGAGGAAAAACCTGTAACTGGAGAGGTTCAGTCAGTCACCCGAGGTCTCGCAGCTAGTAAATAGTTGTGCAAAGCTTGGCCCCAGACAGTCTGGCTCCCTGGCCCAGCTACTGTGCTGCACTGTCTGTGACAAGCCACACCACAGCACTGTGGAAGGGCCATTAGGAGGACACAAGGCTGGTGGCAGGGAGAGCAGAGAAGGGGACTGCTGCCTTCAGGTAGGACCTGAACTCAAGGAGTGGCAGTAAGGATAGAGAAGAGGGGAAGAATTCAGGAGACATCTCTGAGGTAGGATTAGCGTGACCTGGAGGTTGATTGTGGATGTAAGGGAGCGAGGCTGATCCCCGCCCAAGCTTCTCCTGCTACCAACTGGGATAAGAAAGGCAGATGGAGGACCAGGTTTTAGAGTGAAGATAGGAGACTCACGATTGGACGCGTTCCATTTGTAATTGGTCAGGTGGAGGTGAGTTCTGAAGAGAGGTCTGGACTGGAAATAGAAGTCACGGTGTCCTGTAATTCCGAAGCAGTGGAAACCAGGCACTGCACGGCTAAAAATGGCCCCCTGGCGAATATCCATGCTCAGGGAGCATGTTGGTGGGTAAGAATTCACAACTGAAACTAAGAGCAGGAAGAAGAAACCATGGTTGGGAACCATAGAGGCCTAAAAAAGAAACTTTGAGATGGACAAGGGGTTCTTAGCCCTGTCAGATCATTCAAAAAGTAAAAAAACAATGAAATGTGAGAAGAAATTGTTAAAATGACAATTATGAGGTCCTGGGTGACTTTGAGGTGGTACTTACATTGGAGTGTAGACAGTGGTGAGCTGCCACGTTGGGTGGGGAAGGAAAAGGGAGGTGAGCAGAATCCTCTGGGCAAGGAGAATGACGTCAGCTGGGTGGACAGGAGATCAAGGCACGGTTTTCTAGGATGGGCAAGATACTCGGGCAAAGAGGCAGATGCCGACAGGAAAGGGAATTGGAATAGTGATGGTAGAAGAGAGGTGACTGATAGGTGCCCGAGGAAGCGAAAAATGGTGTGATCTAGAGCCAGGTTCCTTTCTTTTTCTCCAGAGCGGAAAGGAAAGTAGTAATTATGCATGGTAACATAAGGACTCTTTGAAGGTGAGGTGTGGAAACCCTCAGCAGTTCAGGTAAAGAAGCCTGACGATTGGGGTCAGCAGAGCAGAGCGCGCCTGCCCCAGGGTCAGGGAGATACAGGTGCTTGCAAACGGGGAACTGGCACTTAAACTTAACCTGATGGAACACCATTCAGGTACTTTCAGAGCAGGTCAGACATTTGATAACCACGTGCTGTTATTCCACAGGTCACACACACACTGATCTGTCCTGACAAGAGGCCAGCTGTCTTCTGGCTGCTAGCTCAGTGCCCACAGGGCTCGGGCCCAGCCCAGAATATTCTGGCTGGGCTTTGGAGAACGCCACTGTGGCTGCCTCCATGGCCCAAGCCAAGCTTCGAGACAAAGAATGCTGTCTGGGGGCCCCTGATGAAAGCAGCCTGGCCTGCTCTTTTGGGCTGGCAACTTCCTTTCTCCAGCCAGGGAGCGTGGGAGGGCTGGGCCATTCAGGTGTGCCCCACTCTCCGAAGGAATTCCAGAGCTTGCCTCAGGATCAGGTGACTGTGGCAATGGGTGCCACCCATGGTGCCCCGGACGGGGCGCAGAATGAGGGCCTCCTGATTCAGCTTCACTTCCTGCATGAACCTCAGGGAAGAGAGAGTTAAATCTCCTCCCAGCCTTTAGCGCTGGGTTTTCTTGGGAAGATGAAAATCTCCTTCCTTCATTGTCTGCACCAAAGGAACAGATTGCGTCAGTTTATAAACTGTGTTACCACTTGCAAAGGCCTGGAGTCAGCAGGTTTGCATTTCCCGGCAGACTCGACGAGCCTGATCGCCTTGGCTGCTGCCTCTCCGCCTCAGGCGCGACCAGGAGATGCCCTGCGTTCTGCACTCCTACCCCATCATCCCACCCCACACCCCTGAGGTACTGGAGGGGAGAGAGAGAGAGAAACCCGGAGCTTCTCGCTGAGCCATCTTGTTTGGGGCTCAGGCCTCCCATCCGTTCCCAGGAGCTTCTCAGCCCCTCTTGCCACCGTGCCAGCCCAGGCCTGATTTCCAGGCATTCCTAGGGCTTTGGCTTGGGCCAGCGCACGGATGTCAGAGCGGAGTTTTTCTGGAGAACAGTTGGCACTGTGGGCTGGGCTGGGCTTGAAAGAGTCATCTGGTGTGGAGGTGCTAAGGGTGAGGAGCCCAGGCGCTGGTGGGGCCCGGGGAAGAACTGCACGGCTGCCTGCCCGCTCTGCCGCCCGCTCTCCGCTGGCAGCTGCTGATAATGAGGCCTGGGAGGCATCTCACGGCCACTGCCTCGCCAGCTCCCGGGGCCTTACATTATTAATTGCATCGCGTTCCTGTTCATCGTCTCTGAGAGACGCTGGTGTGTCTATGCGTGCCTGCGAGTGCAGGGGACGCGGCGGCTGTGTTAAGCTGCTACTATATTAAGGGGTCTCTTCGAGTTCACAGCTCTGGCTGTGGCAGCACCTTCCAGTGGTGAGCCCAGCCCCGTGGCGACATGGCTGCCTCTGGGTAGCAGGCAACGGGTCCCGGTGGTAGTCGGGTTGCCCTGGATCACGGCTCACATTCTGGCAGAGAGCTCCGGTGGGAGACCCGGGAGAGGCAGGGGCTGGAGTGCCTTTGAGCCCCCTCTGCAAGTTTGCCACAGGGCTGGAGGGTTCTCGTGGGGCCTCCCGGCTTGCCCTTCTCCCGTGTTACCCGTAGTCCCCTCTTTCCTCAGTCCCTAGTCCTACGGGTCCACACCACCAGCCCCAACTCTAACCTCAACTACTTCAGAGCTTGAGGGACTTAAAACCCTGGTTCTGCTCTCATCTGCACATGAAGAAACTGAGCCTAGAGGGGATGTGACCCCCCACACACCCCCAGCCCAGATCATAGCTCCAGTCCATGGCTTTTTATTGGCTTTTTATTGGCTCCTCAGCGGCTTTTTCCCATCCCGGCTTTCCTGTTGTTCCCGGTCCCAGGCTTCTGCCCCATGCGTGTTGCTGATGGCTCTGAGGGTATTGCAAGCGGGCCTGTGGCCAGAAAGCAAGTGGAAAGGATAGAAGCTTCTGCCTGTCATTAGGGCCCCCGAGATCGCCTCCCCAGAGGCAGCCCAGAGCAGTCTGCTCCCCACCTGCTGGAGGAACTGGCGGACTGTTCCCTCACCACTCCCCTCCCCAGCACCAGAAGTCTTCATTTCCAGGTGCCTCCGGGGCAGGGGTGGCCTGTGCAGCTGCTCCAGGCTACCCGGTTTCACCTGTCCTGCCTGAGGCGGTGCCTCCCCAGCGGGAGGGAGCATCCTCTGGGCTGTTTTCCCCGGGCATCCCACAGCCTCCCAACCTCAGAGGCTGGCTTCACGCAGTGTTTCCTGTACTGCCTCAGGCACTGTGCCCAGAGCTGGGGCAGGGCGCTTGGTGGAGATGGAACCTGTTCTCCATCCTCTTGACACTCAGAGAAAGGGAAGGTAGGTACTTATGTGTGGGCTCTCCCTGCTCTCCCCCATTGCCAGTAAATCCCCTCTTGCGCTGTACCTCCTTCGGCTGCCCTCGGTCACCTCCCAGAGGCTGCAGCCCTCTGCCATGTGTTCCGCTCTGTTCCACATTTCAAAGTTTCTTTGTCCTGAGTGTTGGTTGGGGTGGGGGGTGCGGCAGCACCCAGCTGCTTTAGTCAAGCTTGCCTTCTCCCTCCCCTGGCCCGCCTCTCTCCAACACCCAAAGAAGGCTGCAGGAGGACCTATGTCTTTCCAGCTTTGCCCAGGCTTGGGAAGAGCAGACATCCAATCTGGTTCCTGGATCAGGAGAGGTAGGGCAGCTAAATAAACGCCCAGGGCCGTCAGAATTTCCTCTGTGGTTTTATGGTGACCTTTTAACTGATCTCTCTCTCTCTCCCATTCCCTCCGCCTCCCTCTCTCTCCCTCCTCCCTCTCTCTTTCTCCTCACCTCTCTCTCACACACACACACTTCATGTAAGATTTCAGAATCTGAGGCCGATTGGCTGGGAAGGGCCAGAGCAAGTTGAGGGAGAGGAGTAGTATCTGTAAGGCCCTCACCCCCTGCCTGACTTCCACATCCCTTCCTGTGACCCCCTGCACTGTTCCGGCCCCGCACTGTCCCCCCCGACCCCCGGCCCAGAATGTGCCACACTGCTGAGAGAGGAAGACTCAGACCCCACCGCCTGCCTGACTGAAGCAGTTCCTAAGTTAAGAAGTCGGATAGAATCCAGACACAGGAAAGAAGGAGCATTCATGGAGGGGAGCAGGACAGGGACCAAGTATATTTCTGGCGGCCAAGGCACTCCAGCCACAAAGGAAAGGACCACAGGCAGGGAAACGGATTCATGGCCACCACTCCTTCCCTCCCTCGTATGTCCCCAGCCACAGAGAGCAAGCTCGGGGTGCTCCGCTTCTCCCCTTGCCTCCTTTCTCTTCTCCCCTTCCTCACCCACCCACAACTGGGAAGGCTGAGACCGCAGCCTGTCTGGGTGGGCACTGAGGTGTGTGTTGCCTGGGCATGGGAGCTCTTCCTCAGTAATTAGGAGACATGCAAATTAACAGCCTGTGCCGTTTGTATTAATTTGGTAAATAAGCCAGAACAATTTCATTAGTGGCACATTAATGTGCTTGGGAGCAGGAGGACGTGTCCCACTGCGAGGCGGCAGGGGCCGCTGGCTGCCACAGCCCCCCGACAGGCCAAGTGTGTCTGGCTCCTCTCCGACCACGGCTGGCTGGGCTGCACCCCCCCCCCAACTTTGGTCCTGTGGTGGAGAAAGACCCCCCCACCACTGAGCAGGAAGGCATCTGCTTGTGCAGCTGGGTTTGAGGACAGTCATACATTAGCTCTTCCCACTTGTCTTCCCTCCATTTTGTATTCTGCATGAGGCTACCAGGGTTTACGAAGCCCAAAGCTTTGCTCGACTGGGGGGAGAGCTAAGGGGACGGGGCTCAGCCTGAGCAGGGCTGCTGGCCAGTAGTAGATGAAGGGAAGAGAAAGCAGTTTATGTTACTTCTTTTAGTACATAGGACCCGCTTCTCATTCTATGGAGAAGGAAACTGGCTAGGAGAGAAAAGAGGTCATCTCTTCCCAAAAATTCACAGCCAGAGCTAGGATTTGAACCTAGGTTTGTCTGACTCCAAGACCCATGGTCTTCCTGCCACCTCCCTGCCCAGTCGGTATACCCAGCTCTGGGGAAGCTTCAGAGTATAGAACAAGCTTTGTTCTCCTTGTTGCTGACAGTCTAGTTGGACAATTAAAGACATTCGGAAATGAAATAACCGCTCCTCCTGCTACAAAGTAAAAAGTCGATGACAATGATGAAACATTTATGTATCCAGTACTCTTGTAAGTGCTTAGTATCTTTATATTAGCTTATTTAATCGGAACAAACCCTTTGAGATAGGCAATATTGCAATTCCAGTCTTACAGCAGAGACACAGAGAAGATAAGTGACTTGGCGAAGGTCATGCAGTTGGTAGGTGGATTTAAACTGATGCAGTCTAGCTCCATAGTCTGCGCTCTGAACTTCTGTGCTATATGCTGTCCCCTCAGTGCCAAAGTGTGGGGTAGCCCACAGGTGTCAGAGGGATTCACATGGGTGGATTAGGGAAGCCTTCACAGAAGGATGGTGTTGAAGCTGGAAGAGCTCAGCTCATAGGGCCTGTCGGCCTCAGGCAGAAGGCAAGAGGTGCTGGCAGCTGGCCAGGCCCACAGGTCTGCAGTGAAGAGGTGTGAGGAGAGGGCAGCGGGTCTGACCTCAGGGCATCTAGGCTGCCTGCTGTTTCACGCTCTCCCAGCTGCTCCCCCAGCAAAATGCTGTGGCCCCCCGTCGTAGTCTCTCGGGAGGCCTTCTCCCCTCAGCACTGCTTTCCTAGGCCTTAGCGGCAGTGTAAACATTGAGGAGGGGAAGGAAGAGAAGAGGCTCCCATTGGTTCCCACTGACACTGCTTGTGTCCACGTGTACACAAGTTCTGTGGTGCCCTCAAGGCCACGTCAGCTCACACGTGCACACACCAAAGGCCCACGCACAAATCAGGCATTGGGGCAGCCCCTGATAGTCAGCCAAGGCATGAGCTCCCTGGTGTCCCCTGCGGTTGTTGGAGGCCTCCAAGGGAAGCTGTTGTGTCCACATCTCTCCCTGAAACATTCTGTGCGGCTGAGGAGACAGGCAGCGACACTGTACGGCACTCTGCAGCTTACACAACACTCAGTGAGCAGTGGGTCTCATTAATACTGACAGTAGGCAGAAAGAACCCAGAAGAGGTTTCCTGTGTGTGACCAGAAGGAGCCTCTCCTCACTCCTGTCTTCAGTTTGAGGCAAACTGGTAGGAAAGAGCTTTCCATGGGTCTCTGTCTAGTCAGTCCTCATTATATACGATTCCATATTTGCAAGTTCACTTACTTCACTTACTGGAATGTACTTGTAGCCCCAGATCAGTACTCGGAGTATTTGGTCATCTGAGCGGCGAACACTTTGAGTGTCCAGGTGAGCGTGCTCCCAGCCGAGGTCGCAGACGGCAGTGCTCCCCTTCTTGTTTCGGCTCTCATCCCGGCAACAGGTGTCCTGTCCATCGTCTCCGTAGTGCCACGTTTCCCCCTTTTTCTGATGTGTGCTTTTTCCTGGTGATTTTGCAGTTTAAAATGGCCCCCCAGCAGAGTGTTGAAGTGCTATCTGGTGCTCCAAAGTACGGGAAGGCTGCAGTGGGCCTTAGGGAGAAAATACATGTGTTAGAGAAGCTTCATTCGGGTGTGAGTTCTAGTGCTGTTGGCTGTGAGTTCAATGGTGACAGATCATCAGTATATGTTAAATAAGGTGTCTTTAAGCAAAAACGTGCACAGAAGAAGGTTATGTATTGGTAAATCGTGACCGGAGTCTTGCAGGAACCTGATCCTGTGTTTCCCCTGGGAGCACTGGTTCAGTGTTCATGGTAACTTAATAGACTATCACAAATAACAAGAATCAACTGTATCTCTGTATCTCTGTAGGAGTATATGTTTATATGTGTTTTTCTCAATTAAGAGAAAATATCAGTGTCTGGGTGGCTCAGTCGTTTAACCCTTTGACTTTGGCTCAGGTCATTATCTCAGGGTCCTGGGGTCAAGTCAGGCTTCCCACTCTGTGGGGAGTCTGCTTGAGGATTCTCTCTCCCTCTCACTCTGCCCCATCCCCATTCTCACACACACACACACACACACACTTTCTCTCTTCTCTCTCTCTCTCTCCCTCTCAAATAAATAATCTGTTAAAAAAAAAGGAGAAAATATCAAAAACACAAGTCTTAAAGTTGATCAGAGAAATAGAGCATATACGGACATTGGCTCACAAAATGTTATTGTCAAGGCACAAATCCCCAGCAATCAATCTAAGAGAACCCTGATGAATACATACCAGCCTGGGAGCACCATGCTTAACCCTCTGCTTGCTGACCATGAAACTCTCCCAGAACTAGAGAAGGGTTAAGACTTTGGTCTTCACATTGAATTCTGTGTACCCAGAAGGATAAACACACCACAGGGCTTGGCTAAAAAGGTCACAAGCCAAGAGACTCCGAAGTAGCCCCATCCTTTCACTGAGCCCAGCCCACCTTCCCCTGAGTGCCTTTGAGAAATTACAGTATTTGCAGCAGCCATAATAAAAGGGAAAGCGAAAACCCCCAGGCTACAGCTTTATCTCCCTTTCTAACCCCAGATGTATTCAGCAGGAGGACAGTGCCCAAGGCTAGAGACTTCTTTCCTCAGCTGCTGGCTGGGCCCAAGGACCTGTCAAGCCCAAGTTAGCATATCGATTACAGGCAGGGAGAGTCTGGGTAAGTGTGAAGGCTGTGCTCACCTGCCAAGAGAGTTGACAGCGCTGACCCCAGGCATGGCTACTAGTCGCCAGAGTCTCCCACTAGTACGAGCCCTTGGGAGGCTGGCATCTGGTTGGTAGCCTCTGAGGGGAGGTGTGGATTGTGGGGTTTGCTAGGTGGGGTGAGATCTAAGTGTGGGCACCTTCCAGAGTGAGCATGATTAGACTCCCCGGGTGCTTCATCAACCCACCTCTGAGGTTTTTGCCTCCATCATAGCAGTCCGGCCCCAAGAGGAATGATACAGGTGGCCATCAAGCTTCTTGTCACAACCACTTGGCCCACCACAGGCTTCTCGGAACTGAAGGGAGGTCTTGTGCCCAAGCAGGGCAGCCATCAGTTTCAGGAAAGGACACTTGGCTGCTAACATGGTGAAAGATAAGAGGTCTAGGAATGGGGGGCCTATGTACCCATCGACAGAGTCAACTTGGAATGGCCCTATAGAGTATCTTTGTTATTTAGCTCTAATAAACTCTTCATATCTGTTTCTGGGTCACACCCTTACCCCAGCAGTGTTGAACTTGCATTTCCACTCAAAGGGTTAACTATAAGCCTTAATTAAGTAGGGTGTTGAAGAGGGTGTTCAAGGATAGGGAGAGGCCGGGGCCCTGCCTCCCTGGTCCTGCCTCTTCTTTTTCTCCCTGCTGCCTTCTCTCCACATGGCCAAGCCACCTCTGTCTACTTAAGGGGTGTCCTGTCACCCACATGGCTCCCCATTTGCCTCTCTAAGCCTCTGGCCTGGGCTGCTGCCGCAGGCTCCAGCCCAGGCTTCAGAGAATTCCCAGGTATTTAGACATTCATTTTATTGCTTAATCGAGCTTGAAGCTGTTTAAATTAATACAAGTTTTTCATATTTGGCAGCAAAGGCTTTTACAAGCCCCTTTAGCAGAGAAAGGAGGAGGTTAGGAGAGAATCAAAGAAGAAATTTACCCTGAGCCATTGGCTTCATGAGGTGGGAACAGATCAGCCACCATAAGGGCTGTGGCACCAAGGCTGCCCTCTTGGGGGAGCGGAGTCAGGACTGTGTCTGGGGTCCTGTGTCTCAGGGAGGCCCTCTGTGGAGAAAGCTCAGAAGCTCTTGAGCCCCACAGGGGTCCCCAAGGGTTCCGAGGTCAACCCCAGCCCACGGCCCCAAGGCCTGGGCTTATGGCAGTGAGGTCACCGTCACCCTTCCCCTTGCTCCCTTTCAGGGGCAGCCTCCTGCTGGCGTCACCCCTTAACCGCCCACTTGTGCACTACCTGCTCACACCCTGCCACCCACCTGCCTCCTCCCCTCCTCTCTTCACCTGGCTTTCATCCAGACACTTGCAGTACCTTTGTTGAACAGTAATTCCCTCAGCTACGTGCCCCTCTTCCTGGGGACTGCCTTGCTCCTGGGGCCTGCCTATCATGCTAGAAGAGCTGGGTTGGGTGTGTGGGCGCTGAAGAAGAGTCAGACGTTCCGGGAGCAGCTCGGGTCTGCTGCTTCTCTCACTCCTGACCCCCAGGCTGCGCTCACACATGCCCACGGCTGATGCAACTCCCTTGCTCAAGCCGAGGGATGCCGAGTGTACCCTACTAGCTGAGTTTTGAAGTCGCTCGGTCAGGGATGTTTCTGAAAGGATAATTCTGGGCTGTGAGAGGCTAGAGAGCCTAGATCCCGCTTACAGAACTGAAGCGAAGCGTTCTAAGAGGATCAGCAGTGCCACAGCTCCAACAAGCTCCTGCTCTTGGTCCCTCCTGAGCCCCTCTCCCTGCAGGCTGACCCTCCCCCTTTCTCTGTTCCCCAGGTAGAGGTGGAGGTGGAGAGCATGGACAAGGCTGGCAACTTCATTGGCTGGTTGCACGTTGACGGCACCAACCTGTCCGTCTTGCTGGTGGAGCACGCGCTGTCCAAGGTCCACTTCACCGCAGAGCGCAGCGCCTACTACAAGCCCCTGCTGTCCGCCGAGGAGGCCGCCAAGCAGAAGAAAGAGAAGGTACTGGTGTGGAATTGGGCCTGGCTACGGAGGAGGAGGGGGCCACCCCGGAGCTCGGAGCACGGGGAACAGAGCGGTTTCGTCATCCCCCACCTGAGGGACCCTGGTCGGTGTTGGTCTCAGACCCCACATCGGGAGCCACACGTGACCAAGGGAAAGGCTGCCAGCTTAGGCGTCCTCAACTGTTGGCCTGCTCTGGTGGACCTGGTAGAGCAGAGCCACGTCTGGAAGGTGACCTTGCAGCCATGAGAGGAACGATGTGGGGAGCCCCTGGTGAGCAGGAGACTGGGGAGTTGTCCTTTCACCAGCCCCAGCCCCAGCCCTTCTTCAGTGCCCTCAGAGTGACCGGGAGACCCACAGCCCACTTCTGACTTGCCTTCACAAGGGCCTGCAGGGAGGCCCATTTCGGAAGCTGCCCCAGGAGATGCATAAAGCTGTTAGGACAACAGATTTATAGCCCATCAGTCTCTGCAGACAGTGCATTGAAAAGACAAGGGGGGCGGGGGTTGGAAAGCAGCTTTTGGAAACAAATGGACGATTAAGGAACCCAGTGGTTTGGTGGTGGGAGCGGGGCTCCACACCCCCCGACTCAGCCTGTCACCACTGACTTACAGCCTGGCCCTAATAATGGGGATAAATCAGCTGGCCACCAATTTGTCAGGGCTTCTCTGGGCTCGAGGAGGATTTCGTGGGACAGCCGTGCTGAGCCATAAATTTGTTCCAGGAACAAACGTTTCCTTCCCCATGGGGCAGCCATCTGGCTTGCAGCTCGCCTCCCAGAGCCAAGGCCCAGACACCTGCCAAAAGGAGTAGGGGGCTTCAGGGCCCCGCGGTTCCTCATTCTCTTCCAACCCAGAGCAGCCACCTCCTCCCTCAGCCTCTTCCCCAATGGCCTTCCCTCAGGAACCAGGCCCAGGGATGTCTGCCTGCATCTCTCTCTACCTTTTCTTCCCATCCCCTGGGGGTGAAGGCTGGTGACCAACCCTAACGGGAGTGGAAGAACTCTAGAGAGAAGTGACCCAAAAAAAGCTTGGGATTGGTTGAAAGGGGCTATTCATGCCCTAGAGGACTAGGCCCCCAGGAGGCCTCTCAGGAGGCTTCCCCCTTGTCCCAGGGCTGCTCACATTAAACCCCATCTTCATACAGTGACAGGGAGCGGGCAACTTGAGCGCCTACCACAAAGAAGCTTCCTCTTGGGTTTCAATTGGTGACAATTGAACTTAAGGCTGCCGCCCCCATGTCCTCTGCCTGCTGCAGGGGAAGGTGCCCACACGGTATGGGGCCTTGGTGTGGAAAGGGCTGAACCTTACTGAAGAATTAGCAGCTGGGGGGTAATTGGCCCCTGAGGCTCAGACTCTGAAAGGGTCTTTGCCTCCAGGCTTTGCTCTCTGAGATTTGAGGCCCAGGAGGGACCCAGGAGAAGACAGAGAGGACAATCTGACCTGAGGGCGAGGGATGGGTGCCTTGCTGGGTGTTACGCTGGGCATCACTATTTACTAGATTTGTCTGAAAGAGCCCAAGTCATGATTCCACTGGGTCCACATGATGATGGTGAGGAGTAATCATCAGTAATTACTTACTTACACAGGCTGCGTGTTTTTATTCCAGTCCAATTAAAATGTAGTGCGCTGCTCTCAGGGCGAGGCCCCGCCGGCCTCCTGGGTCCCTCTCCCACACACCCCATCCTCTTCAAGGATCCTGGCAGAACCTAGTGTGGCTTGCCTCTTCTGGTGAGGGGCTGGTTCCCAGGAGCAGCATGTGTGGAGCCCTGCAGCACCCCTCAGAGTTGGCTGGACTCAGAGAATTTGGTAGCCAGCTGGAGGACAGCAAACTGCATCTTGAGGTGTCCCCAGGATTTGCAGCCTTGCCTCTCTTGTGACCCTAGGAGGGCTGCCTTCGCTGTTGGAGACAGGCACGTGTGGGGTTAAGAGATCGTGGTGGTATGTGTGAGCTAACTAAGGAGAGGTAATACCGAGAGCTTTTGTGAGACGAGACTATGCGGAAGTCTTCGGGAAATGGGATTCTGTGTGTGCGCATCTGTGAGCGGGTCCATCTGAGGGAAGCTGGCCATGCTAGTTTCCTAGCTTTGGGAACTTGGCTGCCTTCCTGCTGGGCTTCATTCTTTCCTGTGCCCTTCAGACTCCTCTCCTCATGAAGATGCTGGTTGGGCCCTCCCCTTCCTCTACAGGAGGCTAATGCTGGGTTATCCCCTCCTCCTCCAGGAATACTGGGTGGCTCTGACCACCAGAGACCGGAGCCACAGAGGGCAGGCATCAGAACTGCCCTCCCTCCCCAGCCTCCCTTCTGTCCCCGCAGGGCCCTGCACCGGGCTGCATTGGCCATTGATTACCTTTTATTGAACTTGCCTTCCCCACCACGAGCTAGAAGGACTTCACCACCGTGGCCCCCTGCCAGCCCCACCCTTGGAGCCTCCCAAGGCTCCAGCCAACAATATTAAATAGGATTTAGAAAGGAAAGCCTCTAGTCACTAGAGCCTCAGTCCATATCGCCCATCTCCTGCCAGGAGGAGGATGCTGGGGCTTGCTGGGGAGGAAGTACAGGAAAGAGGGAGGGCCAAGGATGGGTGAGGACAGGAGAAGAGACAGCCATGCTCCTAACCTGGCCCTGCAGTGTCGAGGGGACCCAAGTAGGGCAAGAACTGGCACGAGAGACCAGCAATGGAGCAGATGAGGGAGCTGCTGCCCTTGCCCATTCCCCATCAGGGTCTGTAGCCAGAGCCATGGAAGGGTTACAGAGGAGCCCCGCCTCAGGACACAGTGCCATCTGGCCCCAGCCTGAACACAGACCCTACGGCAAACCAGAGGAGCTGGCTGGGAAGGGTCTTTCCACACTAACACGGCCCAGAGGTGGTCCCGGAGCAAAGCAGGTCCCTCTTGGGTGGCTCTCCCAGCATCCTTGCGCCCCGCTGCCGAGGCCCAGCTGAGACTTGGCTCCACCAAAGGCCGAGAGCATTCTCAGCTCCAGAGTCCCATCCTCTGTTCGGCATCTTGGCCGTGCAGGTCTTTCCCCAGCTCCTCCATATGCCCAGAGCCTGCGGGGAGAACCCTCAGGCACTGAATTACTGTTATCCCCTGAAGGGATCTTTGGGTTTGCCTTGTCTTCACCCCGTGGGCCCAGGACGAGGAGCATCCCCCTGGGAACTCCCCCAAAACAAGCTCCTTGTCAGGGATCTGAGCTGAGAGAGGGCTGGGCATGGCTGTGGGGAAGTGGCACCCATCTGGCAGGTGCCAGCCAGTGCGTCTGTCCCCTCCCTGCCCCGGTTCTGCAGAAGGGCAAAATAGCCAATATGGGCAAAAGATGCCCTTGTTCCAAGGGTGGGCGGCCTCTCTGCTGACTGACTCATTGCCACAAAGAAGCCACCTAGTCAGGCTGCATTTACCAGCATGCCCAGGCCGCTGGGAGCCAAGTCCCCGGGAATAGATGGTTACCTCCACCTCCCGAGGGAAACCTGCAGTGCTCTCCTATTTGAGGGGCCAAGGCAGCCCTCTCTTAGAAATGGAGTTCCTTTTTCTGAGGAGCAGCTCTCTGCCTCATGCTTCTGGAATCTTCTCCCCTTGGGAGCCAGCAGGGTGCCCCTACTGTGCCCCTCCTAGCACCCAGGGATTTCTAGGACCCTGTCACAGGACCCCCCTGGTGGGAGCTGGAGGCCTGGGTGGGGGGGCTCCCCAGGGGCTTTTGTTTGCATTATCCTTGACCTCAAGCTTGCTGGCCCACCTGCCTGCTGCCTGTAGGAGGAGGAGCTCCACCCTTCTCCCCCCCAGGAGGAAACCTGATGCTGTCGCCCAAGGCGCCTTTGCTTGACGAGTCATTAGCAGTTTCTGCTCTCACCCTGTCAGTCTGTTCCCAATTCATCAACACTGCTGAGGAGCCTCCTTCCCCGCTGCAGAGGGAGGCAGGGCGGGTTTAGGCTGGAGCCCAGAACTGCTCCCAGGCCCAGCCCCCACTCTGGAGCAAGCGCAGAGCCCCCCCTCCCCCCTCTCCTGGGCTGCCTGGGTGCCAGGAAGGCCTGGAGCCAGAGGAGCCAAGTGAGCGGGGAAGTTTGGGGGGGGTTGACCATGGTGGGGGTTGGGGGGGCACTTGGCTTCTCCCTTAAGGCAGTGCTGGCAGTCTTGTGTCTCAGCAGCAGTGAGCGTCCCACCCTGGGAGTCGCTGACTGAGTAGTCACTGCCCTGGGGAACTTCCTAGTGGCCCCAGGGAGAAAGTCTACCTCAACCGGATGTAGGCCTTGGAACCAGAAGTCACTGTGGCTGTCCCCCATCCCCCGGAGTGCCCGCAGCAGTCCTCCGATTGGAGAGGCCCTTTCATGGGGAAGTCCGAAAGCTGGAGACCCCCTTCAGCCAGGAGTCTCTGATCTGACTAACTCCTGGGGCAACCAGGCACAGGCATGCAGAAAGCAGAGGTGTCTGGCTGCTGCTGGGGAGGGAAGTAGCTGTGGTGGGGCCTGTGTTGGGAGTAGGTGAGTGTGGGCAGGAGCTGTGTGGGTCAGAGGCCAACTCCAAAAGGCAGAAGGTGAGGGCATTGCTGTGCGTGTGGCTGGCGGAGGTTTGCACCCGCTGAGGTCTCTCCCATCCCGCTCAGCCACTCCCTGGTGGCCTCCCCAGAGCTCGGGCCCTGTTGCTCATTCCAGTTCTCAGGGCCCTGGCCTCGCCTTCTAGTGGAAGAATGCTCACACCACAGTAAAGGCAGGCGCATGGCCTTTGCAGGTATGACCCAAGGAAGTTCAGCAAATCTAACATTCCTGCCCTTCGGCTGCTTCCACGTGGCGTCCGGGGAGCTGTGGGTCAGCTGAGTGATCATGGCGTCAGACTGGCTCATCTTGCAAGGGAAGAAAAGGAGATGCAGGAGGCACATGGCTGGACTGAAGTGAAAAAGCAGATTAAAGGACAGGAGCCCATGTCTCCCACCCACAACTTTTCCCACTGCTCGGTGCTGCCCTCTGTCTCTGGAGGCCCAGTCAGTGCCAGAATGCCCTCTAGAAGATCTCTAGCACCCAGATACCTGGGTTCAGGCCCTGGTTCCACTGCTTCTAGCAAGCCTGGGTGCCTCCGGTTCTCGTCTGTAAAACAGGGTAACCTTAATACCTAGTCAAAGGGTTGTTGTGAGGATTCAGTGAATTACTACTTAGAATGTTTAGGATGGCACCTGGCACCTAGGACACATGTAAGTTTTGGCTAATACTTTTATCACCCCCTGTTCTTGTGTGTCTGGGGACCCTGTGGGTGGTCCTGTCCCTCACCCTCTTCTCAATGCTCAGCGGGGCAGCCCCCGCCCTCTGCTGCCCTGACAGGCATCACTACCAGGATAATCTCCTGGCCGCAGGATTGGTCTTGACGGGCTGTCACATTGAATCAGCTTTGGAGCTGCTGTGGCCCTGACAGGCAGGGCCAGGGGAGGTGGGGAGCAGCGAAGGCGGAGGGGAGCAGTGAGGATGGAGGGGAGTGGCCCAGCTTCTGCACTGGGGTCAGAGCAACCTGCTTGAGGTGAAAGCAGAGAAGTTGCTGAGAGGAGGCATCCTCGAACAGTGACAAGCCCTCTCCGCCACGGCCCAGGGCTGTCGCTTGGAGAGTCTCAGGGGCACGATGGCCCTGGACAGTGCTAGGGCCTGGAGAGTTCAGAGTGACCCCTGCAGAGTGGTGGGGGAGGGACATGGGGACTCCACGGTTCTCACACTCGGTGTGAGATTGCCCAGGAGCCTGCTCTGGTTTGCTTTACTTCCTAAGTGCAGTCACAACAGATTCTAACTTGGTAGGCCCGTATTGAGACCCAGGTACCAGCATTTCTAATAAGCTCCCCAGCTGCTTCTGCTCCCTGCCCGGATCTGAGACATGACTGACCAGAAGAACTTCAGAGCACGGTCGTTACCCACTGAGAGTAGGAGAGTTCAAGGGCAGCTCAGTGTGATATGAGTGTCCTGCGGGGACCTCCACATTCACTTACCGCAGGGGTGACTCCACTTCCCCAAAGCCCCTTTCCCCGTGTCCTGTCTGGCTTCACTTCCTAACCCCGGCCCTTGGCGATCCCCCGTGCAGGTCTGGGCCCACTACGAGGAGCAGCCCGTGGAGGAGGTGGCGCCCGTGCTGGAGGAGGAGCGCTCAGCTAGCTACAAACCGGTGTTCGTGACCGAGATCACCGATGACCTGCACTTCTACGTGCAGGATGTGGAGACCGGTGAGTAGGCTGGCCCAGCCCACCTCTAGAACCCCCTCAGTTCAGCGGGAGGGCAGGGCACAGGCCCCCCAACCCCCACAATCTGCTCCCAGGGGCCTCTCCCCAAGACCCTGTGGCTGCTGCCCCTCCCCTGAGCCCCGCTGCAGCTCTGGGCCCTGGGGCATTTCCTGCCGTGGAGTGGACAAGGCTCAGTAGGGCCTCTGCAGGCCAGTGAGGTGACCCGTCTTGTCTGGGTGGTACTCTGAGATCCTTGGAGAACTGTTCTGCTCTCAGACACCCCTGGCTGGGCGAGGCATTAGGATGTGTAGCCCTTGGGGGTCTGTCAGGAAGCAGGGAACAGATTGTCTCCTGTGGTCAGGAAGCACAAACCAGCACCACTTAACCCTCCTCCCCCTCAGCTTCCTTGGGAAGGCAGCAGGAGAGGAGAGGAGCCTGGGCTTTTTTCTCTGGGGTTTCTCCTTCTCTAGAGGTTACCATAGCCCCGAGTGGTAACCAGTTGCCATGGAAACAGGCTTCTGCTCTAGGGGAAGTCATCCCCGGGCAGTCTTTCTGAAGGACCCTCTGTCTCCATCCTCCTCCTTGCTCCTGCCCTCAAGTCCTGTGCACGGCAGCCTGGGTCACCTTAGCAGACACCTCAGGCTTCTGGAGGACGGAGGGTGGTAGAGGCCACTCTGGCAGGGGGGCCCTGTGGCACTTCTGGCTCAACTTCCCACCTCCACTCCCTTCGCTCTCTCTACCCTTCTGTCCCTCCTCTCCTTGACTCCCTGTGCAGGGAACCATTTTAGTTGAGGGCAGAGGAAAAAGCTCTTCAAGCCGCCTCTGGGTCCAAGGAGCCAGATCCTTGCAAGGCAGAGGGGCCTGAAGATGTCCCTGGCCCTCAAGGCAGCCCCGTGGGGGGCAGGCTGTGGCTTGCCCGGCCCCCTGTGCCCCACCCCCAAACCCCTCCAGTTCGTCAGCCTCGTCTCAGCCACTTCCCTCTAATGACATTTCCCAGGCAGCTGGTCTGTGGCCATGTCAGGTCACCAAGAAAAACCAACCTTCCCAAGCTCTGGGCTGGCTCTACTTGGGAACAGAGAGAGCCTGGGGAGGGGTAGAGATGGACTAATGAGCCTTCAGCATTCAGTTCCGTTGAGGTCAGCTGCAGTCCTGCGAGAAGTGGCCCAGCCCCCCGGGTCTGGGTGGTATGACAAAGAAAGGGGTCCTTCCGTGCTGGTCCAGGCAGGAGGGAGAGCTGATTCTGAACACAGGAGCCAGAAAGAAGGGACCTCAGGAAGCTCGGGGAACAGGGAACTCAGAGAAAACCCTGCTCATTGTACGACGGCTCCCCGGCAGGCTCTTACCTGGCCCCTGGATCCTGCAGGGTGGGACCCACCTTGGTTAAGAAGAGAGCCCTGAAGTCTCCAGGGGACAGAACTTGAGGGTTCGAGGACTGGAGCCGGTAATCTCAGAGGCTGCTCTGTGCCTGCCTGGCTCTCTCTGGGGGCTGTGGGGAGCCAGGGCACTGCAGCGAGTAGTGGCCAAGGCGGAAAATCGGGAGAAAAGGAACCAAAGGAACAACCGCATATTCTTGGAACACTGGAGAAGGGAGTGAAGCCCATGTTGTCCCACTACCTGGAGGGCCGCAGTGGGCCCCAGAGAAAACCTGACCTCAGTTGGTTCCATAAAATCCACGAAAATAAACTTCAGCATCTACAGCCTCCCTCTTCAGAAACCTTTCATCCTCTCTTGGGGGACATCCTCTTACCCTGTGTCTCTTCTCTTAATTAAAGCCTGCCTCAGGAAGGAGCTAATGAAATGATGAAAGCATTGCCATTAGCTGTAAATGACCAGCCAGGCTCAGTGCAAGGACCTGTTTGCAGGAGGCAAAGTCTGCTTCTGTTGCCTTGGAGCAAAAAAAAAATAAAAAATAAAAATAGAATTTTTATTCTATTCTAGAGTATAGGAAGAATTTGTCTGTGTAGAGAGTTTACTGCTGGATGGGGGGAAGGGCAGTTGCTTCCTAAAAGTCCCTGTTCTGAAACCAGGGTCCATGAATGCTGGGACAGTGGCCCCTGCAGAGGTCCCGGAGCGGGCACATCCTTGTGCACATGGGCCACACAGAGTGCATCTCCAGTACATTTAATTTTTTTTTTTTTCTTTTTGTAAGATTTTATTTGACAAAGAGCAAGGGGACAGGCAGGGGGTGGGGGGTGGCAGGAGAGGGAGAAGCAGACTCCCTTCTGAGCAGGGAACCCAATGTGGGGCTCAGCGCTAGGACCCCGGGATCGTGACCCAAGCCGAAGGCAGCCACTTAACCAACTGGGCCCCCCAGGTGCCCTGAATACAGTTGAATTCTTAAGTACCCTGCATGCATCAGGCAATTGCTAGGCCTTATAAGAGCGAACAGGACCAGTACACGATGGGCTATACCCTGAAGGAGCTCACAGCATAGTGGCAGAAACATAAGCCAGACAAGGAGCATACAAGGTCAGCTGTGACAAGCGTACCAACAGCCAGCATGTGCTAGGCACCTGTTACAGTGTAGCTTTGGGCCCCTGAGGTGGAAAGAAGAACCCCATACCCGCCCCACAGGAACCCAACTACCCTTACCACAGAGAGCAAAGGGGCCCCAACAGGCCTGATGCAGAGCTAGAATCGGGGCCAAGCTAGAGGGAAAAGGGAAGTTGCTGGGGACTGATGCCTAGTGGAGTGGGGATGGGGGACACAGCAGAAAGGAGCAAGGCAGGAAACCCAAGAGGACCCAGGGTGTTGCCAAGCCTGGTGATCACCAGCTGACAAGCAGCAGAGGAGGAGCCTTTCTCCCCACCCAACCAAAGCAGCCACTGAGCTGGGGGGCTTGGTTGGAACCCCAGCCTAGCAGTAGCAAAGTTTGCTTTTGCACGTACTTCATGTGGTGAGCAAGGTTAGAGTGGCCAAGTTTGAGTATACTGAGATCGGGCCCTGCTCCCCGAGTTGCTCCCCGTCTTCCGTGGCTCAGAGTCTGAGGCCCTTTCCTTGCCCAGGGTTGTATGCGGCCCCTCCTACCTCTCCACGTATGCCCTGGGAGACACTGGCAGAGAATGGCTGTTGTCAGTCATCACTTCGGTGGCCCAGGCCAGGCTGGTTCTTGCAGGAACAGATGTAAGTTGGCCCGCGCCCACCCTGGCCGAGGCTCACAGGCCCTGCTCCCCATCCCCGCACTTCACCCACCTCAGGTGGAGCCCAGGAACATTTCCAGCGGCTTCCATGGGCCTGACCAGTGGATTGGAGAGCTGAGGTTGGAAGGAAGACTGTGTGCTTCTGAAGCCCAAAGTGTCAGCAAGCCCTCGTCCCGCTTTTGAGGACAGCATGACCCTCTTGAGCAGAGACCACAGGGGACTTCCCTGTGGAACGGGGCATGCCAGCCCTCCACAGCACCACGTCCTGCCTGCTCCCCAACCCAGGGCTCACTCCCTCTTCCTCCCCTGCAGGCACCCAGCTGGAGAAGTTGATGGAGAACATGCGAAATGACATCGCCAGCCATCCTCCTGTCGAAGGTTCCTATGCGCCCCGCCGGGGAGAGTTCTGCATTGCCAAGTTTGTCGATGGAGAGTGGTAAGCCACTTGGACCGGAGCGGACCAGAGAGTCTTAAGCAGGAGCGATAGCCGGTCTGTGCTCAGGACACAAACATGCTACCCAGTAGACTTCAGGCATTTGCCTTAGCAACTTGGTTTCCATGGACAGTGGTGCTTGACCTTGGCCGGTTCTCCCATATGGCACTCTTCATTGCCCGCAGCCCAGGCAGCCTGGAGTATACAAGCGGTGTCTCTCCTCCTCATTCCTGGGAAACTCTGGTGGGAGAGCCGTGGCTGACTGAGACTCTCTGACACAGCCCTCACCCCACACAGGGAAAATGATGTCACATAGAGTGGGGAGGGCGGAGACTGGTTCTCAGTGCGTCCAGACCCGCCACCCGACCCTCCACCCCAGCTGTCTGGGACATGAGCAGGGGCACTCACACGTTGCAAGAAGGTCACTATGTCTCATCTACCAAGAGTAGGGCCCACGGCCTTCCCTGGGTGACGAAGTGACTTGGATGTGTTCCCTGCCGCGGCCTCCCAGACAGATCCGCCGGCTAATTACAGCTGCTGTTTAGTGTGCTGGCTTTAAACAGCAGACATCAATCTAGTCATTAGTCTTGTTGCTTTATGCCCCAAGGACACATTAATCTGCTCCACATGCTCCCTTCTCCCTCCCTCTGCTCCCAGCTATGCTCTGATTCCATTAGGGGGTGGCTGCAGCGCCCCGAGCCTAGGCCTTCGTGGAGTCTGAGAACTGCCCTCCATGACACCCATGGCTCTTCACCCTGAGCCCCGGGCCTGGCGGTGTCGTGCCCCTGCCCTGCTGTTGCTAAGGCTCCGGGGAGGCCAGACTCAGCAGGGCTGTCCATTGAGCTCTGCCCGCGCTGCCGTTGCAGGTACCGCGCCCGAGTGGAAAAAGTCGAGTCTCCCGCCAAAGTACACGTCTTCTACATTGACTATGGCAACGTGAGTGTGGGGAACCAGGAGGTGGAGGATTAGGCAAACAAGGAGCCCCAGGGGACTGCACAGTAGTCCCATAGAGCAAGTCCCCACAAGCCCTGACCCCTCAGCTGACAGAATGCTGAGCACGTAGGCAGCTCTGCTATTGGTGGAACAGGCCACTGGACTCTGAGAAGTCTCCCTTCCAGGCCCCAAGGATGAGTGCCCAGCCATACCCACCATTCCTCGTCTTCTGCCCAGCTTCTGTGAAGAGCAGGCCCGTGGAGACCCTCAAGTCCCCATGGCTCCTGGTCATGCTGGACCAGGTGCCTGTGCGCTGGTCCCTCAGCCAGGGCTTGCTAGGAAGTCACAACGGGGCAGAGTGACTGGCACCCTTGAGAAAAGCCCCCTCGGGCTGGGCCTGGGAATCTGTTAACAATTCTGGGAGGTTCCCTGTGGGCAAAGCAGCAAGCAGGAGTGGAAGTTGTAGTTCGGAACCACACTACTCCTGTGGTGTGATGCTGGTTGTCCACTTTCCACAAGGACTAGCACTGAGGGTCGATGAGCTAAAGCCCAGAGTTGGGGGCCTTGCTCCCAACTTGCTACCAGGAGATACACAGAAGGGGTCTTGCCACATTGAGGGACTGTCGGGACCCTTGTCTCGGTGTGCCTTCCCAGCAGAGCACCCCCTAGCCTGTGGGAAAGCATTCCAGGAACCCATGTTGCAGAGGGAAGGCACTGGATAGAAATGGAAGTCATGGTTGGAGACCAGGGACCGAGCTGATTATTTAGTAGAGCACCCAGGTGTTCCAAGCCCAGGCTCAGGTTGAGAAGGTATGAGCCTCGGCTGTCCGCCTCCCCGCCTGCTGTGGGGCCAGCGCGCCAGCCCTGGGCATCACCGACCAGGGCTAAGCGGGAGCGAGTCGTGGTGGGGGCCCAAGTTCGAATTCCAGAGGTCCAGCCACCGGAGTTGTCCCTGTGAGAACAATGGGGCATTGAGTGTGTAATGCTGCC
This sequence comes from Martes martes, assembly GCF_963455335.1. NCBI lineage: Eukaryota > Metazoa > Chordata > Mammalia > Carnivora > Mustelidae > Martes > Martes martes. The sequence goes on from NC_137899.1 coordinate 84,848,738, forward strand.
GGCCTGACGTGTCCTCTGCAGAGAGAGATCCTGCCGTCCACCCGCCTGGGGACCCTGCCACCTGCCTTCAGCACTCGTGTGCTGCCTGCTCAAGCCACAGAGTATGCCTTTGCCTTCATCCAGGTGCCCCAAGACGTGAGTCTGCACACCTCCCCTCTCCCTCCCCCCTCCCTCCTTCCCTCCCTCTCTCCCTTCCTTTCTACCCTCCCTTCTTCCCTATCTCCCTCCCTCCCAAAGGATGACACTCAGCCACTGATGCCAGGAGTTGGAAGCAGTGACAAATGGTCTGTCTGTGAGATGGGAGTGATGGGGGAAGCTGAGGGAAGGTGCACAGAGGTGGTGGCGTTGGAGTGTCTGAACTGGTTCTTTAGACAGATGGGCCCAGTGGGCCCAGGTGCTTTGGGCAGAGACTAGTCCACACAGTTGGGAGTCCAGGACCTTGTGGACAGTAGCAGGAGAGGAGAATGGAAAGAGAAGTCGGGGCCTGTTGGTGGGGCAGGGTTTTCAGCAGGGTTGACATGGGCAGCTCTGGTTCTGCAAGTTCCTTCAGGGGCCATCGTCGGAGACTGATTGGAGTCCTGGGAAACTGTGGCACTTGGAAGTCCAGACTAGAGACAGTGACGGTCAAATCAGTCAAGTCAGTCAAGTCAGTCCATCTGGTGGGGAGCAGGGAATACTGAACAGAAGGTGACTGGGTTTCTTACATGTGGCTATGATGCTGTTGGCCAAGATGCAAGGATGAAAAGGAGCAGATCAGGGGCTGCGGGAGCCCCAGGCAGCTTGATAGTGTTGCTTGGAAAGAGAGAAGACCTAGAATCATGGACTTGTAGCTAGAAGGTGGACGCACACAGGGCGAGTGTGTGGAAGACAGGATGTGGAAGAGAGCGAAACTTCGCAAGTGCTGGCCTTCTCCGATCCAAAGAAGAACCTGAGCAGAATGTGTGTCCAGAGAGGAAAACGTGGGCTCAGGGTTGCGGAGCCACCCAGTTTCCCAGAGCGGGGAGCCCGGTCTGCAGTGTCCGGCTCCCCAGGGAGGTCAGGCTTAAGGCTTGGTTGGTCCCCTCAGCTTGGGCACCAGCTGAGGTCCATGGAGCTCAGAGTGAGCAGTCCGGACAGTCCATGTGGGGCTGCTGCCAGATCCGGGGCGCTAAGGGGCACAGTGGGGTAGGAATCCGCGCCCCAGAATGTTCTCTGTCTTTTCATGAAATCTAAGGGCAGAAGAGAGACAACAGAAGGGGGTGACAAGATAGGTCAAGGGCAGTCTCTAAGCATAGGGAGACATGAGCATGGACAGAGCCTGAGAGGACAGTGCATGCATGAGTGGGAACTGTGAGGGTTCATGGTGCTGGGGCACAGTCCTGCAGAGGTGGGGGTGCGATTGGGACCAGGCAGCAAGTGGATGGTGAGTTTTGGATGGACAAAAGCCACTTTTTCACAGAGACACAAGGCAGGTGGGTGACAAGGATGGGATGTACATAGATAGGCTTGGTGGGAAGGGAGAGGACAGGCCAGGGAGAGGGGGCATTTCCTGTCCAGAGGCTGTTTCCTTACTCGTTAGGATGTGAGCAGAAATGAGATGCCAGCACCTGCTGGACACGTGCTTGGAGGTCCATGAACAGGACCCAGGGCCCACGTGGCTGTCTTTAAAGCTCGCACTTCCCTCTCCCACTAACCTGCCTGTGTCTCTGCTCCAGGAAGATGCTCGAACAGACGCCGTGGATAGTGTGGTACGGGATATCCAGAACACTCAGTGCCTGCTCAATGTGGAACACCTGAGCGCTGGCTGTCCCCATGTCACCCTGCAGTTTGCTGATTCCAAGGGGGACGTGGGGCTGGGCTTGGTGAAGGAGGGACTGGTCATGGTGGAAGTACGCAAGGAGAAACAGTTCCAGAAAGTGGTACGTGATGTAAGAGCCGGCTCCTAGCATCTCCCCACCTGCCATCATAGAGGGCGCCAGGGCTGCACCAAGAGCCAGTGACGGGAGCAGGGAACCCTCCATCCTGCTGCTCCTGCTGGGGAAAGATAATGGATTTGGGTTTGTTGGGGTTTAAAAAAAAAAAAGCTAATTACATCCCAAATTAATTGGCCACAGGCTTGACTGAGAATGCAGCTATAAGCTAGAGCAGGAAGTGTCCCTTTGCGGGTGTCCCCAAGTGGCAGGCTGGAAAGCCTTGCCCAGGGGTAGCCTGGGGAGGGCCCCCGCCTGTGGCTGCCTCTGCCTCCTTCTATCACTTCCTTCTCTCTAACTTAAAAGTCCCGAGTCGGGAGCCAGCTGCTAGCACGCAGTGCCACCTGGAGCCAGACTCAACTGGGACAAGGGGCCTAAGGGACTGCCCCTCTAGCCCTCCAGCCTGTCTGAAAAGCCCCCAGGGCGTGGAGCCGGGCCGGGCCTGAATCTCCCCATCATGAGACAAGATGGGTGCCACAGGCTTCACTGCTTCATAGGCTGGACTGCGAGGGGCCCGCAACCGACAGCTGGGGACCACCTGCACTGTCTTCTCACCCTCAGGACAGGCTGGTGGGAAGCCTGTGCCAGCACGGCACTGGCACCGAGCTGCTCCCCACACGCCCTCTGAGAGGAAGAAGGAGCACAGCGGCTGAAAGCCCCATTCTCGCTCCACGGCGCCTGTAACTTCGTCTTTTCGCAGGCCTCTCTCTCTCATGGTCTGTGGGTCTGTGGCACGGGTTGTATAGGGTCACCACCCTTGTTCATTTGGAACAAGATCCCAGTGTGAATTGCTGCTGTGTCTCCTCTGGACAGGAGAAGCATGATACCCCTAGTCCTCTCAGTGGAGACCCCCAGTGTCTTGAGTTTGTCCTGGGAGCTAGCCTCAATCTCCCTGTGGAAGCCTGAGATCTCACTCTCTCCCCTGTGAAGCTGCCTGTAATGTCTCTTGTGTCTAGAACATTCCGTTGTCTGGGCTCTGAGATAAACACCCTACAGGTGTTCATTCATTCATTGATTCATTCTTTCAGCAAGCATGTATTGAGGGCCCACGTATCTCCATGAACAAGAGACAGCATTTCTGCCCTATGGAGCTTACATTCAAGCAGGAGTTGACAAAAACATACATACTAAATCAGTGAAGTTGACTGATAAGAGATAAATGCAATAGGGGCACGTGTGTGGCTCAGTGGGTTAAGCCTCAGGTCATGGTCTCAGGGTCCTGGGATCAAGCCCCGCATCGAGCCCCACATCGGGCTCTCTGCTTAGCAGGGAGCCTGCTTCCCCCTCTGTTTCTGCCTGCCTCTCTGCCTACTTGTGGTATCTCTCTCTCTGTCAAATAAATAAATAAAATCTTAAAAAAAAAAAAAAGATAAATGCAACAGAAAAAGAGAACATAGAAATCAAGGGAATCCAGAGTGTGGGGGGAGGGGTGATTGGAATTTTAAAAGGGGTCATTTGAAACTTCATTAAGATGGTGATGCTTTATTGAAGACTTGAAGGAACAGGACAGGTAGCCAGGTGAACCTGAAGGGAGAGCAGTTCAGGCAGATGGAACAGCCGGCAAGGAACCCCAGGGAGGACCGTGTGACAGTGCACTTGGAATTTTACTCTGGGGGAGCTGGCAGTCCGCTGAGCAGGGGAGTGATGCAGACCAGCCCCAGGCAGTCTCCAGGGTCATTCCAGCTGCTCAGTTGCAAATGCCCTCTTTGTGACTTCCCATTCTTCCCTGGTCCCTCCAGATCACAGAGTACCTGAATGCCCAGGAGTCAGCCAAGAGTGCCAGGGTGAGTTTGTACCTCCAGGGTTCCAGGGGAAGCTTAAAACGAGGGCTTAGTCCCGGGGTTCCAGCGGGCCCCACCTCCCTCACGCTCATTCTCTCCCTTCTCACAGCTGAACCTATGGCGCTATGGAGACTTCCGGGCCGATGACGCTGATGAGTTTGGCTACAGCCGCTAAGGAGGGACGCGGGCCTGGCCCCCCAGCCCCGCTCACACCGGTACCTCCTCCTCTGCAGGGAGGGTGTCTTCAGCTCCAGACCCCAGATCGGGGGTGTAGATTGGGTCCAGCTTTGCTTCAGTGTATGAAAATGTCTTGTGGGGTGGCATCTGGACTGGAGGTGGGGTGGGGGAGCCCAAGGCTTTCAGGGGACAGGCCGCTGTCTTCTGAGATGACAGGCACTGCCGTCCACAGTCTCTTCCAGCTGATTTTGTATTTTTATTTGGTATTTTTTTTAAGTTGCCCTCAAATCAGGAAGAAACATGAAAGACTTTGTCCTAACATAGGGCGTGATCCTGACCCCCCAAGGCCAGCCGCCAACTGCCTCCCCACATCTATCCCAGACTGCCCTCCTTCCCAGCTCTGTCCAGCTGTTGATTATGTGATTCCTCTGATGCGGCCACTCTCAGATGCCAGCGTGTCTACATCTGCCCCCTGCCAGCCCTCCCCACTTCTGTATTTAAAGCTTTCGAGGCCCAATAAAATAGTACCTGCTGTCTGCAGCCCTTTTTGGTCATGGTGGAGTCCAGCATGTGGGATCTCGACAGCCCCAGCAGGAGGAGACTGGGACACTTGAGTGACCATCAGCACAGTCGTGTGCATGCCTGGCCTCAACCCTATGGGCCTGGGAGGTGTGATGGTGGCTTGGTCGTCAGGCAGAAGGCTGGAGATCTTCCCTCTGAACTCATCAGTCAGTCCAGACCCCACTGCACATGGCCGCCCTCAAGGACCTGGGAGATTTCAAGCAGCTCGGCAAGCAGTGCCCAGGGTTGGCCACACGTGGGAGGCTGGTCTCGGTCTCACCAGGCCCCTGCGGAGAATCACCAGTCCCGTCCTTGGCCAAGTTCTGCTGGAGCCCCAGCAGGGGGCCGGAGGGAACTTTCCCTGTCCTGCTGTGTCTGGAGTGAAGACTAACACCAGGGAAGCTGGTACAGCGTGGGTTAAGAGCAAGGGGCCTCGGTGTCTGCCTGGCTCCTGAAGTGTGTGTTCATTGGCAAATGGAGCCGGAGAACAGGGTGGGGGACAAGGGTGGGTCCAAGAGGGGTCACAACTGCTCGCCAAGGAGACCCTCTCTCTCCAGGTTAGCTCTTGCGCTGTCTGACTTAGCGAGGTATCCCCCAGGTCCTCAAGGTAGAGCTGGCCACCGAGCTCAGAAAGCCCAGGCCGCTCCTAGCCCCAGATGGAGGCGGGAAGCTCGAGCAGCCATTGTGGTGCTCAGTGAGGAAGCTGTTGTGCAGCTGGGGGAGTGCCAGGGAGAGGAGGTAGGTGTGTGATGGAGAGGTCAGCCCAGTGTCGGGGGGATCTGCCTGTTCTCCTAAGCCCCACAGCCTTATCTGAGCAGCCCTGCCCACCCTAGGCACATACTCCTGTGAAACATGGCACCTCTTCTGGTGGCACCACAGTCAGCCCCCCATTTCCAATCCACGGTGGCACTCCAAGCTGCCATGAAGATTGGTCCCTTTGACCTTGGGGAAAGTCAGGGGAGGTGGTAGGGCCTGGCTGGCCAGCTTTCATCCCTAAACCAAAGGTCCTAGGCCCCAGAATACTCTGGTTCCTGGGGATTCTGCTCTTCTACCCACTTGTTGAGGCCCAGAGTTCACATGGGGTTCTACCCAGAACCTGTCTTTAGGGAAAAGGATATGTGCTTCTTGAACTCAGGGTGCGCTCCAGCTAGCTGAGGGGAGAAGGGAGTGGGGCGGTGGAATCTCCAGAAATCCATGGGCTCCCTTCCCCTCAAGGACTCCCATTTCTACCTGCCTGAGAATCCCTCTGGGTTAGCCGGACCGAGAGCTTATGGTCCTCAAATCAGACCCTTTATGGTCCAGTGAACTGTTTCCCATGACCTCGTACAGCCCCTAATGGGACCCAAGAGGTTACCAGGCGTGTGAAGGACCCCGTCTGTCTCGCTCCTGGAGAAGCTGTTCTCTCTACCCCACCACCCCCGCCCCTCACAAGCCCAGGCCCTGGGTGCTCACGTTTTCTGGTCATGCGTGATGGAGGCTAGTCGTGAAGAGAATGATCGCCTTACCGGTTTCTCTGCCTCCTGGTGGGGTCAAGAGGCGGGTCGGTGTGTACTTCCCGTGAGCACAAGGGGCAGGGGGCAAAATGCCAGCCTGCTCGCTCGAAAAGGGTCTGGAATCGGCTCACTGTCTCCACGGTTGCCTTGGTTACCTCTGCGCCCAAGGATAAGTCCTCCGCGGCTCTCCAGTTGAAATGATGCCCGCACCTTCCTACTTCTTTTCTTTCTCTTCCCAGGCTGGTTTCAATCCAGGCCAGACCATTGCTGGGCTGGAGGGTGCCACTGCCACTTCCTCTCAGTTCCTCCCCCATCATGTCTGTTGAGTTCCTGGGCTCTGTTGTGGGCGGGGGTGGGACTGTGGTGCCGAGAGCCCGGCGCGCAGGGGGCAGTTTCTGGGAGCACTCCGCGCACGGGTACATTGAAGGCTTTGCCTTTTGTACATAGTTGAGTCCAGTCAACACCAGCTCTTGAGCCAGTGGCACCAAAAACCTGTCCAGAGTTCCTACCCCCGCCAGAGTTACGAAACATGTTCTCCCATCCCCCTTTCCAGTTGAACCCCAAAGCCTCTTGAGCACCTGTTATCTATCCATCCGCGTAGCCCCCAAGCACGGATTAAGACCCAGGCAGCACTGGGTCCAGTGGGTGCTGAGGCTGTTTCCGTAGGCTCTGGGGGCGTGCAGGCCAGGTTGGAGCCACCAGCAGATGCTGAAAGCTCCAGAAGGAGCCACAGCAGTGGCCAGTGCACCGGGACCAGGGGCTAAGGCCCCTGCCCAGTGACTGGAAAGGTGTCACAGAGGAGGGCGGAGTCACAAGCTAACAGGTGGCAGGAAAGCAGCATTGCTGAGCTCTGAACAGGCTCTGGAAGTTTCCCAGTCTCTGAGGGCTGATGCATCAGAGCCCAGGGTTTGGGTGAGCCACCAGGGCAACTATCACCACCCAAGACCCTCCCTGGTAACCCTTGTCTGCCTTCTGTGCCAGCGAACAGAACCAGTAGGGAAGGTGGAGGGCGGTGGGAGCTAGAAGGTGGAAGGAAGGGTTTGTGCAACTGCCTCTACTTTATTTATGGTTTTGATTATTTCTGCATCCCATGGAGAGTCAGTGGACCCCTTTTCCTGCATTAGCCCATGTTGGGAAGCATCGGGGAGGGGCTAGGGAACTGGTGCCTCAAGAGTGGTTATTGATGTCCTAATTACAAGAGGATGCTAATTTAATTTGAACCTAATTACAGTGCACTACCCTGGGTGGCATGTGTTTTAATAATTAACGTCCTTCAGATGCGTAGGAGTATAATAATATTTACACTGGGTTGGCTCGCAGCCTGGGGAGGCGGGCTGGGGGCCCATCCACCACCCTCCCCCCGGACAGCTTGGCTGCTAGCAGGTGGGGAAGATGGCATATGAGTCTTGGTTGGCTAGTACCTTGTCATCCTTCCCAGGGAATATGCTTGGGCCTCATTTCCAGCTACTTCCTTGACCCAGCAGGCTGCTCTGCTCTGTGGGGCTCCAGGCTGGAGCTCTGAACCGCGCGCAGCAATCCGCCTTCCCCCACCCAGGCCCCAGGCCGAGCCACGCAGATGCCAGCCCCATCTCCAGCTTCCCCTGCCTGCCTGGGCCCATCCTGGAGGGCAGGAGGGAAGAGAGCCGCTTGGTGTTTCTTCCTGCTCTTTTGATTGGGAACACTTGTAAGGAAGTAACATTCGGAAGAGCGCACAAATTACAAGGACGCAGCTCAGGTGTTCGCAATGTGAACTTACCCGTGTACACACACAAATCAAAAATTAGAACATCACCAGCCCCTCACGCTTGCTCCCTTTTTCCCAGTAGATGAGTCTTGTCTGTTTTATTTATGGTGGTTTTGGTTTTCAGTTTTGCCTGGTTTTAAGTTTTACATAGGTGGAGAATGGCCAGGTAGGCCCTTGTGTGCCTGCCCCTTCCCACTCGGTGTTGTCCGTGGGCTGTGTCCTTGGTAGCTTAGTTTTGGTGCATGCCTCGTTTCCATACGGACTGTTGTCGGAATCCACGCCTTCTTGCTTATGAAGAAGTCAGACGCTCAGCAGTCTGCTAGAGCACGAGCTCTGCCAGTCCCCACAGGAGAAATCTGCTCCTTCTAATTATGCAACTGGGGGACAGGAGGTGATGCTTGATGCGACGGGGTAGCAAGATGACAGGGCAGGGCAGTTCCACCCACTACAAACAGGGAAGAATGTAGCTGCCCACGTGCCTTCCATGCCCAGCCTTTCAGAGCTCCCAGAGATGGGGAAAGGGTCTGTCAGCAAGTTCTAGAAGCCAAGCAGACCAACCAGGAGCTTAAGAGATGCCCTGAGGGAACTTCAGTGTCTACCCAGAAGCCTCTCGGCCAGTGCTTCTCTAGGTGTGGCCGGTAGACCAGCTGGCTCAGAATCACCCGAGGAGCTTGTTAAAATGCAGCTTCCAGAAAGGGCCGGGTCCCCACTGGGAGTGGGGCTGGGGGTGTGACTGAGCCTTCTGTCACAGTGGGAGGACAACGGATAATGTTCGTGGGGTTGATAAAACAAGAACTGGGCTGTTGTTTAGCAATAATGGTAACCACCAGAAAATCTAGAACAGATGATGAAAAGTGTTTGCCTGTAGGGAACAGCTGAGGGTTGGCAGTGCTTATTAGAACTCCCTGTGTACCAATTTTTTCACCATCGGTGAACATTTCCAATTTTTTGTTCATTATCAGGTAAATCTGCATGTATCACTTCCCATTCCAGAACCGCTCACTCAATTCCTATGGTCCAGGGCCTGGGACTCTGCATGTTAAATATGCTTTCCTGGTGATCCTGATGAGTTCTCAAGCTCAAGAATCAGCTATCACTAAAAAAAAAAAAAAAAAAAAGAATCAGCTATCACTGTCCAGACTCATTTTATCTGGTAAGGAGAGAGACAAAGTGACTTGCCCAAGGTCATCCAGCTTATTTATGGCTGAGCCAAGAATAGAAAACCGGTCCCTGGCCTATGTTCTCTGCATCATGGCTTTCACCTTGGTGGGTGTCCGTCTCGGTGGGCCTGGCCCCCAGGGACCTGAGGGACGAGCTGAGGACCTGGTTTAGTGGAAGGGAGCCAGGGTGCCCTTCCCTGGGTGCAGGGAGGCGACCCCTCCAGCAAGCAGAACATTCACAGCCTTGCTCCGTGCGGAGCCGTTGCAGGGCCTGGCACGTGCAGAATGCCGCTGCGCCAACAGCAACGTCTCAAGTTGTTTTCTCAGTAGGAATGGATCTGCCCGAGCCCATAGCCCCCTGGCAGTCTGGCACTTAGAGTTTCCTGAATACCTCCCTCCTAGCTCCAGGCACTGTTCTAAGTGCTGAGACGGAGCAATCAGCCCTCACATCCTTGGGCCCACAGTCTACTGAGGACCGCAGATACTGGTGATAGGAAAACCCAGTTAACTGATAACAGGTATAGGTCCAAATGCGGTGGCTTGTCAAGCTGACACAGTGCATGCCCCAGGATCCAGCAGTCCCCTCCTGATTCTGCAACCAAGGGCTACGTGCACATGTGAGAATTGCCCCTGCCAGCAAGAATGGTCCCTGGAGTTGAGTTCCTACTAACACAAAACTGAGCACCACAGACACCACAATGTGTATCCACACAAGGGAGGAGTACTCAAGAAAAGTGTGGCCGCACGGAGTAACACGGATAAATCTTAGAAACAAGCACATCTCAGATGACTTCATATCATATGTGCCATTATTCCCAAGTTCAAAACCAAATAATACACTCCCACATACGTATCTCCTGAATGATCATTTAACTTCTGGGATGTGTTTGAGAGTGTAAAGGGACATTTAAATCCTTACATTTGGGCCACAAACATAAACTGGCACTTTTTTGAGCAAACTGGGACACATGGACACCTTTGAAATATGTACTAAAATACAAAACCGAAAAGCAGAAGGATGATAAACACCAAAATCTGAATAGTGGTCCTCTCCAGGTGGGATAAGGAAGGATGTGAGGGAATGTAAGTTCCTAGGGATGTTCTAGGTCTGGGAGGTAGGTTGTTGATTACATCATTCATAAGGTGGTGTGGGAACTCAAAGAGAAACATTTTTTCCTAGGAGTTAGGGTTAGAGAAACCTCAAATAGGAGCACTTCAGTCTACCAAGGAAAGTTGTGGAAGGTTTTTCAAGGACAAGGTGGCTCAACAGGTTTTGCCGGCTGAAGAACGGGTCTGGTTGAGGGGGAACACGGAGCAAAACCCTCTGCCGGCCCACCTGGGCTCCAGTGTCACGGGCACCGCACTGCTAAGGACCGGAACTCAGGCCTGGCGTTGCCAGCTCTGGCTGCTGACCAGCTGCAGTTCCACTACCCCTTTGGGGAAAAGCAGCCAGTGTGGATGGGGAAGGCCTGCATAAGACACTTCAGGGCTCCCAGATCACTTCTCAAGTTGATGTGTCACTTCAAGGTACACAGATCCTCAGTATCCAGCTTGTAGATGTTCATAAACCCAAACCCTTCTGCAACCACTCAGATCGAACTGAAACATCAGCGGCCCAGCAAGCTCCTACCCCCCCACCACCGAAAGTAATGACAGAACTAGGTCACCCTAATTTTGACTGTTCTTGGTGCCAGGGTCTTTCAAAAGACATTTTTTCCAAAAAACAGTCCTGGGAAAGTGAGGGTGTCACATTCTCTAGGGACCTTTGTGGGAGCATCTAAACCTGGGACTGGAACCCATGCCAGGCAGGATGGGGGCCTCCCAGCTTGGTCCTGGCCGACTCAGGACCTTGGACAAGGCCAGCAGGAGGCCACAGTCCCTGTCCCTGCGGCCTGAGGGTGTTAGCTGCTGACTCCCTGGCAGCACAGATCCATCATCCCAGCTCAATGGGGTCATTCTATGCCCTGGGCCCAGTCGCTGAGCCCTGAAAGTGGGTGACATGGTTGTGGTTCAGTGAGCAGGCGGCCCCAACCCAAAGGAGTGATGTGGGTGCCCCGGCCGAGGACGCAGCTTGCCCTCGACTCGGGGGCAGGTCAGGCGCTTTTCCGCAGCCACCCAGGTGCTGCTTCGGGACAGGGGAGTGTGGCCCAGGGGCAGAGGCTGTGGCCTGAGCATTTCACCTTCCCAGTTGTCTGTGCGGAAGCAGAAGCCAGAGCTGCAGTTCCCCTCCGTGGTCCGTGTCGGACTTCGGAAGGTGTTTCTGTTTGCATGCACAGCTAGCCATGGACAGCATCATCTGGGCCTCAGAGGCTTCACAGGGGACCATGGCATGGATGGGGCAGGCGGCTCGGCAGGCCCCCTCCTGGCCACTGCAGTCCCCCAGCGCCCGCAGTGCCCCGCTCCAAGTTCGGGACTCAGAGAATCTCTTGCGGAGCCTCGCCTAGAGAGAGGGCACACAGATCAGTCATTATTAAGCTGCATTGACACTGGGAGAGAACGTGGAGATGAGATTCGCGTCAAGGAGTCCGCACAGCTCAGTGGGTGAGGACGCGGCTCTGAGGGCGATCAGGCTGCCCTCGCTTGCCTCAGTCTCATGGGGTGCCCTGCAAGCAAGCTGTTAGCCTCTGAGGCTGTTTCCTCAACCCTAAACTGAGGGTCAAAACCTAACCTTTCCCAGCAACCCCAGAACTCAGTGAGGGGCACGTAAGGCAGCCGTTGGGGCCCAGCACCCAGCCGATGTTCGGGAATAGCCACCACAGTTCGGGGTTGGGGGGAGACACGGAGCACCCCACACTCAGTGGGGAGTCGGGAGAGCCCCCGTTTTGGTGAAAGAACTAGGGACAATGCTACAAAACCCAGAGGCCTAGAGGCCACTTCCCGTCGTGGGAATGCTGTGCGGTTCAGACGAGATGGGAATCGGGTGTTGGAGGGGTGGCCGGGAGCTGAGGTCCCAGAGGCGAATCCCCGTGTGTCTCCAGGGAGGGGCTCACATTGGCTCTGGCTGCAGGGCGGTGGAGGTGGTGGTCACGGACCCTGGGGGCCGGCAGCTCAGTCTGCTCATGTGTCCTGAACCCCTGTGATCTGCTGAAGACACAAGAGTAAACACAGCAGAGGCCTGACCGTGGCCTGGAGAGGGCGCCTGCCCGTCCTGAGGGGGACGTGGCAGGGTGAGAGGGGGAGGTGGGCAGCAACCAGCCGAGAGCCCCACCCGGACTCCTTTCTGCAGACCTCACTCTGGGTTCATGAGCAGCAGGAAAAGATGTCTTTTCCTTCTGACATGGGCAAGTATGCTGGCACAGCTGGGGGAGTGTGGTGGGGATGGAGAGTGGGGTCAGCTGCAGGGGCTGCACTAGGGGACCGGGTGCTGTGGCGGTCACGTCCCCTGACCCAAGGCAGGAACCCCAGTGCTGGCACTGTGCCAGGGGGGACATGAGAACATCTGAGTGTTCGCACTTGCTAGATGCCCCTCGGGTCCACCAAAGCCCTGGGGTCAGAGGGGAATGCTCCAGGACACCACAGTGCATGACTGTTGGGGGGCTTCCCATTTGACAGGCTAACAGGAGAGGTCAGTGCCCAATCCAGAGCCGTAAAGGGCGTGAGAGCTTCGAAAGCCTCTGGAGACCCACTTGTGTGGTCTCCTAGCCCCCTAGGGAGAGATGCCTATGTGGACAAGACGGGTCTGGGGCTGTGCTTCATCTGGGGAGGACAGTCCCCAAGGGCCAACAGCACACCCACTCAGGGGGGGCTTCAGTGGGAGGGTGGGAACAGCAAGCATCGCTAGGAACAGGCCTGGCCTCCTGTCTCCTCTTGCCTGATCTGGCGAGGGTGGTTCCCAGGGGAAGACCTGAAGCAAAGATCTCCAGTAGTGCCATGAGTTTGATGGATAATGAGTCCCTGGGGCGCTATGGAGAGAAGGATTCCGAGGTCATGCCAGAAAGTCAGCTGTAATCAATGACTGATGACTCCCAAGAGAGTGGGAAAGAGGGATCGTCCTGTGTGTCCCCTATATTTGCTGCTGCTGCTTTGTGGGAAGGGGGTTCTGACCCATCTAAGCAGCGGTCACTTCCTTCACAGCCCTGACAGCAGGCATCGGCTTCTGCTTGAAGAGAGAACTGGACTCCTCGAGGCAGTCGGGGCCCCACCTAGTCGGTTCTTACCGGATCTGTGTTCCAACCGCAAAGAATAGGTTGCAGTTTAATAAACATATGAGCTCAGCACCTACTCTGTCCTGGGCCTGGAAGACCCACAACTGAGCCGTTCAAGCCCCTTGCCCTGTCAGTGGGCATCATCTGTAGGTATTTGAATCCAATCAACTTTAGCAGGACTTATTTTCCTGGGGAGGGAGAGGTGCCTAAAGGCGGAGACAAGGGGTTCTCCAACAGCAGGAAGAGTTGAGGCCCTGACCCAGGAAGTATCTGAACCCCTTAGGCTGGGGGCATTTCCTGAAGAGCAGCCCTCCGTTTTCCTCTGCTGAAGGTAGGACTCTCATTCTAGCAGGCCCTGGAAGAGTGCTGCTCAGACTTGAACAGCCGTATAACTCATCTGGGAGTCTCGTTAAAATGTAGGTTCAGATCCGGTAGGCGGCGGGTTGGGGGGCAAGGCTGAGTCTGCATCTCTAACAAGCTCCCCGAGGGTGTTTAGGTAGTACGAGCAAGGTCTCCACACTCCTCTTTCCAGAGCCTACCTCAGGGAGGGAGGTAAAGTTGTCTGGATGCCAGAGAGGTTCTAGGAGGTAGACTAAGGCTTGAGTTTGGAGACGAGAGAAGACGATTCATGCTACACAGAGCCAGAAATCAGCGGGAAGGAACCAGATCCTGACTTGGCTCTCCGGGCTGGCTGGCTAGCTCTCTCCTCTAGGAGAGAACAGCAGACCCACCTGATGGAGTGTAGGGTCTCGAGACTACAAGCTCCCATTAGGATCATGGTGTCAGCAGCAGCTAACCATTGCTGTGCGCTGGGCTAAGTGCTAATGGGTAGCCCTGTGAGAGAAGGACTTTTTGCCCCCCATTTTATCTCCAGAAGACAGGCCAGGTGTTATCATGTATTCCTATCCCTATCCCTGGCACAGTATTTATCAGTAGGATGTATTCAGTAAGTGATTTATCAGTGAATGAATGAGTGAATGAATGAATGACTAAAGTGCAGCTCAGCCCAGGCAGACGGCATTGCATGGAACCAGGCCCAGAGAGAAAATGGGGAGCAAGTCTGGAGAGCCCAGGATTTCACGTCTCTCCCACCCCACCCACCCCTTACCTTTCCACCCGGCCAGGCAGAACTCCATCGGAGCAAGTCAGCCTGGGAACCTATGGCCAGCCTTTACTTGTTGGAAAAAAAGAAATCCTAAGCCCTCTTGTTCCGGGTTGATGATTTCCGGGCTCTTTTTGGAAATTTCTAAACCCAGGTTCACTGTGCTGAAATGGGCAGGGCAGCACCTGGCAAAGTTTAGGGCTAGTCAGGCTCTCATTATCCAAATGGCCTTAAACATGGCCGTCCTCCCTTGTGCCAGGCTCTGTGCCAACCACATCACATGCCCGCTTCCCACAACGTGTCCAAGGTCGTACCCTGGTCCAAGGTCGCAGACCGAGGTGGGACTCCAACTCCCGCGACCACACCCATACTCGAGAATCAGCGCCCCCTAGAGGACAAGACGAGGCGGTCGCGAGACCGGACTTGGAGGTGGGCTGCGGGAGGCCACCGAGGGCTGGCCGTCCGCGCCCTGCTGTGGTTAGCAGCCAAGAAGGGAGTCCATGCATGGCCGTTCTTCCGAGGACATCCGCTGCCGACTTGCGAGCAAAGGTTAGGGGCTGGATCACTGGGCTGGTTTTGCAGGAGCTCCTCCGTGTCCTCTACAGCACAATTCCGTAGAGCCTCAGAACGGGAAACCATCGTCCCCCATTTTACAGATACAGAACCGAGGAGAGGAAGCGACTTGGCCAGGGTTGCAGGACTAGCTAGGAGCCGGGCCGGGTGGGGGGCCCGGGGTCTGGCTCCCTGCGTCTGCACACACGGCCCGCCGCGTCCTCCCAGCTGTCCCAGGTCTCCCGCCGCAGACGGTGGCTGGTTCTTCCCCGCCCGCCCCCCCAACCGGGGCTCGGCTGGCGGGACGCGGGGCACTCTAGGCCCACCTGGACGTTTGGCCTTCGCCGACGCCCCGGGGCTCCCCTCGGGCAGGGGAGCGAGGACTGCGGCGGCCTCGAGCCTCCCCGCCGGGCGCGGCCTGGGTGTGGGCCCCGCGCATTGGGGCTCGACCCGAGCGACCGAGAGCGGCGGCGGCCGCTGGGAGCCAGGCAGCAGCCGGGCGCGAAGAGCCGGCGCTTTCTGGGGCAGCCAGGGGGCCCTCAACCCCAGCCCCAGAGAAACCCACCGCCTTCTGGTTCCTCTTCCGGCCCCTTGCCCTGAGGTCACTGGGCACTTTCTAAAATTGTCCTTGCGCTCCCCCTCTTCCCTCCCCCCTTCGCCCCCCCCATTCTCCACTCCTGTCCCAAGAACGGTGATGCAGGCACCCAATTTCCCCCCATCTCCCGACTCCCTACTGTCAATAATCCCTCCCACTCATCAGGGTAACAGAGACACAAATAATCGGAGCGGTTCTAAAAATACGGTTCCGAATCAGCAGCATCAGCATCATTTGGGAACTTGTTAAAGATGCAAACTCTCGGGCCCCATCTCAGACCTACTGAAAGCTGTGTGGGCCCCAGCAGGGGACGGTGATGAGCAACAAAGTTTGAGAGCCCCCCATCCAAGCGTGCACTCATTCATTCATTCATCGCCAGACCTGTGCAATTCTGCCGGGGGGAGAAGCGCCGCAAGCAAGTTGCCGCCCAACCCCCGCCCCCGCCCCCGCCAGCTGCCCATGGGGAGATGCTGTCTATAGCTTTTGGATGGCAGACAGTGCAACCCTGGGACTCAGGAGCAGGAAAGGAGGCCCCAGGTCCGGGCCGGGAGGGAGTGAATGGCGGCCTAGGGTCCCTCTACGGAGGGATGTGAGAGAAGCTGCCCTCCCAGCACCCAGCATCGCAGCTGCAGGGACAGGGAAGTGACCTCCTCTGCCCTGGTGTGTAAGGACAGGCTGGGAGGATCTCCTTCCCCAACCCCCACCATCCTTCCCCACCCCCCCATCGCTGGCACAGAGGGGCAGTCTCAGAGATTGCAGGGAGGGGGGCGGTGGCCGGAAGGAAAACAGGTTTTTCTGCAGGACGGGGCAGTCTCTCCTCTTCCAAATTAAGCACCTGAGGAGGAACCCAGGCCACGAACTCAATGTGTGGGGTAGGGGTGAAATTTGTGCCTGGGGGTGGAGGAGGTGGAGGATGGGTGGGTGGGGTGGGGGGGTGGGGTGGCAGAGAGGAATCCTGAGCTGCCTGGGTCTTGCCAGTGGGGCTTAAACATAGCCCAGCCCAGAGTGGGTTTCCCTGGGCTGGATTCTGGCAGGCAGGGGATGGGGAGTGGGGATATCTTGCACCCTCCCTCTGGTCAGGTAGGAGGGGTGGAGCCCCTCCCCATTTCCTGCCTTCTGGAGGGCTTCAAATTCTTATGAAACCACACGCCATCCCACTCTGAATTGCGGCATCAGTTGGAGCCTAATGTTGTTTGATGGCATTTTGGGTACCCCAGAACCCCGCCTGCCATGAGGTGATGGCTGTTATTTATGCCTGGGCCCTGCTCTGATCTCAGGGAAAATATCTCATCATAAATTGGCATGCCATGGCAAACAATTAAAAGAGAAAAATAAACCTCAGTGCAATCTCAGGGTGCTTGGAAATGAGGAATTACAAGGTGGTGGCATGAAAAAATTATATAAAAATCTATTTTTACATCACAATAATGTGCCTTTATACGGGTAGTAATTTCTGGATGTGCAATAAAGTGGCTTTTACATCAGGCAGAATCAGAGTTTATAGGCAATTGGTGCTTTTATCTGGGAAAATATAACTCACCCATCCCCACACCATCCATCCTGCAGGCAGCAGGCCTCATCTTCCCCAGCACCACCAGTACTGAGGAAATCATTATGCAATTAAAAGTGTCAGCCCTCTGGTCCTCCTGTCTCCCAGTCACATCTTCCAGCTCCTGTCATTGAATCTTCCCTAAAGATGGGACAGGCCAGGGGCCCGGAACAGGGTAGTGGGCCACTGCCTGAATTGGGCCAGAATGGATCCCAGGGCTTCAAGGAACCTTCCCCCACCCCTACAGCCAGCAAGCGCTCCATAGGTACCAAAGGTCCACTGCCAGCCAGGCACTGTGCTGGGAACCTAGAAACCTGGGACCCCGTGCCTGGCTCAGAAAAGCTTGCAATCTGGAGACAGTCGAGCTGTAGGCAAGGAGATGATTTTCCAATGGCAGGTAAGTCCGGGGAGACAATGGGGTGCAGAGGAGCTTGGGGTAGGGTGCGGTAGAGCACGGCCCTGAGCCTGCGGCCTCTGTTGGGAAGGGGAGGGTGAGCTAGGAAGCCAAGAAGATGAGCTTGTCCTAGAGGGCGGGCCCCAGCCCATGCAGCACCTCCAGCGGGGCACGGAGGCGGGCATATGTTAGCTGTCCTCAATGCAGACTGTGGCCCCTGTCCTTTGCTATTACCTAATCTAACCCAACATTTCGTGTATTCTTTTAAAATACCAAGCACTGTATCATCAGTCAGGGGCCCAGCAGGAAGCAGGTAACACACTGTTCAAAAAAGGCACAGGCATGAAGGTTATCAGTGGAGTTTAGGGAAGTCAACTAGAAATACTGCAGGTCCCAGGGCTGGCAAGAGAGAGGAGCCCTTACCACCCCAAGGCCTGGAGGACGAAGGGCAGGGGCAGCGGCGGGACGAAGAAGACCGACAGGTGACTGGACCCGCCATCACCTGAGAAGATGAACAAGGAAGGAAGGGCTAAGGGAATGAGTCAGGAGTTAATGGGAGTTAAGAGCCTGGGGAAAAGCCTGCTTCACTCTCCCCCCACATCTTCGCCTCTTGCCGGTGCCTCCCAACGGCCACCCCCAACCAGAAGCCAGAGATCAAGGGCGCTGGCTGATGGGGCCCAGCCAGATTAGCCTCAGCGTAGAGAGCAGGTGGAGAGTGGGTCTGGTATGCAGAGACATTCCGCGGGCAGGTAGTGCTAATTATTGGACTGTCCGATGATGTGGCAAAAATGTAACAGTGTGTCAATGGCTATGATCAATATTTCTATACAGTGAAACTCCGTAGTGTCCTCTTCCCACATTTTTAAAGATTTTTATTTATTTATTTAGAGAGAGAGAGAGCGCATAAGAGCAGGGGGAGGGGCAGAGGGAGAGGGAGAGAGAACCCCTAGCAGACTTCTGGGCTAAGCGGGGAGCCCAATGTGGGGCTTGATCCCAGGACCCTGAGATCAGGACTGGAGACAAAACCAAGAGTAGGAGGCCTAACTGATGGAGACCACCCCCACCCCCAACCCCGCTCCCGGCACCGCTCTCCTCATTTTTGCTTCACCAGAACCTATACTCAGCGTGAGCCTGGGCAGTCCTATCTGGCACCGTGCAGTTTCTTCACCAGGGAACCTGTGTGACGTGGTAGAAAAGAATTCACACAGTAGTGCACATGGGGTGTAGACCCAAGTGGCCATTCTGCAGAGTGAGGTGGCAGGCCCGGGGCAAATGCGGGCTCTGCCTACCCTGGGTCCCGCGTTTCTGGCGTGGGCCCCAAAGACATCCTCACATCCAGACGCCTAAGGGGACAGGTGGATTCCCTGGTCACCAGAGAGGGCAGAGGGAGGGCCCGCCCATCCCTAGGGGCTGGGCGTCTGAGGCCCCACAGCAGGTCCCCACACTCTGTCACAGCAGGGAAGTAGCTGTTCACAGAAACACAGAGTCTTCAGAGCAAAGCTGAGGAGGAAGAGCAAGAAAGAGAATGAGAGGGGCGCTTGGGTGGCTCAGTGGGTTAAGCCTCTGCCTTCGGCTCAGGTCATGATCTCAGGGTCCTGGGATCCTGGGTTCGAGGCCTGCATTGGGCTCTCTGCTCAGCAGGGAGCCTGCTCCCCCCCCACCTACCCCCCCCCGCCTGCCTCTCTGCCTACTTGTGATCTCTCTCTCTCTCTCTCTGTCAAGTAAATAAATAAAATCTTAAAAAAAAAAAAAAGAGAGAGAGAATGAGATCCATAATTCTGAAGCACTCAAATAAGATTAAAAATACTTTCACACAGGGCCACCTGGGGGTCTCAGTCAGTGAAGCATCTGCCTTGGGCTCAGGTCATGATCCTGGGGTCCCACATGGGGCTCCCTGTTCCGCCTGGAGCGCCTGCTTCTCCCTCTGCCTGCTGCTCCCCACCACCCCCACCCCGCCACTCCCCTGCCACTCCCCTGCGCCCATTCTCTCTCAAATAAATAAAATCTTAAAAAAAAAAATACACGTACACACACAAAACATTTGGCAAGCACTTTTCACAAACCCAAGCCCTTCTGAATGGCTCGCTTTCGGGGGGGACGAGGGGGGCGGTATAAAAAAACAAGGCCCCAAGGAGAGAGAAGCCTTCACAGATTCAAAGCCGCTCTGCTGTGTGACCTTGCCCTGCTCCTCGGCTGCTTCCTCTTTAAAATAGGAGGAAACAGTAATAAATAGATCCCAAGGCGTGTTTATGAGACCAGATGCTGGTCCACCGAGACCTGTTCTGGGGTGGGGGTGGGGTCCCCGAAGGCCTCCGGCCTGACCACTCAGGGCGGGGAGCGGCTCCAGCTGTGGGTGGCGGCCGGACAGCCGCGGCGACCGCGGGATGTGACCAAAGCGCTGACGGAAGTGCTCAGCGCAAACCCGTGTCTCCCCGCCTGGCCTGGCCCGGACGGACAAGCCAGCTTGGGGATTCCTCGCATCCACTTAAAGCCTCCCGTGCACTGAAATGCAAAGCAGCGCCCCCTCCCACCAGCCCATTTGGCTGTTAGCAGTCATCACCGAGGCTCCGTCAGTAACTTCCACGTTGGTGTGAGTTTGTTTACAGGATTAGCTCCCGGTCGCCAGCACAGCCGAGAAAACAGGCCTGAGGGATGAGCCCCGTCCGACACATTTCCATGGAGAAAGGAGAACGAGCCTCTGGAGGGCGCGGCCGGGGCAGCTGCTCCAGGTGGGCGGGGTGCTAGAGCCGGCGGGGGCTTGGGCTCTCCGGGGAGGGTCCCTGGGTTTGAAAAGCATCCAAGAGGAAAGCAGGACAGGTGAAGACAAGCCTGAGTTTCTCCAGGAGCTTAGCGGGGAAGCGGGGAGGCGTCCCGAGGCGTCAGGTTACACTTGCCCTCACGCTCCTCCCCCGGATAGGGACAGGGCGGGTGCGGCTCACACCTCTGTGAGCTTCGGCCTGGAGGCCTCCCACGTGCCCCCTTTTGTTTATTCCGTCCCTTCTCTGCCCAGGGGGCCACCCCTCCTGGAAGGCTCAGATTTCTTTGATTTAATCCCCTTTCTGCCTGTTTCTTCCCTTTTTTTCTGGCTTTCCCCACTCCGGGGAGGAGAAGGACTTGCTGTAAGCCTTTACTCTGTGCTCGGGGCTCAGACGTTAACCGAGTCTGCCCCGGGGACTGGGAGCAGCTCAAAACAGAAGCAGCTCTTCGCCACACAGCGGCTCTCAGGAGCCTCGTGCCCTCTGACCTGCCGACCTACAGCCACAGCACAGAACCGAGCAGCATCTCCACCAGTGTCTGGCTGTAGTGGATTGAAGAGCGACACCCCCCCCACCCCCAACATCAAGGATATGGCCAAGTCCTGACACCTGGTGCCTGTGAATACGACCTTATTTAGAAATGGGTCTTTGGGGGCGCCTGGGTGGCTCAGTGGGTTAAAGCCGCTGCCTTCAGCTCAGGTCATGAGCCCAGGGTCCTGGGATCGAGCCCGCATCGGGCTCTCTGCTTGGCAGGGAGCCTGCTTCCTCCTCTCTCTCTGCCTGTCTCTCTGCCTATTTGTGATCTCTGTCTGTCAAATAAATAAATAAAATCTAAAAAAGAAAGAAAGAAAGAAAGAAAGAAAGAAAGAAAGAAAGAAAGAAAGAAAGAAATGGGTCTTTGCAGATATAATTGGATTTGTATTTGAATTAAGGAAGGCTGTCAGGATGACCTGAGGCAGTGCCTGGTGTCTTGCAGGAGAAAGGAGAGGCAGAAGGCCGTGTGAAGAAGACACTGCGGGAGACAAAAAGTCACTCTCCCTCTGTCCCTCCAGGTTCTTCGCCGAGGCCCTGAGCCGAGAATGAACAGAAGTCTATGAACATGTACACCTCGTGCAACATGGGAGAGACCCAGGGGAAACAGAGTCACTCCCTGCCTTAGAAATCAGGATTAAATACCATCTGCCTAGGGGAAGGGAAGCGGGGGTAGGGGGGTGCTGGCCTCTTAGGGGAGAAGAGAGGATTTTTAGGAAAGACAAAGGGGTCATTCCAGGACAAGAGGGAGCTTGCTAGTTTGTGATGAAGTCTGAGTGGGTGTGGCGGCGCTGCCCGGGTCCCTTCCTACAGGAGGCGGTCTGCCGGGATGAAAGCCCCAGAAAGGAGATAGGTGACAAGGGAATGCCTTTTGGAGGGTGTGTCTTCAGGCAGCGGAGAGTTCACAGAAAGCCCCTCCCCGCATCCGCTGTTTTCCAGTGCCCGAAGTTCAATAGCATCAATGTGCCGAAGCAGCCTATTAGCGGACGGCAGGTCCCGAGCTCCTCTGATTGTATTCTGGGTTCTGCACGCAGAGAGGGAGAGGTCAGAGTTGTGCCAGACCAAGCCAAGGACCAGGGGCCACCCCAAATGAGAAGATGCAAGGAGTGCTCCCCTAGAGCTTCCTGGCCCTGCTGATTTGATGGAAAAGGAAAACTGAGGCCCCGAGCCACCTCTGCTCTCCCTGGGTGTGAAGGGCAGGGCCTACAGCAGCACCGGCCAGGGCAGGGTGGGGACAGGGGCGTTCCCAGCTGACCCCTTCCTCTTGCTTCCCGATGTCCGCCTTTCCCAGTGCTCTGTCTGGGGCCAGAGGCCAAGAGCAGTGTGGGAGCACCCCTGAGCCAGGACCCCCTGCTGGCCCCACCCCACCGCCACCCTCTGCTGTGCCCTGGGGAGAACGAGGGCAGCGCGGAGCCCAAGTCCCCCACGGTGGTTTCATGCTCCATAAGACGGACAATCAAAAATAACAGACGCACAGCCACCTGCCCAGGGCCTGCTGCTGCAGCGGGCCGTGCTGAGGTGGCTGCCTGGGAAAGAAAGCAATTCCCAGGCCTGGTGGAGAGAAATAATAGCATCAGCGAGGAGCAGGAGCCACGTCTTGGTCTGCAAAGCCCCAGCCAGTAAGTGGGCTAAAAATAAGCAGCCTCTCCTGGCTGCTGCGCACCCTCCTTTCCCTGGTGACTTGGGGTCCTCCTGTAGGGGCAGGTGCCTGTCAGCAGCACAGCCGCCCTGGCTGGGGTACCTGAGGTGGGGGGGAGCACAGGCAAAGGGATGAGAAGGGGAAGGGCAGGAGGCTCCCTGGCAGTTCTGAGCATCCAGCTGTCACTGGCGAAGGACACTTTCTGAGCGAAGTGTTGGAGCTGGGCCCCTAAGGAACCCAGGATAAAGCCCCCAGGCTCCATGTTTCGGCAGGTGGTGGGGAAGGACCTGCAGAAGCCTTGCCTCTCTGGTTCCCTTTGAACACTGCGACCCTCAGAGAGCAGACCCCAGCAGGCCACCTGGGCTGCCGGCTCCTCCGGGAGCCTCTAGTGCTGTCTGGCGTGAACACCTGTGTCTCTAAAGAATGAAGGGTTGCTGGTTTTTGTTTGTTTGTTTGTTTTTTAATTTCCTTTATTACTAGTTTGTAAGGTTCTTTTTTTTTTTTCCAAAGATTTTATTTATTTGACAGAGAGATCATGTAGGTAGAGAGGCAGGCAGAGAGAGAGGAGGAAGCAGGCTCCCTGCTGAGCAGAGAGCCCGATGCCGGGCTTGATCCCAGGACCCTGGGATCATGACCTGAGCTGAAGGCAGAGGATTTAACCCACTGAGCCACCCAGGTGCCCCGGGTTGCTGTTTTTTTTTTAAATCCTGAAACAAAGAATGAACATTTTAGTGAGGAATTGGGTGAGTGGGGATCCTGCAGAGCACCCCCTGGGGCTAGGAGGTAGGATGCAGATTTAACTCAGTCATGTTGCTGTGGCTGAAACACACAGTTCAGTGATGCCACTTTTGAAACACAGTGATGCTGGGAGCCCCACAGAAATATTGCCAATGTTGCCTTTTCCACGCACTTCTGTCCCTTCCCGCCTCAGGGTCATGCATACCCCTGCCCACTGTGAGGTCTGGCCTCTGGCGCTCCGGCTACCTGGAGAATGGCCCAAGGCCTTGATCCAACTCCCTGCTTTCCACGCCGTTCCCCCTTAAGTCCCTTCTCCAGCTTCAAGAATGTCAACGGCTGCCCAGACTGCTTGACCTGACCCACATGGTTGCTCAGCAAGCCAGACACCCCTCTCTTCATTTCTCTCTGCCTTTGCCGAAGGCAGTTCCCACTTTCTAGAACACTCTCCTCCACTTTTGCTATCTCTTGAATTCCTACTATTTTTTTTTTTTTTAAGTAAGCTCTCTGCCCAATGTGGGGCTCAAACTCATGACCCTGAGATGGAGAGTCACGCGCTCTGCTGATCTAGCCAGCCAGAGGCTCCAAATTCCTATCAAAGCCCAGTTCATGTGGTACCCTCTATCCCCAGTTCATCCCAAAGAGAAATTGTCACTCCCTCTGTGTCCTTAGGCATGTTGGACAACTCCTATCACAGTGTCTCCATTTCCCAACACAGTTACTGTCTTATGAGTGTCCTCTGCTGGCTGGCTGGATCCTGAGGGTCTGACCAAGAAGAGTGCCTGGCACACAGTAGGTGTCTAATAAATGCAGCCAAGCTGCAGCTGACCTGCAGACCCCTGATATAAATTTTTTTTTGCAACAAGCCACCCAGGTTCTCTCAAGTGGTTTGTTACACAGCATGACTGGGCCAAGAGCTGACTGAGACAGGTGGGGCCCCGGAGCATGGAGGGTTTGGGACTGAGTGTGCAGCCCTGGCGGAGAGCTCTTCCACAGGTGGGGTGCGTGCTGAGAGCAGATGGTGGGCACGGGGTGAGGATGCTCTGAATGTGGTGACGGAGTCTGACCACCCAGCTTCAAGTCCTGGTTCTGCCTCTTGCTCCCATGCTTGTGTCTGCAGATGGACGAGTGACTCATTTTCCTTATCTATAAAACAGGGATGACAACAAAAGGCTCTGCCTTGTGGGGTTGCCGTGAGGAATGAGAGAGACAACGACAAGCCGGGTGCCTGGCACACAGCGAGGGCCCCGCCAGCGTCAGCTGTTAATGATTTTGACTAATCGTGATTGAGCGTCATGCACCCCTCCTTCTCCGGTCCAGCTTGCCCTGTTGCTCACAGCAGGCACTGTCTGTCAAGAGGCACTCCACGGGAGGAAGGCAATTTTCCTCTGCCATTTTCCATGGTTTCTCTTGAACTTTGATGCTTCACAAGGGGCTGGCAGCAGCCCGTGCTGTGTCTTCCCGAGGAAGAGTTGAGCATGGTGCCCGCTCCTGGCTTGGGGCGCAGAGAGAGTCACAGCTCGGAAAGACAGGGCTTGACAAAGCGAGGGGGCGAGGGGGGTGGGTGGCATGGAGGGTGACGACTTCGTCTTCCTGGCTCTCGTGAGTCATGTAGACCCACTATCGGCACCCCCAGCTCCTGGAGATGGGCAAGAGGCTGGAGGTCTCCGTGTCACCTGTGTGTTGGTCACCTCAGCAGAAAGTCACAGCCGTGGGAAGCAGGAACAGTAGGGATTCAGAGTCCGAGGCAGCACGGTTCCTACATTTGGGCACAGGGGAAATATCTGAGCATGTCCCAGTGTCATGTACCAACAGGACTCTCAAAGCCACCTAGCAGAAGATCGCAGAGGAAGGGATGCTGGAACCTGCCAGGGAACACCTGAGAGGGGTTGGAAGGATAGCAAGGGCTTGAATAAATGGAGGTGGGGACAGACAGAAGCAGGCTGGGCACCCCGGGCTTACAGCTACCCCTCCCCAGTGACCCAACCCATGCAGAAAGCTGGGACTGTCTCATTGCCACAGCAGCTGTCCCCTCGCCCACTCTTCGAGGAGGAAGAGCCGGCCTCTCCAGCTCTTTCTGGGCTGGGCTGCAGATGATCCCCAGGCAGAGAGACCCCTCTCTTCTGGGCTGCCATTTGCCAGGTCTCCCAGGGACCCCAAAGCCAGAAATAAGAGCAGGGGGAGGACCCAAGTCCTGTATGTAGACATCAGGTGACTTCAGGAGCCGCAGCTGTTGTGAACAGCACTCCCCGGAATCGTGACTGCCACCGCGGCCACAGCATGAGATGGGACATGGGCAAAAAGATGAGTTGAAGGGGGGCCTGGGGGACTCAGGCAGTTAAACATCTGACTCTTGATTTCGGCTCAGGTCATGATTTCAGGGTGGTGAGATGGAACTCGGCCTTGGGCTCCGAACAGGGCGTGTTGCCTGTTTCAGATTCTCTTTCGACCTCTGCCCCTCCCCGATCTCATACATGCTCAGGCGCTCTCTCGCTCTCTCTCTCTCTCTCTCAAAAAAAAAAAAAAAAAAAAAAAAAGAGAGAGAGAGAGAGAGAGAAAGAGAGGCTGGAAGAATGTTGGGGAGCATGGAGGCCTGAGCTCCCTGGCTGACACACCGCAGGTCACTTCCCCATGTGGGAGAGCAGGAGACCACCACCTTCCTCTCCCTGGCTGGGTCAGAGCAATGAAAAAGAAGGATGTGGAAATGCAGTGGAAGGGGGACATAGGGGAGGAGACAGATGTTAATGTTTCCTCTTCTAGAAAGAATCCAGGCACATAGCCCTCTCCAGGGTAAGGAAAGATCTATGCCCCCCGCCCCCTCCACTGTCCCACCTGCGCCCTCTACAACCAGCAGCAAAGGCCAGCATTAACAATAGCAAACACGCAGACTTCACTGTGTGCTAAGTCTTGCTCTGAATGCTTCCTAGGCATCTACTCATTTACCCATTACACCCCATTTTGTAGATGAGGAAGCTGAAGCTCAGAGGGGATGAGTAACTTGCCCAAGGTCACACAGCTAGTGAGAGGTGAGGTCAGATGTGGACCTGGCCATGATTATAACCACTCCCCCTTTTAAAGATTTATTTCTTTGGCCCACCTGGGTGGCTCAGACAGTTAAGTGTCTGCCTTCAACTCAGGTCATGATCTTGGAGTTCTGGCATGGAGCCCCACGTCCAGCCCCCCTGCTCAGCTGGGGAGCTGCTTCTCCCCCTCCCTCTGCCCTTCTCTGAGTGCTCTCTCACTCTCTCTCAGATCAATAAATAAAATCTTTCTTTTTTTTTTTTTTTTTAAGATTTCATCCATTTATTTGACAGAGAGAGAGACAGCCAGAGAGGGAGCACAAGCAGGGAGGGGGAGTGGGAAACGGAGAAGCAGGTTTCCCTCTGAGCTGGGAGCCCGACTCGGGGCTCGATCCAAGGACCCTGGGACAAGGACCTGAGCTGAAGGCAGATGCCTAACGACTGAGACACCCAGGCGCTCCCAAATAAATAAAATCTTAAAAAAAAAAAATTTATTTATTTGACAGAGAGCAGGGGGCGGGGGGAGGGGAGGGCAGAGGGAAGGAGAGGGAGAGAAAGAATCTCATAGCATCTCCCCGATGAGCACAAAAACCTATGTGGGCCTCCATCCCCTGACCAGAGATCCTGACCTGAGCTGAAACAAAAGTTGGACGTTTACCCAGCTGAGCCGCCCTGGGACCCCATAACCCCTCTCTGCTGCCTCTGCTCCTCAGTAAACCCTGGGAGCCCTCAGAACGTTTTAGCCCAGCACTGGGAAGATTGAGACAAAGCAAGGCCGCAAGTTTGGCCAGGAAGCCGTTTTCTCTGTGTGGTGCTCGGTAGAATCACCTGGAGTGTCTGGGGCAGGGGCCTGGGTAGGGAGTAGGGACGAGAAGGACCCCTGAGGCACACTAAACGGACTGAGGTAAAGAGAGACACAAAGAATTGAGAGCAAATGAGAAGCCAGAGCGATGGGGCCGGAAGCTGCTCCTGAGATGATTTTGAAAGGAGTTAAGACCAGGGCCCTGGAGAGACAGAGGGGAAGCAGTGAGCAGGCTCCCAGCGGGGCCCAGCCCCCACTCCCAGGCCTGGGCCCCCTCCTTGGCTTCCTCACCCAGGTGGCTGTCAGTTCTCACCAGGGCTCCACTAACCTTGAGGGAAAGCATGCAGGTGGGGAGGGGGGTTGTGCTCACGGTGGCGTGGGGGCTTGGGCCTCTCGGTCAGCAGGTGTCTGCCCACCCCGACCCCCAAACAGGGGGCAGGTCCTTGTCTCACCCCACGCAAATGAAGAGCTCATTTCAGAACAAAGGGAAGGCTGGTCCCCAAGACAGACTAATCCAGGTTTCCGACCTCCACGACAGTTTGCTTGTAATCCCAAAAGAACCGTCTTTCCAACATTCCTACATTTTAAGTCCCATCTTTCTGGTAACCTCTTGGCACTTACTTAATTTTTTTGAGGTCCATACACCTGTGAAACCTTTAAGCATGATTATTATCACCGCCTTTTGCAGTTGGAGAACTGAGTTTCAGTGAGGGTAATTCCCGCGAGCAAGCACACAGAGCCAGTCCCTCCTCCCCATCCTCTGGGCACTCAGAGGCCCTCTATCTTTGGGCCTCAAAGCCTCCGGTGCCTGGGGCATGGGGTTGGGCTCCTCTGGGCTCTCTGGCCATTTTCCATCTTCTCCTTCTTCACGAGCTGCAATCATTTAGCAACCTTGGGAGTGAAAAAGGAGAGCTGGGGGAGCAAATGTGCAATAGCTTAAATTAAAATTAAATTGAAATAAATTAAATTAAATGGGCAACTTCCGGCGCTCATCTCTCAAGCCGGATTCACTGTAAGGCACTGGGGCCGCGGCAGAACCTGCGGGTAAGGGGTTCCTGGGCTTCCCAGCGGCCTCTCAGAGGCCCTCAGCTCCCTGCCTGCCCCCCTCAGCGGCCGCTACTGCCTCTGACAACTTCTGATTGTGGGTGGGGCCGGGAGCACAACTCTTGATTGTGGGCGGGTCCGGGGAGCACGAAGAGCCGGAGGCCCAAAGTTGGCCTCCCTCTGCCTCCTCCCTCCTGTCTGCCTCCACCAGAGATGCCAGGTCACGGGGGACACTCGAATCCAAGACAGCTGGTCCCCAGCCGCAGGTCCTTGGCTGGGAAGGTGCGTGTCTAATGGGCAGCAGTAGAACCCTCTAGATCCCTCGGGTTTCTGTGGTGTGCCAGAGCTCCAAGGCACAGGCCCCTCCCAGGTAGCCCCGGGGCGGGCGCTTCAAGCCAGAGCAGACCAGATTCCAGGCCAGGCCCCAGCTTCCCATCACATCCCCTCAGGGTCCAAGGTTGGAGAAAAACGACAGAAGCACAGAATTCAAGTACCAGTTTTGAGTAAAAAATTTATGTGCGTTTTACATTCTGTCTTGTAATATATTCGTGTTTATTTTAATGTAAAATGTTTTACAATATTTACCAGTGAGTAAAACTGACATGCCCAGAGGCTGTGCCCTTTTATCCAGAAACTTCCTGCGAGAGAAGGAGTCTCACAGCTGATCTCCACCCCCACATCTGTTTCCCCCAACCCCACTCCCACCCACACCAGGCTGGACTCCTAGAAGATGGGGAAAAAATCCCAAAGCCAAAGCCAAGGGCAGTTACAACAAGGATGAGCCAAGGACGTTATGCTAAGTGAAATAAGTCAGTCACAAAAGGACAAACACACTGAATGGGTCCGCTCACAGTGAGATACTTAGACTAGTCAAATTCACAGAGACAGAAGAGTAGAATTGTGGTTGCCAGGGAGAGGGGGTGGGGGGGCGGGGGGCTATTGTTTCATGGGCACACGGTGTCAGGTTTGCAAATTGAAAACATTCGGAGATGGATGGCCCAACAATGTGAATGTCCTTAATATAGCTGTTCTGAACACACAAAAGCGGTTAAGATGTTAAAATTTATGTAATGTACATTTTTACCATAATTAAACAAAAATGAAGGCATCCAGGGTCAGAGAGGTTAACAAGCAAGGGTCTTACTGCAGAGCGGGAGCGGGGGCAGGGGTAAGGGGCTGGGCCTCCTTGCCTTAGAGACCCTACCCCTGCCTTGCATCCCAAGGCTGTGGTGGTAGATACAGCCCTCTGGCCACCTGGGTCGCCCCCAACACTGGGGCTGGAAAAAGCTCTAGAAAGCCATCACTCCATATCTGAATTTTACAGATGGGGAAACTGAGGCCTGGGGATGGGAAGCCACCTTCTCCAGCCACACAGCTAGTAGGCAGCCTAAAAGGGGGCATGCTGAGGGCTGGCCTGAGCCTCCTCCAGCAGCTGGAAAGGTCTAGGAGAGGCAAACAAAGCCCTTCCTCCCACTGCCCCTTCCCCCAACTTCTAAAAGGGTGCAGATAACCCTTGTCTCCTCCCCAGGCTGCATGGAGGCTGATTAATTAATTAACCCTCGTTGAGGGACCAGGCACAGGCTAATCGACAATAGGCATTCTCATTATTATTTTTAATCAGACTTCACAATTTTATAGCTCCCATCACCCAGGGCTATCAAGTGTCTCTGGAAGTTAATTAAGCCTGCCAGGGATGAGCTCCAGAGCGGGGAGGAGGCGATTGGCCAGGTTGGGGGGGACAGCCTGGGGATTCTGATTCCCTTCAGGCTAGCTGCGTGGTCACAAGCTCAAGCCTCCAGGGGAGACAGGGAATGAGCAGGAAAACAAGGCGAGGACAAGGTCCCCAGCTCCAGTCTCTGATTCTCATTCAGGGGAGGTCCCCTGCTCTCAGTTTACCTCACTGAGGAGTGGGGATAATGAGGAGCGAGAGACAGAGAGCCGTCATTTCGTCAACAAATACATTCTGGGTGTGTCAGGCCAGTCCACGCAGAGCTGGAGATTAGGGAGGGGTGAGGTGCTGGGATGGGATTGGGACGATGATACTTGGGTGGCCGGTCTCCCAGCTGGGACGGAGAGCTGGGAAGGTCCTGGGGAGACTGGGTCTCTGGGGGCCGGGGTTTCGCTGCCTGCAGCAGTGAGGGCCACCCCCAAGCCCGCCCAGCTCTCTCTGGGGAAGCAGCCGCAAGAAAGAGCCTCGGCGGTGTTAGGGTGTTGGGCGCAGAATAGACAGCAGAGGAATGGGAACCCAGAGGACCAGGGGATGGAGAACTTGAATCCTGACCATCCAGGTGTCTTCTCAGCTGCTGGACCGGCAGGCAACACCGGAGAGTTCCATCTGAGACCCATGGGTGTGAGCTGTGTAAATCAGCACAGCTTGGGACAGCAAGATCCCGAGAGGCACCCAGAGGCTTGCCAGTCCGATCGAGGCGGGTAGAGACCTGGCTCCCTGGCTGTGTCTTCTCTGGGGTCTGACAGGCCCTTCTGGAAAGGGCAGCCCAGAGGAGCTGTTGGTGAAGACAGCAAATGGATTCACTGAAAGCTACTGCCATGAGAACCGTATATGATCTGCTCTCAGTGATCACAATGAGGCACACAGCCTATGGACAATCTACAAACCATTCTGATATAAATTTCTATTTTTTGTAATTTGGAGTTTGAATTTGTTTCAATACATGAATCTGTTCACCTTAGAGATGATAAAAGAATAAATTTAAAGTATCCATTGACGACACTATTTTGCCCCTCCCCATCTCCAGAGGGAGACACTAATTTTGGTGTAGATCCTTCAGATTAAAAAACAATAATAATAATACATGTATATATATTTAAATCTATTAGATCAAAAAACATATTTATGGTATTGTTTTAGGTGCATGCTTTTTATTTATTTTTTTAAAATTGTAAATATTGTCATTTTCTTTTTTTTTTTAAGATTTTATTTATTTATTTGACAGAGATCACAAGTAGGCAAAGAGGCAGGCAGAGAGAGCAAGGAGGAAGCAGGCTCCCGCTGAGCAGAGACACCCCCGCCCCCCCACAAGCAGGGCTTGATCCCAGGACTCTGGGATCCTGACCTGAGCCGAAGGCAGAGGCTTTAACCCACTGAGCCACCCAGGCACCCCAGGTGCATGTTTTTAAAAAAATATAAATGGTATCATATATGTTCTGTAAAGGGAAGGAAAAATAATTTTCCCTCTACCTTTCTAGGTTCTTGGCTGAGATCCCCCTGTAAGAAAGAGATGAAGAAGACAAAACCAAATTTAATTATACATGTCCAGAGCCCCACAAAGATACAAGACTCAAAGAATTGATCAGAGCAGAAGATTTTTATATCTTCCAGACAAAGAAACAATAAATTTGTGAGGAATTGACAAGACGAAGGCGTTTGGGCTCGGGGCAATAAAGTAATGCAGAAGTAACAAGGTTTGTTTACCCAGCCCTCTCGGCCCGTTCACTGTCTCTGGTGATAAGGAGGCCTCCTGCCCTCCTGGTACAGGGTGGGTGCCATTCATGTGGGATTGATTTCCTGCTTCCAGAAGCAGAAAGGAGGGTCAGAGTGTCCTTGTACCAGCTGTCTCTCAAGTACCTTTGATTCAAAATAATCAATATGCCAAAGTGGCATATTTTAGGATGACATTTTCTGAATCCCTACATCTGCAACTGGCTTCTTCACTCACTGCTATTTTGCATATCCATATACATGGGTGCATTTCAACCTGCTTCATTCATTTTGCCTACAGAGTCATCTTCTATCCTACAGTATACCACCCCTTACTGCTCTGTATCACTATTTAGCTATTTCAGAATTACCATAGAGATCGTTCCTGCACACATATGTAAGGGCTCATGTGTGTTTCTATGCATGTGTCTTTCCAGTGCTGACACACAGAATGACTAGGTTATAGGACATGCACATTTTCTGTTTTGAACAGACACCATCAAACCCCTCTCCAATGTGGCTGTACCAGTTAGCACTCCTTTCCTGCACCCTAACTAATACTTTGGTGTTGTAAAACAAGATGTTTTTTTTTCCCCCCAAAGATTTTATTTATTTACTTGACAGAGAGAGAGAGAGAGAGAGAGAGAGAGAGGGAGAGCACATAAGCAGGGGGAGCTGCAGGGAGAGGAAGAGGGAGAAGCCGGCTTCCTTCTTAGATGGGGCTCTATCCCAGAACGCAGGGATCATGACCTGAGTCGAAGGCAGATGCTTACCAGCTGAGCCACCCAGGCGCCCCTAAAACAAGGTTTTTTATGCCAAGCTGCGGATTAAAAGTTGTGGAGTTTTGATTCACATTTCCTGGATTAATCCTGGGGTTAAGCATCTTTTTGTTTATCAGCCATTCAGATTTTCCTCTTTAGCGAATTGCCTACTTGTAGCACTGTTTTTTGCTTTTTGTTTTTTTTCTATTGGGTGGTTTTTCTTTTCTCCCATTGGTTTATAGATGTTCTATAAATGCTAGATTTTAGTTCCATTTCTATATATTTAAAATGTTTGCCAGCGTGTCTGGGTGGCTCCATGGGTTAAGCTTCTGACACTTGGCTTCAGCTCAGGTCATGATCCCAGGATGGTGGGATGGAGTGCCTTGTGGGGCTCTGTGCTCAGTGGGGAGTCAGCTTGAGATTCTCCCCCTCCCTCTCCTTTTGTTCCTCCCCTGACTCGAGTGAGCTCTCTCTCTCTTTCTCTCTCTCTCTCAGAAAAAAAGTTTGCCATCAGTGTGTTGATTGTCCTTTAAATGTGTTTATGATATTTTGTGCCAAAATATTTAAGTTTGATTTGTGAAGTTTTCTTTATGTAAAAATCTCCCTATGATTTGGTTTGCAGACCTTATGTCTTGTTTAAATAAGTCTTCATTACTATAAAGTAAAAAAGATGGTCTTCTGTCATTTATTCTAATATTTAAAAAATTTTTTCCTTCTACAGTTAAGTCTTTAATTCATCTGGAGTATTTTTTAATGGCTGAGTGCTGTACTCAGATAGAACTACATTTCCCAGACTCCTTTGCAGCTTGGGGCTCCCATGAGACCTAGCTCTAGTGGGAGGCAGGGAAGCAAGCAGCCAGCTATGGGGGATTTTGGGGGGAGGGTTCACTTTGCTGCTACAGGCACTGTACTTTTCTCTTTCTCACTTCTTTCTTCCACTGCCTGGAATGTGGGTGTGTTATTTTTTCACAAGAAGCTCAGAATTAGTTTGTCAAGTTGCACAGAAAAATGTCCTTGGAAGTTTAACTGGGATTTGTATCAGCTTTGAGCAACAGAGACAGATACATTTAAGATAATGAAATTGTTAGTGTTGCATAATTAGTAAATCCGCAGGAATGCAGACCAAAACTGTTACAGAGACCCCCATGATGTCCACAAGAAACTGAACTTCCTTTTTTTCTTCTCTACTTCTGTGAGTGTGTGGCTGTTATGCTGTTGGATCCAGGATGTGCAATACCCCCTGTACGGCCTCCTAATAACAATGTCATCTAAAGAACTAAGAGAACCCCCCACCCCCAAAAAATCCAAGACCCATATGGAATCTGCCTGCCTATGAACTCAGTTTTTTTGTTCAGTTGTTTTCTTGCATATTCTTCTAGAACAACCCTACTTAATCATTGACGGATTTGTTGTTTTTTTTTCCCCCAGTGATTAGTTTTATTTATTTATTTTTAATTTAAATTCAATTAATTACCATATAGCGTATTATTAGTTTCAGAGGTAGAGGTCAGTGATTCACCAGTCTTAGGTAATATCCAGTGCTCATCATAACACCTACCCTCCCCGAAGTCCATCAACCAGTTACCCCCATTCCCCCACCCCTTTCCCCTCCAGCAACCCTCAGTTTGTTTGTTTCTCTTATGATTTGTCTCCCTCTCTGATTTCATCTTGATTTATTTTTCCCCTCCCTTTCCCTATTGATTCGTATTTTTGTGTCTGTGTTAACAAGTGGGAGGGAACTCTGGTTTTGTTTAGGGTCAGGGTGATCTCAGAAAATGAGATTGAGGTGTGCCTGGGTGGCTCAGTGGGTTAAACCTCTGCCTTCGGCTCAGGTCATGATCTCAGGGTCCTGGGATCGAGCCCCTCATTGGGCTCTCTGCTCAGCAGGGGGCCTGCTTCCCCCTTTCTCTCTGCCTGCTTGTGATCTCTCTCTCTCTCTGTGTCAAATAAATAAAATCTTTAGTAACAAAAAAAAAAAAGAAAGAAAGAAAGAAAATGAGATTGAGACTCCTGTCTCATTTTGTGATACAAGATGGGTACTCTTCAATAATTTGAAAGTTTGGTAGAACTCCTCAAATACCATCAGGATCAAGTACTTTTTGAATTTGGCACCCGACCACCACTGCAGTTTTGTCTCTGTTTATTGGTCCATTCGGGTATTTTGCTTGTTTTGGGCCTATTCCTGCCATTATTTTGTGTAGGCTTTCTTATTTATTCATAAAAAGTTGTGGGGTTTTTGTTTGTTTGTTTACATTTTAATAATCCCTTCTGTCTGTACTCATCTCTCCATTTTTCACTCTTACTCCTGTTCAAGCTCTTCACCTTTTTCTTTGCTTGGCTAACGTTACATTGGCCTGAAGTTTGTCTGTATTAATAATGGTTTTAAAGAGCCATGTTTTCTTTTCGTTGAACAATGGCTCTGCTGTTTTTCTCTTCCCTTAAATCTTGCATTTTTTCATTATTAATTCCTTTTCATTTCTCTGTATTCCTTTTGCTCTTTTCCCCCCCTAGCTTCTTAATTTGAAAGCACAGTTCACTAATTTTTACTCTTTCTTATTATCAAACGAATGTATTAAGACTATAATTTTTCCTCTGAGTACGACTTGCCTATATCCCATAAGTCGTATAGTCTCTCATATTGCTTGGTTGTAAATAGTTTATAACTTTGGTTTGTTTGTTTTGTTTTGTTTAACCTCAGTTATTTAGATGTCATAAATGCTTGCCACCTGAAATATATTTTGGCTGATATATTAATATTGTTAATTAAAGAAAAAAATTTTGAAAGATTGATTTTTTTTACTTTAGGGACAGGAGAGGGGCGGAGGGAGAGGGAGGATCTTCAGGCAGACTCCCCACTGAGCGTGGAGCCTGACGGGAGCTTGATCTCAGCACCCCAAGAACATGACCTGAGCTGAAACCAAGAGTCGGATGCTCAACCGACTGAGCCACCCAGGTGGGCCCATATTGTGAATTTTTAATAAACCTCATTAATATCAATCTGACCATATGCTTTTATAAATAATAATTTTTTTCTCAGAGAAAGTTCTTAGGCTTTTCTCTTTATTCTTGTTCTTAAATTATACAAAGATGTGTCAGATTATAAAGTTATAACAGAGCCCTTTGGACCTGGGACTAATATCTTCCTTAAGTTTTGGGAAATTTTGTATCTATATTTCTACTCTATACTCCATTAGAGATCATCTTCCCTCTAATCTCTTTTTTTCTTTTCTGAATATCTAGCAAATGGGTGTTGGAATTCTGGATTTGCTGTCCACATCTTGTATCTCTTCTCTGATGACTTGTATAACCTTATACCTTCTACTGCATTCTGAAGAAATCTTCATCTCCATCTTCCAGCTCACTAATTTGCTCTTCAGCTGAGTCCCTTCTGTTATTCCCATTTACTGAATTTATCATCAATGTATTTTGTACTTTATATTTTAATTTATGCAGCATCTTTTTAAATATTTTTCAAAATAGACTGTTTTTTCTCATGGATGCCTTATATTTTTGTCTGCCCCAAAGATATTTCTTTTAAAATTCTCTCCTTCCTGCTTTATTAACTATTTCCTTGGGTATCGTTCTTCTGTTTGTTGCTGTAGTCCACAGGTATGTCTTTCCTCATGTGTTTGCGGGAAGCTTCTAGATATGTCTGAACCTCCTGTCTTGAGAAAAGGGCAGAGAACAATTGTTTTCAATTACTGGAGAGGGCAGTGTGGTGGGGGCGGAGGTGGGGGAGGGACATTCACAGTCAGAATGGTTTCTGGGTTACTCATCTTTCCTTACTATGGTTGCTCCCTGTTCCTCCCAACCAGTAGGGCTGGGGCATGGCCCTGTTTTACAACCCAAGCTCACATACTCATTGCTTCACCCGAGACCATTCCCAAATTATTGCTGCTTGACCCAAAGTGTTGTGTGTGTGTGTGCATGTGTATGCATGTGCACCTGTGTGAGTGTGCACCTGTGTGTTCGTGTGTCTGCAAGCCCATTGCCAGTCCCTTGCCCCTGGTTCTTTCCTCTCAGGATTTGCCTCTTCTGGTCTTGAAGATTCTTTTCACGCTTAGACATACTAGGATATGTTTCTAAATGAACTGATTTTAGTCAATTCATCCTTTCAGTATATAGATATAGAGATTTAAGTCTTCCCTTGTGTTTTCTTTAATTATTTTTCAAATAATTCTTTCTGTTCCATTGTTTTGATTTTCTCCTCTGGGGACTATGATTATGTGAGGTTGGACCGCTGTTGCCTGACTTGCACATCTGTCATTTTCTCTCTAATTTTTAAAATCATTCTCTTTATTTCCCTCTTATTTTGTTTTCTTTTCTCATTTATACAGTGTCTAGTGCCCTTTGTGCTTTTTGTCTGTTAGTCGTAAATTCTAAAATAGTTTTGTCTTTTCTATCCTGGGAACTGGAAGTGGGATTCACATTTTAGCAGGATCACTGTGGTTGCTGGGGCTGGGGGTCGTGGTGGTGGTAGGGGTGGAGAATTTGGGAACTAGGGAGGAAGCAGGGGGGCTGGTCAGGAGGCTTGCAGACATATTCCTAGGGAAATGCAGTGACTTGGAGTGGAGGGTAGAGATGGAAATTGGAAGTACTGGCCTTGGGATAGATTTTGAAGGTATCACTGACAGAATATGCTGTTGGATTTGATGCAAAATTGGAGACAGCTTTGGGAGTTTGGTTTGCGGTATGCTAACTTGGGATTTCTAATTAGATAGACAATTACAAGAGGCAATTGGATATTTGAGTCTGGAGGTAGAGGAGAGATTGGGACTTGAGATAAAAATTTGGAAGTCCTCAGCGTACGGTTTTTAAAGTCTTGGGACTGGAAGAAATAACTTGGAAAATGAGGGTTGGGGGGAGAGAGAATAAGTCTGAGCAGGGGGCCTGGAGTCTTCTGGCATTTACAGCTCATGAAGCTGAGGAGGATCCAGCCTGGAAGGGGCAGCCAGTGAAGGAGGAGAGTCAGAAGGGGGTAAACAGCTGTGTGACATACTACGGGGGGCAAGGAGTCCCAGGCTTGAGACACGACCATGAGAAATAGCTGGTGACCTCATATTGTTTCCTGATTAAGTGGAATTAAAAATGGATACTTCCTCTTTGCTCTTTCCCTCCCTTCCTGAATAATTTAGTCCAAAATCTGTTAGGTACAGCTGGGCCAGATGGGTATCCATGGTTGGGGGTGGAGGGGGTCAGCCTGGCACTGACTGTTAGAACCTGAGTAGAGAGATGGGGGAATCTGTGTTGGGGGGAGCTGTGTTGGAAGAATCAGTAGAAGGTTGGTTACGTACAAGGGTTCATCAAATAAACAAATGTATTGAGGATAATGGGACTCAGGTTTCTCACTGGTGGCAATAAAGTTATAAATATAAAAAGGACAAAATTAGAAAGAATCCCCTGGTGTTGGACTGGAATTAGATGTGGAAACAAAGAGAGATGAAAGTTTGTGTAGAGAGAAAAATTTGCTAACTCTTTCCACTGGGAGGGCCTGGGAGCAACACTGTCCAAAATCAAAGAGCACACCAAGTGCCCAGATCTTGGTTTCTAAATACCACCGTCTCCTAAAAGGAAGCAGAGTTCCTTGGAGAAATGGCTGATTCCAAGACTGAAGCAGGAAAAGTACAAGATAAACCTGAAATATCTTGTACCAGAAAGCAAAGAAGTGCTCAAAACATGTCACAGGGATACACGAGCCAATATGTGAGCTCTCACTCATCAACTCTGGGGCTACTGGAGCATCAAATCAGTAATAATAGCAGCAGATGATAAGCCAGTGAATAAAGTAGAATTCCACAAACTTATACAGATAGAAAGAGGCGGGGTGGGGGGCAATGACAAAGCTCTTCCTTACAATAGAATGCCAACCATTAGCTGCAGAAGGAATGATGGAATTAGAAAATTTGGCAATCCTTGGGGTGCCTGGGTGGCTCAGTGGGTTAAGCCTCTGCCTTCAGCTCGGATCATGATCCTAGGGTCCTGGGATTGAGCCCCGCATTGGGCTCTCTGCTCAGCGGGGAGCCTGCCTCCCCACTTCTCTGCCTGCCTCTCTGCCTACTTGTGATCTCTGTCTGTCAAATAAATAATAAAATCTTAAAAAAAAATTTGGCAATCCTCATACTAATGATGAACTCAGCCAAGAAATATCAAAGGATGCTAAAACTTGTGAGTGCAAGTTTGAAGAGGCTATTACAGAGCTCCAAAATACTTATTGGCTACCAAGAGGAAAAGAATAGCTTTCAGTGAAGAAACCTGGCATTCACCACCTCAGTTAAATCATCGACGTTAACATCATCAGTAATGGGACAACTTGAAATCATGTACTATCCACCAGCACTCTGTGACAAAGATGTAGAATCTGATCATGAGGAAATAGCCAACAAAACCGAATGGAAGTACGTTGTACGAAAGAACGGGGCTATCACCTTCAAAACTGTCAAGGTCCTGTCAAGGAACTATTCTAGATGGAAGGAGACGTGACAACTAAAGGGTGCACATGAATCAGGACTGAATCCTTTTGATAGAAAAGACACTATTGAGACAATCAGTGAAACTTGAATGAAATGTATAAATTAGGGGGCAGCCATGTATCCGTGTTAATTTCTTTTTTTTTTTTTTTTTAAGATTTTATTTATTTATTTGCCAGAGAGATCACAAGTAGGCAGAGAGGTAGGCAGAGAGAGAGAGACGGGAAAGCAGGCTCCCTGCTGAGCAGAGATTCCTGACACGGGGCTTGATCCCAGGACCCTGAGATCATGACCTGAGCCCAAAGCAGAAGTTTTAACCCACTGAGCCACCCAGGTGCCCCCTGTGTTAATTTCTTGATTGTGCTGGTGAGTGTAGGAGAATGTCCTTTTTTGTAGGAAATGCCCACTAAAGCATTCTTGGGTGGGGTGAGGGGGGACATCAGGTAAACAACTTATATTCAGATATTTTGAGAAAAAGGAAGTTTATTATACTGTTCTTGCACGTTTTCTTTATGTTTCAAATATTTGAAAACAAAAGGAAAAAGAAAAGAGCAGATACACACGAAGAATACGAGGATAAGAAAGCCAGCAGACAGGGACGCCTGGGTGGCTCAGTCGGTTAAGCAGCTGCCTTCCGCTCAGATCATTAAGGCTCCTTTCTCAGCAGGGAGCCTGCTTCCCTCTCTGTCTCTGCCCGCCACTCTGTCTGCTTGTGCTCACTCTCTCTCTCTCTCTCTCTCTGACAAATAAATAAATAATATAGTCTTTAAAAAAAAAAAAAAAAGGAAAGCCAGCAGACAAATCTAGAAAGTGGGCTCTAGTACTGCACACCTGACTGGGTTTTCTCAGTATGTCTGTGAGATGAAAAAGGGCAGGATTCAGGGATATCTAATCTAGACAAAAGGAATATAAAAGACATATAAACATATAAATATATATATATATATAAATATATATATAAACATATAAATATAAAAGTGTGGCTCTTAAATTCAACAAAACAGCTCTGAAGAATATTTATTTATTTATTTAAAAAATATTTCATTTTTAAGTAATGTCTACTCCCAAGGTGGGGGTTCCAACTCACAACCCCGAGATCAAGGGTTGTACACACCACCAGGTGACTCTGAGGAGACATTTAAAGGCAATCTGGGAAATAATGAATAAGGACTATGAGCTATTACTAAGTAGTTCTTGCTCATGTTCTAAGTGTGAAAAAACCATCAGGATTTTGTAAGAAAATGTGCTTTCCTCCCCCAGACACACATTCAAGCACATGGGAGCAAAATAACATGAGCTCTGGGGTTGGCTTCAAAATACTTCAGAAAGGGGGGCGCCTGGCTGGCTCAGTCAGTAGAGCATGTGATTCTTGATCTCGGGATTGTAAATTCGAGCCCTACGTTGGGTCTAGAGATTACTTAAAAATAAAATCTTTCTGGGTGCCTGGGTAGCTCAGTCATTAAGTGTTTGCCTTCAGCTCAAGTCATGATCTCTGGGATTGAGCCTCGCATAGGTCTCCCTGCTTGGCAGAGAGTCTGCTTCTCCCTCTTCCACTCCCCCTGCTTGTGTTCCGTCTCTTGCTGTCTCTCTCCCTGTCAAATAAATAAAGAAAAATCTTTAAAAAAAATTTTTTTAAAGGATTTTATTTATTTATTTGACAGAGAGAGCTCACAAGTAGGCAGAGAGGCAGGCAGAGAGAGGAGGAAGCAGGCTCCCCGCTGAGCAGAGAGCCCGATGCGGGGCTCGATCCCCGGACCCCGAGATCATGACCCGATCCAAAAGTAGAGGCCCAACGCACTGAGCCACCCAGGCGCCCCTAAAAAATCATTTTTAAAAATAAAATAAAATACTTCAGAAAACGGGGATAGGATTATCAAGTCGAGAGAAATTTTTGATAATTATTGAATCTGGGTGAGGGGTATTACATTAGACAGCTCCGGTCGCCATAACGAAATACCTCAGTCTTAGGGACGCCTGGGTGGTTCAGTGGGTTAAAGCCTCTGACTTCAGCTTGGGTCATGATCCCAGGGTCCTGGGATCGAGCCCCACATCGGGCTCTCTACTCAGCAAGGAGCCTGCTTTCCCCTCTCTCTCTGCCTCCCTGTGATCTCTGTCTGTCTAAATAAATAAAATCTTTAAAAAAAAAAAAAAAACACACCTCAGTCTTAAACAACAGAAATTTAATCTCTCACAGTTGTGGAGGCTAGAAGTCCAAGATCAAGATTTGGTTCTTCTGAGGCCCCTCCCTTGGGCTTCCAGAAGCCACCTCCCCCCATTTCCACACCCCCCTCCGGCTCTCACGTGGTCAGGTCATCCCTTGGTCTGAGGTGTTTGTGCCCCAGTGTCCTCTCCTTCTGCAGACGCTAGTCCGATTGAATCAGGGACCGCCCGTATGACTTCATTTTACCTTAATTACCTCTTTACAACACCTCTTCAAATATGGTCACATTCTGAAGTACTGGGGGTTAGCACCTCAACTTATGAATTTGGTGGGGGAGGGACACAAGGCAACTTGTAACAGGGAGATGGGATTTTATTATACCATTCTCTCACTTTGGTGAACATTTATTTATAATAAAACCTTTTTTCTTAATAAAAATAAATACAGAACAAGTAAGTGAAGATAGCCACTGTACATGGATCTTTTGAGTTTTGCTGCAGAAAGACGTCAGAGAAATGAGGTCATGTCTGGAGGTGGGATATGAGGTCAAGGGAGTATTTTTTTTTCCTTTAAAAATTACTGTTATTATGGCATATTTGTATGCTAATAGGAAGGACCCAATAGAGAGAAAATTTTGATGTACAATGGCAGAGAGAGGGGATAATTGCAGAGGAAAGTGTCTGAGTTGGCAGAGGCCTGGAATATTATGATCCAAAGGGAGGTGCTGCCCTCTCTGTGTCCCCTCGGGGAAGAAGGCAGACTGTGGGAGGCAGCTGCTGCGGGGGGAACGCGGGAGCCCTCTCCCGAGTGATTAGGCGTCCTCAGTGAGACACGAAGCAAGGGCAGCCATCCGCTGAAGGTGAGGGAGACAGATTTGAGGAGAGAGACTCAAATAGGAAAATGAAGAAGGAATGCCAAGAATTAGTGAGCCACTTTGAGGGTGAGATTTATGATTTGCAAGTATTTTCTCCGACTCGGTAGCTTATCTTCATCCTTTCAAAAGGGTCTCTCTCTGAACTAGTTTTCAGTTTCGATGAAATCCAATTTGTCAGTCATTCCAAGTTGAAGAACTTTTGGCTCAGCCCTAGATTCTGAAGGCCGTCTCCTACATGTCTCCTACAAGTTTTATAGTTTTTAACGTGTTACAATTAACTAAGTGATTCATTTTGAGTTACTTTTGGTGTGTGGCCTGGGTCAAGGTTCATTTCTTAGCCTCTGCATGCCTAGTTGCTCCAGCATTCATAGAAAAGGTAACCTTTCCTCACTGAATTGATTTTGCACTTCTGTAAAAAACCAGTCCACCATCTTTGTGGTGAACCGTATTTTTGGGTTCTCTGCTCTGTTCCCTTTACCTATATGTTTAGCCCTTTGGAAATATCACACAGTACTGATTACTTTACCTATATACTAAGCCTTAACATCAGCTAGGGCGATTCCTCTCACTGTATTATTCTTTTTCAAGATTATTTTAGCTCCTAGAGGGGTTGTGCATTTCTATATAAACTTTAGAATAAGCTTGTCTACTTGTGCAAAAAATCTTGCTGGGATTTTAATAGAAATTGCAATAAACCTATAGATCAATTTGTTGAGAGCTGACATCTTCTCCATGTTGAGACTTCCCATCTGTGAACGCAGTATGTCTCCCCAAGTATTTAGGTCTTGTTTGATTTCTTTCATCGGCATTTCATCGTATTAACGGAGCCCAGGTGGGGCAGAGAGAAGTGTTGTGTCTGATGCCTTGACCTGGAAGCTAGGCGCAATTTTCAAGTCTGGCTTACTAAAAATTGGTGAAGACCTTGAAGGAGTTTGACTAAGAGAATTTTCTGAGTCTGGTTCACAGTGGATTGTGTCTGAGTTACTCATTTTCTCCTGGAAATGAACTGAAATGAAAACCCAGGAAGGGTGAGCTGGGGGCTAGGAAAGGAGGAGTACAAAGGGGCCCCATTTGCAGGCAGCTAGGGGTTTTGCCACCAGCGTCCAGGATGGACTGAGGGGGCGAGGCGTCCGGATCGTGGAACCGAGCCTAGGGGACCAAGAGGGCCAGAAGACTCCGCCAGGCCATCGCCCCGGCTCCTCCCCCCCCCCCCTCCCGGCTTTGGGGAGACCGACCCTCCGTCCTCCTGTCCAAGCTAAGCCTCCCGTCGGCTCCCGGGTCTCGGGGCCGGGCCGGACCGCGCAGTGGCGAGAGGCCCCACGAGGGGGCGCGCGAGCTCAGCGCCTGCGGTCTAGGCGGGCGCGGGGCTGCGGAAGGACCGCCTGGACGACTGGGTTCCCCGAGCAGGTGGGTCCCCAGCGAATCACGCCCTTCGGGAGGACGGGCTTTACTTGGGAAGCACAGCAGACCCCTAACAAGTTTTGTTGAATAAAGGCACTGTAAACTCAGTTACTCTGAGAAATTCGAGGTTTAATTATATCCCCCCTTATTCCCTCCCCAGATATTTACATATTAAAAGAAGCCTCTGGAAGAGAGCAATGCTTGTTCAGAGCTTTGTGCCCTCGATCTGGGTGGGATGGGATGGGATGGGATGGGTGGGATGGGTTTCACTGGCTCTGTGTTACGCATCTCCACTCAAAGGCACAGCTGGAATGAATTCAAGCCCCAGGGGATTTCCTTACCCTGGGCCAGTTTACAGGGAGTGTTTCTGGTTAAGGACAACAGGTCAGGGCCAGAGGAAAGGTGAGATGGCAGGTGGGCAGGGCAAATTGCTTCAAACCATAGGGGGGACTCTCTCCTTTTCTCCACCAGGTCCCCCCTACCCTGCCCCCTTGCTCAGACACAGGCTTGTTTGGGTTGCTCAACCACCCCCCTCCTTTCTTCTCCAGAGCCCTCCTCCACCAGCTCCCCCTGATGCCCCTCCCTGTCATGGTGGCAGAACCAGGCTTGTAGTTGTAGACCCAAGTTCAAGTCCTGTTTAACCAGCTGGGGGATGTTTAGGAGCTTACCGTGAAAACGCAAAACCAAACCAAGTACTGGATATCTGATTGGCTTTTTAAAGTGATTCCTGAAATAGGGCAACATCTGTCTCCTCCAGCAAGGAGAGAGGGGCTCTGAGGAGCCGTACATATGGGGCATTTTCTAGGAAGGAGGGTGGGGGTAAGAAGTACTGGAAAAACTGAGGACGGTTTCAGGCCCGGGCTTCCTTTCTGGAGAAGGGGTGGGCAGGGTTTTGATCATGCAGATGACTTCACTAGGGCTGATCTGAAAATTTCAGATTGACTTTTTTTTTTAAGATTTTATTTATTTATTTGACAGACAGAGATCACAAGTAGGCAGAGAGGCAGGCAGAGAGAGAGGAGGAAGCAGGCTCCCCGCTGAGCAGAGAGCCCGATGTGGGGCTCGATCCCAGGACCCTGGGATCATGACCTAAGCTGAAGGCAGAGGCTTTAACCCACTGAGCCACCCAGGTGCCCCCAGACTGACTTTTAATAGATCACATTCCTCTGCGCCTTCAGCCCTGGTCATGATCCCAGGGTCTAGGGATCGAGCCCCGAGTGGGGCTCCCTGCTCAGCAGGGATTTTGCTTCTTCTCCCTCTGCTTGCTCCCACTCACCCTGCTTGTATGCTCTCTCTCTCTGTCAAATAAATAAATAAAATCTTAAAAAAAAAAGAAAAAAAAGATCACATTCCTCAGGTCCCGGTCTGGCTCAGTCCATGAAGCATAGGACTCTTGAAATCAGGGTCACAAGTCTGAGCCCCACATTGGCATGGTTTACTTAATAAAACATATATACGTTTAAATAAAAAATAAAAGGTCACCTTCCTGGAATGGGTCGAAACTGTAAGTCTTGGCTTGCTGCTGTGGGGGCCGTATGACTCCAAGTTGGACTTGTTTTTTCTTTTTTAGTATTAGTCTTCCAAACCTCTTTTTCCTCCCAGTTATATTGAGAAAAGAGATTACTTAAGGCATTACCACAAGAGTAGCCTGAGGATTATATGTGTCATTCTGTTAAGTCCTTAGTGTGGGGTCTAAATGTGGCGTCTGTCCGATGGTCGGGCAGCCCCCAAATGCGGGGGACTCTCGGATGGAAGCTGGTGCCGCAGGCAGAGAAAGGGTTCACCTGCTGCAGACCAAGGGGAGTGAAGTTTATTGAGAACAGGGCAGGGGAGGGGAGGGTCTGTGGTCTGCTACAGGCAGCGGGTGGGGGCTGTTTTTAAAGGGGAAAGAGAAGGAAGTAGGGCGATATATGGAATTCTCCCTGTTTTTGGTAACTGTGCCTCGTAGTAAGTGGCCCATTGGTTAGTTAGGGTCCGTGGATATTCTGAGGTGGGTCTCCGGATGGGCCTGTGTTCAGCAAGGGGGTCGCTGTGGGCCCCTTTCTGCCTTCCACCTCGCAAGCCTGTTTGCCTAAAAGCGACCTCCATGTGTAGACAAGGACTGTGTG
Organism: Martes martes; assembly: GCF_963455335.1. NCBI lineage: Eukaryota > Metazoa > Chordata > Mammalia > Carnivora > Mustelidae > Martes > Martes martes. The sequence continues at coordinate 84,893,678 of NC_137899.1, forward strand.
CACAGTCTCGGCTAATCTCAGCTGGCACCACCACGGCGCCTTTTCTCTGCAATAGGGGAGGGGGCTATTTCATCCCGAGTGGATCTAGGCCCTTCAAAGGCACAGGCTTTGGAGCATGGAGCACAGGACTGAGCATGGAGCTCAGTCCATGCTCACCGGGGAGCTGGGCACCGCCTGGACCCAAGCTGTCAAGGGGCCCAAACTCGCATGGCTGCTGCCCACTCTTGTCCCCCATAGGCTCTTTGGTCACCCCACTCCCCAGGTCCTGGGAAGGACCCCTTCCTTCTCCCCTCTTTCTCCTGCCACAAGCCAGCCCCAGTCTGTAGCCCCAAGGCTCCTCAGTCTTCATAGGCTGTCCCCTCCCAGTCTTGGCAGCAGCACCTGGTCCCTGTGGACAGACGGTCCCAGCAGGACACCCACCCCCCAGGGAGGGCTGCTCCCTTGTCACCCACCTCATCTCCCCCAGGTCCCACTGCTGACTCCTTGCTTCACTTTAAAGTAAATTCTGTGGCCTCGGCTCTCTGCTCCCTGGCCTCAGAAGTGCTCATGGATCGCAGCGGAAGGCTGAATATAGGTACTGAAGGTTTAGCAACCGGTGGGAGAGAGCTGCAGAAGGGAGGGGTTGGGGGCAGAGAGCTGAGCCAGGCCCCTTTAAAGGGACACCACTTTCCAGAACCCCTGAAGCCTGGTTTCAGCCTGAATCCTAGCAGCATCCTCCTGGTCACTGCGCAAATGAAACCCCAACTATGCAACCCTTGTCCCCTTAACCTGCTTTAGTTTTTCCATAGCACTTAGGACTACCTGTCATAGTATAGATCTGTTTATTGTCTATCCTTCCCCATTAATATTTAAACCTCACAGGGGCGCCTGGTGGCTCAGTCAGTTGAGCATGTGACTCTTGATCTCTCAGTTGTGATCATGAGTTCGAGCCCCACACTGGGCTCCACGTTGGGCATGGAGCTTACTTTTTAAAAAAATTATATACATGTTTAAACTCCACAAAGGCAGGGGCAATGATTTATTAAAAGATTGAGTTCTGGACTGGGGTCCCTAGGGTGCCAAGTAGAGACCACAGCAACATGAAATGCCAGAGAGGAGAAAAAAACCAAACCAATGAAATTTTCAACTGAAAATTATAAAACATACAGGAACCCATTTTTTGTTAACAAAACAGATGAAGAATTCTTTATTTTGATAAAACATATGAGGAATTCTAATGCTAAGATGACAAAATCTACAATCAGAATACAAAGTCATGTACACAGCATTAATTTTATAGAATAAGTTGCTGAATTTTTTTAAATAAATGTGTTTAGGGGCTCGAGGAGAAGACTGAAAAAATACCTTCTATTAAATAAAAAAATTTTAAGGGGCACCTGGGGTGGGGTGTGCAGCTGGTTAGGTTCTTGGTTTCTGCTCAGGTCCTGATCTCAGGGTTTTGAGATTGAGCCCCTCGATGGGCTCCGTGCTGAGCACAGTGTCTGCTTGAGATTCTCTCTCCCTCTCCTTCTGCCCTTCCCACTTGTGCTCTCTCTCTCTAAAAAAATAATAAATCTTTAAATAAAAATTTTTCAAAAAGAATGAGACATTCAAATAAGCGAAAATGAACCAAGAGGTAGACTCTTGCAAATGAGAAAAAAAAATTAACCATCAAAAAATGTGATAGGATACATTCCACACCTGCAACAAAGAGTATATTAGTGAATTGGAAGAAAGTACAAAATAATCAGCCTAGAACGTAGTGGTGAGATGAAGAGATCCAAATAAGGGCTAATTAAGAATCAGTGGTGATTGAAAGAACCTCCAACATATGAAAATTGGTGTCTCAGAAGATGAGAGGGGAGGAGTGACATTTGGAGAGCTAAGCCCGAGAATTTCCTGGATTGAAGAGGACATGAGTCCTTTGATGATCAGGGCAGTCCAGGTGCCAAGCAAGGTCAAGAAATATAAGTGTACACCTAGACCCATGGTACTAAACCACAGAGCGTGGACAATAATGAGACAGTCAGAAACGCTATTGACCTAGTCCGTTTGGGCAGCTATGACACTGTAGCACACACTGGAGGCTTATGAAGGACAGAAGTCTATTTCTCACAGTTGTGGGGCTGGAGGTTGGGGATCATATGCCGGTGTGGTAGGGTGAAGGCACTCGTCTGGGTCTCAGGTTTCTTGTCATATCCTCACACGGTGGAAGGAGCCAGGGACCCCGCTGGAGTTTCTTATATAAGAACACTAATCCCAATCGTGAGGCTCCACCTTCATGACTTCAGTACCTCCCAAGGCCCCACTTGCAAAAGCCATCACCCTGAAGGGTTGGAATTTCAACATCCAAATTTTAGGGGGACACCAACATTCAGACCATAGCAGTTATTATAAGGAAGAGATAACTTACACCCAGAGGCCCATCCATTAGAATCTCAGCCGACTTCCTCGTAGCAACAATATCTGCCAGAAGATGATGGAGTAATAAGTAATAAGTTTATTTTATTTTTTTAAAAGATTTTATTTATTTATTTGAGAGAGAGAGAGAGAGAGAATGAAAGTAGGGAGGGTCAGAGGGAGAAGCAGACTCCCTGCTGAGCAGTGAGCCCAGTGTGGGACTCGATCCTGAAACTCCAGGGTCATGACCTGAGCCAAAGGCAGTTACTTATCCAACTGAGCCACCCAGGCACCCCAATAATAAGTTTAAAGCCCGAGTTTATATGCAGCTGGACTGTCATGCAGGGACAAAGACAAAATGAAGATCTTTTCGGGCATACAAAGACACAGAGAATTGACCTCCCTCGGAACATTCACCACCGGAAAAAGTTCATCGAGAAGAGAAATGAACCCAAAGGAAGACGTGGGATGCAATACGCAATAGAGGGCACAGACATTGATAAAAAAAAAATGTTAGTCAATTCAATGAACTGCCAACTTTAAAAAGAATGTTGCTGTGATTTTAAAAAAAGGTGAAACTTAAACTCTAAAAAGACAATGAAAGACAGGGATGGACAAGAAGTTGCTGATGCAGCAGGTCCAAGGAGTCCATACCACAAGCTGATGGTGGTTAGGTGGGGCACCCACTCATCCAGCCCCGAGCTTCCTCAACGGGCTCAGGAACTGGCCGCCCCGACACTGTGGAGACTGGATGTGACAGGTGGGGGTCCACAGGGATAAGTGATTGAAAGCAGTTTAGGAACCAGCAGGACCCTAGATCTCAGCCTCCCCCCTGCTTCAACTGCTGAGCCATGCCCCCTCGCACACCGACAGAAGTCTGGGGATGACTTTTGGGATGGAGAAAACCAGGTATGAGCATATGAAGACTGTATCCAAGAAAGAAGGAATTTAGTTAATATATGCTTTATGAACCCAGAAACTGCCTTGCCTTCTTTCCTACTAGGTTCCCAAGATGAAACACCTAAAAAGGTGGCAACATGGGGCCAACACCAAATGGGCCGTCAGGGGACGCTACAAAGAGGCTCAGAGTTGACACCACCTTCCAAACAGCTTTGTGGCTCCAGCTCTTAGTCATAAACACACAAACCAGGATTGTCAGCATCTGAAGAAAGCCTCCAACATGAAAGACAGGGGCCAGAACAACATGACAGAGCAAGCCAGCAGACCCAGACTGGGCAATCAGAACAAAAAAATAATAAAGCTGTCCTAAATACCATTGGAGGCAAAGGAGGTTTTGCATCCCTGAAATGAGAACAGGATACAGCTCCGTTTCTTACCAAGATGCTGAGAACAAACACAACTTCCAGGTCCTTCTGCAGGGATCAGTGCCGGAGAAACTGACGAGGAGAGAGCACCAAGGGGGCTCTGAGGCACCCCCAGGAATGCTGGAGGTGTTCTCTTGTTTGTCCCCAGCCACCACTCAGGGAGAAACAGTACCTGCTCTGTGCACAGTTGCTGTGACTTGGGCTTCTGGCCTGGGGGTCAGCGGGAGAGAAATAGAAGCTCTCCATCTGTGAGCAGCAGAGGACAATAGAACTCAGCGTCCCTGGAGAGTCTCTTCCCTGGCCCTCGCTCTGTGCACTCCCAGGGCTGGTAAATTATGATCTATGAAGTATCACCTCCTAATCCCTGGGGAGAGGGGTGTGTGTGTGTGTGTGTGTGTGTGTGTGTGTGTGATACAAGAAGTTGTTTTATGGGGTGAGCACTGAGGTATTCTGATGTCTGCGACTCTCTGCCCAAAATCTCATCTGCCTCACCCCCCTGTCCACAGAGCTAATGGGGACTGACAAGCACAGAAGTCTAGGTGTTCTCGTTGCCTGACAGAGGAGCCAGAGCCCCAAGGGAAATGAGCACCAAGGAGCACAAATATTTCAAAAGAACAACATATTGGATTTCAGATTCCATCAGAAGCATAAATATTAGAACAGATGGGCCAAATTTTCTAATTAGTCTCATAAGCATAGAAAGATAAAGGAAGATATTAGTAACATGAAACAACATAAGAAAACATTAGAAAGAACCAAGCAGAAACACAGCACTGGGTATGAAAAATGCAATAGTTAAAATAGAATATTTGAAATGGAAAAGAGGAGAGTTGAGATACCAGACGACACAGGGTAGTTAGAGGCTGAAGAGTGACTTGGACAGTCAGATGGAGGAAATCCTCAAGAAAGAAGAAGGAAAGGACAAAGAAATGGGAAATAGAGGGGCGCCTTGTGTGGCTCAGTCGGTTAAGCCTCCGACTCTGGATTTCGGCTCAGGTCACGATCTCAGGGTTGTGAGATCCAGCCCCGTGTCAGACTCTGGGCTGGGCGGGGAGCCTGCTTGAGATTCTCTCTCCCCCGCCCCTCCCTCCTCTAAAAAAAAACAAAAAAAGAAATGGAAAATAGAGAAGACAAATGAAGAGGTGCAGAAGTCATTAAACAAAACCCACATTCAAGGGGCAGGGAATTAGGCTACTTTTGAAGGGAGAAGCGTCCAAGAACCATGGATATCCTATCCACCACTCTGGGGGCGGGGTTTTCTTCTTAATGCGTCCTGATTGGGATAAATGAAGATTGATGTCTTTCATCAATACTAAAACATTTTCAGCTATAATCTCTTCAATTCTCTATTCTTTTCTCTTCTCTTGGGCACTTGTCATACATATACCAGGTTATCTCACATGATCTCGTAACGTCTTTTATAGTCTCCATGTCCTTGTCAGGACTGAATTATCGGTAATTCCTCATGTTGATCTTCCAGTTCACTACACTTTCAACTAAGTCTTCGGTTGGGTCCAATCTGCTCGTCAGCCCTGAATTTTTTTATTTTAAAGTTGTATTTTTCATTTCTCAAAGTACTACATGCGTATCGGTATTGGTCAGTTCCCCCCAATTTTTTTTAAGATTTTTTAAAAATTTATTTGACAGAGAGAGATCACAAGCAGGCAGAAAGGCAGGCAGAGAGAGGAGGAAGCAGGCTCCCTGCTAAGCAGAGAGCCCGATGTGGGACTAGATCCTAGGACCCTGAGATCATGACCCGAGTCGAAGGCAGAGGCTTAACCCTCTGAGCCACCCAGGTGCCCCAGTTCCCCCCAATTTTGATAATCTTTCATTGGTGGCCCATTTCTGTGATTTGGTCTCTCATTTCTTTCTACTCCCTACACGGTTACTCTATCCCTCTATCTAATGATTCCAAGATCTGATATCCAGAGGGACTTAACCCTCTTGCTGGTTGTTTCTCCTGACTCTCACCCACAGGAATTTGATTTTCTCGGAGATTCTATTTTTTTTTTAACATTTTATTTTTAAGTAATTTGTACCCCCAATGTGGGACTTGAACCCACACCCTGAGATGAAGAGTAACACACTCCACCGACAGCCAGCCAGGTGCCCCTGGAGATTTTTTTACTGTGAGTTCATATGGATAGATGTTAACCTGTGGAAGTCTTGGAGCCCTAATTGAGGATGAATTTCTCTGGAAAACGTTTGCATTTGCTTTTGCTGGATGCCGTGGGGTGTACCAAAACAGGGCTGGTGTCACCTTAGCCAACTTTGAGGGTCCCAGCTTATTGCAGGGGTTTGAGTTTAGGTCGTCCTGGCTGCTGACCAAAAATTTATCTTGCATCACTTACAAGCATGGACATGCACGCTCAGGGTTATCCCATCTCTGCTGTATGCTCTGATCACCACTGTTTTATTTCAGCTCACATGGTCCCCTGGAGATCTCACTTAAACCCCTGCAGGATAGATCTGATGGTGGCAACAAGACTTGTCAGGGTATTTGGGCTGCTACTTTCAGATGTGAAAGTCCTAGGAATTACTTACCACAAAAATATCCAGAAAAAAAGAAAAATAAAACTAACAAAGAGAACTCAGCAAAGTTGCTGAAAGAGTTTGACATAAAAAAAGGCATAACATTTCTATACAGAAGTAATAACCAATTAGAAAGTATAACAGAAAAAAACGTCATTCACAATTGCAATAAACTTTAAGGCACTTTGGAATAAATCTAACAAAAGATATGCGAGAACTTTATGGAGAAAAATCACAAAATATTATTGAAGAACATAAAAGAAGATCTGAATAAATGGAGATTTTTAAGTGTTCATGGGCAATAGTCATGGGTTGAAAGATACTATCATAAAGGTGTCAGCTCTTCTGAATTTAATCTATAAATCCTATACAGTACAAATGAAAATTCCTATGAAATTTTTTGTGGACCTTCCTTGACAAGCTTATTTAATATTAATATGGAAGAGCCCCCCCTCCCCAAAAAGGGAAAGCTAAGATAATTGTGAAGAGGGGTGGGGGCAGGGAGGGGGGAACTTTCCATATGAGATATGAAGATTTATTATAAAGTCATACTAAGCCAGTGTGGTATTAGCACAGGGACAGAAGAGTAGCCCCATGGATGCAAATAGACCATAGTCCAGCAAATAAACCCACTCATATTTGGTAACCTGATATATGAGAGAGGCTGCATTGCATTAGCTGGGAAAAGAAGGACTATTTTATAAATGATGCTGGGACAAATTATTACCTATATTGGATCATCAATCATCATAGATACCGGACAAAAATTCTCTATAAATTAAAGACTTCAATGTGAAAACAAAACTTCTAATTCTTAGAAGAAAACAGACTAGGATATCTTTGTGATTTCAGGTTGTGACTTTAACAAGACACAAAAGCTCCCAATTACAGACAACAGTTGATCAACTTGACCTCATTACAATTAAGAACTTTCTTATGACAAAAGATACTATGAACACAGCTAAAGACAAAACGCAGATTGGAGAAATTATTTTTGCAGTGCAAATAAGCAGCAATAAATTAGCATCTAGAATATCTTAAAATGTCCTTGAAGTCATTTTTTTTAAAAAACACACAATAAAAAAATGACAAATGATGCATACAGGTGCTTTGAATGGTGGGAACCCAAATGGTCCATAAGCCAATCTGAAAACCTGCTGGACATCAGAAGTCTTCAGAAACTGCGCATGAAATATACATCAAGACATTGTTAAATAGTAGACATTTCAGTATTACAAACGTTTATACATTTAAAGGTATAAGCTGCTATAATCTCTCTCTTTCTTTCTTTCTTTCTTTCTTTCTTTCTTTCTTTCTTTCTTTCTTTCTTTCTTTCTTTTTTCCTTTCTTTCTTTCACAAAGAGAAAGAGAACAATCAGGGGGAGCGGCAGGCAGAGGGAGAGGGAGAGATGGGCTCCCTGCTGAGCTCGATCCCAGGATCCTGGGGTCATGACCTGAGCCACAGGCAGCCACCTAACTGACTGGAGCCACCCAGGTGCCCCTGGTATAATCACTTTCAAGAGCAATTTGGGAAAATCCAGCAGTGCCGCGGGGTTTGCCCTTTCTCCCAGCAATCCCACTCCCGGGCCGACTCCCTAGGGAAATCACTGTGCAGCTGCCTAAGGAGATCATAAACAGGACCGCTCACCCCAGCACCCCTGCAATAATGAAAAAACGGGAATCACAGGAGGATGGATGACGGAACACAGGGCCGCTATTACCGTAAGTGAACGACGGCTGCATAGATCAATGTGGATGCCTCTGAAACTGCAGGGTGTAAATCAAGTAAGTAGCGGAAAAAAATTCATGCGGTCTAAAGCCGTTTATAAAAAGTTTCAAAATATGCAAAACTAGTCTATGTATTGTTTATGGTTATGGCTACTACATAAATTTGTAGGAAAAGTATAAAACCTTGGGTGGGAAGTAAATATGAAAAAAACGTTAAAAATTGATAAAGCTGAGTATTTGATAAAGTGGGCCCATGGGTGCTTTATTATAATATTCTCCTTGTCTCAGTTTCTTGAAAAATTTATTTTGGAAATAAAAAGAGCACTCGATGGTTGCGGGGGTGGCTTTGGCAGTGGTGGGAGTGAGAGGTGGCGGGTGGCTGGGGGAGGGGTGTGGAGAGGTGGCGGGGGCGGGGAGGGGGGCAGGGGGAGGATGGGATTTAGGTTTGTCGTTTTGGATGTGGGTTTGTTTTTGCCTTGTTTTCTTTTGTGTGACTAAGGCTAAGTAAAAATTTTAAAGTCTGACGATTTCAAGGGTTGGCACTGAGGAAATGGCACCCTTGCCCAGCGTTGGCCCAGGTCTAAGACCATGGTTTTGTTGATGATCCGTGGTAGCTCCATTGTAGTTCAAACTCATGTGCAGGGAGACCCCTTCAAGGCCCTTCAGTGTGGCAGCAGCCGCAGTGTCCCGCCAAAGAAGGATGATTAAGTAGACTGTGGTATTATGGGCTGGAATCCTATCACCCCTATCTCAGGTCTTTGCCAGACTAATCCCTTGAAATCTTGAGAAGCTTAACTAAAAATCTTCTACACAGCAAAGGGAACTATCAACAAAATTAAAAGCAACCTACAGAATGGGAGAAGATATTTGTAAATCATGTATCTGATAAGGGGTTAATATCCAAAATATATAAAGAACTCCTACAACTCAATAGCAAAAAAAAAAAAAAAGTCCAATTAAAAAATGGGCAGAGGAACTAAATAGACATTTTTCCAAAGAAGACATACAGATAGTCAACAAGTACATTAAAGGATAAAAAGGTGCTGAACATCAGGGAAATGCTAACCAAAGCTGCAATGAGATATGACCTCACACCTATTAAAATGGCTATCATTAAAAAGACAACAGATAAGTGTTGGTGAGCATGTGGGGAAAGGGAAACCCCGTGCACTGTTGGTGGGAATGCAAACTGGTGCAGCCACTGTGGAAAACAGTATGGAGGTTTTTAAAAAAATTTTAAAAAGAACTACCGTATGATCCAGCAATAATACTTCTAGGTTTATATCCAAATGAAATAAAGACAGGATAGTAAAGAGATATCTGTACTCCCAAGTTCACTGCAGCATTATTCACAATAGCCAAGATATGGAAACAACCTGTGTGTTCTCCAAGAGGTGAGTGGATAAAAAAGACGTGAGATACATACACACATATATACATATACGTGTACGTGTACGTGTGTGTGTACGTGTGTGTGTGCATACGCACATACGCAGTGGAACATTATCCTGCCATTTGCAGCAACATAGATGGACCTTGAGGGCATTCTGCTAAGTGTAATAAGTCAAACAAAGACAAATACTGCCCGGTATCACTTCTATGCGGATTCTAACAAACAAACAAAATCGTCAAACTCACAGGAACAGAGTAGAAAAGTGGTTGCCGGGGGCCGGGAGTAGGGGAATCAGGGAGAGGTTGCTAAAAGAATACAGACCTACAGCCATAAGATGAATAAGGTTTAAGGACCTGATGTATAACACGGTGACGACAGTTGATAACACTGCACTGTATAATTGAAATTTGCTAGGAGAGTAGAACTTAGATGTTCTCATTAAAAATAAATAAATAAGTAGGGGCGCCTGGCTGGCTCAGTCGGTAGAGCATGCAGCTCTTGATCTCGGGGCTGTGAGTTTGAGCCCCACATTGGGTGTAGAGAATTACTTAAAAAAAATAAAATCTAAGGAAAAAAAAGAGATGTGTGATGTGATGGATTAACTAGATGGAAAAACCCTTTCACAGTGTACACATGTATCAACTCACCACAACGTACACTTTAAATAGCTTGTGATTTTATTTGTCAATACCTCAGTAAAGCTAAAAAGAGAGAAATTATCCATTTTCCCATAATATGAAATACAAATACGCATGTATAGTTATTTCTCATCTGCCTCTTCTTCCGGTGGCTTTTGTCTTACAGACTGTTTTATTTTTTTTAAGATTTTATCTATTTATTTGACAGAAATCACAAGTAGGCAGAGCGGCAGTTAGAGAGAGAAGGGGAAGCAGGCTCCCCGCTGAGCAGAGAGCCCGATGCGGGACTCGATTCCAGGACCCTGGGATCATGACCTGAGCCAAAGGCAGAGGCTTTAACCCACTGAGCCACCCAGGCACCCCTTACAGACTGTTTTTTATTTCTACATAGCCACATCTATCAGTCTTCTTTTTTTTTTTTTTTTAATTAAGTAAGCTCTATGCCCAATGTAGGGCTTGAACTCAACCCCAAGATCAAGAGTCAGGATCTACTGACTGAGCCAGCCAGGCGCCTCTATCAGTCTTTTCTTTTATAGCATCTAGATTCTGTTTTGTATTTTATTTTATTTTATTTTATTATTATTTTTTTAAGATTTTATTTTTATTTATTTGACAGACAGAGATCACAAGTAGGCAGAGAGGCAGGCAGAGAGAGAGACAGGAGGAAGCAGGCTCCCTGCTGAGCAGAGAGCCCGATGTGGGGCTCGATCCCAGGACCCTGAGATCATGACCTGAGCCAAAGGCAGAGGCTCAACCCACTGAGCCACCCAGGTGCCCCTAGATTTTGTTTTGTATTTTAAAAGACCTTCTTCACTTGGGGTTATTAAAACTTCTCCTATGGCAAAAAAATAAAAAATAAAAAAGAGTTAAGTCAATATGCATCAATACAGGTAGATCTCGAATGACTGTGTTCAGTGAGAGAAAAAAATGCAAGGCACAAATGATGTGTGCAGCGTAACACTGGCTTATGTAAATAAAAACTCTAAAACAGTTACATATTTTCTGTGAACACAATTATGTACGTAAAATGCATTTTTAGCAATTGGAAGGAACGCACCGAATTCATAATAGGGTTTCTCCTGGTGGTGGGAGATTAGAACCGGCTGGTTGTGGAAGTCAGAGAGAGCCGTTAGCTTTATTCATTATGCCTACCTTTTCCTGGTAAAGGACTCTGTATTCATATGTTATTTATATACTTTTTAAAGGTGTAAACACAAAATGCAAGAAAGAAAAACACAAATGCCAGAATGTTTTACAGAGGTGATTTCTTGGGGGTGAGAGTATAGGCCATGAGCTCTTTCTTGTTGCATTTTTGGAGTGTCATTTTACTATACTATTTGAACTGTTTGCCATTCAGGGAGATTAGGAAGAGCAAAAAAAGTGTTGCATACCAACTGCCCCGGGGACTCAAAGGTGCATCCCAGTAACAGCGTCTCAGTACGTATTTCCTGATCTGGAGGTAAAGAAGGGGCGACAGCTGCTTTGGAGAAGCCTTGCTGTCCAGTGGAGCAGACACTGGTGTCTTCTGCCATGCTGGGGAAGTGGGCCTGGGTGTGTGGGTGAAGGTGGGTGCTGGCATCTCAGCTGGGGGGTGGGGTGGATGGGGTTGACTGCTGCCAAAAACCCAAACTTTTTGAGTAAGACTCCTTTGGGTTCAATTTCTTACTCTACCTCCAAGTAGCTATATCCATCACACCACTTAAGCTGCCTGAGCCTCAGTTTCCGCATCTGTAAAATGGGGGTAATAAGGCTTACTTTGCAGAGGTGCTGGTAATCCCTGACCCAGCCCTAGAAACCTTAAACTTGTTTAGTTCCACCCTCCAAATACCCACCCTTCCCACCCCTCCCATTAAGAGTTCAGAATCCTGCCCCCTCTTTCTGGGGCTCAAAAGGGGTATGGAAAGGTTGGGGGTGGGGCAGGAAGGGACCATGTGGAGGACATTGAGGCAGGAAAGCCAAAAGGGGAATTGTGCAAAGCATTGCTCCTGCTGGTGGTCAGCAGGCCAGGGTGGATGCTGGCCGAGAGGGCAGTGACGGGATGCCTGGGTGTGGGAGGTGGCAGCAACTGCTAGAATGGAGGAGAGGTGCTCCCCGGCAATGAGGTGCTCCCCGGCAATGACTCAGCTTCTACTGGGTGCCAAGGTTTCAAAAAACCTTCCTTGCAGTGGGTTTTGGCCAAGTCTACCCCCTCTGCTCTTTTCAGGTAAGGCTCCTCCTCTTCTTAGGAAACCACTCTCAGGAAACCCCTTCTCCGTCCTCTTTAATTTCAGAATAACACTTGATGGCTCATCAACCTAGCCCTTGTGGCCCCTCTGGGAAGGTGGAAGCCCTCCACCCTTCCAGAGCAGCAAAGGAAGGGCACGCAAAGGGAAGAGAGCCCTGACTCTCACACCTGCAGCAAAAGGAATGCAGACACCACACACACACACACACACACACACCCACCCACCCACCCACCCCCGGGCTGCTAACAGGTGCCCACAAGATCACAGCCCAGGTGCCTTTCTCCAAACACCAGGTAAGCAAGTGATACTGGTAGGTATCCAACCAAGTGAAGAATTGCTGAGTTAAACAAAGTTAAATGGGCTCGTTGAGGGATTTGTGTTGCGTCTTAAATTCTACTGCACCTCGTGGGTTTCCTAGGAGGATTTTACTCAAGAGGACTGTCCGCGGTTCTCTTAACTTCCTGCACGGCGGGGCTCTTATTCAAGGAACACATGGTTTTTTTTGTTTGTTTGTTTTGTTTTGTTTTTAGGTTTTATTTATTTATTTGACAAAGAGAGACAGCGAAAGAGGGAACACAAGCAGGGGAAGTGGGAGAGGGAGAAGCAGGTTCCCCACTGAGTCTGGAGCCCGATGCAGGGCTTGATCCCAGGACCCTGGGATCATGGCCTGAACCGAAGGCAGAGGCTTTAACCCACTGAGCCACCCAGGCGCCCCTCAAGGAATACATAAGTGTCTCGTGGAGCCGGAGTCCCAGAACACCCTATCAGAAGGAGCCGATATAATTGGATTATAGCAATTTTGATGATCATTCTTTGCCTTATGAAGCCCTGGGCTTTGAGACTGGGACTGAGGGTGGGAAGGCCGCAAGCCCAAAGTGACCAATTTCATCTTTTTTCAGATGGATGGGTGATTATGAATTGTGGGGGGAGGGGACAGGGCCGGGGTCCGATATTCAAATCATCTGGAGGACTTCAGCCCACACCACCTGCCCCTCCCTCTCCCTCCCTGTCTGAGCACCCGTGGCCTGGGTTCTTGCCCTCTTCCCTGACCTCTAGCTTTCAAATGCAAGGCCTGAAAACACGTTATTTTCACCATAATATAATTCTTCACCCTGGCATAGTGTTTAAAGAATTTTCTTCTTTCTGTGGTTAGGTAGATTAAAGTTTCTCAGCTTTGAAAAGTAAATGATTATGTTTAGCTTGTTGGGGGGGGTATATTTATTAACCTTTATTTAATGAAAAATGTCAGGCATAGATAAAAGTAGAGGGAATTATGTGATGAGCCCCGTGAGGGGATTTTGCTCATAAGGTTAGGTCAGCTTCTAACGTATTGAGTGGAACTTATGAGCCAAGAATTTTTTTTTTTTTTTTTTTTTTTTTTTTTGGAGAAAGAAAGCCTTGCGAACTGGGGGAGGGGGTAGAGGGAGAGGGAGAGAGAGAATTTTAAAGCGGGCTCCTTGCCCAGTGTAGAGCCAATGCCCGGCTCCATCTCACAACCTTGAGATCATGACCTGAGCCAAAGTCAAGAGTCAGATGCTTAACTGACTGAGCCACCCAGGCGCCCTCCAAGATTTTTTTTTTTAATTAAACTTTTCATTTTGAGATAATTATAGATTCACATGTACTTGTAAGAAATGATGCAGAGAGATCCCATGTGCTCTTTACCCAGTTTCCACCAGTGGTAGCATCTTACCAAACTGTAGCACAAAATCACAAACAGGAAAGTGACTTTGATACAATCTACTGATGGTGGGATTTTCCCAGTTTTCCATATAAGTGTGTGTGCGTGTGCCTGTGCACTTAGGTCTACACGATTTCATCACATGTACACCACCCCAGTCAAGATACAGAACAGTCCTATCCCCGCAGAGATCCCCTTCGCCCACATCTCCCCTCAGGGATTTTGAGTGCATCCTGTGAGAGATTAAGGAGAGGGGGGGAAAAGGGCAAGACCCAGTGTGACAGAATAAGAAATCTATATTGGTTCTCTGTCGGGTTCCTGGCACGGAGCTCCTAAAACCCTTGTAATTTCCTCAGAGATAAGAATGCTAAGAGCCTCTTTTGTGCTAACATTTGGTCTTCGTCCCAGAGCCCCTAAGCCCCTGGGACTTTCCTGGGTGATAAGAGCATTTTTTATTCTAATGAGGAGAGTCTTGGTGGGCTCTTGGATAGGGGCTGGCCATAAGAAAAACTTAACCAGGATAAAAAGCTTAGAACTTTCCACCCACCTCCTGTCCTCTGGAGAAGGGGGAACTGTTAGAGACTAAGTTAATCATCGATCTTGCTACCCGATGAGGCCTCCACAAAATCCCTGAAGTATGGTGTTCAGAGATCGTCCATGTCGGTGCACACATCCCTGTGCTGGGAGGGTGACATTCTCTGACTCCATGGGGACAGGAGCTCCTACATCTAGGATCCTTCTGTACCATTCCCTGTTCTGGCTGTTCTCTGTATCCCTTATCATTTCCTTTGAAACAAACCAGCGAACATAAGCAAGTGCTTCCCTGCGTCATAGGCTGGCATAACAAAATACCAAATATGAGAACATGAGAAGAGGGTTATGGGAACCCCCAGTTTGTAGCCAAGTTGGACAGAAATGGTGGTAACCTTGGATCCATTCAGTTGGTGTCTGAAGTGGGAACTATCAGGTGGGATTGAGCCCTGAGCCTGTGGGGTCTACAGTAACTCTGGGCAGTTAGTGTCAGAATTCTGAATTCTAGAACATCCAGTTTTGTCTGGAGAGTTGGAGAATGGGTCATCGTGGATAAACCATCCCCCACATTCGGTGTCAGAAGTGTTGGGAAGGAAGAAGAAGTGAGCGTTTTGTCTTCCAAGGAGCTGCAGTGGGAGAGGTACTTTGTGGAAAGAACAGAGAAGATTAAAGGGGGTTTTCAGATGTGTAGTCAGCGATGTGGCTCTTCCACTTCCCCCCAAATCTAAAGAATCACCCATCAATTTGTTTAGAGTTGGATTTGGCTGGGAAGGTTGTACAGAGGTGCTGACTCCTGTTCAAGTGAAATCTTGGCTGATCCCCACCATGACCTAGACAGGGATGGGCAGGAGGTATTATCTCCATACTTGAGAGCAGAAAAAAGATTGAACAGAAGGGACTTGTCCAAGGTCACCCAGCAGGTAGGCAACAGGCTCTGGGAAAATCCAGGTTTGGAATGGACTGCTCCCGGGGCTCCTGCCCGGCTAAGCCCATCAAGACGAAAACAGAAACAAACTCAAAGTGGCCCAGTGGGAACCCCTGCTTGCCCCAGCTCTGTTGCTTCCCGGGGATGCCTTGGCCAACGGAGCCACCCCCAAGTCATCCCTGACTCGTGTCCTGCTCTCACCCCCACATCTTGTGAATCAGCATGCCCTGCGCCCTAGCACATCTGGAACCCTTCTCATCACCTCCACTGCAACCACCCAAGTCAAGCCTCATCACCTCCTGATGGATTATTTTGCAAAAGCCTCCTAAATGGTTTCTGGTTTTGTTTTTAAAGTAAATTCTACCCCCAACATGGGACTTGAACTCATAACCCCAAGATTAAGGGTTGCATGCCTTGGCGACTGAGCCAGCCAGCCAGTTGTGGGGGGATCACCCTAACTAGTTTCTTTGCTTCATTTTTGTCCAGCCTGAGTGATCTAAATTAGAGGGGTTGGACAACTCTAGCCCGTGGGCCAAATCTGGTCCATGTGCTTGAGATGATTTTTACATTATTAAATGGTTAGGAAAAAATGCTGAAGAATAACATTTTGTGACACATGAGAAATGAGATTCAGGTTTTATTGTCCGTATGTAAATTTTATAGGAATACAGTCATGCTTTGGGCACCTGGGTGGCTCAGTTGTTAAGTGTCTGCCTTCAGCTCAGGTCATGATCCTAGGGTCCTGGGATCAAGCCCTGCTTCAGGCTCCCTGCTCCAGGCTCCCTGCTCAGTGGGAAGCCTGCTTTCCCTCTCCCACTCCCTCTGCTTGTGTTCTTGCTCTCTCTGTCTCTCTCTCTCTCTGTGTCAAATAAATAAAATATTAAAGAAAAAAAAAGGACTACAGTCATGCTCATTTGTTTGTGTATTGCCCGTGGCTGCTTCCGCAGAGCTGAAGAGCTGCCACAGTGATCACGGGGCCCTCAGAGTCTAAATCATCACTACCAGGGCCTTTACAGATGTTTGCCCACATCATCCCCTCCCCAATCTCCTCCACGGGCTTCCTCCTCCTCCCGGAAGGAGACCAGATGTCCCGAAGCTGCCTGCCCAACTCATCCCTTCTCCCCTGACCCCACCAGCACCACTGCACTCGAGTCATGCTGGCTTTGGGTCCCCTCCCCCCACTCATTGTATGTGCTCAGCTTTCCTTCTCAGAAATGCTGTTTCTCTGTCACGATGCTCTTCTGCTCTTCTCGTGACTGCCTCCTTTTTCTTCAGGTCTCCACTCCTGTGTCAACTCCTCAGAGAGCCCTTCCTTGTCCACTCCCACCTCGGTCCCTCCGTCTCATTCCCTGTTCATCTCCTTCACCGCACTTCTGCCTACTTGTGTCTCTGTTGTCACAGAACATAAGCTCCATCTGGGCAGAGCACATATTAGATGCTCAATGGTTGTTTGCTAATAAATGAATGAATGAATGAATGTGAGGCCTTTCTTGGCCCGGGAGCTGTGTGTCCATTTCCTTAGCAGGGGACCTCTATCTCCTGGAGGGACCTATTCCTCTCAGCCTCTCCTCAGTGTTTTTTTCCTGCTCTCGGCCCCATTGTTGTTATTAACCACCATTTTTCTTTTCCAAGGAGGTTGTCAGCCTTAAGGTCATCATTCTGCAAAGAATAAAGGAGACAGAGGGTACTTAACCAGTTTAAGGAAGAAATGTCTCCTCTTCTGAGCAGGCGAAATGGCTCCTTCTTATACTATCAAGAGCCCCAACCCATAAAAAAGATTAGCCATGTAAACATTCAAGTTTGGTGACTGGTACAGATGGAAAAAGTTTCAACTCACTTTCTCTAAGTAACAGGAAACCTCAGCCAATGGACACGGCAAATTGCAATGGGATAGACAGATGGAGGTATGAATATGTGAAGGGTACGGTGCTGGGGTAGATGGACTAGATGATGCCCCAGTAAAACAACAATCCCCAAATCTCAGCGTCTGAAAACAACAAACTTTATTTCCTGCTCACATTGCACTTCCGGAATGGGTTGACGGGGACCGTCAAATATGGCGGTCACCCAGGGACCCAGGAAGGCAGAGCAGCTGCCAACTTAAACGTTGCTGGTGGCTGTGCCGACAAGGGACCTTAAGTGCTCTGGTGGAGAAGGGCAGAGCACTTCCAGCCTCCAGCCAGAGCTAGTCACGTGTGCTCCACTCCCAGTCACAAGGGACAGGAGTGCAATCCTATCCTGTGCCTGGAAGGCGGAGGGCTGGGAGTATTTGATGAACAGCAGTAACAACAACCACAAAGGGTGAGGAAAATGTGTTCTCTTTAGAGAACATTTAGAGTAAGACCAGGGGAGGAAAAGGGAGGGCAAGAAAGATAGGAGCTGAGGAGGAAAGGCCTCAGAGGCTCCCAAAGGCATGCCAGTCAGCCTAGCAACTCTGGTCACACTTGTTTGTTCACCTGAGCTGTAAATTTCTGTGTGTCATCTATTGTGATGGTGTTTGAAAAGCTGATTATGCACCGTTCACTACTCTTCACTGTTACACATTTATAGCACCCTACCAAATGGGTGAGTCACAGCAATCCTCCTCAGGTAAAATTATTCTCCAAGCCCTCGCTTCGGTGAGCAGCAGCATATAATTCCTAGGCGACATTCCACACCACGCCATGAACTCGGTAACACAGTTGCTTACAGTATCTCACGCATACCTAGCACTAACGACTGCAGATTAGTAAACGATGACTCAGGTTTCTCTTTAGGCTTGGCCCTAAAATGTGTTTTCCGTTTAGACCTGACCCCTCCAGTTGGGTCAGGAACTTCCTTTGGAGGAGGGTTGTTCAACAGGACTTTCTGCAGTGATGGAAATGTTCTGCACCCGCACTGTCCCATATGGTAGTTACTAAGTACAAAAGCTGGTCATGGTGTGTTTGATGCCAATAGCTCCCTCTGACTCACACTGCCTTGCTTCAGTTCTCCTACCCAGGGAAGATGCCTAGACTGTTCCTTATATGAGTGGCCTCTAATTAGATGGGGGGAGGGGTGGCGGGGGGGGGTACTGCTGACCAAAGGGTAAACCTCCATCCACAGGCTGGCCCCAGCCCTGGAAGGTGGCCTGTATGCATGGAGTCTTTGAAGGAGCCCTGGTGGTCGGCTAAGCCTATCAGGCTGCCTCCCCTGGAATTTTAAAAGGATCGACCAATCAGCAGTGAGAAGAGGCGGGAGCATGCAAATAGGAGCGGAGATGTGGTTAAGAGAGGTGGGTTCCTGACAGCTGTCAATGTTCTAATTCCAGTTCCCAGCTGAAGAGATCCTTAAACAAACATGCAAATAAAGCACCCTTTCCCCTAAGGCAGACAGAGTGACTATTTGTCCTTTGCTTCAGAAGAAATTAAGTAACTAAACTTCCTCCAGTTCAGGGTCTCTCAACCTGGCACTATTGATATTTGGGGCTACTTGGTTGTTCTTTGTGGGGCTGTCGCGTGCATTGCAGCAACTTTGACTTCTACCCACTGGGTGCCAGTAACACTGCCCGCCCACCCTCTGCCAGTCATGATAACTAAAAATGTCTCCAGATGCGCCAAGTGACCCCTGGTGGGCCGGTGGGCGGGGGACAAAAATCCCCACTCCCCACCGCCTGGGGAGAATCAACCCTGCAGAACTGTATCCCAAGTCGACCTCCTCTGGCCTCCTTGAGGACAGAAAGATAAAAGCAGCCCCGTTTATTCCTAGCAAATTCACAGTTCTCCCTCCCTCTCTTCTCCAGGCTAAATAAAGATAGCTTTTTTAGTCTTTTTCCTAGAGTCTGTTTCACAGATATTGATGGCGACATCTAAAGATGAGACTGGAACCATTTGGTTGAGAAGGACTCTGTTCCCTTAACTCTACCTATTTATAGAGGCAGGGGAACAGACACATCCACACAGCCCTGGGACAGTGGCAGCTCCGTGGTCAAGGAAGTAGCACCTCGCAGAGCTCGGTGCGGGAACTCAGAGCCCATCTTCCCGTGAGCTGATTCAGACCCGCTGAGCCAACAAACTGCTAATTTACAAAAAAGAGGGAAATGATCCTTCAAGGCCACTGACATTGATCTCATCCCATCCCTCTGAGTATTCCAACCATTTCTGTGGTCTCTTCACCTGGTTTTCTCACAGATAATCAAACTCAATCAAAACCAACCTCCTTGTCTTCTTCCTCAAATCCATCCTTTTTCTGTTGTTTCCATGGTGTCCACCTAGTTTCTCAAGTCAGAAGCCTGACAGTCATCCTCTGAACGGGTGTGAAGGGAAGAGATTGAGGTAAGAGTCTGCTGAGCGAGTCAGTGGTCCATCCACGGAGAGTTTTGTGCACTGTGCTAAGGATTTTTGCTGTGGATGCTGCCTCTCCTTGCTCATCAGCCCTCTCCTCACTAACTTCCCACAGCTTGACTTGCAGCCCATCAAGCCACTGTAAATGCTCCCACCATATTCACACATCCCACCCACGGGGAGGGGTTTATATAAGGTGTATATCCCGGAGGGTCAAAAAGCTCCGGGCCATCTTAGAATTCTACCTCCCACAAACCCTAAGTCTGGACCCTATGGCCCCTGGTTCAAACTTAGCATATTCAAAGACAAATGCCTTTCCTAAACTGACTCCATATTTCAATTTCACCATTTAAGGAAATGAGGCAATGGCACAGACTTCAGCTCTCTCCACTATCTAAATCCCTCTCGTTTTTAGAAACAGAATCTACTTCTACCCTTGCTGATGTCTCAGCATTTTTCACTGGGTACTTAGAAAAGGCCACTTAGAGAACAAAGAACACATGTCTTCACATCTCTTGCAAATAGGTGTGGCCACAAGCCTAATTTCTGGACAGTGGAATATAAAAGGAAGTGATGAGCGGCTGCTCTAAGGAGTCTTCTCCGAGTGACCCCAGCTCCTGCCTTTTGCCAGTTCTTCCTTCCTTTCTCCACAGGGATGCTGGAACTCAAGTGCCACCAGTTGGCACCGTCAGAATAAAGACCACACCCCAGGATGGCAGATGAGTGAGTTGTCAGAAGTGTGGATCTCCAAAACCTGTGTGGAACAGGGCTGCCTTCCCAGCTTTGAATTGCAGACCTCTGGACCTACAGCCGGTGGAGAAATAAACTTCTATTGTGCGGAAGCCATTGTTGATTTGAGTGTCTGATACTCAGAGTTAAATATAATCCTAACCAACACAGGGGGTATTTCTTTAGTCCTGCTAGACTTGAAAACTTACATTTATTTTTCACGCCTCCATCCTCTGAGCTCTTATGCCCACCAAGGTCCTTGGTCCTGTCAGTTTTTCCTCTGCACTTGGCCTCCCTCTCACCCCCTCTTCTGCAATTTCCACTGCGCGTTCTGATCCCAGCCTGTCCCTGTGACCCCATCTCCCTCCCTCCCTCCGAGCAAGTCTGCACCAACTCCAGCTTCCTGAGGGATCACATTCATCATTCACTCCTCGTCCTTAAACCCTAAAACCTGGGCTCCTGCTGTGTTTTATAGGATGAAGCCCCGACATTTCACCCTGTCATTAAACTGTTCCATAATAGAGCCTCAACATTTTCAACTTCTTCCTCTTACGTGGATGTTCGCCAGCACCCAGGAGAGTCCCCCAGACAGTCCATCTTATCTTTCACCTTGTGCTGGAGATCCTCAGCCCTGGGCACACACTGGAATCATCGAGAGCCATTGAATGTGACCACTGCCCAGCCTGTTAGAACTCAGCACATGAAAGTGTCATCTCCCATGAGCCACAAAGCAGCTCCATGGGATGAAAGTACTCTCATTGTCACCATTCCACAGAAGAGAAAACAATAAACTTGAAGAAGTTCAGGACATTATTCCTGGTCAGATGGCCCGTGAGGCAGGAGCCAGGTTTGCAGTAGAAATTCTAAGACTTCCTTCCTAACCACTACTGTGTAGTCCCTTGTACCATATTACAGATAATTACAAATTAAAAATAATTTGGGCACCTGGGTGGCTCAGTCAGTTAAGCTTCTGCTTAACACAATCCCAGGGATGTGGGACTGAGCCCCACAGCAGTCTCCCTGCGCGGCAGGGAGTCTGCTTCTCCTTCTCCCTCTGCCTGCTGCTCCCTCTGCTTATGCGTGCTCTCTCTGTCAAATAAATTTTAAAAAACTTTAAAAAATTAAAAATAATTTCTGATGGCATGGGACATGATTACTTGCCATAAATCACAAAATACAAATGAATATTTTAAAACTACAAATGCCTAATCCTCACCTGAGACCAGGGGAATCAGAGATTTTGGGGTGGGGCCTGAATGTCTTCATACCATCTTCAGATTTATCCCAAGGTGATTCTAAGGTGCAGCCAGAGTTGAGACCCACTGTTTTGTGCAGTTGCTCTCACCTACCTGTCTTCCCTTCATTTCCTCTCTCCACTCCAGGTCCTACTTATCTTTTGGGGTTCAGTCCAAGTGTCCGTGTGCAGCTGGCCACCTTTCTCCAGTGGGAGTGATCCCCTTTCTGAATGTTGGTGACAAAACTTGTCCACACCAGCTGAGCTAATACCTATTCTACCTCTCGGTTTGAATCCGACTCTTGGCTTTATGCCACTGGCTCCTTGGCAGGTTTTCCAAATGTAATCATTTGCTGCTCAGCTGCCTCCACCCTTGCCCAGAAGAACAACAAGCACAATTGCTCCTCTATCAGGAGCAAGACCTGAACTTAAGGTCCTGCAAAGTCGTAACCTTGGCTTGGCGTTCACCTCCCAGCGACTGGAAACCAGAAAGATATGGGGAAACAGATTGTGGTTAAGTGAAAGGAACTCCAGCACAGTGGAGGAGAGCAATGTGGACAGGGACTTTCTAGGCCACTCAGATTCAGATGTGGAGGTTGGCAAAATGATGATGGGGATGATGGGGATGCTGGTGCCTCTAGAGGACAGGTTGGACCCACGTACTGGGAAATGTTGACACCAAAGCTGAGGTAGGGCCTGGGATAATATGTGATGGTCAAGGAATAGGAACTGAGAGGGTAATTTGAGTAAAAGTGGCATGTGACTAACTGAAGTTGCTGAATGACTCAATGAATGGATTCTCACCTGTGTTGTTAGGAAGAATTTGGGGGCTGTGGTATCCTCACTTAACACAGAAGACCGCCAACCAAGAGAAGCTAAGAAGGCATCAGATGGGGGGCCTGTTGGGGAGGAGAGAGCCCACGGCTACTGGAAGCTCAGCCAGCCTGAGGCCAGATCCAAAGAAAACAGCCCACTCTGCCACTTGACCATCTGTAGCCCCTAGGTTCAAGGGTCTTGGGGCTCCAGTTGGATGGGCTGCATTTTACTGAAGACAAGGGTATGGCCAGGTCTTGCTGACAATGCTGCTTGAGTATTCCATTCCACTCTGAAGCAGGTAATGACAAAATCTGAGGGAGGGGGCATTACTTGTGTTGAATTACATAACGTAATGGCAATACTGGGATTCAAAGTCAGTTTTCCCAATTTCAGCCCAGGGCTCTTTCTTCTTGATTCCGTGGCCAAGTTGGTCACGTTGCCTTTGCAAGGCTCCCAACAAGGCCTCCGCTGGGAGACTGGGGCCTCTCTTCCTGGCGTATCTGTGTTCAGCAAGGGGTTCCGGGTCTTCTCTGACCAAACCTGTTCTCGCAAACAAGTTGGGGGCTGAATGTGACACAGAGCAGCCTCTGGGGGAGACGGCTGGCAGGCTCATCCCTAGAGCACTGGCCTTCTGGTCCCACTACCATCAGCATCACACAGTGAGGTCAGCCACTGCCTTCTGGGCCCCACGGGAGGCCTGGCATGAAGATCAACTCTGCATTGAAACCTGCTGCCCACATGATCAACAATATCTTGATCTTCCCGGGTTGGGGCTGGAGGAGGGTAGAGGTCTATTCCAGAGTGTAACCGGATGGGAAAGGCCTGCCAAAGTGGTCAACATAGCAAGGAAATCTTTGCAAGGAACTCGCCATTTCTACATCTCTGCTGGGGCGGGGGTGGGGGGTGTGGGGGAGTCATGACTACCCAAGTTTGAGCAACCCCGCCCATCTACCCTGGGCCCCACTCCAGCTCAGCTGACTGGACCAATGCGGGATGTCTGACCCAAGATTCACACATCTCCGCATGTCCCCGGAGCCTAGAAGTGATACGGGTCAAAGGTTCTAGCTAACCTTGGTCTTCACTTGGGTCATCGGATTCTCCCCTTGTTAGTAGTTTGAACCGGGGCTATGCAGAGAGAGCCAGAAGGGAGCAAGTGACAAGTGAGTTGCTGAGCAGCCTTCCAGGCAGCGCGCCAACCTGGGATCTTGCAGCTCCTGCTGCTTCAGGGCTGGGAGACAGCCCAGGCAGTCAACAGAGCCCCCCTGGATACCAAACAGCCTTCCTGGCTCCCCTTACATCCCCATGTCCGCCACCTCTGAACATACCCAGAATATCTTTACTGCCTTCCTCCCACACTACACAGCCCGTTACCCAAGGCAGTAGGAGTGAGTCCCTGTCACCGAAAGGTCCCTGTGATGGCAGCAGAGACACACTTATGGAAGTTGCATTTTGGGGGGTTAAAAGTAGGGTGGTGCTGCCCCTCTGTGCACAGAGAATTCCTCCAGTCCCCACCTTGGAGGACAGGGAGTGCTACAGTAGGGGACCTACAGGACCCTGAGGATTCACAGTCTGAAAACTCAGATGAGCCCGCCAGCCGGAGATGCACGGTCAAGATGGTCTCTGGAAGCAACAAGGCAAGGTTGGAGACGGGGCCAAGAGCAAGATAGTCATCACGGGTCTGAATGTGTGTGAAGGGGGCCAGTGGCTGCCACATTTTCACTGGCAGGGGTAGGGGCGGTGCAGAGCCCCTGCCTCACTCTGCATCTCCAATTTATTGTTCACTGAGTAACCGATGCTGCTGTGGGTCCAGAGGAGAGGTGGTCCT
Organism: Martes martes; assembly: GCF_963455335.1. Taxonomy (NCBI): domain Eukaryota; kingdom Metazoa; phylum Chordata; class Mammalia; order Carnivora; family Mustelidae; genus Martes; species Martes martes. The sequence continues at coordinate 84,917,940 of NC_137899.1, forward strand.
GTCCTGTGATTGTGTTCCTGCTGGACAGCTGATTGGGTAGATTGTGGCTTTGCCCCCATGGGTCTCCTTCTTCCCTCACGTCCTTCTCATTCTTCCAGAAGGCCAAGTATACTCTGCACTTTCCCCCAGAGGAGGAGAAAAGTAGGAAGGATGCTCCCCCAGGGCCTCTGTCCTTGGGGCAGGGCGGGGTGGAATGGGCATCTTCAGCTCGACATATCTGAGGTCTGTCTGAGCCCAGGGCTGCAGAGCCCATCATTGGCATTACTGCCCACCTCAGGCCCAGCCCGCAGCTGGGAGATGGTGAGCAGACCTGCAGAGTTCAGTTCAGGAAACATCTCCTGAGCATCTAATGTGTGTCTGGGCTGGGCACAGCTGAGCTATGTGGGGCACATGGGAACCGGCAAGACCCAGTTCTGGCTCTGAGAAGTTACAGGCCAGCAGGAGACGTACAACTTACATAGAGAACAGCAATTCAGGGCAGAATACGATCAATGCCATGAGAAGTCTTCCAAGTGAGCCAGGAACCAAGGATGGGGGAGTCCATGTCCCCGGGGATCAGAGAAGCCTGTGTAGAGGAGTTGGTGTTTGACCGAGGACTTGGGGGCCATGTGGACTTGGACTCTTTGTGGAGAGATAGGTGGAAATACTGGGGTTGGGGCAAGAGGGGCTGTCAATCCTTGTCTTACCAACAATTAACCTTAACTGCTGTGTCAGGCACTGTGCCAGGAGCTGCTGGGGGAACAGAGGGCCACATGGCCCCCATCATGGTCCAAAGGGGAGCTAGACAGGGAGATGGTAGCTGCAGTCCAGTGGGACAGGAGCTGTGGCTGAGGGCGGCAAGGCTGAGGGGGATCAGACCCTATAGTTCTGGTGCATGTCCTGCTGGGAAATAAGCCCAGAGAGAAGAAGGCAGGGCCAGACCACGCCCCCACCCCCACCCCTTTGATTGGACTTGACAGCCTGAGAAGCCTGCTTTGAGGTTTTGGTCAGAGGCTGATGATGTGGCAGAAAAGAACACCCCCCTCTTGGGGGCTAGGATGCTTTATGTCACTATTTCCCCAGTGTCCCTTGATGAGCTTCCCCCAAAGATGTCACTAAGACGTGTGTATATGTTGGGAAGTGTGGGTTTGTTCACTGCTGAGAGAGCCACCCACAGCAGGACAGGGGCAGGGGCAGGGAGAGGGCACGGCACTTCTCCAGCACATTCTAGGTACCATCTCCTGTCAACTTCACAACAGCCTCTGGAGTGGGCTTCATGACCTGGTTTCACAGCCATGGCTATTGCAGCTGAGAGGGAAAGTCACAGGTGGAGGGAGGACACAAGGGATAAGGACAGGCCTGTCTTCTCCAAACCTTGGTTCCTACCTGATGAGGACAGCTGGGTTTGTCTACCAAGGTCAGCACAAGGTGGCCTGTTCTTCACCTCTGTAGCCAACAGAAAAAAGGCCAAGAAGAGGCTACCTGTATGAGAGGCATCACTTCCCCTTGCTGTGGGAGTGGGAGCAGGTGCTGTGAGAGCCCAGTCACTGCCGTGAGCGCAGCACAGGGGCAGAAGAGACAGAGTCCTTGGGGAAGGAGTCCCCATATCCCAGGCACACCCCCTCCCCTCCCCTCCTCCCCAGCCAGAGAGAGCAGAGCCCAGGGTGGAGTGAATGGACCTCTCAGCACCCTTCATCGGATTTCTGAGGGGCGCCTGGGAGGAAGGGGAGGGTTGAGCCCTCTCGAGTGACCCTCCCTACTTCCTGACCCACACGCAGGTTCGCGAGGAGTCTTCCAGGGCCCTCTGCCCCACGAGCGCGGCCTTCCCGCTGGGAGTTGAGCGCCGTGCGCGCCGCCTCCCCGCCTCCGCCGACAGCCCAAAGCTAAGAGCTTGCTATTTCCATCCAGAGCCGCGCTCTCCTCACCCTCGGAGAGGCTGAGTCAAGCGCCCAGTAAGGAGAGGTCGGAGAGCTGATCAAGAACCTCCGAAGCCCGGCGCTCACGTTTCAGCCACATCTCCTTTCTGAGTGCCGGCCCCGCCGAGAGCGCGAGCAAGAGATGACGCTCGGGAAAGTCGGTCGCTCCCCAGCCCAGACGATTCTGTGACAGCAACCCTGGCCCCCAGGCTTTCTGTCCTAAACCAGTCCCCCTCCCCAGACTGCAGGGTGCCGGGGTGCCAGAGAGTGACCTGGCTCAGCTCAGCCCAGGGCAGCCGCAGGCGGCTGGCTGCGTCCCTGCAGCTTTCCCCTACTCGAGGGGTCCGGATGCGCGGGAGGAGAAAGCGCAGGGGTGCGCCTCTCTTTTGGGCTAGGTGCCTTCCTCTCAGGTCCGAATGTGTGGGTGGGGGTAGGCGTGCGGTGCGAGGGCGCCCGGCCCGAGCGCCCTGCAGGATCGGAGGGCCGGGGAGGGAATTCGTCCTTCAACTTCGGCAGGGCAGGAAGCCCTGAGCTGTCCCTTTGCCCTGGGGAATTGGGCTCACACACCCCAGGAGGTCCCTGAGAGAGCCCAGACAGCTCCTGCCCGAAGGTAGACAGATCTAGGTGTGGTGTGCATAAGTGTGTGTGTGCGCGTGTGTGTCTATCTGTGGGTGTGCGCGCGTGCAAGGAGAGAGGGTCTCAGCGTACCCCGCACCCTCTCTCTGGGATTCTATATTTTCTCTTCCTTTGTTCTCAAAATAGTAGCCTAGCGCGGTCTGTGCTGCCCTGAGAAGGGGTGGGGGCCGTTGCGCGCTCGCTCTCGAGCGCCCGAGTTAGCTGCAGGGTTACAAACAGTCTCTCCCTGCTCCCCCGGCCTGAATTAATGTGTTACTATTTTGGGCGCGCCAGTGTTTCCAGGGGAAACCTAATGACGCAATGACGTCAATGCAGGTCAGCAGCAGACTCTCCGGGAGGGCGGGCGGGCTCCCGGCTTTCAGGCTCGGCGCAGTCTACTGGCGGGAGGGCGCCGGCGAGGTGGCGAGGGCGGCGGGAGCGGGGGCGCGGGAACCCCGGCCAGGCCCCGGGACCCGAGGGCGCCCCCTCCCAGCGCCCGGACCCGGGTAACTTCCCGCAGCCCGGGACGGAGTTTCTCCTTTGCCCACGGTCATGAGGCGGCGTGGAGGGCAAGCGGGGTAACCCCCACTCCCACTCTACCTTTATCCAGGGGGATCCAGAGGAGCCAGCAAGTCCGGACTCGCTGAGGGGGCTCCACGCCGGGCCTCCCATGCACAGGTACGCGCAGGTCCTCAGGGTGTCCCCAGCATGGGGAGGGAGATATTCACAATCACTCCCGTCCACATTCCTCTCGTGTTCTGGCACCATAACTGGGAGTTTGGTGAAAGGTGAGACCTACCCCTGTCGCCTGTGTTCCCCCACTCTTTCTAGGCGAAGGGGCTGCTTGTCTGCTCCTCTCCAGCACCTTTGGGAGTGGAAGGCTAGAACTGGGGTTTCCCACTGGCTGTGCCTCTCTTGGAGGCACCATCTGAGGCCAGGAAGCTAAGTGGGAAAGGACGTCCAGGCCACATGGGCCGTGGGGATGCGGGACTGGAGTGGGAGCCTCAGGAGCCTGGAAGTGGGGGGTGGGCATTGCCTGTGTACAGGATGTGTGTATGGGACTGCTAGGTCTGTGGCTGGTCTGGGAGTTCACTCTGTGTGTCCATGGGGTGTGTTTGTATGCACTCACAGAAGTCTGCTGTACGTTCTTGTCAGTGCCATATGTATGAGGACGCCTTTTACACCCCTCTTTGTCCCGCAGCTGGGTCACCTGCCCGGAGTGTAGGGGTCCAGTGAGGGACGAGCTCAGGTCCAGGGTCTTTTCCCTCTGCTCATCTCCCACAATTGTCCCAGATTTCACCCTACCCCCAGCAGGGCGGTGGCTGGCTTTTGCCACGCTGGCCACAGCTTCGGGCGGCAGTGGACTTCTCAAAGCTCAACTTGCCTTCTTGCCCCAACTCATTTGTACCCTTGCCTCCTTGGAGCATGAGTGGAAAAGAAGGAAATCCCTTTCCATCAGCTCCCTCTCACCAGGGGTTGAAAAGGCTCAGGCTAGGCGACGGCTCCCCGCCCGGCTGCTCTCTGCTTTCAGCACCAGGATCCGGACAGCTCCACGCTCAGCCTCTGCACCACCTCTTTCCTCACCAGGGCTGAGCTCAGGACCTGGGAGTGACCATCCCCTGTTCTGGCCATTCCGACCTCTCCCCTGCCCCCAACGCACACAAGTCTGGTCCTTCCTCCCCATCCGGATTTCTGTCCTGTGCCCAGGCTCCTGAAGGGGCAAAAACCAGCCTGCAAAATCTCAAGCTGACTGGCAGGCATCACCATGTTGCCTGCAGCCTGGCTTCCTTCAAGGGGTAGTGACTCTGAAGAGAGGCTGCCAAGGCCTTGCTAAAAGCTCCTCTTCCTGCCTCAGTTCATTAAAATAAGGAAACAAAGCCAGATTCGTTCCCCAGAAGAGAAGCCAGCTTTTAGAAGGTGCTGGTGGGGTTCAGGATTTTCTGGATTTTCAAAACACAATTAGTGGCTCCTGATATCACCTTCCAGATAGTCTCACAGCCCTGCCCCATCCCTCTTTTCCTAAATCCAGGCCTCACCTGGGGGAGGGAGAGGTGGGTATGAGTCCTTCCCACCTCTCTACTTCCCCAGCAGTCAGGAAGGGTTTGCTAATGTCATAGCTTTAGGAGCTCTGGATAGAGTGATGTCTATGAGAGTTCTCACTACAGCTGTGGCCTGAACTGTTGACGAGGCCCCCACAGGTAATTTTTGTGGTGACAGAGCACTGCATAAACCACACTTGTTGGGCTGTGACCACGCAGAGACTTCTGGGTTAGCCCCCACCCCACACTTTACCCCAAATGGAATCTGGGACACAGCAAAACTACCTGTGGCTCTCTCTATTCCTGGATTCCTTAAGCTGATGAAAGATGGCACTAGAATATTGTCCCAGCCACCACTCTCTACCTTGCTCAGGTATTCTCTCTCTCTCTCTCTTTTTTTAAAGATTTTATTTATTTATTTCACAGAGATCACAAGTAGGCAGAGAGAGAGGAAGGGAAGCAGGCTTCCTGCTGAGCAGAGAGCTCGATCCCAGGACCCTGGGATCATGAGCTGAGCCCAAGGCAGAGGCTTTAACCCACTGAGCCACTGAGCAAGCCACCCCTTGCTCAGGTATTCTTACTGTCATCCCAAATCCTCCAGATAGAGCAGGAAGGGTCTGAATGATGCCCCAGCTGATTCAGGGATGGGTGAAGGAAGCCGAGAAGTCACCTCTTTCCATCCTGCCCCACATGCTTCAGAGACCTTTGGCAAGGTGGAGACTATGAACCCCTTTCCCTACATAAGAATCAGAACACTCTCTTCCCTAGAAATTCTCCTCTCTTGGGCAATAGAGATTAGGCCAACCTTGTCATATCTGACCCAGGGGCAGATCCATGTGTTGTTTTTCTTGTACTGAGCCCATAGCCCTAGAGGAGGTCTGGGCCTGGGGAGGAGGGTACCTCTTTACAGAAGCTCTGGGACCTGGGGTGAGGCATACACACTGTCAGCAGGAAATGGCCTTTTCTCAGAAGAAGTCATTGTTCTGCTTGCTGCTAAGCTATCAGAGTGAGGAGAGGAAAAAAAAAATAACCCTGTATAGGGACAAGGGAAGGAAAGGCAGTCATCCCAATCCAGTGACACTTCTTTCTCATAGGGTGGAAGCCTAAGACCAGGTCCTATGACATCCTCAGTTTCCATGGGTCTCAAGGTGAGTCAAGAAATAGCTGTTTTTGCAAAAGAACTAATTTTCATGACACAGCTGTGTGTGATTCAGTTAAGGGGGTGGCAGCATGGACAAAATATGCAAACAACGAGGGGATATGCCTTCCACCAAAGGACAGTGCCCACTCCCCAGTCCCCCCACTCCAGGGTCTTTACAGCCAAAAGATTTTCCTCTGGGAGATAGTGGAGCTGCCATCATCTGCCTAGCACCACCCCTGGCTACTTTCCCAAGCTTCCCTGGCTCCCTGGCCTCCCTCTGTGCTCAGCTGGGTGACATCTGGTTGTGGCCTTAGGGGAAGGCTGCCAAGGTCAGGCAGATACAGAGGTGCTTACCTGTGGGTCTGAGTCTGGCTTCTCTTCCAGTGATGCAGAGCAGGGACCTAGGGAAGAGAACTAAGGAAGATGAGGGGTCCCACTTGGCTAGGAGCCTACACATGACATTGCCCTGGGCACTGAGGAGATCCCAGGCTTCTGAGGTTGTCCTTGTCTGACCACAGGCATCTGGGCCAGAGGACCCTCGTCCTACTCTCCAGGGTCAGAGGCACAGCAGGAGCTGGGACTAACTCAGCACTACTCCCAGCACAAGGGGCCAAACTCTCCCTTCAGCCCCATGCTGATTTTTAAGCAAGTCCTTATTTTCTCCATCTGAAAAATGAGGGTTAGTTGAAGCAAGGATGGTCCCCATTGAGAGTCAACTTGTTCTGATAGTGTCTGACCCTTGCATTAGCCCCTGAAATCAGAGATAATTCCTAAAGGGCTGGCTCCTAAGATATCTGGGTTCCTGAGAGGCTCAGCCTGCCTTGGGGCATGGGAGAGGATGGCTCTGGGTCTGACAGTAACTTTACTGCTTCCTGGCCATAGTCTCAACCTCTCCCTGCGTATGGAAACCCAGGTCTCATCATTCAGAAATCAGGGACTCATTGCTATTAGAGAAATGCCCATGGGAAGCATGTGTGAGGAACAGCTCTGGACTGGCCAAAATCACACAGCTCTAATACCCAGCTTTGGGCTTGGGCTGGAAGCCCCCATTCTCCCAAACAAAAAATCAGGAGAGCTAAATGGAAATAGCCTTGAAGTTTACTCTTAGGGCCAAGAATCTCGGAGTATTCCTGCCTGCAAGGAATCTTGTAGAGACCTCCTGATCACCTCACTGTCTATCAGCGGGACCCCTGGACCCAGCTTGGACTGAAAGAAGGTCCCAGCGAGCGGGGACAAGGTCACTATGTTCCCTTCCCAATGAAAAGCTTTCCAGGGGACATGGATCTCATGCCCAAGGCCAACCTTCGGAGTTTGTAGCCCTTACAGAGATGACACCAGGAGGGCTTCGCCTCAGCACAGGGAAGCAACCCCCATGGGCAGAGCTTCTTCTTCCCCGGAGGCTGTGGGTGACAGGGTTGGGGCTGACAGTGGGTTCGGGGTAGGGACTGACCCAGCCCTATCCCTCCTGTCTGTGATCGCGGATTAGTTATTTCTCTATGCAGCATGAGGACAGAGATAAAGCATTTGCCATGGCCCCTCACACACAGTAGTTAGTCTGATGAGATACTAAGAAGATGAGTATATCAGAGGGGTGTGAGACCACTGACCCTAAGAGCCCGAGAAGACCCCAGAATGCTGTCTCCCCAAACGCTGTCTGGCCAAGTTCTATTGTCAGGATCTTGGCCTCTCCCTGTGCATAGAAGCCCAGCACCACCATTCAGGACTACAAGGAAGACCCTCTCCCCAGAATAGGGATTTCGAGTGTAGGGCGGCAGAGCCCATGGCCTTACTCAGCACCCTGTTATGGCCATTTCCTATTCTTCTTTGGGGGAAAGAGAGATCCCCTGCTGTAGGAGATGGTCAAACACACCACACTGATAACGAACAGATGAGACCGAAGGAGTTTAGTAGTCACAGACGGTCACAGGGGGAGGATACCGCATGCCATGCAGGACCCACAAGGTTGCCCTCGGGAGCTGCCCTTGGGAGCAGGGAACTGACAGGGGCTGTGTGGCACTGGCTTTGTTGTGCCTCCTGATTCATGACTGAGGTTGTGATGGGCTCATTGGAGTAATTCTGGGGACTGGCTGGGAGGTGAAACCCATTAGGTTGAAGACCGGGTGAGTGCAGCTAAGAGAACTAGCTGAGTGGGGAGGCTTTCTGGCTGGGTAGGAGGCATCTGGGGAGAGCGGAGGATCTCACAGAAGCCTTTGGGACTGGAAGTTCTTGACATTTTAGACCTTTTAATACAATGCCTCAGGTCCTGTGCTCATTTCATCTTGGTGCCGTCCTGTGAGATAGTTACATTTCACAGACGAAGAAATGGAGGCTCGTAATAAGGCAAATCCGATCAGATCAGGCTTTGTGCCAGCATCTCCTGACTCCGTAGCTCATGCCCTCTCTGGGCTGTCCATCCGTGAGAATACCTACCAACTGCAGCTGCGTCTCAAAGCAGGCACAGTGAGTGGGGCTGGCGCCAGGCAACCCGGCCCTCTCCCGATGCCCTGGGAAAGACCTTTCCCTTTTCAGGGCAGGATTCTCCGCAGTTTTGCTTCTAATTGGGTTGTAACTAGAGAGAACCTAAGGCCCCCTTTGGCTCCTCCTGATGTAAGACTTCGTAGTTGGTGAGTGGATTTGCATATTAAGTCATTGGCATTTTTATTGATGGTGAAGGTAAGGACAAGGCATGGGTTGAGTGGACCCCACTGGTGGGGAAAGCTGGCTCCCTGCCCAGCTCCTTAATCACTGTGTGGTTTTGGGTGAACTCATCATTCTCTGGGCTCAGACTTCTCAGCCATACCCAGAGGGGGTTGGTTGAACGCCAAGGCTCTTTCGGGTTTGTTGTGCTGTGAACCTCAAGGACTCTGACTGTAAGATATAAAACTCCATCCTTGCAGGTAGAGGCATTTGAAGCAGGTGACAGGAAGGCATTTTTGTTTCTGTAAAGTCAGGGAGAGTCATGTGGACTTTGTTCCTTGGGATGAATAGATGGTAGGATGCTAAGAGTGAGTCAAGACCCTCCCCCAGTCCACAGCCCGTCCTTGATTTTACCTGCCCCAGAGAATTGCTGAGTGTTGCTGGCCGAGGGCTATTTTCAGAAGATGCTCTGAGGACACAAAAATTGGTGTAATTTTGCCATCTGGGAGCCCTGAAGACTCCCCACCCCAGACCCAGCTCAGCCAGGCAGACCCTCCTCCTCCAGGCCTCTCTCCCCAAAGCAGCACTTGCTAATCGTGTTAACTCCTTCCTTCCTCTCCTGGAGGGTTGTTGAATTTAGCAAATACATATGCAGGCTGCCCACTTAAATGTTAAATGTTAAGTTCAGAAGAATACAGAAAAACTTTAAATATAAATAGGTCTCAAGACTTCCCTGGGACCAAGCTCCTGGAACCTGCACCCAGTCTTGAGGTCCTGGGTCCCTGCTGTCTGCAGGGACAGGACTGTCCGCTTGGTCCAGGGCCTTTGTGTCTGTATATATGATGCTGATACAACGCATAACAATAGCAGCAGCCGAGGAAATGGAGTCCAAGCTCATGCCACTGGGGTGGTAGGCTGGACTCGAACCTTCATTTTTTGGTGTTCGTTCCGTGCCTTTTGCATAGCAGCAGCACAGATCTGCAGAGATGGCTCATAAAAGAGGAATCTGGCACACGCCTGCAGGCTCCTTGCCGTGGGTCAGGTGGCAGCTCTGCGGTGCGTGCCGAGAACAGCGGGGGTGCCCTGTCCCTGCACAAGGCTGACCAGCCCACCGTGCAGCATCCAGGCTGCAGGCCAGACTGCTTTCAGGGCTTGTGCTCGATTCCATCTCTCAGTCTGCCTGCGAGCGCAGGTCCTCGTGACTTCCCCTCTGATGGCCTGGGCTGCTACGGAACCATCTGCTCCCTAGCTGGGCCTAGTGGGGAGCTCATGCAAGACAGAGAGCTCTTCTGGCCATGGGCCTCTGAAGCCAACCTGATAGGTGGGGACACAAGTGGTGACCACACAGCAGAGAGATGAAGACAAGTTCCTGGGGGCACTTTTCCCACTTCCATTTGGGAAGACTCCACAAAAATTGGGGTAGGAAGGGCATGTATTTTTAACTTCATTTTAGAGGTGAAGCTAAATTAACTTCTCCAAGATGATACATAACTGGAGAGCGAGGGCCCGCATCTTCTCTTTATTCTGGACTCATGATCCCTCAAATTTGCAGCCACTCCTTGGAGGCAGAGCCTGAAAACAATGGCTCTCAGCCCTAGCTGCATATTAGGTTCACCTGGGAGCTTTAAAACACACAGGTACAAACACTAGAGATTCTAGTTAAAGTGTCTGGGTGGGGCCCAGGCACCATCTGTGGGTGTTAAAAGCTCCCCAGGTGATTCTAATGAGCATCCAGAATTGAGAAGCACCCCGAGGAAGTAAGACGTGGCACAGGATAGGGGTTCCCTGATTTACCGCACACTGGAATCACCTGGGAATCTTTAAAATATTGCCACCTGGCTCCCTCCCCAGATACTCTGATTAAATGTAGCGTGTACCCTGGGCATTAGGATATGTTTTTTAAAGCTCTACAGGTGATTCTAATAGCAGCCAAGTTTGGAAACCATTGGTATGGGATAGGGCTCCTCCGAGCGTGGTCTGCAGACCAGCAGCAAAGACCACTTGGGGATGTGTTAGTTCTGCAGGATCTCAGGACCACTCTGGCCCCAGAATCTGCGTTTTAAGAAGTAATTTGTATGCACATTCAAATTTGGTCTGGGAAATGTTGTGATGAAGAGGCAGGAGAAGGTATGATTTTTTAATCAAACCATCTGCTCATTCATTTCTTTCATCATTTACGGATATTCACAAAGCACTTGCTATGCGCTAGCAAGTGCCGGGCACTGCTTATTCAAAGACAAATAAGGAGGCAGGGGTGAGGCAAGAACAGAGCTGTCAGAACACGAGGTTGTGCATGAGCGTAAAGGGCACACGATACGAGACTACGAGAAAGGATGCCCTTCCCTGTCTGAGAAGCAAAGGACTCATCTTGCAGGGCAGTGTGTTCAGAGATGACGGGGGCTCTGTAGAGGTGGACGTGCGGGATGGGACAGAGTGTTCTGTGCCCTTCTGAGGAGCTTTAGCTTTTGCTGTGGATGATGAAGGGCCTGTGGAGGATTTAGCAAAAAAGGAAAAGAATGTCAGGACTCAGATTGGTCTTCTAAAGAGACCTTTAGAAACACAAGTGGAAAGACTGGACTAGAGGGAACTTCATGGCCATGGAGACCTAATGGGACTGTGAGACAACTAAGAATCTAAAGATGGGGTGGGGAGAAGAGGACCAGGCTTGAGAGAGGGTCCTGAATGAAGATGCAAAGGATTGAAGGGAAGATTGCATATGAGGTGGGAAGGAGAGAAGTTGAACATGACCCTCAGGTGTGCGGTTTGGGCAGTTAGGGGGAGGGGACACCATTCCATGGGATAAAGGACACAGGAGGCAGAGCAAGTTTGGACAGGCTGAGAGGCAGCTGTGTGTTTGCCAGTGGAGCTAAAAGGGGAAGTTGAGGTTGGCTGTACATCAAGGGTTGTTGAAGCCGTAAGAGTGAGTGAAATCACTTAAAGATGGAAAGGGAGAAGAGGGGAATAGACAGAACATTGGGGCTCTACTATGTAAGAGGAGGTAGGAAGAGGAGGAAAGAAAGGGGGAAGGAGGATGCAGATATGGGAAGGATCCATCAAAGACAGACTTGGAAGAATGGATCAGAAAAGGAAAAAGGGGAATGCCTGGGTGGGTCAGTCGGTTAAGCAGCCAGCTCTTGATTTTGGCTCAGGTCCTGATCTCAGGGTCCTGGGATCGAGCCCCTCATCAGGCTGCCTGCTCAGTGGAGAGTCTGCTTCTTCTTCTCCCTCGGACCCTCCTCCCTGCTTGTGTTCTCTCTCTGTCTCAAATAAATAAAATCTTTAAAAAAATGAATAAAATCAAATAAAGACAGACATTCAGGAAAAAGAGCATAGTTCGTGGAGTAAAATGCTGCAGAGAATTTAGAAGATAAAGACTGAAAAGGGAGTTGATCATGAGGCCATTAGTGAACCCGTGATCCACTGGCGTGGTGATGAGAAGGGCCAGACTGCAGTGGTCAAGGGTACTGAAAAGGAGGACACAGGAAGTGTAGATTAATCTCCAGCATTGGTGGGAAGAGAGGGGGAGGCAGAGCAGTGGTTTAGAAGGGAAGTAGGACAAAAGGGTTTCTGTTTCCTGCTTAACTCGGAGAAGATGAGGCAGCTTCTGAGCTAAGAGGAAAGAGTTAAAAGTGGTTAAAGACGCAGAGGGAGAGAAGATAACTAGAGGGATCTTAGAGGCACCAGGGAGACATGTGATTCAGAACAGAGAGGGGAATTCATCTTGGAGAGGAGACGAATATTCAAGTAGTTCCCATTAATGTTCCCTATGTTCTCTGATCAGGGGCAAGTCATCTCCTGACACCAGGACAAAGTAATTGGCCAGTCAGCCTTGGGAACACCAGAGTTCTGGGGAGCAGGAGAGAAGAGGTAGAACCCGCCAGGTGAGAGACCCGCATCAGCAGCGGTCCCAGCATTCTGCACAACATGGAATATTTCCCAGCCGTAGTAGCCCAAGTGGGGAGAATAAAAACGGTTGGTTTCCTTCAGTTTGGGAAATTGATTAGGCTCAAGGGCAAGTGAGGAAGGGCATCCAGGGCACTGTAGAGAATGAGAATGAGAATGTTGACACCATCATTTTCGGGATCAAGTTTTCCTGCCCTTCTCAGGAAGGTCGAATGCAGGTGCAGTCAGTCACACCCATTCAGTGAACCTCCTTCATGGGGGTGGGACTCACAGAGCTGCTGGTATCTTGGCTGACCTGGTTCTGTTTGCAAAGAGGAAGGCCCCACAGATGCCAGAGGTAGTGGCTGCTCTATATCCACCAGCCGAGGCAGCTCTAGAGACTAGGAAATGCCAGACTCACCTGTCCTCCTGCTGACAGCCCAGCTCCTGAAGGAATCAGACAATCCAAGGGTTGGAAGGAAGCTTAGCAATCCTCTAGTCCAGTGGTTCAGAAGCAGTGACACTTAGGGCATTTTGGAAACGTAGAGGGGGGAGTATTCTTGACTGTCAAAATGATTAGAGGAACACTACTGACACTGAGTTGGGGGAGGGCAGATACGGCCATCCTCTTGCAATGTAAGAGACAGTCCCGCACAGAAAAGGTTTGTCCCGTATCTCCCATAGCTTTCATATGCCTTGCTAAGCAGTAGAAACCTGTTCGTAATTATCTTTGAACTGTGGTGTACATATAAACACAGTTGAATCTGCTAAGAACGTTTCTATATGTAATCTGGAGACTGTACTTCAGAACTTCACTGAGAGCTGTGTGTCAGTTTGGAAAATCCCATCTCTGAAGGCAAAGCTCCCCACAAGAATTGAGCATCAAAACAACACACCTGTATTCATGTGCATTGGCACCTGTTGCATTCATAATGATTCTACAATATAGATGTAAGCATCTCGTTCTTTCCTTCTGTTACGCATTATCGTGCCTGAGTATTTATGTTGAAACACATATTCCTAGATCATGTCCTTTTTATCTTTTATTTCAATTAGGGAATTGTATTAATTTAAAAAATTTTTTTAAGATTTTATTTATTTATTTGACAGACAGATCACAAGTAGGCGGAGAGGCAGGCAGAGAGAGAGAGGAGGAAGCAGGCTCCCCGCTGAGCAGAGAGCCTGATGCGGACCTCGATCCCAGGACCCTGGGATCATGACCTGAGCCGAAGGCAGAGGCTTTAACCCACTGAGCCACCCAGGTGCCCCAGGGAATTGTATTAATTTAAAAAAAAATGTTACTTTTAAGAATAGGTTTTACTTTATTATTTTCCTTTAGCATAATAAAGAGGGTATTATCAAATATTTGCTATAAGAGGGTGTTATAATAATAGAATTTTAATAAATTTCTTAAAAATTTATTAAAATAATTTTATAGAATCTTAAAAATTTTTAATAGAATTAAAAATAGAATATTTTAAAAATTCGGTCCTCCCTCTTGACCAATGAGTTGAATTCTCTCTGCAGCAACTCTAACCACTGGTTGTCCAGATCTGCTTGGACATTTCCAGGGTAGGGAACTCATTACTTCTCTAGGTAGTCTGTCCCATCATCAGAAAGCTGGCTGAGCTGGAAGGCTAAAGAATTGAGTACATGTAGGGAGCTGAACCTGTCGTTGAGTATTTGCCACCCTCTTACCTGCCCTATTCCTGTCCTCTGAAGCCACGTGGAAAGTGTCAGTCCTTCTATATGAGATCTCCCTGATTTTTGTAGGTGTAGAATGCCCATTCCCCTACATCCTCACCATCCTTTTCTTCTTCTCCAGACGGAATGTTTATAATACCTTACCGTTCTGAATGTGACATGATTTTTGTGTACTTTGTTATCCTGGCCAAGCAGGCATTGTAGTGAGCATGAGGGATTCAGAGAAGGCAGAAGATTCCCTTCCATTCATGGATCCTTCAGACTGTTGACCGATGCCATTCACTGTGCTCAGCTCTGGAGACACAGAGATGGTTGAGAAAAGCTGTTGTCCATAAGGGCTCCGCCAGTGGTGAAACAGTCACATAAAATGGCAGTTTGAACATATTCCTATTTCCCTTCTCTCTCAAGACCCATCTAGACTTAAAGAAAGGGGATTTTGTTTAAAAAATATTAGCAGACAATGATGAGGAGAGACCAACAACAGATGAGAGGTTTCCATAAAATTCTAGAAGACTAAGAGTAGGTGAAGGTATGGAATGATCTAGCAGAAGAGTGGAGAGCATGTGAGCTTACAGTGCTCAGAGAAATGGATGTGGGACAGAAGGGGCTTATCTGCCCCCGGAGAACCCCTGACAACTGGTCCCCAAAGGGCCAGCTGTGGCAAAAGGCAAGAATGAGATCTGGTACCAGAAAGGGAGATTCGTTGAAAGTCTGCTTATATGAGAGTTGACCCCTGCCACCAAGCAAAATATTTACAGCTGGGACACTGGAAGTTTCTTCTCAGGAAAGTTGAGTGGTTCCAGAAAACAGGCATGTGAGGGTCCCCACATAAAAACCAGCTCCAACTAAGAACCCAAAACCTAACTCAGCCACTGAGAAAAGCCCACCCATGCACACACCATTCCCAAATGACATTTCAATGTCTTATTCTTAAATATATGGATGGATAAAGATAATCCACCCTGAGGAGAGTCTCCAACACAATGAAACTGAGGGAAACAACAGAGAAAAAGAAGACCCCTGAGGAAATGGGAAAAACATAAGAAACCAAAACAAAACAAACAGAACCTCTAATAAATGTCCATGGAGACAGGAACAAAGAGGAAAACTCGGAGGACAAGACAGTGTTCTTGAAAGTAAAAGTGTTTTGAAAATGACAGCCAAAACAAAACATTCAGGAGAATTGAAGCTAAAATGAAGGAAATCTCCTGGAAAGTAGAAGATGAAAATTCAATAGAATTGGCACATGAATTTGAGGGAATGTCCCAGAAAGCAGACTAACAAGACTGATGGAAAAGATGAGAGAAATGAAAAGTGAATCAATTTGGTAGGTTTGGATTGGACTAAGGAGTTCCAGAAACAAAGAATAGAGAATATGAAGGGCAGAAAACCCAAATCAATAATACAGAAAAATTCTCAGTCCAAAAGTGTAGAGGTCAGTACAGAGTTCACCGAGTCCATTCTAGGACAAAGAATAAAAATAGACCCACAACAGTGTATGTCCACCTAAAATTTCATTATAATGGGGGGCAAATAAAATAACCAAAAATGTTCAGAGAGAAAATAAAAAATCTCAGTGAACATGTCAGTGGCATGAGAATTCCAAACGGCGGCACCAGATCCCAGAATGTAGAGGAACCAGACCTTCAGAACTAAGAGAGAAGGTAATTTTTTTTATTAAAGATTTTATTTATTTATTTGACAGACAGAGATCACAAGCAGGCAGAGAGGCAGGCAGAGAGAGAGGAAGGGAAGCAGGCTCCCTGCTGAGCAGAGAGCTCGATGCGGGGCTCGATCCCAGGACCCTGAGATCATGACCTGAGCTGAAGGCAGAGGCTTTAACCCACTGAGCCACCCAGGCGCCCTGAGAAGGTAATTTTTTTTTAAAGATTTTATTTATTTATTTGACAGACAGAGATCACAAGTAGACAGAGAGGCAGGCAGAGAGAGAGGAGGAAGCAGACCCCCTGCGGAGCAGAGAGCCCGATGTGGGGCTCGATCCCAGGACCTTGAGATCATGACCTGAGCCAAAGGCAGAGGCTTTTAGCCCACTGAGCCACCCAAGTGCCCCGAGAGAAGGTAATTTTAACCCAGATTTTAACTATCAGACAGATTTCATCAAACATCAGAGCTAAAAAAAAAAAAAAGATATTTTTAAGGTATATAAGGACTCAGCACCCCACTTAAGGAAGTTATGAATAATGTGTCCCACAAAATAAAGAAATGAGGAAAAAAAGGCAGAGAGAAAACTTGGGAAACAGTGGCTCCAATCTGGAGAGCAGTCAGAAGCCCCAGGCTGATAGCTGCAAAGTGGGCCCAGGGAACTGTGTCCAGCTTGGAGCCTGAGGATGGGGGGCTCATGGCAGCGGTCTCCTGATAAAAGGGAGACTCTATGAGACATCTGGGTGTGGAGCTTCTGAAGAAAGCAGGAAAAACGTTTACAGGGGATCATGACAAAAATAAAATAAAGACAATTAGAAATTCCTAGAAAAACAAAAACCTACACAGGCAAATGAAATTTAACTTTTGTACCCCAATGGAGTCTACAGTGGTCATGTTTATGTGATCACAATAATGTAAACCCTATTTGGGGCGCTTGAGTGGCTCAGCCAGTTAAGCATCTGCCTTCGGCTCAGGTCATGATTCCAGGGTCCTGGGATCGAGTTCTGCATTGGGCTTCTTGCTCAGCAGGGAGTCTGTGTCTCCCTCTGTCTGCTGTTCCCCCTGTTTGTGCTCTTTCTCTCCCTAACAAATAAACAAATAAAATCTTTTTTTTTTAAGATAGATTTATTTATTTATTTATTTATTTGACAGACAGAGATCACAAGTAGGCAGAGAGGCAGGCAGAGAGAGAGAGAGGGAATCAGGCTCCCTGCTAAGCAGAGAGCCCAATGCGGGACTCGATCCCAGGACCCTGAGATCGTGACCTGAGCCGAAGGCAGAGGCTCAACCCACTGAGCCACCCAGGCACCAACAAATAAAATCTTTAAAAAAAAAAGTAAACATTATTAAACCAAAGATGGTGATAGAATGGGAGAGACCAGGTGTGGGCAGTACAATAGAACTGAACCCTCATTGGTTATATAAGAGGTAAAAATGATAAATAAATTTGATAAATCAAGACATAATTTTTTAAGTATGTATATAGAGACATGAAAGTAAATGCCAAAA
Organism: Martes martes; assembly: GCF_963455335.1. Taxonomy (NCBI): domain Eukaryota; kingdom Metazoa; phylum Chordata; class Mammalia; order Carnivora; family Mustelidae; genus Martes; species Martes martes. The sequence goes on from NC_137899.1 coordinate 84,935,024, forward strand.
GAAATGGCTCAAAGAATTAGAAATGGTTGCCTCCAGAAAGTGAGACTGGGGCTGGGAGAGGGCCCTGGGTTGGCTTCTATTCATTTTCAGCCTTTTGATACAATTTGGTTTTTTAACCATGTGGACGTAATGGTTTCATATGTGTGCCTGCACACACGTGTGCATGTACACATTCATTCATTCATTCATTCATTCGTTTAAAACCCTCAAATTCAAATGCAGTAAGTGGTGACCAGCTTGCTTTTTGAGTAAAGATGTGCACCAGGTAGACCCAGAGTTTGGAGGGTGGTTAGGATGACCAGCACAGGCTTCAGTATTGCTAGAACGGAGAGCCCAAAATGGGCTGTGGGCGAATCAAACACGGCTGGAGGGGGCCAGGCCATAGGAGCCCTATAGACTCTGTCAGGAGCTTGGACTTCACCCTGGTGTCCACGGGGAGCCGCTTCTTTTAAGAAGAAAAGTGACATGGTGACAAGGTTTTGGAAATACACCTTAACAGCAATAATTCTGGAAGCTGGATCTGGAAGAGACAGGAATAGAGAAGGAAAGTCCATGTAGGAGGAGACCATTGTCAGGACCCAGCCAAGGAGCACATGAAGCACTGAATCCAGACTATGGGCTGGGTGGAGGGAGGCAAGTTAAAACAAGTATTTGGAAGATGAATGTGTGGCAGGACTTAACTGACTGAAGGACAGGGTAAGGAAGAGGGAGGGAGCAAGAGATGGGCCGATGGTGACACATCTCACTAAGATGGAGTAGAGGTTTGGTGGTAGAGATGATTGGTTTGGTTTTGAATGTGCTGAGTTGAGGGACTTGCAGGAGACCCAAGTGGGGATGTCTAGGACGCTGTTGAGTATATAAATGGGTGCTCTGGGGATAGGTCAGTCCTGGAGCCGTGGACTTGGGAGCCGTCAGCCTGTGGTGGACAATCGGGGTGGTGGCCCAAAGAAAGCATCCAGTGAGAAAAGCAGGGGATCAAAGACAAAAGTCTAGATTTTAGCATTTTAAGGGACAGGCTAATAATGCCCTGGATGATTTGAATATCTTTTCATATATTCATGAGCCATTTTTATTTCCTCTTCTGTAGTATACTTATTTTGTGTTTTGATTATTTTCCTATTTATTTGAAAATAAATCCATCATCTAATTTAATGATGAAATTATAGAAAGATTCCCATTAGACTAAGGAGCAGTTAAATGAAGTATTAACTAAAGCAGTTAAATAAGGGAAAGAAATGAAGCACCAAATTAGAAAATAGGAAGTAAAATTGTATCACTAATGTAAAAATGATGTGATTACATAACTTGAAAACCCAGGAGAATCAATGCAAAAAAGTGCAAATAGTAAAAATTCTATGGGATTGCTGATGTAAAATTAAAATGGAAAATTAATAGCATTCCTATATAAAACAATCAGAAGTTAATACAATGGAAGGGAAAACCTGATTGCATTAGCAATAGAGGCTAAGGTACATATGAAAAAAATTTTTAAAGATTTGTTTATTTCAGAGAGAAAGAGAGAGGGGGGTAGGGGCAGAGGGAGAGGGAGAATCTCAAGCAGACCACAGGCTGAGCACAGAACCTGACTTGGGGCTCGATCCCAGGACCCTGAAATCACAACCTAAGCTGAAACCAAGAGTAGGTCTCTTAACTGACTGCACCACCCAGGTGCCCCCAAATGAAGAATTTTAAAACATTTTCAGAGAATACAATAAGAGAACTCCCCAGATGGAGTTGAAGAACCTTCTTGGATTGAAATGTTGATCTTAAGTGCTAGGATGATGTTAGTTCTTCCTGAATCATGTTTCACCATTAAATATCTAGATAATACTTGGATAATTCTTTTCTTAAAACCAGACAAACTTATTCTCATATTCATACGGAAGAATCAACATGCACAAGTGGCCAGGAAATTCTCTTGAAGAGGAGCCTTGAGACGAGATCAATTCTACTGCATATGAAAACGTAATGAAAATAGAGAGGTCCTGGAAAATATTCAGTCAGGTCAATAGAAGAGAATGAAGAGGTCAGAAACAGGCCCAAATTTTTGTGGGAATTTGGAATAACAGAAAATGGCATTTCATGTTAGAAGGGAAAAGGCAGACGTTTCAAAGAATAAAAGTTGATCCCTGTTTCACTCTTTACATCAAAATAATGGAGCAAGTATGTAAAATTAAAGCTGAAGGCATAAAACACTAGAATAAAATACGGAGCATTACAAAATATGTATGTAATTATACATATAAACATACATATCTTGGAAGAGGGGAGATCATATGAAACCATGCAGCAAGAGATTTCTTAAATCAATTATATAAAAGTGACATGCATCTGCATTGGGAAAAGTGCATACCAATAAGATCAAACAACAAATTATAAATTACAAAAAGACACTTGCAAATGTATGTGGCAGACAAATGCCTACTTTTTCTATATAAAGAGTCCTTATAAATCATTAAAAAATGAAAATTTTAGAAAAAATGAGAAATGGGCCAAGGATATGAGTGAAGTTCATAAAGAAAAATTTGTTCTTATGCATGTGAAAAGATGTTCAACCTCACTTATAATGAGGGAAACGCAAATTAAAATTACAATGCGATGTCGTTTTTTTTTACCCATCAAAACTCAACAAAGATCAAAAATAGCGTAGCGTGAGATTGGGGGGCCATTTATGCGTTATTGGTGGGAGACAGAATTGGTATAACCAGGATCTACTGTTAAGTGGAAAAGGCAAGGATAAAACAATGTTTAGAGTATGCTACCTGCCATTTGTATTTTTTTATTTAGTTTTGTTCTGTTTGTTTGTTTGTGCCATTTGTGTTTAAAAAGATAAACATGTCAGGGCACCTGGGTAGCATAGTGGGTTGTCTCCAGCTCTTGGTGTAGGCTCAGGTCTTGATCTCAGAGCTGTGAGATTGAGCCGTCTGTGGACTTCTAGCTCAGCCTGGAGCATGCTTGGGATTCTCTCTCCCTCTCCCTCTGCCGTCCCACTCATGCTGTCTCTCTCTGTAAAATAAATAAATAAATCTTTAAAAAAAACGATAAACACATTATTTTATATGGACATGGAGTAGCTTTGGAAAAACATACAAGACACACCCTTCCTTCCTTCCCTCCTCCCTTCCTACCTTTCTCCCTCCCACCTTCCCTTCTTTCCTTATACCCTACCTTTCTTCTTTCCTTCCTTTTTATTTTATTTTATTTTATTTTTTTAAAAGATTTTATGTATTTATTTGACAGAGAGAGATCACAGTAGACAGAGAGGCAGGCAGAGAGAGAGGGAGAGAGGGAAGCAGGCTCCCTGCTGAGCAGAGAGCCCGATGCGGGACTCGATCCCAGGACCCTGAGATCATGACCTGAGCTGAAGGCAGCAGCTTAACCCACTGAGCCACCCAGGCGCCCCGAGAAAAATTACTTTAAAATTGAATTGTTGAGGGATGTCTGGGTGGCTCAGTTGGTTAAGCATCCAATGCTTGGTTTCTACTCAGGTCCTGATCTTGGGGTTGTGAGATCGAGCCTCACCTTGACTCTGTGCTCAGTGCAGTCTTCTTGGAGTTCTTTACCGCCTCCCCTCCCTCCCCTTCTTCCCCTCCCTACCTCCCCTGCACACACACACATACACACACACACACACACACGCGCGCGCGCGCGCGCGCGCACATGCATACACATGAGGGCATAAGCATACTCTCTTCCTCTCAAATACATAAATAAAGAAAATCTTTTAAAAAAATTGAATGGTTAAAGGGTGCCTGAGTGGCTCAGTGGGTTAAAGCCTCTGCCTTTGGCTCAGGTCATGATCTCAGGGTCCTGGGATCAAGCCCCACATTGGGCTCTCTGCTCAGCGGGGAGCCTTCTTCCCCCTCTCCCTCTGCCTGCCTCTCTGCCTACTTGTGATCTCTGTCTGTCAAATAAATAAATAAAAATCTTAAAAAAAAATTGAATGGTTAAGTAAAGCGTATGCACATTTTAAAGGCCCCTTGCCAAATTGCTCCCAGAGCAGATGGAATAGTTTACCGCCCGCCCATCCCATACAGGAGAGGAACCCCTTATGTCTTTTCCTGCCTTAAGCATTATCAATCTTTTTAACCTTTGCTATTGTTATCAGTTGAAAAGTAAATCTCTTTTCTAAAAAAAAAAAAAGAGTTGCATTTCTTTGATTGCTAGTGGCATCGAACATCTTTTCAATACAGACAGTGCCAGCTTCTAAACCATGCTTATTTTCCTATTGGAATGGTCCAAATTCATATTGCTTTGTGAAAACAATTTATATATTAAAGCAGTGGATATTTATGTGTCATATTGCAAATATTTTTTTAGTTTGCATTTGTTTTGTTTGTTTTTTTTTTAAGATTTTACTTATTTATTTGACAGCCAGAGATGACAAGCAGGCAGAGAGGCAGGCAGAGAGAGAGGGGGGAAGCAGGCTCCCTGCTGAGCAGAGAGCCCAATGTGGGGCTCGATCCCAGGACCCTGAGATCATGACCTGAGCCGAAGCAGAGGCTTAACCCACTGAGCTACCCAGGTGCCCCTTTAGTTTGCATTTGTAATGCATATATTGTTTAAAACTTTTTCTTTTGGAAATTTTCTTTTTTTAAATTAATTATTTTTATTAACACATAATGTATTATTTGCCCCAGGAGTACATGTCTGTGGATCGTCAGGCTTACACACTTCACAGCACTCACCACAGCACATACCCTCCCCAGTGTGCATAACCCATAACATGGTCTCCCTAATCCCCTACCCCCAGCAACCCTCAGTTTGTTTTGTGAGATTTAGAGTCTCTTATGGTTTGTCTCCCTCCCGATCCCATCTTGTTTCATTTTTTCCTTCCCTACCCCCCCAAACCCCCACTTTGCCTCTCAACTTCTTTTGGAAATTTTCAAACATATATAAAAGAATAGTAAAATGAAACTCTGTATATATCCATCACCAGCTTCAACCATGATCACCATATAATATAGCTAGTTTGTTTTATCTCTGTCCTCCTACTTCCCCCCTATTATCTTGAAGCAAATCCCAGACATCACATTATTTCATTTGTAAATGTTTCAATTATATAGTGTCTTTGACATACGGAAATTTTTAATATTTCGGTAAATCAAATCCAATCAGAAAACAGTCTTCTTCCCAGCATCTTTGCTAGAATAGCACTTTCTTTCCCCCACTGACTTAGAATGCCAATTGGATTTTCTATTCTGTTCCTCCAATCTTTCCATTTTTTCTGATGCTGATACCTTACTGCTGTAATTACAGAGCTCTGAGATATATTTGTTCATATTCGATATGACAGGCATCAGGAGACGCTCAAATTCAGGCTTTTTTTCTTCAAATTTTCTTCTCTATTTCCTCACATTTATTCAGCCAGATTAATGTAAGATTTATTTTATCAACTTCTCTTCAAAAACTCAATGAGATTTGATTGCAATTATGGAAGGTGCATAGATGAGTCTAGGGAACATTGACATTTTGATGACATCAAGTCTTCTTATCTTGAAACCAAGTATGGCCCCGTTCAGTAAAGTGTGAGATCTTTTCTTTATGATTGTTAAGATTCTTCCCTAATATTTTGTATTTTCATTGCTATTGTGAATGCAACCCTTTCCCCTATTATATTTTCTAACTGGTTGTTACTGCTATATAGAAAAGCTAATTTTTTAAAAAAAGCCTTATTAAACTCTCTTATTAATTATAATAATTTTCACTTAATACTCAAGTTCTACAGAGTATATCAGGTTCTCGACTCTCCCTGTCCATTAATTTTATCACTCATTTTTCTTTTTCCCTTGCAGTTGACTAGAACTTCCTTACACACAATATCTCATGACAGCCGTAACCAAGGATGTCCTTGTGGCTTGTGGGGTAGTGTTTCATCTTTAAGCATGACATTAGTTCCTGGCTTAGATCTGCTTTTTATCCCATTTTGGAATTATCTTTCTATTCCCAGTTTATTAAGAGGGTTCTCAAAAAATATACACACCCTACTCTGTCAAATGCCTTGGGGCATCTGTCAAATGATCCTAGGATTTTCTCCTTTAATCTATTCATGAGATAAGCTGCCTTAATAGATACCTTAATGACGGTCCTCCAATTCCTGGAATAAACTTCACTTCGGCATTTATACTGTTTTTATTGCTCTTCTGTTGGATTCTATTTGTAATATTTTTTCCCATTGACGTTGGTAAGTGAGGCTGCAGATGACTCTTTCAAAATGCTCTGCTGCAAAGGGGAGGAAAGAGAACCCAAACTCTAGAGACTAAGAATTAAGGAACTCTGTGTCGGGCATCTTACTGGGCTTCAGGGGCATAGCTGGGAGAGAGGGAGAACTTGAGGGATTAAGAAAAGGAGGATGTAACTGACAGAGCGAGGTGCCCGTGGAGGGCAAGGGGAGGGGGGCGGTCAGTGCGGCTGTGGCGGGGGTGGGGGAGGGCTGTTGAGAGGGGGACAGCCGCAGAGACTGCTGGGAAAGGGTACAGGGCAGGGCTGACAGGACCAGACCAGATGGAGAAGGTTATGGTTAGAGGCCTTCGTCCATGTGAGGGTCAAGGGAGAGAGGTTATTTTTTGGTACGGGGGGTAGGGGCCGGGGCCATGAAAGTGGAGAAAAGCTGCTGAGAGAAATACAGACAAATCAAAGGGTTGTCTTCTGGGTGCTGAGGCTCCCCTGAGGTTAAAGACCTGGATTTTTGTGGCATTGGTTTGCAAGATTATCTGGTTATTTTTTTCCAGGAGCTCTGAGGGGGTGGAGTAGGATGGTGGGGACCACCCAAGGTTGGGGTTTCGAGGGGCGAGTGTGAAAGGCAGAAGGTGGGGTGGCAGCCTGAACGGGTCCACCATTTGGCAGTGGTGACGGTAAGGTGCTGGGAGGACATACGTGAGTCAGGCCTCTCCACGAGATGGCTCTTACAGTTTGTCTTTTGTTTTAATCTCCACCTTGAGGCAAAAATTTCCATTTTTGCCCTGTCACAAACAAACAGAATGCACCATGGCTTTAGCCAGATAACTTATGTAACTGATTTCATGCTCTGCCACGTTTTTGACAGTTACAGAAAGTCTGTGCTATTGGGACATGATGTTGGGACCACAGGAAGTATGTTCTGATGTGGGGGATACAGCGAGATGGGGAAGGGCACCGAGCCCCTGCTCCCCGCTTGGGACTGTTGGGAGTGGTTTGGGTCGTCTGGCAAGCAGGGGAGTGAAACCACTGAGACGGAGCAGGAGCGGGGTGCCTTCGGGTGATTAGGGGAGCTGGGGTGGGGAAGGCCTGCCTCTGAGGAAGTCCAAGGCCCAGGAGAGGCGTGACCCTGCTACACAGAGCTTGAGGTCCCCCCAAATGAAGCCAGGGCTTGGAGTAGACAGGGAGACAGGGAGCTGGGATGGAGGTCTCAGGGAGCGTGGGGAGGGCGCAGGGAGTTGGGAGGTAGCGGCACTGAAGGGTGGAGGACTGGAAGGCAGGCCCAGCAGCGGAGGGATGGGGTGTTTGAACGTTGCAGTGGGGCCTGAGGGGAAGGCTGACTCCCCCTGGGCCCTGGGGCTGAGCCCCAGATGCCCTCCTGGGGAGCATGAGGTGCAGAGTGGGGAGTGACCTGCCATAGCCCCCCACCCCCCGCCCCCGCCAGGGCTAATGGTGTCAGGGATGGGGTGTACATTCAGGTCTGCAGCTCCCTGAGGGATAGCAGGCTGCCTTCCAGAGACAGTGTGACCTGTAGGCACCGCCTTCCCCGTTTTGTAAGAAGCTTCAGAGCTGAGCCTGCTGGCTTCCATCTGCCCTCCCTGCTGAAGGCAGCCTCCGGGAGGCCTGGGGAAGAGTCCACACCTGCGTGTGCCCATGCACAGAGATGGAACACCATTCCAGGTAGGACCGAGGGGCTCTGCCTCCGTTGCACTGTGGCCCAAGCCCCTTCTCTCCTTCCTGGTATGTTCTTTGGGGGTTGTCCCCTCATGAATGACAGAGAGGTGTAGTGGGCCTGGGGTTTGGTCTCTGATGGGCCGGGTTCAAATTCTGACTATACCATTGTTAGGTCTGTACCCTTGAGCAAGTGGCTCAGGTGGCTGCCTAAGTTCCAGATTCCTTATGTGCAAAAAGGGGAAGCGATACTTAATCTATAATCTCGATTTCCCTTGCCAGTGGCTGCTAGGACTCCAGGAGAGAGTCCGTGTGTCACTGTAGAGACCTCTGGGTTCTGCAGGAAGCTGACCCGGGGAGGTTTATTAGGGAGAGTTCTCAGGTCAACACTCAGGGAAGGGAGGGCCCTTCAGAGCTGTCCAGAGCCAGTAGCTGATGTCCTTTGCCTTGGGAGGGAGACATGACTAGGCAAGATGACCCTCTTCCGTCAAGGATGGTTCTGGAAGAAGGATGGAGACTAGAGGGGTGGGGTGCACTTCCAGCAGCTGGGAGACTAAGTCCTCCTGATGTAAATCTGGTCCTGGCTTGGTCCCCACATGGATCAGTTGACCGGGGGGAGCCATGCGTCTCTGAATATCATGAAAAGTTTGGACATCCTTTCTGAAGCAAAAATCTAGTTTTTAATCAGCTTCCCCCAGGGCTCTGTGACCCCAGTTTTTAGAACCATTACTTTAAGGTCTCATTCCAGGTGGAGGAGGGGGCTTCCTTGATCTTCTCCCTCCACAGTCTCTCCCCCACTGGTCATGTGTGGGAAGCCCCTTCTGGAATCCCTGCCTTCCGAGCGTCTTCCTCCAGGCCTGTCACCACCACACCAGAGCTAACCTGAGAGGCTGGGAGGGAGCCTGAAAAGGGTGTGGGCTTCCTGGTTAAACATCTGGATTTAAACCCGGCCCCTACCGTTCACCCTCTGTGTGGCCTTAAGCAAGATCCTCGACTTCTGTGAGCCTTTCCTCACGTGGGAAACGGGAATACTTGTGCCCGCGTGAGAGCTTCATTTGGAAAGATGGTGTAAATGAGGTGGTTTAGGGAAGTACCCTCCATAGCGCACAGAAAAGAGTAATTCACAACAAAAGTCATTTTTAAATTTTTTTTAAGATTTTATTTATTTATTTGACAGACTGAGATCACAAGTAGGCAGAGAGGCAGGCAGAGAGAGAGGGGGATGCAGGCTCCCCGCTGAGCAGAGAGCCTGATGTGAGGCTCCATCCCAGGACCCTGGGATCTTGACCTGAGCCGAAGGCAGAGGCTTTAACCCACTGAGCCACCCAGGCGCCCCAAAAGTCATTTTTTAAAAAATTTTAAAATATTTTATTTATTACAGAGAGAGAGGGAACACAAGCAGGGGGAGTGGGAGAGGGAGAAGCAGGCTCCCTGCTGAGAAGGCAGGGAGCCGCATGCCGGGCTAGATCCCAGGGCCCTGGGATTATGACCTGAGCCCAAGGCAGACACTTAATGACTAAGCCACCCAGGCGCCCCAATAATAATCATTTTTTTGAGGTTCAGTCACACTTTCCTTTTTCTTACCTGCCTCTCCTAGCACACCTGAGTATAATCAGATGATGTCTCAAAATGTGTATGGTTCTGGACTTGGCAGCAGGCAGTTGCAGAACAAGAGTATGTGAGGCCCTGTAAGGTTGCCGCCCACCCCCTTCTGCCCACAGTCACGGAATCAACTTGCCTTCAGGTCTCCTCTATTTTAGAGAGATGGGTCCCCAGGCCCTGCTTGCTGAAATCCAAGGGCTCCCCCACCCAGGGCCCCCATCTGCAGTCCCCAAGTAGAAGCTGGAGCTTCAGCAGGTACCCTATCTCCTGAGCTCCTGAGAAAACTCCCCATCAGTGAGAACCTCAAGTTCCTTAAGCCTTTACAAAGGGCCTTTCCCTCCCCACCCCCCCCCCCAACCCCCGCAGGGGGCAGAGCAGGGATTATTTCTCCATTTCCCAGAAGAAGAACTGCATTCTTGGCGGCAAATCCGACTTCCCAAGGTCACAGAGCTAGTGAGTGGCCAAGCCTGATTTCTTCCTGGAGGCCAGAGTGTAACGGTTACGAGGGAACAGTCAGAGCCAGACTCACTGCCTGGGTTCAAATCCTGGCTGTGCCCCTTGCTCGCTGGGGAGCCGTGGGAGATGTGCTTGGCCTCCCTGTGCCTCAGTTTCTTCATCTGTACAATGGGGAAAATAGTAGTCCCTATCCCACAGGCAGCTACAGGGACAAATGAAGGGTCTGGAACAGTGCCTGCTCTTCTGTAAGCCTGGGCTATGGACCGTGACTGTGCCCCCCTCCCTTGACATTGAAACACCATTCATCAAACTCCTCAGAACATGTTAGTATTTCCAAAGGGGGCTTCCAAGGGCCCACCTGAGTCCTAGGTCCCATATTTGCTTGACTATTAAAAATCATGTTTTCTTCTTCTGTCTTTAATCCTTTCCCCCATCTCCTGTTTCCCCACCACCTATAAACAGCAGTGTCCTCGCCCGCCTACCACACCCCTCAGCGGTTTCCGTCCTTCCCTACCCCTTCCCTTGACCCGTCCACTCCTAATAAATGAAAGAAGATACCGAAGCCTCGGCCTTCTCCTGTGTCCTCCCCCACCCTTCCTCCAGCTGTCCATGGGGCTTCGCAAGCCCCTTCCCAGCAGCGGCTTGCCTCTGGGGGGAGGGTCCTGCTCCCAACCCCGCCCTTCCCCAGAGCCGGGCTGGCCTGCTGACTGCCTCCCTCTCTGTCTCTTCTCCCATCTGAAACGGTTTATTATTGCTTGCTGGACATTACATAGGAAGCCTGGCTTGTGTTTTCTTCCTTGGAAAGGTGTTGAGTTTTGTGCTGGTAGAACTCAATGGCAGGTGGACCGTCTTGGTCCTGGTCCTTCTTTTCCTGTTTGTTTTTTGGGTTTTTTTTAATGTATTTTTTTTCCTTTGTCTCAGAGTATGGCGTGGTCATTAGCCTTAAGGTGATCCCTTTCTGGGATCACTCCTGCTTGCTGAAGTACTCACTGAGGTCTTGCTACTTTGGGCTGGACTGGAACTCTGCCCGTGAGCCCTGCATGGCCTGTAGGACCTCAGAACAGCAGCCCCTCCTCGGGGCTTGGTGTAGTCAGACCTGGGGTGTAGCGGCCGGTCAAGGGTCGAGGACCACGAGTAGCCCTTGCTGATGCCACCCTCTCCTTCCAGCACCCTCCCTGTGCCATCGCATTCCTCTGCTTGGGCAGCCATAACGCGGCACTGCGGGCTGAGTGGCAACGACAGACAGTTATTGTCCACAGTTCTGGAGGCTGGATGCGTCTCTGTGGGTCCGAATTCCCTCCTCTTAGGAAGACCCCAGTCAGATCAGATCAGGGCCACCCTAACAGCCTCGTTTTAACCTCATCACCTCTTTAAGGGCCTTCTCTTCAAATACAGTCACATTCTGAGGTCCTGGGGTTTAGAGCTTCAACAGGGGAATTTGTGGGAGACCCAGCTCAGTGGGCGAAGGCTACCCTGCCCCTCAGGTTCGAGCCTGTTCAGCAGCCCTGACCTCTGGTCTCTGCCACCTGGCCAGGGCGTTGGTGGACATCTGAGGCAAACGTGGGCCCCGCCTCGTGTATGTCACTTCTGCCAAGAATGACAGTCCTGTGCCGCCTGTCACCCACTGACTGAGAGCAGGCCTGTTAAGTGGCAGCAGTGACTCACGATGCCTCTTTCCTCACCCGCATCTGGGAGGGTCCCTTCTTCTCTCCCTCACATCACAGTCAGGCTGCAGCTGCGGGCAAGTGGCAGACGGTACTTCGGCCTCGTTCACCCCAAGTGTCCCTCCCAGCGCCGCCCTGGTCTCCTCACCCTGGAGGCCTGGCATGGGGACTGGTGGCAAACACCTTCCCCTTTACTTTTCTCACTGCCTTTTCCCTCCTTGGCTGTATTTAATGCCCTGGGAAGAAAATCAAATTCCCACAGGAGGCAGGTTTGATGAGGCGACAGGAGGCAGGTTTGATGAGGCGACGGGCTGAGAGACTGAGAGACCAGAGGGCTAAGGACAGAAGGGGGAAGACAAGGCCCAGTGAAGAGATCTTCCAAGGGAAGACAAGTGGTGGGGGGGGGAGGGAGGAGGGAAAGGGAAGGAGAGAGCAGGCTGAGGACAGTGACTTTCCTTTGTGGCCTCTTCACACTGTGCTTCTAGCTCAGTCTGGATAGACCTTTTAAGGGTGAGAAAGGCGACTTCCATCCACCGTCCCAGGGCACTCCAGGGGCCTGGGGACGCATCTCCCTAAAATGGAGGAGACCTGAAGGCAAGTTGATTCCGTGACTGTGGACAGAAGGGGGTGGGCGGCAACCTTACAGGGCCTCACATGCCCTTGTTTGGCAACTGCCCGCTGCCAAGTCCAGAACCACAGCCCAGGAGGCTGTGCAGGTCACCAGAAGGCTTCCTGGCAACCTGGAGTGAGGTCACAGTGTGGCAGGGCCTGGAGCCAGAGAGAGGGGATGGGGCCCTCCCTTCTGGAGCAGCAGGCCTCCTCCCTGACAAGCTGGAAAATGGGCCAGAGCCTCTGTTCCTGTTTCCCTGTCCCCAGACTCCCCCCAGACCAGCTCATCTGCTTCGGTTTGCTGAGAACAAGCTCCCCGTCACTCGGACATGCCACCCCCCACAGTTCAGAGCCCAGTCCATCTCCGAGGACCTCTGTAGGCTGGTCCAGTAGCCCAATGGCCTGGACCACAAACAAGGGGCCACATACTCCCACGTGTACCATTTTCTGTTGCTTCTTGCTCCCTCGAAGTTCAGAGGGTGATGCTTCCAGGCCTGGTCTCCACTTCGAAATAGGGAGGAGAGTTCTCTCTCCGCACACATGGACAGCTGACCTTTGGAAAAAGGTTCTTTCCGCTTGAGTCAGATCCTGGAGAGCCCCGGGGAATTGGGACGGCTTTCAGATTTTGCGGCCCTGTCTCCAGAGTCCAGGTTCCGGGAAATAGAGAGTTCCGATGGGTGGAGTGGGCGGAGGAGGTTGGATTTCTATTAGCATCAGAAAGAAACAAATCAGGAAACTCTGAGATTATTAATAGAACCACAGTCTATAAACTGCAGTACCTCAATTCACACACTATTCAGGGTATACAATAGTTATTTTTATCTAAATTATTTCCTGAACAAGAATAAGACTCAGATGTTAAATTAAACAACTATAACTCTATTTAGTTTCATTTTATGGTTAATGAAACCACCGGGACAATAAGAACTTACAACAGACCCAAAAATCTTCTTACTGCGCTGCTAAAAAGAATGGCCCATAAATTAATGAGTAAAACTTGAATAAGAAATATTTCTCTTTTAACACGAGCGAAGAAAATGTATTAAAGGGAGAAACTTACAAGGGACAACTTGTTACCAAGCAGGTGACAAAGAGAAGTAGGAAGCTAACATGAAGAAAGTCAAGTACAGTTGATTCAGCCGGCAAGGAAGGTCACAATAAAAAGTGCCTCATGTTTAAAACATTATTTTTTTTCCAGTTTTTTTTAAATTTATTTATTTATTTTAATAAACATATAATGTATTTTTATCCCCAGGGGTACAGGTCTGTGAATCGCCAGGTTTACACATTTCACAGCACTCATCATAGCACATACCCTCCCCAATAAAACATTATTTTTTAAAAGATTTTATTTATTTATTTGACAGACAGAGATCACAAGTAGGTAGAGAGGCAGGCAGAGAGAGAGGGGGGGAAGCAGGCTCCCTGCTGATCAGAGAGCCAGATGCGGGGATCATGACCTGAGCAGAGGCAGAGGCTTTAACCCACTGAGCCACCCAGGCGCCCTGAAAATGCCTCATGTTTAGCAGGAGTTCTTGGCGTGGGTATAACTTGGATGTGTACTTGAGGATGCCTGCTCCGGGAACTCTCTGGGAAGCGGGGGTCATCTGGGGTGGTGGCAGCTGTCGCAGGAAAACACTCCCTCCCTCCTCCGTTTCTTCCTTCCTCCGTTCCATCCACACTGACCAAGGGTGCTGAGCTTACAATAGCCAGCCACACCGACCAGACGTCTGTCTTCGTGGGTCTACAGTCCAGTGGGACAGGCAGATGTTAAACAAGCCAATGACAGATCACACTAATGGATGCATGTTTGCAAAAGGAGATGAAGTGCGGGGAAGAAATGCGGGCACTATGCAGCAGGCTAGCAGAGTGGATTTAACTGGGGTGCTCAGGGACAGTGTCGGGTCTCTGGTCCCTCCAAGGGAGTGAGGATGCAGGTTCGCCCCGCTCTGCCTGCAGGGTGGGAATTATCCCGGGGTGGAGCCAGAGAGCCCATTCCTGGCAGAGGGGACAGACAAGGGCAAGGCCCTGAGGCCAGCTTGGTGTGCTCAAGGAGCTGTCAGGACAGAGGGAGAGACGGATGCAGGAGGAGCCCTGGGCGCTCGCCAGGGGCTGGGTAGTCATGCGTGGATTTAATTTGGAGAATGGTAAGAAACCATTTAAGGATTTTTTTTTTTTTTAAGCAAGGGAGGGACATGAGATTTACATTTAAATAAAATGATTGTGGCTTCAGAGAGGCAGGTGGAGTGGGGTGAGTGGGGAGGAGGCTACTGCGGTCCACAAGGTCATGGGGCCCGGGACCCTGGGCTGGAGGAGCCAGCGGGTGGATTCCAAACACATTGAGGAGTTTTGATGTTGAGAAGTGTTTGAAATGAGGGGTGAGGAAGTGGAGGGCAGAGCAACCTTTTCCTTGGTGTGTCTGAAACTCACCTGTGTTACAGTTAGGGGATATTAGCGCCAGCCTTTGAGAGGGGTAGAGTCACACCCTCCCCCCCAGCCAACCAGGCAACTGGGAAAGCTGGGATTGGAGCCCGGGGGCTGTCCCTGTGCCAGATGTCACCGCTGGGTGGTGGCTGTGCTCGTTGTGAGCTAAGGTGGGATCCCATAGTCTCAGAAGACCCTGCCCCATCCCAGTGCCCTGTGCTGCCCCAGCCTCCCTCCTGGGCTGGACATCCTTCCTGAACACAGCCTGCCAGCAAGGTCACATTCGTGCATACATGCTGACCCCCACAGCCCAGCCAGGGCTGCTGGGACAGGCCCAGGGCGGCCTCCATACATGGACCTGGAGAACAGGGGAGGTGCCCACATACAGACCTCCCTCTCCCCTGCTTTGTTTGTCCTCTCTGCGTGTCCTCCAGCTTCTATTTCTGCTCTACCTGTCCCTTCTGCGCTTCACATATCACGGTCATTGTCCATTCGTATACCCGGAATGGGGTGGGTCTTCCACATCTGTTTACTAAGTTGGACTACCTGTCGTCGGTGACCCAACCACCTTGCTTTCCCCTGTTGACCCCTCTGTCCTCACTGCCAGGGGCCCTCGCCCAGCCTCCCAGATGGCCTATTATAGCCTCATGAGTCTGCTCACATCAGTTCCCCCCACTTCCCACCCCCGCAACCTCATCCTCTTTCTGGGGCAGGTGCCCATTATCTCTCAGCAAAACGCTTGCAAAGCCTCTGACTTTCCCACCCGTGCCTCCCCCTCCTTTATCTCACCCCTTTTTCCTAACCGAAACCTCAGGGGCCGCCCGCTACCTGATGGACCATTGCAAATTGCTCAGCCTGACACCTAAAGACAAATTCTGGCCTCGACTCTGACTTTTCTCCCCAGTGCTGCTCCCACAAGGTCTCTATGCTGAAGCCTCCCAGGGTCCTTGTCCTCACCTACCCCTCCCCCAGCCTGGGAGAGCTGCCCCTTCTTGGGCAGCCCCAAAGCCTGGAAACCCTCCTTGGGCGCGCATCGCTGCCTGCCTTGCCCACCACTGTGTGTGCTTGCGCCTTTGGCAGAGGTGTCCCAGGAAGGAGATGGGGCTCCCAGTGAGCTCAGTGCCAGGTGAGTTTTGTTTGAGGGACTGTGGCATCCAGGGGGCCGCATCTGTACTTCCTTTTTAGGCTGGGAGCTCCCAGAGGGCAGAGTCTGGGGCAGTTGGCATCTGCCAAGTGAGCCACCGCGGGGCAAATCATTGGGCAGGGGCTTGTGCTGGGGGAATTCAGGACAGGGATTAGACATCTGGGGAAAGGGTGTGCTCTGGTGGGGTCAGTCCTATCCTGCCAGGGCTCCAGACAGAAGAGCTGGGGGGACAGGAGGGGCTCCCACCTCTCCACCCTCACTCGGCCAGGCCAGAATCCTGGAGGCTCCCTCCCCAACTCCCATCAGTGGGAGAGTGGCCTGAGGGCATTTCAGAGGAGCTGGTCCAGCAGCCTGTGTGGCACAAGCTGGGGCGGGAGACGGCAGCGGGGGCCCTCTTCCTGTGAGCCGCCGCATTTTTCATGCTTTCCAAGTCCCAAGAGGGACCCTGCGAAGGTAAGAATCTCGGCAAAGTGCACAGCTTATTGCCAGAGGATCTGAGCCTCACGGGGTGGTGGGGGTCAGGATGTCAGGAGGGACCTCTGGAGGCAGAGCCTGTGTGACTGGAAATGGGGATGCACAGTGGGGAGTCGCAGTTGCCTTGGATGAGCTCCCCGAGGCTGAGTGTAGCGGGAGAGCAGAGGAGGCCCCCAGCTTCCTCGGGGACTAGGGGGTAGGGAGTTGAGGAGTTGAGGAGCAGCCCATGGGCAGGGCGCTGCCCGAAAGGAACAGCCAATGGGGCGCCAGGGGAGGACATTCTTGGAGCCCGGAAAGAAGGTTTTCCCGGGAGGACAGTGTGACCCACTGAGTCCAAGGCTGTTGATAAGTCAGGGGAGAGGAGCTCTGAGACTCAACCATTGGACTTAGCAGTGTGGACATCCCATGACCTTGACAGGAGTGGTCTGGGGACCAAAGTGACTGCAGGGTGTTCAGGAGAGAGTACAGGGTTGGGGTGGGGGCGGGGGGGGGCAAATGGACTAGCAAATAGACTCTGAGGAGTTTTGCCCTCAAGGTGGGCAGTAGCTAGAGCCCTCTCCAACCAGGGGAGGCCAAGGGAGGGCTTTTGTTAGGATGGCAACAATCTGGGGATGGGGGGCACTGACCATCCGGTAGGGAGCAGGTGGTAGCCCGCTGACATCCATGGGATGGCCAGAGGGGCACGATCCAGGCACAGGGGAGGGGTGGGCCTCAGACAGGAGCAGCTGGTTCCCCAGGGAGGAGGTCAAGGGGCACAGGTGGGGGCAGGTGGGCGGATGTGGTAGCAGGAGTGTGAGATGTTTCCATCTGACCCAGACACAGGCTATTATGCCCACTTTAGAGGTAAGGAAACAGGTACAGAAATTGGCCTGAGATTCGAGGGCCACAGAAACTGCCCTAGACCTTGGTGGGGGGTGGGGGGAGGGCAGAAGGAAAGAGAGAACTGGGAAGGAAGGAACAGAAGAGACCACCAGGCTAGTCTGGGTGGGCTGTGTCCTGGAGGCCAAAGGCAGAAGGAGCTGTGTGGGTTTAGGGCGGACAGATCTGGTTCAGGTGGGTCTTGGCCCCTCACTAGCTGCAAACAGACCAGTCTCAGCAACACCCCCATAATGAGGTAAGGGTGTATTCGCTGTATCTACTTCCTCAGGGCGCGTGCTGTGAGGAACCCGGGAGCGGGAGCGCACTGTGCAGGCTCACCTGGAAGTGCCTTCAATTCAGGCAGGCAGCAGCCTGGGAAGAGGAGGTGGTGACGGAGACGGAGCACCCTGGGGGGAGGGGAGGAGCCCTGGGCAAGCCCGGAGGGGCTGGGCTTACTCCCCGTTGGCCAAGCATACCCCCCCCCGCCCCCCAGTGTTGTCCTCTTGCTGGTTCTGACACAAGCCGAAGCTGGGGAAGTAGGCAGGAGAGAATGGAGGGAGTGGAGTCCCAGGAGATCCCCAGGGAACCATGCTGGAGGAGGGGGAGAGCGGAGGACTCTGGGAGAAGCCCAGGCTCACAGCTGGCAGGGTTGGGGGGGGGGGGCGGTGCTGCTCCCTGTGTGCAGACTCCGAAGCAGACAGCAGCCCCGTCCTCCAGGTGGAGCTGCCGGCCACTTGGAGTCAATTCCCTGGGCCAGTGACTGAACATCTAGGAAGGGGAGTCCTGCTCCCTGGGTGGGAAAGGGCCTCTCTTCTCCCTCCTGAGAGCACACTCGGGTTCTGAGAACAAACCTGAGACTCCTGGGAGGCTCAGGCCCACCGGTGCAGAAGCCGCATGGACATCCGTCTGGTCGGATATTCCCCGACCCTCGGCCACCCAGTGCTGTCTGCCACATACGGCCAGGTACCAAGGGCTCTCCTCTGTGGCCACCTGTCCCACACTGAGTCTCTTTCCCGGACCAGCCCCCAGAGCCGGGCTGGTACCTCCAGAGGGGCCCGGCTTGCCAGCCCAGGTTGGGAGTCCAGGGGGGCGGGCGGGTCCACTTTCTCTGGTGGGACCCGCTGCCTCCTTGCCACCTTCAGGAAAAGCCCAGCACAAACCATCCCATCCCCAGCTCGGCAGTGGACGTCAGGCGAAGCTACCCACTCTGCAGACCAGCCGGGTTGACCAACCTGTGACTTCCTCCACACCTGGGTGGCTGTGGTCTGGAGGGGGAGGGGGTCCTCCAGGTAAGGCAGGCAAGCACCAGGCAGGCTAGCACAGGGACTTCTGGAAGCTGGCGGGCTTTCCTTATTATGGAAGCCAGAGAGCCCTGAGACGGGGGCGGGGCTTGGCTGCCGCCTTTGCCAGGAACAGGGGACGCTTCATCAGACTAAGCCACCCGCCTCCAACTCCTGCTTTTGCCTTAACAATCGCATCTGCTGGAAGCCAAGGGCGTAGTCAGAACAGACCGAATGCCCACACCTGCAAGTTCTAAGGTGTCTGTCCCCAGAAGTCTCATCCAAGATGACATCTTGGAACTGGTGTTCTGTGACTCTGGGAGAGTCCCTGGGGGGGACGGGGTGCGCTGATGCTGTGGACTGAGGATGTATTAGGTCCTCATGGGTCCTCCCCCAAGAAGCATGGAGGCTTCCTAAGGACCGCATCTAGATCACAGCAGGAGACTAAAATGCTCCAAGGTCAAGGAGAGTCGGAGAGACATTTGCCCTGAAGGCGAGCTGGTGCAGGTTCAAACAGTTCCTTGTCTGGGAGTGCACTGCTGTCCTCCCAGCTCTGCTGGTCCCCCTACAAATCCCAGGTAAGAATTAGGTTGTGACCTTGGTGGGTGGAGGGAGGGATTACACGGGGATTTCTGCTGCCTGCCTGCTTCCTGGGGCTCTCAGCAGCCTCTTTCTCTCTCTCCTCCCTTCAGGTCCTGGCCCGGCCTCCCCACGGAGCAAGCAAGCTGAGCCCTGGAGGGGGCATCCACCTCCCCTCCTGCACCCCTGCTGGAGGGCTGTGGTCTCCTTTGGATCTTTTTGCGGTCTGGGCTTGCTGTTCCTCTCAACAGTAGTCAGGAAGCCCTTACCCCAAAAAGTATCTGCGGGAGGCCTTGTCTACAGGGGGGAAGCCCCCCAAGGGCTTCAGGTAGGTCACACACCAAACTCACAGATGAGGGACAGCAACAAGGGGAGCCATCAACTTGTCTTTCCCTTCGAGCCGCTGGTTCGCCTCGGGACAAGTGCTGAGCCTCTCTGTGACTCAGTTACACATTCAGTCATTTATCCCTGTGCAGATTCCACCAGGTAAGGAAAAAACAAAACAAAACAAAACAAGAGTGTCTCAATTAAAGGTGTAGACGCGATGTTGGTGGCTTAGGTCCCAGCCTGCTGTCCTCTATTTGTAGACCGTCACTCTCAGGGATCCTTTTGGGGAATTACTTCTCCCACCCCGTGGGCACTCCGGGTGGGATTGTCACTCAAGGCATCTCGCCCTCTCCTGCCCCCTTGGATACGACACCCGAGGCAGGCCTGGGATTTGGAATCCTCAGTGGAGGGATAAAAGATTGGGAACCCGATGATCCCAGCAGCTGTGCCGAAGAGAAGACTGAGCATGTGCTCAGTCTCCTGAACTGCCTAGTGTCTGCCCTTCTCTAGCCTGGACCTTCCAGTGCCCCCCTGAATCTGGTGAACCATCCACAAATCCTTCTAATAAAATCCTCATTGCTTTAGTTAAGCAGTCAATACTGTTAGCTTGCGTTGGGATTACAGAGACCTCTAGGGACAGGAGGTGGGGTTGCTTACTCTGGAGAAAGGGAGGGGACAGGCTGGCCTGGGAGACCTTTTCTCATCCTTAGGGGAGGTCCACATGGTGTCAGCCCCAGAGGGCAGGGGACAGACCACATACAAAGCCTGTGTTAAGGCCCAAGGAAAACATTTCCAAAGGTGACAACGAGCACCTACTGTGGCTCTCCTGCCCCTCCCACCAGGTGCCAGCTGTCTGGAGATCAGCACTGCCAGGAGGCCTTGGTAAACCAGGGATAGACGTGCAAACCTCCATCTCACTTCCCGGTGCTGGGAGAGGGCCCAGTGCCTGGATATGCTCCGCCCCCGAAAGCCTGGGCTCCTCTGTCCCTCCTTCTCTGGAATCCTCTACCCTACTCCGGGTGGCTGCGGTGCCTGGACATTCCAAGGTGAGGAGCCCAGTGTCCGGTCATCCTAAGCCCCATTACCTGGTACAGGTCACACCAGAGCCATGGCCTGCAAGAGACAAGGCAGCTGGAAAGTTCCTTCCCCCTGCAGAAACCGCAAGAAGCAGGTCTGAGCCAAGGCCAACAGGTGAACTTGTGCGTGGCCCACACTGAGTTCAAATGTGCTGAAGGATCCTGAGTGAGGGCTGTGGGCTCACTGTGGGGACTCGGGGAGTCGGGCTGGGGGATGGGCCGCACGGCAATTACTGGAGGTGTGCGAGATAGACTCAGCCCCCACTTGGCTGCAATCGGACATCAGTGGGAGTGGGCCGGATTGCAGCAAACGAAGACTGCAGGGCCGACCAGTGCCTGTGACTGACAAAGCTCCTGCCCCTGGTGGCACCCTGACCTCCCCCACCCTCCTGGCCCCAAAGCAGGTCTTGATCTGCCACTTGCCCGTCGGGGCGCGTGGGAGGGACGTGTCTGCAGCTCAAGGGTGGCATCGTGTGGTCATAATGGGTAATGCACCCCACAGCCTCCAAAGAGCTCCAGCCCTAGGTAACTCCCAGGTTCTTCACAGTCCCATCCTGGGCTGGACTCTGCTCTAGCCTCCTGCAGATCTTCCCACAGAACTGGAGTTTCTTCGAAGAGCAGTCCTGAGGGGCGCAGAGCCTGAGAAGGATGGTGGCAAGAAGAGAGAGAGATGGGGGGAAGTGGGAGGGGAGGTGGGAAGGAAGGGTTTCAGGAGGGAAGGAGCCCCTCAGTGAGGGTGTCTGCACCCCAAGTCCCTCTCCTGGGTCTAGGCCACCTTTCAAAGCCCTTCACTTGAGCCCCTCAAGCTGCAACTGAAATCCCCCGCCACCCTGGGGGGACCCCTCCCCCCAGGGGAGTGGGGCCCAGGAAGAGGGCATCATTCAGAAAAGGCTCCTGTTTCCAATGTTATTGGAAAGAACCTGAACTTCAGAATCAGCCAGATCTCAGTTCAACTTGTAGGTCCTCCCAGTATTAGCTGTGTAATCTTGGGAAAGGAAAGTCCTTTACCTTCTCTGCTTCTGTGCCCTCATCTGTAAAATGGGGATACAATGCCCACCTTGCAGGGGTGAAGAATGGCCACTGTTAGTACAAGGAGTGGTCACCACCCTAGGAAGGCCGGACCCCGACTGCATATAGGGCTGTCAACTCTGAGGAGGTATCCGCTTGCTGCCCATGCATCGCGACATCTTTTGGTACGTGTGTCCATGTCCGTCTGACAAGAGATTGTTTGATTGAAACCGGCCACGGTCACATGCCTCTACCTAATCCACCCAAGCGGACAGGAGGTGTTCTGAGAGCCTGAGTACTGTGGCCAACACCGACAGGATTGGAGTAAGTAGACAATGATGGTGAGGGGGGCTGGGGGCTCAGTAAGGCTGCTAGAGCAGAAGGGACAAATCCTGAGGCTTTGGGAGCGAGAGGAAGGGGAGGAGGAAGTAGCACAGAAAGAGAGGAAGAAAGTCAAGAAAGGAGCAGAAGAAAGGAGGAGAGTGCACAGAGACATGGGAAGTCTCTCCGGGGGCTGGTGTCCCACTCTCAGGCTGTTCAGGGTGCCAGCAGCTGTACCCAGCCCGGCATCCCTGCTGATCCCCGCTGAGCCACACTGCTGGAGTATCCTCGCATGCATCTCCTTCCTTCCCTGTGCTGCAACTTCTGCACCTGTAAAAGGAGAAGAACGTGCTGAATTCTTTCTCCCAGCCATCTCCGTTCCTCCCTGCCCTACCTCCCCAGGCAAGGATGGGAGTCCTACCAGCTGTCCTTAGGGTGGGAGTTGTGAGGGTGCCGGAGTGTGTACCAGCCGACGATGGGGGCAGGAGGGCTCTGGGAGGAAGGAGTCAGAGAAATTACCAGTGATGAAGATCTATAGGTTTCCCCAAAGTACAATTTGAATAAGAATGTCAAACGTATCTGGAGTTATTACACCCTGTAATCCTAATGACATACAGTCCTATATACCAACTTGATGATATCCCGAGTGTGCAAGGCAATACTGCTGCACATGAATCCTGCCTTTCTTTCTCCTCCACAGGCTTGCTCATCTCCCAGCGCCTACAGAGCCTTCTTTGCTCCTCCCAGAGGGGGCCTCATGGTCATAGTGGGAGGACCAATGTGCTCCCAGAATGGAGCTGTTGAGTCACGAGTAAGGTTAGGGACAGTTGTCATTTGACACTTTCTTTCTTTTTTTAAGATTTTATTTATTTATTAGAGAGAGAGTGAGCATGAGTGAGGGGGGAAGGGCAGAGGGAGAGGGAGAAGCAGACTCTCCACTGAGCAGGGAGCCTGATGCAGGGCTCGATCCCAAGACCCTGAGATCAGAACCTGCAGCCCAGATGAAGGTGGAGGCTTAGCGCCCCTGGTGCTTTTCTTTTCGTCTAATCTGGGGTGTGACCTAAGTCCCCTGGAAGCTGCTGAGCCCACCACCAGCTTCTCCCTTCTCCTGTACTCTCCCTCTCTAGCCTTTCCTTCTCTTATTCCTCCTTCCCAGTCTCCTTCTCCTCTTTCCTAACATCTAGGCCTTGTTCTGCCAGGGGTGCCCTCAGACACAATTCTTTCCTTCAGGAGCCCTTTGGGATTAATGGGTACTCATCTTGCTGGCTATGCTCCTTGGCTAGAGGGTTTGGGGCTGGGAAGGGGAAGGGACTGTTGCATGAAGTGGGAGCAGCACGGTCAGGGGTTGGCGAGCAGGGTAGGGCACAGAACATCCAGGCCTGTGCACCATCTCAGGGTGGACCCTGGGCTTGTTTTATGTACAGTGTAGCCCATGCCAGTCCCCAGGACTTGAAGCCACCTTTGCTGTTAGAACAGGAAATCTCCTGGGCTCCTTTTAAGGAGGTGGAATTTTTTAAGGTCAAGGTTTCACAATTCACACACTCCAGGAATCCCTTCCCAAACCCCATACTTGCCGCAGCTCAGTCTTTGTAGGACAGCAGTTCTGGAAGTGGGGTCCCTGTACCAGCGGTTTCAGCATCACCTGGGATCTTAGCAGAAATGTACCTTCTCAGTTGAGTGTGTTCCCTCCCCAGCTCCACATTTAGTGACGGTCACACTGGGGGCTTGAAATCAGCCATTGTGGGAACTATTTACACCAGGGGAATTGGCAGACACCACAAATCCGTGCTTACTTTTCTTTCTGAGAAGACTTTTCAGCAACCCATTTGGCCCCATCCACACCCACTGAATCAGAAACTCTGGGGGCGGGGCCCAGCAGTCTGCATCTTAATAAGCTTTCCAGGTGATTCTGATGCATAGTCAAATTTGAGAACCACTGTTCTAGTTGGTTAGCAATGGTGGAATCCTAAGAGAGACAGGAGGAAACTAGGGGTTGGGGATCAAAAAAAAGGGAGATGTTGGGTAGCCAAAGAGTGAGGTCTTTCAGGGAAACTTTGGGCAAGGTAAAGAAAGAAAGTCAGCCAGATACTGGGCCTTCCCTCCAGCAGAAGGGCCACCAGGCATGTGACAGGAAGCCTTCCTGGACAGAGCTGAGTCCTCCAGCCCCAGCACCGGGAAGAGGACCTGAGGCGGTTTGGATGTAGCTTATTTGGAATGCTCTGGTTTTTTCAGATAGCTGGGTGAGGGAGACGAAGTCAATCACTCTGAGTCACGAGATCAGGAGGGCGTGGAATAATTGGCTGGAAAAACGCCCCTCCAGATGATATTTCTGCAACTCAGAAAAAGGCATTGACAAGCAGCTCATTGCAGATACGAAGAAGGGAGATTCTGAAAATGCAAAAGGGATAAAAATGCAAAATCAGGGCACCAGATCCATTACTGCTTGTGTAAATGTGTGCAAAATGCCACGGGAGACTTCTTTCCTTTTTCCAATGTTGAAATATTTCAAACACACAGAAAAATGTAAGAAGCAGTATAACAAAATCCTTGCACCCACCATCGGAAATAATAAATGTTAAGGTATTGCCACATTCATGTTGGATTCCTTTTTTTTTTTTTTAGGTTTTATTTATTTGTTTGTTTGTTTGTTTAGAACACATGTGAGCAGGGGGAGGGGAAGAGGGAGGAGTGAGAGAATCTCAAGCAGACTCTGAGCTGAGTGCGGAGCCCAAAGTGGGACTTGATCTCACAACCCTGGGATCATGACCTGAGCAGAAACCAGGAGTTGGTCACTTCACTGACTGAGCCACTCAGGTGCCCTTCATGTCAGATTCTTTAAAATAACAATAATAATAATAATAATACAACCTTACAAACATGGCAAAGTCCCCTTTGCCTCCATTTTCCTTCCTCCAAAGATTGCAGGAGCTATCCTGAAGTTGATGGATACTCTTCTCATAATGTGTTCATACTTTATCACATATGAATTGCTCATAAATTATACCTAGCAGTGTTTTAAGTGCTTCTTAATTTACGTAAGTGGTGTCGCATTGAACCTATCATTCTGGAACGTGCTTTTTTTCACCTAACACGATGCTTCTAAGGTCTCCTTGTGTCACTGGATGAAGATCTAGTTCATTCATTTTAGTGGATGAATAACACTAAACTGTGTACAAAGAGACCACAATTTATCCATTAACCTGCTGATGGACATTGACGTTATTTCTAACTCCCCCCTTTCACAAATGATTCTGCAGTGAGCATCCTTGAACCTGTTTCTCTAGAGTATGTCCCTAGAATTGCTGCTGCCTGCCCTTGGGAGGACACATTCCCAGTAATATGCACGTTGCCAAATTGCTCACAAGCTTGGCTGAACCAGGTCACACCTCCACCAGTGTGGATGGGATACATCCTAAGGGGTTCCTTCTTCCATGTGCTCTTGGTTTGTATTCTTTCCTGAATGTAAAAGCAATGATAAAGATTTTCTCTAGCTCATTTCTGACCTTTCTCCTCCTAGCTCTACTTTCTCTTAAAGGGTTAAGTTCTGCAGACATGAATTTTTCCATCTCCAGGGTTTTCCAGAACCTGAACCCCTTGGCCCAGAAAAGATGACTGGCATGTGCGTTGTAAGGTGAAGTCACCTTGAGTGACTTCAAGAATTTGAGTCACTTCAAATTCTTGTCTACTTTTAGAAAATATGCAATACCATTCAGTTGAGCGTTCGTTCATATGTGTGACTCTGTCTGTGTCTGTGTGTGTAGCTCTGTACCAAAGCCAACAAGAAGATGGACTGGGAAGGGCAAGTCATTCACGATGTCTTCTCAACAATGCGTAAAACCAGGAGAGAAGGGTACTCAGTGTGACCTAGAATCTACTCTCATGCTTTAGGTCCTTTCCTCTTCCCCCTCACTTCTTTCGTGGGGGTTAGGGAAAGACTTGTCCCAAGATGTCACCCTACAGCTCCATCTTCCCTGCTATCTGATCCCCACCAACCTCCAAATACTTCTTAAGCCATGGAACACATGGGAGAGGGAAAGAGGGGTGCTCCATGGGGGAGGGGCAGTCCCATGGGCTCCATCTGGGGGAAAGGGCTGACTTTTTGGCCCCGAGTCTAACAGCTCTCTGTCCATGCCAAGGGCTGCCTCCTGCATCTGGGCCTGTAGGGTTGGGAGAGCTGCCAAAATCCTAGACTGGGCAGTGACAGTGGACAGCCTAGATCCTGGCCACTGATCCTGACCCTCAGCCCAGGACCATATTGAACCAGTCTGGATGCCTTCCCTCCTGGGCCCTGAAGCAGGGAGTCTTCAAGACGTCTGACATAGACTAGAGAAGACGGGGATAGATTGAAGGGATGACCACAGAATCCCCTGTCTCACACTAAAAACACTTCAAGAGGCAGGAACCCAAGGTGAGGGAGGAATTTCAAGTCACAATTCAGTGGAGGTATGGAGCGCCGCAGTTCCGTGGAAGTAAGGACTATTTTTGAATGGGATTTTTTTCCCCTCAACACTTCAAACCATGTTTGTTTGTAGGGAGTACTGTGTTTATCCCTTTCCAAAAATATGAAGCCTGAAACCCTTGGCTTCCTTGTTCCACAGACTCTTTTGGCCCTTAGCAGCTTGTCCTCATGGGCAACAGGTGGGCTTACTTCAGGCTGGAGGACATCTGTGCACCAAGAGGTTCCCAGTGGAGACCTCACCTCTGAGCCCTGGTCCACCAGCCAATGAAGATGAGCGGAGGTGACGTCACTACATCCTGTTCCCAGCCCAGCCTGAGAGTCTGGGACCAGCTGAGGAAAAGAGCCAATGTAAGTGACGGATGCCATGACCGATGTTGGTAAAGAAGTGGTGTAAGGCAAATGAGTCAGCAGCAAGTTTAAGCAATGAACAATTGCACCACGGGGTGTTTCTCAAATTCTTGTCTACTTTTAGAAAATATGCAATACCATTCAGTTGAGCGTCTTGATTCTGAAATAGCTACAGAAAATGTTAAAAATGCTGTGGGTGCACTAACACACACAATAGTTAACAATTGTGCTGGGTGCCCCTCGGCAAATCTTTAAGGCTGGCTCTTCTCACTTTTCTCATCTGTAATATGAGGGGAATTCGTGAAGAATGTCTCTGGAGATTCCTTCCAGCCTAACACTCTGTGATTTGGTATTACGCTCACATTCTTAATACCCAGGCTGGGTGTACACAATGCCAAGACCACAAGTCAATTCAGTTAGCGTGGACAAAATGTCCTCTCCGATCAATTCTTTGGCACCGTGTCGTTGGAACAACCTGTTAATTGACATAATTTTTCATTTCACAACTGGTTGCTCCGACATATTGTTGACTAGCAGTTCCTCCGCGGGGCTGTCCTGACACATTGCCTGTCTGGGGCAGTTATGAGGTGTGTCCCAGGCAATTCGCTATTACTCATGAACTACTGAGGTTTTGAAATGATGGGTGAATTTTTTACCCGTTAGAACAGATTCGATGTAGCCCTATGGTAATGCCCCTCTCACTCACTTGCGCTCTGATGTCCTGCCCTATAAGGAAGGAAAAGGGGCAGACTTAAAGCTTCCAGCCAGGGATGGCCTTGCAGCCCCGAGCCAATCCGGGATGCCCATGGGAGGCTGTCATGGGTCGTGCATGTGAGTGTCATCCGTCACCTGCAACGTGGGATTTGAGGACGACTGATAGAGCCCCCTGATACATAGTTAGACATCAAGTCACTGGAGACCCAGGTCCCGGAACAATCTAATCCAGATGTGGACTGCTGCCCATATCCCATGACCCAGCTTCAAGCCAATGGGGAAAGAAAGTGTTGAACAGAGTACAAAATGAAAGGCCTGTCTCTTGATCCAAAATAGCACTATTTCACCATAAGCTGTCCATAGTTGGGGAAGAGATAGGGGTGTGAAAAAATGTTTGTTGAACATGTAGGTGCCAAGCCCTGTGTCAGACACTTATGGCAGGTTTCAATGCTACCTGCCGTGTAACTTTCTGTTCTCAGCTGTCCAGTGGGATTTGTACTTCCTCTCCATTGTGGTTTGGAATATTCATGTAATATTCAGGCCAGTGAGTTGTGAGTAGAAGCAATGTGTGTCAGTTCAATGCTGGGGCATTGAAGTGCTAGTTTTAGACCCTCCAGAGCTTCCTCTCCCTCTACCATGGGGGCTGGCAACAGACAGGGGTTGTTCCGTCATTTGCCTGAGTCCTGGGGGACTATGGAGCAAAGTCCCCAGCCAACTGCGATGCATGTGAATTACACATCACGTAAGAGGATATCATAAAACTTGGTTGAGGGGTGCCTGGGTGGCTCACATAGTTAAGCATCTGCCTTGATCTCGGGTTATGATCCCAGGGTCCTGGCATCAAACCCCACATCATGAGGCTCCCTGCTCAGTGGGAAGCCTGGTTCTCCCTCTCCCCCACCTCCCCACTAATGCACACTCTCTGTCTCTCAAATAAATAAAATCTTCAAAAATAAATAAATAAAACTTGGTTTTTATAAACCACCAATATTTTGGGGTTGCTTATTACTGTAGCACAACCTAACTTTATGCTGACTGATGCAGTGTTTTATATTACCTAGTAACATAGTGAGAAAATGTGAGCTTTTGAGTTAAAAAGACTTGGCTTAACACTCAATGACCTTGAACAAATCCATAACTTCTCTGAGTCTCAGCTTCTTCATCTATAAAATAGTAGTGATGATTCCTATCTCATGATGTTATTAAGCTTGGAAATAGTATTTATAAAATACCTAGCACAGGATTTGGCGCAGAGTAGATGTTCAATTGTATATTGTTTTAATTTCCTTAATTCCTCAAAAGAGGCCTATGTGTAAACAGAGACCCCAGGAGTAGAAGAGAAAAGATAATTCATTATTGATGTTTCAAATGCCATGATATATTATGGAGAACACTGTGACTATGTGAAGTTGTCTGTGCCCACCCTCCCCTGAGCTGAGAGAAGCTCTAGAATGGAGAGGAAACCCCCAAGATACCATTTCCAATTTAGCCTTTCTGTTTTCAAAAGAAGGATGGATTTCACCTACAAAAGTGATTCTTGATCCTTTGGTGGGAATATGGCAGGGATGTAGGCTAGTATCACTGTTAGCTTCACTGAAGCTTGTTAGCCTACCAAGTAAGGTGCCAGACAAGGTCTTTCCCCAAAGGTCCAATGCTAAAACTAAAACTAAAAACTCTTGAGCTAAAAACTCTTCCTTTAAATAGGCTTATTAGTAGCATCATGCGCACTTCCCCAGCTCACCCAGGACCCAGGACCCAGGACGAATCAGAAGAGCGGAATGCAGAGGAACAGAGAAGGGGAGAACCTACAGGGGGCCAAGAAGGGAGATTAAGGGGCCGTTTGCCTCCTCCCGATCCCCACCAAGCCTGGCCTGATACAGCAGCAGGGGCATGGTCAGGGGAGGAGGTGGGGGAATCAACCATTCCCTCTCCATGCCGGTCACTCTGAAAACCAACCCGTTCCTGAGCCAAAACTTGCTAAAATTCCCACTTATATTTCACTCAGTGGACTATGATGCCTCCAAGCCCCGTTATCTCCAAGGTCTGCTCCCAGATCTCTTTTCCTTGAGATGTCACACCATGGCCACAAACTTGGTATTATGACCTGCGTAATGTTTTATATAACATAGTGACATAGTTACTACGGAGCCCCTTCTGAATCTGAGACGAAAGCTCCCTGGACATATTCACCTACACGGCATGCATTCAGGGCCCCAACGAAGACTTGATCACCCTGTCATCAGCAGTAGGTCAGACAGGAAGTAGTGGCAGATGCCCCACAGTCCTCGTTGAATGAAAAATAAAGGAATGCTCAGTTCCAACAAAGCACGACATGTTTGGGCAGCTTCCACACCTGCCAGCAATCTTCTCCTGACTTGTTCTGATTAACTTTTGACTTTTCCCATGAAGACCAAGGCCTTTTGAGAATTCCCACAGCCAGCGGAGCGACTGATCTCCAACACACGGGCGATTCTTCTAAATTAGAATGTATTAGATGCACGTGGACCTGTGCTCAGAGGATTATAGCATCAAAAGAATTTAAATAGGATTGTGAGATTGGGTCCTGGAGGGGCCAGCCAACCTCATTGTGGTCAAGATCTCAGATTGCACACTGATCCAAATTAAAATCTAGGAAATGGCTTCCGTGACCATGAGCGGTGACGACTTGGGAGCTCTGGCTCATGGGAGTCAAGTATAAAAATTCAGGAACTTTGTAGGCCACTTTTTAAACCATTGATAGTTTGAAATCTTTTATGGTAGGAGTATTCACCATACTTTCCTTCTTTCCTCCCTTCCTTTCTTCCTCCTTCCCTCTCTCTCTCTTTCTTTCTTTCTAGAGCTAGTTTACCAAGGTATGCATGGCTTTTTAAAAAAAGATTTTATTATCTATCAGAGGGAGAGAGAGAGCACAAGCAAACACAAGCCAGGGGAGTGGCAGGCAGAGCGAGAGGCAGGCCCCACGCTGAGTAAAGAGCCCTATGCGGGACTCAATCCCAGGATCCTGGGATCATGACCCAAGCTGAAAGCAGGCACCTAACCGCCTGAGCCCCCAGCATCCCGATATGCAAAATCGGCTTCTTGCAAAGCCATTTCTTTCACTGGAAAAGCAATGGGGCACCTTGGTGGTTCAGCTGGATGAGTGTCCGACTCTTGGTTTCAGCTCAGTTGTGATCTCAGGGTTGCGAGATCGAGCCCCACATCAGGCTCCACGCTCAGGGCAGAGTCTGCTTGAGACTCTTTCCTCTCACTCTGCCCCTCCCCCCATTCTCGCTCTCGTGCTTTCCCTCTCAAATAAGTAAATAAATCTTTTATAAAAATGCATAGTCATTGGAAAAGCTCTTGCAGGGATGGGATAAGGAAATCAGCTTTGCACATCGGAAGAACATAGCCCTCTAGAACCTATGAGCACTAAATGAGGATTCAAAAGAAATGGGGACTAAAAAAAAAAGTAATAATGATAAAAACTTTGACCAGATAGAGGGCTGTGGCTTCAGGCCCTCTGCTGAGACAGTAAATGGAAAAGCTTTGGCTGACGTGAAAACACTTACATGCAAATGTTGGGTTTTATAAAGTTGCAGGAGTCTGCAGAAGTGCTGTGGAAAGCCTTCCAGAATTCTCAGTGGAGCAGTGGTCTTTCATGACCATGGATTGCAAGGAGCTGTCTTCAGCTGCCAAGTCTTGCAGAGAGGCACTGACACCTGGGACTCGCCTGATGGACCCAGGCTGTGGGGGCTGCGCCAGGAGGACACAGAGCTTTGAAGCATCTATGGTCAGACTGCATTGTGTCCCCTCAAAATTCCCTCAGTGGGTGCGCCAACCCCTGACTCTTTGGAGATAAGGCCTTTAAGAGGGTAAAGTGAAATAAGGTCATAAGGGTGGGGCCCTGATCCAACAGGACGGGTGTCCTCACAAGAAGTGAGAGAGACACCAGGGGTGTGCACACCCGGAGGAAAGGCCATGTGAGGACACAGCGAGTAGGCGGCCATCCACACTTCTCACCAGACGTTGACCCTGCTGGCACCTTGGGCTTAGACTTCCAGCGTCCAGAGCTGTGAGAGCTGTGAGAACATGAATTTCTGTTATATAAGCCACCCAGCCTATGGTGTTCTGTTACAGGAGGCCTAGCCAACTAGAACAATCCACAATGCACATCCCTTGTTTTCTGGTTTTATCTGCTTATTGGTCAATTTTGCAGTGTAAGACCCCTTTCCATAATTCTTCAGATTCTCTTAACCCTGCCTGAGATTCTCAATGGTCCCAGTGACCCAACTGTGATGCCAAAGGGTAGAACCCCTGAGGCTGAGTCAGAACATGGGCAGATTACCATAGCGGGGAGACCGAGGTTGAACATGGGAAAACCCTGCTCTGTCAGCCTCTAGCTGTAGGATTGCGGGCAAACTTTCATCCCCTCTGTGTCGCGGTGTCTTCATCTGTCAAATGGGGGCAAAAATACATCTTCCCTTACATGATTATAGTCAGGAGAAAACAAGATAACGGAACAGTGAGCCCACAGCATAATGCTCTGGGAGCCCTCTTTCCTAAGGCCCAGGCAGGCTAGGGTGCAGCCTGGAGGGGAGCCGGGTCTCCTGTGGTGGTGGGAAGGCTTAGCTCCCCTGGTGCTTTCCTTTTTGTCTAATCTGGGGTGTGACCTAAGTATGTACATGGGGATGTACATGGGAGGGTAGCCTCTTTCCTCTCCGGGTGACCTGCACTGTGGAGGAGTGTGTTATCTGGCTGGGACCGCCCCTCTTGACACCAAGGCCTGCCCCCGTTGACTTCTCTCTCCTGATTGTTCCCAAACAGGACTAGAACTTCCTCCTCCGGAGAACACTGTGTATCTTAATAAATTAGATAATGAAGCAAAGGTTTCACAGAGAGCCTGGTTCTCAGCAAGCACTCAATAAACATTAATGATATCTATCTACTCACCTCCCAGAAGCCGTTTTCACATCACCCCTCAGAGCAGCTGTGGCCACAGGACTGAAGAGTAATTTAGACCTTTTGATAAGAATCTCACTGAGTGACTTTACTAGTCAACTTGGTTCAGCTTGCCTTCCTTCCTTCCTTCCTTCCTTTCTCTTTCTTTTCCTTTCTTTTTAAGATTTATTTATTTAGGGGCGCTGGGGTGGCTCAGTCGTTGAGGGTCTGCCTTCAGCTCAGGGGTGATCCCAGGGTCCTGAGATCGAGCCCCACCTCAGGCTCCTTGCTCAGTCGGAAACCTGCTTCTCTCTCTGTCAAATAAATAAACAAAATCTTTTTTAAAAAAAGATTTATTCAGGGGCGCCTGGGTGGCTCAGTCGTTAAGCGTCTGCCTTCGGCTCAGGTCATGATCCCAGGGTCCTGGGATCGAGCCCCATGTCCGGCTCACTGCTCTGCAGGGAGCCTGCTTCTCCGTCTCCCACTCCCTCTGCTGTGTTCCCTCTCTCGCTGTGTCTCTCTCTGTCAAATAAATAAAAAATAAAATCTTTAAAAAAAAAAAAAGATTTATTCAGGGGCGCCTGGGTGGCTCAGTGGGTTAAAGCCTCTGCCTTCAGCTCAGGTCGTAATCCTAGGGTCCTGGGATCGAGCCCGGCATCGGGGTCCCTCAGCGGGGAGCCTGTTTGCCCCTCTCTCTCTGCCTGCCTCTCTGCCTACTTGTGATCTCTGTCTGTCAAATAAGTAAATAAAATCTTTTAAAAAAAAGATTTATTCATTTATTTGAGAGAGAGAGTGAGAACTTTTGGGAGCAGGGGTAGGGGCAGAGAGAGAGAGGGAGAATCCTAAGCAGACTCCTGCTGAGTGCGGAGCCCCAGGCGGACTAGACCCCAGAACGCTGAGACCACGACCTGTGCCAAAATCAAGAGTCGGATGCTCAACTGACTGAGCCACTCAGGCACCCCTGTTTTCAGCTTCTCTAAGGGGAATTATGGAAAGGTGCAAAATTGAGCAGTAAGCAGACAAAAACAGAAAACAAGCAATCTGTGTTGTAGACTATGTAGATTCTGTTCATGCCAGAGGCTTCTCCAAGCCTTCCCAAAACATCTGGGATTATACAGGCAGAGACCGCCCCCCCCCACTCCACCCCCACCCCCCGCCAAAATGACCCCAGTCATCAGGCTGTAGTAAAGCCCAGCAGCTGTCCTTCCTGACATCCTGATCTTCCTCACCACGCCAGCTCTCGGACAACTCAGCTTTGTGGCTTTACTGACCTCCAACGGGCTCGCCACAGGGCTCTCAGGTCCTTCCCCGTGAGACTTGTGACCTGGGAGGGAATAGAAAACAAAGTGTGCCCTGATCAGGACACGAGAAGTAGGTTTGCAGCAGGAACCGGCTCCCCTGACTGGCAGTCTGGACCCAGGGGTGTTTGCCTCACTGAGTCAGACTCGATGAGCTGCCACTTTTGGGCCCTGTTGCCTCGTGTCTGACTCCCTGGGTCAGACTGAAAAATGCCTGTAAGCACTCTTCTGTTTTCGCGTCCCCAGGATCACGCTGAGTGCACGGGGATGCTCAGATAGAATTCACTTTTTGTTCTGTGTCACCTTCCAGTTACAAGTACTTTAAAAGCATGTTCTGGGATGGCCTGCTTTGTGCCTACGGAAGAGTGGGCTTTGCAGAGTCAGACGACGTGACGGGTCAGTTTACAATCTAACCTTCTCAGGGACCTGGTTGCCGAGGGACCTCTCGAGGGAGGTTAGAGATAATGAACTCAACAAAGAGCTGAGACTGAGAAAGGAACTCAGGTAAGGAAAATCTTCCTGCTGATTCAGAAAAAGGCAGTCTCAAGGGTCGAATATTCTGGAAATAACACACACCTTACTATAGTTCTCTCTCTCTCTCTCTCTCTCTCTCTCCTTCTCTGCAGATCACAAGGAAACAGGGCTAAGACACAAACAAAAACCCAGGAAACGAAAGCCTTCTTCTGAGAAGTTATAAGAGGTTGGGAGAGGTCCTTAATTAAACATCGGAGATCAAGGCAGGAGAAAAGCTCCTAACCAGGACTCTTGACAGATCCGATCAGATTTGGCACACAGCTAAGAGAGTTAAAAGATTTGGGGTCGATGAATTCTCCCCAAGCCTAAGGCCGACCAGGATTACACTAAACAAAGGACAGCGGTCTTGATAACGAAGATGCCGGTTTACGCTTTGGTGCTCGTGTTTCTTTGGATCTAATTCCAACTGCAAATCCTATTTTACAATAATATATTTTCTTCTTTGTTCTTCGTTATTTTAACAAAAAGCTCTATTTTAATTTATTGAGAGAACACCAATGCCGCTAGAAAAACACATTTCAGGGGTGCCTGGGTGGCTCAGCTGGTTAAGCCTCTGCCTTCGTCCCAAGTCATGATCCCAGGATCCTGGGATCGAGCCCCGCATCGGGCTCCCTGCTCAGTGGGGAATCTCCTTCTCCCTCTGCCTCTCCCCCGATTCATGCCCTATTTCATTCTCTCTTTCTCAAATAATAGATAAAATCTTTTTTTTTAAAAGATTTATTTATGTATTTACTTGACAGACAGAGATCACAAGCAGGCAGAGAGGCAGGCAGAGAGAGAGGGGGAAGCAGGTTCCCCGCCAAGCAGAGAGCCCGATGTGGGGCTCGATCCCAGGACACTGGGATCATGACCTGAGCCGAAGGCAGAGGCTTTAACCCACTGAGCCACCCAGGCACCCCAGATAAAATCTTTTTAAAAAGAAAAAGAAAAAGAATGCTTTCAGGGAACCAAGCAATTCCAGCCCCGCTAACGGGTGGCAGTTTGTTTTACGCACAGGCAAGGAACTTCAGAGGACCCAGATGATCCATGAGGTATGAGCGACATGAACCCACAGAGTTCTGGTAAATGCCATATGCTTGACCAAGACTTATTAAGAAACCATACCCTGGAAGGGACTAGATTTAAATGCCTGAAATTACTGAGAGCCAATGTTCTAGGGATGAGTGAACGAACAGTGAGGGGGATCAGACACAGCGCTACTCTGGGGCAATGTTCCTGAGCCTTGAGAAAAAACAGGAGTAAATGGTCCAGGCCATGTGGCCCGAGGGAGGCCCAGGGCTTCTGGCAGACCCTGCTCCTCGGGCTCCGTCTGTTTAGATGGAAGGGATGACGGGAAGGTTCCCTTGAATCCTCACCTACACAAAGCCCTATACCTTCTGCAGAAGGCAGAGATGCTCCGTGCCAAGTGATGTCAGACACCTTGGAGCGAGATGCTCGGGGAGCTGGGATATCCTGGGGCAACTCCTCCGGTTCCGAGATGTGGAAGAGGAAACATTGGGGGGTCCCGACAAAGAGATCGCAAAGTATCCTGTGTCAGAAACACGGATTTCTCGCCAAATACCCATGTGCTCCCCCACATGGCTAGCCGTCTTTTCTGCAAGGGGCCGTGTGGCTGAGAGCAGACGTGACAGGTGTTGTTTCTGGACTGAAGCCTGGCGGAGCGGCCTCTGACACACCAGCTCTCGCTTTCTCCCCTCGGTGGCTGCAGAGGCCGCACGCTGGGACGTGGAGTAGAGCTCCTCCACCAGCCTGCGTCACACCACCACAAGCCTGGGAGTTGCTGCGGGGTCGCCCCTCCTGGTCTACACGTCCCACACGCCTGATTCCTGTATCAGTCCCAGCAGTCAGACTAGGAGGCAGCAGAACCCCTACCAATGACTCTGACAGGACCTTGACGAAATCGCTCTTCTTTTCCGGGCATCATTTCCTCACGTGGAAACTTAGAGTTGGGTAAGCTGACATTTCTGCTCTGTCCTTCTCTACTTGTGTATTTTTGAAAATGTCAGTCTAATACTGACTGGAAAGGTACTAGGTACCAGTACTATTATCTGTCTTTCCCTATCAATCTACCTACCTCTCTGCCTCTCCATCCCTCCAGCTATCTAGCGATCCATCCACCCTCGCATGGGACTCCTATATCATTATAAAGGGGCTGGGACAGTTGGAATGGTGTTGGCACTCAGCAGTTTGCCTCCCCTTCTCTACAGCCCTGGGACCCCAGCTATCTGTTGCTATGATTGTTAATTTCACGTGTCACCCAGGCTGGGCCAAGGTGCCCAGATAGTTGGTCACACCTTATTCAGGGTGGGGCAGGGGGTTCTAACAGAGTGTTTTTGGATGAGATTAACATTTAAATCAGCAAACTTTGAGAAGAAGAGATTGCCCACTGTAATGTAGGTGGGCCTCATCTAATCAGTCGAAGGCCTGGGTGGCACAAAAAGACCAACCATCCCGCAAGTAAGAAAGATTTTTCCCAGCGGACAGCCTTCAGACTCCAACTGGAACATCTGCCCTTCCGGGCCTCCAGCCTGCCATCTGTCCTGCAGATTCTGAGCTTGTCGGCCTCCATAACCACATGAGCCAATTCCTTATTATATGATCCTTTTGGTTGTGTTTCTCTGGAAAGCCCTGATGAATACACTTGCTCAGGGAAAAGTAGAGGGGTCCCTGGGCCTGAATGTGGAGAAAGGAAGGGAGCCAAGCCAGGGACATCTCAAAGGGACCAGGAGCCCAGATCTATTTTCCAAAACATTATCTCCTCCCCACCCCACACATATCTTTTAGCAACCAATGTGTTAGTGGCTTGGGGTTTTAGGGCAAAGCTGCCCGAAGCCTGCTTGTCACAGGTCACAGCCACTTTCTCTCTGTGGGCTCTGCCAGAAGGGAAGGACTGTTCTTGGGCTGGAAAGCAGGGACTTGGGTGGTGTGGGGACATGGTGAGCTGTTAACCAGTCTGGCCTCAGAATCAGGAATGACAAGGTCTGCCTCCCCTGCACCCTAGGGTGCCAGGAGGATGAGCAGAGAACAAAGGATGTGAAGTGCTGGGTGAATGGTGCAGTGTAAGTATGGGGTGCTGTCACCCCAGAGCCACTCATTTCACAAGTCCACTTTCTGCCCAGAGCTGTGCTGGGGACAGAAAGCCAGTGATGAAAGCGGCAATCTGTTCTCAAGGAGCTCTCCGGGCAGGGGGTGAGACAGACCCACAGACGGGAGTCTAACAGGGTGTGATGGGTGTTATAACAGAGGCGTGTCCTGGGTGAGATGCTCCTAGTCTAAGGAAAGGGATTCCTTCCTCATCCCAGAGCGGTGGAGGAGGGCTTCCTGGAGGAGGCGACCTTCCTGAAGGACGTGCAGAATTTAACCAGACGAGGAAAAAGGGAGCGGGTGTTCCAGGCAGAGGGACCTGTAGGAGCAAAGGCATCGAGGCGTGAGAGAGTTGACACATTGGCAGTTATGGTCCCAGCCCCCAGCAGCCAAGTTTTGGGCCAGAAACAGGCGGAACAGAGGACAAGTGTTGTGTTGGTTGTGTTTCTCTGGAAAGCCCTGATGAGGCAGGTGGAGTCTGCTTCCCGGTCTCATGAGGACGAAACCCTAGCATCCCACTGTCAGTGATCCTCTCTGCTGACACTGGCTAGGACCAAGAAACCGCTGGCCTTCCTCACAGCCACGGTGAGATCTCATGGTGGGATCTCATGGAAACCTCCCCTGCGCGTCCAGTGTAAGAACACACACACACACGACGCTCAGAGACAGCAAAACATGCTCAGAGACACACATGGGTGCAGAAATGGAGGATCCTGACCTAAATTTCCTACCATATATACAAAAGGGTGCACACTCACAAACACACACTAAAAATATTTAGCAAGGTCCTGCTCAGAATTTGCCAATACAAAAAAGTGCTGTCACAGCCCCTGCCCCTCAGAATAGCCCTTCCCTCCCCACTGCACCCCCCGCCCCCTCAGCCAGTCAGCGATCCCTGCATCCCATGGACTCCACTGCCCCACGGCCCCCTCTGGGGACGGTTCTGCCGGATGACCGGCAAAGCGAACGGTAGCAGCTGGAGAAGAGTCAGCCGCAGCTCTGCAGGGCCTTGCCACCCCCTCAACTCCCCATTTTTTCTTTTTTCTTTTTGGAGAATACTTAGCAGTAAAGGCTAATTTATGAAGTCCCTAAAGATTTGAACTTTCCTCAGAGTTGGCTGCAGCTTCTAGTGGGTTAGAGTCACACTGGAGTGGAGCAGAAGGCAGGAGCCACGCTGGGGAAGGCGGGGAGGGGAGAACCACAGCCGGGAAGCCACACCAGCCCAGGGTCCCCCAACCGCCTTCCTCCCCAGCAGGGAGCTGAGAGTCACCCAGACCATGTTGGGGTTGGGGGTGGGGGTGGGGAAGAGTGACCCAGGGCACAGAATGAGTCCAGAAAGACAGAGGGGCCTGGGGATCTGTGGTTCCTGCGACCACCCATCACGACTAACACCTTAGACAAATCCAAAAACCCCAAGCGTGTCCACCCTGCTCCCACC
The DNA here is from genome assembly GCF_963455335.1 of Martes martes. Lineage (NCBI taxonomy): Eukaryota > Metazoa > Chordata > Mammalia > Carnivora > Mustelidae > Martes > Martes martes. The sequence continues at coordinate 84,973,486 of NC_137899.1, forward strand.
CGTTGTAACATCAAATACATTTTAAAACCATTTCTCAGATTTTCACAGGTCTGGGATGCCCACCCTGGGGTCTGACACATCCTTTCCCCATCAGGCACCCCCGGAGGGCAAAGCAGAGATCTTCAGGGCAGATAAAAAAATTAAACAAAAAAAAAAAAGAGGCTTAATTCTCCTTGTAGAGAAAATGGACGAGTCTTCCCCACTCCCACCCCTTTCCTTTGTCTTAGAACATTTACTTAAGAAAATTTGTGATTAGAAATGCTTTCTCCGTCTCTCTGAAATGTATGTAAATCTTTTCAAAAGCTATAGAAGCTTCTTGCCAGCTTTATGACCCAGGCCTGCCTTTCTCAAGGACCCAGGAACCATTTCTTTGAAATACAATCATCTGGACAGACAGCCCCCCCACCTCCTAGTTTCTGTGGGAAGGTGGGACCCTAACTTCGGCTTCAAGTTGCAAAACTAGCTCCTGTCATAAAGAGATGAGAAGTTTATTTTTCTTTGAATAAAAACAATTAGCAGACACAGATGGCCAACCCCCAAACCAGGGGAATCCAGGATGAGCGGTGCGTGACAAATGGTGCTGTGATGTTTTCTTACCTGATGGGTTGTAGCTGTTTCTATAAAAGGGAACTGTCTCCCTCTGTCTTTGCAATCTTTTAGCAGATTGGCTCTGATGTGCAACCTAATCGGGTTTAATGCTGATTGAATAAGAAAATTGGTTTTCTTTCTCTTCTACGTTTGTGGAGAGGTTGATTGAGTTGGGAGGAGATTTTGTCCCGTGTTTTTCTTAAAGAGAGTTCAGGGCAAGGCCCAGCTTGGGCCCATCAGGAGGAGGGAGTCACCTGGAGGCTCAAGTCCTCGGCAGCTGGCCCCAGTCCTCCAGCCTGAAGCCTGCCCTCCTTCCCGGGCTCTTTGCCCTGGGTGCGCCTAGCTCCCTTTCATGCATTGACTGGTAATCTTCTTTTGTCCCCCCCACCCCCAGAATCACAATCCTATTCAGCAGTTCTCTCCCTGCTTTGCATACAAAGCCCGCACACAATAGATCCAAGGAGGCTGAAGATCCCGTTCCTCTCTTTCTGCCGAGTTCCTTTTGTTTCCACAGTGAACCCCATTCATCTGGACCTCATTCATGACACATTTTTTTAATCACTTTTCTATGCCAAGACTCAAGTGCATGTTGCTTTTTCTGTGAAGAAAGATTATGTCAAGTAAATTTGTCAACAATTTTGCGGGGAAGCATTTAATTGACTGGAGAGTTAAGACTTTTCCTGAGCATTGAATGATGTCTTTGCACACTGGATTGTGGGATGTTGATCCTTTTGTCCTTTGTCCTTCCTACCCGAAGCTGGCCAGGAATCCTATGAAGGGTAGATGTCCTCACCTGGTGTCCGCCCTGGTCAGTGGGGCTCCTTGGTTGCTGAGGGCATGGCCCTGGAGAGGCCATTTGGCTCAAGCTTCTGGACTAATTCTCAACACTGGCTGCCCTTTTCTCTACTGCCTTCGGAGCTTTAAAAATACATCTGCTTAATGCATATATCCTACCCCAGAGTTCCTGCCTTCAGTGATCTGTGCTGGTGCCCCCAGCAGTCATCAGTCTTAAATAGCTCCTGAGGGGTTCTGAGGTGAGAGGGGTGGGGACCTCTGTCTCTTCTGTCCGGGCTCTCCCTGGGAGCAAAGAGGCCCTGGGGTGAGGGCTGAGAGGCCGCATGGCACGCAAGAGTCAGGCTGTTTCCACCAGGCTGTTCATTAAAGCTCCTTGGGAGCTTTTAAAAAGTACTAATGGTCAGCACCAAGCCTAGCGATTCTGATTTTATTAGGTTCAGTTGTGATCTGGGCACCAGGAGCCAATGATACACAGCTGGGGCGAGAACCACCTGCGCAGGGGAACGAACCCTAACTACTCAGTCAGACTGACTGGGACTGGAATTGAGGCTCTGCTGGGTGACTTTGAGCAAGTTAATTAACCTCTCTGAGCCTTGACTTTCTCATTTTCAACATTGGAACATCGGCACAGCTTGGATTAAGTATCTCAGTATCTCAGTAACTCTCCCTCTTGCAGATTTACGATCAGTAATTAACTGTACTACCAATACAAATTCAGTTTTTATTAGTAAAAAGGCACTGGTTTTTGAGATGAGGAAGAGAGGATGCCAGGGCCTCCTGTCCTCACAGTCTTTGGGAAGGCCATGACAGTGGATCCTTATCTCAAAAACCCCATTTCATGGGGCGTCTGGGTGGCTCAGTGGGTTGAGACCTCTGCCTTCGGCTCAGGTCATGATCCCAGGGTTCTGGGATTGAGTCCCGCATCGGGCTCTCTGCTCAGCGGGGAGCCTGCTTCCTCCTCCTCTCTCTGCCTGCCTCTCTGCCTACTTGTGATCTCTGTCGAATAAACAAATAGAATCTTAAAAAAAAAAAAAGTCATTTCATGGTGTTGGCACTTTTGAATCAAATTTCAGTTCATTAAACCCTCCCTGTAATTCACCAGGGAACTCTTTGCGCCTATTTAAAGTCCTGTGTGCTTGATCTTATTGTAAAGGAAGGAATTCTTTTCTATCAGAAATAATCATATTTGTCTCCCAGAATAAATATGAAACAGCTTGCCTCAGGAAATGAGACTCAAACTTAAGATCCGATCATGTGGATTTCACCCAATTTGTGTGCCTTTGGCCAATGCCCCTCACCTCTTCCAGCCCCCGTTTGCTCAAATAAATTTTAGATGGAGAACCTGAAAGCTGGGGTTGAAAATGCTGCAACTCCTAGGAAGGGTGCGCGCTTGGCGCAGCTCGCGCCCGACGCCAGCGTGTCCACGTCAGCAGGCAGAAGGGTGCGGCTGGCAGCGCTGCCGGAATGCAGACCGCCTCTGCCTCCTAAGGGCACCCTGAACTTGCTATTGGGACTGTGCTCTGCCAGGTGTAGAGGAGGATGAAGATAAAGTAGATGTGCATTCTGCCTGCCTACCCTCAAACAGATTGTGGTTTGGAAGCTCAAATAAGTCACGCACATAAGTGACTCTCACGCAGGGGGCAAGCCGGCCAGCTGGGGTCAAGGCAGGTGCGCTCGTGGAGGTCGTATTTTTAACTGTGCTTAGGGAAGGAGTGGAGTGGAGGTCATGGGGCCGGAAGTGTCTTCCTCCATGTGAGCGAAGAGGGTATAAAGAGAATCGTTGGGAAATAGAAGGGAAAGGCGGGCAGGCAGTTCTTGGGGGTGTTCCTACAGGTGAAACCGCGGTTGAAAGGTGTGCATATCTTAAGGCCTTTGGGACACATGGCTCAAGCAGCCCCCACAAAAGATGCTCTAATGTACCCTGCTGGCAGTAAGGTGGGTGCCGGCAGCCTCGACCTTGACCTAAAAATGCAGGACAAGCAGGTACAGAGGCTGTGAGTTGGGGTGGAGTTTGTCCCCTCTGTTCAACAAATCCTTCCCAGCCCCAGGGCTGGGTGTGGACTTGTAGAGGGGGACAGACACTTCCCTGCCCTTGGTGAGCTCCGTCTGGTGGGACAGACAGCTGCGGTCTAGAGACATGAGCAAAACTGGGGCTCCCTTGAAAGCTACAAGCAGGTTTCTGAGCTGGAAAGTCTGTCCCTCCTGAGTCCTTTCCTCCTTGAGGCGCCGCCCTCTCCTCCACGGAGCCCTCAGATTCCACCAATTGTCTTCAGCTTACCTGGCTCTCAAGGGACAACGATGTTTTTTGGTTACACATCAGCTGACACAACTTTCTGCCACATCCCTGTTCCAGCCACATTCCTTCAGCCATGGGGGATTTTCAAAGGTGCTTGGTGGTTATCTCCCTAGCTCCCTGCAAATGGTATAGCCAGGTCTTCTCAGGTCCACAGGTAGGAAATCCACCACGGGGGTGGGGGTCTCATCTGGGGAGCCTCACAGTGAGCATCCAAGGCCTTAAATTAGGCATACCTGTTAGCCCTGCCTTTCGGAATCATCCTAAGGAAGAAAGCGTGAATATGTGATAGATTTATCTACAAGATTATGCACGAGAACATTGTTTATGAGACAGAAAAAAATAATCAAAAAGGATCTAAATTTTCAACCATAAGAGATAGGTTAAATAATTTATGGCATAGTTGCACAATGCTAGCATTATAAATTACATCCGGGAGGGATGCTTACCGCCATGAAAAGAACGTCGAAGACAATTGAAGACATCACATTGCAAAACAATATGCACTGGTGGATCCTATTTATGAGAGGAAAAAAGTATATATTCACGTATAGCAAGACACAAGAAAGGGGGAAGTTATGCCTAAAAAATAGAAAACGTTGGTGACTTCAGGATAGGGGAATTAGAAGGAATTTAAAATATCATCTCTGGATGTCCTCTACAAGACACGTTCGTTACTTGTATAATCTGGGTGAAAGATACTCCATTTTTTAAAGTGTAATAAAGTGACATCTCCCTGGGCACAGCACAAGGCATGCCCAGGCAGGGGCTGGGTGCTAGGGAGCCACATTTCTGGGAGCGGGCCTAGCCCAGGAGTTCCCGGATACTAGACCATGCTGCTTAGCTACGCACCAACCCTACTCACAAGATGTCCTCCAGAAAGGCGCTTCACAGCCTGGCCTCAGCCTTGGGCACGCAGATCTTCCCACTCATCAGCCTCACTACAGGCCACGATGGAACAAACAAGGACTCAGGCCCGAGAGTCACATAAAGGCAGAATGGATGGATTTTTCTGGTCACTGTGGTCCATTCAGCTGAGCAGGTCCACTTGAACTCCTTCCCTCACTGACTGCTCAGCCCATACAAACCCAATGCCTTCTCCAGGAAGCCTTCCAGACTGATTCCACCATGCGGTGTGCTATGAATGTCCCTGCTCTCAGTAGGAAGTCCCATTTGTGGAGTGGTTACGGAGTGCTTTCTCCGAATGAACACAAGCCCCCCTTGCAGTAACCCTCTGAGCTGGCCCTATGATGCTCTCATCACAGATGAGGAAGCAGAGGCAGACGGAGGGTGAGTATCTTACCCCAAAGCTCATGCTAATAAATGGCAGAGTCAGGATTCAACCCCAGGCAGTGTGGCCTTAAGGCTGGCCTTCAGAGACACCGAGCCATGCAGGCCCTCTGAGACCATCGATGTCGCCAGTCATGTTTCCATGGTGATTTTGAATTGTTCCCAGACCGTTCCTGGAAGACTGAATTCTTGAAGGATCCCAAAGGAGGAGCTGCACACCAGGCGTGTTTGCTACTCTAACTGCAGGAGAAGCGGGTGTGTCCTCCTGAGCTGGTCCCTAGCTGCTAGAGACATGTCCACAGACAGTTCTGTAAGGAGCCTGGTAAAACCCCTCCTTTGGGGACAGACCCTGCGCCCGAGACTCTGGAAGCCGCAGGATGCATCGGGGCTCAGGCTTCTGGTAGGACCGAAGGCTTCTTGCTGTCTGTCCGCAGCATCTCCCCCAACGCCTGTTCAGTCCCCAGGTTTCTGGGAAGGGTCCAGCTCTACCCAGGATCGTGGCCCGAATCCTTCCACTCCAGCTGCGAGGAGAGATTCAGTGAGGGAAAGAGTGTGCAGCCCGGAGCGTGAGCCTGCTGGAGGCGACCTCTTGGCTGTCCTTTCTTTTCAGAGTTTCCAGGCTGGCTTCCAACCCAGGATGGAAGAGGCTGTTACCAAGTCTGGGCAAATCAGCACAACCATATTAACAGAGGTTATCTCAGCGTGGGGGGATTAGGGATGGCTTTATTTTTTTCTTTTTTCGTGGCTTTGCTTTTTAGCATTTTCTAATTTTCTGCAATGAACATGATTATTTGGGCAATTAAATAATTAAAGGCAGGGGACGGTGGCGGTACTGTTCTTGCTGACTTCTTCCCAGGGCTCTTCCTCCAACCTTCTGGAGACTGCTGAGCTCTGGGGTACCCTCTACTTTGTGGGGCTTCCTCCGAGCACCTCCTCATCTTTACCCTGGCAACCCCACTTCTTTCACACCCCTTTACTGCACACGACCGTACTGGAACTGTACAGATCACACAGCATGTCACTGTTCTGAGCCTGCTGCTCTCCACAACCCCGACGCCACGAGAAGTCGTCTTTCCTGTCTTTGAAGAGGATGCCTGGAACCACGTCTCCATCCTTGGCCCCTCACATGGACTTCATCCCCCAGTTCATGGTCGGACATCTGCAACGGGATGTTCCAAACAGTCACGGTCACAAGCATCGTGGCCCCAGCCTACTGTCTCCCCTCCACGCCCGGGCACCTCCCAATTTCCTCATCTCTGACAGCAGCACGGTCAATGGTAGGCTTACGGAATCATGGCTGCTTTCCCCTCCTAGGGTTGGTCCTTCAGTGAACAGGGAGGGCTGGTGTTCTGGTCTTCAAAATGTCTCTTGGGTCTCCCCGCGCCCCTCACTCACGCTGTGCAACTGTTGCAGGGGTCCACAGTAAATCTTACTCATTTTTTTGTCTCCAGGATCTAGCACAGGGCCCAGTCCATGTATGCTCTCCGTGTATGCTTCCTAGTTGAATGAATAAATGAACAAATGGGCCAAAAAAAAAAAAGGATCTTTTATAATTTCTCTCCTGGATTTTAGTTTTTTCCTTGCAGTCCTTCCCATATTTCTCTGCCAGTTGAATCTCCCCAAATGGTGACTTGGTCCTGGGAATTCTTCACATGGTGCCTTTAATGGCTCCCACTCTCTATCAAGGTCTTTCAAAAGCCAGCCCCTCTTTACCTTCCTTTGTAAAGGATTTGATCTCTCTCTCTCCCTGAGTCTCTCCTCTAGCTGACCTGACCCTTCAGATGGGATCCCACGGAAGGTGGCAGACCTCATGGTGGGCTGTCTGTCTACCTGGGACACAGTCTGGTTCCCTGACCCTGCTCCACTTCACCCCAACCCGTAAGAGGTATGTTTTCACAAAGTCACTGTTGTTCGGAGGTTGGATAATCCATGGGTATTTATTGAGGGCCCACCATGAGCCCACTGCTAAAAACTAGGGAGACAAACATTTGCTCAGTCTTGGAACTCATGGAACTTACGTTCTCATGATGCAGACAGAAATATAGACAAATTCATGATTAACTGATTGATTGATTGATTGATTATACTTTTTGATTGGTTCTATATAGACATAAGCAGGGTCCTCTGACATGATAGCAGGGGGAGCGTCAGTCATCGGCAGAAATAACGTAGAGCACTCATGCACCTAGAGGCACTTATGGAGCACCTTCTACACATCAGGTCCTGTGTCGGGGCTGGGAATAACGAGGTGAATAAGATATGGTCTTTGCCCTTGGGGAGCTCACCTGTAAGGGGCCCACGTACATACTAAAAGACCTAATCCAGTCCACCCTCCATACATATATATTTAACATTAATTTTATTTCAAAAACCTATTATTTGGCTCAAGTATCCGGTTGCTTTTTTAGTTCAATTTATAGGCCTGCTGAGACAACTCCTCAGTGTAGTTGGAAAGGCCTATTTCATACGAGTGACGCTTGTTATGGTCACCTCAAGTCAGAACCGAGATTTAACCATTGTCTGCCTTTCTTCTCCCCGGACAGGGGACCACCAGTGGCTCCTGCAAAGCACAGGGCTCTGTGAGGCCACCTCCAGACCTCAACGCACCCTTGTCAGCCTGCAGCTCAGGGCTGACGTCAGTGCGGAACCCCAGGGGCCGCATTGACTGACAGCTGTGGCATCCAATGACACCACACGCCGGGCCAGTTCTTTGACCTTTCTGAAGCTCAGGCTCCCCGCTGTAACATGGGAATGAGACCTGCCTACCTCTTTCTGGGGGTCACTGTCAAAATCAAATGAGATCATGCAAGTGCTTTGGAAAAGAAAAAGCAATATTCAAATATAAAGTGCTAGATTACCTGTTTTTGTTTTTGTTTTTTTTTATTGTCAGGGCTGAAACAAAAAGGATTTTTAAGTTTTACTATTTAATAATAAGTCTATCAGAAGCTCGATAACACACCGTAGCTGAATACAGTAAGCACTGTTTGTTGTGTACCCAAGAGCCATTTCTCCTCTCCTTCCAAGCTCAAGGAATCCTGCTTCTTTCAGGTAAGGCCAGAGCTTTCCTTCACCCACCTTGATCTGCCCCAGCCCCAGGGGGAGACTTATGATTGGTCTAGATCAGTCATGGCAATCACATTCTACTTTGCCAGTGATTGGTCTAGGGGTGGGCGTAAGTCCCAGTTCTGGTCAATGAGAAATAAGGGAAAATGTGACTTCCCTGCCCCAACTTGAAACAGAATTTCAAGAAAAGAAAACCTTTTGCCTCTGTCTTACTGGGCAATCATGTGAGGACATGATGCCCGAATGAGTAGGATAGATCTTGCAACTGTGGAGCAATAAGCATAAGGACACAATGGAAGAACAGAAGATCAGAAAGAGGAGGATTCTTCTCCTCCTCCCCCTCCCCCACCCCTCCCCTTCCTCTCCCCTGCCCCTCCTCCTCTCCTCCCCCTCTCCTTCCTCTTCCTCCCCCTCCCCTTCCCCTCCTCCCCATCCCTTCCCCCTCCTCCTCCTTTTTCTCCCCCTCCTCTACCTTCTCCTCCTCTTCCTCCTCCTCCTTCTTCTCCTTCTCCTTCGAGTTTTGTATCTGAATTTGATTATAGAGTCAAACAGACAAAGCACAGTCAGATGAGTAGCCAGAACATTTACGTGTGAAAAATTGTATCTGAACCAACAAAATCTGTTCATACATACATCCGTGTGCCTTTGTTCCAGGCATGTTTAGAAGGAGTAGGATCCTTGATGATGCCACTGAGCTCTTCTGCACCTGCCCGCCTCCAGGCTTCTGGTTATAAGAGATAACTAAATGCTGCTAATGCTGAAGTCCCTGTTACTTGCCGCCATTTGCATATGTAAATTGGTGCAATCTCTACGGATGTACTTGGTAATATATTTCTATTTGAATGTACATACCCTTTGACTCAATTCTTCCATGGAATTATCAGAATCTGTCCCACAGATAAACTCACACACAGGTAAGTATACTTATATCACTGTATGCATTCATACTGAAATGGAATTACATTAAATATTGATTAATTTAATTAAATAGATTAATTCAAACGTCATGTATGCAATGATATGGTTAGATTAATGACTGTGCATCCATAAAATGAAACATATGATTTTAAAAAGATTGGCACACTATGTATACTGTTAAGAAATTACATTCAAGATCATTAAGATATATATACACTGGTAAGAAGTGATATTCTGGATATAGTTAATGGGAAAAGTCAGATTAATAGTGGTTAAAACTGGATGATGGATACATGGGGATTTGTTAGGTCATGTTTTCTTGTAAATGTATTATGGAGATTTGAAATTCACCAAAATTAAAAAATTTCAAGACAAGGGGTAGGAAGAGTATTATGTTTACTATGACATCATTTGTGTGGGTTGTTTTTTTTTTTAAGCAATAGAGAGAAAAAGGATAGAACATGAATATCCACGGAAAGACACAGCAGAATTTGGTAACAACAGTTGCTACTAGGAAAAGAGGGAGGACTGGGAAGAGACTGAGTTTGCATGTCTCTTTGTCCCCTTTGAATAAAAAAAAATAAAGTAAGATTTTATTATATAGTATTTTATTAAAAATAAAATAACATAAATATTTATTTATTTATTAAAAGATTTTATGTATTTATTTGAGAGAGAGAGAGAGAACAAGCCAGGGGAAGAGCAGAGGGAAAGGGAGAAGCAGACCCCCTGCTGAACAGGGAGCCCAATGATGAACTCGATCCCAGGACCCTGGGATCATGACCTGAACTGAAGGCAGACACTTAACCGACTGAGCTACTCAGGTGTCCCAAAACAACATAAAGATCTATTAATCGACCAAGTGTAGGTGAAGGATAGACAGATAGGCAGTCCTTATCTTTGCAATGCGGTCTCAAGTGCCGCTTGATGTTCACACAAGAGATCTGTTCAAATCCAGCCTGTGACCCTGAAGATGACACCGTTGAGAAGAGTAACACCAGGCTGTTACAGGTTCCTGCAAATAAGCTAAGCCCTTACTTAGAGCCAAGTTATAAAGATGCTGGGGACAAGGAAAACTTGATTGCAATGAGTGCAACAGCCACTGTAGGAAAACAACACAGCATCATAACGTATTTCTCGTAATAATAATGTAATTCTGTTACAGACACTTTATATTTTCCATTATAGACACTATATAATGTAAAAATAATGTAATTCTGTTATAGACACTTTCTAAAAGCAGAAAAGCACAAAAAAAAGAGATTAAACATCATTTCTAGTCCCACTCCCAGAAGTGATACCGTATATTTTGGTGTGAATGTGTGTGATCTGAAAACACCACTTTGTAACTGGATTCTTCATGTATTTATTTATTTATTTTTTTTTTATTTCTTTAAGCAATCTCTGCACCTGGTGTGGGGCTCGAACTCAGAACCCGGAGATCAAGAGTCGCGTGCTCCACCGACCAAGTAGACAGATGCCCTGTAATTGGATTCTTTCCAGTTCACAAAATAGAATTATTTTCCTGCATCATTAAATATTATATTTTACAACATAATTTTTAATGTGTGCATGTTCCTCTTATGTGGTTTTTAATAATCTTATCAATTTCTTACGTTGGACATTTTCCGTGGCAGTATGGTTACAAATCACAGGCAATACTAACACTCTCTGACTTCCACAAATATTAGCTCAACTTCCTTTCTTCCTTCCTTCAATAAATAGTTACTAAATAAGTATGAAACAACCAGACTCAAACAAAGCAGCTATGAGGGGCCATTTTTGAGATATTTGGGGGAATCCAAATGTAGAGTGGCTCTTTCGTGATGCTAAGGAATTATAATTGTGTGACAGTGGTCTTGTGGTTATGGGGAAATGTGTCCTTAATTTTTAGAGACCCACACTGAAGTATTTAAGGATGAAATGTCATGATGCTTGTAATTTGCTTTAAAATGCTTTAGCCAAAAAATAAATGAAGCAAATACAGGAAAATAATCATTATTCAATCTAGGTGAGGGATATAGTGCCTCCTTTGCTGTATGTTTGAAATTTTCATTAAAAAATATGTCTTAAAAATGAAATACATCATGCTCGGTCCTGTACTATGAGCTGGAGATGTAGTGGTGAAAAAAACAGACCCTGGGGCACAGCCTTTGGGGAACATGTTTCCACCAGAATGTCTCCAATGCAATCTAACGGTGATGGCAGGACCTGTGTCAGCCTAGCATTCTTTGTCCCCTCCACACTGTCATCAATGCAGGTCTGTTTCCCCACCTTTTAATATCTATACCTCCCAGTGGCCTTGACCACACTGTGGTCACTAATATTGCATGTCGGAAATCAGTTCTGTGGCTCATGGTGCCCCTGGGATTCCTTCCATTCAGGAAACTTCCTGGGCACCCACGTGCGCCTGACACTGCAAAGGTAGCAGGACCTAAAAAGGGGATGGCCCGACCCCTGCCTTCCACTTACAGCCTGTGGGAGGAGGTGGAAGAGGTCATCCAAGCCAGCTGGAAGGACGGGAGTTGGCTGGAAAGGTGACCAGGACAAGCTTCTTCAATGAGAAAGTAAGAGACCCCAGTGCAATGGGGAGAGTCTGCTGGGAGAAGGGCTGGATGAGCAGCCCTGCACGCCCACCCACAACTGGCAGGAATGGAGACCTAGAGGAGCTGATGTGCCCTGTATCCTTTAGTTCCCCAGCTGGCAAACTTTCCAAAGGGCTGGATAATGAACATTTTAGGCTTTTCAGACCAAGGGGCAACATCAGAGATAAGTTCCCCCCACATTTTTTGGCCAAAATTCAAAACTTTATTTTTGGACACCAAAATGTAAATTTCATATCATGTTCACGCGCCATAACTATTCTTCTTTTTATTTTTTTTTTCAACTATTTAAAAATGCAAAAACCATTCCTAGCTCAGGGCCGTACCAGAACGGGTGGTGGTGGGATTTGGCCCACCCACATAACTTGCCAACTGCTGCCGCACAAGATGGGTCGGTTCTTAACGCAACGGTTTGTTTTCAGGGCTGCTGTTTTTTGTGCGGATGGGAATGGGCCCGATCTAGCTGTTGGCACCCGCGTTCCTGGCCCGTCTCTATTCTTTCCCAGCTGGGGGTTCTGAGGAAAGTCACTTAACCTCCTTGGATTTAAGTTTGCTTGTCCTTGAAGCCTGAGGGAGGCTGAGGCTCCTACTTCCAGGCTGGGAGGGGAAAATACAGCTTCGCACACTCTCCTATGTACGTGGGAAATACTGGGTAGAGAATGGACTCGCGGTGGGTCCAGAGTATCCCCCAAAGGCCGCGCAGTGCGCGGTCCTCCTCACAGCCCTCTGGAGCAGCGCACCCAGTGGCGACTGGGGGCAGACTCCGCACAACCCAGTGCCGCGTGCCTGAACGCTGGGAGCCGGATTCTGGGCGCGCCAGAGCAGACCCCCATCCTGGCTGCGGGCGCAGGCCGAAGGGCGGGAAGCTCCCTCTAGCCCGGGGCCGTCGGGCCGGCCGCGCGGGCCTCGCCGTCGGTGGGCCCCCGCTTCTGTGGAGGGCGCGCCGTCCGAGCTCCCCGCCGGCTCAGAGGAGGCCCTCGCCGCCACCCTGGCCCCGAGAGGCCGATCCTGGCATCACCCCCGCGCCAAGCCTCGGACGGGACCTCGAGGACTTGCGGCTCCCGCCCCCTGCCCCCTGTCCCTGGGCTTTCAGGTGGACCCCGAGGGTGCGCGCGTGCGTCCGCGCGCGGCGGAGGCCCTCCCTCGAGGCCCCGTGCCCCGCAGCCTGCGGGCCGGACGCTGTCCCACGCTGCCCCGCAGGGCGGGGCAGGAGCTGGCGCTTGGGGTGCGCCCGGGCCTGCCGGCCAGTTGCGCAAGTGGTGCTCGGCGGCTATAAGAGGGGCGGGCAGGCATGGAGCCCCGGAGGAATCGCGGCGCCAGCAGCTGCGAGGTAAGGCCCAGGGCGCTCTCCTTTTCCCTTCTCCGTCGGTTCTTCTTGGCCAGCCACCCCACCTCTCCCCACCCTGAACGCCGGGGAAACTAAGGGCAGACGGAAACCGGGGTAAACGGCTTGGTTCTGGACTATGGCGGCTTTGTACCAGAGTTCTAACGGGAGGGAAGGCGGCTGGGGAGGTCTGGCTTCGGGACCGGGCTGTGCCAGTGCCCATGGAGCAGGAATCTGTGCCACGGAGCCAGCCAGGGTCCCGGGAGACTGGCAGAGCAGCCAGCCCAGCTGGTGAGATGCTTTAGAAATTGCCTTGAGCACATCCCCAAAGATTAGGGTACCCTGCCCCCCTCTGGAGGGGATAGAGTCTGGGGTGCTGGGGGTTCAGGTAGGAGCGTTCAGTTTCCGGGGACTAGCTTTGCGATGCGGCTAAGAATTCCGACATCATTTTCCAGTGGGGGTGTTCATCTCTGATGTGTGAATTCAAGGATCTGTGTAAGGCCAGAGCCTAGGAACAGGACCACTGTGGGGTAGAGGTGGAGAGAAAACCGTTCGGAAGAACCTGAATATCTCGGAGAAATTCTGCCGAGTTTTCACCACATCTGGCCTCAAAGCCAAGCAAATTGCCTTCTGAACCATGGATGAAATTGGGGTTTTCTGAGGTGACAGAGTGGCGGGTCCCGAAAAGGCCTACCACATGTTTCTCATGTTTGTGGGCAGGTGGGCCCCGGGCAGAGTCTGCCTTCCCTCCCAGCCTGGTTTCCATTTCACTGTGGATGTGGTTGCCTTTACCTTCCCATTTCTATAGCTGCAAGATGGTGGCATTTTGGAATTGTGAATCCTTACATACAGCTAGATCCAAGACGAGTGGCCTGCTTGTCATTTGAGAATAGAAGTTTTGGAGAAGATGAGATGTTTGATTTCTGCTGTTGGGGGGGGTCTTCAGAATGGGTGGGACAGAGGGTAGGTTTTTTCAGGCATGGCCCTAGGACCACCAGCTCCATGATCCCCCATTGTAGGAATGGGGACGTTTGCTCTGTAGAGTGCTGAGGTGGGCAGCAGTCAGCTGGGACCAGTGGGAGACAGGGTACCCAATCTCTTTCCCACCAGGCTGGTCTGCAAAACCATAGTTGCTGTCCTTCCCATGTCCCCAGGAGCAGAGATGCCAGGTGGATCATTTCCCTCATTTAGGTAGGGGGAGAGGGCAAGAGAAAAACAGTGGATGTTTTTAGGTTCTTCCCTTTTCTAGTAATTGAGGACATTGGGCTGAGGGGAATGTGTCCATGTTGGCCAAAGGAGCGTCCTTCTCATATTTTGCACATCTTACGCCCAAAATAACTCTTCTCGGTATTTGGGGGAAGTATTTCCCCCCCTCTCCATTCCAGGAAATGGCTCCAAGCGCCAAGGACAGAGCCAGGGAGATTGCAATGAATTCCTGCCTTTCAGCCCCAGGCAGATGCCTCTCGTGTCTGAGTAGCCCGTGCAGGGTGTGGAGGTGGCCGCTTGGGAGAGCTCTCCTCACAGAACCCGGGTCATTGTCCCCTGCTCCAGCCTAGATGCCCCCCGAGGGAACGTGGGATTTGGGGAGAAAGAAGGAGCTTCAGGGAAGTAAAGTCCTTGTGGGGTGTGCATCCTTGAAGAACATGCATGTGATTTCAAGGAAAATCGAGCCAAACTGTCGTGCAATCAGTCAGTCGGGAGGCCTTGTCCTCTCCAGCAGTAAGACTCTGTGGCAGCAGTTCCATTCCGGCCTGGCAGCCCGGATCCCTGAAATTCTTCTTTGTCCACACAGTTGTCTCAGAAAAATAGAAAGAGGTTGTTTTTGCTGAAAAACAACACACCCGATGCCTGGGCTCAGGGAATTCTTTATGCTCATTCCACGTGTGACGACAGATGTGACTTCCTTCTCTGCAAACTGTGTTTTACAGTCTTTCCTGCCCCGTTTGTCAGCTCCCCGGAACTGGAGGCGTGATTGGTGTCCATGCTGACATCTCACTGATTTCACTGAAGATCTCATTCTCATCTGTGTGTGCATTGTGTTTGTACCCCGGAGTGCACGGTCTGGGGAGGTGCGCAAAGGCAGGTGGGGAAAGCCATAGAGAAAAAAAGAGGGGAAGAGGTCTCTAAGAAGTGTGGGAGGCCCGGAGCAAGCAGCTGGAGCCAGGCTGATGAACAGGACTAAGTAGCAGGGAGCACCTGGGACCACCGTCAGGAAGGAGCAGAGCTAGGGAAGCTGAAAGGAATGGGGACCCGCAGGGTGCTGGAGGACACTCCTGAGGGGCAGGAAGCTGACCATGGTCCCCGTTAAAGGGAAACCTGGAAGCTCAAGTGTTTTCTGCCTTCATTAAGAAAGTTTCCTAAGGATGCCTGCTGGGCAAAAGTGAATTCTATGATGTGTCTTTGAGATCAGGGCAGGTGAACTATGATAGAGGTGGGTTAACCTGGTTAGACAAGGAAAGTCAGAGATAAGAAATATTTTTTTTTTAATTCTTTCAACAAATATTCATGAGCGCCTGCTCTGCACCAGGCCCTTGGAAGATGCTGGAACAAATAGCATGTCCATGCCTCCTGCGTCTGGCAGAGAGCACTAATTGACAGAGGCACCCTCTCCCTCTGAGGCTGGATGGGGCTTCCGGTCCTCCTCTGCACAGAGCTCCAGGGAGCCGCGGAAAATTTATTGACTTTGACATTGGAATTGAAACCTATTTGTTATCCATGATGGGGATCAGACCTGAGGGTGTTTTGTGACGAGTAGGAAGAATGTAACCCCCATCCCACACTCTGGCTGCCAGTTAAGTGTGTTAACATTTTTCAAATGAGGCTCCCGGTTACAAAGAAGAGAAAACCACTCACGCTAGTTCCGTGTTTCCAACGATACACTGCAACCAACATTGAAAAAACAGAACTCAGAGTACATCACTCATAGTAAGGGCGAGTTTGATTTTTTGACCCTTGTTCCTCTTCCATGTGTTTGTGTATGTCTCCCCTGGATTTAAAAATATATCCAGAGAGTGGAAAGCAACTCAAGTGAGTATATGTGGAAGAGTATCTCACCATGGAGGCCAAGGACAGGGAGGGCCCGGAACTGACCAGGTCAGGAACCAGAAGGAAAGTCAGGAAGGAGCATGGGCACTGACGGTCACCCACCTGTTACAGGATGACCTCTGGTCTTTCTCAGCTACTCCACGCACACGAGGGCGACCACGGCTTCCCCGGAGCTTCGGAGCCCTCAATAGAGACAAACTCGGCCCTTTGAAGCCTTACTTTCAATTCCTGGGAGAGATGCTAATTGACCTCATCAGGGTTTGGAGGAGAAAGAGATAAGGAAAGGGAGGAGAAGTGTATTCTCAGGCTCTTGTCAACCACTGGTCAGGAAACCGTGGCCTCCAGGGCGTGTGTGTGCGCGCAGGTGCGCGCGCTCTGAATAGGGCAGATTCCCCACGAGGTGGAATCAAGCCTGGACATTCTAGCTCTCTAGCCTTACACACTCTACCCTTTTGCCATATAGAATTCTCCTAAGCCCACCACAGTTTTCCCCAACTCCACACTTTCGCCTCGGTCTGGAATGCCCTGCTTGCCCTCTCCCGCCTGGGGAACTCGTGTCTTTAAGGTCTCAGTTCAAATACTGCCTCGTTTACAAAGTTGTCCCCCCCTCCCCAGAATCCCCACCTTCCTCTGTGTTCCCCAGCTTCTGTGCTCCTCCCCTCATAATGAGGTTGTGTTAAAATGAGTTGTTTTAGCTTCTGTGTGTTCCACTGGATTCTGAGTGACTTTCATGGCCAAGATCTGGTCTTCCTTGTCTCTATTCATCCTTTGTTTTTTTCCCTGTCCCCAAGTCCCTTCCAACTTGGAATTATGGAGAAAGGAAGGAAGGGAGAGTAGAAGGAAAGGATGGGAGGGAGCCCACAGGAAGAATTTCTGCCCGGAGAGTCTTAGACCATCCAAAGATTTTCCCTCATAATTAACAGCAAATACCCCATTATCTGAATTTAATTCATATCAGCACACGGAGGATTATTGAAGAGAAGGGCATAGAAATCCCAATGGCTGGAGAAGAGAAGAAGGAAGAGAGAAGTGTGTGCTGGGTTCCTGCTAACCTCTGGCACTTCCAACCAGAAGACATGGGACTTTGGATAGCTCAAGGTTGGCAGCCTCCACCAGTAAATGCCTCTGTGACCCTAAGCTCTCCCCAGCCCCCCTACCCCCACTGCCACCATCAGAAGACTGCAGGCAGGCCCAGCAATCCCTCCAGCCAGGATCTAGAGAAGCATCCCCCTATCTTGAGAGAGAGGCCCCACATGGTTGGCCTCATCCCCTAGGACTAGAGTGGAGGTGAAGGAGGTCACATCTGGAGGCCACCAGCTTCCTAGGGAAACAGGAGGGGAGCTTGTCCGTGGAGAAGGCAGAGGTGTGGGGCCTGCACAGAAGTGGGGCAGGGTTGGGGCGGGAGGTCAGCTAAGGATGAATGGAGCTGGGGCCAGCACCCAGGGCCCAGGTGAACTTAGAGAGTAGGAAATTGTGGATGGATGGAAGGTGTGGTTATATGAGCCTCTCCTGCCGGCCTTGGAACTATTTCCTGTGGTGCCATTTTCTTTTCTAGTGCTGCCCTGGGAGGCTCCATCTTCTGGTTTTTCTTTTCTTCTCCAGTGCATGGAGAGGATGGCAGGGATGGTCGTAGAGATGATGGGGGTGTCACAGTCTTAATTAAAGGAAGGCAGCAGGAGGCAAAAGCTAGTGACCAGGAGGTCCCGAGTGTGAGAGAGGATGGGGGCAGAGAGCCAGCAGAGTGAGGGGGAGGCCGTGGCCTGTGTGCGTGCGGATCATTGCCCACAGCTCCCCCAGCCGTGCCCATCTCCCTCCCCAGGCTCTGCTTAAATAACGGGCAGAGAGAAACAAAAGAGACAGGATGTTATATCAACATTTCAGTGGTTCATTTTTTAACTCTCAAAAAATGACAGCTCCTAAATGTTCAAAACCATTTTTGGAAACTTCTAGTGATGAAAGGTTTTGCAGTCCGGCAGCTGGCGGACCATATCCTCTCCTCCCCGTTCCTCCCACCTCAGCTCTCTCCACCTGGGCTCTCCTGGGTCTACATCTGCGGCCCCACTTTTTTTTTTTTAATGTGACCCCCCAATCCCAACTGTCAGCTGGATGGGTCCGCCCAAGTTTCAACCAGCAAATCAACGGCATTTTAACTCCCTCCCTGTGCCTCTGCCAATTTCTATCTCCATCCTTCTTGTCACCTGGGCTGAAAGCATTAGCCTGGGAATAGTCAGAGCTCCTCGTTTCCATGACAGAAACCTAGCCTCCCTATGCGGTCCTCAGGGCCCTTCTGGCCCACCACACCTCCCATGATGGCTGGGAGCCCCCGTGTCCCAAGTTCACAGGTGTTCTTCAGCCTCTGGGCCCTCAGCTGGGCTGCTCCTCTCCTCCACTTCACAAACCCAGTTCCTCCTGACTCTTACAGCCTGTATCAAATGCCACCTCCTCCAGGACGCCCCCTTGATTCCTTCCTGGAAATAGTGATGATAACAGCTAATGTGTATTAGGACAGGCCAGCACCTAGCACATTACATGTATTACCTCATTTCATCCCCAGAACAACTTCAGGTGGGAATTACAGTTTGTATCAATCCCATTTTATAATTAAGAACAATGAGTCTGAGAAAGTTTGGCCAGCTTGTCCAAGGTCCTGTACCCTAACCCAAACAGAGTTCTGCTGGACTCCCAGAGTTCATAATTTTACACACATCTCCCTCCCCTGAATCACCCTGGGCATGCTGTCTGTTTAAACATTCTTCCTGGACTTACAGCTAATTAGGTAAGCTGGTTGTTCAAGAGAACAGTTTTGTTCTTTACTTTTATTTCTAGCAAATAATATATGTTAACAATTGACCGCATTAAATACTGTGGTATATTCCCTGGGCTTCAGGGAAACCCAGCAGTCTTCAGCCCCATCCCTCCCTAGTCCTGATTCCTGCCTTCCTGTGGTCCCGGGACCGGTCCGTCTTTGTACCTGGCCCCCAGGGGGCGATCAAGGGTAACCACTACGTGTCAGACTCGGTGCTTAGTGAAGTTGTAGCTGCAGTCTTCAACGATCCTTCCCCGCTCTAGTCCCTGAACGCGGCTCTCACCGGCCCTATGCACCACCTTCTTGGGCCACAGCCAGACTCCACCCAGGTACTGACACTCAAGGGAACCCAGAAGCACGTGGCATCCACTCTGTCCTGACGCCCATGTCCAGGTGTATAAAGCAGCTAGCATCAGGTTGGGCTGCATTTAGCAGAGACCCAACATAACAGTGGCTTAACCAAGACAGAGGTTATGTCTCTCTCACATGCACAGCACTAGTCCAGGGATGGGCAGTCTGAGGCCAGTAGGTCACCTCAGCTCCAGAAAGTCCTCAGGGACCTGACCTCCAGGTCCCCACCGCACCGCTTGTAAGGTGAGGCTCTCCTCCTCGTGATTCAGGATGGCTCCAGAGCCGGGGCCACCACATCTGCAGTCCGGGCATGGGATGGAGGGACGGATGAAAGAGGAAGAGGCAAAGGCACACAACCCCAAGGCCGCCACACAGCGCCCGTGCCGGTACTGAGTTGGCCAGGCTTCAGTCGCAGAGCCAAACCTAGTCGGGGGAAGCTGAGAAGGGTAGTATTTGTTCTGGATGGCACGTCACCATCTAAACTTGGATATCACTTGGGAATAAGGGAAGAAGAGATCTTGGAGACAACTAGCAGCCTCTACTAAAAGGGTTTGGGGTGTTGATGTGTTTGCGTGTGTGCCTATGTTGGGTGTGACGTACGTGAGCACACGTGTTCGGTTGCGCGTGTTGGTGGGGCACGTTCCCTCCCCCACGTTGACCTCAGATGGACTTGTTGTGGGCTCTCTACAGAACTCCCCTACATCTGGCCTCCTTCCCTTGGGCAGATTCAGCAGCAGCCTCTCAATTCCACCTCTCAAGGAACTACCGTGTATTTTCTGCGTTTGCTGAAGCGTGTTATCAGTGCTGATAGAGGGGCTTGTAAAACTGTTTTCCCATTCAGGTGCTACAGGGTGGCCATTATGCAACAGCGACTGTGACCAGACTTAATCTGGTAATAAATTCTCTTGGGAAGGAGGGTGTCATTACACTAGAATCCTAGAAAAGGGTACCGTTCAATCTTGTGCTGCCCGGAAATGCCAGGCACCCTGTGGAGATGGCCGGCGGGGGGGTGGGGCGGGGGGGGGGAGAAGGCAGGGGGCCAAATGCTAGATTCAGGGTTGGCTGCAGGCAGTGTTACCCCAGTGTTTCAAGCCTTGCCCAGTGATCACACAATGCCGGAACGGCTGACCTCTCCCCCCACCCCCACCCTTGGGCGCCTACACGCCCTATATGCGGGGGCTTGACAGGTTCATCTCATTTATCCTTTTAGCCAGGTGCTGTTATTGGTTCCGTTTTACTCACAGAAAAGGATGCTGTAGGGAAGTTAAGTATTTGCCCAGGGACTCCCCGACACCTTGGGCTCTAACCACTGTACTTTCCACCTTTGCTAGGCTTTTGTGGAGCCATACTGGGGATTAGCGCTATTTAACTCCATTCCACAAACATTTGGTGGAAATGTTTACTCACGTAATCAGTAGTTAATAGAGGGAGCTTTGATTTTTTTTTTTTAAGATTTTATTTATTTATTTATTTGACAGATCACAAGTAGGCAGAGAGGCAGGCAGAGAGAGAGAGAGGAGGAAGCAGGCTCCCTGCTGAGCAGAGAGCCCGATGCGGAGCTCGATCCCAGGACCCTGGGATCATGACCTGAGCCGAAGGCAGAGGTTTTAACCCACTGAGCCACCGAGGCGCCCCGAGCTTTGAGTTTTTAAGAGAGAAAGCAAGCACAGAAACCCTTGAAGTGTAGTCCCTCCTGCATTACTTGGGATTTTTCATATTCAAAACTGATATGGGAGTTCAGTCTCCTAGATTATCTGCTAGAGCTGGGTATTTATTTCCAAGGACCATGGTTCCAGGAGGTACCTTGGTTGAGCATTGGGGTGGTTTGTAATTTGGGGCTCTCCTCGAAGGCTGGGGTAACTATGGGGTGGGGAGAAGGCACCTCAGCCTGACTCCGCCACTCACCTGTTTGACTTTGAGCAAGTTAACGCATCTTCCTGACCCTCGTTTTCCCCCTTCTATAAAATTCAGATTAAAAGGATACCTTTGGGAAAAAAAAAAAAAAGCATACCTTGATCAAGCATGATACAGATTATTTATTTCTATTATATTGCCAGAATATGAATCATACTAATATTGCCACCTGTGGACAGAAAGTGTATTATCTGATTTTTTCAAGACCCAGATGAGGCAGAACATAAAAAGCAGAGATTAACTTTTTTGCCTTCTCCGGAACCTTCCTGCTAACACTTACTTACATTTGATTATCATTTCAGGTTCATGCACACAACCTTAGTACGGATCACAGACTCGCATACCTTTAACTTTATTACCTTTTGTCTTATGTATCTCATTAAAACTTTGCTGCTTACTCAAGGATCTGCATATCATTAATATGAGAATTCATTGTTCCATGACTTTGAAAGTGTCAGTCATTCTGGATGAACATGTTATGTAATCTCTCCTGTCTCCATGCTTTTATTTGATTTTATTTTGTCTTATTTTAAGATTTTATTTATTTATTTGTCAGAGAGAGGGAGTACAGGCAGGGGGAGCAGCAGGCAGAAGGAGAAGCATGCTCCCTGCTGAGCAAGGAGCCTGATACGAAACTCGATCCCAGGACCCTGAGATTGTGACCTGAGCTGAAGGCAGACGCTTAACTGACTGAGCCACCCAGGCATCCCTGTCTCCATGCCTTTAAACCAGCTGTTTTCTGGACACTGGTGGCAACCACTTTCCATTCTTTTTTTTTTTTTTTAAGATTTTATTCATTCATTTGACAGAGAGAGACACAGCAAGAGAGAGAACACAAGCAGGGGGAGTTGGAGTGGGAGAAGCAGGCTTCCCACTGAGAAGGGAGCCATCCAGATGTGGGGCTAGATCCCAGCACTCTGGGAACATGACCCGAGGTGAAGGCAGACGCTTAACAACTGAGCCACCCAGGCGCCCCAACCACTTTCCATTCTTACTAACCCCTACTGGGCCTTTAATACCCAGCTCAGGTGACACCTCTCGCAGGGAGCCCCGTTTGTACTCCTGTGATCTCTTGCACTCATCCTTCTCGTGAATTTATTCTCTCTCTATTGGAATGGCCTGCTGACCTGTTTATCTCTCCTACTAACGCATAAGCAACCCGAGGGTAGAGAACCTCTGTTGTTCACGATTGTATCCTTGTGCCTGGCTCTGTGTCTGACGCATTAGCAGACCTTCCAGCAGCGCTGGTTGCGTTCAGGCTCCTGGTGGGAGAGAAAGGACGTAATTAAGCCAGTGACAAATGCCCTCACAGAGGCATCAGCAGGCCGCCAGGGGAGGGTAACGGAGAGGACAAGAACCATCACCTCTAGTAATGAAGATAATAATAGAGTACATTTCACAACACCTTTAAAGCTCTTGCACACGATTGTCTCATTTGAGCCTCATAAAAGCCTAGAGATAGGTATATTGCAGGAGATGCAGGTGGAGTTTTTAGTGGTTATGTGATATGCTTAGAGTCAGGCAACTATTAAATGGTTGGATTCAGACCAGACCTTAAAAGCCTGTTCTCTTCCTCGTGGCGTGCGATAAAGTCGTATCACCACCACATCGCCCATTTGCTCCTGCCCTGGCTTCATGTTCCGCGGTCCATCTCATACCACTTCGTAGATAATTGCTCAGGCCTTGCCTCCCCGAGGAAATGCATTTCATTAATGTAATTCTAGATAACGAATTGCCTTTGGCACTGAGGGGATGATTGCCGTGGCAGAAAGCAAGTCTCATTTTTATCCACATCTGATAATGTGGTTGGTAATGGGGCATGTGGGTGTGTTCTGAGATACCAGCGACTTGCCATGTGTGGTTCCTTCGTTTTCAGGCCCGAGAAGCACATCCTGGGAAGGAAGATGCGTTGCGGACCCCTGTGCCGATTCCTGTGGCTTTGGCCCTATCTGTCCTATGTTGAAGCTGTGCCCATCCGAAAAGTCCAGGATGACACCAAAACCCTCATCAAGACGATTGTCACCAGGATCAGTGACATTTCACATACGGTAGGGAGGGAAGACAAAACAGAACGGTGACTGGCCCTGGGGAAACCAGGACCTCATATGCTAGCCGAGGCCTGTGCAGCCCCATGTAGGGACAATGGTGGTCTTGACGTCTCCCCACTTCAAGGACAGCTGCCTTTCCTCTTCCTCTTCCCTCCACCTCCTACCTCCGCCCACTCCTTCCTCTTTGTTGGGAATCCTAGTGCCAGAGGGAGCCATAAAGGTCCTCGTGTCCCATTGGCAGGAGAGTCCCAATCTCAGTTGCATCCCCTCTGGGCCTCATAATGTGCTAGAATGTGCTCATCATTGGGCATTCTTTTTTTTTTTTTTTTTTTAAGGATGTTATTTATTTATTTGAGAGAGAGAGCAGAGCTAGAGAGAGAGCACGAGTGGAGGCAGAAGGGCAGAGAGAGAAACAGGCTCCCCACTGGGCAGGGAGACCGATGCCGGGCTTGATCAAAGGGCTCTGGAATCCTGACCTGAGCCGAAGGCAGACACTTCATCAACTGAGTGACCCAGTTGCCCTACATTGGGCAGGCTTGCTAGCTGAATTCTGGCCCTAGGAAACTTCTCCCTGTTACTGCGAGCCCTGGGGTCCACAGGCCTAGACCTTCAGCCATTTCTCAGACGAGGACTGTGTTTGGAATTAGGAAGACCGAATGGGAATCTTCACACTTCTGTTCTCTATCTGTAAAATCTTAAGCTAGTTCCTCAGCGTCTTGAAGCCTGGGTTTCCGGAGCTAGATAGTGGGACTATCATCAGGGACTTTGCAAGGTTGTTACGAGATTCAGTTAGATAAAGCACGTGATCCCCGCCTCCCCGCCCCTGACAGAACCAGAACAGAGCACGCTCTCATTAAGGGTTTTTAAGCAGTGGTTTTTGGTAGCCCCTAGTCTTAAAAGCCCGCTTGCTCCCCCAGCATGGAACCATCTAGAAACTTCCACATCTTCTGCTCGCTATGCATGTCTGACAGTGGCCTTGGGTAGCCAGGGAGGAGTTAGGTGGCCGAAGGAGGGACAGCTCAAAACTAGATAGAGCCTTGGGCATTTTATAGAGAGAAACCCAGGAGTCTCCTGGCTTTCATGAGGCCACGCGTGGTAGATCCAGAATGTTCCAGCTTGGGTGGTGCGGAGAGTGAGGGCCGCAGGCAGTGGGGAAGAGGGGAAACCCTCCTGGTAACCAATGTGCTACTGAAGCAGAGGAGGGAGGTGGGGCACTTTGGGGGGGGGCATCCCCGCCTTAATCCCTGTGGGGGTGGGAGGCCTTGGAGAACCTGACAGGGAGGGAGGAGTCCTCTGGGAGTAGAAGGGGGTGAGGATGGCTGGGGGAGGGACGCTTCAGGAGGACATCGGCACCTGGGGAAGAGACTTAACTAAGTAGGAATCCAGGCCACCTGGGAGGCTCAGTTGTTGGGCGTCTGCTTCTGGCTCGGGTCATGATCCTGGGATCGAGCACCGCATTGGGCTCCCTGCCCAGCGGGAAGTCTGCTTCTCCCTCTCCCACTCTCCCGGCTTGTGTTCCCTCTCTCCCTGTCTCTCTCTCTGAGATAAATAAATGAATAAAAAAATCTTTTAAAAAAATAACTAGGAATTGGGCCTCATGGCCGGTTCTCCAGCAAAAACCATTTAGAGGAGGGAATTTGGGAAGGACAGGAAGACAGAAGTCCAAGAGACCAACTTGCAAGCTTGGCAGCCCCCCAGGGCCCAAGCAACAAGGGCCTGGGTCAGGGCGGTGAGGAAGGGGGAGAGGAGGCAAGCAACAGAGCAGACCTCCACACCCATGGGAGAGGCAGAGTCCTTGCAGCACCGACTTCTCTGAGATCCTGCTCTCCCTTTTCCTCTCTCCTGGCAGGCTGTCTCCTCCAAACAGAGGGTCGCTGGTCTAGACTTCATTCCTGGGCTCCACCCGGTCCTGAGTCTGTCCAGGATGGACCAGACATTGGCCATCTACCAACAGATCCTCACCAGTCTGCATTCCAGAAATGTGATCCAAATATCTAATGACCTAGAGAACCTCCGAGACCTTCTCCGCCTGCTGGCCTCCTCCAAGAGCTGCCCCTTGCCCCGGGCCAGGGGCCTGGAGAGCTTTGAGAGCCTGGGTGGTGTCCTAGAAGCCTCACTCTACTCCACGGAGGTGGTGGCCCTGAGCAGGCTCCAGGCGGCCCTCCAGGACATGCTTGGGCGGCTGGACCACAGCCCTGGGTGCTGAGGCCTCGAAGGCCTCTCTTCCCAAAGTTGAGGAGAGGGCCCTGGGCTCCTGGGTGTCTCCAGGAGAGAGCCCCTATGGGTGTCCCTTCTCCGGACCCTGGGCCATTGCTCTCTCACACCTTGGTGCCACTCTTCCAAAGGCATAAGCCTCCGAGGCACGAAACCAAAGACAGAATGCATGATTCCATGCTCACTGGGAAGGGGAACCCAGCCGGCAAACAGTGAACTGGATCTGGGGTTCTTGCAAAAGAGAACCTTCCTTTCTGTGCTACCTTCCCCCTCACTACATGCTTCAGCGTGACCTGGGGTGATTTCGGGAGGTGCCCGCCGAGCCTTTGGACCATCGAGCAAGGTTCTATCCGAGAATTCTGGGAGCATGGTGAAGGCTACATCCACGGAGCTGCCAACTCCCCGGCAATGCATTATTTATTATGCCTTTTATTCTGGAAGGACTGGAAGCAAAACGTCAGCTTTTCTAGGCTCTCTGGGGCCAGCCGGAGGTAGGGATGCTGGTTCCAATCCCACCAATGGGCCTGGCTAAGGCAAACCCATTTCTAGTGACTTGAGGGCTCTCGAGTTAGTTCTTTGGTACCTGGCTTTGTTTCTACAGCAACAGATGTGAAATTACAGTATTTTGCAATGGCATTGCCCTGAGCGGATCTCCAAGGACCAGGTCATTTCAAAAAGAAGATGAATTTTGTCATCTGTGATATATAGATATGTGCACGTGTTAGCGGGAGTGTGTTTTCTGAATCACATTTGTGCAACGGGCTCTTGGGATTGGGGGGGTCATTTTCTCATCCCTGCAACCACTTGGTGTGGTTTTCATGAAAAGATGACTCCTTCAGGGGGGTCGTGGGGGGCTTTGCCAGCCACCCGTGGAGGGAGCGGCACTGAAGACTGTCTCTTACGGCAGTTGTGAGCTCCGGTCTTCTCCCATTACTGGAGGGAGGTCTTTCTTATCGGGGTGAGGCTCGCTCTCTGGAGACGGCAATCCCCGGAGCAGGGGTCCTTGGTAGGGGCCTTGGAATGGTCTAGAGATGATCCCACACTGGACTTGTAACACAGCAGGAACCCTACTTGGGATGTGCCTGCTGAATTGTGGCTCTCATCTGACTGGCTCCCCTAAAGCAAGACCGTGTTTCCCACTCCTTCAGGGTGGATTTTGATTCCAGTGGGAAGGTCTGTGGGCCTTCGTGGGCAGTACCAGGACCTGGGCCAGCACCACTTGGTGCCGGACTGCCAGGCCAGGCCCCCAGGAATGCCCTTCCCACTGGAGATCATGTCTGGGGGTGACGAACCAGGAGGCTTGGGTTTTCCACCATCCTGCTGCTGTGATAAGGCCATCACACTCTCGGCGGTGGATCTGTCCAAGGAAATTTGAATCAAAGCTATCAGCTTGGAGACTGAGCACCTCTTTGGCGCTCGGCCCGGATGGGTGCTATGGGCCAGAGAAGCTCACCAAGTAAACGTTAAAATCCAGTCTTACCCTCAGGGACCTTGCATTCCAGATGGTAAAAAGTTTACACACCAGGATGCAAAGGCTGGTCTTTTCACCATGGCAACAGAGCAGGCGAACCAGCATCCTGTTCAGCAGGCAGGAAACACGGAGCTGAGGATGCCAGTGATCAGGGGTCCCCAGGCCAGCCCTGCTTGCCTGTGGTAGCATTTTTGCTTTGCAGGGCACGCCAGCATTTACTCCTGCGTAGCCACCTCCCTTTGAAGCAGCGTAGCCGACAATTTAAAAAATAAGAACATAACCTAAGACCATAACCTCCGGCAGGTGGCAGGACTCAGATTAGAGTTCAGGTCCTCTGACTCCCAGAGTGTCCTGGAGCAAGGTTATGCTCCCCGGAGTTGCCAACAGCGTTGGGCAAGGCGGACCAGGAGTGCTTGCCGTGAGACAGGAATTGGAGGTGACTTTGCAGGAGGCAGGCGAGGGATGTGAATTGTCTGGAGGGAGGGAGTTGTTTTGTTTGTGCTGAGACCCAGGGTGAAGGTATGTGGTTACAAAGAAAGTCAGACAAAGGAAAGACAAGACAGGAGGGAAAGGGATGTGTTGAAGAGGCTTTCAGGTGCAAAGAAGTTTGGTATCAAAAGCATTAATGTCGGCTGTTCCAGAACAGAGATTCATGAGATGGGCGGAGTCAGACCCCTTCTGGAGACTAGGACCACAGTAAGCATGACCACCCAGTCAGGCTGGGATTTTTTAAGCCTCTCACTCTCCCAAACCTGGCACCAGGGCTTATTCTCAGAGTGTGAAAGTTCTAAAATATAAATGATTGTCTTCTTTTGTAACTTAAAAAAGAAAATTTTTGTTGTTAAAAAAAAATCCAAATAAATTAACTGTGCCGCCTGGTCTTTGTTTTGTCACCCTTTCTGGAGGGGCTTTAGAAGAGCTATTTGTGTGTGACAGGGCAAGGCCGGGCTGGCCTCCATCCCTCACTGGCATCAGCTCTGCCCAGGCTTGGCCACAGCCGGCCACCAGTTATCCAGGCTAAAGGATTCCCCCAAAGCACAGAGCTGGCAAAACGAGCACATTCTGCACCAGAGTCCGTGTGGGTCTGCAAATCAGCCTTGAGAAGCACCAAATAATTAATTTTTCAAACAAAAAAGAACAACAAAAACCCACAAACAAAGAACAACATGCAGCCCAACAGCAGACCCAACCAGGGCCGTGGATTCTCGAAAAGACAAGACTTATCTCGTTGCAGGCACAGAGCAGAGACAGTCATCTCTGTGGCGCAATTAGAACCTGACAGTTTCAACCCAAGTTCTGGAGAGGACTGGGGGCAGGGTGGTGGTGGGGGAAATGGGGCTGACCCATCAAGCAGTCACTTCCATGGGTGATCTCAAAGGATAGTTGACAGTTGCCAACCCTTTCCTGAGCACTAGTTTAAGTGGTGGAGGAAAGGGAGGCAGAACTCCTGAAGAAGGCGAAGCTGCAGTGGGCTGGGGTAGGGGTGGGGGGTTGTCAGATCTGGCTGGAACGGCCTAAGTGGGCCACTTGGCAGCTCAGGGAAGTGGCTGGCCTCTGTACCAGTCAAGACTTCTTTAGCCGCAAACGACAGAAATCCAATGCAAACCAACTTAAATAAAAAAGAATTTTTGGTCCACATGGCTGAGAAATTTAGGTCATGGTCCGTCCCTTAGAAGACTTTCTCTGCACACATCTCAAGGACCTAGAAAGGTACCCGTGCCATGACCTGCCCCAGTCTCTGCCACCCTTAGATGGGGAACAAGGCTCGGGGACAATGTGTTTGCCCCTCGGTGGCTGTCTGGGACTGCGGGAGATGTCTTGTTTCGAGCAGACATGTGGAAGCTCCCCTCTCGCCCACCATCCCCAGGTGGCTCCAGAGGTCAGCCAGTTCTGGGAGGTGACTGCCAGGGTCACAGTGGAAGGGCATGTTCTCTAAGTTATCCTTCCAGAAACTTTTCCATCCTTGGGCATTCTCTTGCTCTCCCCTGAGGCAGAGCTCACATCTCCCAAATAGCGGGCAGACTCTGGGGACATCTTCTGACCATGTTCAGCCTCTGAAGGAAGAAGGACTTCTGCAGAGTCTAGGGAGAAAGTAGTCAATCCAGCAGGTTATTTCCGAAGAACCCATCCCAGATTCCTGCACAACAGCACATGACCAAAAAAATTAGGCCCCACTTTCCCAAAAAGAAAGTGGAGTAGTAATTCCAGGATTTTACCAACAGGATCTGAGTCTGGTGCTGTCTGACCAACACATCCACCTGGGTTAAGCTCACGGGCACACTGATGTCCTCAGCCCTCCGGTGTCCTTACCCCGGGAACACAGCCTCTCAGACCTGAAGATGGTAGAGTCAAGGATGTAAATATCGTAAGGGAGCCTCCGTGCCCAGCCCTCATCTCAACCCAGGTCCCAGCGAAGAGGAGGCTGAACCCTTAGGCGAGTTATTTAACCACTCTGAGCCTTGGTTTGTCATCTGTACAATGGGAATATAATAGCTCCCTTCATCACAAGTCTTTAGAAGATTAGATGATAAAATATTTGGAAAGGTATTCACCCAATGACTGATATACAAAAAAGCAGTCAATAAATGATGTTGTTATTGGTACTAAAGTGTCCGAGAAGCCAAAGGAGTGAGACTTGCTGTACCGGACAGTCCTCCATGAGATAGCCACAGCTGTGGTGTGGACGCCCGGGCACTGGGCTCCCTGCACCGCTCCCCTTGGCTCCTTAGAGAGTCTCTCAGCCCACACGGGGCAGCCAGAAGGGGAGGGGGAGGGGGAAGCTCCCAGAGGGGCAAATTGCAACCAGCGGAGAATGCAGGTCTGTGGATAAACGCCTTTGCCTCCCACCCTCCACAGGAGCAATTCACATCCTGCACTTGAACCCTTGTCTCTGGCGCTGCTCATGGAGGAGCACAGAGTAAGAAAACTGCAAGGCGAGTGGAGATGGGCTTGGATGCAGGGAGAACCGTGAAGCCAGATTCCTGAGAGGGGTAGGCACCACCCGTCTTCAAGAGGCAGGCCTAATAGAAAAGAAGAGAGGGCTCCTGAGGGGAGATCCACTTCAGGAAAGCTTGACATGGGAAAGACAACAGGACAGGACAAGGAGTCTACTAAATGGAAGAATGACAAGATTAATAAGGAAGGGAGGGAGGGAAGGAAGGAAGGAAGGCGGAAAATGAAAAGAGAAGAAATACATATAAATTTAATATCGCCTTACTGCCTTGGGCTGCTATAGACAACAGAAATTTATTTCTCACACTTCTGGAGGCTCGAAATCCAAGATCAAGGGGCCAGCAGATCCCCTGTCTGGTGAGCACCTGCTTCCTGGTACATAGACCACATGTCTCACTATGTCCTCACCTGGCAAAAGGGGCAGGTAAGCTGTCTGGGGTCTTTTTTACAAGGGCACTAATCTCATCGTTGATTATTATGTATACAATTATTACTTAAAAAACACTAATCACCTCCCAAAGGCCCCACCTCTGAATACCTAACCTTGGAGGTTAAAATTTAACATATGAATTTTGGGGTGACACATTCACTCTAGGGCATCACTCTATGATCACCAATTAGAGGAAAGATCAGGCCAAATCAAGGGAGTCTCCATCACTCACTACTACTTGCCTAAAATGTCTTTTTACAATAAAGGGACCTCTATTAGCATTTCTTCCTTCCACTGAACTCCCAGGGCCCCTGGTCACTGAGAGCCCTACCCTTCCCTGCCTGCTGGGAGACTGTGCAGGCGGGAGCGCCCCGCCCCCGCCCGGCCCCGTGCCTGGCTGCTGTGTCCCGCCCAGCACAGCCCCTCCGCTCTTGCAGGGTGACCAAAGGAAGGGAGACCCCCGTATTATTACCAAGCCCATTTTATCAGGTCAGCTAATTCGGTCAAAAGCCTGAACGCCGTCCAGACCATTAAAAGTTAAACTTCTTAAAATTCTGGTCACTCTTAACTTGCTCAGCAAACTTCTTCTTTTTTAGTTCAAAGGTATAAGCCCAAACCAACTTTAAAAGACAGCGTTGAGATAGTGATGGAAATTTGAGTATGGATTCTGTGTTAGATGATGAAAGGAATTGTTACCAATTGTGTTAGCTGGGGTGATGGCATGGTCATTATTTTAAAATTTTTTTAATTTTTAAAAAAGATTTTATTTATGGGGCACCTGGGTGACTCAGTCGGTTAAGTGGCTGCCTTCAGCTCAGGTCATGATCTCAGGGTCCTGGGATTGAGACCAGCCCCAGCATCCTGCTCTCTGCTCAGCGGGGGGCCTGCGACTCCCTATCCCTCTGCCTGTCACTCCCTCTGCTTGTGCTCTCTTTGTCAAACAGACCAAAAAAAAAAAAAAACTTAAAAAAAAAAGAATTTTAAAAAAGATTTTATTTATTTGACACTGAGAGAGCGCAAGTGGGGGGAGGGGCGGGAGAGGGTGAGAGCAGACTAGGCACTGAGCTGGGAATCCCAGGGCTTGATCCCAGGATCCCGAGATCATGACCTGAGCCAAAGTCGGACACGTAACAGACTGAGCCACTCAGGCACCCCTGTTTTTTTGTTTTTTAATTTTTAAAGATTTTGTCTTTAAGTAGCCTCTCCACCCAATGTGGGGCTCAAACCCGCAACACCGTGATCAAGAGTCACATGCTCTACCAACTGAGCCAGCCAGGTACCTCTATTTTTAAATGCTTCCTTATTAGAAATTCAAACTGAACTCATTTAGGATGAAATGCAATGATGTCTGGGATTTACCTTAAAATATTTCAGAAAAAAAATATATGTAAGAGGGTAGATAAACAAGCGCGGTAAAATGTTGGTAATTGGGCACCTGGGTGGTGCAATCAATTAAGTGTCTGCCCTCAGCTCAGGTCATGATCACAGGGTCCTGGAATGGAGCCCAAGGTTGGACTCCCTACTCAGCGGGGAGTCTGCTTCTCCCTCTCCCTCTGCCCCTAACCCCACTCTTGCGCGCACTCTCTCTCTCTTTCTCAAATAAATAAATACAATCTTAAAAAATAAAATAAAATGTTGGTAATTGTTAAAATTGGGTGACCGGTACACAAGAGTTTATTACAGCAAGCCCTCTACTTAGGGGCTAAATTTCCAGAAGAAACATTTTGGGGTGAAGTGCAGTCTACCCCAGCCCCTCGGCCACCTAGGTGTTGTGTGTTCGGGGTAGCGGAGGAGGAGGGGGTGCAGGGAAGAGAAAGAAGGAGAACAGGATGTGGGGCCGAGTTGTGTTTAACTTCACATTTGCTCTTACTGTCTGGCAGATGTCCCGGGGCAGGGAGGAGGGGAGGGGGCGACAGCCTGGCCCAGTGGGTGTGAAACTGAACTAAGACAGAGATTTGACAAATCAAACAAGGAGACAGTGGTAAGAACCATCTGCGAGATACTGCAAAGGCGAGTCCTGATGCTTAGAAGAAAAAGCCGAAAGTAGAAATGAGAGCCTCTGGCATTGCCTTAGCCCTGCTGGGCCTTGGGGTGCCCCATGGAGGCCACAGAACTCCCCTTCTCCCTCTGCAAGGGGGCGTCGTGGTGTCCGACATCTCCATGGTTATCCCTCCATATTAAATAGACTCTACAGGGTGAGGAGCCCTGGGACCACTTGCGAAGGAAAATGGGATTTCTGTCACATTTTCCCACTTCAGCCATTGTAATAAAAAGGTACTTCATCCCTACCTTCAAAACCTCGTCCCTGGGGCTCTACCTGGGGCTGCAACCGCAGCGGGCTCTCCCATTTCTCTGCTGGCTTACGTCAGAGCCCTCCGAGTGCAGGAGCAAATCACGGTGCACCTCTACCCAGCCCCGCACACCCTCTACACACACTTCAGGACACCTGAGAGTACAGAGGAGGGCGAGCCGAGGGACTGACTCAGAGGTCAGTGAGACTTCTCCCCTGGGGCCTTGGCACAGAACACTGTGACACCTCAGACGGGGCCTTCCCGTCAATGGCCAGGGTTTCATCTGAGGCGGCTGTCCCCAGGGAGGTTCACAGACCAGAAAACCAACCCTGAAGTTGCCTCCACCCTCCTCTCCTCTTTTTGGCCATCATTCCTGAGGAAACACCAACCCTCACAGCATCCCTTTCTCTGTTTATAAAACGTGTGGATTTACCTGAGGGAACACTGGCGGGTGCAGCCGGAGTGGAGCTCCCCACCCCCAACCTGCCAGGCCCGAGACCCTGATGGCAGGGGAAACCTCTGCTCCCTTCCCTTCCGGACTTGGGCCTGGACCTTGCACCTGACTCAAAATCTGGAAGCGGTCTTCACAGCCCAGTAATGATCTGGAGCTCACGGGAACGGCCCAGAACCAGTCCCCTCCCTTCGTCCCTTGGAGGAGCAAGGCAGGGCGTTTCTGACTTATCCCATGCATTGGATGATGGCTCAGAGGTCTCAACAAGACTTGCCCGAGACTCCCATCTGAGGATTAGAACCTGAGCCTTCAGCTTTGCAATACCCAGGCTGGATATAGATGGCCATCTCTCCCCACCCCACCCATGCCGGAACACACATACGATTTCCAATTTGTCCCATCACCCCCTCTCCCCATCAGAGAGACAGCCATCTGGAAAAGCTGGCTGGCCGTGTCACTGTCCTGGTGCTGAGGAGCTTGTGGCGTGGGCTGCTTGTACACACACACACACACACACACACACACACACACACACACGTGTCATGGAAACAGATGCCTACACAGCTGACTCCAGGGTTCACTCATAGGTCTGCTTACCTTCCCCTTCAGCACTCCTGAAGATCCCTGAATTAGTCACCTCTCCTGCTACTTTTCTTAGGTGAGGAACTCTTTAAATCACAGATCAGGAAACCAACCCTCACCTGTCCAGCTTCTCTTGCTTGCCTATATTTTACTGGACATTTTTTTTAAAGATTTTTTAAAATTTATTTATTTGACAGAGATCACAAGTAGGCAGAGAGGCAGGCAGAGAGAGAGGAAGGGAAGCAGGCTCCCTGCTGAGCAGAGAGCCCGATTCGGGGCTCAATCCTAGGACACCGGGATCATGACCTGAGCCGAAGGCAGAGGCTTAATCCACTGAGCCACCCAGGCGCCCCTACTGGACATTTTTTCATTCACATTTCCCTCTCTACTGCCCACTGCCCCCAGTCAACTTGTGTCAGCTCCTCGTCAGCAAGGATGGTCTCTGGGTCTGTTTTATTTTCTACCGTATCGCTAGCACCTTGACCAGGTCCTGGCACAGAGTAAGTACAAAACAGTTATTTGTTGGCTGAATAAGCACCTGACTTCAAGAGCTGAGCGCCCATAGGTATTTGCATCTGGGCCGTTAAGTGTAGAAGCAAAAGAAGCCCCATGAGGGGAGGCAGAATTCTGGGCAGTCTGTCTGCTTAGATGATCCCAAGCCAGATATGGTTGCTATAGCCTTGCCATGTGGATGAGGCTGGAGGAAGTTTGGAGATCAACAGGTAGAATTCTGCAGAAGGCAAACTTGGGCTTAATCTCACAGGGGGAGCTGTCCTACCGTAGGGGTATGGGTGGACTACGGCAGTGATGGCTGCCATGAGTCCTGCCTTTTGGTTTCCACCTCCTTAGGCAGTCTCTTGTCACGTGACTCAGGGCTTGACCATGTGACCTGTTTTGTCCAATGGCACAATGGCATGCCTTATACGAGCAGAGCCTGGAAAAGTGCTTGCACTCTGAGGCTTGTTCTCTCTCATTGCTGGAAAGCCTTCGCCATCACAGAGCCAACCCAGACTAGCCTCCCAGAGGATGAGCGACCAAGTAGAGAGGAGCTGCAGCCATCCCCGCTGTATAAAGCACGTTTTTAATTATCTGGACTGTCTGATGCTTTGCCATTTGGGGGCCTTATGGAAACTGGATTGCTGATTGTTCCAGCAAAAGTCTCAGGGCTGGCTCTCACTGGCCTAGTTTGGATCACATGCCTCTCGCTGAGCCGATCACGGTGGCCTCTGCTGGGAGAGGTTGGAGTCATCCCAGAAACTGGGGAAGGGCTCAGTCCCACTTGGAATGAGAAGTGTAAGGGGTAATTTTCCAAAGGAAAAAGGGGTTCCATTACCAAAAAGAAAAAGGAGTGGATTCTGGGGAGGCAGAAACAACAGACAATGTCTCCAGCAATGCTCTGAGCCTCTCCATCCTGCCTCTCTGATTCTTTTCTTTTTTTTAAGATTTTATTTATTTATTTGACAGAGATCACAAGTAGGCAGAGAGGCAGGCAGAGAGAGAGGGGGAGGCAGGCAGAGAGAGAGGAGGAAGCAGGCTCCCCGCAGAGCAGAGAGCCCAATTCGGGCCTCGACCCCAGGACTATGGGATCATGACCTGAGCTGAAGGCAGAGGCTTTAACCCACTGAGCCACCCAGGCGCCCTGCCTCTCTGATTCTTGACAGCCTTCCAGAGCCTTGTTCCCATGTGATCTCTTTCAAGGAGAGTGAAGACAGGAGGCTCTCACTTTGATCCTATACTTTCTTGTATGGGGAACCAGAACCAATTTCAGCTGGCTCTTAACTTCAACCACACGGCATCAAATAAAAAATGATGTTTGACCTTCGGCTTTGAAGAAGGTGAAGCAATCGTCCTTGGCTCTGAGAATTTCTGATAAGAATGGAGACCATTTTCGTTATTGGTTATACTGGACTGGGCCTTGCTATGAAATCAGCCGAATTGTCATGGCTCTCGTTCGGGTTATTGGATTGGTCTCTCTGCTTTGTCCGGGGTCACTCTTTTCCATTGAGAAAATTGGTTCCTTTTTTTCCTCCCTTACAATGGAGGTCATGCAGCCAAGACTTTATCTTAGAAGGCATGGCTGTTCTGTGGGCTTTGCAATAAGTATGACGACCATAATGATCCCTTACAATGGACTAACACCTTGCCATCTAGAAAGGCTGTTCGCACACATTACTGTATTTGATCTCCCCAATAACCAGGCTGGAGGAGTATGGTATTACCCTCGTTTTCTTTAGATATAGAAATAGACTCAAGAGGTTAAGTGACTGACTGAAGGTCACAGAGCTATGCTGCCTTGGGTAGAAGGAAAATATTGGCAAGGATTAGGCAGACATTTATTCTAGGTTTCATCTATTTACCAAGATTAGACTTTATTGCTGCAAAGCTAATCAGAGCTAAATTCCCCAAAGAGCTAGTTTGCAGTATGCAAACTATGGTAGGTCAGAAGGACCCAAACATGAACACAGGGTCACAGAGCCACCAACAGGTAGGACTGGAGCCCAGGCCAGCCTGTCTGCCCTTGGACTCACCCACGAGCAAGTCCAAGAGAGGCAGTCCCAGCCCGGCCCCCTGGAGAGCAATTCTAGGTACAGGAAAAGCACCCAGGAGCTCGTCTGTGCTTCAGTTTTGCTGGGGAACCCCTGCACTCCTCCCTAGCTCCTTCTCTCCTCAGAGAGGCTGGTGGCTGGGCCACACATGGAACTGAGGCTTTGGCCTACAGACAGGGAAGGGACAAGTCTGGAAGGGCCTGGAATGCTGGGGAAATTGCAGGCCTGGGAAGAAACCCCACCCTGAGAGGCTGAGGGCTTCCCTTCCGAGGACTCTGCTCTTCCTTACCCACCTCCTTGCCTTTCCCCTCTGGGCCTGTCCTCTGTACTGAAATGCCCAGTCAGAGAGCTGCCTGGCGGTCCTCGTTGGTTTGATTTCCACACAACTCACAAATTCTGCTCGCTA
Organism: Martes martes; assembly: GCF_963455335.1. Classification (NCBI taxonomy): domain Eukaryota; kingdom Metazoa; phylum Chordata; class Mammalia; order Carnivora; family Mustelidae; genus Martes; species Martes martes. The sequence goes on from NC_137899.1 coordinate 85,009,867, forward strand.
CCAAAGGAAGAATGGACCCAAAGGAGCTAGAGGAGATAGCGTCTCTTTCACAGGAGGAAGAGCTTCTAGGGAACCTTCCATTCCTTATCCTGTCCCTGAAAACTTCCATGCCATCCTCTCATCCCAACATTCTGCCAGTATCCTGAGCAAGCCAGAGTGATGAGGTAAATGGTGCCCCCTACAAAAGTGGGCCCTGTCCCCACCCATCCAGTCCTGTCCCTGGTACTCATTGTGGAGGTCCTGAGGGCTCAGCAGGACAGACAGGCCAGAGAGGAAGTGACCCAGCCCCAGAGCACTCTGGGAAACCTACTGTGTTGGCCCCAGGCCCCACAAAGATGGGGGGTTAGTAGATCAGAGCCCCTTTCCAGCATTGTCTGAGGTGAATGGGACAGGACTGATCAAAACCTGCATGAGCCAGAAGAGAAGGCACCTAGTCAGCTTACTATGCCTTCCCTGACCTAGCTGAAGCCTTCCCTAGATGATGAGGCTATGTGCTGTTGGGACGCTTCTATTCTAGAAGTTTCCGCCAGGTGGCAGAGGAAAATATCAGATGCCAGAAACTTATCCATCTGAAAGGATTTCCCCCATAGGAGAAAAAAACCCAATCACACTTCTCCCAGTTGGAACGTCTGCAATTACTCACCCCCCCCATAAGTGGAAAAAGAATGTCAGGACTAATCAAATGACATCACTCTGGGAACCCAGTGCATCCCAGCACTGATCTTTTTGAAAAGCTCCATATGGGAAGATACAAATTCAATTTGTCTTGTCTAGGGGAAAAATGAGTTTTAAATATGTTAAATCAAAAATGATATCCTACATACCAGACATTAGTGATCCAGAACAAACGCCTTGGGAGAAAAATTACCCTGAAAATTTTAAGTATTCAGGTGGCCAAAGAACTGGTAATTGATGCCTCAGCTCGAGAACAGAGCGTCCACCCTGGATACCCACACACCCCGGGCCGGGCCAAGGAAGGCCAAGCACTTTAGACAGCTTAGAGTCCTTGTTCCTGAGGACCAGCCTGGGTGGTTCCTGGGAAGCCTGGGTGGCTTCCCGCAGCAACTCCTCCTCCTCACCTCCCTGGCATCACTGTCTTCTTGCTCAGCTGGGCTGCCGAGGCCTGAAGACCTCACACATGCCCATGAAAACAGCCTGGAGCAGGGTGGTGGGGCGGGTTGGGGAGAGAGGAAAGAGGCCCAAGCCTGGTGGACACCAATGCTATTTTTTTTTTTTTAAGATTTTATTTATTTGAGAGAGGGAGAGAGCACAAGCAGAAGGGAGGAACAGAGGGAAAAGGAGAAGCAGACTCTCCACTGAGCAGGGAGCCTGATGCAAGACTCAATCCCAGGACCCTGGGGTCATGCCCTCAGCCAAAAGCAGACACCTAACCAACTGAGCCACCCAGGTGCCCAGACCAAAGCTATTAAAACGCCAGTTCGCAAGAACACTAGAGGGCACTGGTTGTTCTTTTCCAAGACAAGCAGGTGGGATAGAAAGGAGGCCCAGGGAGCTATGGGTTTTAATCCGAGCTCTGCCAGTTGCTGGCTGGTGCCAAGCTCTTGGACCAGTCTCTTCTCCTCTTTAATTCTTAGCTGATAAAACAAAGAGTTGCCTCTAAATGACATCCAGGTCTCTTTCAGCTCCATGGCAAGGATATTTTTCTTTCTTTTTGCTCTCTTCCTTTCAAGAGTCTGTAGAGCACGATAAAAGCACCATCTCTCAAACCGATCTGCATGGGTTCACATCCAAGCTCTGCTGTTTTCTAACTCTGTGACCTTGAGCAAGTAATTTAAACTTTCTGTCCTCCCACTTCTGCTTTTGCAAAATGAAGATGATAGTATTTATCTCATAACTTTGTGAAAGGATAAAAGGGTTAACATGTGCAAAGGGCTTTGAGGAGCTCCTAGCACGTAGCTCTTATTTATTGAGCAATTACTGTATACCAGGCTCTGTAGCTGGTGTATTAGCTACAGAAATGAACCAGAGGGCCGTGACCCTTCCTCTCCAGGACATTATTGTCTCCTAGCAAAATGCTGGCAGGAAGTTCCTCTCTCATGGTCACCTGTCTGTGTCCAGGGTGGGTGACTCCTGGCATTCTGCCTTTGGTATGGTGTTGGACATGCAGCAAGCACCCAACCCCAACCCCACAGGTCCCCAAGGCACGCACCAGCTGCCCGAGATCTCAACTTTTTCCCTTCCCTGCTTCTCTATTGCTTTTCCACTCCTGATGCTATTTGCAGTCTGACTTCAAAGATAATTAAAATAAATAAAATCTCCCACAAAAGAGCCTTTCCTCCTCCTCCCTCACCCCTTTCTCTCTTGAATTTTCTCCCGTCTCCACTCGCCAGTGTTGCATCACTCAGTCTCGCAGCCTTGCTCCGCTTGCCCCGTTTGGGGAGCTACGAGATCCCTCGGTGCCTGCCTGCCCAGAACACACTCTGGCCTCGCTCTTCCGAGAACCGGATGCAGTCATAATCTCCTTGGTTAGCGAGGACATTGGCTGCGGGAACATTCGGCTTTGTTTTCCCAGGGGACAGGAGTGGGAATGGGAGGCACTGCTCCGCTCCTGCACAGTCAGCGGGGAAGGTAATAGGGATTAATCTGGGCGCTGCCAAACGCAGATGTGTCTCCAGCCTGGGAGGGAGGATGAGCAGCTGCTGTCTCTGGGGCCAGCTGCGGGCTGCAGGGGGCCCAGGGCGAAGAAGGAGGCACTGGCCCAGAACCGGCAGCCCCAGGGGGCTCGGGGCAGCATCATCCTGGAGGTCTGGAGCTGCCCTGCTCAGCGCTGCCTGCCCAGGAGGGCTGGTTGATTGATGCCTTTAATAGACATGCTGGGGAGCTGGCAGGCCAAGTGTTTATGCCCAAATGCACACTGGCTGTTTAAGGAATTCCCAAGTCCCTTGCTGGAGCCTCGATTATGAAAAACATTTCTAGAGGAATCCTGTGGCCTCCTAGTCACTGTGCTCATCTTTGGGCTGCGAGTGGGTGGGAGCGTTGGGGGAGGAGCGCAAAGGGCAGCCATTTGGCCAATCCTGGCAGGTTCTGATCAAGCCCATTAAGTCCTGGCATAGGCGGAGCTGGGGTAAAGATGGTTGTAAACATTTCTTGAGTGCCTACTATATGCCAGACTCTGGAGAAAGCAAAAAGGAGCAAAAAAAGAACCGAGTGGAGCAGACAGCTGCATCAAGGGAACAGGGGTTCCCGGAGCTGTGGGAAGTACACAGAGGTGGCCTTTGAGGTCCTTGATGCCCTGCCATGCCCTCCCTCAAGCCCTCGCCTTGCAGGAGCCAAAATCCTTGTCCAGTCACGGTGCTAATGAAAGGTTCCTTCCACCATGATTTCTTTAAAGGGGATGTTCTTGAAGCCCCCCCAGGCCCTCCAATAGTAAGGGGGTTGGGGAACTCTTTATGGCAATTTTTTAGGAATCCTGACAGATCTGGGGGGATTGTCTTCAATAAATCACACGCTGGCCTGAGTCAGGACCCCTGGGTTTTGGTCCATGTCTTGTCACTCCAGCTGGGTGAGTGGGACAAGTCACCGAAGCTCTCCGGCCAACCTTCTAGGGTCTCTGTGCTGTTTAGAGGATAAGACGGGTGGGACAGGAAAGGGAGAAGCACAGAACCTGGCGCAGCCCAGGCAGGTCCCATCTGTGGGAGACTTCCTGTTGGCTTTTAAATTTTATTTATTTATCCTAAGTGATCTCTATACCCAACATGGGGCTCAAACTTAGGAACCTGAGCTCTTCCAAATGAATCCCCCAGGTGCCCTGCTGCTGAGTTTTATACGGATCACTGTTCACACTCATTTATATACAAATAGTTGTTGAAATAATACAATATTTAATGAGGGTAAACAAAAAGGTGTGTGTGTGTGTGTGTGTGTGTGTGTGTGTGTGTGTGTGTAAGTGGAATATCTTTGTGATTGCTACATTTCGTGACCATGCATCAAGCATCTGAAAAAACAGCCTCGGGGCCATCTAAAACAGGTGAGATGGGAACTGAGTTGCCCTGGGACCTGGTCGGCCTCTGGTCTTCCAAGCCCATCTGAAGGGGGAGGTCAGGAAGTAGTCTAAAGTCTGGGTTTAGGTATGCAGCCTGGTCTTAGGGAGAGAAACAAAGCCATGTAGGAGGGCTAACAAGGGTCTTGCGCTGGGAAGCCAGACACAGGGATTCTAATCCTGAAGCTGGGTAGCCCTGGGCACGTGTGTTCACTTCTCTGGGCCTCAGGTTCCTTATCTGCAAATCTGCATCCTGGACTCCATTTCTTAGGTCTGTTCTAGATTTACTATTATACAATCCCATAAATAAATGTATCAGGTGGGAAGACGCCCAGTCAAGTCATCCAACAGCCACAATTACTTGCTTGAGCCGACACACCAACATAGGACATTTGGAAAACAAGTTTTATTTTATGCACCAACTTGCGTTTATGGGCAGTGGCTATCTGGAGTGCTGTGTTGAGAAGAAGTCTGAAGCCTTCTCTCAGTACAGCAGGAGACAGGAAGGTTTAGTGTTAAAAGAAAGCTAGGTTCAGGGGGCACCTGGGTGGCTCAGTCAGTTAAGTGTCTGCCTTGGGCTCAGGTCATGATCCCAGGATCCTGGGATCCAGAGGGGCATACATCCTGGTTCTCTGCTCAGCAGGGAGCCTGTTTCTCCAGTCCCCCTCTACCTGCTGCTCCCCCTGCTCCTGTGCACTCTCTCTCTCTGTCAAATAAATAAATAAAGTCTTAAAAAAAAAGAAAGGGCTCAGAGGCAGACAGCCCTCCATTTATGAGCTGCATGATTTGGGCAAATTACTTAATCTCTCCCAGCTCTGGGCTATTTGTGATGATGGATGAGATAATGCCCCCCAAAATCGTTGGGTCGGATCAGGCACATAACCAATGCTCCAGGCACATAACCAATGCTCCAAAGCCAGAGCTGCCTTTGGTGGGCCTGGGAGGGTCCTGGAAGGAGGTATGCTAGCACAGGGACCTGCCCTGTTACTTTATCTCCTTCTCAACCCAGTGATCACGTTGGCTGTTTTCTCTGTTTCTCCCCGGAAAAGTGATTAGGAATCTCAAGAGGATAGAAGCGAGTGAGAGGAGACAGCCCACTCCCAAATCCTCGTGGAACAGTTAAGGTGCTCCTTCCCTCTTCTTTTTATCCTGGAGATCTATCATTTCCAGAAATGCCTTCGCTGCCCGCACCCTCTACCCGTTTCTCGGGCCAGATGGCAGGAAGCGGGTGGCAGTTGCCCGACCGCTGAGCCGGTCCCCGAGGGACTCAGTCCTCTTCGGGTACAGGTCTTCCTCCCGATCCCCATGCGGATCCCCGCTCCTGGCCTGGGGAGGCGCGGGTGCGGCGGAGGTGACAAGCGCGCCGCCGCCTGGCCCGCCGATTCCCAGACGCGCGCTCACTTGCTGCGTCTGGGGAAAGAATTCCATCGGCTCAGCAAATTTCCCTTTATTGTTGGTTTTGTCTGTTAGCTTTTCCCCTCTTTCTCTTCTTCCTTTCTTCCCTTGAGTCAGCAACACGGAGTCCAGCGAAGCAGAGGGGTGAAGGGGGAGAGAGGCGCCCCGGCGCCCCCGGGTCCCACTTAGTCCATACGGGTCGGCCCCGCGCTGCGGACGCCGGGGGAACTGAATGTTGTCGGCCAACTCCAGGACCAGTCGAAGGGCACTGGCCGGGAAGGCGGGCGCCAGTCACCTGCGTTCTCCGGGTCAGATCCCTGTCTGCCTGCAGCTCCCTCCCCTGCAAAGGCTCCTCCTTTCTCCTTAGCTCTGGGAACCTCAGAGAGTCCAGACCCTTTAATAATTGCTTTACCTTGAGCTCATTTCAATCTCACCACCAGTCTGTGAGTGATCTGTTATTATCCCACACTGTTGCTGTCAGCAGCCAAACCGAGCAATCATAATATAATAATCAGAGTAGAGCAAACCAGCAATTTTTCGTCTTCGCATGAAGATTTGAAGGGATATTGGAAAGGTCCCTACCCACGAAAACATTACCCCACACTCAGGTCCCGAAGCTCACCAGTGTATGTATTTAGGAGAAGCGTGTCCCTGCAGTATTGCTCTGTTGCTCGTCTGGGATATACTTGTACTAAAAAAGGATTAATCACTGCTACAATTCAGATTTAACTAGTGCCCTGTATTTTTCTTTGCTATATTTGGCAATCCTAGCCTTATGGACCCTGCCCCAAGCCTGCACAGAGGCCTCACCTACCTAGAAATGCCAGGACCCCACCTGTGGGTGGGGGTGGGGAGCCCAGCTCACTCCTATTTCCTCTCCCTTCTGCTGATTACACTCACCAGGATCTCTTTCCTCCTCCCCCCAGCTCTACAGCCTCTTCCCAAATTCACAAGGCCTCACCCCTCCCTTGCCTGGGTAAGCAGACTGCCCCATGGCTAGCCGCCTCTCATGCTACAAAAGGATACAGAGCCCTTCCCTACGCACCCCTAATGCCATCCTGATGCCAGAGAGGAGAGAAGCAGAAAAGAACAGGAGGACGAGCGACGAGGCTTTGAGATGTTTCTGCTGAATTACCAGGGGACCCTGCCAGAAGGCCAGTGGACTGATTTTTTTCAAGCTGCACGTGCTTAGGCGCTGGGCCCTAGGGACTGGCGTGAAGGAGTGGCGAGCTTGGGGCCTTGTCCTGATGGAGCATATGTCTAGCAGGAGAATAAATTACTAGGGAAGTTACACCCTGTGATGGGGGTTTCTGCTGGGAGAAAACCTACAGCAGGGTCCCAGTGGTGCCCAGTGGCCAGGGGGCTGCAGCAGGAAAGGACCCCCAAAAGAAGAGATGAGCTAAAAACCCAGGGACTGAGCAGAAGTTCTCCAGGTAGAGGGGACGTAGGGGGTGGCTTGGGGTGAGAGTAACAGTGTTTCTGAAGTCCCTAAAGCAAGAGAGAGGCTCTGGAACCTTGGAAACATAATGCTAAGGGAAAACAGCGAGACACAAAAGGCCCTATGTGGTATGATTCTATTTATACGAGACGTCAGAATCCGTCAGTGCATAAAGAAAGGAGATTAAGGTTGTCAGGGCTGGGAGGGGACAAATAAGGAGTGACTGCTAATGGGATTGCGTTTCTTTGGGGGATAAAAATGTTAGCTAGTGGTGATGGTTGCACAACCTTGCGAATATCCTAAAACTGACGAATTTTACTTTTACGCTTTAAAATGGTGAATTGCATGGTCTGTGAATGACGTGTCCATTTTTCACAAAGTGGGGGTGGTGGGAGGCCCAATGAGCACCTGAATGAAGCCCAGGGCACATGGGACAAAAGAGAGAGGTCAGCCAGGCCAGTTCATGCTGGACCACCTTCAGATGGACTGGACCTGGGAGCTGTGAAGACCAGGGGGAGCTTTGAAGTTGAGCCCCATGGTCCAATTGGCACTTTATTTTTTTTGTATTTTTTTTTAAAGATTTTATTTATGTATTTGACATACAGAGATAGATCACAAGTAGGCAGAGAGGCAGGCAGAGAGAGGGAGGGGAATCAGGCTCCCTGATGTGTAGAGAGCCCGATGTGGGGCTCGATCCCAGGACCCTGAGATCATGACCTGAGTCGAAGGCAGAGGCTTAACCCCCTGAGCCACACAGGTACCCCAACTGGCACTTTAGAAAGATCTCTCAGGGCACCTGGCTGGCTCAGTGGGTTAAAGGGGCGTGTCTAAGGAAGTGGGTGGAGCCAGAATTAGCAGCCAGGAGACCTGGCCCCATGGGAGGAGGGATAGACCCCTTTCTTCTTAGGAGGAGGGAAGAAGAAGGGGCAGGGCTGAGTTGGGCAGTACCAGGGTTTGTAAGTCTAGAGATGAGGGAAGGGAATTTGCACACAACTTCTCTTTTGTCACTGAAGCAGGGGTCAAGGTCAAATACTGAGGCTGTAGGCAAAATGGGGGGGCTGGCCTGGCATATGCCTGTAATGGCTCAGAGAACCTACTGTGAAGTTTCCAAGGATTTTGTGAGCCAATTATTAAACAGAGCTGTTATTAAAATTAAATCATAGTAAATCCACACAAAAATACTCAACTATTTTTTTATAAAGATGCAAAAGCAGGGCACCTGGGTGGCTCAGTTGGTTAAGCATCTGCCTTCAGCTCAGGTCATGATCCCAGGGTCCCAGGATCAAGACCGTCCTTGGGCTCCTTGCTCAGCAGGGAGTCTGTTTCTCCCTCTGACCCTCCCCACTCTCCTGCTTTCTCTCTCTCACTCTCTCTCTCTCTCAAATAAATAAATAAAATCTTTTTAAAAATATGCAAAAGCACTTTTCTTTTTCAATGAGTGGTTGCAATTGAACCACATGAGAACGAAAAGCTTTTGCTCTGAGAGAATCAGAAGACAAGCTACAGACTGGGAGAAAATACTTGCAAACTGCATATCTGACGAAGGACCAGTATCTAAAATACATAAAGAGGGATGCCTGGGTGGCTTAGTTGGTTAAGCAGCTGCCTTCGGCTCGGGCAGTGATCCCAGCTTCCTGGGATCGAGTCCCACATCGGGCTCCTTGCTCGACAGGGAGCCTGCTTCTTCCTCTGCCTCTGCCTGACACTCTGCCTGTGCTCACTCTCTCTGACAAATAAATAAATAAAATCTTTAAAAAATAAAATAAAATAAAATACATAAAGAACTCTCAAAACTCAGCGGTGTAAAAAACAAACAATTCAGTTAGAAAAATGGGCAAAAGGCATGAATGGACATTCCACTGAAAAGGAGATACAGATGGCGAATAGCACATGAAAACACGTTCAAGATCATTAAACATCTTGGGAAATGCAAATTCAAACTACAACAAGATAACATGGCACACCTACCAGAATGGCTAAAACTTGAAGTTATAATAACAGCAAATGCTGGTAAGGTTATGGAGAGACTGAATCACTCATACGTTGCTTCTGGGAATGCAAACTGGTAAAGCCACCCTGGACAAGATCATGGGAAGTTTCTTACAAAACTAAACATGTGCCTACAATCCAACCCAGCAGTTGTGCTCTTGGGCATTTATCCCAGAGAAATGAAAACTGACATTCATACAAAAATCTGCACAGCAATGTTCATAGCGGCTTGTCATAGTGAAAAAACTAGAGACAACCCAGATGTCCTTCAGTGGGTGAATGGTGCATCCCTACCATGAAATGCTAACCAACAAGAAATAGGAACAAACCCTTGATATGTATAGCAACTTGGATCACACAGTATAGGCTCTTTTGGAACTGGATTTCTTTTATTTACTCAACATAATGTCCTGTGCAGGGGAAAAAAAAATCCCGTTCCAAAAGATATTGTACTCTACGCATCCATTTATTTTTTTATTTTTTTTAGTGGTTTTATTTATTTATTTGTCAGAGAGAAGGAGAGCATAAGCAGGGAGAGCGGCAGGCAGAGGGAGAAGCAGTCTCCCCGCTGAGCAGGGAGCCTGAGGCAGGGCTTGATCCCAGGACCCTGGATCATGAGCTGAGCCAAAGGCAGACACCCAACCAACTGAGCCATTCCAGCCTCCCTTTATGAGTCCACTTATAGAACACTTTCAAAATGACAAAATGATAGAAGTAGAGAACAGATGATGGTTGCCAGGTGTCAGGGACGAAATGAGGAAGAACTTGGGTCTCTGTGAAAGGATGACAGAAGTGATCCTTGTGGTAATGGAGGTGTTTTGTGTCATGACTGTGTCGACATTAGTGTCCTGGCTGTGACGTTATACTATCGTTGTGCGATGTGTCGCCCCTGGGCGAAAGCGGATAGAGGTACAGATATCTGTATCATTACAACTCCGTGTGAATTTATAATGATCTCAAAATACAGTTTACTTTAAAAATACATTAAAGGAATGCCTTGGCGGCTCAGTCAGATAAACTGTTAAAACCACCAGCTCACCACGGGCCGGTCGGCTTGTTGGGAGTCTGAGCGAGTGGAGCCGTCTTTCCAGGGCCCAGAATCAAGAGTTGTCTAGAGACACAGGGTCGTTGGGTTGCTGGATGCTGCTGTGTGCTCAGCTGAGGTGGAGACCAGGACTTCAAGGTGGCCCAGTCTTCCTAGAACTGTGGAAAGCTGTTGGCTGCTTTTATTGAGGGCGGGATTTTGCCAGGGGTCCAGCCGGGGCAGGAGAAGGGAGAGGGGGAGTCTAGGATAGAGACCATCTGTGCTTGAAGCTGGAGCGTGGACCCTGAGCTCGGAAGGGAGGTAAGTGCAGGCAGCGGAGACTGGTTGATGGGGGGGACGGTGTGGAGGCATCCGTAAGCCAGAGGTCCCCAGAAGCCTGAGGAGCAGGGTTGTTACAAGGGACTCAGGGCAACTGTGGCGGCTGCCATCGGGGGGCACAGCCTCCGTGGGCACGGTCCTGGGGGGGATCCACAGCCTAGACCCAGTGGATTCCAGGACACAGCCTGGCCACAGGTATGGGCTGGAATGGAGGGCAGGGCCCTGGCCACGAGGAGCCCAGGATGTGAGAGGCCAGAAGCTGGCCATTTCCACGGAGACTGGTGTCTCCAGAGATGGTGGCAGGCTTGGAGCAGGGGAAGCACTGGGAGAAGTAGGGGATATCAGGGAGGGAGAAAAGGACCAAGGGGGAAAAAAAGAAAAGCCTTCTTAGCAGAGACAAGAAGGAGGAATTAACTCGTAAAGCTGGAGGCTGTTTAGGAGCACCATTTAATGATATTAAATGCCTGCATTTTAATCAAAAAGGCTAAAGGGCTGGGTTAAGAATCTCAGTTACCCCAGGGGCCAGACTAAACTCCTGCCTCCGTGATTCTTAAATTGTCAGAAGAGTCTGAATTTATCAGATGCTTCAGAGTGTAACCCAAAGCACAGGACAAACCGTCACCAAGAAAACGAAAGTCTCCTGTCAGTCCGCTGGACCACCCCTCCAGCCCAGACAGCCGCTCCCAGGCCTGAGTGGCTGCCTACTGGGCTAGTCAAAAGGAGGAGGCTTCAAAGGCAAAGGGGCATGCCTCAACCAGAAGGCAGGAGGTGGGACCAGATCTGAGCTGAGCAAGTCTGATTCCTCCAAGGACCCAAATGGGGACCCAGAAAAACCCATGTTCACATCCCTAAGAGTGTAAGGATGGTGGGAATTTTCTTCAAATTGCAGAAACCATGTCTTTCTTACTCACATATGTATTTGTGCTACCGAGCCCAGTGTCGGGCATACAGTAGGTTAGTGGGTGCTCAGTAAGTGTTTATAGAATTAAACAGAATTTACTTGAAGAGAGAGAGAGAGTTTCAGTGGAAGGGTTGGGGGCCTGTTACGTTTCCCTTCCAGCCAGATTTTAAATTTAAGACAGGAGAGGGAAGGAAATATGAGCACAGTTAACTCTCCGATGGTGGACCGCGGGCTCTCGGTGGAAGGTTTTCTTGCTGGTGAAGAAAAGGTGGGAAGAGCCTTCCCTTTGCTCCTCAAATTGTCCCAAGGGACACTGCTGTTCCAGGTCAGGTAACCTTGCTTGTGGTCACGGCTCTCATTCACAGCGAGTGTGTCCGGACCACGGAGCTGAGCACTTTCCAAGGAGCCGATCCCGTGGAAGGGACAGTTGTTCCGTCCACTGTAGCGGTCAGGACCCTCTTGTTCTACAAGAGCCCCGGCTGACTGGCCGCAGGGTGGGTCTGGGCCAGGAACCTCTGCCTGCCCCCAAGCCTGAGCCCACCACCGCGCCCCACCCCCACAGACCCTGTGACTGAAGTCAGGGCAAGTAGCCCTCTTCTCACCAGCTCGGTGACCCCTTGGGACAGACACCTGCCCAGTGTGGTCCCAAAGCCTGTGCCGAATCACATTCTTGCTCTGCAGGTAGAGGCAGGGGACGGAAAAATCCAGACTCCACTTGGAAAAGAACTTCAATATGGGGGCAAGGGAGAGATGGAAGGAGAAAGCTAGGAAATGATTCAGAAACAGCTGAACTTTGAAAAACAGCAGAAAAATCTCTCGGGCGCTGCAGAGGAGTGCATTTTTCCATGAAGCTGTGCCAGGGGACTGAAAAATTGCTTATGAGCAGAGGACATGGGCCCAGGGAACAGCTGAACTGACAGGGCAGACAGAAGAACTGCTGGGAGCGCGGTTTGTCCAGGGGCAGCAGAGGGAACTCGGAGCACATTCTTCATCACTGGATTCCAGGCGGTCACCGGATTCTGTAGCCACTCAATAATGTGACCGCTAACTGGGATAGATACCAAATACGAGGGCCACTGCGGATTATGGCCATGAAATACTATCGTAACCGAAGCCTGCACCTCAGACGGAAAATTCTGGTATTATTACTCCAACAGATTAGGCCTAAAGAAAACCAGTAATATTTGTAAAAAGAACAGGAGTCTTGAGGCCGCTGGCCCATTGTCTGAGTAGCCCCCGGAGAAGGACATTAGACAGATGGCAGGTTGGGGCCTGGGGAAGGGAAAGGGAGGGAAGTATTGTTTCACTTCCCCGTGAGGCCAGAGGCCTCTCTGTGCTTCTTGGGTCTAGGGCAGGGGCAGCAATGCTCCGTCTGAGTGTGAATCCTTCTTCCAGGCCTGGAAGCCAGCTCACTCTCACCAGCCCCAGGGCCAGAACTGGGTCAAGAGAAGACCTGGGCAGTGATCTTTCCGATCTGACTGGCCCTTTGGCTAGAAAACCATCTCTACTCTTACTCACTGATATGAGCCCAGGGACCAGGTAACATTAAAATTGCCCATGGGTATTTTTGGTCATGGTGGATGTTTGCAGCTGAGGGGTATTTGGTTTTGGTTTTGGTTTTTAGCATTGTATTTAAGTCATCTCGAACCCCAACCCCGAGACCAAGACTCGCGCGCTCCACCGACTGAGCCGGCCAGGCCCTTCCAGGTATTTGGTTTTTAGCTGTGTTTGGGGATTTGGAAAGGAGAGAGTGTGGGGTTCTGTTTTATTTAGAGTTTATCTGTTGGCCTTTCTCCTGGGCAGCCAGGGAGTCCTGTGGCCTGTGGTTTTCCCCTGGCAGCTCATCTTGGCTACCCAGGGAGACTCCAGGAGGTGGAAGAAACGTGGGCCTTGGTGCAGTGGCCACGGTCACAGGTACCTGCCACGGTCAAGGGCCTCTCTGAAAACCACCTGCAAGCAGAAGGGATCTTGGCAGGGCCTCCCCTGCTGCCTGTGGTTCTCCTGTGGGGTCAGCATTACTTTCTGCCCCACCCCTGCCCCCCAGTCTCCAGGCCTCTCTCTGCTCTTCCCCGGCCCACCCCAGGAGGACAGGACAGGGGTGTTCCCTCCCTGTGTCCCCAGGTGCTTTCACAGAGGGGACCTGGCAGCTCCTGGCAGTTTCCTCGGGCTGTGTGTGGAGAAGGGCAGACAAGAGGTGGCACAGAGGGACACAAGGCCCAGTGCTCTTGTGCCTGCCCTTTCCCCCACATCCCTCCATTTGGTCTCACCCACAGAAGGACCCCCCAGCACCCTAGTCCCAGACAGAATTCTCGCCATGCAGCAGTTGGATTCTCCCCTTAGGGGGCTGCTCCACATGGAGGACAGAGTGCGGCCGCTGGTCCAGCTGAGGGTCTACAGGAAGAGGCCAGCCACGAGGTCATGGCCACAAGGTGGGGAGCACGCCTACCCCAAAATGAATCTTCTGGGCAGCAAAGAGATGCCACTACTTCCTGAGCCCTCAGGGTTTGCTTCCTTAAGTCTTTTCCTTGTCACAGTGATTTGTGTTCATTGTAGAAAGTATGAAAAGTGCAGAAAAATAGAAAGAACTATGAAACAATTACTCGTGGTCCTTAACGCAGAAGCAAACACTAGTCACACTTCATTGACTGTCTTCTTGGCTCGCTTCCTTTGCGTAGCTTGTTTCCCTTAAAAGTAGGGGATAAGCTGTTCCCTAGGGTTTCAAATCCTTCAGGATGTTGTTTTAAAGGCTGTATGCGATGGTCGACTTAATTTTATGTGTCCACTTGGCTCGGCCATGGGTCGCCAGATTAAATGTTACTCCTGGGTGTATCTGTGAGGGGGTTTCCAGATGAGACTGGCATTCGAATCAGTGGACTCTGTCCGGTCAACTGTCCTCCTGAAGGTGCCTGGGCCTCATCCAGTCCACCGAGGGCCCCTCTCTCTGCCTCCCCGAAGGAGGAGACCTACCGCATCTTCCCCCAGCCTCAGACTTCTCCCAGCCTCAGCTTACACAATGGGCCCCACTGGTCCTCAGGCCCTCTGGACTCAGACTGAAGGAGACAACTGGCCTTTCTGGGTGTCCAGCTCGCCAATGACAGTCTGTGGGACATCTCAGCCTCCATAATAGAACGAACCGATTCTTCATAAGTCTTGATAGACAGAAGATAGATAGATAGATAGATAGATCAACCATTTGATCGCTCTCTTCTCTGGAGAACCCCAACTAATGTAAAAGCTGTATCATATATCTACCCATGTATTTGTTCAAAATGAGGCATTGAAACAAAGGGGAAAAAAGAGAGACAAACCAAAAAACAGACTCTTAACTACAGAGAACAAACAGAGAGTTACCAGAGGGGAGGGGGTCGGTGAAATAGGTGATGGGGTTAAGGGTGCCCTTACCACAGTGAGTACTGAGTGATACATAGAATTGTAGAATCGTTGTATTGTACATCTGAGACTAACACAACACGGTATGCTAACCACACTGGAATTAAAATAAAAAACAAACAAACAAGCAACAACAACAACAACAACAAACCAAAATGAAGCACTGAGTGCCCATGGTGTACGGCTAAGGACCCAGACTCTGCAGCAAACTCTGGGCCCAGGTCTTGGCTCTGCTCATGATCAGTTGAGAGGTCTCAGGTAGGTGACTTAACGCCGTGCTTCCCTTTCCTCATCTGTAAGCCCAGTGTGGGGGATACCATTCATCTCTTAGGGTGAGGATTCAATGAGTGAATGTGTGGAAAGGATTTAAAGCAGGGTCTGGTTGGGGCATGTTGGGGGCGCCGTCAGTTAAGCATCCGACTCTTGGTTTCAGCTCAGGTCGTGATCTCAGGGTGGTGAGATCAAGCCCTGTGAGGAGCACACACCCCTCATTTCCCCTCACCCCCTCCACCCCCCCCTGCAGCCTCTGTGCTCAGTGCGGAGTCTGCTTGAAGATTCTCTCCCTCTGCCCTACCCCCACATTTTCTCATGCTCTCTCTCTACAATAAATACAATAAATCTTAAAAAAAAAAAAAAAGAACAGTGTCTGGCTCGGGACTCAGAGAGTGTTAGCTGTTGTTATTAATTTTATTATCAGCATTATTTTTAATTGGTATCATGCTGGAAGCACAAAGAAGATTTAGCTACTGCCTGCCTCCCAGGAGGTCACGGTCCACTTGAAGGAACAGACAAGGAAGGAGGGGTGCCCAGTCCAGCATGTGTGGTGGATGCTGAGGGTGGAGAGGAGAAAGGTTTCCAGAAAGAAGGGATTCCTGAGCAGAGAATCAGCTGGGAGAAGGAGGGGAAAGCGGGCCTGGAGAGAAACAGCATGTGGGTGGCAAAAGTTGAGGTTTTAGTTAGAAGACAGGAAAATTTGGCCGAGTAAACAGGGACCCAGTGAGGAAGAGCTTTTTGTACTTCGGATAAAGTTACCCTTATCCTGCTGGGGAGCTGTCACGAGGACAGAAGCAAGGAAGAGGGTCACACGCATGCTAGGGAGGTGACCCCAGCTGAGGATGGAGCTGGAGATGACCCGTCTCGGTGGCATCTGTCCAGGGTAAGGAGGGTCTGACAGGCAAGGGGAGGAGGGGCAGCCTCAAGCCTGGTGTCAGAGGGGAGCACTGGCGGGGCTTGGCAACGTGGACAGAGGCGTCCACGGCAACCTCGAGGTGCCTCGCCAGGGTGGTTTGGTGGATCCTGGTGCCACAAACTGGGATGGATGATGTAGGAAAAGGAGTGCGCTGGGAGGCTGGAAGGCGTTTCAGTTATTTCTACGCCTGCAATTAAAACCTGCCTAGGGCTCTCTGCTCAGCAGGAGCCTGCTTCCCCCTCTCTCTGTCTGCCTCTCTGCCTAGCTCTGATTTCTCTCTGTCAAATAAATAAAATTAAAAAAAAAAAAAACCTGCCTAAAAGGTGGCCTTAAACAACAACTTAATTATTCTCATGATTCCGTGGGGTAAGAAACGGGCAGAGCTCAGCTGGCTAGTCTGCGACCCCAGCTCCACCTGGGCTCATTCAGGGGGCTGCACCCAGCCTGGGACGGGGCTGGGAGGTCCACGGGGTGACTCACATGCCCGGCCCCTCGTGGCGGGCGTCAGTCCCCTCCTGCCTTGAGACTCAGAATAGGACCCAGCAGAGCCTTGGTGAAGTTCCAGTCCTATTCTGAGTCTGAAGGCAGGAGGCGACCGGTGCCTCAGCTCGAAGACAGTGAGGCAGAGAGGAAGACTTTTTTATTACTCAGACTTCTTGCTATTCATGCTTTCAACAGATTGGACAGGCCCACTCACACCGGGGAGGGAAATCTGCTTTACTCGGTTTACTGACTCAAATGTTAATCTCACCCAGAAAACACCCTCACAGACACGCCCAGAATAATATTTAACCCAATATCTGGGCACATGGTGGCTGAGTCAAGATGACACATAAAGGGAAGCAACACAGCCAACCAGAGGCTCCCCTTTCAGAGGGAGGCATGCAGCATGCAGTACTCCCCTGCTGGGAGTATGGGCTGTGCAGCTGGCTCTCTCTCCAGGAACTGTCCTCCCCCGAAGTCACACCCTCTCAAAGTACAGCCCCCATCCAGTGCCTGGAGGATGTGGGGGATACCAGAACCCAACCCCCTCACCCCTCTTCGGGACAACTCTGAAGGGCCAGCCCAGCTATAGTTCTCCCCATGGGATCAGCTGATGACTGCTGGAACGGTATCACGGTTCAACTTCCCCTCTTGCCCAGTCCCCTTCCCTCACTCCCATACAGATGCTGCTCCAAGTCCCTCCCCAGCAACTAAACATAAACCTCTGCTTCACAGGGTGTCCCACCAGCCGACCTAAGCAGAGAAGGAAGAGGCTGAGCTCTGACCATGCCATGCCGAGGTGTAGAGAGCCTCTGGAATGGAACCAGAGGCTCCGGCAGCCAGCAGGATAATTGAGGCCAAGGTTGGAGGGAGAGGTCAAGGCCTATATGGAGTGGGTAGAAAGAGAAGATCAGGGGGCTGAGGTGAAAGCAAAGGAAACGCTTGACCTAACCAATTCACTCATGTTAATGCTTAGGTTGTCTCCAATTTGCATTGTTATAAATAAAAAACATGGCAATACACATCTTGATACCTGAATTCTTTTGTTCACAGTTCTGATCGCCTTTTTTTTTTTTTTCCTGTAGCCCAGATTTGAGCAATGAAATCAGAAATGAAAGAATATAAGCATTCTGGAAGCTACCAGAATGGTCCAAGGCCCCTATTCACATTGCGTTTACACAGAATTCATTCTCCTACAGCCAAACTCCTAAATTTATAAGAGACCTGATTTAAGGAAGGTCATTGATACAGCCGGAAAGTTAATTATTCATTTGAATTGGTTTGTGCAAAAGGCTCCAGAGAGCCCACAAGAATAAATTGAAATGCTATTAGAACTAACAGGCAAATTTAATAAAGTGGCTGCATGCAAAATTCAATAGCTTCCTCATCAACTCGCAACAGCCAATTAGAAAATAAAATGTGGGGGCCGCATGGGGGGCACAGAGTGTAATCACAACAGTAATAACAATAACAAAATGCCCAGGATTGACTTTACCAACAAATGTGGCAAATGGGAACACTAGATCTTAAGATTTGGTGAACTTTCTAGAACCATGCCATGACGGCACTGGATGGAAAGGCGTGCCGACACGTGCCGTGAAGCACTGTGTTCCTAAATGGCACGAGCCAATGTGCCATGGAGTGAACTTGGTGACTGAACACTGCCCAGTGGAAAGTCAAAGGTGGTTTATTGCTTTGTTGTTGTTAAACATGCCACAGCTATTCTAAATTTCACTCCTAGGCAAGAACAGCTAAGAAAACATTTGAAGATGGACGAAGAGGAATTTTGTCTTATCAGATAGTGAGTATACAATGGAGCTAATATTATGGGAATAGTATAGCCCTGATGGCAAGGACTGGCAGACACCTCGATGGGTCACGCTCACAAACAGAAGTTCATGTGCGAGAACCTAGAGTCCGCAGAACTCGGCATCACGGTCCTGCTGGGAGAGACAGCATTATTTGATAAGTGGCAGAGAGATGATCGGTGAACTTTCTGGGGGGAAAATTATACCTCCTCTCACACCACACACCAAATAAGCAAATCCCAGTTAATGAAAGATTTTGGTGTTGTTAGAGGTTGAATTGTATCCCTTGGGGAAAAAAATAATAAATTATATATATTGTAGTCCCAACCCTCAGCACCTCAGAACGTAACCTTATTCGGAAATAGGGTCGTCGTGTACGTAATTAATTAAGATAAGGTCACCCTAGAGAATTAGGTGGGCCCCCAATCCAATATGGCTGTTATCCTTATACAAAGACAGCACGTGAAGACAGAAGCCGAGATGGGAGTTACAGCTTTTCCCAAGCCACGGAACCTGGAGACTCCCAGGAACTGGAAGAAGCAAGGAAGAATCATTCTCCCTAGAGATTTCAGAGCAAGCATGGCCCGACTTCCAGCTTCCAGAACTTGAGACAATACATTTCATTTTTTTTTTTTTTTTAAGTAGGCTTCACGCCCAGCACAGAGCCCAACATGGGGCCGGAACTCACAACCATGAGAACAAGACCCAAGCTGAAATCAAGAGTTGGACACTCAACTGACTGAGACACCCCGATGCCCGAGACAATACACTGCTGTTGTCCTAAGCAATCTAGTTTGTGGTACTTCGTTGTGACAGCACAAGGAAATCAACACAAATGTATGAATTAGAACCATTAAAAAAATTCAAAGAAAATATAGGTGAGGGGCGTCTGGGTGGTTCAGTCAGTTAAGCGTCTGCCTTCTGGCTCAGGTCGTGATCTCAGGGTGCTGGGATCGAGTTCCTTGGGCTCCCTGCTCAGCAGGGCATCTGCTTCTCTCCCTGCTTGTGCACTCTCACTCCCTCCCTCTCTCTCTTTCCCTCTCAAATAAATAAAATCTTTTTTTAAAAGTTATTTAAAAAAAGGAAAATATGGGTGAAAAATGTGTATGCTTTCAAAAGCAGTAAGGACTTTATATGCATAAAGCCAATGGAAAATATCCAGAGGGAAAAATCAATACTTCTTCTACATTAAAAAACTGAAACTTACATAAAAAATTGGTTTAGTAAAACTACAAGGTGAAGAGCAAATTGGGAGATACAATTGCTACGAAATGACAAGTGGCCATTATTCTTAATATATAAGAATCAAAAATCCCAATAGAAAATTGGGCAAAGAACACAAACAGACATTTCACAGAATGGCCATGACTCTAAACATAAAAAATGTTTAACCTCATTAGTAATCAAATCCATATCAATTAAAAGATGACACTTTTTGCCTTTCAAATTAATAATATTTTCTATGATAATACACTTAGTATCAATGAGTACAGTAAAAATACCCATAATACTGTCCGAAGTATACATTTCTGGTATTCAAAGTATAAAATTCTAAATTTTTTAGAATGCAATATGATGCTGGGCATAGAGTTTTAAAAATTCATGCCCTTTAAAAAAAAATTCATACCCTTTGAGCAAGTGATTCTCCTTCTAAAAAAATCTATCTTCAAGAAACAATTAAAATGTAGGCAAATATTTATCTACAAAGATGTTCATCACTGCATAATTTATAATAATGAGAAATTAGAAATAGCCTCAGTATCCAACAAGGGGGGGAATCACTGCACAGCCACGTATGCTAAATTATATAACCATTAAAGGAGGTGATTTTAATTTAATTAATGACATGAATACATTCACAATAAAAATGTAAAACTAAAAGCCTCACTATTATATGTATATTATAAACCAAGTTTTATAAAACACACACATGCTGGCGGGGGGGGTAGGGAGTAGAGGTTAAAATAAGCCAGATTACCTTTTCTTCTGAACAGCATGGTTTATGGATGATTTTAATTTTTTTCTTATTGGGGTAAAATATATATGACATAAAATTTACCACTTTAACCATTTCTAACTATAGTATTCGGTGGCATTAAGTACATTCACAATGCCATGTAATCATCACCTTCATCTGTTTTCAGAACTTTTTCATCATTCCTGCTGAAACTCTATACCCGTTGAAACAGAAGCGCCCACTCCCCCTCCTCCCCAGCGGGCCCCCCCTACCTCTATTCTACCTTCTGTCTCTAGGAGTTTGCCTATTCTAGGTACCTTATATAAGTGGAATTACACAGTATTTTTCTTCTGTGGCTTATTTTGCTTAGTGCAACAGACTGGATGTTTATCTCCCCTCCACCCATTCATATATTGAAATCCTAATCCCCAAAGTGATGGCATTTGGAGGTGGGACCTTTGGCCGGGAGTGGAACCCTCATGTATAGGATTCATGCTGTTATGAAAGAGATCCCAGAGAGCATCAAAAGCCCTTTGGCCAGATGAAGGTACAGCGACATGATGACCATCAGTGAGGAAGCGGGCTCTCACCAGACACGGACTCTGCAGATGCCATAGTCTTGGAATTCCAGCCTCCAGAACCATGAGAAATAAATCTCTGCTGTTTATAAGCCATGCATTGGATGGTATCTTGTTACAGCAGCCTGGATAGACCAAGACACCCGGCATGATGTTTTCAAGATTCATCCCTATTGTAGCACGTATTAGAATATCATTCCTTTTTATGGTTGATTACTACTCCATTTTAGGCATACCACTATTATCCATTCATCCATTGATGGACGTTCGGGTTGTTTTCCTTTTTAGGTTATTACGAGCAATCCTGCTGTTAACATTAGTGTACGAGTGTATGTTTGAGTAATGTTAGTGTTAACATTAGTGTACGAGTGTATGTTTGAGTTCCTGCTTTCAATTATTTGAGGTATATGCCTAAGGGCTGAAATTGCTGAATCGTATGGTAAATCTATGTTTCGCTTTTTGAGGAATTGTTGGTTTTCATTTTTAAAATTTTTCTTCTGTATTTTTCAGATTTTCCCTACTAAACATGTATTATTTTTATAATCAGGATAAAAAATGAACATATTTATTTTCAAGCCTCTCCCACTGCTTTTCTTTCTTCTCTCTACACATAAAGCACCGCTCCCTTGGAGCCAAGCAAAAGATGGCTCAAATTTTCTTCTTAACGGAGAGCAACAGCTGCACAAAATGACTATTTTAACATGCACCTGGGATTTGTTTTAATCAGGCATGGTAAGATGATAGACATGGAGACCATTGCCTATCTTTTTTTCATTTTCTGGAGATATAATTGCCATATAACAAACATACTATCAGTTTAAGGTGTACACCATGGTGATTTGATACACATATATATTGCAAAATGATTATCACAATAAGGTTAGTTCACACACCTATGGCCTCATTGGGTTGCCATGACAACTGCCATTACAAGAATAGTTTATTGCTTACCATTCCCAAGAGAAGGGGGCCAGCCGCGCCACACAGAGAAGCATGGGGTTATGCAAAAGGCTGGAGGAGCTAGGAGAAAGCATGGGCACAAGCTTCCATTGTGATTTCCATGGGAAAGGCGAGGCAAGCCAGGTTGGACAGATTTAGGATTGACTAATTTGAATACTGTCTCAGTGGGCTCTGGGCTAAAGGGTTGGCCCCTAGTTGTTGGGTACCCGGCCCTGGGGTGATTTAGGGCAGGCGGAGTACAGACTTGGTGTGACAGAGATAATGAAGGAGGTGGGTTGCCTATGAAAGGAGTGCTCTCAGGCAAGGTGTTAACTTTCCCTGGAAATGAGCTAACCCTAGGAGGACCATCAAAGCCCCAGGATGTCAAAGCGTCATAAAATAGAGAAAACAAAAAACATGATTAATACCATGATGTATGTGCACGGTTTCTCTTCACAGCAGTTTGTCACAGAAAAGGTTGGAAGCCAATGAAAGTTCCATCAAAGCAGGAGGTAGTTAAGTGATGGCACAGTAATAGAATCCAATGCCAGGCAGCCATGAAAAAGAAAGGAACGATTTCCAAGAGATGTCACAAAAAGAAAAAAAACAAAACAAAACAAAACCCTGGTGCAAACACCAAGTGAAAAATTCTTCATTATATGTACCCAGGTGCTTGTATGTGCAGAGAATATCTCTGGAAGGGTGCCCAAGAATCCTAACATGGGGGCCTCCAGGCATGGGAACTCGATGGCTCAGGACCAAGGTTAGGAGGAAGAGAGTTTCTGTCTCTTTTAATTTTGTGCCATGTGAATGTGTTGCCTATTTCAAAAGGAATTACATAAAGCTTTTTTCAAAGAAAAGAAGAGAAAAGAAAAGGCCAGAGGCCCTGTTACACATGTTATGGGTTGCACTGCGTCTCTCAGAAAAATGCACTGAAGTCCTTCTAAGCCCAGGTGCCTGTGAATGTGACTTTCTTTGGAAAGAGGGTCTTTGTGGAGGTAGTCAGGTTACAGTGAGGTCATTAGGGTGGGCCCTAATCCAATACGACTAGTGTTCTTATAAGAAGAGAGATTTGGACATGGACACCCACACGAAGGGGAACACAGACACGAGACGGTAGTCGGGTAATGCCGAGATGGGAGGACACATCTTAGACCAAGGAACGTCAATGCCAGATTTACCAGCAAATGTCAGAAGCTAGCAGAGTCAAAGAAGAGAATCTAACACCTTGCTAACACCTTGATTTTGGATTTCCAGCCTCCAGAACTGCAGGACAACACATTTCTGTAATTTTAAGCCCCCCAGCTTGGGTGCTTTGTCATGGCAGCCCTAGGAAATTAATACGGGCCCCTCTCAACTTCCCCTAGAACCCCAAGTTTCCTGGTTATAATGCTGGCAGATGCTTTGAGCGAAGCTCAAGGTGGAGACTCAGTCTCTGAACATGAACCCTCAAGGACCATGAACGCTCCTTCTGGCCAGAATCTCTGACCTCTGGGTTCTTCTCTGTCCCTTGTCTGAGGGCTCCAAGCAGAGCTGGGTAAGACCCTTGGATCAGACATCCTGAGGCGAATTGGGGCTTGGTTCCTAGAATTTGAGCTCCAAGCTGGCCGGAACTGAATTCTGTACAGTGCCCTCCCTCTGCAGTCCCCCTGGAGCTCCTGGCAGGAAGTCAGGACTCAGTTAACATTTGCTGAGTGAAGGCAGGCACCGTCTATCTTGTGTCTCATTTGATCATTCAGTCAAAACACTCCGAGCATCTGCCTCCTGACCTTGTGAGGATTAAAGCCGCTAATGCCCACAGACCCTTAACAAGATGCCTGGAATGTAACAAGAGGGCGATTAGAAGCAGTTATTAATACTGTGTTACACTTTGGCAACTAAGCATGTTTCCTTATAGCAAAATTGGCAAGAAGGTTTCACCTCGCATGCCAACTCCCGTTGTCGACTGAGGTCGCCTAGACTGTTGTGTTGAAAAGATGTTGAGGTCAAGTCTGGGCTGGGTCACAATAAGTTACCAAGGATTGCCAGGGGCCAAGAGGTAGGGTGGTGGCCTGGGTGCCCCTGATCTGGGGTCTCCTCACAGCATTCCATCTCTCCCATTGACAGAGCCAGCTCCTCATAGAGGTAAAACATGGACACAAGACAGACTGTTCTCCCTGCGGTTTTGTAGGGAAGAAGCAAAGGCTGAGGAGGGCACGTTGCCCTGGGAGCAGAGCCTCATCCCTGAGTCTGGGTCTCCCTGCAGAGGTCATGGTGGGGCCAGTGCCACGCTCCTAGTCTCAAGGACAGGGTGGGCTCCCTCGCCCCCAGGCAGGAGGGAGGTGGAAATTAGCCAGTCGTCTGGTGGTGGGCAAACACTTCTAGGACAATATCCTTTCTCCCCCTTCCCATGAATTTACCCAGGGCACTGGGTGCAAAGGCATCACGGAGCCCCTTCCTCCCAGGCACCCCAGAGACTGCTGGCCCTGATCGAGGACTTCCCCACTCCTTCACAACGCTTTTCCATTCAGCGCACACTAATGGTCCTGCCAAACAGGCTTTATCACCTCTACAGATGAGCAAAGAGAAGACTGAAGGGCCTCATGGTTTGTCCAAGGTCATCCTCCTGTCCCTTGGCCTTCGTCTTGTGTCACCACAGCCTCCTGGGGAGATTGGCTGTGTGTGGGGCAGAGGGCGGGCTTCACGTCAGGGAGGAGCAGCCCCACACTCTTTCCTGCCCGTTGGCACTGCTGGGGACACACCTGGCCCTGCCCGGCTCCTATGGTGTTTTTTACCCTCCAGAACTTGGAATCTCTTGGAAGGAGACTTTCCTTCTTTTGTCCCTCATCCGACTGGAGCAACTCAGATCCTTCACTACCTCCATAGGAAAGGACACTTGTCCTTAGGTAGTCCCTTTTTAAAGCCCTACATTGCCTGAATCTCGCCGAGAGGCTAGAAACGCAGATGCCCTGTGACAGTTTCCTGGGAGCCATGTTGGTCCTGCCCCTGGGAACACTTATGCTTCCTGGAAAGTTTGGGCACCCCAGTTCACCATGGGGCGGGGGGTGGGGGATTCTCCTGGCAATAGCTCTCACTGCATTCACTTAAGTGCCTGCTCTCTACCAAATATGCCCTGGGAGCTGGGCAGACAGAGGCAAAGACACCCCACCCCACCCACCCTCCTACAGCTGTACCCCAGCAGGGAGGACAGGTCCAGAAATAGACTTTCGGCGGTGCCACTGAGGGATCCATGGGTGCTCTGGCTGTACAGAGGGGA
Source organism: Martes martes (assembly GCF_963455335.1). NCBI lineage: Eukaryota > Metazoa > Chordata > Mammalia > Carnivora > Mustelidae > Martes > Martes martes. Next base: position 85,034,553 of record NC_137899.1, read on the forward strand.
CTGACTCAGCTAATTAGCCCACGACCAGGCTATATATTCTGAGCTGTGTGGAAATGCATGGGGTGCTTGGTGCAGGTGGTGAGTTTCCTGTCCCAGAAGGTCTGCAAGCAGAGGGCAAAGGGACTGCCAGCTTACCTACACAGATTTCCCTTCTGTTATCTTCATCCAGGCTCTCAGTGTGGGGATAGGATGCGATAAGCCTTTGCTCAATGGGATAATTTAGCACATGCCTGGGGAACTGTTAGCAGCTATTATGAACTATTATATTTGACTTTAAAGCACCCATCCTCTTGCGGAGAGTAAGGGAACAGGAGGCAAAGGATTCTTCCCCTGTGCCAGCCACATCCACACACAGCTGGCCACGGGGCAGGAGAGCCTGGCTGGCAGCTGTCCCCACAGAGCCGGAGCAAGGGTGTGTGAGCTCCTGAGCAGCCGCTTCAATCTTAATGTCCCTTTAATAGTCCTTGTCAAATTGCCATGGCTCTCCCCAGAGATTTCCATGACTATGGAAAATGAATAGCCAGTATCTGACCTCCAGGGGAATGACGATGCCTACAGGATTCCAGGAAAGGCCATACACAAACCAAGTGGAGCCAAGTCACCCTTTCGGAGACGCAAAGCCAAGGTAAGGAAGTCATAAAATAAAGGCATTAGCTGCTCAAATTCTTTTCACCGGTTTCGATGTATATGAGTGCATTTGGCTTCTGGCAGCAGAGAGGGAGAGGGAGGGAGACGGAGAGCAACTTCCAAAATCTGGGTTGGCTCTTTTCTTTTGCCCTGAGGGCAAAGGAGGTGGTGAAGCACAGGACTTCATTTTTCAGTTAATAATTTATCATCAGAACTTGGCATTATTAATTACATGAACAAAGTTTTTAAAAGTCTTGCTACCATCCAAAGAACGTGCAAGAATAAAGTGTCCTTCCTTTTCTTACCACATAATTTGAGAAAGAGAAACCATTTTTTATCCTAAAAACATTTGATGGACCCGGCAAAAAGTGTTTTGAAATACAAGACAGTTCCTTAAATAGGCCCCAGAGACAGCTCTGGGCCAGGTCAGAGCCCTGCTCTGGTCCTTGCTCGGGTGGCCGGGGATCTTAGCAGAGCCAGCCAGTGGCCACCAGCTGTGAGGTGGTGGGAATGATTGCCCCTCAATGACCTCAGGAGAACGGTCCAGAACGATTGCCCCTCGGTCACCTCGGCCAGGATTGTTGTGAAGAGCACCTGAGGTAAGGAGTAAGCAAAGGCTCTGAAAAAGCAAGCTGCCTGCAGAGCTGACTCTCATGTGAGAGGAGCAGTACTCAGGCCCAGTCCCTGCCAAGGTGGGGTCCTGGGGCCACTCTGCACCTGTCACAGCCAGACAGGTTCCTCGGGCAACTTCAGCAACTTCTCCCATAACCAGGCTGCCCACCCCCTCCGACTGCCTCTGGCAAGGGTCAGGAGAAATGAGAAGGAAGGAGAAGTTTTCCTCTGTGTTCTTTCTCCCATCAGGAGGCAAGCTTGAAGCCGGGAGAGTTTGGGGAACATCCCTACTCACCCCAAGCCTTGGCTCCCCTCTCCCACAGGTGAGGGAGGGTAGCTGAGGTTGATGGGCAGTCCCCAGCCCTGCCTTTGCCCACACTCCACGACCGACACTATTAAAACAACAAAACTCAACTGAGTAGATTTGAAGATATAATTGACTTTATTAAACAATTCATGAATAGGGCAGCAGCCCATCTAGCTGAGGATCCAAGTTCCCAGTAGAGGGGAACTGCTGTGAGGAGCTGTACAAAACGGAAGGGTTTTCCAGAGGGAGGGTGGAGCAAGAAAGTTATTAGGAAAAGAAAAGAAAGCAAAGCCACCTTCCCTTAGATAAAAAGCGAAGGGGTGTTATTAGGTGGATTACTTAATTTTCCTTTGGGGGACAGTGAGGGCCCCGTGTGACAGATGACCTCATTGGTGCTTATCAGAAAATTCCTGATTGACAGGCTGAGAATTAGATTTCTGGGGGAGACTGAAATGGAAAGTTAGGCATTAAGCCTGGGTTTTGTGGCTTGGCTTAAGAGACACCATTTCAGCCTGTGGTTTGCTTTTTTAATGACCTAGAACCCATGGCTGTGGCCCTACCCCTCTCAACAGCCACAGAGCCACAGGCTTTTCTGAGCCACATCATCAAGGATGTGGTGACACGCAGGATATGGGCTTCCTTCGGGAAACTTTTTTGTGCCAATGGGAAACCTAAGGATGACATGGGGCAGGCCATGTGGCCAGAGACAGGTGAGGTCGGAGCACTGGCCTGGGAGTCAGGAGACCTGGGCTTGTATCCCAGCCCCACCCAGTGCCACCTACCCTGTTTGGGCCTCAGTTTGCCCTGTCTCTGAAATGGGTATCACAGCCTCCAATCCGCCTACCACACAAGGCAGGCCTGGGGTCTGACTAGACGAGGGAGGCTGCTCTCCAGCTTCCGACACCGCAGGCCTGGCGGGAGTCGCAGCACCCAGCCTCTCAGGTGTTCTTCATTTATTCCTGGCATTAGCCAATTCTGAAGAAATACAGGTCTGCTTTGCCCTCCAGGACCCTGCTGCAGAGCTGGTGGCCGTTGTGAGGGCTGGATAACACCACGTACTTGGCCACGGCTGGCCACCATGCTGCTGGGGCAGGGATGTTCACTGGGGTGCTCTTACAAGTTATTATCTGTAATCCTGACACCAACTACAACTCTGCACCCAAGTCCCATGTGTGGAGTCTTCCCCAGACTAAACGATTCTCTGACACCAGCTTGGGGGGTCCTGCAATTTGGTTCTGACATTATCTACCTGGAGATAACATCACATTCCACAGGGTAAGGGTTCAGTCCTACAAGACTGCCTGCTGCCCCTGGCCCCTTTAGACGCCAGTCACAGATCCAGGCTGTCACCCGTGCTTCTGACCAAATGGCTGTGAGATCAGAGGTTCCAACAACCCCTCCTTGAGTTTGACTAATTGACTGGAGTGGCTCACAGAACTTACAGAAACATTTTATGCAGTAGATTGCCAGGTTATTATAAACGATAGAACTCAGGGAGAGCCAGACAGGAGAGAAGCATGGGACAAGGTCTGGGGAAAGGGGGCAGAGCTTCCCTGCCCTCACTGGGCACTCTACTCTCCCCTTATCTCCATGTGTTCACCAACCTGGAGGTTCTCCAAAATCCACACTTGGGTTTTTATGGACACTTCATCACGTAGGCCTGAGTGTGACTAAATCATTGGTCACTGGCGACTGAACTCAATCTCCAGCCTCCAATCACATGGTCAGCTGTTCTCACAACCAGCCCCCATCCTTAAGTGCATCCCAAAATCACCTCATTAACAAAAGACACCTTAATTGCTCTCTTCACAGGAAGTTCCAAGGGTTTTAGGAGCTCTATGCGGAGACAAGGAGACAAAGACCAAATATGTATTTCTTACTATAAATCACAATACCACGTTATTTTATTAGAAGGGTGCACCAGAATTCTATCTTCTCATTGCAAATAGGAAAAGAACAATGTTCTGGACCTCTCCCTCAATCTGAGGTGCCAAGTGCCATGACAGGATCTTCCCCAACGTGGGCTAACATACAAAGACCGAATCTTTTCTGAAGTAGTCTCCAAGGGAAAACCTCGTCAAAGCTTCAAAGCATCTGAGTATCTTTTGGTTGAAAAGCACATGTAGACGATGGAGTGTCCATCCATGAAAGAGGAAGAGGAGGGAAAATGGAGAGAGGTTGAGAGTGAGGAGACACTTGAGAATCCATTTCTTACAGCTAGGTTTTTGCACAAAGAGCCTTTAACAACCAGCCCTACGCATGAGGGTAGGAGTCCCTCAGGCAGAGGGGACAGGCCTCCGGGATGGGTTGGGTTCTAGCCATAAGGCAGACCAAGCAGCATCTGAGGGGAGTTGCTGGTGGACTGAAGCTCAGACAACAGTGCAGGGAAGAGGAGGAGAAAAGGAGGGTTAGGAACTGACATTTATTGAGCACCTACTGTAAGGAATGAGGCTGAGCAAAAAAGAAACAAAAGGACAGGTTGGGAAGAGGTCACTGCAGCAGATGACAGTCTGGTGTATCCCTCATCTTCACCATCCTCCATAACCCACGGTCAGCCATGTCCCAAGCCCTGGGGCTGGGATCACAGAGCAAGTTCTTGCCATCGGTGGCTCACAGTCTCCTTGGGGAGGCAAGACCTAAAGAAATGACAGGTCACCCACAGTCCCGTATGCTCTGTCAATGGCTGCCACCTAGTAAGTGTCAGAGACTGAGGGAGGGATTGCAGTCCCCTGGTTTGGGCAGGGGCCCCAGGGAGAAATCTGGCCTGAACGTGAAGGCCAGATAGCATACCAGCAGAAAGGTGTTCACTTTGGACAAGGAATTAGCATGGATGGACAAGGAACAATAAAATGGGGTCAGCTGGTGTACTCAAGGGGCTATGACTAGCTGTTTATTATTCTTTTTCTGTTACTTTGTATTTGGGGGCCCTTTCACAGACCTCACTCAGGAAATGACTCTGTTGTCCTCCATAAGCCCAGCTAAGCCTCAAAACAGATGGCCTTCAGTGAGTTCAACAGAATGAAATGAACTCCTACTATGTGTAAATCATTGTTACGTACTGCAGAGTACATAGGAAAGTGTGAAATATAGTCCCTGCCCTCAAGGGCAGGAAGGATTTTCCTTCTGTCAAATGGCCAGTGACAGAGATTCAGGATGACTGCAGCAGTGAAGTCCTCTGTCTGATAAATGGCGGCGGGCTCTGGGCAGCACAGACAAGTCTAAGGAAAACCAGATTAGCCATCTATCAAGACGCTCCATCTGTGGGGGGCCCAAAGGTGTTCGGTGACTCTGCAGTTTTCTTCTCAGGATTAGTTACCAGGCTCAGTCTTGTGTCTCCCACATTCCTCCCCGTGTATTCCTTCACAAGCACGGGAGCCTGTCTGCAGCCAAACGCCCGTTCAGAATCAAAAGCCAGAGTAATTGCAGAGATACCTACGACCCATCCGTGGCTGGGCCACTGAACAGCACCCCAATCAATGAGCAGTCTCAGACTCTGCAGTTACTCCTGGTAAGGAAGAGGCATCAGAACAAGAACTAGAGAATAAGACAACGCCTGTGAGTAACATCTACATCAGTCAACCCTGGACAAAGGAAGTCTGCACATCTCTACCTGGCCTGAGAGAAACGAAGCAACCTCCTCCCGGCCCTGGAAGCACAATTAGGGCTGAGCGGGGGGAAAGGCACAGGCGAACGTGATCTGAAACAAACTGAAATACCAGTTTATCTTGGGCATCCCACAGTCTGACGATGTAGGTATTGCCATGATGGAGCGGAGAAGTTTCAGGAACTTACCAAGTTGTGTGGGGCAGAGCTGCTACTTCTATGACAGAGCTGGCAGATGCCTGTCAATCATGTTTCAAAAAGTGAGTCACGGGGATATGAAGCAGACAACTAGCTCCTTGGGTCAATCAGAGGGCATAAGACTGAAGATTCTGGGTGGTCAGCACTCACTCTGGCATATCTGACCCCCTGCTTCCTCAGATGACTGAAGGCCAAATAATGGTCAGAAAGGGATCTCTGGTGCCCTCAGGTTCTGGGCTCTGAATGCTTCAGTGGAAAAACTCTTTTCAAGGCAAAAACATACCACAAGATGTTTGGAAGTATTTTGAAAAATGAGTTCATTTTCAGCTATAAGAAAGAATGAAATCTTGCCATTTGCAACGACATGGATGGAACTAGAGAGTTTCATGCTAAGTGAAATAAGTCAGTCAGAGAAAGACAAATAGCTTATGATTTCACTCATATGTAAATTTAAGAAACAAAGCAAATGAGCAAAAGAAAAAAGAGAGACAAACCAAGAAACAGACTCTTAACTATAAAGAACAACCTATGGTTACCAGAGGGGAGGTGGGGGAAAGGGGGAAAGAGGTGATGGGGATTAAGGAGTGCGCTTGTCATGATTAGCACCAGTGATGTATATAATTACTGAATTGCTATATTGTACACCTGAAACGAATAGAACACTGTATGTTAGCTACACTGGAATTAAAATGAAAAACTTAAAAAAGAATGAATTCACATGTCCTAACTCCATCTCAGAAGTTTACAGATCTCACTTCAAGACAGTTGAAACATAATGCTGTTGCAGGCTAACCACAAAGGAAGGGACTGTACCTCCTAGATCAGAGTCCTCAAAACTGTCAAGTAACCCCTTCAAAAGCAAAGAAATAGCACACAATCTTAAGACTCTATAAAAGAAAGATTTCTGAGCCAGGGTACCATAACCAAGCAGGAAGACGCTCCTGAAACTTAACAATCTGACTGAAGGCATTTGGTCTTAGATGTTAACGAAATGGTGGTGTTTTTTTAACTAAGCAGTCTAAACCTCTATCTTCATGTTCAATTCAGAAAATTCCATTTCATGAAACTTTAGGCTCTGAAGTGAAGAAGCAAGCACAACTCTCATGCATTAATACTCCCAAGGAAAAGGTAAATGGAGCTACCCAGATAACCCCCAGTAAGGTGTCCCGAAGGACAATACCATATAAGGAATCTGGTTGTTGAGAAAGTGGATGACTGATCTGCATATCACTTTTTAAAAGCACTGAGCACTAACTCTGCTAGGTTGCTAACGCTCTCAGAAGCAGCATCTGGATCTAAGAGAATATGGCAAAGCTATCTGAATGAACACCAATTTTTATCTATTCTAAATGTTAAGACATATGAATGTTAATTTATATATATTTGTATACTCCCCCAAAAAAGTATCTGGTGAGCAGAGTTGGCCAAGAGAAAACAGACTAGCTGACAGGCAGGTGGTGGAGAGTCAGTCCGTGTACACCTTGATAATGTATCTTGCTCCCTCTACGGTATACAGACCCTCCTAGGACAGGTGTGTGGCCAAGCTACTAAAAGAATGTTTCAAACTTCCTAAATCACACTGTCTCAAGAGAACTCTGGAGATACAGCCCCTGTCCTTTGGTTCTTGCCCAAGGAAGGCTTTTAAGTATTTTCAGGGTCTCTCCTTTATCCATTTTTAACCAATGTAGGACATTTTTGAGCATTCATTGGTCCTCCCAAGATACTACGACAGCCATAGCCCTAGGGTTGCAACAGTTCTCAAGTAAGCACCATTTATTATAGCACCAGCTTGGACTAGAGAGTCAAGAACCTTGGACTATATTTCCAATTCTTTCTCTGACCCACTGGGTATTGTTTCTTCCTTTGCCCATTTTTTTTTCATTCAAAAAATCTTTACTCCTTATATGGAACCAGAAAAGACCTCGAATAGCCAAAAGAATATTGAAAAAGAAAGCCAAAGTCGGTGGCATCACAATTCCAGACTTCAAGCTCTATTACAAAGCTGTCATCATCAAGACAGTATGGTACTGGCACAAAAACAGACATATAGACCAATGGAACAGAATAGAGAGCCCAGAAATAGACCCTCAACTCTATGGTCAACTAATCTTCGACAAAGCAGGAAAGAATATCCAATGGAAAAAAGACAGCCTCTTCAACAAATGGTGCTGGGAAAATTGGACAGCCACATGCAGAAAAATGAAATTGGACTATTTCCTTACACCACACACGAAAACAGACTCAAAATGGATGAAGGACCTCAATGTGTGAAAGGAATCTATCAAAATCCTTGAGGACAATGCAGGCAGCAACCTCTTTGACCTCAACTGCAGCAACTTCTTCCTAGGAACATTGCCAAAGGCAACAGAAGCAAGGGCAAAAATGAACTATTGGGATTTCATCAAGATCAAAAGCTTTTGCACAGCAAAGGAAACAGTTAACAAAACCAAAAGACAACTGACAGAATGGGAGAAGATATTTGCAAACGACATATCAGATAAAGGGCTAGTATCCAAAATCTATAAAGAACTTATCAAACTCAATACCCAAAGAACAAATAATCCAGTCAAGAAATGGGCAGAGGACATGAACAGACATTTCTGCAAAGAAGACATCCAGATGGCCAACAGACACATGAAAAAATGCTCCACATCACTCGGCATCAGGGAAATACAAATCAAAACCACAATGAGATACCACCTCACACCAGTCAGAATGGCTAAAATTAACAAGTCAAGAAATGACAGATGCTGGCGAGGACGCGGAGAGAGGGGAACCCTCCTACACTGCTGGTGGGAATGCAAGCTGGTGCAACCACTCTGGAAAACAGTGTGGAGGTTCCTCAAAAAACTGAAAATAGAGCTACCCTACGACCCAGCAACTGCACTCCTGGGTATATATCCTAAAGATACAAACGTGGTGCTCCGAAGGGGCACGTGCACCCGAATGTTTATAGCAGCAATGTCCACAATAGCCAAACTGTGGAAAGAGCCTAGATGTCCATCAACAGATGAATGGATAAAGAAGATGTGGTATATATACACAATGGAATACTATGCAGCCATCAAAAGACATGAAATCTTGCCATTTGCGACGACGTGGATGGAACTAGAGGGTATCATGCTTAGCGAAATAAGTCAATCGGAGAAAGACAACTATCATATGATCTCTTTGATATGAGGAAGTGGAGATGCAAGGCAGGGGGGGTTGGGGGGAGGTAGGAAAAGAAAAAATGAAAAGATGGGATTGGGAGGGAGACAAACCATAAAAGACTCAATTTCAAGAAACAGACTGAGGGTTGCGGTGGGGAGGGGGGACAGGAGAGGGTGGTGGGGAAATGGACATTGGGGAGGGTATGGGCTATGATGAGTGCTGTGAAATGTGTAAACCTGACGATTCACAGACCTGTACCCCTGGGGATAAAAATACATTATATGTTTATTAAAATAAAAAAATTAAAAAAAAAATAAAAAAACAAAAAAACAAAAAAACAAAACCAAAAAAAAAAATCTTTACTCCTTACCTACTATGTGCCAGGTTCAACTCTAGGTGCTGTGCCCCCAGGACCAATGAGAAATCAAGTTCCTCTCACAAAGCATACATTCTAACTAGGGGAACAAACACACACTCTCGGAGAGACTGAGTGCTTGTTAGAAAACAAGCACAGTAACAGGACTCAATGATGGGGGCGGGATAGAGAGGAGGGGAAGAAGAACACTGCTTTGGCTAGGAAAGAGATCCAGGAGGAGTGACAGCTCAGTGGAATGCTGAGTGAAAAGCAAAAGATCTGAGGGAAAACTTCTCCAGGCGAAGGGAACAAACACGAAGGTTCTGAGGTGGTAGAGTCAAAGGAACTGAAGGAAGGGCTGGGAAGCCAAAAATGAAATAAAGGGAGACAGATAGAGACAAGCAGGAGAGGGGGCAGGGGCTGGCGAACCGAGGGCACTGTCTGTTGCGGGAGCTATACCATCTCAGCCTGGGGCAGACTTCATGAGGACCAAGTAGCTGCAGAACCCCACAGAGAGAATGAGGACGTCTGCCTTAGAAAGGGGCCTCAGGGACTAGGGTAGAGACATAAAGGCCATCTTCAGGTCATCCTGGGGTCAAACATTACTCAGCTGACCAATCCTTACGGCCTCCTCTAGCCCAGTCCTCGGGTACTGGAACCCCCTGGCACTATCCCGAACTTACTCTACTTGGTCTGTTCCAGAGATGGGACTCATGCCCCTCTGACAGCTACACTGAAGTTCTTCCAAAACCCAATTCCTTGTGACTTTTACTCATTTGCCTCCATATATCCTTCTGCGCTCTACCAACAGTTAATAACATTCCAAGAATTCCCTTCTCAGGCAAGTCAGACCAGTTTCTTTCAGTTACTCATTTGACTTTCTAAAGTCTAACTTTTTATTATGGGAAATATCAAATGTCCACAAAAGCAGAGAGAATGGTATAATACATCTCCATTTACCTATGACCAGTTTCAACAACAACCAATTCATGACCAATTGTGTTTCCATCTCTCTTTCTGACTTCCTTCACCAACTTGGTCATTACATTTGTCTCATAGGTATGGTATGGCCAACCCAGAATACCAGCAGCTCACTCACTGGAGACGTCCCATTTCTACTGCTAATGATCCCATTACATGTGTGGCAGCCATACTGTTGCTTCATAATGTGAATTCATTCAACTCAAACTCTCCAATCAGAACTTGTGCCTGCAGGGCTTTTGAACCCAAGTGAAGGAATTAATGTTTGCCCCAGTGATTTTCATTTTATCAGATTCAGCCCATCCCTTCAGACTATCATGATGTTTTTTGGATCTAGACTCTCTAATATTTACTCACCATCCCTCCCAGCTTTTGCGATACCTCCAAAATTTGGGGAAGTAATGAGTCATCTCTATCCTCTCTGAGGATAAAAAAAGAAAGGATTAAAAAAAAGAGTATGAATTAGAATGAATGAATTAGAAAAAGAGTATAGCCAAAATGGATCAGAAAAAACCTTTAGTTCAACTGCTTACTCTACAGATGAGAAAACCAAGGCTGAGAGAGTCTGTGTCTGATTCAAGGCCATCCATTAGGTAAAGGCAGGACAACCTAGAGCCTAGGCCTCATGCTCACCGCTCCCTCCACCAACTCCTACCTCTGCTAAGTCCTGAGGAGGGAAAATGTGGGTCATCACCAGTGAGGCTACTGACAGTGGGTCACTGCAAACCGCAACTGCTCATAATAACCCACTTATCTGGCTAGCAATTATCAGGGGTTGCTCTCTGCCAGGCCCCACTGCCCTCAATGACTTTCCCAGTCTCTCCCATTCTCTGAGATTAGGTTGGAAATCATCTTTTTCCATTCTTACTTAATTCCTGCATTATGTAGAACTATGTAACTGAACTAGAGTTACGAATGTCAATGTTCATAAATAATAAAGGATTCACATCTATTAGAAATGAGAAATAAGTTTGTTATTCAAAAAGCCAAAAAATAGCTCATTTAAAGGAAACACTTAACAAAATACACATCTTAAAAATTCAGCCCTCAAGAATCCTCTTTCCCACTGTTTCCATTTGAGAAACAAAGGACTGAATGGGTAACAATTACAGACACAATTCACACAGTAACTTGGATAATACACAAAAAGCATCGATGTTTTTCTGAGATTTCTCTTTGTGGTTCACTAATCACACACTGAGGAGGGGCCCAAAGTTCAAATGTGCACAGCCCAAGGGGCCTCCCAAAAAAGTGGCAGTGCCCTGGGGAGGAAGGGGGGGGTGTCCTTCCCTCAGAGAATAACATTAGGGGGTGGTAACCTGGGAGCTTGACCAAGAATCCAGCTTCTTATCCAGTCCGCTGCCACCATCAACTGTCAAACCATTTGCTCCTCTTTGCAAGAGCTCCTCCTTTAGAAGGTCCCAGTAATTTCTGCTTGTATTGTTCGACCAGCTGGTTGAAGCGGATTTCGGTCTTATTTCCCTTAGCTTTTTTCCTAAGAGCCTATAAATGAAAGGTAAGGAAAAACAAGATCATCAATTTCAAGCACTGAATGTCACCTTGCCTTTATGCCAACCAAGAGAGAAAATAAGAAATCCTGTCAGCCACAAGAGGTGGACATTCAGAGAGTGACCCTTAGAAAAACCCAAATGAACCATCCGTTGGCAAGAAACCAGACCGGGAACACCTAAGAGAAGGTCCCACTAAAACACTGCAGGAGCTGCAGAGCTCTCGCTCTCAACTGCTCCTGCGAGAATCTTTTCACACGAGTCAGCCCAGAGTTTGCATTTCTTGCTGGCCCTTTCCCTCAACAAGAATCCTGCTTACGCAATTTCAGAGATGGAGCTCTATAAGACAGTATGGTGTGGGTCAGACTTCCCAGAGGCACAGACTCCTTGAGTAGGAGAAGCTAATGCTTCTTTTACCCTTGAAACTTAGAAGGAACTAGGGAAGGGGAAAAGAAATCTTGACCTCAAATATTCAAGAATGTAAAACCACAACTTTCTACTAAAAGGAACTAGGGCCGCTTGGAAAAATGGCCAATGCCAGGACCAGGGAAGAAATATGTAAGATGAGCTGGGACATCCGTTCTACCAGAAAGGACTCCACCAAAACAGGGTCATATCGGAAGGACTCAGGACCCAACTGAAGGGCCTTCTGCTGGCCAAAATGGGACAAGAATAATAGCTGCATTTGATTGCAACACATCAAGTATACAAAAACTCAGGAATCTGTAATACTGAAAAGATCTTACTGGTCACCAAAGGAGGGTGGTAGGGCACCAACTCATTACTCTGAAAACTGATAAAGAGAAATGAAATCAAGCATTTATCCTGCCTTTCCTATATAAATGGTTATATCATGGTAACCATATAGTTGACCAAGGAAGATTATTTTCTCTAGAATTCTACCAAAACAATGCAAAAGAACTGGGGGGGAAAAAAAGCCCCAAAACCAAAACGCTAGAAAATCACCATTCTGCACCCCATATTGAAATCATGGATATAGACAGTAATTGTCAGTGGGTGCTAAAACCATTAGATGCGAGGCTGACGGGAACTTCACAAATGGGAGAGAGGCAGACAACCTCTAAGCCTACAGATCTACTGATGAACCTGAGCATCACTAAAAATGGGGCAACCAGACATTATGTGCCTTAGGATGCTGATGCACCAGTAAGCACCCAGCACCACCCATGAAAAACTCTTGCCGAGAAAACTGAACTCAAGGGGCGCCTGGCTGGCTCAGCTGGTGGAGCATGCGACTCTTAATCTCTGGGTTATGAGTTCAAGGCCCACACTGGGTGTAGAGATGATTTAAAAATAAATAAAATCTTTACAAAGAGTAAAAGAAAACTGGACTTGAATCTAATCGAGCCTGTACATCTAACTACCAGTTTATAGGCAATACCATGTATCACAGGAACAGGTTAAATGATACCACAAGGCAGCAAGCAGCTAAACTCAAAATGTAATATTCTTTTTTTTTTTTTAAGATTTTATTTATTTATTTGAGAGAGAGAGAGAATGAGAGAGAGAGAGCATGAGAAGGGGGAGGGTCAGAGGGAGAAGACTCCCCTCGGAGCAGGGAGCCCAATGTGGGACTCCAGAATCGTCACCTGAGCCACCCAGGCACCCGAAAATGTAATACATTCTAAAGAGCAAATCACTCAGTTTCTTCAACAAATTATCAGTATAGGAAAAAGGGGGCTGATGAGGAAGACTGAGTTTTATAGGGAAAAAAAAAGATTTAAGAGATATAAAACCAAATGTAATGTATGAATCTGTCTGGATCTTAATTTGTACTAACCAACTACAAAGGAGTATTTTTGAGGTAACTGGGGACATTTTAATATGGGCTGCATATTAGAGGATATTAAGGGCTTCTTATTAATTTCATTAGATATGATAATGGCATAATATATACATATTTTTAAGGCCAGTCAGTTGAAGATGCATTCTGAGGTTTTTTCTGAGCAATACACCTCATTTTCATAGAAGGCATATTTACATGTAAAGCTGAGTTTGCCTTAATATACTTTGGGCAGGGGGGCAGGATGCTCGAGGAAAAGGTAAAATAAGAGAATTGTTGAAGTAGAGAAAGTAATATGCAGGTTCTTTCTACTTTTATTTTATCTATTTATTTACTTACTTAATAACTTATTTATTTACTTATTTCTTATCTATTTTATTTAAGATTTTTTTTAAGTAAGCTCCATGCCCAGTGTGGAGCCCAATGTGGGGCTTGAACTCACAACCCTGAGATCAAGACCTGAGCTGAAATCAAAGTTAGATGCTTAACCGACTGAGCCACCCAGGCGCCCCTAAGATTTTTATTTTTAAATAATCTCTACACCCATCATGGGCCTCGAACTACAATGCCAAGATCAAGAATTGCATGCTCCACCAGCCAGGTGCCCCCATTTCTTTTTAAGTTTATTTATTTATTTTTTAAAATAATTTTTACATCCAACATGGGTCTCGAACTCATGACCCCAAGATCAAGAGTCACATGCCCTTCTGACTAAGCCAGCCAGGCATCCAGGTTCTCTCCACTTTTAGAACTGCATACCTCAACAGCCTCTAAAAGAGGGTGTTGCAATCCGGAAGCCCTTTCTTTTTGCTTAACTAATCAGAGCACAAAAGTGGCTACCAGCCATGGCAGAGCCCTGCCATACCAAAGCCTCATGCCCTATAGAACTCACCTGCTTGGGAGGTAATGTCTGCTTCTCCGGCTTCTTCTGGTTCATCTGGGGCTTTGGCTTTTTGGGAGGGAGAGACTTCACCTTGCCTTTGTCCCGCAGCCTGAAATGAGAGGTCAGGTAAGTGTCACTCTGAGCTCTCCCTCTAACTGGCTCCTCCGAGGCTGTCTCCACCGCCAGATAAAATGCTTTTTCTTACACTGGCTCTTTCTAAGCCCAGGATAAGTCATTCTAAAAGGGGAAACTGTAACATAATATCCTAAGGCTCAACATGTGTATACTTTTTATTTTGGCTTAAAACCTCAAGGGATTCTCAAAAACCATCATTTATTTAACAAGTATTTTGTAAAGATTGACTTTTGTTGATAGCACTAATCCGTTGCCTCAAACAGGATCTGCAAGATAAGCTCAAGTAAGAGGGCCTCAGCTGACAGAGAGAGCCCTCCGGATGGGAGGCAGCTCTTCAGAAGAGGAGAATGGCACAAAAGCCACCCCAGGAGTTCCTCCCAGGCTATTTCTATTCCGGCCTCCAACTGCTCCCAGAGCACAGCTCTGTCAGTGTGGAGATGCCTGCACATTAACCCTTTATGGGGGGCTGACACAGTGCTAAATGTACCTTTCATCCAAACAAAAGCCACAAAGAGGAAAAGGGTAGAGTAAAACCAAACCCTGGGAGAAGCCCACCGCCGTGCTATGCCGCCACTCTGCATCTCACCTAATTTTGGGGCCTCGGTGTGAGGGGAGCACCAGGACCTTTCTTCTCTTCTTTCCATCAGGCAGCTCCACCTGCTCCACTTCAGCCTTGGTCTGGAACCCTGTCCACGAGGTCGGATGCACCTTCCCCTTCTGCTCCAGGGGGGCCTTGGTTTGTTCCTGCGTGTGGTTTTGAGCTGCTTTCCGTTGCTGTTGCTGGTCTTTTCCAAGTGCTGGTTGTTCCTGCTGGGGCCCACCAGTTGCAGGCTTGGATTTCACTTTTTGCTGCACAAAACAAGAGACTGCCATCTAGTTTCCGGATGAGGTTTATTTGCTGAAAACACTCAGCAGAAAAGGAGCTTTACGCAAGCTTAGTGAAAGAAGGAGAATTCTTCCCCTGTAGAGTACAAATTACAGGGAAGTGAATTCAAGTTCACAGGCCCTGACGTGGTAACAGCTGGTTACCAGGTTGGGGGACACAAAACCACCACTTCCCTTTCCATATACAGGAACAAGGGAAAGTGTATGCACGCCCAAGACTTGAAAGCCAGTAGGAAGAAAGCAAAAAGAAAAGCCAGTAGCATGGGGCAATTACTAAACATGTGATGGGAATCCCAGAGGGAGAAGAAAGAAAGGAACAGAAGAAATATTCGAAGTAATAAGGGGTGAGAATTTGCCAAACTTGGTGGCAGATACTAAACCACAGATGCAGGAAGCTCAGGCAAACACCGAACAGGAGACATACGACAGCCTCTCTACCCAGGCATATCACACCAAACTGTAGGAAATCAAAGACAAAATGAAGATCTGGAAAGAAGGGGAGGGGGTGAGGTAAAGGATACCTTACCTACAGAGGAACAAAGATAACATTACACTGAATTTCTCTTTAAAGCCATGTAAGAAAGAAGAGAACAGAGAAATATTTAAAGTTTTGGGGAAGTCACCACCCTAGAATTCTGATCACCTTCAAAAATGAAGGACAAATACTTTCTCAGACAAACTAAAGGAATTTGTCACCAAGGGACCTGTCTTGCAAGAAAGGCTAAGTGAATTTCTTCAGAGAAGGAAGATGACCTAGGTCAGAAACTCGAATCTACATAAAGAAAGGAAGAATGCAGGGCACCTGGGTGGCTCAGGGGGTGTCTGCCTTCAGCTCAGGTTATGGTCCCACAGTCCTGGGACTGAGTCCCTGAGGCCTGCTTCCTTGCTCAGCGGGGAGCCTGCTTCTCCCTCTCCCTCTGCCACTCCCCCTGCTTGTGCTCCCTTGCTCTCTTTCTGTCAAATAAATAAATAAAATCTTTAAAAAAAAAAAAAAAAGGAAGAATGCTAGAGAAGGAATAATTGAAATAAAGACTAGGAAAAGATGCTATAAGAAGGAAGACATAAAGTATGTTACAGATTTAGCTGCACCGTAGTGGAAGAAGAAAAAGATCCACATTAAATTAGTGTAATCATTGATACAACAAAGATCTACTATATGCCTATAAAGTGCCAGTCTCAGCTTCTAAGGTAAGGGTACAAAGGGAAAGAACAGTGTCTACCTTTGAGGACTCACAGCCTGGTGGCGGATTAGACACATACAAATAGGGTGAAACTAAAAACCTTAAAAAAAACTAAAGACCTTAAGGAAATTCATGAAAGTACAAGTTATGAGGTCTTACCTCCTTTGAGAGAGGTGGTGAAAATGCTACTTGAGGAAGCATATTTGATCTGAATACAGAAACTGGGTAGAAGTATCCTTGAGTCAGGGGAAAGGGGCACTTTCACACAGAGTAGTACGTACACAGGTATAAGCAACAAATAAAGCCATCTGAATCATTTTTTAAACCTCTAGTTTCAGAATCACTCTGAAGCAACAGCTTAAGGCAGTAAGGACAACAAAGCTGCCTCAAACAAGAACCAGATCCTATATTTTCAAGTCCAGGACCACTGTATCAACTCCTGAAACTATTCTTCTATTGGCCAGGCCCATGGTACACACCACGAAGAGTGCAGATGTTTGGTATATAAGCGAATCCAGGTACATTATCCATGAAAGCTATAGCAGTTACGGTATCAAGAATATTCTGGCCTCCTAAGTCCTAGGGCAAGAAGGGTAAGAGAATGAGTACTGATTGTGTGCTGACCATGCACTGTGACCATTTAATCCTTAGCAGTCATGTGAGGCAGATACTGGTAATCTTACTTTATAAACTAAACTGAAGCTGAGAGAGGTACTAACTTGCCACAGAACTTAGGGGTACAGCCTGATTCTGAACATGAGTATTCCTGGTCCCGTTCTTTGCTTTACACCACACTAGATTAAAAACAATACTAAAACTATCAGGCATCACATTTCTGGAGACATCTAAGAAGAAGGAAGAATCACGGCAGAGACAGCTGAAATCTACAGCAATGTAAACTTTCATGTGGGCCATTAACTTTCACAGGTACATCACAAAACACTGTACTGGTATTGTTCACTGCTAATAACATTAGCCTGACTCTCCTCTCTCCTTCCTTTCCCCTCGGCAGAGCTATCGCAAGAAAGGCCAGCAGAGAAGATGGCCTGGAGAGTTCTAGGGAACTAAGAGTAGAGGGTAACAACCTAATGGGGTAAAGACCTACTTCAAGGGTGCAGAACCACAAATTGAGTTCTGAACAAAAATTGTTTTAAGTGAACTACTATTATTTTTAAGTGAACTACACTTAAAAATAATAAATTTATGTTATGTGTATTTGTGTATATGTGTATTTGACCACAATTTTAAGAAAACAAGCAAAAACAGAAAAACATTTCAGTTCTGTACCAGGCTGCGCTGAATCCTCAGTTCCTTTATTTTAAGTTTCCTTCGATCCTCCAAAGAGAACTCCACTATTGGTCTCTGGGTCAGAAAGAGAATAGCATCCATTAGATGTCTTAGTTTCTGAGTGCAAGGAGCTGAGCTGTCCCCCACCACTGCCCCCTCTCCTGCTCACTTACTCTACTTAAAGGTAAGGGGCCCTTCTGCACACAGTCTATCCAATTTAGATTCCAATTCATTCTAATCTTATCAGCTGAATCACTGCTTATTCCCTCCACCAACTGGCTACTCTTTCCACCACACACAAGTCGGAGGACATGAGACATAAAGGAGAGAAATGGTTTTGTGCAAGTGGCCCTCAGAGGAACAGGTGTGCCCACAGGCTGAGGCTCACCTTCAGAGGCCCGAAGATCTCTGGGTTGTTGTTGATGTGGCGTAGGGCTGTCAGGGCATGCTCGTGCTCCTGGAACTCTGCAAAGGCATAGCCCAGGGACTGACCCTTCACCTTCCCAAGTGCTCCTTTGAGGTCTCGCATCACCCTACACTAAGAGTAGAACAAGAGAAAGAAGCCGTGGTTACAGGATGAGAGCACGAACAGGCTCACTGAGAAATCAGGTGACTGGAACAGAACCCTCATCCAATCAGCCACAACAGTCACACTGGAGTCACACTTACCAAGGTCTTATTAGAACACCCCTACTGAAAGCACAAAACTAATTAAACAGATTACTTTCTGGCTTTCTAAGAGTTTATAGAGATCAACAAAAACCTATAAATAAGCATGTAAATAAAATACCCCCCCCCATTTTAACAGTCAACTGTGGACAATACATGCAAGTTGAGAGGTATATTGTACTTTAAACGGTGTAGGTTATCACGGAGACTGAAGTGCTGTCCATAGATCTCATCCCTGAAGAAGCCACTCAGGAAGGAAATCACTGAAGAAGGAAAACAAGGGCGCCTGGGTGGCTTAGTTCGTTGGGCGACTGCCTTCAGCTCAGGTCATGATCCCGGAGTCCTGGGGTCAAGTTCCGCATCAGGCTCCCAGCTCCATGGAGAGTCTGCTTCTCCCCCCTGACCTTCTCCCCTCTCATGCTCTCTCTCTCTCTCTCAAATAAATAAAGAAAATCTTTAAAAAAAAAAAAAAAAAGGAAAAGAAGGCCTGATGGCTTTAGTGAAGAAAGACATTTAGGGGCGCATGGGTGGCTCAGTTAGTTGTATCTGACTCTTGATTTCAGCTCAGGTCATGATCTCAGAGTTATGAGATCGAGCCCCACATCAGGCTCCCTGCTCAGCAGGAAGTCTGCTTCTCTCCTTCTGCCCCTTCTCTCTTTCTCGAATAAATAAATAAATCTTTAAGAAAAACATTCAGGCATGGGAAAGGGCCTGCCTAACATATAGCCTCAGGATTATAGGAAGAAGCTTCAGTTGGCTTTGCTCAGAGCTCAGATCTTCTCTGGCATGATTTTTTTCTTAAATCCTTAAGCTGAATGTAATAGGCGTCCTGGGGCATCAAGGATACCAAACTATAATAGCATATCTTGGAAAAACTGATTGTTTATATGCCATTACTCCTGAAAGCCATAGTTCTGATCTAATAGAGACATCTAGATATTAGGACACATGGATGCTGCTAGTACCTACTTCTAGATACTTCTAGTACCTATGCTGTCCCTACAACTGTGCCGTGTACTATAGGGAAGTTACAAAAAGCTGAACATGAGGTTCCTGTTCTCAAGAAGTTTACCATCTTGCTGAGATCCTATATCTACACACATTAAAGAATTAAAGAGAAAATTCAAGGGGCACTGGGGTGGTGTAGTTGGTTAAGCATCCAACTCTTAGTTTTGGCTCAAGTCATGATCTCAGGATAGTGAGAGTGAGCCCTGCAGGGGGCTCCATGCTCAGTGTAGAGTCTGCTTCAGATTCTCATTCTCCCATTCTTTCGGCCCCTCCTGCTCATGCTCTTCCTCCCAAATAAATAAATAAATCTTAAAAAAATAAAAAATAAAAAGAGGGCGCCTGGGTGGCTCAGTTGGTTGAGTGACTGCCTTCAGCTCAAGTCATGATCCCGGAGTCCCAGGATTGAATCCCGCATGGGGCTCCTTGCTCAGCGGGGAGTCTGCTTCTCCCTCTGACCCTCTACCCTCTCATGCTCACTCTCACTCTCTTTCTTGCTCAAATAAATAAATAAATAAATAAAAGGAAGGAAGGGAGGCAGGGAGGGAGGGAGGGATAGAAAGAAGGAAGGAAGGGAGGAAGGAAAGAAAGTAAGTCCCCTTAAAATGACAATAGTGGGAGTTTTTTAAAAAGTAAGTAAAGAAGAAAAAAAAAAAAAAAGTAAGTAAAGAGAAAATTCAATACAACACAAATATTGTAAAACACATAAATTCACCTAACTGGGAGCGTCTGGGTGGCTCAGTGGGTTAAACATCTGCCTTTGGCTCAGGTCATGATGCCAGGGTCCTGGGACTGAGCCCTGCATCGGGCTCCCTACTTAGGGAGACCGCTTCTCCCTCTCTCCCTCTGCTGCTCCCCACTTGTGCTCTCTTGCTTGCTCTTGCTGACAAACAAATACATACAATCTTAAACAAAATTTCCCTTTCTGATGACAGGTTTTCAATGTGTATCGGCACTTACTAAGTATTGTGGATGCTGATATGAGAAATTACACAACTGACCTCTACGCCAGTAACACTTTGAACAGTTTTACTAAGAGTGGTGTCAGATATGTGCCGATATGTTCACATTCTTTCATGTAATTCCCCAAATACCAATGCCATACATTTTGAAGAGGTTTTCCAGGATTAGGAAAACAGTTTCTAGTCACAAATCAGAGCAAAGCAGATTTATAATACTGCCTGTGTTACTTACTCAGTAAATACAGATTGAGAGATTACTATGTTCCAGGTACTCTGCCAAGAACTGGGAGCAATGTCCTACCTGCTCTCAAAGAGCTCAGTGTGGTCGGAAGAAATGACTGGCAGACAATGACAGGACAGTGTAACAGTAAGTGCCATGACAAAGGCTTGCAGTGGGGGGGGCAGGGAAGTCTTTGTACTCAGAGACTTGGTGTGAATCCAATGTTTGTCTAATACAACTGTCCAAGACCCCCAGGGCTCTCTGTGCTTGCCACACAGCACTTTCATACAGTAAGAGCCTAAATGGCACTAAAATGTCCTTCTAAAGAGCAAACTACGCAGAGTATTTTCTCTGTGAGAAAATTAACATTACAGCACCTGCTATGATGTTGAGAACACAGCAAGCATTCAAATTAATTCATGAGGGCAGACACTTCCTCACATTCTGCTGCAATTTGGACAATGCGTGTGAAAGGCAGTTCTAAGAAGAGAAAACAAATATATGAAAACTGCCAAACCCAGCCTCATCTGTCGACAGTGCGTGCAAAAGAAACTGTCAGTCTGCTAGCAGCACAGTCTGAACTGCTCAATCTGACCCATGATGAGAATCAAACTTTGGAGTAGGCACGGCCCATCTCACCTCCTTGAGGCGCACCCCCTTCTCCCCTCGGGTGGCACTCAGCAGCAGCTTTCTGAGCTCTTTGTCATCCACACTCTTTGGGAGGTTGTGCAGGCACAGCCTGGTCGGGGAGACAAAGATATTCTGGTCCTTGAGTTTCTGATGCTTCAGCAGCTCAAACTGAAAGAACAACAAATTGTTAACAATACAATCCACCCTTTAAAAATGCAGGTTCATAATTCTCCAAAAGGAAAGAACTGTGACCACCACTCCCCAACCTCCAATAACACATATAGATAAAAGAAGGGAAATCACCCACCTACAGTCATATGATGACTAGATTAGGAAAGGTTCAGAGAGGCAAGATGGGGGTCAGGTGGTAAGATCATGGGCTCTAGAATTCAAACTAAATTGGAAAACCATCCCTAACCGGAGAAGTTACATGAAATTTTTTAAGCCTCAGTTTTTTCCCTCTACAAAGTAGAACCGTAGGTCAAAATACCCATCTCTCAGCACTGATTTGCGGCTGAAATGAGGGAATATACAAAAAAATACCAAACTCAAAACACAGCCCAAAGCAAATAATAAGTAATACTGTGATTACCATCTATGCCCAATCCTTATCTGCCCACCAACTCAAGCTAATTATCTAGTCCTTCCAAAAGGAAATGGAATTTATTTAAATACTTGATAGAATTCTATCTCAACTCTGCCACCTTGAGGCAAAAGTGTGTCCATGACCACAGAAATGAATTTTGCTTCTAGAGCATTGGACTCAACTATGCTGCACAAAACACCAGTTCCAGGGCAACGTTTGCTAAAGTAAGAGGATAACATTCTTCTCCTGGTATTTTTTTTTAAATCAGTTAGTAGAAAAAGAGTTTTAAATTAATTTTTTTCTTTTACCAAGTCTTATTTCTGCTGTTCTTAATTGGTAAAGGTGCTAACAAATTACAAAATAAAGATACTCTGAAAATGAATATAAAAGGGTTATTTGAAGAGGCTCTCATGCCTGAGTTCAACAGTATGATTCTTCTCCCAGGAAAAGCTGTGCCTGCTGTGAATTATAATGCATATAATTTACTAAGCTTTTTGCTAGAAAAATTTGTTCTAAGGGAAAATTAAATGTTTCACTATCATCCCATGATCAGAAAAGGGCATACAATGCCCCCTAAATACCATGATTTCCAGATGCTCACTAACAAAAAAAGTTGTGAACACGAGACTAGAAACTGTACAAAGGAAAAACACACTGACTCTTGGTGTCTACATTCTCATCTCTGTTCTTCATCTTCTGTACCTTCAAGTTCCAAAGCTCATTCTCTTAATGATCATGCCTCTTTATCATTCTAGGATGGCTTAGCTATTTGAAAGTACGCTACTTGGGTAAAAGTTAAAAATTACTGGGAATGAAAAACTAAGCAGCAAAGAAACTCAATATCAGTTATCAGGGGGAACTCCCATGATATGGACCCTTCCTAAGATGATTTTATAATCTGGACATAACCCCCTACCAAAAAAGGACATCTTAACTCTTTCTTCTAAGACCCACATCTACCTTCTTCCCTACTAACTCCAGCCCATTCTGATCTTCCTCTCTTAGGTCATTCTGCCTTTACACTGATTATATATAGCCTTACACTAATTATATATAGCCTTAGCCTCTCAGTGTCTATTCTATTTTGTAGAAGCATACTATTTGGCAAACATTTATTGCTGAGCATTGGGAAATTAAAGAATAAGACCCAGTCCTTTTAATGGCATACAACGCTCACATTATATGATGTACAATGTTGGGTTATTTGCTGTTTCACTCATACACTTCCCTCTAACAAGAATGCAAGCAAGCAGGGTCTGTGACTGATGCTTGGCTCTCTGACAGGCACCTCCAGCATTCAACAGTCATTATATATTGATTTATAGTAAGTCATGCAGAACCTGAAGGATGGTGCCTAATCTACCCACCCGTTCTCTTTTGGCCATATCAGCAGCGCTCACACCCTCGGCAGCCTTAGTCCCAGCACGAATCACTGCAAAAAGAGGGAAAAAGGCCAAGACATCAGCAAGGGAATTTTCACTGAGCAACAAGAGGAATGTGATTTGAATGATGCAAGTTCTTTGTACAGGGCCCAGAGGACTATGCTGGCCAGGACATAGTGGCATTTGGGTAGGTCCAGAAATAGGCTACAGGGCTAAGTTCTCAGATCTGTGCTGCTCTCAAGGACTAAAACTGAACATTTTGTGAATTTGTTCCTCTTCTCCTTCCCTCCTCTCACAAAGCTCCATGTGTATGCCCAACATCAGATGGAAAGGCCTAGAGGAAGTTCTGAAAACAAGTACATTTTAGGTATTTGGGATACAAAAATGCTCCACCTATAACCTGCCCTTAGAATTTTACTGTTCTTGGGGCGCTTGGGTGGCTCAGTGGGTTAAGGCCTCTGCCTTCAGCTCGGGTCGTGATCCCAGGGTCCTGGGATCGAGCCCTGCATCGGGCTCTCTGCTCTGCGGGGAGCCTGCTTCCCCCCCTCTCTCTGCCTTCCTCTCTGCCTACTTGTGATCTCTCTGTCAAATAAATAAATAAATAAAACTTAAAAAAAAAAAAAAGAATTTTACTGTTCTTTATGTACTTGGGGTCAGTACTGAGTAAAGCCAACCTGAAAAGAGCCACCTGGCCATACAGAGGCCTAGAACCAACGGCTAAAAGGCCTTACATCACTAGTCCAGGCTGTGCAGCCGTGCAGCAGGTAGGCTGACACATACCATATGACCTAGAGAAAGGGAATCTTCTGGGTTTTTTTTTAATTGAAGCTAATTTCTGATTATCTTTCTGACATTAAGGGAAAGGTACTGGGTGCACATTTTAAATCTATGAATAATTCAAAAGAGTAATTTTAGTCATAATTTTCAACTCCTTCAGAAAAACTATCAGGAATCTTGACAAGAAGTGAAGGTAATTTGAGCTTTTCCTCCCTCTTTGCCCTGCTAATCCTCTAATCTAAAGGTCTCAAGGCAAGCAGGCAGGAAGGAGAACAGGACTGGTTAATCCACCAACTGAGTGAAGGCTTCCTAACAGAAAGCCCCATCTGCTCAAGTGGAATAATAATGTAACACTGTTGACGAGGACATGTGGGTTTTGAATCTGAAACATGCCCCCAGACATACTATTGCTGGTCACAGTCATAGCACGGTGCCCGCCACTCAGAAGCTTGGTTCACATCTCCCTTCCACTACTCACAGCCTTCTCGGGCCAGGTAGAGGTTCCGGGTTCCAGTCGGCTTCTTCACCTTCTTTGTCTGGAGCTTTGCAGCCTCATCACGGGTCACTGCCAAGTCGACCCTGAGCTGCCGGCCATCCAGTTTAAGCCCACCACCCTGTAACAGATTGCAACTTTCTCTCTTAAAATTAATAATGAGTAGAGACTAAGCACCTGACAAGGAATGCCAAGGAAAGGGAAAACAGCAAATCCCAATTATGCTACGGAGCCCAACCCATAGGATGTTTTAGCCCAGACAGCTGCAAATGGACCACTAAGCCTAATACCTAGTAGAGCTGTGCAAAAGTCCACGTGTATACTGAGGGCAGTTAGTAGTAATTTATTTTATGGGAGTTGAATAGGCCCAAAGTAAGCCCAAATTGAGGAAAACCATATATAGCCAATTTTTTAAAATTCTAAGGAAAGCTAATGACATGGTAGTACTAATTCTACTTAAGAGAACGTAAGAGATAATGGCAATACAGGATAACTTGTCTCAAAACAATATATACTTGGTTTTAGAATACACAGAAAAGGGGCTCCTGAGTGGCTCAGTGGGTTAAGCCTCTGCCTTCGGCTCAGGTCATGATCCCAGGGTCCTGGGATCCAGCCCTGCATCGGGCTCTCTGCTCAGCGGGGAGCCTGCTTCCTCCTCTCTCTCTCTCTGCCTGCCTCTCTGCCTCCTTGTGATCTCTGTCAAATAAATAAATAAAATCTTAAAAAAAATATATATATATTTTAGAATACACAGAAAAATCCATCACCCATACATTTTCTCTCATTTACTCCACTTTATAGATGACATTAATCCCTTCCTGTCCCAACCTTTCATGTTATCAGCCTATGATGGAGGCTGGCATACAGACAGTGCTTAATAAACATTAGACACATTATTATACCTGCTTCCTCACTTATAAAATGGGTATAATAATTGATCTTTTTTTTTTAAGTATACTCCATGCCCAGCATGGGGCCCAACATGGGGTTTGAACTGAAGTTAAGAGTCAGACCCTTAACCGATTAAGCCACCCAGGCACTCCAGTAGGTATAATAATTGTAATTACCTTACATACTCCTGTAGAACTGATGTAAGGATTAAATAAGGTACTACATGTAAAGCTGAGTGCCTAACACACACCAAGTGCTCAGTAAGTATCAGCTTTATTACTATGATATTATTGACAGTACTAATAAAGCTGGGTATAAAAAGCAGATGCTGGCCTTCGGAGCCACTATGCCCTAAGTTATGGGGTAAAAGAAATGTTATCTTTACCTCAGTCTCTGGAGAAGCAGCTTCAAGGCATTTCTGAGCTGCTTCTTGAGTCATGAACTGGGCAAACGCACAACCTGCATGGAGAAACAAAATTAAGTGAGATGCCAAACTCCCATGGCCCACCAGGATGCCAAAGATAATGCTACAAATGGTGGCAGCCTGACACAGGGTGGAAGGGGGAGCAGCCAGGTGCTAGGAGATGGCACTGTGCCAGGCACTGAAGGTTCAAAGATAGCTAGGACACATGCTTACAACGAAATTTTATTATTTCTTCATCTTTTCTAATGCTTCTTAGAACTTTAGTCTCACCATTGCTCTCTTTAGTAAGAAAAAGCCATAGGATATGGTAGAGAAATTCCACTTAAATCAGCATTATTTACTGGCTTGCTTTTTAGAGGACTAAAAAATGAGGCAGGAACCACTTAACCTGAAATTAATTACAGAATCTCACTGTCATCAAAGCCACCTGGGAGACATCAGATATTGGTAGACTGGCCTCTATCACATGAATACAGCAGTGAACCAGGAAGCCATAAGCTCAATTCTTGACTCATACCCTCAAATTTGCACAGGCTAACCTATCACTGGTTAAATGCAAAGCCAATCAACCCATCCTAATTTCTAATATTGATAAAAAGCAGTTTTTGTCAGCAAAGGAAAAAAGTTCACCTTACAGTAGGCTCCAAAAAAGAAATACAAGTTTCATAATATTTTATAAGTATTCCTTTATACAAATTGAAATATTCCCTCATATATGAAAAAAATATCATATTTCCTGGAGTTGCTGGGGCATTGATTGATTGGTTCTTTGCCCTCTACAAGAATGAATGGCAGCAGACTGAGACAACACACGTGGCAGGCCAACCCAAGAGTCACCATCCAGGTGAGGTGTTTTCTGACTCCTCCAGGCAGGGCCAAGTGCCCCATCCACTGGGCCTCCAATCACATCTCTCTTTTACAGTGCTGGTCACATGCCATCTTCTCAAACAGAAGAAATGCCTCAGGAGTAAGGGCTATGTTTCTAGGCTGTTAGCATCTCCCATAGTGTCTGGCATTAAGAGATACTCAATAGGAAGAAACAAACAATACAGAAAGAAAGGAAGGAAGGAAGATGGGAGAAATATGTTCTAACTGACAGATCAGCTTATTCATCCAATATGAAGAAAACGGGTACTTCTCTCTGAATGGTAAGAATTTTAACACTGGAAATCCCTAGGTCAGTATTGGGTTTAGTCTTAACACTTCCCTAAAAGTCTACAAATAATTTTTCGCTCTCCTACACAGCGAAATGGCATGCTGACAGGGATAAATGATAGGAGGCGGCCAAGGCTTTGTGAGTAGGCAAAAAAATTTAGTAAGAGCTAGAAAAAGACAATGTATTTGGGACACCTGGGTGGCTCAGTCGGTTAAGCATCTGCCTCAGCTCCGGTCATGATCCCAGGATCCTGGGATCAAGTCCCTCATCAGGCTCCTTGCTCAGTAGAAAGCCTGCTTCTCCCTGTCTGCTGCTCCCCTTGCTTGTGCTTGCTCTCTCTTCCTCTCTCTGACAAATAAATAAATAAATAAAATCTTCAAAAAAGAAAAAAAAACACACACACACAATGTATTTAAAAAAATGCAGGATGCCTGGGTGGCTCTGTCCATTAAGCACCTGCCTTCAGCTCAGGTCATGATTCCAGAGTCCTGAGATCAAGTCCCACATCAGGCTCCTCGCTCAGCAGGGAAAGTGCTTCTCCCTCTGCATGCTGCTCCCCCTGCTTGGGCTCACTCTCTCTCTCTCTGACAAATAAATAAAATCTTAAAAAAATAATAACAATGAAAACTATACTTATTAAGATCATCAACTCTCAGCTAACATTAATAGATCAAAAGAGACTGAGCAAGTCAGCTATTGACTACACTCTGAAAATACCAACCCAACAGACTACTGCACTCAAAAAGAAACAAAAGGTATCAAAGTAATGCAATATCCTACAGTACTAGGAACATTCTATGCAATTCTAGTTTCCAATTCCAAAAACATACTGGAAATGGAGAAGGTCCAAGAGGTATAGCTGAGTATTAGAGCTAAAGACACATTAAGTGATTACTCTAGTTGAACCTACTCATTTTACAGACATGAAACTGAAGCCTGCAGTGGTTAAATACTTTGCCAAAATCACCCAGCTGGTCTATGGCTCAGCTACAATTAGATCCCTAATTCCAGGAAGCAGTTCATCTTTCTTTCCATCATCCTGCCCTACTTATATCTTTTTGGCTAAGGGAAAACCTAAAATGATCAGGTCTCATCAATTTGGAAAGTAAGGTTTAGAACAGAGATTCTTAACCCTTGAATAGATTCCAGAAAGCCCACAAACCCTCCGGAGTGGCATTTTTCTGGAGAGAGAGAGGGTTCATAGCTTTTGCTTAATCAAGAACCAGAATGAATTAAGAATTCACTGCTTTAGGAGAATGACTGCAGTTGATGAAATCAAAGATTATGAAAAGACTGAAAAGATGCTGCTCCCCTAACAACAGTACTCTAGAATGAACTAGGGCTGATCCTTGAAAGTTCAAAAGAAATAGCTTTAGGGAGAAAAATCTAAGGCAGCAGTCCTGCTATATAACAGCCTTCCTTCTGACTGTTGCCATTGCAACAAAATTTCTGTTAGCTTCCATCTCTAACAAAAGCAACTGAAAAAGATCCCAGTAATTTCAAGCAATGTGGAATGATTAATACCCATGAGATGCTATCACATTTGAAATTCAAAGGAGAACAACAAATGGAATTCATTACCCTAAAGTAAATAAGCAAGGGCTTAAAAAGCTTAGACAAAATTGTGGCTGGCAGCACCATTAAAGATGCTGAGTTTGATATCTTGGAAGACAACCTCAGAATGTCCTTCGTGCTTCTACGGACCACAGAAACCTGGGCTGGATGGACTGTAGGCCCCTCATAACAGCACACATTATGCTCTCAAGTAACCTAGTCAGTGTCCACGGCAGCAGTCTCTACCTTTTTAGGGCCTGACAAGCTGACAAGTACCTTTAGAATGCTCTGTGTCTGGATGCAAGACAATACGGACATATTTAAGATCTCCAAATTGCTGGAGGAGCTCCCCGAGTTCTTCTTCCTCTGAGTCAAAAGACAGGTTTCTATGGAAGATAGTCAAGTCACAAGAAAAGTCAATTACTAAAGTGAGATCCTGTGTTCTAGTACAAGGTGAGTAAGACACCAAATTGAGTGGTACCCTTGCTCATGACCACCCTCTGTGGTTCGGGAATAGCACCAATACATAGGGGAGGCCCCCAGGGGCCCAGCCTCTAATATGTGACTCTGCCCCTCAACCATAATTGATTGGCCCTTCTATGTCAATCAGATTCTCTCCCTCAGGAATTTAAAACTTGAACAGACATACACAAAGGCCAGAAGCTATTGATGCAGATTTATTTCAAAATAGCAGTAGTCCACCCAAAGAAAACTTCTGGGAAGCGGAAATCTGAAAATGTCCTATATCTTGATCTGGGTGATGGTAACATGGATATATATGCATGAAAAATTTCACTGTACAAATGTGCACAGCTGTACATTTAGATTAATGCAATTCACAGAATACAGGTTATGCCTTGAGAAGGAAAAAAAAAAGGCAGTGAGTGTTCCCAGAGAAAAGACCCACAGCCTCCTACAGCTGGGGCCCGAAACAGTCCAGATTTTCATCTCCTTCTTCGGGTATGTTCTTCGACAGTTTTGATCCTGTGAATCACTCAATGTTCATCCAACAAACCCACTTTTTCATTTACGTGGCCAAAATTAGTTTCTCTTATTGCAACCAAAAGATTCACAGCAGGCTAATGAGAAAAGTCAAGTGTGTTCATATGTCTGTCAGTCTCTCTTGATTACCCATTTTCCTCTCTGCATTGCTGTGAAATCCAGGTTTCAGTTAAAACTTTACAAAAGTCAGAAAATCCTTCAAAATAATAACTCAAAAGCAAACACAGTAAAGTTTACTAGCTAAGTGCAAAATAAGAAAAGCACTTATTTCTCCTGTTGGGATTAAAAAATGTTGAAAGATTTTCTAGCAAATTTCAATACATTGTAAAGATCTTTCATTTCCCCAGCTATGCACATCCTTCCAGGGTAAAAACAAAGAAACAAAAAAACGGTCCCCAATAAATATTTATAATTTTTCTTCTCTATACTCAGTTAACAACCCCATAAACAATTCCATCTTACGAAGTAACCGAGACAAAACAGATGTTCTGGAATAAGACATACCCTAGCCATGTCACTTCTCCTAATTTGTCTCACTGTATATAGTTTTCTCTCCCCCATCCTTTACTTTCCTAAGTTTCTTTAAAAGATGTAGAAACAGGGACGCCTGGGTGGCTCAGTTGGTTAAGCGGCTGCCTTCGGCTCAGGTCATGATCCCAGAGTCCTGGGATCGAGTCCCACATCAGGCTCCTTGCTCGGCGGGGAGCCTGCTTCTCCATCTGCCTCTGCCTACCACTCTCTGCCTGTGCTCGCTCGCTCTCTCTCTCTAACAAAAAAAAAAAAAAAAAAAAAAAAAGATGTAGAAATAGTAAGGAATGGTACCCTTGGTATTAAGGTCACAGGCTCCTAAGTATGACACTTTCTCCTTCCCATTAGACAGCATCTTCTACAAATACAAAACTATTGATATGGCTATTCCTTACAATACAGTAAGAACAACTATGAAGAGACAAGCTGTGAAGGAAGAGAATGGGCTAAAATGCAGCTTGTGGAGGCTAAACTCATCTTTGATATGGGCATGTTTGCGGGTGTTCTCTGAGTAATCAGTAAGGTTAATATTTTGTGTCTTTTTGCTCATTTATTTCCTAACTTTCCTACAATAAGAGTAAGTTACTTGGATAATAAAAACAACCTTAAAAGACTATACAGGAAGATAAAATACACATCTTTAAAATAAGGCCCAAATAACCCTAGCACGCTGGCACTTAAGAAAGGACAAGAAGGCACGCCTGAGGTAACCTTAAGATATCCTGACTCTGTGAAATGACCAATGTAACACAGTCAGTAGCACTAAAATGGCAATGGCAACATGAAATAAAACCCATCTCCACCTGACTGCCTCCTTAAGTTTTCCTGGAAACAAATGGATGTCTTATTTTATTCTGGACAATACTTTAAAAGGTAAGTTAGGCAGAGAGAAAAATTATCTGGGACAAGTGGCAGTGGCATCACCCCTTCCCAGCACTTCCCCTAAAACAAAAGCCAGAAGCAAGATGTTTCTAATAGCTGAAGAACTGATTTATTCCAAATGATGCTACCTCAATTACAAAAAAGGAAATGTAAATGCGGACAAAATCTGGAGACCCCTGCTCTTTATCTTGTGTGTGCAGTTCTGATTCTCCTATATTCTCACCGTTTGCTATGTTCCTATGGTCAGATGTATTAATGGTTTTAAAGGCATCTAATTTTCTGGCCTACCTAACAGAACTAGTATCGGGGTGGGGAAAGGTGGGGTGCCTGGCTGGCTCAATCACTGGAGCATGAGACTCTTGGTCTCGGGGTTATGAGTTCAAGCCCTACTCTGGGTGTAGAGCCTACTTAAAAATAAAATCTTTACAAAAATAGAGAGAGAGACAGAAGAAAAGAAAAAAGGAGAAAAAAACCTGTGAGGGCAACACAAACAGCAGTTCCCAAGGTACAAAGGCATACCTGATAAAAACAGTTTTCCCTTCATTCACATCAGAGGGTAATTTCCTCTTCTTTTTCTTTGAGACTTGCACATCTAAAGTACAAAGAAAAACAATGTTCTAAACAATAAACACTTTATTCGACGTGTGTGTGCATGCACATGTGTTTTTGCTTATAAAAGTATTACACAGATACGTAAGAAACTTTTAACACTGGTTGTCTCTGGGGAAGGGCCCTAAGCGGCTGAGGACCCGGGTACAAGGAAGACTCAATGTTTTTAAAAATAGACATATGGGGCGCCCGGGTGGCTCAGTCGGTTAAGCATCTGCCTTCGGCTCAGGTCATGATCTCAGGGTCCTGAGGCTGAGTCCCACATCGGGCTCTCTGCTCAGCAGGAAGCCTGCTTCTCCCCTTCCCTCTGCCTACTTGTGCTCTCTCTCTTTCTCTGTCAAATAAACAAAAAAAAATCTTTAAAAAACAATAAAAAAATAAAAATAGACATATATGCTTACATATACATAAAAAATTTCTCAAATAATATGAAAGAAACAGCTGTGGTTACTCTGAGGCACTCTCGGGGGGAGTGGTGAAGAACTTTTCTTTCTATACGACATTCTCCTGCACTATTCTTTTTAGTTTTCTGCCATTATCATGAATTGGCCCAATAATTTTTTTCAAAGTAGAGAATGGTAAGAGATGAACCTGATTATTAAATGGTCATAGTCCCACCAGTACAGAAGCTTCTTTAATTCTAAGGTGTCTACCATTCTCTCCTCATGGAAAAAGCTTATTTCCTCAGATTTTTTGTATGGCCAGGCCAACATGCCAGACTTAACCTAAAGAACCAGTTATTGACCATTCCTCATTCTGTAATGACCTGTCGCCCTCAATAAATAAGTTGAGTTTATGTTCAACATTCTTTATAAAGAATGTTTGATGATTATAGTTTGATTACAGTTTTACAAAATGCCCCAAGAGGTCCTTTAGCCCCATCTCAACTTGTCAGAGTTGTTTAAAATCCACTTGATGTTAGGATACAATATCCTGCTTATCCAGTTGTTCATTCATCTTGGATAAGCAAGAGAGAAGTACCGCCTCGGCATTAAGCCAGGTTTTAAATTCCCTGAGAATTGCAACCCTCAAATACTATTCCAAACGTATTTAAAAGACAAAACAAAAACCTTGAGAAGGAATATAAAGGTATCCTTTTCAGCACTGAAACATAAATCTGACAGAACACCTTAGGGTCTATTTAAAAAGAGGCGTGCGCTGAACTGAAGCACATTTGCCAGTAACTGGTTTTAAATGCAAATGCAAACCTTCGTCCTCTTGCTCTTCACTGCTGGTGTCGCTCTGAGCCAGTTCCTCTCCACCGTCGATACTCTCTCTTTCCCCCAGGTCACTGTCGTCATCAGAATGCTCCTCCTCACTGCTCTCGGGAGGCGCGGCCCTCCGAACTACTCTGCAATGGCACAGTTCAGCACTGAGGATCTGGGCTGCTGGAGGGGTCTGTCCACTGTCATTACACATGTCACCTCTGCCGTGATGGGGACAGGGAAGACATCACTGTCCCTCACAGAGACAAGCCTACATCTGCCTCTGTTGTCTCAGAACAAGCTGAGCTGCTTACCTCTTTTGAATTTGTGCAGGCTTGGTCACCCTTGTTTCTTTGCTCTCCTCCGCTTCCCTCTCCTCATCTTCTTCCTCTTCTGTGTCATCCTCTTCTCCC
The DNA here is from genome assembly GCF_963455335.1 of Martes martes. Lineage (NCBI taxonomy): Eukaryota > Metazoa > Chordata > Mammalia > Carnivora > Mustelidae > Martes > Martes martes. The sequence goes on from NC_137899.1 coordinate 85,067,460, forward strand.
TCTTCCTCTTCCATATCCTTTTCTTCCCTGCCATTCTCTTTACCTAATTCCTGATGTTTAGGTTCAGTCCTCTTCTCCTCACCTATACACAGAGGTAAAGAAAGTTAGGTATTCATTTAGAATCCAAGATTAAGGGGTGCCTGGGTGGCTCAGTGGGTTAATCATCTGCTTTCGGCTCAGGTCAGGATCCCAGGGTCCTGGGATCGAGCCCCGCATTGGGCTCCCTGCTCTGCAGGGAGCCTGCTTCTCCCTCTCCAATTCCCTCTGCTGCGTTCCCTCTCGCTGTGTCGCTCTCTGTCAAATAAATAAATAAAATCTTTAAAAAAATAAAAAAGAGGGGCGCCTGGGTGGCTCAGTAGGTTAAAGCCTCTGCTTCAGCTCAGGTCATGATCCCAGGGTCCTGGGACCGAGCCCCGCATCGGGCTCTCTGCTCAGCAGGGAGCCTGCTTCCCCCTCTCTCTCTGCCTGCCTCTCTGCCTGCTTGTGATCTCTGTCAAGTAAATAAATAAAATCTTAAAAAAAAAAAAAAAAGAATCCAAGATTAACTTAACACCCCAAGTTCCCAGTTCCTTGGCACTGGGACTAAGACTTTAACTATTTTTCTCAGTATTTTTCTTACTATATGTAAAAGAAAGTATGAGAGAAAAAAACAAAAACAACAACAAAAACCCCTCATCACTGAGACTCCCTGGAAGCCTGTCCCATTCATCAGAAGGTTGAAGGTTAAGCAGGCTCTGAATGAGAGAAATAGCAACTGAGCCTCCATAAATAGCCTGCCTTTGTGCACCACAGCCAGCACAATGCTCACCCAGGGGACCAGCCATGAACTGTCATCTCAGTGAGTTCTGTTCTCAGAGCTCCTGGTGGCTTAAAAGCCACCTGCTTTCTAAAAAACCCTCAAGTCTTAAGTTTCTCTATTCTTAATATTCCATCATTTTATGAGAAGTTGGGAAAGGACAGCCAGCAGAGGGGAAAATGAACTCAGGTCCCATTCCTCATTCACATTCATACCTAGGACTGGGCTTAGACTTAAAAGACCCTATGTTTTGAGCCCAGATCACCAGATGGTACAATATGAATCGACAAACAGCCCTGGGCTCACTACTGAGCCCACAGGAACTCGGAGCTTCTCCTAATTCTCAGTCTCATTCTTTCCATTAATCTTGTTTTTGGTACCTTTGACCCAGTATTCTTACTGACAAGCAGATTCCCTTATAATTTTACCGCAGGTAGAGCTGTTTCCATACCCACCTCAGGACATACAAACCCTCCTACCCAATACGACCACATCTTACCTGGGGCAGAGGCAGACTGTGTATTTTTATATTTATCCTTTGCCACGGCCCAATCCACAGCCACCGTCCGCCCTGGCAAACAGAAAAATAGCATCAGAAAGGTCTTCCTCTTTTTAACGTCTCTTGTAAATGACTTCCTATTCATCGAAGACCGTGACAGAACCAAAACAGACAAAAGAAACTGCTAATTCAGGGAATGCTGGTACTGCAATAAAGCTCAGAGTAGCCTACCCTTGTTAACCCTTAAACTTTTTTTATCAATTTAAACAGTTATTTTGCCTTTCTACCACAGCCCCCACACCTGGGATAAGAGAATAAAAAAGTTAAGAATGAAATAATGGGAACAGTGTTTCCAGTTAGACAAGTTTCCAGTTAGACTAAGCAACAGCTGAAACAAGTGGTCTGGAATAATTTGCACTCTGCACGGAAGTTACCAAGTCTCCAAGCAAGCCCTTCTTTAGCATCTAGTAAAGGTGCACAGCCAGTTCAACAGCCTGCTGATGCTGAAGGGTGCTGAAGAGGGACCACGACCAAGACAGAGAAACCTGCAAAACCCACAGCCCCTGGACAGCAACCTGCATCTATCAGTGATTATTTCAGGAACATTTTTTCATTAAGGATTTAAATGCACACTCATCACCCAAATAAAGAAAAGCAAACAACGGTATGTGTTCTTTCAAGTTTAACCCTAAGATCAAGCACTAGGAATATTTTACCACACAGTTTCTGTATTAGCAGTAAGACTCTCAATAATTCAAACACCTTTTGAAAATGTAGAAAGTGGGTTACTGTGCTAATTCACAAAACAGCAGAAATATCTGGGTGAACGGTACGGGTACAGAAAACTTACCTTTTATCTCTTTCATGTTCATGCTTTTGAGAGCTTTTCCTGCTTCTAGAAGGTTTTTGAACTGGACAAAAGCAAAACCGCGCATCTTTCCATCTGTGTGCAAATGTACAAAGAAGTCATAGACAGTAGGTGGGGAGCCAACAAACACCAAGGACATTATAGCAACCTGGGCTGGCAAGATGACCCAAATCCTGCCAACCAGTCAGCTCCTTGCCCAGAGCAATAGCTTTTGTCCTCCTGCTGGGTATACCCTGACTCAAACTTGAGGAGAAATGCATTTTCTCAAACTATCGCTTGTCTTTTAAAATTTGTTCCAATTTAACTAAAAATGCCATTGGGGGAATAAGCATTATTTTTGAGTTTTTGCTATGTGTCAAACACTGTGCCTCATACTTTATATATGTCATGTGATCTGGGGCTCACAAGGAGTATGACATGACCTTTGTATTTCTATTTTGTTTAAAAGATTTTATTTATTTGAGAGAGAGAGAGAGAACACATGCGCGGTGGTGGGGAGGGGCAGAGGGAGAGGGACAAGCAGACTCCATGCTGAGTGTGAGCTCTACCTGGGGCTCCATCCCACAACCTTAAGATCGTGACCTGAGAGGAAATCCAGAGTTGAACACTCAACAGACTGATCCACCCAGGTGCCCCTGTATTTCTATTTCAAATATCAGTTAGTTCAAGGGTGAATTGGAAAAACACCATTATATTAAATAATCTTAACCTAATCCACAGAAAATGAAAGTTTGCTGGTACCTGGCTTCCGGGGGATGTTTACTTCCAGGACAGCTCCATACTGAGCAAATACTGTCTTCAAGTCATCTTCTGAACACTGATGCCACAAGTGAAAAGATATTATCACAGAAAATAAACATCAAACATCAAATATTAAATTAGCTCATTACAAAGAAGTTGAATACTTTCACTCCTTTTTTACTTTTGAGACTAGGACATCAAACATTTCTAAACACAAACACCTTGCTTTGGATCTAACAAAGAAGACAGATATCAAAGAGCTCTTCCCCTCCTCCCTAACTCAGTAGTAGTGTCCCAAAAGGAAGTCTCCTTTACACTTACAATCCTTAATTGTTTATACAGGCCCATTTTCTGTATCCAACAAGGCTAAGATTCATGCCCAGAAGGAATTAGGTCCAATTATACTATCCTGGTGAGGAGCTCCACCAATCAGTACCAACAGCCTGCAGAACAGGTAGTGTCAGTGCTCTCTGTTACTCACCTTAAAGCTCAGATTCCGAATAATTAATCTGGCTTTCTTATCTGCTAGTTTGGGTTTTTTAGGTTTCAGCTCCTTCTTTGGGGGTTCTGAATTTTCTAAAAAATTAGAGGCAACAAAATAAGTCTGTGATCCAATCTCAGCCCTGATCACAGGAAAGAAGCTACTAGCAAAAAAAGGCATTTCCCACAGGGTTAAGTATGACAACACCCAGGAGCACCAGATTTCCAAAGTTAGAATTAAATAAAAGACAAAATGGGTAATAAAACACATTAGATGATTTTGGACATCAAAAGGAAATTAAAGGAAGTTTTAAATTTAGAGGCTATCCCCCATTTCCCCTCTCCGTCCTCCCCTTCCTCCCAACTGAAGAGGGAAAATTCTCTTCAGTTACTAGAAACTCACCATTTTCCCCCTTTTCCTCGGACTTGTTCCTCTGTTTTTTCTTGGCAATAGTCACATTGATCTTACAGCCTTCAAAGGTGGTAATCTCCTTGAGGGCCCTCTGAACATCTTCCAGCATAGAAAAAGTGACATAGCCAAAGCCTCGACATGCCTTACTCCCTGAACAGTGAAGGGGGAGGGGGAGCACAGTTAGCCAAGAGCCCTAAAACACTAACTTCTCTCTTTAAAACCCTGTAAATTCTCAAAGTCCTAACCAGCAGATATACTGCCCGACCATCCTATTATCAGTTTGCCAAAATCCTCAGGAAGAATAGAAACAAAGTTGGCATCAGTGGCCCTTTCCCCACTTTGTTCAGAAATTGTTAGGCTTCCTTTTCAAATCTGTTGTCTTCGGTGTTAGCTTGTCTTCTTCCTCCCTTTTTTTTTTTTAAAAGATTTTATTTATTTATTTGACAGACAGAGATCACAAGCAGGCAGAGAAAGAGAGGAGGAAGCAGGCTCCCCACCGAGCAGAGAGCCGGATGATGCGGGGCTCGATCCCAGGACCCAGGGACCACGACCTGAGCCGAAGGCAAAGGCCTTAAACCACTGAGCCACCCAGGCATCCCCTTTCTCCTTTCTTGATAATCTTGAGAATACAGAAGATCCATGATACCCATTATAGCCCCAAATAAGAACTCACATCAAACAGAATGGGAACATCACTAGAGAAGGTGGGAAAGGTAAGTACGGTAGCTTTGAGAACTGCAAGGCAATAATGCAGCAGATCAGAAATGAATGCCTGAGGCCCTGACAAAAGAACCTCAATAAACAATAAACGTTGCTTCGGGAGCCTGCAGATACTATTACCATTATTACCAAGCCTTAGCAGTCAATATCAAACTTAACCTGTCCAAAGTAGCTGTAAATCTCTTATCTCACTTTCATCTTCAGAACACAGAGGTAGGTAAAGTGAATATTACCATCCCTTCTTTCCAAACGAATAATTTGAGATGGAGGAAAGTAAGTGAACTGGTTGGTGTGCCAGGGTGTTAGTAGCTGAATTAATTCCTCATTACTGGCCCCATGTTCTTTCCACGGGACTCCACCAATATAAAGGCCACAGAGAAGAATATTAGGACCAAGCAGATGAATAGTTGCAAATAAAAACTTGCCTTTGCCCTTTTTGGTATGCTTTTTTTGATTTAACATTTTTGTGTAGTAAAATTTTTTTAAGCCATCTACTGCATCAAAAAGGAAAAGACCAGGTAGTCTGCCTACGACCCAAAGAAACACAGCTCACATGCTCTGCTTCTTTTTCAACTATACTCAGACCGACGTCAGGGTACAAGCCCTCAAACACAGGACAATGATCCACGTAAATGGTTAAAGCTGACACTATGCACTAGGAAGGCATACTGTGATCTGAAGATCAAGGTTTTTCTCCTGGCACTCCTCATAAAAGCCTGCCCACTCACTGTCAGAATCAGAACAAGAAAAATCAGGGCCCTTCCTGATCAGTACACTGAAATGTGAGGGAGTTCAGCACCAAAATAAAAGCATGTACTCACAATAAATGCCATTCACTGTTCGCACAAAGCACTCTCATTCTACTTGAATCCTCACAACATCTTGTGAAATTGTTCCCATCTTCAAGAGGTTAAGTGACGTGCCCAAGTCACCACTACTAAGACCTCATCCCACAGACACCCCCTCCTTCCCATCCCAGTAAGTATAACACTCTGTCCAACACATCCTGACTATCTGAAAAGAAGAGCATATAGTCTTTTTTTTTTTAAAAGATTTTGTTTATTTATTTGACAGAGAGAGATCACAAGTAGGCAGAGAGAGGCAGAGAGAGAGGAAGGGAAGCAGGCTCCCTGCCGAGCAGAGAGCCCGATGCGGGGCTCGATCCCAGGACCCTGGGATCATGACCTGAGCCGAAGGCAGAGGCTTTAACCCACTGAGCCACCCAGGTGCCCCGAGCATATAGTCTTTTAAAAATATAGTCTTTTAAAAAGGGAATAGAGTTGTTCTGGGTTTTTTGTTTTGTTTTGGTTTTGGTTTATTTTTTATTTAGACCACAAACATAAGACAGAAGGTAAGATTACACTTCAGTTATAGAGGACCCAAAAGAGAATTGCCATTCAATGCCTGTTCTTCCCTGGAACAGAACCACCAAGCATGGGACAGTAGTGTCTCTCAAAGTGTTCTGACAACCCACAGTAATGAATGTAACATATATATTCTTTATATAAAACCAAAGAGGTGCCTGGTTGCCTCAGTCAGTAGAGAATGTGATTCTTTTTTTTTTTTTTTAAGCTTTAATTTATTTATTTGAAAGAGAGAGAGAGAGAGAGATGGCAAGTAGGCAGAGCAGCAGGCAGAGAGAGAGAGGGAAGCAGGCTCCCCGCTGAGCAGAGAGCCCGATGTGGGACTCCATCCCAGGACCCTGAGATCATGACCTGAGCCGAAGGCAGAGGTTTAACCCACTGAGCCACACAGGAGCCCCCGAGAATGCGATTCTTGATCTTGGGGTTGTAAGTTTGAGCCCCACGTTGGGTGTATAGATTATTTAAAAACAAAATCCTTAGGGACACCTGGGCGGCTCAGTTGGTTAAGCATATGCCTTCAGCTCAGGTCACGATCCTGGGGTTCTGGGATCAGTCCCACAAGGGGCTCCTTGCTCAGCAGGGAACCTGCTCTCTCTCTCTCTCTCTCTCTCTCTGACAAATAAATAAAATCTTTAAAAAAAAATAAACAAATAAGAATCAAATAAATTTTTTTTAAAGATTTATTTATTTGACGGAGAGAGATCACAAGCAGGCAGAGAGGCAGGCGGAGAGGAGGAAGCAGGCTCCCTGCTGAGCAGAGAGCCTAATGTGGGCTTGATTCCAGGACCTGAAATCATGACCTGAGCCGAAGGCAGAGGCTTTAACCCACTGAGCCACCCAGGCACCCCTCAAATAAAATCTTTTAAAAATTATAAATATGGGGGCACCTGGGTGGCTCAGTGGGTTAAGCCTCTGCCTTCAGCTCAGGTCACAGTCTCAGGGTCCTGGAATGGAGCCCCACATCGGGCTTTCTGCTCAGCAGGGAGCCTGCTTCCCTCTCTCTCTCTGCCTGTCTCTCTGCCTACTTGTGATCTCTGTCTGTCAAATAAAAAAAAAATTATAAATATGGGGTGCCTGGGTGGCTCAGTCATTATGCGTCTGCCTTCGGCTCAGGTTATGATCCATGTCTTGGGATGGAGACCCCTGTCAGGCTCCCTGCTGAGAGGGAAACCTGCTTCTCTCTCTCCCACTACCCCTGCCTGTGTTCCCTCTCATTCTCTCTCTGTCTCTGTCTCTGTCAAATAAATAAATAAATAAATGATCTTTTTAAAAAATTATAAATATTAATCCTTTACCATATATACATATACTTTATCTTTGAAAAAATTCTTGTCATGACCCACTCAAAACCCACTAACAGTAATGATCTGCAGTTTAAGAAACACGGCTGTAGAGCACTCCCATTCTCTCACGCACCCATATCTATACCAAAAATGACAAAGAACCAGGCTCGTGTCATGGCCTGTATGGCAACCAGAGCCATGGGGACAATCCCAACTCTAGCCTCTGTTATTAACAAAATAGGAGCTAGCAACGGAGGGATTATTAGCACACAGTTAGCATGTCTGCTCGCACACTCAGATACCATGCAGGGAAAAAGGGGTCCACAAGGTGCCAGTTCCCTTCAGTTGTTCTGCGGAAAAGCAAAGAAGCGGCCCCCTACAGAGACAGCCTGATGACTTAGAAGGGAGCTAAATATAACATCAGGTGCCTGTCTCAAGTGTCCCTTGAAGTTTAGGTAAGAGGAAGGAATGCTTCTCCACAATTAAAATCCTTACAATTCTTCCTCATTGCAATACATGCCAACCCTTTCTCACAGCGATGCAATGAGCATCACACAGAGTATGAGGCATACAGCAGGATTACACTTTTGGCTTAAGCCAAAAGCCTTGGGAATAGGACTTGACTCCTCTTTTTCTCATACCCTGCATCTGATCCATCAGCAAATCGGTTCTACCTTCAAAAATATCCATATTCCAATCACTTTTTACCACCTCCACTGTACCATCCTGGTCCAACACCGTAATTTCTCACCTGGATTATTGCAAAAGCCCAGTATTTGGTCTCCCTGCTTCTGTCCTATTCTCCAACGGGGCAGCCTCAGAGAATCTTTAAGCCAGATCATACTCACTGCTCCCTATTCAGTTTCTCATCTCACAGTAAAAGCCAAAGTCTTTGCAATGGCCCGTAGGTCCTCCATGATCTGGTCCCCTAGAATCTCATCTCCTAAGTCTCCTACCTTCACTCACTTACTCTGGTCACCCTGCTCTCCCTGCCATTCCTTCCATATACAAATAGTCCTCTTCAGTATTCCTGAGCTTGCTGTTTCCTCTGCTTAGCTTCCTCCTCCTGGAGAGACATATGCTCACTCCCTCACCTCTGGGAGACCTTCTCTGGGTTCTCCATCCATAGATAACTGCCATTCCTCACTCCTCTACAACCCCCTACCCCACACTCACTGTAATTACAGAGACTCCTTATCCTTCTTCCTGACTTATTTTCCTCCTTAGTATTTACCACCATTATCACTCTATATTTTGCTTGTTTAATTGGATGTCTTCCCCATCTTGAAGGTCTAAGAGCAAGTTTTTTGGCTCGGTTTGGGGGCACTGCTGCATCCTCAGGACCGACAACAGTGCCTACTACATAGCAGGCCTTCAAAAAATATCTGAATGAATGAATGAGTAAATGAGTAACATACTGGTTAGGAGCTTGGGGTCGGGCGACCAAATTCTGCATCCACTACGTACAAGCTGTACGAACTTCAACTGAATTTATCAAATTTTCCCCAAGCCCCAGATTCCTGTCTGTAAAATGGTGTTCAGACTCTCCACCCAAGACTGTTGGGAAAATTAAATGAGATTAACACGTGCGGAATTCAGCACCGTGCCTGGCAATCAGCTGACTCTCAATAAGCCGTATCGATGTTATTAAATGTTAACTGTATTAAATATTAAATGTTAACACTGTTACCAAATAAGATACCGTCTGTGAGCGCCCACAGAAAACGGAAAGCGCTATGGAACCCTGAGGCAATGACTTGACTGTCAGAAATGGACCCCTATGGACTCATCCAGAACCGAGTCCTTTTAGAAAAGAAACTCAATTCCCAGCCCCTTCTCCTAGGAGCGGGTCAAGAACTCTATGGCTTCCTGAAGTCTGGGAGGGTGTCCTCGCGCGGACCCTGCTCCCAGGAACCCCAGCCCGGTCCTCGACAGCCCCGCCCCCTACCTTTCTCAGTCACCACGAAGCACTGCTTCACCGGCCCCACCTGACTGAACAGCTCCTCCAGCTGCTCACTGCGGGCGGAGGGCGGCAGGCGGCCCACAAACAGGGTCAGCCCGGCCATGAGGCCGGGGGACCGAGGCGCGCGAGATCACGAGCGAATCGGGCCCTCGCACGCGAGGCGAGAATCAGGCTTTGGCAGGCCAACCACGCCAAGCGGCCCGGAGATTCCGGAAGTGCTCGTTGCTCAAAAGAGTCCGGAGGAAAACATGGCGCGGAGGGGGGGGTGGGGAAAAAAGCGTTCCGGCTGGGTGAGGGGCGGTTCTGCCCGGGGGCGGAGCTTCTTGAGCGGGGCTCCACCCCTAATCCCAGCACGGCCCCTCCCGTCCCCTTCGCCCCCCGGGGCCGCGGTAGGAGACTGGCATCGCTAGGTCCTACCTAGTTTAAGATCTCACTTCCAGGAGATGATCCCAAAGTGCGACGGCCGGCAGAGGAAGTCGTTTTTTGCTCGGAGTCTCACCCAGGATCTGACACATACTGGATATTTAATAAATACTTTTTTCGGTGCCACCAAAAACACCCAGTTTACATGTAAAAAGTGGAACCAGAACGCACATAGATGCATACATCACACATATTCTCAGAGAATGAGACAACTGTCACACTATAACAGATAACTATAACCATGCCTGTAACAGTGTACAAATTATAGCTACTAAAGCACAAGCAGACACAGATCGTACACAATCATTCTTCCAATAAATATTTACTGAGCGCCTACTATGTGCCAGGCATTAGGGATAAAACTGGTGAGCTAAAACAAGGCAAGAGTCCCTACTCTCATGGAGAATGAAGTCTAGTGGGGATAGACAGACATTCATTTTAAAAACTTACAAATAGGGACGCCTGGGTGGCTCAGTTGGTTAACCTGCAGCCTTCAGCTCAGGTCATGATCCCAGGGTCCTTGAATCGAGTCCCACATCCGGCTCCTTGCTCAGCAGGGAGCCTGCTTCTCTCTCTGCCTCTGCCTGCTGCTCTGCCTGCTTGTGTTCTCCCTCTCTCTCTCTCTCTGACAAATAAATAAATAAATAAACTCTTAAAAAAAAAACAACTTACAAATATATCATAGCAGGCACCCTACAGGATAACAGAACACACCCAAAGCAAGCATAACATACAGACACTGAATGTAGGTCCTCCCAGAAACAGGAGAAAACCTTCCCTCGGGTCAGCTTATCAGACAGACCCAAGGCTGAGGGATCTCACCCACCAGCAGGAGATCTGGGTGTTCCTGGAAGCTGGAAGGCAGAGACTATTAGCCATTCCACTGGGTTCAGGAACTGACCTGGCGCAAGACTGAAGCACCCTGGAAGGGTTCCAGCTGAGAAAAGTTCCAATGCACTTTTTTATTTTAAAAGATTTTATTTATTTATTTGACAGAGAGCAAGAGAGAGATCACAAGTAGGCAGAGAGGCAGGCAGAGGGGGAGGAGGATGTAGGCTCCCGCTGAGCAGAGAGCCTGATTGGGGGTTCAATCCCAGGAGGCCGAGATCATGACCTTAGCTGAAGGCAGAGGCTTAACCCACTGAGCCACCCAGGCGCCCCATCAATGCACTTTTTAAATAACTTCTCAATACTATAACCTGATAATTCAGAAAGTACAAAAGGTACAGTGAAAAGTAAGTTTCCGCTTCTCTTCAAAACCCATTTGCTTTCGATACATTTTGGATGGATGGGATGGCTGGTTGACAGTAATGGAGTGGGGGGTGGGGAGAACACAACATCAGATTTATGAAACCCTAGTCCAAGTATATAATGTGTGCTCAAAAGAAAACACTAGTTATTTTTACACACATAACTCAAGAGAGCAAGTACTGAAATACAAAACAGATTTTTAAGGCTATGGGGTTAATCCTATCCAGGATAAACAGAGACAAGTAGACAAAGGAAGTGGGATGGGTCATTTGAATAAAGTCGGTTTGGGATTCCACATTCCTCCTCTTTTTTTCTCCTCCTCTCCTGCCCCCTCAACACTTTAGAAATCAAAATTCTATCCCCAAAGACTTAACTGCAAGGTTTGGGGCCCTAGGTATAAGGAGGCCTTCCCAATGCTGGCTGCAGCATATCCAGGAAAAGAACCCTAAGAAGGCTGTTCCAACACCCCTTTGGGATGCCCCTACAATGCTGTTTAAAATACTTCTCACTCAGACCTTCCTTAAAGAACAAAACAAAACTGTGTGCCTGTGCCCATCAGGGGGCAGCAGCCACCCACAAAGCAGAGGAATTCTGTGCCCCTAGGAGTAGATAATAATGCTGCTGACCCTTTCTACACTTCTGGAGTTTCAGACCTGGCGGTGGGGGGGGGGGGGGGTGCATCTCAGACTCCCAACCTCAACCTCAGCCCTGTCCCCTCCTATCCCTGCACATCAGGGAGACCACATGGTGCTTCAGTCAGGAATATTTGCTCATCCATCTCCCCAGGACACACGCAGGGTTCTTTATTAAATAGCGGGAGTTGTGGTCCCCTGCACCACATCAGCAACGTGGCTTCCAGGGGAAATAAACTGTTGGCTTCTCCCTCATCCATCACTGTGCAGGAGCCCGGGAAGGAAGGAAGAGAGGCCTGGGCTGTGCTGTCTCCCAGCCAGCCTTTCCCAGGCCCCATCCCTCTAGTTCCACTCCCCCTTGCAAGTCAAACCTTCTTATTATACCACTTATTTCTTGTGCTTAGCACTTCTCACAGCTGTAGTTAGTGCTATTGTAATTATTTATATGATTTGTTCTTTTTTTTAAGATTTTATTTTTAAGTTGGAGCGCCTGTGTGGCTCAGTGGGTTAAGATTTTATTTTATTTTTTAAAGATTTTTTACTTATTTATTTGGCAGAAAGAGAGAGGTCACAAGTAGGCAGAGAGGCAGGCAGAGAGAGGGGAAAGCAGACTCCCCGCTGAGCAGAGAGCCCCATGCGGGGATTGATCTCAGGACCCTGAGATCACGACCGGAGCCGAAGGCAGAGACTTAACCCACTGAGCCACCCAGGTGCCCCAAGATTTTATTTTTAAGTCATTTCTAGATCCAACATGGGGCTCGAACTTACAACCTCAAAATCAAGAGTCATATGCTCTACTGACTGAGCTAGCCAGGTGTCCCTATTTGATTAGTGCTTCAGTGTCTGCCTTCCCCCAAAGACCTTCAAATTCATACATTCAGGGGTGGTGTCCGCCTCGTTTACCTCTCTCTGCTCAGCACCTAGCATATTGTAAGCATTCCATAAAATGTTTTAAAGAGATTGAATGACTGACTGAATGAATGAGTTTGTCACTCCATCCCCTGAAGTACTAAGAACTGGGATTGAAGGGTGTGTGCATTAGGATCTACCTGGGCTCCTCTGGGAAACCTGCCTTGGGTAAGGGCCAAGGCATGGGACAAAAGGGAAGGGTTGTTTCACCAAAGTCTTGGCCTCTTTATAGTCAAAGTGCTGAAGTAATCCTTGCAGAGGAAAACCAAAGAAGTGTTGGAGTTGGTGAGCACTGAGCTGTCTTCCTCCCCCTACGCTTCCCCATCTCATCAGCCCCATTCACAGCTTCTAGACAGAAAAGGAGTTTGTGTATGTGTGTGTGTGTGAGGGAGAGAGAGACAGACACACAACCCTGACAGACCGACTCAGGGTATGTGGGGCTTGGACTGCCCTGTTGTGCATGAAGCCAGGCCCCCTGTCGAGGAAAACGAAAGAGCCAGCTGATAAGCATTAGGGCGAGGAAGAAGGGGCCAAGAGGAGTTGGGTGTGAGCAGAGGCAGATGGAAGGGTTGGTGGGGAAGAAAAAGAGCCATTTTTTCCAAGCAGGAAGAATCCCTTCCATGATACAAAGCAGCTCCAATGCTGGGTCCGCTACAGCCACTATGACACCAGTGAGAAATGCCTGTAATTAGGAGGCTGGCAGTTCCCTGGGCCTCAGCCCAGAGTGACGATGCAGCAAGAATTTCTGAGCCAGGCTGAGCCAGGTGATGGAGGAGACACAGTCAAAAACCACTCCAGTTCCATTCCTCAGCGGCTCCTGTCTCACTGAGCTCCCTACCATGACCCTCACTCTCTCCAAACATCACTGACTCTTCCTCCTTCCGAGGTCCAAGACCCTGGACCATCCTCTCAGGCAAGACAGATCTTTACGTGCACGGAGAACAGTGCTCTAATTCTTCCACTAGTGCACGGACCTAGTCTGGTGAGGCCCCACCCCTCGGGGCCTCCCTGCCTGCTTTCCTCTTGACTCCCTGGCCTCCCTTCCTCAATCCCCATGAGCTGATGGGAAGACTTGGAAGAAAAACCACTTCTATTCCTATTTTTCCATTTCAAGCCTGGGATGTTGTGCCCCTGTCGGTTTTCCTGTGACGTGCAAGACATCTGCCAAAACACTGCCAAATTTTCATTTCCAAACCTAATCTACGACCCTGTTTTAGTGCCACTCTGAACTTAATGGCATTTTAGCCAAATGACGAATGCACACCCCAGAGCTCAGAGCCAAATGCTCTGGACAAGTGAGAGGTTCCAAAGTCCCCGGAGGCCTGGGTCTCTTCATTGTGAGCTCTGCTTTGGTGGGTAGATTGGGGCCAGGGTTTGGGGGAAGATAGGCTCCCTTTAGGGAGGATCTGCACCATGGGAGACGAGTGCAGGGAAAGAGAGCTTGTAAGTCCAACCTTGAAGAGGGCTTGTTGGTAGGCGGAGCAGGTCATGTCCTCTGTGAGTTCCTCTGGGAACATGGCAGAACATGCTGGGGATCCCAGCTCAAAGTGGTCAAGCCCTTGATGTGTGTATCAACATTTCCACAGAGGACTTTACCATGGACTCACTCATCCCTAGCCAGCTGTCCCCAACAACCTGCAGCCAGGCTCCTAGAAATGCAGAGGTTTCTACCAATGGGTATAGAGGTCCCACCTCACTTCCCAGGGCCTGCTTCATCTCTGACAAGGCACTTCCCAGAGAGTCAGAGGGTTTTCACAGGGTCACTCCCAGGGCCCTCACTCATCCCGGCTGTAGGACAAGGCTCCTTGCAATTGGGAGGAAAGGTCACCCAGGTGTGAGATGAAGTCTCCCCACCCAAACACGGCTTGTCTTCCAGTTCTGATGGAACGGCTGCTGCTGTGGGCTGATCTAAGCTTTTCCAAGAAGATTAGACCTTTCTCTGAAAATATTTTATTGATAAATTAACTCTGGAAGCGCTCACCTCCCACCCAACTGCTGTGGAGTCTCCTGGATGGGCCATGGACCCTTCTACAGGGAAGGATCGTGTGGAGGACAGGGAGTCTCACTCACACAGGAATGGGATTCCTGGGCATGGCACAGGTGGGTGTGGGGACTGAAGCCAGTCTCAAGGTCCTTGGAGGACAGCCCCTCTCACTCAGCACCAGAGTGGGGAGTTGGTGGTCAGGAGTGGAGCACCTTGGAGCTTTATTGCTGGTGAATGCCAAGGCAAGTGGGACCCCTGCCAGCCTAGAATTGCAGCAGAGGGCATCCATGCCCAGGGCTCCAGGGGAGGTGGCACTAACCCCAATCAACAGAGCCTGGCTGCTGACCCACCCACCCAGCGACCCCTGGATGGGGAAGAAGCGGGGAGCCGTATCTGAGCCAGGCAGGATCGGGAAAGGGCTACAGTGTGCAGGTCTCGGGCAGAGCAGGCTCCAGGAGGGGGCGTAGGCTGGGGCGGCCAGGGGGCCGCCTCTTCACAGGTCTATGGTGTCGCTGCCCACACTCAACTCGTCGATCTGTCGACAGGCGTCCAGGAATTGCTCCTGCAGCAAAGCCTCTGCGGCCTGCAGCTCAGGAGTAGGCTCTGGGGAGTCGCGGGAGGGTGGGGATAGGGCCTGGTAGGAGCCTGAGCCCGGGAGGCTAGGGCTGCTCCCCGAGGGTCGCGGGGGACTGAGGACGCAGACCAGTGGACAGTGTGGGGGCCTGTCGGGGCTGGAGCACAGTAGCATGGACGAGCTGTCCCGCGAAAGTCCGCACAGTGAGCCCGAAGAGGCGCTGCTGCCCATGGGCCAGGCCCGGGGAGAAGGGAGCTCCAAGGGCACAGGGGAGCCAGGGGCCTCCTCAGACTTCCCCTTGGGCCCGACCCCCATCTTCGCCACCAGCGAGGTGGTGCGGTAAAGGCCGAGCCCAGGCGGGGTTTCCCCGAAGGCAGGGCCCTGGAAGAGGCCGGGGGTGAGCAGCGCCTCGCTGCAGAGGGCCTCCTCAATGCTGCGCCTCAGGTTGATTGGGGAGGGCGGGCGGAAGTCCACGGTGTAGTCGCTGCAGGGGGAGGAGGCCGGAGAAGGGGCCGGGTTGGCCGCCGCGCCTTCGAAGCCCCGGCAGCCGCCTCCCTGGAGCAGGAGGTCGGGGCCAGGCCCTGCCAGGGCGCACAGCTGCAGCAGCTCCGCGTCGCCACGCGCGATGGCGCCACCCAGGGGCTCCTTGTCTGGGGGCCCGGTGACCCAGCCCCCGGGCAGCAGTGGGGCTGCGTGGCCCGGGGACAAGCGGAAGAGCTTGGCCCAGCAGCGCGGCGGCACACGGTGGCTGCTGAGCGCCGGGTAGAGGCCCAGCAGCGCCAACGGGATCGCGACGCCCACCTCGCCCAAGCGCAGGCCTAGCTGGAAGGCCCACCAGGGCCAGGGTCCCTCCAGGCCAGGCTGGCCGCCATAGCCCAAGGCGTGCAGCACCTCGTAGCCCTGCAGGGCTCCGCTCAGCAGCCCGAAGGTGCCAGCCACTGGGGCTGTGCGAGCCGCGCGCCGCCAGGATTCGCGCGGGGCGAAGGGGCTGCGCGCCTGCGGGAGCGGGGTGGCGCCCTTGAAGCCCGACCCTCCCAGGGGCGCTCCGGCCCGCCGCCGCCGTCCCCCCCAGCAGGAGAGCGCCAGTAGGAGCCCGGAGAGGAGGGCGGCGAGGAAGGCGTGCAGCCCGCGGGAGGCGAGACGCAGAGGCCGCATCGGGCGGTGGGCTGCGCTCCCGACGGCGGCGGCGGCCGCCAGCCCCAGCCCCAGGAGCAGCAGCGCGGCCAGCCCGGCGGGACACCGCGGCGGGCGCGGCCGGGCCAGCAGCAGGCAGGCCAGGCCCAGGCCGGCAGCCAGGCAGGGCAGCGGAAGGTCCTGCAGCAGCAGCCAGGCGAGCGGGGGCAGCCGATCACGGTGCCCGTAGGCGTCGTAGAAGAGCGGGAAGGCCCGCGTGGTCCCGGCCGAGAGCAGGAGCAGGTCCAGCAGCGCCAGGCAGGGGGCGCCCGGCGGGCAGCGCCAGGGCAAGAGGGCTAGGGCCAGCAGCGCCAGCACGGCCACCAGGCCGAAGAGCGTGCCTACCCCGTATACGTGGGCCTCCCAGGCCAGCCCCCAGCGAGCTCTGGCCTCTGCCCAATTGGCTTCCAGGGTCAGGAAGAAGAGGGGCAGCGGAGCCACAGGAGGCGGCCCTTCGGGTTCGGGCAGTTCTCCCATGCGGCAGGACCCTGACCCACACTCTGGCTCCACCGAAGGCTTCCCAAGGCCGGCAGGAGAGGAGTCATCTGGGCCAGAGGTGGGGGTGGTGGGGTCTGTGGGCAAAGAACATTCGTCTGAGGCAATTGTGCAGCCTTCCCCTGCCTTCCCTACAGCCAGTAGCCTGTGTGCCAGTCAGAGAGTCTTCATAACATCTAGGACACACGTGTCTTCCCCCCCCCACCCCAAGTAACCTGATGCGGGATTTGATCCCAGTGGGATCATGACCTGAGCCAAAGGCCAGAGGCTTAACCAACTGAGCCACCAGGTGCCCCACACCTGTCTTTAGTAGAGATTCACCCATCTCTCATCCCCTTGTCTTCCCCTCCCCATCAAACTCTTCAACTCTCATCCCTCCGGCATCCCTAACCCATCCTTAGCTCTCTGCTGTTTATTTCCCTTCATCCCTCTGCGATTCTACTGAAAAGGGTTTTTCTTTTTATATATTATTTATTTATTTATTTATTTATTTATTTATTTATTTGAGAGAGAGTGCTGCATACAAGCTGGGGGAGGGGTAGAGGGAGAGGAAGAAGCAGACTCCCTGCTGAACAGGCAGCCCCATGTGGGAGTCTATCCCAGGACTCTGGCATCACGACCTAAGCTGAAGGCAGATGCTTAAACGACTGAGCCACTTAGGCACCCTGAAAAGGGTTTTCTTAAGAAGCCACAGAATTTTACTGAAGGAACTGGAGAAGGCCCCTCTAGTTCAATCCTCCCACCACAAAGTAAGCTTCATAAGAACAAAGATTTCTGTCTGTTCTGCTCACATCTGAATTTCCATTCCCAAAATGGGGCCTGGCTCAGAGCGGGCACTGAGTGGATATTTGTTGAATAAATGAATCCTTTTATTTCTCCAGTGAAGACACTGAGGCTCTACAGAGAGGCAAAGCGACTTGTCCAAGGTCACAAATTGGCAGATCTCAGAATCCAGATCTGAGTACCGGTCTGAGCCCCTTCTCACAATTCCAGAGCTTTTTCATAAGACTAGTTTGCTTATCTCTTATACTGCACCCCTAACTCCGAATTCCCACCTTGGTGCTAGGAGAAACCTCCGCTGCCCTTTTTCATCTGCTTCCCCCTTCCCCCATCTCTTCAGGAAAAGCCCCTACACCCACATGTGGACACATGCAGCAGCGGGGGTGGGGGGGGGAGGTAAGACACTCCTGTTCCCAGCATCTGAAGAGAACACAACCTTTCCTGATCACTGGCCTTCCTGTCTGCCACACCCCCAACCCTTAGCTTACCCATGGCCATGGTCCCCATCCCAACTCAGTCACAAAGTCATTCATCCAAGGCTCTTAAGGTACATGCCCCTTGAGTTCTCACTCTACTTTATAGAAGTTGACATTGAAATGGACTCCCCTGGGTCTTGAGGCTACCCTTGAACTCTCCAGAAGGAATCACTGGGGCCAGCACAGAGGGATAAGATGACTTCTTAGTGAATGAGCTCCTCAGGTGCTCTAGGATTTGCTAACTTGAGCTCCCAGCCCCAGTCTGGGCTCCAACACCTTCCCCACATCCCTTCGGGAAAGGGAAGTCACAGGGCACCAGAGGTGGCTCAGTCAGTTGGGTGTCTGACTCTTGGTTTCTGCTTGGGTCATGATCTTGGAGTCATGGGATTGAGTCTGCTTGAGATTCTCTCTCCCTCTGCCCCTCCCCCACGCACGCTCACTCCCTCCCTCTCTCTCTGCCCCTCTCTCTCTAAAATAAATAAATACATCTTTAAAGGTGGGGGGAGGGGGGAGTCAAGTAAAGGAGGATGAGGAGTAAGATCCCTAATTTACTTTCATGGAGCAAGAGAAGAGCTAAAAAGAGATCCAAGGATTCTTCCCATGGCCAGGCAGCAAAGGAAGATGCTTCCGGCTCAACCTCTCCCTCCTCCACCTAGCAAGCTCAGCAGATCTGCAGCTGCAAATGAGTACGAAGGGAGAAAGATGGTGGGGAAGAATGGAGACACCCTGGTGAGGGTGGGGAGGGCACAGAAGGCAGACATAGGATGAGGAAGGGAGGGTCTCCTGACAGCGAGACTCCTACCCCAACCACCTGGCCGTGCTCCCGCCTGATGTCAGGCACACACTACAGGAAGACCCCAGATGCACTCCCACCCCAGGCCATGCCAGTTCCTGCTAGGAGCATGCAAAACAGCAATCCTGAGTACCAGGCAAAGGGGTGGAGAGGGGGGTGTGCAGAAAGCGGCTCTGGAGAGAGAGAGAGAGGGGAAGACAGAATCAGATATCTGGGGAGGGCAGAGAGGGAGCAGCCAAAAAATTAAGTCTACACTGCTTGCTGCCTCTTACAAATGGCAGCATGGACCCTGCTTCCCCTTCCATCGCTTTCCCCAAGTCTGAGATGGGAAGAGTCCCTTCTGCCTAAGACTGTTAAGAGGATAAATGTTCGATGTGGCCAGAGCTCTTTGGAGTGCATGGTGCGTAATAAGCATTCAGTATGTGTTTGGTGTTGGTATCATCATTATTGGGTGATGTTTATCACTGATCAATCATCAGTTTGTGTTCATGTGACAGTGACTATTTCTGGCCTCAAACTAGTTCTTGATCTAATCAACAAAAGAGTGTTGTCTCTTGGGGCACCTGGGTGGCTCAGCCAGTTAAGCGGCTGCTTTCAGCTCAGGTCATGATCCCGGCATCCTGGGATCAAGCCCTTCGTGGGGCTCTCTGCTCAGTGAGGAGTCTCCTTCTCCCTCTGCCTGCTGCTCCCCCTGCTTGTGTGCTCTGTGTGTGTGTGTGAAATAAATAAATGAAATCTTTTAAATAAATAAATAAATAAAATCTTAAAAAAAAAAAAAAGACTGTTGTCTCTTAGCTCATACTAATCTTGCTTAGAAAGGCAACACATTATTTCACCTTGTGAACCCTATTTGAAGAACACCCTTTAGTTGGACTGATTACCCCTGAACACTTAAGGAAGATGCAGCCATGAGTTAAATGAGGTTCATTCAGCTGGGATAGCTTGTTGATCAGGGGTGGGTATCAGTCTGATGTTAGCAGCATCAAAAACTTGCAACCCGTCTATCAGCTTCATTCCTTTGTCCCCGCTGGCGCTCTGGCCCAACCTACTTCAGCAAAGTGGATGACTTTGCTTGGCTTTTCCTCAGCGTTGGCGGGCTCTGCAGAAAGGCAATGGGACTGTGCCCAGGAGTGCTATGGCTGGAGCCAGACTGCCACCCCTCACGGCCTCCTCTTCGCTCACTGAGCAGACAAGCACAGCTCTCAGAGATCTGCTCTGCCTCGCCTTCTTCCAGCTCCACTTCTTACCCGAGGGCCACAAGAAACCCCATCTCTCACCTCTGTCCCCCAAGCACTACGGCAACTAGAACAAATTTTTAATGTGACTAAGAAGCCAGGAATAAAAGAGGAAACCCAGAAAACAGACAAAGCACAGGCAGAGCTAAGGTCTCAGAGGAGGTAGTTTTGAAGTAGGAGCATTGCTTTCTTGGGGGGAGGTGGGCCTGCCCTGTGGACCCAGGGCTGGGCCATGTCGTGGATGGGGACAGGCAGAGAAGACCCAGCTTCTTCAGCCTTGGAAGAATCCACTTGACCTCATTCCCGTCTCCCCACTTGAGGCTTCCCCAGAAGGAGCCCTCAGTCTCCCCCAGAAGTTAGTAAGTTCCTCCGATCCCTGAGCAGCCCTCTCTTACAAGGTGGTCCCCCTCTGGCCCCGTGACCTCAGGGGCAAGAAAGGAGGTAGGATGTCAATGTGAGGGATTGGTGAGGTCATAGCTGGCCAGGGAGAAGTCAGGGAGCAGGGCCTGCTAGATTTATGGAAAAGTCAGGCCTGATTATGTACCAGCTGCCCAGATCAAAGGGCTGGGAAATCACTCTCCCAGTAGAAGTGGTAGCCCATGCAGCTGCCTGGCCCCATTCCTCTTCCCCACCCCCTCCTCTAGGATCATGGAAGATTGATCCTCTCTGTAAGGGTAACTGACATTCGAAATATTTAACAACTATAAATGGCACAGACGGCAGCCAATCAGAACAGATGTCACCAAGGGTGGTCTAGGAGTAGAGGGGAGGGCTCAGGGGGCTAAGGCCAGTGGGTACTTATCAACCGGTTGAAAGTCTTTCAATATGTAAATGACCAACCCAACTTCTCCCAAGGTGTACTGGCTGGATACTAGCTCTGCCCCAGGTGATGGGAGCCTAATGCAAGAGAAGAGAAGACCTAGATTCAAAGTTTAAACACACCTAGGTTAGAAAGATCCTAGAAGAGACACACAGAGGCTCCCTTTGTCCCCTAACTGCCTCACACTACTCCCTACACATACTGCTGGCTAGAGCAAGGCCCTTGACCTTCTGGCCAAGGGACCTCTAGCCCTCCTGGGTTTATCTGAGAGAAAGAGCCAGGAAGTGGCTGAGTTCCTGCAGCCATCAGTGAGGAGGGGGGAGGGGCGGGGCAGTGAGCTGGGCTTCCTCTGATACTGTCCAGACTCATTAAACCTGCCTGGCCAGCACTGTCACCAAGGCTGACAGACTGCCAGCCAGCATCCTTCCCCAGGGGCCACAGAGCCTGCCCCCCCCCAACCCCAAAGCAGATCCTGCCACTGCTACACACTGGGTTGAGGGGGGAGGGGTCAGCAGCTTCCCCCCCAACACACACAAGCCCAGGAGTACAGCGGCTGCTTGGAAGGGAGCTAGAGTCAGGTTCTGTGTTAAGTCTGGAACTGGAAGAAGCTAGGAGATCAGCGGTTTCCACTGCTGAGCTGGTTCCTACTGTGGCAACAGTATAAAGGCTTTGCAGAACAA
Source organism: Martes martes (assembly GCF_963455335.1). Taxonomy (NCBI): domain Eukaryota; kingdom Metazoa; phylum Chordata; class Mammalia; order Carnivora; family Mustelidae; genus Martes; species Martes martes. The sequence continues at coordinate 85,088,811 of NC_137899.1, forward strand.
AGCTGGGCCTAGAGGTTCCTCTCCATGGCTCCCTTGGCCTGACCTACTAAAGCCTCTCCCTGAGTGTGCCCCCTGCCCTGTGGGTTGGGCTGGTTGGCCTTGGGGCCAAGGGTACGGTGTTAGGTAGGGTCTGGAAGTGAACTTGGGATGCAGTGGGGAAAAAACCAAGGTTAACAGCTCACCCTTAATAAACTTCTACTTCATGCCCAGCCTCCTGCCAGGAGCTTGCATTATCTGGAAGCTTCATGATAACAAGATCGGTACTATTATTAAACCCTAGATAGATGAGAAAATTCAGCCTTGGGGAGGTTAAATAACTTGCCCAAGTTCACCCAGCCAGTTAGTAAGTGAACTGGGATTCCAAACCAAGTCTCAAGATTCCAGAGGCTCTTTCCTCTGCATCACCAGCTGTCTATGCACATATTCGGAAAGGTTTCCTTGAATAAGGATGGCATCTGTCTACTCAAAGTCTTCTCTTCAATGTCTTCCCAATGAGGGGCCCAGCTCTGCTCGTAACTGACAACATGTCCTGTCAGATCAGACGGCAAAGGAGAGAGCCCCCAAGGTGGAGGGTGCAGGGTGGAGAGGCAGGCCAGGCAGACTGGCGTGAAGGGTGAAGTTGGTACTGAGGCTGTGGGAACCAGAAGGGAGTTCCTGCATCTGTCTGCCTCTCATACATCTGTCTACATCCTGCTTTGCCTGGGATTACAAAACTCTCAGAGGACTGTTACTTAACTCTGTGTGGGACTGCCCCCAGTGACACTTGTTTTCAGACCGTTAATATATATCTCCATGGTGGTGATGAAGAGAATGGTGATTATGATGATGAGGACAAGGAAATAAAAGAGTCCCAGAATGCAGATGAGTGGCTAGCACGTAGTAAGTGCTAAATAAACATCAAGTTCAAATGAATCAGACACTTACCTACTGATGCTGTTGCCATCGTGGCAGAGTTTAGGGAGGCGGCTGGGTCCCACAGGCCTGTGCTTGGGAGCTTTCTCTCCAGGGGGGATGGGGGCGGGGACAGAGTGGTGCCAAAGAACCCTGCAAAGGGAGCATGTGGGGTTCAAGGGCCATCCTACCAGCCAGCCTTGGCCTCTGGGGCTTTGGAGAAAATCCTGTCCTTCCCCCAGGGCTTACGCTAAGAAAGCCAATGTACATCAAACAGGAACTGTAGCCACATGGACGCTGGGAGCTAAGCTACTAGGACTCAGTATGGCGAAAAGGGCATTTCCCCATGGGAGCAGTGGCCCGTGTCCCAGGCCCTGGGAGCAGCAAGACAGAGTCAAAAGAGAAAGGGAGGTGCTGATTAGGCCTACAGCACAGTGCCTGGCACATAGGAGTGTTCCCTAAGTTTTCATTGCAGTGAAATAACACTCACCTGGAGAATCTGAAACTCTAGATGCAGAGCTTGGGGATGGAGTTGGGCCTGGAGGGCTTGGGCCTGAGAAGTTCCGCAGTGGGGACAAAGTAGTGCCAAAAAAGCCTGCAAAAGGAGCCCAGGCTGAAGCTTCCTCCTACCTGCCAGGCTGCCCAGCAGGGGCTCTCCTCCAGACGGGGTGGTACTCACCAAAGGGTCCCAGGCGCCCTGCAATCTCTGCGAGACTGGCCCGCAGGCTGGGCAGCAGGGGCAGGGTCCGATGCCCGAGCGTGGGGGCTGCGCCTGCCCTCAGTGCCATGTCAAACTTCAGCTCCAGCTCACTCTGGTGGAGCCTGGGAGCACTGGATAGAGGTGCTGTGGCTGTCAGAGCAGTGTCCCAGGTCACAGTGCCCATCCTGGGCTGATAGGGAGCAGTGGGCCGGTCAGTGGGCCCAGAGAGGGGGGAGGTGGACTCTGGAGACAGGGAGGAGGCCCACGGAGTAGAGCTGCCTTCAGCAGAGCCCCACTCTGGGGGGGAGTTCCCAAGGGAGCCCACCAGCAGTTCCCAAAGGGGATCAGTCCTCAGCCCACTGGCAACCTCTTCCTCGGGCTCCCGGCTTGGCCCAGGAGAGAGCGGCTGGGTCTCCGTGACTGAGATCCCCCAGGCGGCAGCAGGTCCCCGAAGGTGGAATTTGAAGTTCAGTCCCAGGTTGAGAGACAGCATAGAGGCCTCACTCTGAGGTGGTGGGGTCATAGCGGTGAGAGGGACACCTGGGACGGAGGAGGCAGGCTGGGGGCCCACTGGAACAGCAAGCAGGACCCAGCAGAACAGCCCCAGCCCCAGACAGCCCTGCCCTGCCATGGCCCCACCTGGCCTCAGGTGGCCACAGTGGGCAGGGCGCTCAGTTCTTCGGCACTTTTTGAGCCTGAAGGTCCTGGAGAGAGGAGAGGCGCTATGAGCCCTGGCTGCCTGGGGTCGGATGCCCCCCGGAGAGACACTGCTGATCACCAAGAAGCAGGTGGTGGGGGCAGGACGCAAAGGGCTCTGCCCAGGGAGAGTTGCCAGCTCCTTCCTCCATTCAGGCCCCAGACCACATCTCTCACCTGCAGCTCTCCTTCTCTTCCAGCTAAAGCCTCTTTCCCTAAACCCCTGCCTCCCCTACCTGCTCACTCTGGGGACTGGGGTCTGAAGGCGACCAGCTGCCCCTATCCTCTCCCAATAGCTGAGGTTGTGGACTTGGGGTCCCAGACTCAGATCCCTGCCTTCCCTGCCTTCTCTCCTCCCGTCCACCTTCAGATACTCACTGAGGCCTACTATGTGCCAAGCACCCTTCTGCTGATACAACTGTGAACAAGCAAACCTTCACAGAGGAGCTTCGGCCTGCTTCTACCCCCCTCCGGCTCCAACCTAAGGTGCTGGCACTCTCTCCCCCACTCAGACCCCGGGGAAGGCAGGCCCTGGGAGGGGCAAAGCACAGGGCTGCTGTGATCTGGCCCAGCGGGAAAAGGCAGCCAGGCTCCAGCCAGAGAAGCAGGGTGCACTGGTCTGGCAGAAGCTGGCCCATTTGGCCTGCCCCCTTTTTCCTGGGGCTTGGCCCTGCTCCCTTCCCCTTAACCCTAGAAGTATTGGGGGGAGGGGCCGCTTGGCCATCTCGGGCTTCCTGGGGATGATGGCCAGGCAGGGAAGCCCGGGCGCGGGGCTGCTGCAGTGGAGTCCGACCTCCCCCTGAACACCCCCTCCACGCACACACATCTGGTGGGGGAAGGGGAGGGTAAGCCAGGGGCACACGTGCACCCAGCACCCTTACATCACATACACAGCCACACCTAGCACCCGGGACACACTCACCCACTCACCCTTCACACACCCTGCACACACACGTGTACACACACACACACACACACATCCGATTCTGCCGAGCCCCCTCCCTCTTACACAGGTTCAGATCCAAGCTCTGTGAGCTCCCAGCCTCCCCTGTCTCTCTCTCTCTCTCTCTCTCTCTCTCTCTCTCACACACACACACACACACGCACGCCCCTCACAGACACGCACAGTATAGACAGTCACACGGAGGCACACACGCCCCTACACACACATTCACACACTCCGTACAGACACATCACACACCTTCGTCGCCCTACACACCCACCCACCCCTCGAAGGCTCTCTGGCTCTCTCGCTCCCGCTGGCTTTCACTCTCTCCCTCTCTCCCCCTGCCCGGCCCCGCCGACCTGCTCCTCCGGCTCCCTCCCGCAGGCGGGTCTCCTCTGCCAAGTCCCCCGAGAACCGGAGGTCGCGGCGGCCAGGCGCCCAGCTGGACAACGCTCCGGCGAGTGTCGCCGGTTCTCTCGGTCGCGCCCGACGACCCCCTCGGCACGTCCCGGCGACCGCGGCTACGCCGCCACGCCGCCCCCGGTCTGGCCCGCAGCGCTGTCCCCCGCGGCCGGCCGGGTCCGGCTCGCAGCCCCGCACTCCCTCCCCGCGGCGCCGCCTCCTGGCTGCGCGCCCCGCTCCCCGGCAGAGCCGCCCGCGCCGGGCTCCGCGGCAGCCGCGCTCTGACCGCCCGCCCTCCCTCCCCGCCTTCCTCCCTCCCGCCCGCCCCTCCCTCCCTCTCCCCTCCCCCTCCCACCCGCGGCCCGCCCCCCACCCGGGCAGGCAGGCGGGCGCGCACCGCAGCGCCCCGCGCCGCCGCCTCTGTGCCAGTCGCCTCGACGCGCGCTCATTCACCCAGCGCTGCCCATCGGCAGCGGGTGCGGGCGTCTCGCTCGCCGCCCGGCGCCGGCAGCCGCGCACACCCCTGGCGGCCGGTCACGCGCATCCACGCGCCCTCCTTCCCTGGGAAACACAGCCGTGGGCCGGAGTCCCGCGCGCGCAGATGCCTGCACACACCCGCGTGCGCGCGCGACCCCGGCAGCTGGCCCCGGGAAGGCACCCCAGGCAAGAAGAGCCGCCGTGAGCAGAAGTGTAATGGCTCATTAGTCCTCACCACAGTCCTCTGGGTGTCCACATTTCACAGGTAGGTAAATTGAGGCTCGGAGAAGTCCCGAATTTGCCCAAGATTACACAGGTTGGCAGGGGCTTGTACCCAGTCTATGTGCTTCCCGCTCCACAACCTGGTGGCTTCCAACAGTTGTACCGCTACATGGGAGGGCCTGCAACACTTCACAGTTGAACTGCAGAATACCCATCAGTGTGTAACTTTTTTTTTTTTTTTAAACTAAAACTGATCTTTCAAAAATACTCAGAGTTTCAGAAATGTCTGCCAGGAAGAATGAATGGTGATCTTCAGCTGCATGTGAGAGGTGGATTATAACCAATCTCCAGGAACAGAGGAATCAAAGAATGTGCAGCTTCAGGAATATAGGAGAGCCCAGACCAAGGCTAACCTGGGGTTAAAGATGACAAAGGAGCAGGGAAGTCCCTGTGGATACTCTGTGGACCCTGTTGGGCTGTCCCAGTGACTGGCTTAAGCAGTTCCAGCTCACCTGTGTTATCTCTAGTCTCTAAATCCCTTCAAGCGTTCCTGCAAAAATGCTGATATTTAAATGTATCAGGAGAACATAAGACAGGAAGCTCCCTCACATAAAGCTGTCCCTCAAAATCTAGACACCCTGCTGTGTGCCAAGCTTCGTGCTAGATGCTTTAGGAATATCCTCACTTATTCCTCATCACAAGCCACAGAGAGAAAAATTATTGTCACTGAGTGATGGCCTTGGATGTGCCTCTGACCCCGGCTCTATCTCCACCTCTCTTGCTGCTCTGTGAGGTTGGGGGTGGCTGTGTTGAAAGAGTTACTGAGGGCAGATTCTGTCTCAGTCACAGAGAGCTCCCAAAAGGGGCTCACAGAGTCATAGAAATTTCTCGTAGAGAGATGCCCTGGGTAGGGGCTCAGTGAATATCAGATAAGTGAATAATGACACCAACAAAAATAGATGAATTCTGGGCTCCATGTGGGCAATGAGATGTGTTTCAGAAAGGCATCTAGGCTTCATCTTTTTTTTATTTTTTTAATCACAGAATTCCTTCAACTGATGTAAGATAAAATCAGGCAACAACTGATCCTCTCTCCCCTCTCCCGGGAATGTCAACGATGAACTCTGGTATGTATTCTGGGTCCCTAAACAAAACACTGCAAAGGGCATTCCCTGGATGCACCCTCTGGGATCACTATGGGATCTCTCTCCTAGTAGGGAACTTCCCCAAATCCTCCAGAGGCTGCCCGAAGCCTGCTTACGGGGACCCAGCCTCTGGTTTTCTCTCATATACTTAATAAACGTTATCCTGCTAGAGACATTTCCCTTGAATCCTCCTCATAGAAAGGCTCATTTCCTGCTAATCATGTTCACTTAAAGACTTTAAATGGGAAACCAGAGATAAACATACCCCAGTACATTAAAACAGCAATCTTCTATGACCACGTAGAGTTATTCCCAGGGATTATATTTTTTTAAAATATATTGGAAAGGGAAGTTAGGGTTCTGAGTTAAGAAGATGATTAAATACGTGTATCTAATTTCACTTCCTTCTAAAACCCCACTAAAAAACTTCAATAAAGAGATTTTAAAATCAAGAGATAAATCCTCAAGGATGGAGAGAACAGGAAAACAGACAACAGCCATAGAATTTTTGAAGCAGGATGGCAGACGGCCATGCGGTTACTGACTTATCAGCCCTGAGGAAAAAAAGACATCTCAACTGGCAGTGGGGAAAATGGAGAGCCGATTTGATTTACACTGCAGGGTTCTCAGAAGACACAGGAACTGGCAAGCCAAGGGCCCTCTGGAACTGTGGAAGAGGTTGTTAAGATTAGGGCTAGGATAAAAAGCAGTTAGATCCCTAGATTTCTACCCTAACTCCAAGCCAGTGGGCTACAAGTCCCTCACCCATCCCAGCCAGAGTCTGGAAGATTTTCCCCTGAGGAAGGTAAGGTAGAGGGTATCTGGATTGAAGAAGCTCCAAACGCAGTTGTGAACAGAGATAACTCTACTGAAAATGCTGGAAACGGGGATTAAGTGACCATGTCACATGAATGCGGAGGCCCCTAGCCTTCTCCTACTATTGGGCTCCCAAAGAGCTGGGAGTAGGACCTTTGCCCTTTAGGCAGGAAAGACCTGAAGATACTGACATACAGGTTTCCCTCAAAACAACCCAACTAGATCACCCTACAGTGGCGAATCCAATCTGTGAGTTGACTCGGGGTTTTTGACAAGCCGTCTCACCTTCCACAACCTTAATCATGGCCAAAAGTTACCAGACATCCGGGAAATTTCTTTTCTTTCCTTCTTTTTTTTTAAATATTTTATTTATTTATTTGTCAGAGAGAGAGAGAGAGAGCATGCACAAGCAGGGCAGGCAGAAGGAGAACCAGGCTCCCCACTGAGCAAGGAGCCCAATGCAAGACTTGATCCCAGGACTCTGGGATCATGACCTGAGCTGAAGGCAGACGCTTAACCGACTGAGCCACCCAGGCATGCCCATCCAGGAAATTTTCTAACGCAAAGAGAGACAAAACAAACAGCAAAAAGTAACTTGCAGGAAACAGGTTATACAGAGATCGAGGAGTGTCAAAAGCCCATTGCTAATGTTAGAGAAGTAAGACAAGCTAGTACATCCATAAAACAAGAACAAGATTGTATACAAAGGAACAACCAGAACATAGCGACAGTGAGAATTATGTCTTGAAAAATAAAATCATGACAGCGGCCACAAAACATCAGTAGAAAGATGGGAAGATAAAACTGATTAAGTCCCCTTAGGAAGTAAAGCAAGCATACTAAGAAAATACAAGATTATATAAATATATATATATAAAGACAAAAGATAAGAATGTTCGAGGACAGCCGCAAGAGTTTGACACTAAGTTAACAGAAGCTCCAATAAGGAACACACACACACACACACACACACACACACACACACAAACCAGAGGAAAATGCAAGAGAGAAAATCCTCACTAAACTAATTTGAGGACATTTTCCAGAACCGAAGGACATGAGTTGCCAGCTCATTAAAGGTGTGTCCAGCCCTATAGATGAAAGTAAACTCACACCAAGACAAATTAAAGAGAAGTGTCTAGAAACTTCCAAAACAAAGTAACACACAAAAGGTTTGTATACAAAATAACATCCAGAAAGGTTTTGGATTTCTCAACGGCAAGGACAGAAGTTCAAAGCAATGCTTTCAAAAGCATGAAGAAAATTTACTTTCAACCTAGAATTTATATCCGTTCAAGCTCTCAGTGAGGTAGAAAGACAGGATATATCAATTTTCAGACATAAAAAATTTCAAAATGTTTACCTCCCTTGTACAGTTTCTGGAAAAGCTACTAGCGAGAGTGTTACTAGCAAAACCAGAAAGTAAACCAAGTAAACCAAGAAAGCAGAAAACGTGGGGTGCAGAACACAGGATATCCACCACAGGAGAGAGGCAAAGGGGCTCCCTTGGAAGACAGTGAAGGGGGACCCAGGAGGTCAGCTGAGCCCCACAAGAGAGTGCCAGTTGGAGCCTTGTGACCAACCCAGAAGACATGCTGACAGCTGCATCACCAAGATCTTCGATGCCAGTGTGCCATCTTTGGAACCTTGGGTCAGAACGGTCTAGGTGAGCCTACCCCAGTTCCTCTGTGTCCTTGCCTTGTCTTGGCCATGCGCAATGAAGCTGCTGTTCTCCCCTCCATGCCCCTCTGCCCTCTCAGGAAGTGTTCCCCTTTGCCCTACTCCTGAAAGGAGAGAGGAGTGAGCTCAGAAGCAGAGGGCACAGAGCTCCTAGGGCTGGGGGACACTCCAGCCTCCAACCCATTGCTCTGGGTTTCCCAGGACCCCCCTTGTGACCTTGCCCATGGGCTTTTCCAGAAAAGGTTCTTGTAATTCTCAGAGGAGCCAAAGCCATACCAAGAACCAGGGGCTCTGCTCAGCATCCCTTCTCCAGGACGCCTCTGCCTAGTACAAGACCATCCTTTCCTTTCCCAGTTAGGTTATTCTTGCTCCTTGCCCTTGTTTATGAATACACACAAATGTGGTGAAACCATACATAAAAGCTCTGTGGGGCAGTCCTCCCCCAGGAGGTCAGAGCATCCTCCCAGTGTCCAGAAGGCCGGTGCCTGCAGGTGACTGCCTGTTGTCTATAAGGGAAATGAAGAAAAATGGAAAGGAATGGGAAGCAGAGCTGGGAGGGCAAGGAGAGCTGGAGAATGGAGATGGGGACCAAGGAGCCCTATCTTGCTCTGCTCCCCATCCTTCTTCCCTCCTGCTGCTGGCTCCTAGGGTCAGGGAGCTGGGGCAAGCTGGTGAAGGGTCCCTCCAGTGAGTCCCTGCATTTCATCTCTTTGTGTTTTTAGCTCTTGGGGATTAGGGTGGATAGGGCTGGGGTCAGGGAGGCCTGTTGCACACATTATTTTGTAATTAAAAAGAACAAAACAAAACAGTGCTTTAATCTTTTGACAATGACAGCTGTTCCCTAGTGTCCGCTTGGTGGGTCTGTATCTCCCTGTTTCTTCAGCCCTTAGACTTAACTCAACCCTATTGTTTGCCAGCCTATCAGATTCCTCATTTGTAAAATGGGGATAATAATGGTCCTTCCTTTGTAAACTTACTGAGACCGCTAAGTCAGTTAGTATGTATGACGTGCTTTGAACACTGAAATACCATACCAGGGCTTACTACCGTGTTACTACGGTGTTATGGTTCCAGGAGGGACAAATAAAGCTGCTGCAGGGAATGAGGACGTGGGGAAGTTTGGGGGCAGTGGACAGAAGAGATTGGTGGGGGCTGGGGGAACAGGAGTGTGGTGGGGACAAGTGGGAGATGAGAGTGGCTGGGGGAGGAGGCTTCCTTCCAGGGGCCTGAGCTGCAAGATCCCCGCTAGCCAGCAGGGAGAGGTAAAGAGGTTGGGGCCGGTAGGAGCTGGGATGCCATCTGCAAGGTTGATCTGTTTAAGTTTTATAGGGCAGAGGAGGCCCCAGGGAAAAGTGTCCTGGTTCTCACATCCCTGTGAAAAAGCAGACGCACTGCTTAGGAGCCACGGTCCCCTCCTCTGGACCACCCAGGCACAAGATGGGGGTGGCCCTGAGGGGACAGGTCCCCGGCTGGGCCACAAGCCCCTCCTCCCACACAAATGCACTGGAGCAAATTCAGCTGGGCTTTGGCTTTTGACAGCCTGAAGGCTTCCCACAAGTGCCCCAGAGAACTCAGCTGTTCCCCCCAGCAGGGGCGTGGAGACCCGTAACCCTGAGCCACTTCTGCCCTTGACCCTCTCCTCCCCGCTCCTCCCAGGCTTGGAGGACAGGTGGGACAGGTGGGAGCAGCCGAGGGGCATTCAGGGCTGAGGGGGGGGACAATGGAACTACTAGGTTGACACCCCTGTGAGGCCTGACCAGGGTGTCAGTGGAGGGAGCACCCCCCCTTAGCGAGAAGAGGAGCCAGCAGCCCCAGCACAGGTCCCATTCCCCTAGCTCTCCTTGGCAGGCTTTCCTCATCCCTGCTTCCACCTCCAAGGGCTGGGGAGGAACCTTAGAGCAATCTTTGCTCCTCATCTCAGCCCTCCTCCCCTGCTTCCTGAGACTCAATGCCTTGGTTATGTAAATGGCAGGATCTCTAAATGGCGAAGTTGATGCTGGGGACACTCAAATCTCACTTCCCAGAGGGCCTGGGCTGGCCAGGGAGTGAGGGAGGGGACCTTCTCTGTGGCTGAGCTGCAGAGAGAAAAGAGAAGAACTCTTCTGGATGCCCTCAGGTCCTTTCTCTTTCCCTCACCCACCCCTCCTGTCCTCTCTCCTGGGCAGTGAGTGGGGGGTTCACAGTACAGCGGGGACCCACTATATACTTCACATCTATACCGTGGGGATCCACGCCCACCTCCGAGGAACGGTGTGAGATAATACTGACGGGGTTCTGCATGGAGTAGAGCGAGGCTCCTGGTAAATGTTGCGTACATACCCCCTTAGCTATGGAGGCTGTGGGTTCACTGACTGGTGTTCTGTTTCTGCCCCCTGTGCCCGCTCCCGACACAGGCTTGTTCCCTGGTCAGCTGCCTGGAGGAGGAAAACTGGAGGAACTCCTTTGTGAAACCTCCAGGAAGAAGGGCGCAGGCAAAGAGGGCAAACCAGCAAATTCCATTGCTTCCAGTGAGGAGAGCAGATTGCTTAAAACACACTGGTTGTTTTACAAGGTGAAATGAGCCATTCATCGAACTCCATCCCCAGTTTTAAGATCCTAACAATGCATCTGAAGCTGTCTTACGGGGGAACCAGGAGACCTGTGTTCCAGTCCCGTGGGCAGCGCCATGAAGAGTGCTCCACCCCTTTCTCTCAGGGCTGGGCCAGGGCTGGGCCAGGGCTGATAGGAGGGTGAAGTCATGTCTGCAAGGGCAGTGGCAGGAAAAGCTTGGAGGACGGGGCCGCTGGGAGACTCAGGGCAGGCAGGGACTTGGAAGGTGATAAGGGAACCCAGGGGTGAGGAAAGCCTGCTTCATCCTGGTCTCCTGGGGAGGACTATGCTCCTTCCTGAAGTGCCAGACTCTGCCAAGAACAGTGCAGAGTAGGAACGTGTCCTCCCAGCCAGTGTGCATGTAGGGGACCGGGGCGGGGTTGAGGGGTCATTAACATGGGAGCGAGGGCAGGCAATGGTATATTATAAGATCGCAAGAATGTGGAATCATTGAATGGGTGCAGAGGGGTTCTCAAGGTGAGTCCTTGAGAACCATGCTGTTCTGTGTTTCCCGAGGACCAGCCCCATGTCCCAGCATAGCTTCCCCTGGCCTTGGCCGCTGGGGCTGAGTGAACCCTGGCCTCGAGCTGGTTCAGAGAAGAAAGCCCTGGAAAGGGAGGCAGAAGCAGACCCTCGAGCAGGCCTTCTTAATCCTTGGAGAGTGAGCCCTTTCTGAGAATCTGGTGGGAATTCTGCTCCCTCTGCCTAGAAAAATGGACAGACACAGAACCTTACACACCCATGACGGGGGTCATAGATCTTGCAGAGCCCGTCCCTGAAGCCCAGTCCACAAATCCCATCTTTCCTTCTATCTCAACATTGCCCACGTCCCTCCTCTGTGTCCCACACCAGGGCCCTGAGGGTCTCAGGGTGCTTCCAGGCCAGACCAGGATGCAACCCCCAGGTCTTAGAGCCAAAGCAGAGGGCTTCCTGGAGGAAGCCGCTCATTTCCAGTCTGAGGAGGCAGCCTTGGGATGGAGGCAAGCCCGCAGGCTCTGGAGTTGGCTGGGCTCTTCACCTATACCGTGGGGATCCATGCCCACCTCCAAGGAACAGTGTGAGATAATACTGTCGGGGTTCAGCATGGAGTAGAGTGAGGCCGTGGTAAATGTGCTATAAATACCCCCTCAGCTGTGGAGACAGTGAGCATCCTCGCTGGGTCCTAGAAATTTGGATAATGGCCCTCCAAACATGTCCACATGCTAAACTCTAGAATCTGTAGAAATGTTACCTTGCGTGGCAAAGGGGACTTTGCAGTTGTGGATCCGTCAAGGGTTTGAGATGGGGAGATAATCCCCGTGGGCCCAGTGTCATCATAAGTGTCCTTATAAGAGGGAGACAGGAGGGTCGGGGTTAGAGCAGACATGCAAAGGAAGCAGAGGTCAGAAAGACAAGGGGATTAGAAGATGCTGAGCTGTCGGCTTTGAAGAGGGAGGAAGTCGCCACCAGCCAAAGAATTCAGGTGGCCTCTAGAAGCTGGATGAGATAAAGGATTGTCCTCTCCAGCCTCCAGAAGGAGCACAGACTGGAGGATCTGCTTCAGATTTCCAGCCTCCGGAAATGTAAGTTAATAAACGTGAGCTGTTTTATGCCGTTCTGTTTGCAGTGATTTGTTACAGCAGCAACAGTAAACTCATACAAGACGCCTTGACAGGAGGGACCAGAGCCCACGGGGGCAAAGCTTTGATGCAGGAGGGAGTTTGGAGGGGAGTTTTTGCAGTTGGGCAGGGCAAGGAGTGGGCCTGTGATGAGAGAGGAGGGCCGGGCATGGAGTGCTCGGCCCGTGACCTCACCCTTGGCCAGCCACAGCTGCCCTGGCATCCGGACGCCTGTCAGCCCGGGCTTACATGCCTCACTGGGCCAGAAAGGGATCCCTGTGTAGCCAGGCCCCAGGCAAGGGTGGGGGTGTGGCAAAGAAAGCTGGTGCCAGGGGAGGGAGCCCAGTCAGCCCTGGGGCTGTGGAGGCCACACGAGTGGAGGGAGGAGGCCCGTAGGGGCTGGCAAGGTTCCTGTCACCCATGGCCCCACCAGCTCAGTCCTGATCTATTTCTCTCCTGAGGGGGTAGGAGCATTCCTTTCCTCTTCTTTTTCCTTCTTTGCCCCTGGGCTCTCCTGGGCTCCCCTGGGAGAGAGGGAGGGATACAGAGTTTGGGGTCAGAGAGCAAATGGCTGGGTCACAATTGGCTCAGTGGTGGAGTAGCTAGCTGGGCAGCCTTGGGCAAGTCACTTCGCCTCTCTGAGCCTGCTTTCTCCTCCAGAAGAGAGGATGGTAATAAGCCTCTAGGACATGGGGCAGTTTTAAATGACCTAATGCGTGGAACACAGTGCCCAGCATAGCATCAACCCTGTCTTTGCCTCCTCTGCTTGCTGTACTCGTGTTAGGTGACGAATATGAGTTCTACGATTTCATTCATTCTATTCAACAGGTATTTCAGAGCAAGGCTGTTTTCCATGATGAAAACATTACAAAGGAAAACAGACCACATATATACAAACACAGTATGTTTGTGATGTGTTATGGAAAACAACAGAAGAGGAAAAGGAAGTGCTAGGGACAGAGGTAGGGGAGTGGTTTGCTGTTCTGTGCATGGGGTCAGGGAAGGTCTGTCCAATCAGTTGCTGCCGGAGCCGTTGCCCAAAGGCAGTGAAGGAGTGAGTTGTGTGGCTCTCTGGGGGACCCAGAGGGAACAGGCCTGGTGGAAGCATTTGAGGTCAGCAAGGAGGCCGGCATAGTTAGAACAGAACTAGCAAGCGGAAACAGATGGAAAGCAAGGTCGGCTAGAGGGGGACTAAATGGTGAAGGGCCTTGTACACTGGATTTTACTTTCACCCCCGGGGAAGCCACTGGATGGTGTTGAGTAGAAGCATGAAAAGAACCACCCAGGCCATTATGTTGGGAAGTCTCTGGCAACACTGGGGGACTAGGCAGGCACCGATGCAAGAGACGACAGTGGCCCAGACTGCCATTGCTGGGGGACAGGCTGGAAGAAGCGACCAGACCGAGGACATATTATGGAAGTTCGCCAACAGGATTTGCTGATGGATTTAACACAAACGTGAGAGAAAGAGGAGTGCAGGGTGGCTCCACGATTTTTGTTTTTCATCTCAGCAACCAGAAGAAGAGAATTGCTATTTTTTGAGATGGGGTAGATTTATGGAGGATCAGGTTCGGGACGATGGTGAGGACGTGTGGTGATTAATATTATGTGCCCACTTGACTGGGCCACAGGGTGCCCAGATGGTTAGTCAAACGTTACTCTGGGTGTGTCTGTGAGGGTGTTTCTGGGTGAGATTAACATTTGAATCTGTAGACTGAGTAAAGCAGATTTCCCTCCCCAATGTGAGTGGGCCTCATCCAATCTATTGAAGGTCTGAATAGAACAGAAAGGCTGAGTAAGAGAGAATTTGCTCTCCCTGTCTGTCTTCAAGCTGGGACATTGGCCTTCTCCTGCTGTTGGATGTAGACTCCGACTGGATTGTTCTCCTGGTTCGCAGGTATAGGTGCACATTCATGGTTACGTTCAGGGCGAGATCCTATTTGATATCCTGATGGACGTGTGGAGCAAGCAGGTGAATGCCAGCACAACACAGTGAGAGTAGATCAGAACTTTGAACTGAATTCGAATCTTCCAGATCTGTCCCTTGACCCAGTTGAAGCTGGCTTTCTCTGCACAACTGCTGAAATGAAATCCATTCCTGCACAGTCCTGGACGCCAGCTTTGTCCTTCTCGGACCTCTCACCTGTCCTCGGTTTCCCTAGAAAGTTCACACAAGCTCCAGAATTCCTAAATCCCCTCCCCTCCACCTCTGTGGGTTTCAGACAGAGGGGACCCTCAGTGCAAGGTCAGGGGAACCCTGAGCAGAGGGGTGCCCCACGCAGGCTGAGCCAAGGTAGCAGCCGTGTCGCAAAGGGCAGATTGGTCTTCGGCCCTTTTCACCCACGCCTACTGCTCCCAGTCCCCAGCCCCCTCCTGCCAGCTTCCCGGAGGGACTTGGGACACCATGCTCCCCCAGGAGGTAGGGTGGAATGGAGGGGAGGACATCTGGGCGGGCCCTGCTTCCTAACTGAGCTCACCTCTTGCCATCTGGCGACTTGGAAAGTCACTGTCTCCCCAGGCCTCATTTTCCCCGTCGGTAATCAAGGAATATGTGCTGCTCCCACCTCATGGGATTACTGAGGATAAGACGCACCCACCACAGAGACTGCTGCTTGGTCATAAATGGCTGCGGAAAGCAGGGCTTTTAGACTCCTCTCCGCCACCCCCCGCCCCCCCCCCCCAGCTTCTCTCCTTTCTGAGAGATTTCTTTACTCCCGTGCTCCTCCTGTCCTTCAGAAACCAAATTTTACTGGCGACGCTGGCAACCAGGGAATGGTTGCCAAGGGCAGGGCTTTCAGAAAGGCTGCCTGTTGCCTAGGAAACTGCCCCACTCCAGGGTCCCCGAGGTCTCACAGGTCGGCGGGTCCTGGCGCCACCTGCTGGACGCAGTGCCACACTGCTCCTAAAGCCCGCGGAACCAGGATTCCGGCTTCCTTTCCCAAGCAGGGAATGCGACGGCCCCCGCTCTTCTACCCCCAACATCTCCACCGTAAAAAGTCCTTTTCTCCTTTATGTCCCTAGCTTTCCCAGAGGCAAGAGCCATGGAAAGGAGTTAGAGGCACCGTGGACGATGGGAGGGATGGAAGCGACATCCTTCCCCACATAGAAGGACGGAGGGGAGGGGAGCAGGGCTCCTGGTGGTGTTGAGTCCAAACGAAGTTTCTCCTCTTGATTCCCGGAAGCCCAGAACACGTTTCGTTCCCCACTAGCCCGTTTCGCAGGGAAGGAGCAGTAGGGAGGAAGACATCAGAGTTGGGAGTGGGAGAGTGACAGGCTGGCTCATGACAAGGACCTCACATCACAGCCACCTCTGGCTCCCTTCTTCCTTCCCCGCCTCTCCACCCCTGGTGAGCCTCGTCCTGGCCTCCCTTCTCTTGGCTTTCCCTGAGAATCCTCCCACCCACCCTGACAGCTTGTCAGAGAAAGCTCTGGTTGCCTCAGATGATCCTGCCTCAGACCAACCCCAGGGGGGCAGAAAAGAAAGAGAAGCAGAAAACTACTCTGAGAGACCAGGTCTCCTGAGTTGGTCTGCCACCTGAGGCAGCCCCTACCTGCCCTTGGCCACTCTGAGATGACCCTGCCCTGAGAGGTGAAGGGTGAAGCGGACCTGATGTGCAGGGTCAAGAGACAGAAAGCTGTGGAGATGCCTGACGTGCCGGTGGGGGTGGGGTGCTCTTCCTTCCCTAAGAGAAGAGAAACTGAGGCACCTTTCCCCTCTTCCTAAGTAGAGAAACTGAGGCACCCAGAGAGGGAAAGGCTGGTCTCTACCTGTCCCAGGCCAGGTGAGATAGCACCCTCTCACCCACCTGCCTCCTTCCGACTAGCTGGGCTGGGGAGCGCCGCTCACTTGGGAGCCAGACACCAAGCTCTCAGGCCCAGAGACTGCTGTTGCCAATGGCCTTGAGAAGGGGTGGGGCAGAAGGTTGGGACTAAGGTCTCTCGGGTGCCTGACCCTGCCTATCTTCCGTCTGGAACTGACCTGGGAGAAAGGTACAGGAGGCTGGTGAAAGTGACTCCCACACTCTACAGGTGAGGGGCCCCATCCTGGGGACAACAGGTATGGGGAGCAGGGTTTGGGAGCTGGGGCCTGGTCAGTGCTGTTGGGGTTGCGGGGTGGTGGACAGAATGCCCCCAGCCCCTGAATAAGGAGGGGTCCAGGTATAAAGTTAGGGGGAGAGGCACGGACCCAGAGAGGTTGGGGTCGGAGTGTGGCTCTCAGGCTCCAGGAGGAATCCTGAAGGAACAAAAAGCTTAGTTCGAGGGTGGAGGGAGGAGCTGCCTCTCCCCCCTCTCCCCAGGGCTGGCCCCTCTTTCTCTCTAGACCCCACTCCTGGATGTGAGGAGATGGGGTGGAGGGAGAATTGAAGGTGGCGGAGTCGTACACAGCTGGGGTGCTGACCCCTCCCCTGGCTGGCTGCCCACCCACTCCCTGATCGGCACTAGAAGCACAGCTGGGGTGCTGACCCCTCCCCTGGCTGGCTGCCCACCCACTCCCTGATCGGCACTAGAAGCACAGAAGCTGAAAGAGCCTTCAGAGGGCTCGTGCAGCTCCTCCAGAGCTACGGGGTGAAGCCATCTGAGAGCCCCTGCCCTCTGCTGGCAGATGTTGGGGGGGAGGTAGAGTCGAGGGCCACCCACCACTCTTCCATCCGTCCTCCAGGGTGGGCAGCCACAGCCCCACGGCTACCCCCCGGCTCTCGGGCTCTGTTCACCTGCACTGCAAGCCGCACCTCCCAGGGTCCCCTGGTCCCCCACCAGCTGCTGCTGCTTCTGCTCCTGCCCCGGCAAGGACAAGTAACTGCCGCTCTCCCTGGCCCGTGGCTTCGAGGTGCTGGCCACGGAGAGAGTGCCAAGCCACTTCCCATGCCAGCACCGGAGCCCAAGGTGGACTGCCTGGGTGCTAGTGTCGCTGTGGGCCACTGGGACCCTGGCCGGCTCCCTGCACAGATGCTACCGCTCATGAGGCAAGACCTGGGGTGCCGTAGCAGTGAGTCCTGGGGCCTGTGCAGCCACATCTTCCATGGCCTGGTGGCAGGCACCCTGGGCTGCACAGAGCTAGGCGAGGGTGCCGGGTCTGCGCGAGGGGGCGCCTGCACCTCACGAACTAGGCTGGACTGCGGGTGGACACATCCTGCTGACTGTGGGGTCTGTGATCTGCATCTGTCCCAAATGTGGTTCTGGACCACCTCAGAGTGTCCATATGATGTGGCCTTCCTCCCTAGAGCAACTCTCCCCTTGTCCCACCTGGGCCTGAGTGTACTGTCCGGGCCAGCCTGGCATGCGTTCATCTCTAGCCTCTGTTCCTTTGCAGAAGGGGAGGGCAAATAGGGTGTGCTAAGACTAATTTACAGAGCACCCAGAACCTTCCACACATTCTCTCATGTCAACGCTACAATGAGGTCACGAAGTGGGTACCGTGTCATCTGAAAGTCTCATGGCACGTGCTTTGGTGAGTCTCAGAAATCACAGAAACTGGATTCTCCAATTTCTTCTTACAACAGTGATTCTCAAGCTTAGGTATGCGTCAGAATCCCCCGGAACTGAGTGATAACTCAGAGGCCCAGACCCTGTCCAACCTCAGGGAGCCCGGGCTTCTGGGTTTGTTTTTAGCTTTCCGGTGGGGTTGGATACGCACCAAAATTTAAAGACCACTGTGCCTGAATTCCCTCTAGGAGCACCAAAGTAAGGCTAACATACCTCAAGTAACAGGAAAGTCATCGATCTGAGGTAACCCATTCTCCTGGTCAGCTCCAATGGACCGCCGGGGTCTAGCACGGAAGAAAAATTCTCCCTTTGAACCACTCACACCCTTGATGCTGGGTGACTCCGGAGTTCTCTAAAAACCCTTAGATCTGGCCAAGCCGATTCCTGTACGGTTTTTGTAAACCGATGTGCAGGACAAACTACGAGACACAGCCTCGTTTTGGTCCATCCCCTCGAAGTTCCTACCATCCCCTGGTATCCGTGGATCGTTCTCCCACATAGCTGGACCACCTTGGACTCTTAGGTGCTCACTGAGGCCATGGACTCCAGGGTTCGAGGCCTCCGCGGACTCTCAGTGACCCAGTCACTTTGCAACAACTGAACCGGCTCTGAACATCCCCCCACCCCGGCAGTCCTGCCCTGCAGCTCTTTGCTTCTCACCCCTGAAGATGCCACCATGAAAGGCTGGCCCCAGACCAAGGGGCTCTTTCCGGAAAGGTCTGAGGGCTGGCAGGTCCCGGCAGGCAGGCGGAGAGGAGCCTGAGGCAGCCCCTCCCCGACAGTCAGGGGAATGTTTCCAGCTGTTCACGGGCCACAAACTGGGTTTTGTTTCGACAGCCTCTGCTCGTTCCTGCCCCTGGAGCACTTGGGCCATCTTCTTGGCTTACGCGCCTGAGTGGTGTCTGTACCTAGGTGGCTTGGCTGTGAGACCAATGCCCAGTTGCAACAGAGGCAGAGGAAGGCAAGGGGAACGCCCCAGGACCCCCCCTGCCCCCAGGAGATGCAGCAGCCCATGCGTCATTGCCGTCCCCACAGGGCGGGGTTTGAGGCTGGGACACAGGGTCTGAGTGCAGACGAACAGTGGGAGCTGGGCCCCTCTACCCAGTACCCACACACGGGTCTCTGCGGGTGAGGTTGCCGGTCAGGGCTGCAGCCCCACTCTGCGCCTGCCTGTGTCCGGGCTGCACCGTTTGGTGTTGCGAGGCCGCAGGGGGGACTTGTGGTCAGCCACCAGGGAGGCTCCTGACATTCGTCTTCTGCGGCCTCGATGGCCCCAGGCAGCAGGGGCATATGCCCGCGTAGGCTCTGCCTGGCCATGCGGCCCAATTGTGCCAACGCCCCCTAGAGTCCCACAACGCCCTCCTCCCCTTCCTGGGGAGGCTGGGCCTGGTGCCCCCCAACCCCACCCCAGCCCGGCTCTGATGGGGGCTCGGAGCTACCAGGATGGGGGCCAACTGCCCAGTGGACAAGGGGCAGAGACAGGATGGAGAGGTATTAAGACCTCTTGATTTATTCTGATTATTTAATATACAATGACGTAACTGTGACCCCAAAGTGTGCAAAGTTAAAGCCTTCGACTGCAGCTGAGAGGAGAGGGCAGGAATGGTACACCTGGGGATGACGGTGAGTCAGGAATGAAGGGCAGCCTCCTCCCCAGGGCCAGGGACAGGGGTGGGGGTGGGGGCAGCGGCCTGAGGAGCTGGGCCCGGGTAGCCTAGGGCCAGGGGAAGGGGGCAGAGACCTCCCTCTGGCCTAGGTCGGGAGCCCAGAAGTGCCACATGGCTGAGGGGGCAGCAGCCCAAGAAGGGCCAGAGGCAGGGCCAGGAGAGCACCATTTCCGGGGTGGGGGTGGGGAGGGAGGTGCCCTACGGAAGCCAGGAGGGGCCACCTGCCCCAGGGGTGGGCGCCAGGCCGGAGCAGGCTGCAGCGAGAAAGACCTGAGGCAGGCACACGGCCTGAGAGCCCAGGCTGGCTAGGCTCAGGGGGACTGAAGGAGGGGGAACCTGGGGTGACCCCCAGGGCAGCCGAGCCCTGGGAGCAGTCCGAACTCTGCAGGGGTTGGCCAGGAGGGGGCCATAGACCCTCGGGGGCTCCCCTCCTCTCTCCCTGGAAAGGAGCTGCGGAATCCGTAGTGCAAATCTATGGACCACTCAGTTATGGAGGGAGGCAGTGCTCAAAGGGGCACCCTGGGGCGCACCCCCTCCACTGCCCCGGCTTCCACCACCATCCTCAGTACAGCCGCTTCTCGTAACTGTGGGGACAAGGCAAGAGGGAAGCCAAGAGTGGGTTTCTGGACCCTGCTCCCTTCCCAGATCCCCTTGCCATTAGGCCTTGGGCTGCCAGGGCACCCCCACATGGGGGGCATGGGGGAGGAAAGAGCAGGCCCTGTGCCTCTGTGTTCCCCAGGCCAAGGCTCCTGAAAGAACCATGCCAGGTCCAGAGACAGCCATGCTCCTTCTGGCCACAGCCACGGCTGAGCGGACTGTCCTCAGTGCTGGGGGCGGAGATGCAGCTATGGAAGACACAGTCCATCCTCACGAGCAAGCTCAGACCAAGCTGCACCTCCGCCACCCACGTCCACCCCACCCCTGCACACACAGCGGCCTAGGCCTAGGTGGTCACTGGGTCCAGTCCAAGACAGGGTAGCCTGAGGCCTGTGGTCAGGGACATTGGTCTGCACCCCAGAAGGGGTGGTTTCCGCTGGAGGAGAGGCCACAGTCGGCTGCCCCCAGCTTGGTGTTGGTCCTAGGGTCCATGTCCCCTGCTGACACCCCAGGGCCACCCCCGACCCAGCAGCCCCTGCCCCCAACCCAGGTCCCACCCAGACTGCCCCTGCTCTACTCTACGCTTGGCCCCGGGCAGCGCAGTTACTTACACGGCAGAAAGGTATAGCTACGGGAGGGTGGGGCAGAAAGAGACACAGGTTAGACGCCCGCGGGTGTCTGGGGGGGGGGGTAGGCCCTCTCGACCAGGGCGGGGACACATGCCTCTGCGACTACTGCTGCCAACTAGCACTGCCCCCACCCACGGCCGCCCCAGCTCTGGCCCTGGCATCTGTCACTCTGCCCTTGTCCCCGCCAGAGGGCGCGTGCCCCCAGCCTCCACCTGCCTGCCTGACGCTGCCACCAGCAAGAGCCCGGCGCCACCAGCCCCTGCCACCAGCCACCAAGCTTCTGAGCAAGCGAGGGACTGGGAGCCCAGGAGGGTCAGCAGCCACAGCCTCCCATGTCCTGCTCGGGGAGGTGCCCGAGGGGAGCGGAAGGGCCTGCCTGCCTGGGGGCTAAAGGACAGGGTCCCAGAGTGGGCCCAGCCCTGGAGGGAGATGGGCTCCTCCTGCGGCAGCACCCATCACTGGAGCAGATGGTCCACGGGTTCCCTGAGACCTCAGCCTGGCCTCAGAACCACGGCCCCACCTGCCCAACCCGGTGCCGGCCAGCTGGGGCGAGGAGGCTGCCACACTTACGAGTGCAGGCCGTGGACGCCACCCTCGATCTGAGCCGACATGGTCCGCTTCTCGAACTTGAGCTCTCCTGAGTACATCATGGACCTGCGGGCAGGTAGGTGGAGAGTGTCGGGGACACCGAAGACAGAGAGAGAGAGAGGAAGCAGGGAGGAGCCGGGAGTCTCCCAGGGACCCCCAACCTGTGTCCCCCCACACCGCCCCAGCCCCAGTCACAGGACTCACCGCAGGACAGACAGGCTCCGGGCGCCGATATCCTGGCAGCCATGTTGGATCCCCGCTATGAGGTAGGGCACGAACTTCTGAATGGAGCCTTTGTCCTGAATGGAGCCCGAGACACCCTGTGCGATCTTCACCTTATCCCCCTCACTGTGTGGAGGTCAAAGAGACTAAGCCAAGCGGGCCCCCTGGCTCAGGGGAGCCCACCCTGCCTCTTGAGGGAACCAGCAGAGGGGACACCACACAGAAGGCCCCCCAGAGCAGCCCCTCCCTGGGTTCTGAGTCAGACGGCCCAGGGACCATCCCAGGTCCACTACTTGCACCCTGTGCCCTAGTTTCCAGAACTATCATGTGGAGACTGGGCACCACGTGGGGAAGTCACAGGCGGTGGGGACATAGGAGGGTTGTGGCTGGTCTGCCCGGGGCCAGGGTTCCACGGCGGGGCACCTGAAGTATCGTTTCTGGCTGCTGCTGCTCTTCTCCATGGCATCCAAGGAGCCCATGCCCCGGTACTTCTTGAGCCTCACCCCATCGGAGAAGAAGTACTCGCCAGGGGCCTCCGTGGTGGCGGCAAGCAGGGAGCCCATCATCACTGCGATGGTTGAGGGGTCAGTGTCTCTAGCCCCACAGACCTCCTACTGCCCTTGCCCAGCTCCCAGCCCCCCACCTCCCCACCCCACCCTGCCCCGACCCCAGCAGAGCCCCCTCACCTGTGGAGGCTCCCAGGGCCAAGGCCTTGACCACGTGCCCCACGGTCTGGATGCCACCATCCGCTATGACCGGCACCCCAAAGCGCCGGGCATACTCAGCCACCTTGTAGACGGCAGTGCCCTGGGGCCGACCACACGCCATCACTGTGTGTCGGGGGGGATACCCATCAGAGTTCCAGCAGCAACACAGGGAGAAGCCCCCTTCTCCGTGTGCCCCACCTCCGCATGGGGAAAGGGACCAGGCTAGACGGTATTTCTGAGGCACAAGATAGGTGGCAGCAAAGAACACTAGGGGCAACGGCACCCCAGGGACCTGGCCCACTCCACCCAGAACATTTGCACCTTGCAGGATTCTGGTGGCCTTCAGAGTAGAGCGCCCCCACCCCCAGACCGGGGCACATGGGTCTGGGGGAGGGGGTCCCCAGGCTCAAGGTCTCTCTCTCAACCTCTGTGATTTGCGAAGCCTGTTCCCAGGGTGAGGTACTCACAGCCTCCTTTGGGATACAGGTGTGTGTTTCTCTGAGTTTAATTGTCCAGGGTCTCTAAGTATGAGGTTTTAAGCGGGAAGTCTAAGGAACTAGCACGTACCTGGGGAAAAGAGGCCTTCTCAGGAAGCACCTGTGGTTGGTTTTGTCCCTATCGCCTCCCAAGAGTTAGAACAGTGCCTGACACACAGCAGGTGCTCAGTTTGTCGAGTCACCCAGTGAAGGCCCCCATTTTACCAGGGCGGTCAGCTTAAGGGTCAAAACTTAAAAGCAGAGGCTCTGAAGGCTCTGAAGACCAAAAGGAGGAGATGTTTTGGGCAGAGAAGACCAAGACCAAATGGGTTACTCGGTGTTGTGGAGAAATGACCTTCCCTCGAGGGGCCAGATACATCCCCTCAGGCCAAGCCAGGACCTACAAGTCAGACCCCAGCCTCCAGGGAGCACCCCTCAACCACACAGGGATACACAGCAGGGTCTCCCCCACTTCACGGGTAGGAGCACACCTCAAAAAAGGGCTTTGTGACTGAGCTGGATCCCCGTCCCCCATTATTGCCACACGGTGATGAGCTCCTATGTCCTTACACACTCAGGGACATGCTATCTCCATGTCCCAAGTTCCTGCCTTGTCACAAAGCTGATCCCAACTCTGAGCTGGGTTCCAACGAGCCCCTCAGAGAAGGATTCACACCAGCCTTGGCCCTCCAGACTGGGCCTTCTGGACCAGAATCTGAGAAGCAGGCTGGCACATACCCCAAAACTCACAGTAACCTGATCTCACACCAGCCTCCCCCAAGTCAGTGGGCCACAGAGACAGAGTTGGAGCCCAAGTCACCCCTGAAGCACCCCTCATCCTGGGAAGAGGCCCGGCACAGCGAGTATTCAGCACGCATCTGTGGGACACGAGTGGGGCCCCAGAACCTGCGGAAGGCCCGGGGGGCGTTCTTGTTGGCATCACTCTCCTGACACCTACCTTCCTGGGTGATGCAGATGGAGCCACAGCCCATGCCCACGCGCAGCCCGTCCACGCCGGCATCAATCAGGTTCTTGGCCTGAGCCGCTGTCACCACTGAGGGGGTGGGGACAGGGGTTTGGAGAAGCAGGGAAAGAGAAACACTGTGAGGATGGGATGCCCTTGCCTTGCTCTGGGGCTGCCTGGGACCCCAGTCTAGCCCCCCTCACCCCCCCCCACCAACCCCCAGGGACCAAGCCCGTTCATTCAGCCTTCTGCCCCCACGCAGGAGCAATGCCATCACCTAGAGAGGCTGAAGGACAGAGGGAAAGTTATGCAGTGAGGGAACAAGGGCTGGGGGCTGACGGGGACCCTGCACTCACCATTCCCCCCAATCACCTGGAGGTGGGGGTATTTCTGCTTGATGTAGTGCACCATGGCGATCTGATACACGGAATTCCCTTGGGAGGAGTCCTGCGAGAAGGGGGACAGGAAAGCTCAGGCTTCAGTGGCTGAGTCCTCACAGGAGGAAGGGGATCATGAGTGGACAAACTCCTGAAATATTATGAAAAATGTTAGGAGAAAGCTCTTTCTTCTGCCCCCTGGGGAAACAGCTTGACAGCTCTCAGCAGACTGAGTCTCGAAGAGGCCTGCTTTCCCCCAAAGGTTGAACGCCACCGATTTACGGTCTCAGAGCAGAGAGGGCCCCGGCATAGCCACTGTATGGACCGGTCCTCACAGCAAGCAGGTGTTGCCTGGGGCCATAGCCTGTTCCCACCAACTCACTACCGGATGAAACCACTGCATTCCTTCCACCCAGGTTTTTCCTCTGACAGGTGGGCGTGGTCTTGACCCTCAGGGAGTTGTGGCGAGGATCAAACGAGTTCATCCACATAAAGGTCTCAGTGCAGGACCTGATGAGCGGGAGGTTCTCAAAGAATGTGAGCTCTGAGTGTTAGGGTGCGGAGGGCCTGAGCTGTTGGAGGACTAGTGACCCTCCTAATCTCGGCTTCAGGCTTCATTAGAGGCAAACCCGGGTCTCCGTGAGCCTCTCCTCTCCTGAACCACCGCGCCTCCGGCGGTGCCCGTACCAGCACTATGACGTCGGCGCCTGCCTGGGTGAGCAGGTCCAGGCGGTATTTGTCATCCTCCCGGGTGCCCACGGCCGCCCCACACAGCAGCTGCTTGTGGGAATCCTTGGAGGCCAGAGGGTAATCCCTGTTCTTCTTCAGGTCAGTGCGGGCAATGATGGCCACCAGCTCATCACGATCGTTGACAATGGGCAGCTTCCCTGATGAGGAATGCAGAGGTTTGATAAAGGAGCAGGCCTCTTGGGGCGGGAGTGGGACTGGGGGACTGGGGGACCGTGAGGAGGAAACGAGCCAGGTCAGAGATTCCACCGAAGTACCCAAACCAGCCACTAGGTGACAGAACCCACCCAGGAAATGCTCCTAGGGACCTGGCCCTCTTCCCAGGAACAGGAAGCAAAGAAACCTCCTAGCCTGGTGGGTTCCGGAGCTCTTCCTGCCCTGTGGCCTAACCAGGCTGGGTGGGTGGCCCCTGAGCACTGGCAGCCTTTCACCTGCTAGGCCACAGGCCACAGTGGTCGAAAACCCCTAGCCAGGGCACAAACGTAAGGCTGTCTTGCAGGAAGGAACACATACCCTCTCCAACATCACCCCCAGAAAACAACCCAGTAGGAGCCAGGGAGGCATTGCTAATGTCTCCCATAGGGCCCTAATGAATGTCATGTCAGCAGCTCCAATGTCAACTAAACTTAACTGCAGGATTTCTCAGGGCCTTTAATAAGCGAACATACAATTTTTTTTAATGGAATGTGGGAGATAGAAAGCAGCATGTTTCAGACTTTTTGTGTGTGTGTGATGAGCATTTCACAGGACGAGCTTTATGGGGAGACATAGTGTGAAGATGTTGAATAAAGGACAGGTTCTCCTATGCCAGGAAAAGGACCTCAGGATTCATGCTCTAACCCGGGATTGCTCAAACCTTCCCTAAGGCCTGGCCAGTCTGGTTGCTGGGACAAGACAATGGTCTGCAGCAACAGCAGGCCTGGGGTACCAGAAGCCAGACTGGGGGGGTCTGGAGCTTTCTGCCCATGCCCGCGTACCTTTCTTGCTGCGCTGCAGTATCTCATTTGCCTCTTTCAAGGTTACACCCGCTGGAGCCACCACCAGCTCATTCCGTGGCGTCATCACCTGTGGAGCCAGGAACATTTGCCTGCAGGTTGGCAGGTGAGAGAGAAGGGAGCCAGGCCTCCCTCTGGTCCCTGGTCACAGGCACCAGCCTGAGGCCCCAGGATGTGAGGTCCTCCCTTCGCCCTGCAGGTACCTCGCTCAGGAGGGTGGTGTGGTCCTTCTCGGCAAGAAAGTCAATGTCTCGGGAGGTGACAATGCCCACCAGCTTACTGCCCATGGTGCCTGTCTCAGTGATGGGGATACCGGAGAAGCCATGCCGGATCTTGGCCTCCAACACGTCGCCCACGGTATGCGAGGGGCTTAGCACCACGGGGTCCGTGATGAAGCCCTGTTCAAATTTCTGTGGGTAGAGATGGGGAAGGAAAAAGCTGGAGGAAGGATGGAGGCGGCATACAGCCAAGCCACAGGGGAGCCAGGGCTCTCAATGGGGAGAGGGGGCAATGGGCAAATGAGGGCTGGGCCCTGTGTCCCCAGTGTGGGGAAGGGTAGACAAGACCCCACGGCAGTCAGCCAGGGGATGTACCAGCCTGCAGGGATGGCAAAGGAGGGGATGGCTGGGTCACATCTTTCTGGGGACAGGCCTGGTACTTGCCTTGACCTTCCGCACCTCGTTGGCCTGGAACTCCGGGGTGCAGTTGTGGTGGATGAAACCGATACCGCCCATCAGCTGGGGTGGAAGGGGAGCACGATCAGAGTGAGGGCTCAACCCTCTTGCTCTGCAAACCCCATTTCTGAATCCAGCCTCCCATTCAGCCCACCCACCCCAGGGACGCCATCCTGGTGCCTGACTCACAGCCATGGCAATAGCCATGTCGGCTTCTGTCACAGTGTCCATCGGGGAGGAGATCAATGGCGTCTTCAGGGTGATCTTCCGAGTCAGGGCTGAAGTCAGGTCCTGAGAATAGAGGCACGGTCTAGGTGAAGAGTTTTACCATTCACTCAACAAACCTTTACTGAGCTCCCATGGGTCCCCGACACCAGGATGGGCCTGCAGACACAGCAGGGGACAAGGCAGGTAAGGTCCCTGCTGTCCCTCCTGGAAGTTACAATCTACTTGGAAAGATGACAAACACGAAAACAACATGTATGAGATTATTTCAGTCAAGATAAAGGCTCCAAAGAGAGAAGACAAAGCCAAGTCACCATGGCAAGAAGGATGTGGTGGTCAGGAAAAGACCCTTCTTGGGACGTGACACGTGGGAACCATTCGAGTCAGAGTCTGAGGGACTGTCGTGTCAGGCAGAGGGAGCTGTGAGTGTGAACCCGGCCTCTGTTCCGAGTCTTCCTGAGGTGTATTTAAGACAGGAAAAGGCTAGCACAGTAGAAAGGGGGAGAGCAGGGGATAAGGGGCGAGATGCAGGCAGGGGGTGGGTGGGCAGTGAGGGTGTGTAGTCTTGAAGGCCACAGAGAGGAGAGGAACTTAGATTTGCCTCTAAGATGAGAAGCCCCAGGAAGGTCTCAGGCAGAGGAGAGACATGCTCTGCTTCATGTTTTAAAGAGGTCGCTCAGGCTCTGATGTGGAGAATGGACTCTGCGTGACAAGGCCTGAGGCAGGGAGGCCACCAAGCAGGAGGCTGAGCAGGGCCAGGCGGGAGAGGCTGTGACCGGGAGGAGAAGGCATAGGAAGGAGTCTATCAGACACCCATGGAAGTAGGGAACCAAGGGTTTGCCACTCAGGGGAAAGGTCAGGGAGGCAAATACACACTGGGGAGGAATCTGCCTCTGAGATTCAGGCCAACGGCTCCTGGATCCTAGCCTCCCAAGCTCTCACAGACTTTGGTATAGCATTTTTGGAGATTTGTAGGCCCCTGAAATCCATCTCACAGACCCTGGTTCAGAACCATGGCCCTGCAGTCTAGAAAACCCCACCTTCTTCTCTCCCGTCATGCCACAGAAGAAGAGCCACACAGCCTTCCTGACCTAGGCCACAGGACAAGGAGATCCTTGATGGCTGGGAGGGGACCTTTTTGTCCCTTTCTTCTTTGCACCCTGCCCAGGGTCCGGCACAAAGCCAGAGGGCTTGGTAAACTTTGTTAAACTGAACAGCTGAACCAAGACATCCTGGTCACCATCACCAGGTGCATGTTCAGAATAGCTCAAATTTCCCCCCCAAATCTGTCCACATCAGCACTGGCTACACAGGCTAAACAGGAGTCCCCCTGATGTAAAAGTGATTCAGGCACACTCTAGCCTTTGGTCTTTCTTGAGGATCAGACCTGAATAAACATCAGTAACAGCAACAAAGGAATCGATTTCTTTAACGTGCGTGAATTCATCATGGAATAATCTAACTTGGGGCGCCTGAGTGGCTCAGTGGGTTAAAAGCATCTGCCTTTGGCTTGGGTTATGATCCCAGGATCCTGGGATCAAGTACCCCATCAGGCTCCTTGCTTAGCAGGGAGCCTGCTTCTCCCTCTGCCTCCCACTCCCCCTGCTTGTGCTCTCTCTCGCTGTCTCTCTGACAAATAAATAAATAAAATCTTAAAAAAAAAAAAAGAATAATTTAACTTTTCCATGAAATGACTTATACTCATCAGCACCTACCCCTTGGCTTCTATGAGCTTGTCATATCTTAATTGTGTAAAGAACACTGTTCATTCTCTTGGCTCATTGCTGAGCCCCTCCAATAAAGCGAGGCACCATGTTTCCTTGTATCTGTCCAAAATCTAATTCTTTCAGATCCTCTTGCCAATTCCTGTGCATTACGGATCCACAAACAAGTCTGTCCACCTCATCCAAAGTCTCCAGAATTTTACTGGCTTCTGTCATGTCCTTGCTCAGCATTTCAGACAAAATCCAATCCTTCCCTGCAATGGTAATAGGGCTGCTGCACCCATGCCCATGCCCCCAGGGTCTTTTTGAACCTCACCGCGGGCTCTGTCTGCGACAGCCCTCCCGCCCTGTGCTAGGCCCACTGCTCAGCATACCCCTGAGTCCCCGCAGCCTCTGCCCCATTAGACATGACCCACTGCTCTGTGCCAGTTTCTCCGGCAGCAATAAAGGCTACATGCCCAAGATAAGTCTCTCCCACACCCTGCCCTTGAACAAGAAGCCAGCCTCTTCTACCACATACATGGTCCCTCTCCCCCCCAGGTCAGCGGAAGAGGTACTCACCACCTCATCAGCTATGAAGTCTATGAATCCTGGGAGAATCAGGAAGTCGCTGTGGAGACAGAAAAGTGAGTGTTACGGGGTAGGGAGGGGTCCCCAAAAGGGGCAGGGCCTACCATGCCTAGGGGAGGGAGCCTGTGGGTGGGAGGAGGGGCAAAGATTGGAGCCCTCTGGTCCACGTTGTTCCCTGGTCAGGGCTGAAGCACCCCCCTGCCCTCCAACCAGCATCTGGCAGACTCCAGCCCAGAGACCTCGAGCCAAAGCCAGCGGAAGGTCTGTGGACTGGGGTGCCACCAAGGCGGTTGGCCCCGGATGCCCACTGCCTTCAGGGTTCAGAGTTCATCGAGGGACACAGAAGTCCCTGTAATGACACACAGAGCACATACAGTGCCTGCCCTCGAACACTTCTCCATCTTGATAGGGGGAGACAGTCAGCAAACACGGAATGAACCTGAAAACCATTTAGTAGCACAGGATGGCATAAACACCTCAAAGCACAGGACAAGTGGCTCAGCCCAGGGCCAGGGCTGCTGAGTCACGCGGGTTCAGAGCAGCATGGAGGGACCCCAGGGCACTGAGCGTGGGGCATGTTCGGACAGAGCAGGGACTCCACTCCAGTTGGAGTGGGGTACACCACAGACACGGCCTGGGACGGGAAAGGGGAGGAAGGGGGTTTCCCAGAAGTTTAGGACCAGGACACCTGGGCCCTGGTCAGAGCGTGGCAGCTGCCCACACTAGGGTAGGTCGTGGTCACAGCAAACCCGAGAAGGAGAGTGTACGCCTGCAGGGGTATGGCACAGAAAAGTGCTATAGCCACCACCCTACCCCCACCACGGGCTAGACTGCCTGAAATCACAGGGCCTTGGTGGACACACCCAAAAGCAAATGCTCCATACTTCAGGAACACTCCCAACCGGACTAAGCAAAGCAGCAGGCACCCCAGTGCAGGAAGGAAAAGCTCCAGGGTAGATCGGAGAGGTGGGGTCTTTAACCTGCCCCAGACCTAGAGAAACTCCTAGCAATTTCCCTAGTGAGTTTTCCTAGAAGACTCCAGTGAACAATATATCAAAGAGATACTTTCTCCCCCTTCATCAAAGACCCCCAGACAAATCAAGAACCTTAACTGTCCCTCCCCCCTTGGCAGCCCTTCTGTACAGTGAAAAGGCCTCTGTGGTTCATGGAGAGGCGGGAGGAGAAATGCTGGAGTCTGGGCCCCCGGACATTGTCTCAGCATTATCTACATCCCTCACCTGGCCCACACCCCAGCTGCGGCCAGGCAAGGGGGCCACGCAGGAATGACTGGGAATCCTGGTGTCTAGGGAAACTGCCTGCCAAGCAGGAATGCTTCCAGGTGAAGGCAGGGACTGGCAGGAGACAGGACTGGGATTCTTCTGACTTGCCAGCATCCCCACTCCTCCCAGCCCCAGGTTTTGATGCTCTTTCCTGGCATGGACACAATCCTGCAGCCCGTAGAGGAGCTAGTGCCAGGCCTGCAGCCCGCAGGACAACTGGCCCAGGGCCCATGGAAAAGCAAACTAAGCCAGAGGCAAATGGAGAGGTCTCATCCTCCTTCAAAATCCCGTGTGGGGTGGGCTTGGGGTGGTAGTCACAAAATACCCACGCCCAGGGGGGAACGAGTGCTAACCAGTGGGCGGGCAGGGCACAGGTGGAAGGAAGGCTGGACAGGTCCGTGGGGGAAAAGGAGCCATCCCAACTGCCCAGCTGGGCCTCTCCTGGAGGTAACACCCAAGCAGCTGCCTTAGCTGGACTCCAGGGTCCCTTCTGCCCTCTTGTGAAGCTGGGAGAGAGAGGGTGTCCTGGACCAAGGTCTGGAAAGTCCCTCCACAACTCCCACATCTCCACTTCCCACCCGTCCCAAGGTCCCTCCATGGGGTCAAAATGCCCACCAGAGGAGAAAGGGGGCAGGCCGACCCCGGATCCGGCCATAAACGGGGCACAGCACGGAGGGCCCGCTATGTCGCTGTGCCACGTCCGTCTGCTCTCAGCGCGGGCCTCCTTCCTGCCTTTGCCCGGTCCCCCCACCCCCACCCCAAGTCATTCGAATCCGGGCCGGAGAACGCGGGCGTCCCCGAGGGGGGAACGGTGCACGTGCAGGGCCCCGGGCTGGGGGAATCGCGGTGCACGGGTGGGTGCGCCGACCCCCTCCCCCCGCTCCCCTCCCCGGCGCTTACTTGTAAGTGAGGCCATCGGCGTTGGCGAAGAGCTGCTGCGCGGTGAGCCCATCCTCTGGCACGTAGCCTGTGCCGCCGCTGATCAGGTAGTCCGCCATGCTGCTGGGAGACACCGCGACCCGACATAAACACCCGCGCGGGCCGCCCCGCTGCTGTTGCTGCTGTCGCTGCTGTCGCCGCTGCTGTGCTGACGCCGCGCCGCGGCCACGCTGCCGCCGCGGGCCAGGCGGGCCGGGGGCGGGGGCTGCGGCAGCGGCGAGGCGGGCCCGGGGCACCGCCCTCTCCTCCCGCCCCTCCCCGGGGAGGCCGCCGCCTCCACCCCGCGCCGCACAAAGGCCCCGCGGAGCCGGGCCCAGCCGCCGCCTGCAGTGGCACAGCAGCCCCGCGTACCGGGCGGGGGAGGGAGTGTGGATCCCGTGGGGGGAGGGGACTGAACCTGACCGGGACACGCCCCCTCCACCAGTTGTGGTCCCGCCTCCTAGCGCCCCCTTCCCCCGCTCCGCAACGCGCCCCTAGGTTCACTCCCAACCTGGGTGGCCCCAATCTGGGCTCCCCCAGCCATCGGGTCCCCGTCTCCCCTTGTCCTAACTCCCCAGCCCAGGGATACCTCTAACACGGTTTGCCTTTACCCAAGACCAAGGGAAGGGCTCTCTGATGGGGACTTGGAGCCCTGAGGAACTGGTGTGGGCTCACCGCTCCCCAACATACTGGAGTTTGTGATTGTAGGCTCCCCATTTCCCCCAACATCATGCCTAGGGGGCAGGCAATCTCAACAATGACGTTCCCTGACCTTTGGGCGGCCTTGAAGCCCTCTGCAATTTAAAAGGCATTTTTCATAAATGATCACACTTACTCTACAGTCCATCAGCTGCCAACTATTAGATAGCCCCACTTTACAGATGCAAAACCTTCAGTTCAGAAAGCGAGGGAGGATGGGTACTGCCTTGGCTTCCTGATCCAATGCTTCTGTCTGACATCCCTGTCCCCAGCTCAGAAAGTGGTGTATAATCATCGGGGTTTTAACCCCAGAGAGGAAAGTTAGTTTTTATTTGGGAGGATAGTGCCCTAGGAAGGTGAGAGAGGATCACAGGTCTGGCTTAGGCAAGTACACATACAAATTAGGACAGGCTAGGGAAGTTCTGAGGATTTCCCCAAGCAGAAGTTTGGTGGCTCTGTGGGCCCAACAAGACCCGCATTTCTACATGGGGGCACTAACATTTGGTAGCAAATTGATTCACATGAGGAGACGTGGGGTAGCAGAAGGCAGACCCTTCCCTCTGTGTGACCAGCACGGTTAATGCTACTTCCTGATCAAAAGCTAAAGTGCAGATCTCCCAACCCCCAAACTCCATGGTGTCCTGTGGTCCCCACAGCTCACTCCTTGGTAAGGGGAGAAAAAGGCAGGGCAGGGACACAGTCCTCTTCCTGGCAAGGTGGCTGGCTGGCTGTGGTGCTCCTTCCCCACCCCCACCCCCAGCCCTGGGAGGCTGCGTTTGTTTACTGCACCACAGTTTGGTGGCAGCCAGGCCCAGGGGAGGATCGCTGGGATGCCCAGCCTCCCCCAGTGACACCCCAGGACCCAGGAAAATGCAGACTGTTCCATCTGTGTGCAGAGGGGAGGGGGACCTTCCCACAGAGCTAAGTGATGAGACCCATGAGGAGTGCCGGAAGAGACTCAGACGTCCAGTGCCCTCTTTCTTCTTACTGTGAGTGATGGGAACATCACAGACCATCATATGGGGGAGTGAGGGTATCCTGAGGGGCACAGCACTAGGACCTGCCACTGGCCACCTGGAGGCAGAACAGTGAGACCTGCCAGAGAAATGACCCTGCCCACCCAGAGCTGCTCTGGGG
Source organism: Martes martes (assembly GCF_963455335.1). Classification (NCBI taxonomy): domain Eukaryota; kingdom Metazoa; phylum Chordata; class Mammalia; order Carnivora; family Mustelidae; genus Martes; species Martes martes. The sequence goes on from NC_137899.1 coordinate 85,121,653, forward strand.
GCACCTTTGTAGTCATAGGATAGGGCTGGAATGGCATTGCAGACAAAGAGCACAGACTGCTAGATCTCTAAGGGTCTCTCTAGATCTCTAAGGGACCTGCTCTGGTGCACTATCCCCTACAGAATGGGTCAGAAATGGGTAGGGTACTAGTCAGGATTCCACCAGACCTGGGGCACAGGACAGCAGCTGGATTCTGGTATCTCAAATGAAATGAATGTGACATCTGCCCCAGACTAGAACTTGGACCCAGGAGAGGAGGCTGCTAGGCTGAGTGATGGGGAGGGTCACTTTCCCAGTGATGACAGAATGGCCCTATGCCCCTTCTCCTGCTCCCCCACACCCCCTCCAGCTCTGACCTGTCTGGGCTCCTCATTACTCTAAGCTCCTGGGCTCAGCCTGGGTTAGGCTGTCCTTTTCCAGAGACCGTTAATCCATCCCCGTGGCTTTCCTCCTCCCTCTTCCTGATCTTCCCCAGCTGCTTCCTCCATGGGGAGGAGACACCGAGGCAACCAGTGGGCCTCCTCAGCCAGAGGAAGGGCTGTTGGTCCCCTGAGGCTCCCCACCTAGCAGCTGTGAAGGCAGCAGGGCAGAGGAACAGGCCAAAGCACCTTTTTCAGGGTCGCGGGTCGCGGGGTAACAGTGCCAGGCGGGGAGCCAGAGGACTCCCTCTGCCTGGTCTGGGGCCCTTTGAAGGGACAAGATTTCAAAACACTTTTGAGGGGAGGGTGGGGATGGGGAGAAAAGGTAACAAAAACATTGGCATTGTTGAGCTGGAACAAGGAACATGGTCGCCCAAGTTCAAGCCAGAGAACAGTAACACTAGCCTCAAACCCAGGACCCAGGCTTTCTATGCAACCCTGTCCTCTTCCCACAGCTCTAAGCCAGTGAGAGCAGATGGAGGTCTAGTGAGCAGGTTTGGAATCTCATTACACCACCTGGCTGGGGCTCAGGTTTGACACAGGTTCTTCAGGGACGGGTTGGGGGTGGGGATGCCCCTTTGTGCAGAAGTACAGGGAGGAAAAGGAATGCTTCTTCACGGCCCCGGTCTGAGCTCTGAAATGATACTTTTGCAATACCTGCGTAACCCCCATCAAGCCTCCAAGTGCCCCAGCCTGCTCCCTCACCTCCTCTGGCCTCTCCCTATATAACCCTAGACCCTGAGCCCCACGAGCTGGATTTCTAGGATGGGAGGAAGTAGGGCTGCCAATCCTGAGTCAATTCTAGAGAGGCAGCCTGCCAAGGGAGGGGGGCGGTGGACAGGCTTCACCCAGCAGCCCCTTAAGCCTTTAAAAGTTCTTACATAAGCTGCCAGCTCCTGTGCAGAGCTCCGGGGCTAATTCCCCCAGACCACCCCCCCACAAAACCCAGCTTCCAGGTCACCTCCCCAGGCTGCTGAGCACCAACAGATGGGGCAGAGAAAGAAGTCCAAATCCTCTGGACCAGAAGGACAGCGGGTTTGCATTTCAAGCTGTGATACAATCCAGAGATTAGCCACTGTCTCCTTTGCAGCCAGTACCCCTGGGGCCCAGCTCAACACCCCCACTCTTCCTCCAGTGACTCTTACAGACCCCAGCAGGCTACGGGCAGGAGGGCGTCTTGAAGGTTAGGAGAAAAACCCTGAGGTGAGCTGCACTGGCGGCCTCATCAGACCTCAGTGAATGGTGAGGAGGGGGCGGTGTCCTCACGGGGCTCTGAGGAAGCATCCATCTGGACACTGACACCTGCCAGGAAGATTCTGGAGATAGTTCTAGGAGGAAACGGCTATAGGAGGAGCAAACAAAGTTGGACAGGGACTCCAACAAGCACTGTCTCCACCCCAGGAGCTGGAGCCGCTTGGACCAGGTACCGTCGGGTGTGTAACCGAAATCCGACACAGGGCTAAGATTTCAGGGAGCGTTTTTCTGCCCCGCTCCCAGACGCGGCACAGTACCGAACCGTTGGCCCAGTGCCTGCCTGCATCCCCCAACCAAAGCCAGGTGCGTGGCGTCTGAGCCCGGTTTCAGGAAGTTAGGGGTTGAGGCAGTTAGAGGGCAAGGGTGCTAGGGCCTGCCCTTCCCCTCCCCCGCAGCGTCGCCGGGTTCCCGGAGCCACCGCGCCCGCCCCGGATGCGCCCCGCGCGCTCTGCCCTGGGCGTCACCTCTCGGGCTCGTAGCCGGCCTGCAGCAGACGGGCGCTGTACCGCTGCGCCGCCGTCTCGTGTCCGGGGTGTTGCCGGGCTCCGGGCTCCGGAACGGCGGCGGCTCCGCCTCCCCGCAGCGGCGGCGGTGGCGGCAGCGGCCCCGACCCCGCTAGTGGAGCAAGCGGCCCCTCCATGCGGAGGCCGCTGCTCAGGGCGGGCGGGAGCCTCTCCGCCTGGAGGCTCCCCGGGCCCCCGCTGGGGAGTGAGCGCAGCCCAGTCGGGGGCCGGGGAAGGGGCGGGGCCTGAGGGCCGGGGTGGGGCTTGAGGGTAGGGGGCGGGGCATCCAGGGTATATAAGCTCGGCCTTGGCACTGCGCTCCGCCCAGCGCGGTAAGCGGGTGTTCAGAGTCAGCCAGTCTCTCGCGTCCCGGGATCAGTGAGAGGACACCAGGAGATGGAGGTGGAACTGCAAAGGAACGCCTCCCCCCGCCCCATCGCCTTCCCCTCCGTCTAGACCTTCCAGTTTCTCCTGGCTCCTTCTTAGGAAAAGCAGAAAGGAAAAGGAGCCGGGCGCCTAGGAAGACTGATGGAATGGTCCTCTGGAGCGCCTCCTACGGGCCAGCCGCAGACCTACTTCAACAAGGACAAGATGGGCGGGGAGATAATCCATCTCCTTTTGCCTACTGCCCCCTTTACCTATTCAACAGACTCCCTTAGATTGGAGGAAAATAGGTCTCCTCAGCTTTTAACTGTCACTACCTGAGGAAGGAACAGATAAGGCTGCAGGATCCTTAAGGAAAAAGGCCTTGTCTGCCCTCTTTTTGGGGGTACCCCATAACCAGATAGTGGGGCTGAGCACGCAGGTGCTCAAACTTGTTCATTGACTGGCTAGAAGGCATAACTCTTCCTATTTCACCACTGTTATTATTCTTGTCAAAAATGATCGCGCACCTAGCAAAGATGGCAAAGAAAAGAGTCCTTGCCTTCGGGCAATTTCTTTGAGGAGACGGAGTAGACAGAAAATAAACACTTGACAATTCTTATACTGTATAGTTTAAAAAAAAAATCTGACAATCCAAGAGAGCAAATGGTAAACATTGAATGACTGGGGGTGTTAAGATGTATTTCAAGAAGGCAGAGTTGTGGATCAGACTTTTCAGCAACCATCTCACAAAGGAAATTGAATTTTTGCAGTGGTAGGATCTTGCGTTTTATCCTGTCTGGTATCTTTTCCTATACATGTGCACACCCACTCCCCAGATTTAGGATTAAAGCACAGTTTCTCTGATTCTTGGCTACAGATGAAAATCTTGTTATCATGAATGCCATTATAGACAATATTTTTGCTATTGAGTGAATGTTTGTGTCCCCTCAGAAGTCATATATTGAAACCTAATCCTCAAGGCTATGGTATTTGGAGTGGGAACTTTGGGAGGTGATTAGGTCATGGGATTAGTGCCCTTATAAAAGATACCCCAATAAGCACCCCAACCCCTTCTGCCACAAAAGGACACAGTATCTATGAACCAGGAAAAAATTTCTCACCAGACATCAAATCTGCCAGTGTCTTGATCTTGAACTTCTCGGCCTCCAGATTGTGAGAAATAAACTGTTGTTGGTGTTTTCTTTTGTTTTTTCTTTTTTAAGATTTTAAAAGAGAGCATAAGCAGGGAGAGCAGACAGAGGGAGAAGCAGATTCCCCACTGATCAAGCAGCCAGATGTGGGGCTTGATCCCAGGACCCTGGGATCATGACCTGAGCCAAAGGCAGACACCTAACCAATTGAGCCACCCAGGCATCCCTAAACTGTTGTTTAAGCCATGCAGTCTACGGTACTTTTGTTATAGTGGCCCAAAGGGACTAAGACAATTTTGTATAACAAGATTATTTCCATGGTCCTGCAGATCTCTCAGAGAAGCAAGGTAGTCTGATTTTTTAAAAAAGATTTTATTTATTTACTTGACACAGAGAGAGAGGGAACACAAGCAGGGGGAGTGGGAGAGTGAGAAGCAGGCTCCCCACCGAGCAGGGAACCCGAAGCAGGGCTCCATCCCAGGACCCTGGGATCATGACCTAAGCCAAAGGCAGACGCCTAACGACTGCACCACCCAGGTGCCCCAAGGTAGACCGATCTTAACTGTACACAATGATTAAAGTCATTTCTCTGGTCGCTAATCATGAACTAATCATTCTTTTCACAGAAAGAGCCAACACACAGGTTTACGACTATAGACAGGAGCAGTAATATATCAAAGAGGACTAGGACTTGCTATTCGGTGAGCCTAGGTCCACATATGGACTTCTTACTATATAATCCCTCAAGTCATAAACTCTCTCTGAACCAATTTCTTCATCTTTCAAATGGCGTTAATAGTATCTACCTTTTAACGTTGATTTGCTATTAGTGAGAAAACACATATAAAGTTCCTGACTTGTGGTAGGTTTGTTTGTTAGTTTGTTTTTAAGATTTTATTTCAGACAGAGAGAGAGAGCTACTTGTGGTAGGTTTGTTTGTTAGTTTGTTTTTAAGATTTTATTTCAGACAGAGAGAGAGAGCATGGGTACGTGGGCACATGAGTAGGGGGAGAGGCAGAGGGAGAGGGGACGGGGGAGGAGCAGAGGGAAAGGAAGAAGCAGACTCCCTGCTGAGCAGGGAGCCCAATGGGAGGTTTGATTCCAGGACCCTGAGATCATGACCCTGAGCCACAGTCAGACTCTTACCCAACTGAGCCACCCAAGCCCCCTTCTGGTGAGTTCTTAATAAACATAAGCAATGGTTATTGTAAAAGAAGCAAGTGGTAGCTAAACTTTTCACTCACAGCTAAGTGCAACATATTATAATTTCTATGGCACCGTTCCTTCAACAAATGTTTATTGGGCACTTCCCAAGTGCCAATTACATGGTCATTGTCTCTGCAGCTGTGGCCCTTACAGGCCACTGGGGCAGACAGACAGGCAGGCAGGGAGAGTACAGTGTGAGAGGGGCTCTGACAGAGAGGAGACCCTTCTCCACAGTCAGACTCCTGGGCAGCACACAGAACACAGCGACTTGCTCGGAGAAGGACATAAGTCAGGCTCCATCTCAAAGTCCACTGGAAGTAGGCAGGGTGATAAATAAATGACACATGTATGGAATAAGTGACCCTGAGCAGTGACTGAGACCTGGCGCTGGCTGCAGAGTGGTTCTGTCTTTTCTCCAGAGCTTGCTGGCTACAAATGAAATTTGCTGGCAAACTATTCATTAAAACAATCACATTTTGATGGGATAACCCGAGGGCCGCAGCATTTCATACGAAGGGATCTTACCTTCAGTAATGTCTGGGTCAGTGGTTCGTTCTCCCTGGGATGTTTGGCAACGTGTAGGGACATTTTTGATTGTTCAGACAAAGGGAGAAGAGGGTGGATTACTGGCATCTAGTGGGTAGAGGCCAGAGTGCCATTAAATGTCCTCAAGGGCACAGGACAGCCCTTCACAACAAAGAGTTAGTCAGTCCCAAGGTCAATAGGGCTGATGTTGAGAAACGCTGGTCTAGAGGAACTATTTGAAGAAGCCGTAAGGAAAGCAAAATGACTTAATCTTCCTAAGCCAGCAGGACAAAGGACTGTTTCAGTTGTTTGTACCTGAAAGAGCTACGTATCCATATCCTCGCTGGGACTGTTTCCTCGGCTGAGAAATGAGAGTATTGGGTCAGATCTTGTGGAAAGCCTTTTCTAGCTCAAAACGAAGTATACGAGTCAAATACATATATAGGATTAGGACACAACTAACATGGGGCTACCGATTGAGGGGGGTGGTCATCCCAGGTGCTGATGGGTCTGTACTCCCTCATCTCCCAGACTTCCTGAAGTTGGGTGCATAGTCCATTCATCAAAAATGTATGGAGTATCGTGGGGCACCTGGGTGGCTCAGTGGGTTAAAGCCTCTGCCTTCGGCTTGGGTCGTGATCCCGGGGTCCTGGGATCCCGCCCCGCATTGGGCTCTCTGTTCGGCAGGGAACCTGCTTCCTCCTCTCTCTCTCTGCCTGCCTCTCTGCCTACTTGTGATCTCTGTAAAAAAAAAAAAAAAAAGTATGGAGTATTGCTATCAAAATTTAAAAAAAAAGTGTGGAGTGCTATTATGGGTAAAGCATTGTGCTCAGGTGTCAGGGGGTACAAAGAGGAATTAGATACAGCACTTGCCCTTGAATTAGAGAAGACCAACATTGAGTATATATGCACCAGACACTACGTTAAGTCTATACTTTTCTCAGCAATCCTGCTTCCCATCATTTGTGTCTATTTCTCAGGCAAGGAAACTTGAGGCTCAGGAAGGTGAAGCAGTCTGTAAGACCAGGGCTTGTTTCCTCCAACGCTTGAGCCCTTAAATATTGTCTTAGTGACTCTTATGTGCTCTCCACTCCCACAGAACCGGACACCATTAGCAGAGAATCTAATACAAGGTACGGGCCCCTTGCAGTGAACTTCAAAGGATGGTTCCAATTCTTTTGTGATCCAGATTTTGATCTGAGGAAGTTTTACTTGAAATAAGTGGAGTTCAGGGCGCCTGGGTGGCTCAGTCTGTTAAGCATCTGGCTTTGACTCAGGTCATGATCCCAATGCCCTGGTCTTGAGCCGGCATCAGGCTCCCTGCTCCGCGGGGAGTCTGCTTCTCCCTCTGCCCCTCCTCCTGCTCATGCTCTCTCTCTCTTTCTCCAAAATAAAATAAAATAAAATAAAATAAAATCTTAAAGATAAAAAAAGAAGAAAGAAGTAGAGTTTAGCTTGGAAATATTTTTGTTATGGGTCCCACTTGTAAATTTCTATAGTAGACATCACAAAGTTTCTTGCTAACAGTTGTTCCTCAAGATCTGATTGCAGGAAGAGAGTGGATTGACTTTTAGGGGCAAATCTGAATGTCTCTACCCCATAAAAGTATACCTAGGCCTATAGGAAGCTGTAATAATCACTTTTACTCACACTTCTTGCATTTGAGAAAGCATGTTAACTGGAGCACATGGTGTGTAACAGTGTGCCAGGCACACTAGGGCATACAAAGGAATCTCACTGGGAAAATGAAATGTTAAAAGCTAAATAACAATATAAGGTAATGGCTCTCAACTGGGGCCGGGGTCGGGGGCGTGATTCTGCCCCCCCGGGGTTCACTTGGCGATGTCTGGAGGCATTTTTGGTTGTCCCATCTGGAGGACTGCTGCTGGCATCTACCGAGAAGGGGCCAGCGATGCTGCTGAATGTCCTAAAATGAACAGGAGAATCCTTCACAGCAAATAATTACCCAGCTCAATTTGTCAATAGCGGTGAGGTTGAGAGTCCCCGATATAAGGCAATTTACATGCTTGTTCGTAATGCCAACTCTGAGTGTTACAGTGGGTGGAAGGAGAGACCTGACACCATCAGCCAGAATCATCAGAGGAGATTTTGCAGAAGGAAAAGGACCAGCCTGGGTTCCTGAAGCTATGATTTAGGAAAAGAGGGCCCCTGGAGGGGACATTCCAAGAAGAGAACATGGCATGGGCTAAAGTGCGGAGAGGGAGTGAGCAGGCCAGCCTGGAGGGAGCGTTATCTCTACCCTACAGTCTGAGGGTTAGGTCAGGCAGATGGTGGTAAGGCCCTGCGACACCTGAGGAAACCAAAGCATAGAAAAGCTTAAGAGATGGGGCACCTGGGTGGCTCAGTGGGTTAAAGCCTCTGCCTTCGGCTGAGGTCGTGATCCCAGGGTCCTAGGATCGAGCCCCGCATCGGGCTCTCTGCTCAGCGGGGAGCCTGCTTCCTCCTCTCTCTGCCTGCCTTTCTGCCTACTTGTGAGCTCTCTCTCTGTCAAATAAATAAATAAAATCTTTAAAAAAAAAAAAGAAAGAAAGAAAGAAAGAAAAGCTTAAGAGAGGATCCTGTGATGTCCCCTGAACTGGGGGGAGCAGCCAGGCTTCCTGTCCTCGGGCCCCGGGCTTTCCCACAGGAGTGCAGCTCACCTGAGCCAGGGCCCCACCTGGTACTGATGTGTCTTCTACCGGGAGCCAAATGGAATTTTGGGGGACATCACCCAAACCAAGGTTTCCTTCTGTCCTGAATCCCACTGGTCTTCTGGAATATCACCGCCTCTTTCTTTGAAAGGACACCTATAGAAATGTAAGCACACGCACTCACACGTTTATCAAATCAGAGAAGGAGGCTGGTAGAAATAGAATCACATTCTACATAGCACAAAACACACAATTACTAGTTTGTCCACAGACTAACCAAGGGAAGAGAAGCCAGCCGGTCAGTAGACGCTTCTGGCCAGCTGTGGCATGGTCACCAGGCCACCCTGAAGGAAGGAGCCAACAAGCACAGCACAGTGAGGGAAGGAGGAGGATGCTGGGTTCTCAGGGTTGTCGGAGCAGGTGAAATGGGGCAAGGGGGGGTGGGAATCTCACGTGGTGGAGGGAAAGGGAGAGCCAGGAGTTTCCCACCTGGACCATCAAAAAGAGACATAGGGCAAAGGTGCCAGGAGGGCAGAGGTTCTCCTGACTGCCTGGTGCCTCTCCTGTCCAGTTTCCATTTAGAGGAGAAGGGATCAGAGGCAAAGCATGGAGGAGCAGGGTCAGAACAGGATGGAGAGGCGCTTTAGCCTGGAGGACAGGAGGCAGAGCCTGGGATTTGAGGAAAGGTCCCAAGTGCATTGCCAGGGGCTGCCCACGGGCTCCTCAGAGACAAGGAGTCACTCATCTGAGCCCCAGACACCGAGGACTCGAGCAAGGTCAGGTGAGAGGGAGCAGCCCGTGGAGATCAGCATTTGAAGGTGCTGCAGGGGCTGGAGCCCCAAACCTGGGTCTTACTCTCCCCCCTGCCAACCGCCAGCCAAATCCAAGCCATGGGGGTTGACGGGAGAAAGTAGGACCCACGTGCTAGCCTCACGACTCTTCTCCCACACCCCTCCTAGTCCCGGCCCTGGCCTCCAGGGCTTACGTAACCTGACAGCTTTGCCGCACGTCATCCAGATAGGGCAGGCTTTTGCATCACCGGTGAAGACAAGGCTGGCATCAGGCAGGGCTGGTGTAGAGGTGAGGGTAGAGAGGGGTGGTGGCTGGAAGTCACCAGTTCAGGAAAGATCTATGCCAGGACCACAGCAACGCCTTGGGCCCCTCAGCATCCTCTGGCCCGGATGCCCCCTGCCAGGCCCTTCCTTTCATCCCCCAAGGGCACAGACTAGGGACAGTCTGCCCACCCTCTCTCATTTTTATTTCCCAGCATTTCTCAGCCCAGCTTCATAAGAAAAATGTAAGCAATGTGCAAAGTGCACTTTTCTCTTGCCTGGGAGGCCCTGACATTATCACAGCCACAACAAACCCTGGCCTTCACCCCAACCCACTCCTGCCTCTGGCTCGAGGCTGGAAAGCAAAGGGATGCAGGGCGATGGTGGTGCCAGTGTGGGCCCCGGGGCACCAGGCCAGCCCCCACCCTGGTCACAGCACTGGCCGGCCTGGGGAGTGGCTACTGCGGTGCTTTCAGTTCCCCAGGAAACCAGGCGGGCAGGAAGGGGAAGGTGTCCCTGTCCAGGTCAGCAGGGCAATTGGGCCCTAGGTTCCAAAAGCACCCTCCTCTCCTCCCTGCATGCCTCGGCCCCTGCCTCCTCCTGCCTCCTGCCAGGTCACAGTGGGCAGGCAGGACGGAGGGCAGGGTGAGAGTGGTGAAGGGGGGCCTCTGCCTCGGAGGCGAAGGCCTGGCTGCTGGTAGGGAAGAAGGACAGTCCCCAGAGTGATGGTCCCTGGCCCACCTCATCCCCACAACCGTTGCCTCCCACTTGTCTTATCTGTCCACGGGCACATCTGGGAGTGTTACCTCTCTACCCTGCTCTCACGCCTTGAGACCCTGTGGGATCCCACACTGTATTCTCTCCTGCCCCATCCACTCACTCCCCTGCACCATTCAGGCAGGTATGAGAGGAACGATGGGTTCTCCTATTTCCACCCCTCCCCCAAAGACTCCAGCTTGGATCGCAGCTCAGTCCTCGGGGTGGATGTGAGGGCTGCCCAGGGTTTCCTGCTGGAGACTCGGGCCCCTTGGCAGATCCCCAGGGCCCCAGGCGGGCCTCCAGCCCCACCTGGTTACCTACAGGCAGGCCCTGTATCCACAGCACTGCTTTCCCCTCCCTTCGGTGCCTCAGCCCAGAGCCACTGGGGAGGGCGTTGGCACCCAATTACCAGCAAGGGCAATCTTGGGGGTAAGACTGGGGAGGCAACACCTCTCCTCCTTTGAAGGTACAAGGGTGGGCCTGATGACCGCAGCCCGGAGGGAGACCTCGCTGGAATACGATGCCCCCTTCTCTCTCCTTATCACCCATCATTATAGGCCCTACGCAGTCTCCACTCTCCCCTACCAGAGCTTCAGAACCCTTGCCACAATCTCACCCACCTTCCAGACAGGTCCATGAATGTGTGTGTGCCTGTGAGAGACAGACAGACAGACAGGGAGATAGAGTTACAGAGACAGACAGACAAAGAGAGACAGAGACACAGAGAGAAAAAGAGAAAGAGAGAGCAAGAGGAAAAGAGAGGCTGCCCTAGGGCTCCTCCTCTCTATATCCAGTGAAGATAGGAAAAAGGGCGTCTTACTTGCCTATAGGCCCCAAAATGCTGGGAGACCTCCCTGTTTCACTTCTAGCCAATGAAACCAAGAACCCTCTCAAGACTGAGAGCAGATTTAGGAAGCAGCTTGGAAAGCTGACATCAACACCGACCCGCACCAGAGTGGGTTTCTGTGGCCCCTGGAAACCTGGGGCTCCCGGGGGAGGGGCAACGGAGGGGGCATCCACCACCAGCCCACTGAGAGCCCCAGCAGCTCTGTCACTGACCCTGGAGCGCTGGCTTGGAGGAGGTGGGGAGTGAGCCCTGGCACCCGGCCCTGACCTTGGGTCCATGTGCTCCCAACAGTGTGAGCAGGTGGGAGCTTCAGCAGCAGCTCTGAACCAGGGCCCCTGGGCCCAAGTCTGTGTTGGCTCCCAGCCAAGCACGAAGGGCTTCCTGCTGGTTCATCGCTCCTTCTTCTGAAGCTTGACCATCAGATGCTAGGTGAGGTCACAAGTGAGCTAAGTTCCTCGGGGGGACTTTGAGAAGTGCCGAGAACCATGTGGACACAAATTCTTGTTCTGGGGATTTCATCAAACAAGGAGTACTGTATGGGTCTTTGCCAGTCTGGGGTGGGGACGGGAATCTGAGAACTGGTTTTCCCAGAGCCGCGCAGAGTGGTTAAGCAAGAATAGGAATCCTGGGGGCTCCTGGGTGGCTCAGTGGGTTAAAGCCTCTGCCTTCGGCTCAGGTCATGATCCCAGGGTCCTGGAATCGAGCCCCACATCGGGCTCTCTGCTCAGTGGGGAGCCTGCTTCCCTCTCTCTCTCTGCCTACTTGTGATCTCTCTCTGTGTGTCAAATAAATAAATAAAATCTAAAAAAAAAAAAAAAAAAAAAAAAAGGGAATCCCGGAAGGCAGTGGTCATGAACATCCGGGGGGAACACGGCTGTGTTTTTGTGGACATGAAACCCATTCCACACAACCTGTCAACTAGGAATATTTCACAGATGAGGAACCTGGCTGAGAAAGGTTTGTTTTTGTTTTTGTTTTTTTAATTCACTTTTCCAAATTGAGATACCATTCACAGAGCATAAAACTCCACCAGTTAAAAATGTACAATTCCCCCCAAAAATGTACAATTCAGTGCTTTCTAGTGTAGCCACAAGGTTCTACACCTATCAGTGGTATCTAATTCCAGAACATTTTTCTCACCCCGAGAAGCACCCCACCTCAGCCCATTTGCAGTCACTCCCCATTTTTCCATCGCCCCAGCTCTGGCAACCGCCAAATTACTTTGTTACTATAAATTTGCCTGTTCTAAACTTTTCATATACATAGAATCAGACAATGCATGGCTTTTCTGTGCGGTTCTTCACTCACTTTAAAATGTTCACTTACAGGGCACCTGGGTGGCTCAGTGGGTTAAAGCCTCTGCCTTCAGCTCAGGTCATGATCCCAGGGTCCTGAGATCGAGCCCTGCTTCCTCTTCTCTCACTGCCTGCTTCTCTGTGATCTCCATCTGTCAAATAAATAAATAAAATCTTTTTTAAAAAAGTGTTCATTTACATAAGGGAAAATTCACTCTTTTTGATATGCAGTTCTGAGTTTCGACCATGATTAGAGTCATGGAACCCCCAACACAATCGAGATACTGAACGGTTCCCCTTTGTAGCTGACAGACCCCCTCCCCATCAGCACCCCTGGTCCCTTGCAGCCCCTAATCTGTTTTCTGTTCCTATCATTTTGCCCTTTCCAGAATGTCCTATAGGTAGGGTCACTCAGGACGTAGCTCTTTCGAGTCTGGCTTTTTTCCCCCCGTAGCAGGAGACATTTGAGACCCACCCACGTTGTTGCCCGTGTCCCGTGTTGGTCGCTCCTTCCGTCACAGGCTGCTCACCCACTCACGACCGAACCACATTTGGCAGTTATGAGTAAAGCCTCTATAAACATTCATGCATAGGCTTTTGTGTAAATATACGGCTTCATTTTTCTTGGGTGGACAGGAGTGGGATTGAGGGGACACTGAGTCTGCATGTAATCTTTTAAGAAACTGTTGAATTAATTTCCAAAGTAGCCAAACCCTTTCCATTCCCCCATCCTAATCTCTCTGCATCCTTGGCAGCATCTGGTATGGGCAGGGGTTTTGTTGGTCTTTTAATAAGTATGCAGGAAAAGCATTTTTAAATTTGCTTCAGGGGGATCCTGGGTGGCTCAGTTGGTTAAGGTTTGCTCTCAGTTCCGGTCACGATCCTGGGATCCTGGGATTGAATCCCACATCGGGCTCCCTGCTCAGCGGAGAGTCCACTTCTCCCTCTGCTCTTCCCCGCCGCTCGTGCTCTCTCCTCACTCCCTCTCTCTTAACTAAATCAATAAAGTCTTTTAAAAAAAAAGAAGCACCATTTATTAAAAAAACAAAATAAATTTGCTTCAAATCCCACATATACTGAGCGGCAGAGCTGATATTTTACTGTAATCTACGTGTGTCCAAAATCCATCCCCTCTCTAAGCACATACTGCCCCTTGAACAATTCATTTACGACGACAACCACCACCCTCGCCCCCCCCCCCCAGAGCGCAGTGATGGGGAGCTAGCGCACACCCTCTCCCAGGGAGAGCAACCCGGGCTATATTGCAGTAAGAACAGCAACAACAAAACCCAGCGTCCAGGGACTTCAAATAACAAAGCTTTCTTTCTCATTTATTCTGCATGTCCACTGGGTCAGATGGGGCCTCTCCTCCACGTTCTGCTCCCTCCAAACTCAGGCTGACAGAGGAACCTCTACCTGGAGCATCACCACTTGCTGCCAGGAGGAGAGCTCTGAAGCTCTTACAAAGACATTTTCTGGCACTGGAGGCCAGAAGCGATCCTACCACTTCCCTTCCATCTCCTTGACCATAACCAGTCTACAGCCACACCAGTCCGTGGGGACCAGAGACCAGGCAGTGCAATCCTACCACAGGCCAGAAAGCAGAGACGAGGAAAAATTTGGTGAATGGCTTTAATATCTACTGTGAGCTTTAGAGACCATTGTTGCTTATTTAGAAGGTGTAGGATAACACTAAGTGAAAAGAGTTCTTATAAAACATCACATTATTCTAAAGAGTAGTCCCTTCCAGGATTTTCTACACCCTCTTCACGGTTGCCACAGAAAGCCTTGGCTGGGGGCAGGGCCCCCGGGACTACAGAGACAGGCCCCCTAGCTGCCCTTCTTTCCGGATTCAGGAAGAGCCCGCATGGCTTACAAACATTGTTTCCATTAAGGTCCAACAATGGACAGAAAATTCAACCCTTCTGCCCCTTACTTCATTCCTCAGATTCATATTGTTCTGCTAGCCATGCCCTAATTTCCTTTGATTCGTGACTGTGGGCAAAGCCCTTTCTCCTGGGGTGGGGTGTGTGTGTGTGTGTGTGTGTGTGCGTGTGTGTGTGTGTGTGTGTGTGTTGGTGGGGGGCCCATCAGATGGGCCCATCTGAGCCTCAGGGTCTTAAAGCTACAGGCGGCACATACTGGATAGACCAGGAAGATGTAGGGACAGACACTTCCTTTACACAGTCCTGCCAGAGACCTTGGACTCGGGGTAGGAGAGTCTCCGAGTCAAAGCCACGTGGACTAGAACAGCTGGGTAGTATAGTGAATTGCCATGAGCTTGGCTGACAGAAGGCCTCCCCCAATTTCCCCCATATCAGCTGTGGGACTGTGGGCAGAAACTCTCTGAGTTGTTTCTTCATCTGGAAAATGAGGGTGAGCATAACTTCTGTTCTGCTATGAGGAGTAGCGGTTTGCAAAGGAAGCACCTGGCACATAGTAGTTGCTCAATAGATAGTAGCTATTATTATGACACTTGGAGCTAAATGAAAGCCCTGTGCATTTTCATACAAATCTGCAGAGAGTGAGTTCTGGGGTTTGATTTTCCCTTGACCTTCGGCTTTGGAAAGAAAGGATGAAGGTATTATTATTTTTTTTTTTTTTTTTTAAGATTTTATTTATTTATTTGTCAGACAGAGTGAGCACAGGCAGACAGAGAGGCAGGCAGAGGCAAAGGGAGAAGCAGGCTCCCTGCTGAGCAAGGAGCCCGATGTGGGACTCGATCCCAGGACCCTGGGATCATGACCTGAGCCGAAGGCAGCCGCTTAACCAACTGAGCCACCCAGGCGTCCCGGATGAAGGTATTATTATTCATTGGTTAAAACTAGTCCTTTGTCTGTTATAGAAATAATTCTTTCATTGTTATCGTTTTCATTATATGGGCACACCTCTTCTGCATGGCTGAAATATAAGCCTAGTACCAAAAGGATGTAATTATCAAAAGTCCAAATGGTGATTAAAAACAAATCTACAGAAACCTTTTGCTAAGATCTACTGCCAAAAAGCCTTAAGCAAGAAACAATCAGCTTTCATTTCTTTCAGTTTTTACAGTTTGTTCTTGTTTTAATTCTTGAGTTTGTAATTACTTGATGTGTTATTGTACAATGGACAATAAATAACATCTAGATAAATAACATCTAGAAGTTTAAACTTTTATTCACTTAAACTTTTTCAAAACAAATTGGTTTGAATGGTTAGACTCAAACCCGCGTCTGGGGTTGGGACAAGAGTGCCCCCTTCTGGCACTTTCCGGTACTGCAGGGCCTCTAAAAACAGGCTGTTGGCTTTCCATAGCTGAGAAGGGGGCCCTGGTGAACCCCACCATCTATTTGCATCTTCTCAGCTGTGGGTCTGTGGGTCCACACATCGGCAGAGGGCAGTGGCCCTCAAGTGTTCTGGGGTTTTGTTACTCTTTGGGATCTCATTTTCTAGTGTCCAGCAGTGCCTTCCTTCTGTGGAGTGCCATATAGCTGAGAGAACAGTTTCACACACGTGTTACCTCGCGATAACCCTGTGCTTTAAGACTGAACACACTTATTATCCTCATTTTACATGGACTAATAGAGGTCAAGAGACAGAAAGTGATTGGCCCAAGACCACACAGCCCCTAAGCGGAAAAAAAGTTCTAGAACCCAGGCCTTCAAACATCTAGGGTTTGTGTTCTCTCTGCCTGACCATAATAAAAATATTACTTTTATTTTTTAAATAGCCTATTCACTGTGCACTAGGTCAGTGAATCTCAGCTCGGGCCACACATTAAAATCTCATGGGTTACTTTAAAAAAGGCACTCCTATGCCTGCGCTCCCCCATCCCCACTCAGTTACATCGGAATCTGTGGCTGGGTTCCAGGCATCCCTAATTTTTATTAACTTGCCAATGTGATTCAAATGTAGAGCATAAGGACTTTACACACACCTCATGCAAACCTCATCACAAACCCATCAGCTAGGTGTTATTCCCCAGGTCGCAGGTGAAGAAAACACGGCACAGAAAAGTAAATTGCCAGCTAATCCTGGATATTCTAATACCACAATTCACAGACTGTGTGCCAATGTTCTCCAAATTGCCATAGGGAGGTTCTGCAGAATATCTGAAAATTTTCAGGAACGGGGAGGGAGAGGGCACCAGAATGGCTCAGTGGGTTGGGTGACTGCCTTCAGCTCAGGTTGTGATCCCGGCTCAGCAAGGCTTCCTGCTCAGAGAGGTGTCTGCTTCTCCAACTTCCTCTGCCCCTCCCATCCCCGCTTGTGCTCCCTCTCTCTCTCTCTCTCTCAAATAAATAAAGAAAGGGAAACAAAAATTTTCAGGCCCAGTTAATCCTCGACATCTGTCAACATTCACGTGAGCTACTAGGTCAAGGCAGTTCACTCTTTCTACAGTAGGTGGCACTACATTCCTTTCAGTGACTTATTTTGGCAAAGCCAAACATTTCTACCTGAAGTCTGTGTGGAACATAAATTGAGTGTAGTCGTGTTCAATCTGATTCCAAAGTTAGAGAAGCAAAACAACACCCAAAAGTCACAGTTTCCCATTAATGATTGTGGCAATCTAAGAATTAATTAAAATATTTTTTTTCTTGGAGGACGCCTAGGTGGCTGGGTCAGGTAAGTGTCTGCCTTCAGCTCAGGTCATGATCTCAGAGTCCTGGGATCAAGTCCTGCATTTGGCTTCTTGCTCAGCGGCAAGCCTGCTTCTCCCTCTGCCTACCACATCCCCTGCTTGTGCTCTCTCTTTCTCTGACAAATAAATAAATAAAATCTTTAAAAAGGAAATATTTTTCTTTTAATTTATTATTTTTTCAAATGTCTGCATTGTTAGGATATAAATATTTACAAGTTGTTTGGACCTGACTACTTAATAAAGGGAAATTTCTGACATTTTAAAAAAGGCACCGATGCACTGAGGTCTCCACGCAAATGCCAAGGTCACACAGTAAACGTGCAGAGGTAGGATTTGAATTTAGTCAGTCTGACTCCAGAGTCTTGAAGGTTTAATCTTTCTTCTTAACCAGGCTCCATCAGGGCTTTACTTCTGTGTCCTGTCTTAGAGGCCAAACCATTGACTTAGGAGTCAACCTAGAAATGATAGAGCAGACCTGAACTAAACATTACTATCAAGACCACGAATTGTTTCTGTGTCCTTTGGCACAACACAAAACATCCACGAGCCTCAGTTTCCTCATCTGCAAAAATGGGGAGAACAAACTCAGGTGCACCTCACAATTGTGCAGAGGGTTGGGACATGGTTATGATCACTTTGGAGTCTTTTTGAGTGTAAAACTTGCCCCAAATTTTTCATTTAACAACTATTTACTGAGCTCCTGCCACGTGGAAGGACTCTTTGCTGATGCGGGGCCTGTGTGGGTGAGGGGACCCTCACTACACTACAGTGTGAGCGCCACATTCTTCTTTACTCTCTTGCCACATACAGACACCACTCCTTAAGACTCTCGTGATCCCAGGCTAGTGTCCTACCGAGATGGCAGTCCTGACTGGAGGCTTGGTTCTCCTGTGTCTTAGCTATGGTCATGCCCTGGGTCCTAGCGGCCCTAATGAGAAAGTTCCAGAGTTAGACAGGGCTAATGTTAACCCTTCGGCCTCCAGAGGCCGCGCGACAGAAGTGAGGTGACACAGTAAGGTGCTACCGCGCCCATCCTGAGTCTGAGGGGCCTGGAGACATCTTATTGCTCCATCAGAAACGTCAGCATTGGGAAAGGTGGCAAAGATACTATTTACTTTTTAGCTGAGGATTGAACACCAGGACTTTGGCCAGAGCTGAGGAGATGATTTCACTTATTCTATTTAAACCACTGGAGCTTCCAGGTTGGGCAAGACAGGAGGCTGGGGTGGGTGGTGCTAGGTCAGCCAGTCTCAACATATTTGCTATCTGATGTCCACAGAGTGCCTTCTGGGCATGACATCCCGGGCCAGTCCTGATGCCCACCCCATCCTCGCCCTGGGACTCTGAGTTACCTCATACCTAAATCACCAACCTCACCATCTTAAAAAAAAAAAAAAAAAAAAAATTAATAGAAGCAAAAGCAGTCAGGATAGAAATTGCCCCTGAGGAAACACTGCTTCTCAGACGGCACTGGCTTCCAGCTGGAGGCTCAGCCCTTGACCTGCTTGTGACTAGGGCAAGACCTATGCCCTTCCCAGCTTTTGGGAAAGACTCATTCACTCTGACCCTCCCTGCCTAGCCCAGGTTTGCTGACCTCATGGGTTCAGGTGGAGGCTTAGCTGAACAGGGACCTTTCACCTCCTTCCTGCCCACTCACTTCCCCGTCGCGGCTAGGTCCCTACAGAGTGCCAGCGGACACCTATCACACAGACACTGACTCCTCTGGTTGGGGGAGGGGCTAGACCCTGACCCCCTGCGGGGCACTGGGGAAGGGGAGGTACGATTCTGGCGCGCAGGTCCTAAGGGCTCGCTAGGGCTTCTCGTCAGGTTGCTGTGCGGCTATGCTCAGGAAGGCAGAGGAGCCGCCTCACTGAGTTCTGGAACCATCTAGGACAATCTAGGACAAGCACTGGCGGACCCCCATCCCCCACCCCCGCTAAGAAGCAGTGGCATCCAGGTGACTGGGAGTCCTTGGTACCCCGAAGCACCTTCAAATCCACCTGCCGGTCTCGCTGGAGGGGAGCAGGGGCTCTGGGCCCTGGGGTCCGCCGCCTCTCCCTACCTCGTCTGTGCGACTGTCTGTTCCAGGGGAAAGGCGAGCACAAGCGCCTTCCGCCTGAGTCAGCCTCTCTGGGCAGCCCCGCTCAGGGTCAGCTCCGGGTTGGGAGCCGCCCGCAGGGACTTGCCCGCTCCTCCGCGCTGGGCACTCCCCGCGGCGGTGCTGCTGGGGCAGAACGACCCACGGACCGATGGGCGGGGAGAGCGAGTTCCAGCCTGGAGGGGAGCTGGGCTGCGGGGGTGTGGAGGGGGCGGTGGTCCTGGGCCCCTCGGGTCATCGCCCCCTACCCTGCGGTCCAGCCGGAGAAGGCAACTCCTTGCCGGCAGCAAGTCGGAGGGCCTCGCTGAGATTTCCCTTCCCTCCTGGGACAGACTTGGTATCATCCAGGCCCCTGCATCAAAAAGAGTGGCACGTTCCCCACTCAGAACTTCCTCAGTAAAGGAACCCCGCAGCCAGGAGGAAGGAATTGGTTCCCCGTGGCCCCTTCCACTCTCAGGAAACACGGGGAACGGGTATATCCACAGGAGGCATCAATGAGAGGCCGTGCGAAGGAGAGTTAACGTGGATTCCTAACTTGGGTTTGAGTCCCCATCTGGCGATCTGGGTTACCCTAGGTGAGGGTTGTTTCTCAGAAGTCAGCTTACTCATACGTAAGATGTATAATAATTATTATTGTACCCGTTTCTTAGGATTGCTGTGACGATTGCTTAGTTCCCTCCTGGCTCATTGTCCCAACTTAACAGCTGGTTGTAAAATGTGCCTTTCAGGGCATAGCACTGTACCCCAAAGGGTAGGGATTTCATCCAAAAAGGAAAATACATTTGGGCAGAGGGGTTTCGTATCACCACCCAAATCATATAGGGCAGAGGACAGGAAGCTCCCTACCAACAATTTCAGTTTCCTTTCTGGATAAAGCAGCCCTAATGAAAGGCAAGCTGGATACAAAGAGCGTCTCCTAAAACTCTTAAAACATGACCTAATAGGGGATGCCTGGGTGGCTCAGTTGGTTAAGCCACTGCCTTTGGCTCAGGTCATGATCCGGGAGTCCTGGGATGGAGTTTCATATCCGGCTTCCCCTGCTTTGTGGGGAGCCTGCTTCTCCCTCTCCCTCTGCCTCTCCTCCTGCTTGTGCTCTCTCTCTGTGTCAAATAAATAAATAAAATCTTAAAAAAAAGGGGGGGTGCCTGGGTGGCTCAGTGGGTTAGGGCCTCTGCCTTGGGCTTGGGTCGTGATCTCGGGGTCCTAGGATCGAGCCCCGCATCAGGCTCTCTGCTCCCCTCCTCTGTCTCCGCCTGCCTCTCTGCCTAGTTGTGATTTCTCTGTCAAATAAATAAAATATTTTTTTAAAAATCTTAAAAAAATATGACAATGGATCCTCTCATCTCTACCTGCCCCCCCCCCCCAACACACAAGGTTTCAGCCCAGGCCCCCAGAGCCACAGGCCAGGAGGCAACATGGACTTCTCCCTCTTGGCTTCATATAATTGAAATCTATTGGGCTTTGTTTTTTCAGTCATGGGATATAGATCCCTCCCTTTCCCTTTGTCCTTGTTGCCCTTGTTCAAAGTAGAGTCAGTTCCTTGAGGCACCAAAAATCTCAGCTGAGTCTGAAAAGATGAATAAAGATTCCCCAGATAAAGAAAGAATAGGTCATTTCTTTCTTTTCTTTTTTTTTTTCAATTTAAATTCAATTAATTAACATATAGTGTATTATTAGTTTCAGAGGTAGAGTTCAGTGATTCATCAGTCTTTTATAACACCCAGGGCTGATTACATCATGTGCCTTCCTTAATGTCCATCACCCAGTCACCCCTCTCCCCTCCAGGAAACCTCAGTTTGTTTCCTATGATTAAGAGTCTCTTATGGTGTGTCTCCCTCTCTGATTTCGTCTTGTTTTATTTTCCCTTCCCTTCCCCTATGCTCCCCTGTTCTGTTTCTTAAATTCCACATGTGAGTGAAATCATATAATGGTCTTTCTCTGATTGACTTATTTCCCTTAGCATAATACCCTCTAGTTTTACCCACGTCGTTGCAAATGGCAAGATTTCTCCTTTTTGCTAGCTGAGTAATATTCCATGGCATATATCCATATCTTCTTTATCCATTCATCTGTCGATGAACATCTGGGCTCTTTCCATAGTTTGGCTATTGTGGACATTGCTGCAATAAAAATTGGGGAGCAAATGCCCCTTCAGATCACTACATTCGTATCTTTGGGGTAAATAAGAACATGTCATTTCAAGCATTGAGAAGAGCACAGGCAAGGCCCAGAGGCTTCACAGGACGTGCTGTATGGAATAGTATACAGCTCTGTGTAAAGGAACCCAGCTCCCAGCTGAGGCACTATGGCCTAATGGGTTAGCACATGAACTCCTGGGCTATGCTGCCTGGGTTGCAATTCTATCTCCATCTTTCATTAGCAAGTTACTTAATTTCTCTGTGTCTCAGCTCATCACCTATAAAATAGGATTGTATCAACACTCAGCTCCCGAGGTGGTTAGAAGGATTAAACAAATTGATACATGGGGAGAACTCTGAATAACAATGGTATATAACAGGTGTTCCATACATATTAGGTAATACTTCACAACTCATACGCCCATCTTTTTTTTTTTGTCATTCAACCCCAAGGACACTCTGTATTTTGATTAATCGGAAATGGCTATCTCTTATAAACCACCCCAATGTGCTTTATTTCTCTGTGTAAGTGTTTTAACAAACTCATTCTCCAACACTGGCCTGGAACTGGTCCAATTAGTAGAGAAATTTACTGCAGAAAATCAAGGAGTTGTCTTGTGACACAATGACTCAGTTATACATTCAACATTAGCCAGCAAGTATTTATTGGGCGCTTACTGTATGTTAGGTGCTATGCTTCCCATGCCTTCCTCCAGAGTCCCACATAGGAGAGTTAGGTGGAAGGGAATTGATTTCAAGGTCTCAGAAAGACCAGCCTTTGTCTCTAATGGCACCCCTCCTGACTACTCGAAAGATTTAGCACTGATTTTCACTTTTTTAAAAAAATCATTTATTTATTTGACAGAGAAAGAGCGCAGGCAGAGGGAGTGGCAGAAGGAGAGGGAGAAGCAGGCTCCCTGCTGAGTGAGGTTCAATGAGTGAGGTTCAATGTGGGGCTGGATCTCAGAACCCCAAGATCTTGACCTGAACTGAAGGCAGAAGCTTAACTGACAGAGCCACCCTGACTTCACTTTTTCAAACCCCTCTTAAGGGTGAAGCTTTCTGGTTGGTTCAATATTCTACATTAGATGGTGAAGTCATACATCTAATATCTACCAGCAATAGGAATTCCATTCTCTGATTAACTCATCTTCTGGAGCGCATGGATAACGTCTTCTGTGGGGCCGCAAACACTAGAAATCACGTGTTTATTTGTGCATTTTTACCCCCCTGGGAGTTCTAATTCAGGCAATATAAGAACTAGGTAATAGGACAATCTTCCAAATACAAAACACCAAAAACATAAACATTCTTTTAAATGCATTGCAGAGTTTGAAGAAAAAAGAAAGGGAAATCTACAGAGGCAGAAGACAAATATACAAAACAAAGAACAGAGAAATCTGAAACCCAAAAAGATTCTAAGTGACCTTGAAGCTGGGGCTGTCCTGTGGGTGTTGGCTAATCTCAAAAACCAAACCTGGCAAAGAGTTGGGGCCCTCAGGGCTGTGCTCTCAAGGAAGATGGGCCAGGAGAAATCAGGCCATTAGCAAAAGGAGGGATCAGAGATATGTGTACAGATCTGTGTACATTCCAGACTTGAAAAATATTTTTCCCATGGGAATTTGGAATCACATGCTTCGGATGAATATAAGAATAAAAGGTATACTATGTCTGGTCTGGGAAAACACAAGAGGAAACATTAACAAAAATTTGGAAAGATTGGGGCACCTGGGTGGCTCAGTGGGTTAAAGCCTCTGCCTTCGGCTCAGGTCATGATCCCAGGATCCTGGGATTGAGCCCCACATTGGGCTCTCTGCTCCTCAGGGAGCCTGCTTCCTCCTTTCTGCCTGCCTCTCTGCCTATGTGTGATCTCTGTCTGTCAAATAAATTAATAAAATCTTTTAAAAATTTTTTGGAAAGATTGGTGGTGTAGGGACCTATTCAGGCAGCCTTGAACTGCCATTTTGTTGCAAAACTTAAATGGACCTTGGCGTCCCCACCCCCCCCAGGGGAACTTATTTAAAAGCAAGTCCAGGAAACCAGTCCCAGGTAACAAAGTCCAAATACAAGGGTGGGTCAGGCCAGGTGGAGGTATTCAATCAGTGGGGGCGCACACTGTCTCCTAGCTACCAAGGAGTATGGGCCCCGCCCTGTGGACACCTTTTGGGCGCCAATTCTGAACTAGGTGATAGGCTGGTTCAAATGTCTACTAGGGTAAATTGTAATTCAATTGGTCACCTAGCATCTCTGTGGAGTTTCCTGTGTGTCTTACAATCTCATTGGCCACCTGTGTGTGGCCAGGCCCAACCACATGGCCTTTGCTCTATAAAAGTTAGTCTGGAAAGCAGGGAGGCGTCGTCCTCTCTGTAGGTGCGGACCCGACTGGTCTGTTTGACGGTCGGTTTGATTCCTGATGCTTGGCGCGAAATAAAGCTTTGCTTGACCTTCACTTTGTATCAGTCTCGCTCCTTTAATCACGGACCCATTATTGGGGTACCCAATTTTGGGGGGACCCAACATTGGGGGCTTGTCCAGGATTAAATGACAAGAACTAAGCCAGCATCGGAACTTCTGGGTCTGAATCTGTCTGTCTGGTTGCGGAGCTCCAGATAGAGCCCACGGGGGAGAAGCTGGATGCAGCCATGCTCCCCAGGGCTGGAGTGGATGCGGGGATGCCCCATCACTCTTCTGGTAGATCGTCTAGGGGTCCGAGTCCCCCCTAGGCGGTCATCTGGGTCTGTAGGGGGCCAGGTAACCCCTATCAGCGGGTGAGAGCCGCTGGGTCTGGTTCTGTTCTGTGGCTCGTCCCAGCGAGCGTCTGTAGGGGGCCGGGTAACCCCTGTAGGGGCCAGGAAAACCCCCACCCATGGCAGGCTCTGGGTAAGGGCTGCTGGGTTTGCAGTTGTATTTGTCTTGTCTTTATATTGTCTGTTGTGTTGTTGTGTTTGAAGGAATGGGGCAAACAGTAAGGGGACTCTGACTTTCATCT
The DNA here is from genome assembly GCF_963455335.1 of Martes martes. Taxonomy (NCBI): domain Eukaryota; kingdom Metazoa; phylum Chordata; class Mammalia; order Carnivora; family Mustelidae; genus Martes; species Martes martes. The sequence goes on from NC_137899.1 coordinate 85,145,527, forward strand.
CTCCATTCCTCCTAATAGATGTGGGGCTTCTCCCTCACTCATTTCGTGTGTTTAGGGCTATAACTGGAGCCAACTTGGGTTAGTCTAACTAAAGACAGAGACTTTAAGGAATATTCCCAAGCAGCTGCTGAAACTTCCTTTGTTTCAGGGAAGTTCCTTGCCCTCTCTGGCCCGATGCGGACTGCCTAGCCCCCTCCCCCTTGCTGGTGGGAAAGCATGGCGTCTGCTCCTCTCTTGGAGCTGATGAGCTCTAGAACTGGGAACCCTTTCTCTGCCTTCTGGTGGCACTTTGTTCTGTTCTTCACTGTCGGGAAACAAGAAGAGCACCCCCTGGACCTAACACCCCCCACTCCGGATCTTCCCACCCGGGTCCCAGGTAAACATTCAAAACGGAGTGGGCCCAGGTGGAATGTAAATAAGTATTTGAACTAAGTTAAGTTTGTTGGGTTAATTAGGATAAACATGTCTTTTGAGTTATCAGTAGTAAATGTGAAACTTCAGAGTTTTTAATTAAAGTCAAATAAGCTCGTGTTATCTGTTAAAATCTGTGTTAAAATCTGTTGAAATCTGTTAGCAAAGAGATGACTAAACTGATGGTTAATTGTCTGTCTCAAAGTTTTAATGGGTAATTGTTAAAGTAGCTTTTAAAGTCTTTGCTAACCTGAAACTTTAAACCAAATGGGATAAAATGCTAGAGCGCTGGTTGCTGGAACTAGGTTTGTGCTTTTGAAATCTGTTGAAATCTGTCTGAGCTAGATCCATTCGTAAAGAATGGAAGGGGGGAGGGTGTCCAACCTGTTTGAATCTGAAGAGTGTCTGACTGTGTGAATCTGTCTGTATGGCTCCACCGCTTCGGCTACGGGGTCTGAGTGGGCTGCACCCTGAGTCTCGCGGGGCGTCATATGGCATAACGGTCATCTACTCCACCGAGTAGCCTGGACTGGGGTTTATATGGACAGACGTTAGCTAAGATGCTCGTAAGTTCCCACGAGGGACGCGAGCAGGACAGCATCTGAAAGATCCCCTTCCCTTTGTCTGCGACATCATTTACAATGGGAGGGAAACCCAGAAAACTCACTATCTTAGGGGAAAAAAAGAGGAAAGACACTGGTATAGAAAAGCTGGTTTTCTCCCTGTTTAAAAGGCAAAGTTTTCTTAGGTTAGTTGATCTGTAAATGGTTTTCTCTTTGCCTGCCTAGAGTTGAAAATGAGGTCTCTTTGACTCATAAGGCTTTTCCTTGATATGCTAAGTTACTCGGAGTACTGCTAAACCAAGGATAAACCTTGCATTACATTTGGGTAACCGCCCTAAAGGAAAGTCAAATGGGAGACGTTAGGGACAAATACAGGTCTTTGATATGTTAAAATCCTGGGAACGGAAATGGGTAAAAATTTATAGAAGTTAAAAGCTGCATTTGGACTAAACCAGAATTACTAACATGGGACTAGATGAACTGAAAGAAGTTGTAACGTTGTGTCTCTTAATGTGTTGTCTTATTTTAAACATGACTGGTTCTGTAATGTTTGCACTTCCAGACTAGGAAAACTTTTTCTTAAGTTATCTGTAACTTACAGAGATGTAAAAGTGCTCATTTGTAAACGAATCAAGGCACTCAACTTTTCTATCTGAACCCTCTGAAACCAAAAGGTCTTAGTAAGTATTCTTTCGTGGCAATCAGTCATTTGCATAAGTTCAATAAGAATCTGTTCTCCTTGTAACAGGACAGCATTGGAAACAGTGGTTATTTTACCAAGGCTTTGACTGGAACGTCATATTCGAAAAGACTCAGATATGACTAGACAGTTTAAAGGAACTAAAGTTGACTTTATGAAACTTGGAGTCGTAAAGCTCTTTGGAACTGTTGGCCTGATACTTTGCTTACAGAGTTCCCAGCAGCCTCACCAGGCGAGTAAAGAATGTCACTCCCTGGCGGGGGCAGGACCTCAGGAACAGTAATTCACCCAAAGTGGCAGGTATTGCAAGCATGTCTGATGGCAAGTACGTGGCTTGGCTTCTGGCCTGGAGAGGCTACTAAAAGTTCAACCTAGAGATTCCTTTTAAGAAGTTCCAGGAAAGCAGATTCTAAAAGACCTATACGATCACAATCACTGTTCTTGCTGAGCTTATGTAAATAATCAGGCCAAATTTGTTAAAAACTGGACTTGTTTTTCAAGTGAATTAGTCCTGATTTGGCTATCTCTGGAAATGAGGGTTATTTTAGAGAGAAAAATTAGTTTTAATAACACACCTTCATGGGTGTTAAATTCTAGATTTGGTTGTCTTTAAATGTTTGTTTACCTAAGCTAGGCAACTTGACGTAAACTTCAGAGAAGTTGCACGATAACTCGTGTAGACGATCTTGCCTTTGCCAGTCAGTCAGCCCCAGAGATAAGGAGGAAACTTCAGAAAGTTGAAGGATTTGAAAGGAAGAATCTGACTGAGTTTGTGGGAATAGTGGAAATAGTCACTGAGGACTATGGGTCATGCTTATGGGGGACAAGAGCTCTCTTACAGACTCTGCAGGAAAAGGGTATCAGGTGTCAGCAATGATAGCACAGCTTTGTCAGAGCCATGCCACTTATTTAGGCTTTGATCTCCAAGAGGGAGTTTCTTGGGACGGTGGACTACTGCAGGCTGTGGATACCGCGGTTCACGGAGATGGCGCGACCTCTCTACGAACTGACTAAGGGAGGTTTGACTCAGACTCTGAGGCCTTGACGAAGGCCAGTAGCCTATCTAAGCAAGAAACTAGATCCAGTAGTGGCTGGGTTCCCCCCCTTGCCTCTGCATAATTGCTGCCACGGCCTTCCTGGTCAAGTTTGCAAGCAAATTAACTTTGGGTCAAAATCTCATCTTGACCACACCCATGCTGTCGAGGGCCTTCTCCGGACTCCACCAGATTGGTGGATGACGAACGCCCGAGTGACGGGGTATCAGGCCCTCCTCCTCAATGAACCAAAAGTGACATTCCAGCCTCAGGCGGTGCTAAATCCAGCCACGTTGCTACCAGAGGTGCTGGCTGACCACCCACGCGACTACAGGGAGGTCCTAACCTAGGTCGCAGAAATAAGGCCGGACCTCAGAGACACTCCCCTCCTGGATGCGGAGGTGACTCTGTTCACAGACGGGAGTAGCTACATGGTCGATGGAAAGAGGTATGTGGGGGCTGCGGTGATTTCTCCTGAGCAGGAACTCTGGACAGCAGCCCTGCCACACAGAACCTCGGTGCAAAAAAGCGGAGCTGATTGCACTCACCAAGGCACTACAGATGGCCAAGGCCACTGCAGGCATTGCCGTCTGTCTTGGAAGGAGCTACATCCTCGCCAACCCAGGGACTTGGTTTGGATGCGCTGCTGCCAAGTGGGAGGCTTGGGGCCTCGCTGGAAGGGACCGTTTGCTGTCATCCCGACCACCCCCATGGCAGTGAAAGTAGAAGGCATCAGGACCTGGATTTTCGCAGGTCACATCAAACAAGCCAAGGATGAGGACGCCCCCCAGAGGTGGATGCCGCTGCGATGGACCCTGCCGATCATGGACTAAAGCTAAGACTTGGAAACAATGAGTTACATTGAGTTCATTGTTGCTCCTATTGTTAAAATATAGGTGGGAAATATAGACAATTAGGGCTTGACATACTATTTCTAAAAAGGGAGGGCTCTGCGTAGCCCTAGGAGAGAAATGTTGTTTCTCGGTAAATCACCCCGGAGTCGTTAAAACAGTCTGCCAGCCATTAAAAGGGATGGAGAACTGGCTGAAAAGTCAAAGACTTGACTAATCTCCAAAGAAAAGGGGGGAATGTAAGGGTCTATTCAGCCAGAGCAGCCCCACCCCGGTTGAACTGCCATTTTGTTGCAAAACTTAAATGGACCTTGGCGCCCCCCTCCCCCCCCCCCGGGAATTTATTTAAAAGCAAGTCCAGGAAACCAGTCCCAGGTAACAAAATCCAAATACAAGGGTGGGTCAGGCCAGGTGGAGGTATTCAATCAGTGGGGGCGCACACTGTCTCCTAGCTACCAAGGAGTATGGGCCCCGCCCTGTGGACACCTTTTGGGCGCCAATTCTGAACTAGGTGATAGGCTGGTTCAAATGTCTACTAGGGTAAATTGTAATTCAATTGGTCACCTAGCATCTCTGGAGTTTCCTGTGTTTCTTACAATCTCATTGGCCACCTGTGTGTGGCCAGGCCCAGCCACATGGCCTTTGCTCTATAAAAGTTAGTCTGGAAAGCAGGGAGGGGTCATCCTCTCTGTAGGGGTGGCCCCGACCGGTCTGTTTGACGGTCGGTTTGATTCCTGATGTTTGGCGCAAAATAAAGCTTTGCTTGACCTTCACTTTGTATCAGTCTCACTCCTTTAATCACGGACCCATTATTGGGGTACCCAATATTTGGGGGACCCAAAAGGTGGTTCTTTTTTTTTTTTTTTTCAAAGATTTTATTTTGTTGAGAGAGAGAGAGAGAGCACATGCTTGAGCGTGCCCTAGTCGGGGGAGGGGCAAAGGAAGGAATCTTTAAGCAGACTCCCAGATAGGTGAGGGGCCCTTTATGGGGCTCGATCCCATGACTCATGAGATCATGACCTGAGCTGAAACCAAAAGTTACACACTTAACTGATTGCGCCACCTGGGTGCCCCATGATTGGTGGTTTGGTTTTTGTTGTTGTGGTTGTTGTTGTTTAAGATTTTATTTATTTATTGGTCAGAGAGAGAGAAAACAAGCAGAGGGAGAGGCAGGCAGAGGGAGAAAGAGGCTCCCTACTGAGCAAGGAGCCCGATGATGTCAGACTTGATCCCAGGACCCTGGAATCATAAGCTAAGACTAAGGCAGATGCTTACTTTTATGCCCCAATAATGGGTCCGTGATTAAAGGAGCGAGACTGATATAAAGCGAAGGTCAAGCAAAGCTTTATTTCGCGCCAAGCAGCAAGAATCTAACCGAACGTTCAGGGACACACCTCTTACAAGAGAGGGTGACCCTTCTCTGTTTCACAGACTAGCTTTTATGGGCAAAGGCCATGCAGTCAGGCCTGGCCACGCACAGGTGGCCAATGAGATTGTAACACACAGGAAACTCCACAGTGATGCTAGGTGACCAATTGAATTACAATTTACCATAGTAGATATTTGAACCAGCCTATTACACCTTGATTAGGATTGGCGCCAAAAAGGCTCCCAAAGGGCGGGGGCCCATACTCCTTGGTAGCTAGGGTGACAGTATGCAACCCCCCACTGATCGATGTCTCCACCTGGCCTGACCCACCCTTGTATCTGGGCTTTGTTACCTGGAACTGGTTTCCAGGACTTGTTTTTAAGTGAATCCCCTGGGGGAAGGGGAGCAGGGACAGTTAAAGGGTTAAACAACAAGGTTTTTGTTTAACCTCAGTGAAAGCCTCTTGCTAAAATATAAAAATATAAAATAGGTCCTTAGACTTACCTGACCCAGCCACCCACGCATCCCCATGATTGGTGTTTCTTTAAAGAAGCTTTGCACAAAGTTTCTCTAGAGGAGCTGCCCCTTCTCCCAGGTTCCACAGGATTCCCTCAAAGAAGTTTGGACAAATAAAGCTCAAATACAAAACAAAGCAAAACAGAGAAAAAGGCCTCTGTGAGCTGTTGGGTCCATGGTCAAAGGAGCAAGACTGATACAAAGCAAAGGTCAAGCAAAGCTTTATTTCACGCCAAGCATCAAGAATCAAACTGACCGGCCAGGGCCATCTCTTGCAAAGAGGCGACCCCTCCCAGCCTCATAGATTAACTTTTATAGAGCAAAGGCCATGTGGTTGAACCTGGCAACACACAGGTGGCCAATTGAATTACAATTCACCCTATAGTAGTTATTTGAACTAGCCTATCACTCTGGTCAGAACTGGCACCCAAAAGGCAGGGCCCACATTCTTGGGTGGTTAGGGAGGTGCTTTCCTGATTGGATGTCTCCACCTGGCTTGGCTCATCCTTGTATTCTGGGCTCTGTTACCTCCCCCTGACCTGACACGTCCTGGTATATGGGTTCTGTTACCAGGGGCTGGTCAGTCATATTTTTCTGGTTTCCCAGACTTGTTTCTAAGTAAGTTCCTCTTGGGGGAGTGGGGGCGGGCAGGATCAATCTAAGTTTACTGCATAAACAACAAAATGGCTCACTCTGGCTAAGCAGGCCCTTACATTCCCCCCTTTTCTTTGGAGATTAGTCAAATCCTTGACTTTTTAGCCAGTTCTAAGTTCTTCTGTTGTAAGGGGTTATATTGAGCATGTACAATTAACATGTTTATCGCTCTAATTTTCTTTTGTACAAATGACATTAGGGCGTTTATAATACAAGGGCCACAAAGTAACATTAGTAATTATAAAACCAGGGGGCCTGCAATTGCTGATTTTAGGAAAGTCTTCTATGGAGACCAGTTGAAGAAACTTTTATAGCATCCCTATCGTGCACAATAGTACTCTGGTGGGCCCCCAGGCCCTTCCCCCCACCGCATTGGGGAGGCCCAGTGTTAGGGCACATGTAAAACTGTAAGGCATCTAAACAGGGGTTAATGGGTGCCAGTTGGCATAAGGTTACATTAAATTGCACAGTCGGCTGATGAATTAGCCATTCACCGCTTTGTATAACCTTTTCCACTTCTCCTAATTCTGTTCGTTTAATTTCCCACCTATATTTTGCTGTCTTATGAGGTGGCTTAGAAGCTCTTACATAAACAGGTAACAATAGGAGCAACAATGAACTCATAGTCTTTTGAGTCTTAGCTTTAGTCCATGGTCAGCGGGGTCCATCGGCAGCAGCTTCTATCTCTGGGGGGCGTCCTCATCCTCGGCTTGTTTGACGTGACCCGCATGAATCCAGGCTCGGATGCCTTCTACTTTCACTGCCGTGGGGGTGGTCAGGATGACAGTAAAGGTCCCTTCCAGTGAGGCTCCAAGTTTCCCACTTGGTGGTGGCGTATCCAAACCAAGTCCCTGGGTTGATAAGGATGTGGTTCCAGCTCCGTCTCTATCTCAGTGTGGGCAGTTTGGATCCCTGTGTGGGCTAGACAGACTGTAATGCCTGCAGTGACTGGAGTACAGACCGACCAGTCATTTTTGCTAGGGCAACCTCTTGTAGCTGAGGGCAGAGCAGGGGGGGAGGGTCTCCCAAACATTATTTCAAATGGGGTCACCTTGTTTAAGCAGGGTGTACATCATGCCCTGAGGAGGGCGAAAGGAAGGAGGTCCACCCATCCACCGCCAGTCTCCAGAATTAGCTTTGTTAAGGACTCTTTAAGAGTCTGGTTCATTCTGTCTACTTGCCCAGAACTCTGGGGCCGGTAGGCACAATATAGTTTTCAATTAGTGCCCACCGCCTTGGCCAATACCTGTGAGACTGAACTCACAAATGCAGGGCCATTGTTTGACCCAATCGCGAGAGGTAACCCAAACCTCTAGTAGTTTTTTGGCTACCACTTCTGCCATCTCATGTTTGGCAGAAAAAGTCTCTACCCAGCCTGAAAAGGTAACCACAAAAACTAACGTATGCTTGTGTCCATATTTTCCCAGTTTCATCTCTGTAAAATCCATTTCCCAATAAATTCCTGGCTCCTTACCTCTTTTTCTCTTCCCTCTTCGCATTCTAGTTCTTCCCACATTTAACGCCTGGCATTGAGCACATCTATCAACCACATCCTGAGCCATATGCCATAATTTAGAAACCTGAAACTGCTTGCCCATAAGCTCCTTAAGCTTGCGTGTCCCCAGATGAGTGCCCTGATATATTTGGCTTACTAATTTCTTCCTAGTCTTAGCCCAGTCCCCTTCATATTCTAGTTTAACCCATTTTTGTAAATATTTTAAATCTGAACTTTACTTCAAGTTGTCTAGTTTAGGTAAACAAACATTTAAAGACAACCAAATCTAGAATTTAACATCCATAAAGGCGTGTTATTAAAACATAATTTTTCTCTCTAAAATAACCATTCCCAGAGATATCCAAATCAGGACTAATTCATTTGAAAAACAAGTCCAGTTTTAACAAAATTGGCCTAATTATTTACAGAAGCTCAACAAGAACAGTAAGTAATCATATAGATCTTTTAGAACCTGCTTTGCTGGAACTTCTTATAAGGAATCTCTAGGTTGAACTTTTAGTACCCTCTCTGGGCCAGAAGCCAAGCCACGTACTTGCCATCAGACATGCCTGCAATACCTGTCGATTTGGGTGAATTTCTCTTCCTGAGTTCCTAAAGTATCCTGCCAGGAAATGACATTCTTTACTCGCCTGGTGAGGCTGCTGGGAACTCTATAAGCAATGTATCAGGCCAACAGTTCCAAGGGGCTTTACGGCTCCAGGTTTTATAAAGTCAACCTTAGTTCCTTTAAGCTGTCTAGTCATATCTGAGTCTTTTCAAATATGACGTTCCAGTGAAAGCCTTGGTAAAATAACCAGTGTTTCCAATAGTGTCCTGCTACAAGGAGAACAGATTCTTATTGAACTTATGCAAATGACTGATTGCCACGAAAGAATACTTACTAAGACCTTTTGGTTTCAGAAGGTTCAGATCGAGAGAAAAGTTGAATGCCTTGATTCATTTACAAATGAGCACTTTTACATCTCTGTAAGTTACAGATAACTTAAGAAAAAGTTTCCCTAGTCTGGAAGTGCAAACATTACAGAACCAGTAATGTTTAAAATAAGACAAAACATCAAGAGACACAACATTACAACCTTTTAGTTTATCTAGTCCCATGTTACTAATTCTGGTTTAGTCTGAATGCAGCTCTTACTTCTGTAAATTCTTACCCATTTCAGTTCCAGGATTTTAACACATCAAAGACCTGTATTTGTCATGAAAGTCTCCCATATGAAGTTCTTTTAGGGCAGAATTCATCTTACAAGAGAATTAAAACAATTACAAATGACAAAAACTCAGAATAGATATGGTTAAATTACCAGGTGATGACCTTATCAAAACATTAAAACTTTGGGAAATGCATAGAATCTCTAGAATAGTTACAGCATTTACCCAAATGTAACCCAAGGTTTATTATTGGTTTAGCAGTACTTACTGAGTAACTTAGTATACCAAGGAAAAGCCTTATAAGTCAAAGAGATCTCATTTACAATTTAAATCTTGTCGACAATAGCTAAAACCTTAGAAAGTTTTAAAACACATGCCTAAATATAATTAGGCATGTTAAACACCTGATAAAACAAAACATAGAAACTGGGTTTTCTGGGCAGGCAAAGAGAAAACCATAACAGATCAATTAACCTAAGAAGACTTTGCCCTTTTAAACAGAGAGAAAACCAGCTTTTCTATACCAGTGTCTCCCCCACCCTTTTTTTTTTTATTCTTAAGCATGCAGTCTTAAGATAGTGAGTTTTCTGGGTTTCCCTCCCATCGTGAATGAAGTTGCAGACAAAAGGGAGGGGGATCTTTCAGATGCTGTCCTGCTCGCGTCCCTCGCGGGAACTTAGGAACATCTTAGCTAAGGTCTGTCCATATAAGCCCTGGACCAGGCTACTCCGTGGAGTAGATGACCGTTATGCCATATGACGCCCCGCAAGACTCAGAGTGCAGGCCACTTAGACTCCGTAGAGCGGTGGAGCCATACAGACAGATTCACACAGTCAGGCACTCCTCAGATTCAAACAGGTTGGACTCCCCCCTCTTCGTATCCCTGGCTAGTGGGAGGTGATCAGTCTCCCCTTCCATTCTATATGAATAAGGGTAAGTTTCTATGGTTACAGGCAATGGGGGATGGTAATGGGGTGTTTTCACAGTCTCTCAAGGCCGGGGCGATTTCCCAATCTCTCAAGGCCAAATGGCCCTTTCACTTGGAAGTATAATCTATGTGAAGGTATGTCAGGAGAGTGTTAAATCACCTTTGGGGCTGTTTTTCTTTCTTTCTTATTTAAACAGGATCAGGCATCTGGTCTTTTTTTTCCTTTTTTTTTTTTTTTTCCCTTAATCCATCCTGACCATATCTAAATTTTTTTTTCTGAAGATTTTCCTTCACAAACCTTCTATAATTTTCCTTTACATTCAGGTTTTGTCCCAAGCCATTTCCTTTTAAACAACTATTTCATTTAGGACAAAATTATTTTTTCTTACTTTTAAGAAGATGTATTCCCATTTCTTTTTTTTTTTTTTTTACATATCTTCTACTTTTCCACATACAGAGTGGTTTTCCTTATTTTTATCAGTCTTAGTTATACCCAGCAGAATTTTGTACTCTTAGAAACACCTTAATCTCTAGTGGAGACTAAATATAAACCAATTGTAAACTGTTAAAACAGAATTCTTAAATGGCAAATTTATCAGTTAAGCACAAAACATGTTTACCAACAGATTTAAATATTCTTCATTTCTTTGCAGTAAGAAGTCAAAAGCACAAACCTACATCCAGTAATTAATGACTTAGCATTTTGTCCTGTTTGGTTAAGACCTAGATGTCCATAATTTAATTCCATTTGTCATCCAACCAAAACTTTAAAGTTTCCAGTTACCAAAGACTTTGAAAGTTACTTTAACAAATTACCCATTAAAACTTTGAGACAGACAATTAACCACCAGTTCAGTCATCTCTTTGCTAATAGATTTTAACACAGATTTTAACAGAAATAACACGAGCTTATTTGATCTTAAGTAAACTTTGATTGAAGTTTCATATTTACTGCTGTAACTTCAAAGACATGTTCATCCTAATTAACCCAACAAACTTAACTTAGTTCAAATACTTATTTACATTCCACCTGGGCCCACTCCGTTTTGAATGTTTACCTGGGACCCGGGTGGGAAGATCTGAGTGGGGGGTGTTAGGTCCAGGGGGTGCTCTTCTTGTTTCCCGACAGTGAAGAACAGAACAAAGTGCCACCAGAAGGCAGAGAAAGGGTTCCCAGTTCTAGAGCTCATCAGCTCCAAGAGAGGAGCAGACGCCATGCTTTCCCACCAGCAAGGGGGAGGGGGCTAGGCAGTCCACATCGGGCCAGAGAGGGCAAGGAACTTCCCTGAAACAAAGGAAGTTTCGGCAGCTGCTTGGGAATATTCCTTAAAGTCTCTGTCTTTAGTTAGACTAACCCCAGTTGGCTCCAGTTATAGCCCTAAACACACGAAATGAGTGAGGGAGAAGCCCCACATCTATTAGGAGGAATGGAGAGATGAAAGTCAGAGTCCCCTAACTCTCTGCTTGCCCCATCTCTTTAAACACAACAAACAACACAACAGACAACAAAAAGACAAGACAAAGGCAGCCACAGACCCAGTGGCCCTTCTTCGACCAGATGTCAAGCCCAAAGGTATGCAAGATATAATCCCAACTCAAAAACGCAACCTGCCGCTGGAGGAGATTTTCTCAGTCCCCTGTGAGCATCTGTAGACCCAGCGGCTGGAGGGGATTTTCTCGGTCCCCTAAAGACACCCGCTGGTGGGGATTTTCTCGGTCCCCTGACCGCCTGGGAGGGCCCGTATCCCCCTGGTGATCCCCCCCAGAGGGATGGGGTGTCCCCGCATCCACTCCAGCCCTGGGGAGCAGTGCTGCATCCAGTTTCTCCCCAGTGGGCTTTACCCTGGAGCTCCACAACCAGACAGACAGACAGACAGGATCTAAAGGGGTCTTGAGATCTTACCTCCGGAGGCTTTTCCCAGAAATTCTGATGCTGGCTCAGTTCTCGTCATTTGATCCTGGACGAGCCCCCAATGTTGGGTCCATGGTCAAAGGAGCGAGACTGATACAAAGCAAAGGTCAAGCAAAGCTTTATTTCATGCCAAGCATCGAGAATCAAACTGACCGGCCAGGGCCATCTCTTGCAAAGAGGCGACTCCTCCCAGCCTCATAGACTAACTTTTATAGAGCAAAGGCCATGTGGTTGAACCTGGCAACACACAGGTGGCCAATTGAATTACAATTCACCCTATAGTAGTTATTTGAACTAGCCTATCACTCTGGTCAGAACTGGCACCCAAAAGGCAGGGCCCACATTCTTGGGTGGTTAGGGAGGTGCTTTCCTGATTGGATGTCTCCACCTGGCTTGGCTCATCCTTGTATTCTGGGCTCTGTTACCTCCCCCTGACCTGACACGTCCTGGTATATGGGTTCTGTTACCAGGGGCTGGTCAGTCATATTTTTCTGGTTTCCCAGACTTGTTTCTAAGTAAGTTCCTCCGGGGGGGAGGGGGGGGCAGGATCAATCTAAGTTTACTGCATAAACAACAAAATGGCTCGCTCTGGCTAAGCAGGCCCTTACATGAGCAAATATCAGCATACCCAATGAACAGCTATGTAAGACCTTTTCCATCCTCTGATAATGGAATTATTAGGTATAGCGTAAAAAAAAAAAAAGAATGTTTTAAATGTTTGGAGGAGAAAACAAGAAGAAACTGAAAACCTGAAAAAAGAACCATAAGCTATCAAAAAAGACAAAGGAGGTTTGAAAAACAAGTCAAATTGAGGGGTGAAAGAGATGAAAGCCTTAATAATCAACATTCAAAACTACACAAGCAAGTTAAACTGCAGATTACTCAGAATGGAAGACAAAGTAACTGAAAAAAAAAATCTAAAAAATTACACAGAAGGCAGCTTTTTGTCCAGGGATGGACAAAGAGATGGAAAGTATGATGGAAAAGTTAAGAGAGATGGTGACCAGAACAACTAATGCCAGGACTAACTGGTGTTCTATAAGGAGACAATAGAATAAAGGGAGGAAATGCTCTTAGAGATAGTGGCTGAAATTGTCCAGAAGCAAAGACTGACAGGAGTCCCCATCTTCTGTCATTAATGTAAACTGTATGACAAAGGAATAGTACTTTAAATGTCTAAGAACAAATAACCAGCAAAGTAAAATTTATGCTTTGCCAGACTACCATTTAAAAGTCAGACACCCCCGCAAATAAATTTTTAAAATAAAAATACAAGTGAGAGTTACCCATGGAATGAGAGAAAATATTTACAAACCATGTATCTGATAAGGAACTTGTACCCAAAATACATAAGAATTCTTACAACTTAATGACAAAAAGACAGTCCAATTTAAAGATGAGTAAAGGAGCAGAAAGACGTTTCTCTGAAGAAAATGTGCAAATAGTTTATATACATATGAAAAGATGTTCAACATCATTCGTCATTAGCACTTGAAACTTTTATTTTACTGTGGAAGTACTATTTGCATATAGTAAAATTCACCCATTTAGAGTGTACGGTTGCTAGGTTATATAGTCACTCCATACATAATTTCTTGAGGAACCAGCATACTTTTTTCCAAAACAGCAACATCATTGACATCCCCAGGCCCAGTTTCTGAGGGTTCCAATTTCTCCACATCCTTGTCAACACTTGTAACCCTCTGGGGTTTTTTTTTGTTTGTTTGCTTTATTTTGTTATTGCCTCTGTGTCTGAAGGTCTATGGGGAGTGGCATTAAATCTTGCTTTTATGATATTTGTATTGCAGGGTCTGTGATCTCTATGTGGGGTTTACAGAGTTGGAAAACAAAAGACTCTGCTCTCTGTTCACCCTTCAGAATTAGGAAATTAGCCTATTAACGCTAAAAAGCTCCCAGGACTATTTTCAACATTGAAAACAATTCTGATATAACCCATACACTCCCTTTCATTAGGGTTCCTAGGTGAACTGAGATGTCAAGTGACTTAATTTTGACTAAAATTATTTGAGCTGCTAAAGCCCAATGTGGGACTCGATCCAAGGACCCTGGGGTCACGACCTAAGCTGAAGGCAGACATTTAGCCGACTGAGCCACCCAGGCATCCCTAATAAATGGAAGTTATTTAATAACTTGTCCATAGGTCAATTTCATGTGAGTTTTATTCACAGTGAGTTATTATATTAACCATATATTATACATTTTAAAATAATTTTTACCTTTTTGTTACTTACACGAACCCACCAAAAGTATGACTATACTATCATGCTTCTAGACCTGTAAGTTGAATAATTGGAGGGTAGGTGGGAGGAAGGGCCCCAAAGGTGAGTAGTTCAGGCTCCAAGATGCCTTGCCCAGAGCTTATTCTTGGTGATGCTTAAAAAGAGTTGTTGAATAAATGAGTGTAAAAAAGAGGAAAATAGTCATCAACAAAATTAAAAGCAAACAGATTGGGAAATATTTCTCTACACAAAATACAATAGGAATGGACTCAACTTCTTAATGTAGCAAGAACTTGCAAAGTTGATAAGAAAAATGAGATTTTTTTTTTTTTAATTTTATTTATTGGGGCACCTGGGTGGCTCAGTGGGTTAAGCCTTTGCCTTCGGCTCAGGTCATGATCTCAGGGTCCTGGGATCTCTGCTTGGCAGGGGTCTGCCTCTCCCTCTCCCTCAACCTGCTGCTCTGCCTACTTGTGATCTCTCTCTCTGTCAAATAAATAAATAAAATCTTTTAAAAAAAAGATTTTATTTATTTATTTGACAGACAGAGATCACAAGTAGGCAGAGAGGCAGGCAGAGAGAGAGGAAGGGAAGCAGGCTCCCTGCTGAGCAGAGAGCCCGATTCGGGGCTCATCATGACCTGAGCCGAAGGCAGAGGCTTTAACCCACTGAGCCACCCAGGTGCCCCCAAGATATCTTTTTTTTAATTTTATTTATTTAAGTAATCCCTACACCCAACATGGGGCTTAAACTCACAATGTGGAAATCAAGAGTTGCATGCTCTTCCAACCGAGCCAGCCAGGCACCCTAACAAGAAATCTTTAATAGAAAAATGACAATTCCAAATCCATGTCCCTTTTGGAACTTGGCATATGGATTTTGTAAGAGAGCCTGGGGGCGCATGAGGATAAGTGGACCACAGGTGTGTGAGAAAGGAGGCTTACTCAGAAAATGCAAGGAGCCTAGCAGCAGAGCTGGGTTTGACCTTTTTCAGACAAGCAAGAGGGCAGGACAGGGATTGCTGTATGTTCTGACAGGATGATCAGATATCCCAGGTTGGGAAAAGCAGCCAGATGAATCCGAGGTATACATTTGATGAGCTTCCTGCTTTGGGAGCAGGAATATGACTTTCCTGAGAAGGGGTTAGAAGGTGAGCCCACCCGTTGGGGAGGAAATCCAGCTCCAGCAGTGGACAGTGGCCTTGGGGAAGAAGACAACATCCCCCCCAGAACTAGGACCAGCTCTGTCTTGCCCTGACAGGTCAGGGCAGCCCAGCCTCGGGAGTAGGTTTTGTTGAAATCTGGGCTCTGATGAGAGCAGCAACTTCTCATTCTTGTGTGGCACAAGAAAATGTCCTTTCCTTGGTCGGTGAGGCACAATGCAACTTGGGAGCTTAGCAATGCAAGTTTGGTTATTGAGCTTGGTTCCAGGCCATTGTCTTGACTCCAGATTCTGGAATGATTTAGACTTTGTGCCCTTCCCACCAGGGGCCTCATAAATGATGTCTGCAGTGATGTCTCCTCCTCAGGGGATGATTTCACAATGCATTCCCTCTGCGGGAAGGGGCTGTTCAGGCATGCTGGCCTCTGGGAGCATGGGGGTGAGGGAAGGGACTTCCCTCCTTTCCTGGCTTGGAAGAAGTAAGGGAACTGTGGGCAGCTCATGTCCACTATGTACTGGGTGATTCACTGTTCCAACCAAAGAACTTGAACTTCCTGTAGTGACGAACCCTGCACACAGTTTCAGGTACACAAAACAACAACAGTCACATGCCTCTTGACTAAGTGACCTGTACCGGGAGGCCTTGAAAGCCACACACCCAGGCATTCTGGGGCCGCGGGAGTCCCATCGACAATAACATCAGCAGGCTGAGAGCCACTGACAGTACAGTTTCCCAAGTGTGCACACACTTGTCCTAATGTACACACTCAGAGCCCAGGGGTTCTGCATGTCCCATCACACACCAGGCTCAATCTTCTCGGAGACCCCCATCTTGCGTGAGTCCCTAAGCTGACATTATCTTTTCTGTGAAAAGAGATTCTCCACATCCCTTTCTTTTTCATTTTCCTTGACTTCTCCATGTTTTGCAGGACAGAAGAGGCAGGAGATAACTATGAATTTACTCCAGAAGTCAGAGGACAAGAGGCTGCCAGGACACCATAAGAGGACTGAGTTATAGAACCTAATCTGCCAAAAGGAAATTTCGAGCATTATGGACCTCAGCCTGCCTGTTTTAATGGAGAGAACCCTGAGGCTGGAGAGAGGAAGAGATTTTCCCATTGCTCCGGGCTGGGCAGTGGCCAAGCCTGAGTTTGATGATGTGGGTGGGACAGACAGAGAGGGTAAGAGTTCAGTCTACCTAAAGTATTTAGTGAGCTTAGGGGGCTCACTGATCTTTACTGCCTGTGTGTGATAAGAGGCTGATTGATCAACAGATAACCACCAAGCATCTGGTTTGTACAAAGCATAGATTAAAAAGATAATATATTTTTGGGGGATGCTTGGGTGGCTCAGTTGATTAAGAGTCCAACTCTTGATACTGGCTCAGGTTTTGATCTCATGATCATGACTTCAAGCCCCACATTGGGCTCCACACTGAGCATAAAGATTACTTAAAAAAAAAAAAAAAAAAGAGGGGCGCCTGGGTGGCTCAGTCAGTTAATTGTCTGCCTTTGGCTCAGGTCATGATCTCAGGGTCCTGGGATCGAGCCCTGCATTGGGCTCCCTGCTCAGCAGGCAGCCTGCTTCTCCCTCTCCCTCTGTGAACTCTCTCGTTCTCACTCTCAAATAAATAAATAAAAATCTTTTTTAAAAAAGATAATATATTTTTAAATCTTAAAAGAGCCCTTCCTCTCAAAGTGATTACAATGTAACAGTGGAATTCAATGAATAAGTAAAATGTTTGTAATACATTTTTCATTTGTAATAACTTTTAAGAACAGTACAGGAGGTTCTCTAGACAGAACATGCTTATCAGCTGAGAGGCAAAACATGGAATGCTATGAAATCAGGAAGGGATACTTCAATATACAAAAGAACCAGAGTTGGGGGGCTGGGGAGGTTTCCAGGGCCAAGTGAGAGAGCTGGGAGCCTGACAGAGTGGATTTTGCTGCCTTTCAGGACCCATCGGGCTTGCGGGGAGGCTTGGGAGGTTGGAGTTGGGTGGGGTGAAAGTCTCAGGACCGCCCCAGGCCACCGGGGTTGAGGTGAAGGGAGAGGAGAATTCTGACCAGACTGTCTTTCCCGGCAGCAGCTTCTGCCCTTCTTGGCTGGAATAAGAGGCTGCAGGGCAGTCCCCTTGACCTCCACTAGCCGCCGCAGAAGAGAGCCATGCAGTTAGACGGCTGGCGGCAGAAATGTCTGGGCATCTGTGTCTGGGGGAAAGGTGTCAGCCTGACAGAAGAGAGAGAATGTGTCCATGGGTACACCTATATGTAAACATAGGGCATATGTGTGTGTAACCACACATGGAAAGGGCGGAAGTAGGTGTTGCGATTATGAATGAAAATAGCACAGAAATCAGGAGAACCCCATTGCCTTCCAGGCCCTCCACCTCCACCTCCATCTCCCTGATGTGACCCCAAGACACCTCTCGGAGCTCCTGTAGCCACTTGCCAAGCAGCAGGAAGCTCACTCCGCTCTGGGCCCGGCCGGGTCACAGCTGACCTGGGCTCCCCACTCTCCATCTATAGCGATCACCAAGACGAGAGGACAGGAAGATAAAAGACTTCCTCTGGGTCTTAATATTTAATACTTTTATGATTCCATGAAGGCAAGAGGGAGCACAATGTCCACACACAGATTTATTCTCATTGTTGGATGGGCATGACTTAATGGACAGCACCAAAAGAGAAAACTTTTTGAAATCTGTGTTTCGAAGTGGTTTCCCTTTTGGTTGTTTTTACCTACAGAAATCGGAGGACTAGGTAGTCCACAGCCTCTGTTAAGATGAGGAAACAGGAAAAAAAAAAAAAAAGATGAGGAAACAGGATCTCTTCACCCTAAATTTTCCTGGCTTTTTTTTTTTTTTTTAATGGCTTTATTTATTTATTTGTTAGAGAGAGACGGAAAGCGCACAAGCAGGGGGAGAGGTAGAGGGAGAAACAGACTCCCACTGAGCAAGGAGCCTCACTTGGGACTCGATCCAAGCAGCCTGGGATCATGACCTGCACCTAAGGCAGACGCTTGCTTAACTGACTGAGCCACCCAGGTGTCCCTCCTCAGCTTTTCCATTCACATGCTTTTTCAAAATTCATTGAATTTTTCTTCTTCTTACCATATATGCTTATAGGAGGAGATTGCAAACTATAGGAAACTATAAACTAATTCATAATCTACCATTCACCCACTTTAAGAACTTCCACAGGCCCTAGACATGCCTTACGTGTGCTGGAGGCTAAAACACTCCCATGACCCCCATTTAAAGTTATCGAGTTGAGTTGAAATTGTCTAGTTGACATAATGTCATATTTCGGGGACCTTTGATTAAGTGCTTATTCATTTTAATTTTGCCTTTGAAAAAATCTTGAAGCAGGGGTGCCTGGGTGGCTCAGTGGGTTAAGCCTCTGCCTTCAGCTCAGGTCATGATCCCAGGGTCCTGGGATCGAGCCCCGAATCAGGCTCTCTGCTCAGCAGGGAGCCTGCTCCCCTCTCTCTCTCTGTCTGCCTCTCTGCCTACTTGTGATCTCTGTCTGTCAAATAAACAAATAAACTCTTTAAAAAAAATCTTGAAGCAATGTGTTTTCTTTTCCGTATCTCAAACATTTTTGAGAGTTCTTGAAAAGTCTATAGGGCACTGGCACTGAGCCTTTTGTGACTAGTGAATGTCACTAATGAATTAGTAAAAACTAATGTCAGTGTTGATATTTCAGAGTCTATCCTGTCAGTCTCTCTATCCGTATTTATCATGGTTAGTGTATACGGGCCACATAGTTTTGAATACTGTTTTCTAACTGCATTGTTCATCCAGGATTTCCCAAATGGGGCTTGGGGACAGAGGTCCATTGTGTCTTTGGGATTCACTCCCACGCATGCTTCAGCTTCTTAGTAAAGGTTTTGGAACCACACACCTCTGAGGTAGAAACGCTTAGAGACAGCTCGCTTCCCTCAGCCCTGTATTTTACAGAAAGAAAACTGAGACCTGGAAAAGCAACTTGTCCCAGGTCAGTAGATAGTTAGCACCAGAATCACACTCAGCATTGAGGCCCCTGGCCCAGGTAGGGGATAAAGAAGCCTCTGATTGCACTGGGTGCCCTTTGCCCATCTTTTGGAACTGGTTCTACCTTCCATGGGCACCCTCCTCTGGTGCCCTGCACTGCCCTAGCCTTCCCACTCACCCCCACCCCCACAACCGCCACTGCTCTTGACCCAATTTCCCCATCCCAACTCCCTTGGCTGTCTTTCCCTCGTTGCATATCTGCTGCTGTCACAATGTTGCACAAGCGATTAATTTTCAAAATGTTAGTTTACATTTTTTAAAAATTTTTTTCTCTAATTATAGAAGTAACACATGCACCTTGCAAGAAAATTTGGGCGAAGAAAATCTCCACCATATCAGGGAGAAATAATTGTTCAGATGTTGCACAACAATTACGGGTAAATAAAACCAATCGTGGAGGAGCTGTTCTTTTTCTTAAAAAAATATTTATTCATTCGATAAGTATTTGTTGTACACCAATACTACATGCCAGACAGCACTCTGGGTTTAGGAACGTAGTAATTGGCAAAATAGTTCCAATTCTTGTCCTCAAGGAGCTACCGTCTAGTGAGGGAAGACAGATGATTAACAAATAAATGTAAAAGAGATTTGGTGGTATTGCGTACTATGAAGAAAAAAATGAAGCAGAGTAAGGGAGATGGACAGAATGGGGCTCTGTTTTATATAGGATGATTTGGAAGGTCTCCCTGAGAAATGACGTTTGATCAGAGTCCGGAAGGAAGTGAGAGAGTGAGCCATTCATTCGACCATCCATTTATTTCACGAATATTTACTGAACACATTTCAGACACTGAGGATACAGTAGAGAATAAAAGAGATTTCCACTCTGGGCCACTGGTCCTCTCCATCACTGCGGCACACCTGCTCTGTTCCACCCAATGGCCCGAAGACCGAATTGTTCAAAAGGGAACAGGAAGTGCTGTCCTGAACATTTTTAATAAAGACTTTAAGTGTCTGAAACTAATCAATATCTCCTTTCCTCCCCAATAAGACTTGTTCAACTTTCTCTGCTCACTGTTTCCAACTTAAGATCTTGGATCTTTATGTTGTGATGCTCAAGCCGGGACGTTTGCACTGATATAACTCTCTTCACGAACCCACCACCATCTCCTCCTTCAGATGCCATCCGTGGTGCTGGTGCCGTCTCCTCCAGCAGAGGACCCCTCCGATCTCCCACACTGCCCTCTGTTGAAGTGTGTCCTACTCTCTTCCAGCCTGGAAACATAGTTTTCAGGACTCATAATTTTTCTCAATGTTTTCTCACCATTTCTTCTTGAATCTCACTATTTGCTTCTGGGTTCAGGTTTCTTTTTACGTGCTTGAAAAGTTTCCTTAGTAAGGGTCTATAGAGGTTAACTCAGTCTTTGTTTGTCAGCTGAAGATGTCTTTAATATGCTTTCCTTTTTAAAGAATAACAGCTTTATTAAGATCTCGTTCACATGTTTTTTTAAAATGTACCGTTCTTGGGATGCCTGGGTGGCTCAGTTGGTTGAGTGTCTGCCTTCCGCTCGGGTCATGATCTCAGGGTTCTGGGTTCAAGTCCCCCCAGTCCCTCTTTGCTCAGTGGGGAGCCCTCTTCTCCCTCTGCCTGCCACTCCCCCTCGGGTGCTTGCTCTCTCTCTCTCTGACAGATAAATAAATAAAAATTTTTAAAAATTTTAAAAATAAAGTGTACAGTCAGTGGTGTAGAGTATATTTACAGAGTTGTGCAACCAGTACCACTGTCTAATTTTAGAACATTTTCATCATCCAGGAAGAAACCCTGTACCCATTTGGTGTCACCCCTCCTTCCCCCCTCCCTCTAGCCCCTGGCAACCAATAACAGACTTTCTGTCTCTATAGACTCACCTATTCTGAACAATCTCATATAAATGGAATCATACAATATGCATCCTTTTGTGTCTGACTTCTTTCACTTAACATAATGTGTTCAAGGTTCACCCAGGTTAGAGCATATATTAGTACTTAAATTTTATGGTTGAATAATATTCCATTGTACCACATTTTGTTTACCTAATCATTAGTTGATGCACATTTGGGCCATTTTGGGGCCTTTTTTGGGCCATTATATATAGTGCTGCTGTGAATATTTGTATATAAGTTTTTGTGTGAACGTAGGTCTTCAGTTTTCTTGGGTATACGTTTCAGAGTGAAATTATCGGATAATATGGCAACTCTATGTTTAACTTTTTGAGGAACTGTCAAACTGTTTTCCCCAACAGGTGACCATTTTACATTCCCAACACCTCCCAAAAGGAGGTGGATAGGAGGTGGTATCTCATTTTTTAAAAGATTTTATTTATTTATTTGAGAGAGAGAGAGGGAAGGAGAGGGAGAATCTCAAGCAGACCTCCTGCTGAACGTGGAGCCCCATCCAGGGCTCAGTCTCTAGACCTTGAGATCATGACCTGAGCCAGTCAAGAGAAGGACATTTAACCAATGGAGTCCCCCAGGAGCCCCGTTTGTATCTCATTCCCCACATCCTATCTTGGGAGTCAATTTTAACAGAAACTGTAGCATGTAATACACACACTATACACTTGGCTTTTCCACTTAATATATTATGGAGATCATGCCAGTATGTACAAAACTGCTTATTCTTTGGGCTGGCTTTATGGTAACCCACTGTATGAATGTGAAATCCCGGTACTGGTCGTTTATTTCACCAGCTCCCGCTGCTAAGCGGCTCTGTTTCTTCCCGGTCTTTTGTATTTCATCAGTGCTGTAGCAACCGCCTCGGATAATCCATTCTCCACATGCAGTAATTCTTCTGTAATGATCATTTCTTGAAGTGATATTCTAGGTTAAAGGGCATATATGTTCTTTTGTTTTTGTTTAAAGATTTTATTTATTTATTTGATAGAGAAAGAGAGAGGGAGGGAGAGCACAGAGGGAGAGGGAGAGGAAGAAGTGGACTCCCCACTAAGCAGGGAGCCCGAAGAGGCTCCGGGATCCCAGGACTCTGGGATTATGACCTGAGCCAAAAACAGATGCTTAATGACTGAGCCACCCAGGCGTCCCAGGACATGTCCTTTCAATGGACCCAGTATCTTAAGATCAAATTCTAGAGGCTATTGTCTTCTTAGTATGGTACTCCTGTGTGGGCTGACTATGGAAACAATTTTTTTGAGGGGCTTGAGCGAAGGATACGGTTCACAAGGAGCCCTCCTTGATTAGCAGTTCCCAAAGAGGAGGTAGACCCTGAAGAGGGTTTGTCTTGAGGTCCTATCTTCCCTTCTTTGGTGGAACAATGGGGACTCACGGAAGATGCTGAGTAAAATATTCATTTGTTCATATATTTCTCCAGTCAACAAGTATTTACTGTGTGGTGCTAAGCGCTAGGATGAAATGAAGACAAAATCAGACTAGACCTTATTTTCACTGATGTTTTCAGGCTTTTGAGGGGGAAGCAGACATTAATATAATCCAGGGTAAAGTAACATAGTGAGAGAAACGTGTATCATGTATATCGTGTCGCTCTAGCCTGTAGCAAGAGTCTGAGGGTCAGCAAAGGGTTCCCAGAGGAAACGTGTTTTTGTTTTGTATTGTATTGTTATTGCTGTTTTTTAATATTCTATTTATTTCAGAGAGAGAGAGTATGTAAGTGAGAGAGAGAGAGAGAGAACACACCTGAGCCACCCAGGCCGCCCGAAGAAACATGTTTGAATTGAGGTATGAAAAATTAAGATAAAATAAATAAAAAATGAATTGAGATATGAAGGATGAGTAAAAGACTAGCTGGAAGGAAAAAGCACAGTTAACAAAGTCGGGAGGCACCAATTCCTGCTACACAGGGTTGCTAAGGGAATTCAGTTAAACACTATTATGAAAGGTATCTAGCAAAATGCTTGGTGCATGTCAATTATCTGGTGAATGCTTACTTTGCCCCCAGTCTTCCCTTCACTCACAGTGAATGCTAAAATCCCAGATCCCCAAGCGGACCATCGCCACCCTAGCTATGCTTGTCCTTCGTATTTCTCTCCTACCCACTTCCCTCTCTTCCTCTACTTCTGCCCTGAAGCCCTGCAGTCCATTCACAGAGGTCTACCTTAGGAGCTAATTAGATTTAGTAACCATCATTTATCCTGCCCTTAGTCTACGCTAAGCACTTTGCATCCATTGTTTAATCTTCATAACAGCCTTAATAGGTTAGAACTATTATTACTTCCATTTTATAAAGGAAGAACTGAGGAAAGCAGAACCCAAGGACAATAGCAAGCAAATCACAGAGCAGGACTCACCTTCAAATCTAATTTCTAACCACTACCCCTCAGGTGCCTTGGGTTGGTAGTTATCTTTTGTAGGTCTTACTTACCCAACTAGATGACAACCTGATTTAGGATAAGGACTTGCGGAGGGGGGTGGTGGCGGGGAGAGGGGGGCTGGCCAGTTCAGTTGGCAGAGCATGTGAATCTTTCCAGTCCCACATTGGGCAGGGATTATTTATTTATTATTTTTTTAAAAAGATTTTATTTATTTATTTGACAGACAGAGATCACAAGTAGGCAGAGAGGCAGGCAGAGAGAGAAGGAAGCAGGCTCTCCACGGAACACAGAGCCCGACGTGGGGCTCGATCCAAGGACCCTAGGATCATGACCCGAGCTGAAGGCAGAGGCTTTAAACCACTGAGCTACCCAGGCGCCCCCGCCCCGGGCAGGGATTATTTAAAAAAAAAAAAAAATCTGCCTCTAAACGGTTTAGTAAGACAATAGCCCCGCCTTACCGAGCAGCTCCTATGTATTTACTTGTATTTACTTGTGTATTAGTTTCCCCACTTTACAGATTAGGAAACTAAAGTTCAAATAGATTAAGTAATTTGGCCAAGGTGGTGGAGATGGGACACGACTCTTGATTTAGATATGCCCAGTACCTACCCAAAGATGACAGCCAATAATCTTTGTACTTAATAGAAGGGAAGCATAGGGCTATATTCACCCAGACCCTGGTTAACTTCAGCTGGCATGACATTTAGGCAATGACAGTGACTATGGGAGAGAGGGAATTGTTGGAGCGTCCATCTCTTCCTTCCGGCTGTGTGAATATAATTTAGAGCTCACAGTAAGCAGAGCCCAAAGGGTTACTGTGGAATTCCTGGGTTCACACGCCAATCATAGGCTACTATGAACGAAGCCCCTTTTTGGGAGTTTGTAGTCAATGATAAAGATAATGTTAGCACTTACGGAATGTTTTCTATGTGCCAGGCTCCATTCTTTGTGCTTTACAAGGATGAATTCATTTAATTTCCTGTTAAGGACTGTTACTATTCTATGTAACATCTAAGGAATCCGAGGTACAGGAACGTTAAAGGATCTGCCCAAAGCCCCCAACTAGCAAGTAGTGGTCCTTGGGACATCTGTCAGTGTGACTTCAGAGACCTAGTGTCTCCTGACAACAGTGCAAGCGTCACTGAGTCCAGCACAAAAACAGACAAAACTCTAATGTAAGGAAAGGCCAAAAATTCCTGCGGGCTAAGTAGAAAAGTTAGTTTTTAAGTGCCTGCCTGCCCGCACGTCTCCATCCCCAATTTCTCCTTTTCCCACCCACTCCTCCCGGAAAAACAAGACCTCAGAGCCGAGAAAGTAGGGGAAAGGTCGCGGTTGTGATTTGGCTCCTCCCATCCTGCCTCTTCCGTCTTTTTTTAAATTTTCTTTCTTTCTTTTTTTTTTTTTTTTTGCAAAATCGCGGAGCCCGTGCAAGCTCCCGGGTTCTTGCCCATCTAGCCCCGGCACTTGACCCTGACACATGGAACCGCTGATCCTACAGCTCCATGGACCTGCCCAGAGTCACCTGCCCTAGCGCTTTGGTCCATTGCCCTCCTCCTCCCCAGGAGGAAAACTATGAAACCGCTGACAGCCTTAGAGGTTCCTTCCCAGAGTCTCCGGAGGACTCAATTTCCTGAGATCCGCCACTGGGTGCTCTCACAGCAGAACCTCTACATTTCTCTAGGTTCGCGGCGGGGTGGGGGGGGCGGGCAGTGGAGAGCTGCTAAGTAAGTCTTCCCAGCCCCCAGGTCAAGGTATGAAGCTCGATCGTCACGTCCTAGCTCTTTGGTTCTACCTGAAAGTATCTCTTAAAAACTACATCTCGTGGCCACGTTTTGGGTGAGAAAACAGGCCCAGTGAGTACAAAGTGACTTGCCGCGTGCAGTCAGGCACAGACGCCAGTGCCCGCTGAGTAGTTCACCTACTTACATAGGACAGACTTTTGTAGAAAGCAGAACTTAACAGGATGTGAAACGGCCGCGCCCTTCCAGTGATATCAATGGCAAATTAAACCTCAGGACTTGGAATGGGAGGGCGGGGCACGTGCCCGGAATCTTGGTACTTCCAGAAAGCGAAAGCTCTACCGTCGCGGGAATTTAAATACTGGGGGTGGGGGAATGGATGGGGATCTGATGCCTTCTGGCAATCTGTGCTTTGTTGGACCGTCTGGTGAGGGAGGCCTTCTCTGCGTTCCCGCCTTCTTCCGACCGGAGAACCTCTGGATTTGGACACTTCAGATGTGTCTCCAACCCACTTGGAATGGGAGTAAATGTGCTGATTCCCTCCAGTTTCCTGCGGCAGAAAAAGGCGGTCTGCGTTAACACACACGCTAGTCCTATTGCCGACATCAGTGACTCAGAGCTCCAAAACGGCTATTCTCTGAAACAGGTCAGACTGGCAGCAGTGCGCTGGGGTCCAGACCTCGGACCGCCCCCGCGTGGGGGCGGGGCCGCGGACGTGCGTCAGGCCGGGGCGTGCGGCCCGAGTGCGCGTGCGCGGCTCCGGGACGGGGGCGGGGTCGGGGCTATAAGAGGGCAGCGTGAGCACCGTCGTTCTGCTCCTCTTTGCCTCCGGCTGAGGTTTTCCCCTCAGAGGTTCGTCTGGGCTGTGATTTAGCGCTCTTCGGGAACTGCCTTTTCTCCGGACCTCTGCGCGACGCGCTGTTATAGCGAGCGGGCCCTTGCTGGTCATTCCTCCTGGAGGTGAGCGGCCGTGTGGGCTTCCCCGGCTTTCCGCCCCCTTTCCCCAGGCTGCGTTGCTCCGCGGGCCGCCTGGGGGGGTTCCCGGGCTGGGGCCGCGCCTCCTGGGCTCCTGCCCTTCGCGTGGTCTCCGTCTGGGTCCGGAGTCAGCCTCTCCTGCCCTGTTTCCAGGGATGGCCCTATGTTTCCTGTGGCTCTCCCCATGCTCTCTGGTGTTGGGTTAGGCGTCCCAGTCCTGCCCTCCCAAAGCACCCTTTGTATCACAGCACTTGGCGTGTTGTGTGTCTGACTGCCTAATTTCTTGCCCAGATTGTAAGCCCCTGAGGGCAAGGTTCATGTCTACCGGACCCCGGCCCTTCGTACCTTCCTGGGTGCTTATTTAACACGTTGTAGGTATTCAGGGTGTGTTTGTTAAATATGTGAACTTGATAGTTTTTAATGTCTTAGAATTATTTTGGCTTTACCAAAAAGTTTATGATGGACTGGAACCTGACTGAGATGTGAGGAGAAGCCCTAGGCAGGTTGCTTTCTTAGGGGCATGTCCTTACCTACCCCCCTCAAAAAGACTCCGTTTAGGAAGGTTTTTGGTCCCTGGGCTGTGGCACGGGGATTGTGCGATGCACCTGGCAAAAGTAAAAGGTTTTATTTTAGACGAGGTCAAAGTTTTAAGGAGTGCTCTTGGATTAGTCCAAGAAGCAAGACTAGCTTTGCAGCCATGGAGTTTACAGTGTAAATATGCTTGGAGATTCTGTTGCAGAAGAACATCTACTGGTCCCTGTCTCCCTGGCTGAGCCTCACCCTTAGTTCCATGGGAAGATAGAAGTCCAGACTAGGAGCATACATATCCCAAAAGGCTGTAGATTAATCTCACCTCTCTTTCCTCAGTATCCAGAGACCTTCGAGAAGTGAAGACTCTACTGCTCCACAGAGAGGGGTCCTTTCAGCCATGAAGCCTGTGTTGAACCTCTATCTCTTAGGTGTGGTGCTGACCCTGCTCTCCATCTTCGTTAGACTGATGGAGTCCCTAGGGGGCTTACTGGAGAGCCCGTTGCCTGGGAGCTCCTGGACCGCCAGAGGTCAACCAGCCAGCACAGAGCCCCGGAGGGTGTTCCAGACCATCCATCCAGAGGGGTGTGATAAGCCCTCTCTCCACCAGCTGTAACCTTGGAACACTGGCCTAAACACATCCAGGCAGGTGTCCAGTTCCTGGGCAGGAAAGCTCAGAACCTCAGTGTTACCAGAACTGTTACCAGGCCCATGAAGGGCCTCCACCTGGATGCTTCTTGCCCTGGAAAAAGAGCCTGTCTAATATACAGGTGTTAGTGGGTTGCCTGTGACTGCGATGGAATGTTTTCACTGTTCTCCTCAGGGTCTGCTGTACGGGCGTTGGTGTCCTTGGCAACATGGCTCTGATACCTCTTAGGGACTTGTGTTCAGCTGTTGGGAGATGGTGTTGTCTTCATCTCTGCTTCGTCAACATCAACCAAGAGTTCCTTCGGGCTTGGGTGTCTTATGGTCAGTTTATGTGGTAGTCAGCTTCTCTTCATGAGAGCTTGTCTGTGTCTGGATGACAGTTGAAGTGGTGTATGTGTTGGCTGTAGGGAGGGGGATGATGAAATAGTCAGTGTCCACCTCTCATTGTTTCACATGGTAGAGTCCTTTCTCCAACAGAGCATGTGTGCGTGCATATTGGTCTGAAGGGGGCAGTGGGATGACAAAGCCTGTGTTATGGCCACCATGTGGCTTAAATGAATTTTTCTAATGAAATAAAAATTGAATATATGTTTCTAGTATGTGTCATTGGCCTCTGCCCTTGAAATTAGTGGTAGGGAAAGATCTTAGTTCCTAGATTTGGGGTTTGACATCTTAAAAACTCAGGAGCAGAAAAGTACTTAAAAACATTTTGTTTAAAACATGATGTCTGGGCTCCAGGGTGGCTCAGTTGTTTAAGCATCTGAATCTTTTTTTTTTTTTTAAGATTTTATTTATTTATTTGAGAGAGAGGTCACAAGTAGGTAGAGAGGCAGGCAGAGAGAAAGGGGGAAGCAGGCTTCTCACTGAGCAGAGAACCCCATTCGGGACTCGATCCCAGGACCCTAGGATTATGACATGAGCCGAAGGCAGAGGCTTAACCCATTGAGCCACTCAGGTGCCGCCCTAAGCATCTGAATCTTGATCTCAAGGTGGTGAGTTCAAGGCTCTGATTGAGCTCTACACCATAGAATTTACTTTAAAAAAAGAATATAATGTAAATCTGAATTTGGAGGCAAGGGCAGTTGGGTCTGCCCCAAATCCACCAGTTTAATGAGCCTGGGCCAAGAATATTCTAGTCTTCTCTTGGCTCTCCACTTCTAAAGAAAAAAAAAATGATTTTCTTCTAGTATCCCCCCCACCTCAGTCTCTGGGGGAAAGACGACTATCAGCCCAGTAGGCTTTTTTTCTTCTATCCTGTTAGCCACCAGAATGCGTGCTCAGTTTTAATTGTTCTCCAGGTAGGCTGGTTAAAATGTCCACACTTCACAGACGGTTATTTCTGCTCACTCCCAGATCTTCACAACTTGGCTTTTACGCAGAAATGGAGGGTTTGCGGTTTTTGTTTTTTGCCTTGCCTGTATCCACTACTTCTCCATGCCCTACTCCATGTTAAGTACATTCACTCCTCTGACCATGTTAATACATCCATTCACACTCTCTTGATGTGTGTCATTTTACATATGGTGAATTTGATTTACCTCAAAAGGTAGAAATGGAGTATGCCTCTACTAAGCCACTTTTGCTTCCTGAGTTGTTCTTGAGCCTAAGTGCCATTACTTTAGAAGCTGGTGGTTTGGGCATCTCTTCTATTTATTGCACTATGGTGGTCACTAGTGCTATTAAGCAAGTGTTTACAGCTTTCCACTTTTTGGGCACATGGTAAAATCTGGCCACCAATCCTCTGGATAGCTGGGGTTCTGTGGCTCATCTATCAGTAGCATAGTACAGTGAAAGATTAGGTTGGCTTTTCGTCTCTGATTTCAGGCACTTTAACGTGCCAGTAGCTATCCTAGAACATACTACTTAAATTTGATACATTTTTCTCATTCTCACACCTCCAACTCATTTGGGGTGTCTAAGTGGGAGAGCTGCACCTTAAGGCTCTTTCCCAAGCAGCTTAATTGAAATGATTCACAGAGTGCCAGAACTTTTGTGAGATCTTCGCTGTAAGAGAGTTGAACCTACTTGGAGATTTTAACAACAGACGTGGTAGCCATACCACTGTTCCCATCTTTCCTATGAAAAGGGTGACCTGCTGTCCCCATTTGCCTGGCAAAGGGATTTTCTGGGATGCAGTATTTTTAGTGCTAAGACTGGGACAGGTCTGGGTTACCCCAGCACAGTCCGTCAGTCATCCTACCTACAAAGCTGAGTTCAAAATGGCATTTGTCCTTGCAAACATTTCTCAGCTTTATCTGTTAACCAGTTAGGGATGAGAAGCAGTTGCTTCTGTGAGCCCTGCAAGCCCACTGATTTCTCTTTGCAGCCCTTGTGCCTGCTTGCAAGCTGGCCATTTCAGTTCTTATCTGAGCTAATCTTGTGCTTTGTCAGTAGTGACCAACAGTATCCGATTCAGCCTGCTAAAATTCTGTTCTCTGACTTTTCTTAACTTCTTAAATAGATTAGATTGAGTATGTCTTCTAAGTTACTGCAGGCAACAGTTTTACCAAATACTTCGCTGCTGTATAACATGAGTTGCCCTCTTCTTATCTTTAAAAAGATTGCTTTGCTGCCTGCCCTCAAGTAAGTTAATGTCAGGCATTGTAAAGTTTTTTGTTGTTTTAAATTATGCAACACCCACCTCTATAGTCCTGTCTCCTTATCAGTCAAGGACACATTAGGTTAGGTTATGCTGCAGCAGCAACAATTCTGAATTCTCAGTAGTTTAAAAAGCAGAAGAGTTGCCTAAGGCTGTGCTCCCAGGAAGCAAAATTAGGGCCTAATCAAGGAATATTCCCTTCCCCCAGGGTAAGGGACCTTCTTCACATCTGCTCTGTGGCTTATCATGATTACTAGGCTGCTGTGTTTCCTGTTCCTCCCCTTCTCCCTTACTGCATTCATCTTATCCCTATTCTACCAATATTTATTAGATGTGTGGGGCTTGTCTTTTGACTGTGTAGTTCTCCATCTCAAGCCACCTCGGAAAGTGATGTAGAGACTACAGTGCATCATTCAGACATTTCTTGATTTTGAACTTGATGTTGTAGCTGAAGGGAATTTTACTGGGTTGTCTTCTTCGGGGAGGTATGGTGAATGCAGAAGGGATAGTGAGCAGGAGGGATAGTGAGCTAAATGATTATTGACTAGAAGGGTCATTAATGGTCTCCAAATATTTCTGCCCTTGTCTTTCAAGCACATGATAGAAGCGCACTTCCTGACACCTTTGTGGTTGGACAAGGCCATAAATTAGTTCTGGCCAAAGAGTTGTGAGTGGAAGTAACTTGTGTCAATTCTAGATTGGAACACCTGAGTACTGGTTCAAAAACCTCCAAAACCTTTAACCTTTTTCCCTCCACTATACTGACTAGCAGTGCTCCCAATGTAGATCCATTAATGTAGGTCCTAGAGTGAGGATGCCATGGAGGGGAGCCCTTGACTGATCCCTGATGAACATGGAGGGTAAATAAGAAAGAAACTGCTGTTGTGTTAAGCACCTGCAGCATAAGTTGGCTTATCCTGACGGATACATTTGCCTTTAGCATCTACCGGCTACTGCACATTTCATACTCCCTCCATGAGATAACATATTTAAGACAGTGGGGCGGGGTGGGGGGGCCAGACATGTGAACAAACATAATGTTCCATAGTTCCATGATAGAAATGTGTATAGGATGTGGGTACATAAAGTTATCTGCTGGCTGGAGGCACACGTTAAAGCTTCTTAGAGGATCTGAATTTTAAGAAATGAACAGGTAGCCACGTTCAGAAAGGGTTTACCTACTAGAGGGAATTGTGAGCCAGGCCGCGGAAAGGAGCCTAAGTATTGCATATTTAGAAAGCTGCAAGTACAAACCTTAAAGCCTTATTAGCTTGAGGCCTTTGCTCTAGTGCCATCTAGTGGAATCTAAGGGAGAAGGAAACACTAACTATACGCTGTGTAATGCTTTCCAGATTTGAAGGGCCCTGCCTCTAAAGCTTATGATAGATACCACAATATTAAGGGTTGGAAGATATGATTTAGTCTAATACTATCCAGTAAAACTATAATGCAAGCCACATGTGTTACTTAAATTTTTTCTAGTGGTTACATTAAAAAGAAACTGCAAAATATTTTAAACACCTTTAACCCAATATACTAAAAATATTTCTACATGTAATCAACCTAAGAAGTTATTTATGAGATAGATACCTTACATTTTTTGGTACTAAGTATGTATTTGTATTGGCATTTTACACTCAGAACATATCTCATTTGGATTAGCCACATTTCAGGTGCTCAGTAGTCCACATGTGGTGAGTAGCTACTGTATTGGACAGCATAGATCTTTTCATTTTACTACAGAGGAAACAGAAGGAAGCTAAGTAACTTAGACAATATCATTGAATTAATGGGTTCTTGGTTGCTGGTTTGCAGCTCTTTCTACAATGTGATTTTTCTTTTTTTGAGGAACTCTTCAAAATGCAGGATAGTAAAATATATTCAATAATGTGCTTTTTCACCCCTACATAATTCTTGTATGAACACATGTGAGTCGTTTTTTTTTTTCCTAAGAAAACCTATTGTAGCAAATCAAAATTGTGAAATGACTGTAACTTAAACAATGTTTACATACTGCTTTGCCCATAGACCATCAATAGTGCCTCAGATTGGATTTGCTTTATGTGGCAAATACATGTATTTAACTCATAATTCATCACTTGAACACTAACTTTTTTAAAAAAGAGCTAATATCATGTGAAAGCTCTTCATTTTTTAAAAGATTTTATTTATTTATTTGACAGATTATAAGTAGACAGAGGCAGGTAGAGGGGAAGGGGGGGGGCGCAGGCCCCCTGCTGAGCAGAGAGCCTGATGTGGGGCTCCATCCCAAGGCCCTGAGATCATGACTTGAGCCAAAGGCAGAGGCTTAACCCACAGAGCCACCAAGGTGCCCCGAACACTAACTTTTTCTTATGTCTCCTCCTAGACTTTGTTCATACACATTGGGCATTTCTATATTGTAATAGTATGAGTGTAATTTGGACCCTTTTTTCCCTATTGCTTAACATTATGAAATGGAGAAATTAACTAATTGATAAAAAAGCAGGTAGTTTTATGTAATCTGAGGAAATCTAAATTGGAGAATATTTTATTCATAAGACTTTTTAGAATAGTGTACTAATACTTATGTAAGAAGAGACAGGAAAAGTTAAATGATAAATGCTGGTATAAGTATGCTTAAACATTCTCTAAAAGGATAGAAAGAAATAACAATAGTGGCTTCATTTGAAGGGAAGTGTGGTGGGAACTGAGCCAATGATAGGGGTGGGAAGGAGCTCTTCACTGTCCCTTTTGAAATTTTATATTATTTGTACCTTGTGAATGCATTAACTGTTTGAAATTTTATTTTTTAAATGCCTATAATCTTTTCCAGTTCTATTTATAATATCCTTCTGAAATTTTAATTGGGATTTTATTGAGCCTACAGATCAGTTTGTGGTGAACTGACATCTTAATATTGAATCTTCCAGTCCATGAACATAGTATATCTTTCCTTTTGTTATTGTTGATTAAGAATTCTTTTTTAAAGATTTTATTTGTCAGAGAGAGCACAAGCAGGGGGAGTGGCAAGCAGAGGGAGAAGCAGGCTTCACACTGAGCAAGGAGCCAGACATGGGATTCCATTCCAGGACCCTGGGATCATGGCCTGAGCCAAAAGCAGATGCTTAACTGACTGAGCTACCCAGGTATCCCAATTAAGAATTTTTTATCTATGTTCATGTGTAATGCTGATCTGTGGTCTGTTGCTTTCTTTACTTGTATTGTCTTTGTCTGATTTGGTAATGCTGGATTCATAAAATGAGTTGGGAAATTGGGAACTGTTTCCTATTCCATTTCCTGAGTTTGTGTAAGATTATTCCTTAAAATTTGATAAACTCCTCTAGTGAAGCCTATGAGCTTAGAGTTTTATTTGTGGCAAGATAGTTACAAATTCAGTTTCTTCTATGAATATATATTTATTTGATTTTTCCTAAATCAGTTTTTGTCACTTTTTTCTAAATCAGTTTCAGTAATATCTATGTGGTGACATTTATATAGAACACCTAAGTTGCCAAATTCGTTGGCATTAAGTTGAAACTATTTCCTTATTATACTTTTTTAAAAAAAGATTTTATTTATTTATTTGACAGCACAAGTAGGCAGAGTGGCAGGCAGAGGGAGAAGCAGGCTCCTTACTGAGCAGGGAGCCTGATGCGGGACTTGATCCTGGGACCAGGGATCATGACCTGAGCTGAAGGCAGACACTTAACTGACTGAGCTACCCAGGAGCCCCTCCTTTTTTTTTTTTTAATATTTTTTTATTTTATTATTTATTTGACACAGAGAGAGATCACAAGTAGGCAGAGAGGTAGGGAGAGGGGGAGGGGGAAGCTGACTCCCCCCATTAAGCAGGGCACCCAATGTGGGGCTCAGTCCCAGGACCCTGAGATCATGACCTGAGCCAAAGGCAGAGGCTTAGACTACTGAGCCCCCCAGGTGCCCCCCAGGTGCCCCCCAGGTGCCCCTCCTTATTATACTTTTAAAATCCACAAGATCCATAGTGATGTTCCTCTTTTTTTTTTTGGCAATTTGTGTATTTTCTCCTTTTTTCTAGATCTCACTAACTATAGGTTTCTCAATTTCTATAAATTTAACTGCTCTTTTATTAACTTTGAAGTAGGTTGTTTAATTTCCAAATCCCTTAACATTTTCCAAATATTTTTCTTTCATTGATTTCATTGTTTAATTTCATTGATTATGGTCAGGGAATGTACCCTTTATTATTTTAATTAGTGGAAATTTATTGAGACTTGTTTTATAGCTCAGCACATTGATATATCTTAGTGAATGTTCAGTGTGCATTTGAAGATAATGTGGATTCTTTGGGTTCTGAGTGTTCTGTTTTATAGAAAAGTGTACAGAATATTTTTTAAAGGAAGTATACAAAATATAAAAAATTTTTTTACAAAAATTACATAAAGTGTGGCATATGGGTGGCTCAGTTGCTTGAGTATCTGTCTCTTGATTTTGGTTCAGGTCATGATCTCAGGATTGTGAGATTGTGCCCTGCCTTGGGCTCTGTGCTGAGCAAGGAGTCTGCTTAAGATTCTCTCCCTCTGCTCCTCTCACCCCAGCTCATATGCATACTCTCTCTCTTTCTTAAAAAAATGAAAAACATAAACATAAACTTAGTTGATAGTTATTCAAGTCTTCTGTATCCTTATTGATTACCTGTTTACTTGTTCTGTGAATTTCTGAGAAAGGATGTGATATCCCACTCTAATTATCTATTTGTTTATTTCTCCTTTTAGTTGCATCAGTTTTTTTTTTTTCATATTTTTGAAACTCTGTTATTGGATACATATACACTTAGGATTGTTATGTCTTCTTAAATTGACCTCCTTTTCTTTTTCTTTTTTTAAAATTTTATTTATTTGACAGAGAGAAATCACAACTAGGCAGAGAGGCAGGCAGAGAGAGAGGAGGAAGCAGGCTCCCCGCGGAGCAGAGAGCCTGATGTGGGGCTCGATCCCAGGACCCTGAGATCATGACCTGAGCTGAAGGCAGAGGCTTTAACCCACTGAGCCACCCAGGTGCCCCTGACCTCCTTTTCTTTTAAAAATGCCTCTCTTTAGGGGAGACAAACCATAAGAGATTCTTTTTTTTTTTTTTTGAGATTATTTATTTATTTATTTGACAGACAGAGATCACAAGTAGGCAGAGAGGCAGACAGAGAGAGAGAGGGAAGCAGACTCCCTGCCAAGCAGAGAGCCCGATGCGGGACTCGATCCCAGGACCCTGAGATCACGACCTGAGCCGAAGGCAGCGGCTTAACCCACTGAGCCACCAAGGCACCCCAAGAGATTCTTGATCATAGGAAACAAACTGAGGGTTACTGGAGGGGATGAGGGTGGCACAATGGAGTAACTGGGTGATGGGCATTAAAGAGGGCATGTGATGTAATGAGCACTGGTGTTGTATATAACTGATGAATCACTGAACTCTACCTCTGAAACTAATAATACACTATATGTTAATTCATTGAATTTAAATTAAAAAGTGTCCCTCTTTGGGGTGCCCGGGTGGCTCAGTTAAGTGTCCGACTCTTTATTTCAGTTCTAGTTGTGATTTCAGGGTCTTGGGATTGGGCCCCACATAGGTTCCTGAGCTCAGCATGGAGTCTGCTTGAGATTCTGTCTCTCCCTCTCCCCCTCCCCCAGCTTGCAGGCATGCTGTCTTTTTCTTTCTCAAAATAAATAGCCTTTAGAAAAAAGTGTACTTCTTCATCACTTGTATTATTCCTTGTCATGAAGTCTTCCTTGCATGGTATTAATATAGCCACTCTAACTGACTTATGATTAGTGGCTGCAAAGTTTATCTTACTCTGTCTCTTTAACTTATGTGTCTTTATATATTGTGGATTTCTTGTAGAGAGCATATAGTTGTGCCTTGCTTTTTATACAGACCAGCGGTATCTCATTTTTAAATGGAATGTTTAGGCCATTTATATTTAGTGTAATTATGAGTAAGATTAGGTTTAAATCTTCTATCTCGTTATTTTCTGTTTCCCATCTGTTCTTTGTCCCATTTTCCCTCTTTTCTTACCTTCTTTTGGGTTAATTATGAATTTTTTAGTGTTCTATTTTATCCTCACTATCGATTTATTAGCTATACATCTCTAATTTTTTAATGGTTCCTGTATTCAAGGATTTACAATAGACATCTTTTAACTTATTACAGTGTAACTTCAAATAGTATTTTACTACCTCGTGTATAATGTCAGAGCAATGCAATAATACACCTTTATCTTCTGCTCTCATCCTCTGTGCCATTCTTGTCATATATTTTACTTACATATATGTTCTAAACCTGATGTTACATATTACATTGTTACAATTTTTAAGTAGTCAATTGTTAGTTAAAGAACCTTAAAAATTATATGTAAAAAAATTATATATATACATATTTAACATTACTACACATGGGGATCCCTGGGTGGCTCGGATGGTCGGGCGTCTGCCTTCGTCTGCCTTCCAGGGTCCTGGGATCAAGCCCCACATCAGGCTCCCTGCTCAGTGCAGAGCCTGCTTCTCCCTCTCCCTCTGCCATTCCCTTTGCTTGTGCTCTATGGCTCTGTCTCTCTCTCTGTCAAATAAATAAATAAAATAAAATAAAGAATGTTTAACATTTTTACTCATGTAGTCATATATTTACAATTTCTAGTAATTACTTACTGTTTGTATAGCAGTAGGTTTATAGTTTTTACTATATTTAGAAATCTTCCAGCCCTTATTTCTTCAAATATATGTCTTTGACTCAGGAGGTAAACAGTATGTCCAATACAGCCCTGACCACATATCCACAACTCTGGGCAGACCACTTTTAGAGCTAATAACGATTCTTCCAATATGTAGTATACCTTGTACATAGTTATTTTTCAGCAAATATTTGTAGAGTCATATGTAGGAAATTTCTTTTAACACTTTTTATTTTAAAATTTATTTAAAAGAAAAACATGTTCATGGTACAAACAGTACAAAAGGTATTTTGTGAAAAAGAAGTCATTTTTCCACCACCATTACCAATGCCCTACCCCTTCTAAGGCGGTCACATTTTTTTTCTCCCAGAAATTTTCTGGGCATGTTCAACCATATATGAGTACATATTCTTTTTTTTTTTTTTTTAATACCTTTTACCCAAGTGGTAGCATTTTATATATACTGTTCTTCATCTTTTTCTGGCTTTATAGGTCTCAGTAATCATTCCTTATCAGTATATATAAAGTTGCCTTATTCCTTTAATGGCTGCAGAACATTACATCGTATGGAAGTTTCACAGTTTAACTGGTGCCCTATTGATGGACATTAACCCTTTACAAGGTAAGGAGAAAAAAATGTCAAGAACAGAGTACTGGGACACCTGGGTGGCTTGGTCGATTAAGCATCTGCCTTTGGCTCAGGTCATGTTCCTGGGGTCCTAGAATAGAGTCCCACATCGGGCCTCTTTCATGGTGGGAAGCCTGCTTCTCCCTCTGCCTGCCCCCCCACCCCACTTATGTGCTCACTGTCTCTCTGACAAATAACTAAAATCTTTTTTTTTTTAAGATTTTATTTATTTATTTGACAGACAGAGATCACAAGTAGGCAGAGAGGCAGGCAGAGAGAGAGAGGGAGAAGCAGGCTCCCCACCGAGCAGAGAGCCCGATGTGGGGCTCGATCCCAGGACCCTGGGATCATGACCTGAGCTGAAAGCAGAGGCTTTAACCCACTGAGTCACCCAGGTGCCCCTAACTAAAATCTTAAAATAAAAAAAAAAAAAAAGTACTGTGATAAAGGAAAAATAATGACCTTGAAGATTGTTTGAATATATGAATTTCCAGTATTATAGACTTTGTATCAATAAAAAAATAAATGTTTTTTCTTCTAATGAGCAAGTCTTAAGAAGAAATAAGCCACTAAGATGTAAACTTCTGCCTCTGATGTAGGCATCAGCTTTGGAAAAACACCAGTAAGAAGCAGGCCTCCCACCTAATGTTAAGAGAATCACCAGGAAATTTAACCCCAAGCATGGGGGGATTGCCCCAGTGTGTGTCTCGGGAGTTTAAAAGACATGGGAGAACTGACTTACCTCCTTGGCTTGCTCCTTGTATAAACACCAAAATGAAAGAGCCTGGTAACTGTCCAGTCATAGTCAGAGGGATAACTATTTTCTGCCCCCTCCTCAACTTCATGCAACCTGAAGAAAGCTTTGAGTGCATGTTTCTTGTCATGGTGCCAAAAATAGATTACGAGGGGAGGAGAGGAGTTGGTGCCACTACAATGCTATACTAGTAAATGTTTGACACCAGCTCTCTGAGGGGGAATATATATAATATATAATACAATAGTCATACATAATACACATGCTGTATATCATTATTACCTATATAGCATAATACAGCATATAATATATAATTATGTACTATATACCCTATAATTCAATATTATGTACTATAAATAGTAATTATATTCATTATATATTATAACAAGTATGTATAATATATATGCATGTATATATACCTATATGTACAAATATGTATTACATATAATTATATATGTTTTCTCTAAAATTTTACTGACATTGGGGCCCCTGGGTGGCTCGGTCAGTTGGGCATCTGACTCTTGATTTTGGCTCAGGTTGTGATCTCAGGACTGTGGGATCGAGCCCCACATCAGGCTCTGAGCTCAGCACAGAGTCTGCTTGGCCCTCTCCCTCTGCTCCTCACCCCACTTACGCACTCTATCTCTGAAATAAACAAAATCTTTAAAAAACAATGTACTGACATAAAGTATGTATAGCACACAATTTATAACTGACAATAAAACATATAGTACTCTTGTACATTTCATATAGGCAGTTGATTCACACAGAAATCCTTCAGTGATTTTTGTCAAACTCTTGCATTCCGAGCCAGCCTATGCAACTGACAAACAAGTGTCGTTTTGACATGAGTGTTGGCTGACTTCTCCACTTACATCAATGACTAAGATGAAAGAGAACTAAGCAAGTCGTATGTTGGAACTTCACATGTTCATCTGTTGACTTAAGCAACTTCTTTGCTAAATCAAGACAGTAACTTTCAATATACTGGGAGACTCCTCAGATCTGTTTGTGTCTACAGACAAATCTGTAACAGCTACAGACCTTTTAAGTTTACTGCATCATTAACATTTCTCTATAACTTCAGACAGCCAACAAAACAATACATCAAGGCATAATTTATAACATTTACTGGTTCCCTGGTGTGAATAAGTCCCAGCACAGCTGGTTTGAAGGAAGTGACCGACAGGAAGTTCCAGAACACACACCTCCATGTGTGATAGGCAGTCGTAGAGCACCATTATATAGTATTTCTACCCTGAAGGTACAAGAGATGTAAAGAACCTCTAGAGAGTAGTAAAATAATTCAGAAGATGAGTGTGGGCCATGACCTTTGCTTTTGTATAATTTATTTAAGTGTAAGTTTATATAATTTAATTTTTAATAATGGCTGTGTTTAACAACAAGTCTGCAAAGTTCCTGAAAATTTAACAGTTTTCACGATCTCCTTTGCTCTAGCTCTGGCACACCACTAGGCCTCACTTCCTCATTTGCCCACTGTTCCCAAAAATAAATAAGCCTCTTTGCTTTGTTAACAGCCTGGTTTTAAAAAAAAATTCTCATTTTATCCCATGAAATGGGTTAGGAAAGATTGAGAAGAGTTGCACGCCTCTGTCCTGAGCTCCTCTGGCCAGGCGAGGGCCTAACTTTAGGCAATCAATTCCTTCAGAGAAAGTTTTTGTCAGGGGCTTCCCCATGGAGGGAGAGGATTGAAGGCTGTGGGTTCCCTGAGAGTCTACCTTGCTGTTCTGATCAGCTCACTGCCCTCTTGGCATAAGCATGGGGCAGTCCTTTTCCTCATGGATACAGAGAGATTGAAAAAGGGACTAAGACTACATTACTGATAGTGTGTAGTGTGTAGGAAAGGGAAGGGAAAAAACCCCACTCCCCGCCCCCCAACCCAGTCCTTCCTTGCTTCTTCTATTTTTGCTTTCCTGTTGTTACCCATCACATTCCTTGATGTCATGCCTGCCATTGTGAGCCGACAGGCCCTCCCTGGCCTGGTGGACAGCCTGTAAGTCAGGAGGGGAGGTGGCGCTGTGGAGGTTGGGGGGAGTAGTGGTCACACCAACATCTCGGAATTGGGCTGGGTCTGCGTGGAACCCCAGAGATGATCCCCAGCTCATTCTTCCCAAGAACCAATGAGTAAAATTAGGGGCCTTCCACCTGAGGTCAGGGAACCAGGCCCTGGAGTGGAACTTGGGGTGGAAGATGGCCTTCTGTGTCAACTGATTCATTCTCCAGAATTCAACTTGTTCTCCGACTCGGTGGTGTTTGAAAGCAACTTTATCCAGGTACCCATGTGCAGCTCAGAGCCTACTCCCTTTCCCTTTCCAAAACCTCCTCCCGAGGGTTGATCCAAAAATGCCATAGCCTCTGAAAGCCCTGGGGAGAGAAGGAAGCCACTAGAGGGTCTGGATCCCAAGTTCAGCCCAGTTTGTGCCTATGGCATCATGGGGCTCCCCACAGGTCCTGTGCTTCCAGGAAACAGAATTATATGCTGCAAAAGGGCACATCAGAGCCCACTCTCCAAGCAGGGTCCATAGACACCCTCCCAGGGCCACTAGGGAGGGGATGGTTGGTTAGAGGGAATGAAGGTTGCTATCAGAATCCCTGCCCTGAAAGCCAACCTCCTCTCTCTGGGATGGTTTAGAAGTAGCTTTGTTTGAGAACCAAGCCCCTAGAATCAGCCTTGCCCAGATTCCATATTCCCTAAAGGGCGGTGATATGGCCAATGGAAGTGAGCATTTTTGGAATGGGAAGCATGGGGCCATTGAGAGTATGGGGTGGTCATTTTGGGTTTTTTTCATTTTTAATTTTTTAAAATTTTATTTATTTACCTATTTGTCCCAGAGAGGGAGCAAGAGAGCACAGGCAGGGGAAGCAGCGGGCAGAGGGAGAAGCATGCTCCTGCTGAGCAGGGTGCCCAGTGCGGGACTCGATCCCAGGACCCTGGGATCATGACCTGAACTGAAGGCAGCCGCTCAACCGACTGAGCCACCCAGACATCCCTGGGGCAGTCATTTTAATATAGCTTGGGGTGTGTGGCTGGCTCAGTCAGTGGAGCAAGCTACTCTTGGTCTTAGGGTGGTGAGTTCAAGTCCCACACTGGGGCAGATTTTACCTAAAAAAAAAAAAAAAGTATGACATCTCATTGAGGGGCTGACCGACTCCCTCTAGAGGTCTAGTGGGGACCTGAGGGGTCTCTGCAGGTGTGCCATGACCAGCTCCTCTGTCGGCAAGGCCAAGGAACTTATGAATTTGTCAATTTAAGGGGCGTGTTATGAAATGCTAACTGCTACAAAAGCTCTGTCAGGTGGTTTGGACCAGCTGATCCCTAAAGCATGAGCAGGGAGAGGGGGCGCCAGTGTCTAGAGAGTTCAGAACACTCTTGGGATTTTGGCAGTTGAAGAAGGCTCCCCAGCAGAGGGGGGTTAAGCCATTCTTCAAGGTATCACTGAGACTTTGGTAAGTGGAAGGGCAGGGGGAGGACATTCCAGGCCAAGGGATTTCAAGTCCCAGGACGAAGGCAGGAGGCTGAAATGCACAGGAGGGTCTGAAGCCAGGAATCCGTGTGACGGAGTCACAAAGCAGCGAGGACTTACAGGAGAGAGTAGAGACAATCTGAGCTTAATTTGGAGACACTTTCATGCAACAATGAGCTACTCCCTGACGGGGTCCCTCAGATTTCAGACAGCCATTCAGGGCTCCAGGCGCTCCCCGGTTCCTGTGCTGCTCTAGAGGCCACCAGCCAGCCGCCTGGGGGGTGTGCTCCTTCCTCACGCAGTTTTGGTGGAGAAGGAATGGTGACATGGGAGATCCAGTCTCGGGATACCAAATTCCAG
The DNA here is from genome assembly GCF_963455335.1 of Martes martes. Classification (NCBI taxonomy): domain Eukaryota; kingdom Metazoa; phylum Chordata; class Mammalia; order Carnivora; family Mustelidae; genus Martes; species Martes martes. The sequence goes on from NC_137899.1 coordinate 85,187,248, forward strand.
TCATTTCTATTGGGGTGTGATGTTTTGGCAGGAGGCTTATTCTCTTAACATGTTCTCTTTGACCTGATATGAAAACTGTTTAGATTCTCTGGGTAGATACATAGTGACTCAGGCAGCAGGAAACTCAAGACTGTACCAGGGAGGGGGAAAGCCTGCCTACCGAAGCTGCCCCATGGCGGGGTTTTAAATGTTTACTTGAGGGGCGCCTGGGTGGCACAGGTGGTTGAGTCCCACTCTTAGTTTCTGCTCTGGTCGAAATCTCGGGGTCGTGGGATCGAGCCCAGCATGGGGCTCCATGCTCAGCACAGTCTGCTTGAGATTCTCTCCCCCACTTCCTCTGCCCTTCCCACTCACGCTCACTCTCTCTCAAATAGATAAATCTTAAAAAAAAAAAAAAAAAAAGAAGTTGGGGCGCCTGGGTGGCTCAGTCGGTTAAGCATCTGCCTTTGGCTCAGATCATGATGCCAGAGTCCTGGGATCAAGTCCCACATCGGGCTCCTTGCTCAGTGGGGAGCCTGCTTCTCCCTCTGCCTGCCGCTTGCTCCCCCTGCTTGTGCTCACTCGCTCTCTCTGATGAATAAATGAAATCTTAAAATAAAATAAAATTCTTCCTTCAAAATAAAAGTTCACTTTTCTCGGAGCACATTCTAGTCAGGTTTGTGGGAACTCAAATTTCAGTCCTTCCTGGGGCTTTCCTCTTGTCCCCAGTTCCACGATGGCTGTGAAATGGTTCTGATGGTCCTACAAAGTCTAGAACACTGGGAGAAGGCCCTCTGGTCTTGGGAACATAGGGGTCTGTCCTCAAATGTTCCTTACCCCGGTCCCTGCAGTTCCTCGGAGGCTTCTCTGCCCGCCCTGGACAGTGAGGTGGGGGTGTCTTAGCTGAGATACTGGGCCCAGTGTCAAGCGTCCAGGCTCCTGTCCTGCCCCAGACTCAGATGCTGCAAGAGAACAGGTTCTTATTTCACTCAACATCCAGCAACAAGCTGGGCCCCCCTCACCTTGCAGGAAGCTCCCCAAACCTCCCTCATGTTGGACTGCTTGGGTCTTCCCCATTCAACAGCTCTTTCCTCACTCTCTTCCCCTTCTGGAACTCTCTTTACACAGTCTCCCTTCCAGATCATTAGAAGCCTTATTGGCTTCTTCTACCCAAGGATAGAGGAATAAAATTTCAAAGCCTCTCAGCTTTTTCTTACTAATGCTCCTTTAAAGATTAGATAATGCAGAGGCCCTGGGGGTGACTCAGTGGGTTAAGCATCTGACTCTTGATTTTGGCTCAAGTCATGATCTCAGGGTCATGAGATGGAGCCCCACATTGGGCTCCCCGCCCAGCGCAGGAGTCTACTTGTCCCTCTCCCTCCCCCTCTGCCCCCCCTCCCCACCATCTCTAAATAGATAAATAAAATCTTTAAAGCTAGATCATGCAGAGGACACAAAGAGGAGCAACCCAAGTTCCTGTTACCAGTGAGCTGGTCTCTTTGGGGAGACCCCCCAAAAAGATGGAAGCTGGTCCTGGTCCAGGCCAGTGTGCCACACACCGGCGAGCAGCACAGAAGCTCCCAGCATGTCATCAAGCCGACGTGCTGCTTTCTAGCACCTCCATTCTTCCACCCTTGTCTTCTGCTTCTCTCTGACCCGTGTACCTGGGGCTGATTTCTAGGTCACTAAGCCCGGCAGCTGGATGGATGTATATGAAGGGTCCACCACTGTGATCCTCGGGGTGACGTCCTCGGTGCCCTCCTTGCCACTCCCCAACGTCCTCCTGATGGCCAACGTCACCTGGCCCCAGGGTCAGTTTTCTTCCTGGAGCACTCCTGACTGTGCTCCCGTGGTCACCCTCAGCAGGTAAAGAAAGGCTGGAGGGAGAGGCCGGAAGGGGTGGGAAAGCTGGAGGGGTCTCCCTGAGGCGGCTCCCGGGCAGAGGAGGGAGCCTAGTGAGGTTGGGCCAAGTGCTAGGTAGGCACAGCATGCTTGACTGAATGGGTGAGCTCCTCACTATGGGAATTTCCTGATCATGTCTAGGATTCTCCCCCTGAAGTTCGTGGAGCTACAAATCTGTGACCGGCTCCAACGCATCCTGCGGGTTAGGACAGTGACTGAAAAGATCTACTACCTGAGGCTCCACGAAAAACACCCGGAGGCTGTGTTTCAATTCTGGATCCGCTTGGTGAAAATTTTGCAGAAAGGTCTGTCCATCACCACCAAAGACCCAAGAATCCAGTTCACTCACTGCCTGGTGCCCAAAATGTCCAGCAGCTCCACTAGAATAACAGTAAGTGGGGCCTCCCATCAAGACCTGCGGGGGGGGGGGCGTTGGGGGGGGAGATGGGGAACACAGCACCTCTGAGGACTGATGGGTATTAAAGCCTACCCTTGTGGGGGCAGACTTCATTTTCAAGGGTCAATGACCGCACACACCAAACTCAGGTCTACAGACATAAAGAGCCAATTCATTTACTTTTCCTAAAAAAGAGCTATAAAGTGCTTCGTTCACTCAAAAAAATTTTTTAAAGATTTTATTTATTTATTTGACAGAGAGAGACACATAGCAAGAGAGGGAACACAAGCAGGGGGACTGGGAGAGGGAGAAGCAGGCTTCCCACTGAGCAGGGAGCCTGATGTGGGATCAGGGCCTGAGTCAAAGGTAGATGCTTAATGAGTGAGCCACCCAGGCACCCCTACCCACTTAAAAAATTTGGTGGTTTTTTTTTTCCCTCCAGTATTAAATTAGAAAAATGCTCACTAAAGAAAATTAGAAAATCACAGAAAAACCGCTCCCACTTCTCTCTAACCTCAAGCAATCACTTGGAACATTCTGGCATATTTCCTTCCAGTCTTCCATTTTATTTATTATTTTTCTTTTTTTGTTTGATCTTTATTAGGTTTTGGCATTAAGTTATTCTGTCTTCTTCATATCAACTGAAGAATGGTGCATGTGCTTTCACGTTGTTGAGTATTTTAAAACTTTGAAAATATTTATTCTTTAAAGGTTAGAGGCTAAAATGAATTTGCTAGGAGTCCATTTAATCAAAGTTTTTAAAATTTATTTATTCATTTATTTTTCTTTCTCCAAGTTTCTATTTAAATTCCAGTTAGCATACAGTATAATATTAGTTTCAGGTGTAGAAGTTAGTGATTCATCACTTACAACACCCAGTGCTCACCACAAGTGTCCTCCTTCATCCCCATCATCTTTTTTTTTTTTCATCCCCATCATCTTTTAACCCATCCCTCTCCCGCCACCTCCCCTCCAGCAACCCTCTGTTTGTTCTCTATAGTTAAGAGTCTGTTTCCTGGTTTACCTTTCTTTCTCCCACCCCCCATGTTCATTCATTTTCTTAACAGTCTTCCATTTAAAAATTAATTTTTAATTTATATATTTGAGGATATTAAATATATAATGTGTTTCTGAATGTTGCTTTTTTCCAACTTAGATTATATCAGAAGCATTTTCCCATTTTTTTTAAGTTCTTTATGCACATCGTTCTGATAATTTCATGCTGTTTAGTAGTTGTTTGAAAGCATTAAAACTCACTTTCCTAGGGGCGCCTGGGTGGCTCAGTGGGTCAAAGCCTCTGCCTTCGGTTCAGGTCATGTCCCGCATGGGGCTCTCTGGTCAGCAGGGAGCCTGCTTCCCTTCTGCCTCTCTGCCTACTTGTGATCTTTGTCATCTCTGTCAAATAAATAAATAAAATCTTAAAAAAAAAAAAACCCTCACTTTCCCATTCTCCTGTTATCAGCCATTTAGAGTTGATTCTAACTTTTCATTATTGTAAGTGATGCTAAAACAAGCATGTATGTGTATGGTCCATGTTTCTGATTGTTTTCTCAGGATAGTTTATTAGAAGCAGAATTCAAAGGGTAGGAACATTTTTAAGGCTCTTGATACATTTGGCCAGATTATTTCCAGGAAGCTCATCCCAAAGTATAGTCTCTCCAATGAGTGTCTGTGTCTGTGTCCTTATCACAATTGAGAAGTATACATTTTAATAAATTTTCTAACATAGTAGGTAGAAAAAAGTAGCAGCTCTTTGATTTTCAGTGAGTTTGAACATTGTTTTATATATATATTTATATATATATATATATTTCTTTTTGCATTGTCTATTGTGTTCTTTGGCTATTTTTCTATTGGCAGCTTTGTGTTTTTCTAAATTGATTTGTAAAATAAAGCTTTTTATACATCAAGAATTTTAAACCTTTAATCACAAGTTTCTGCAAATCTTTCCCCCCAAGGATTTGCTTTTCCCTTTCAGTTTGAGGTTCCCCCCACCCCCACCCCCCACGCCTTTTGACACACAGAAGACTTTTCCTGGACCTGCTTAGGGTAGAGGTACAGAAGGAAAGAGTTTGATAGGCTGGATTGCCTAATACCTTCAGGTTTCAGAATCTGGACACTTTCCTCCTCTTGTTTTAGCTGAAAGCTTTAGGTAGGCTGTGCCTGACTTCCAAAGTCAGCTGCCCTGTTTTCTTAATGTCCTGGAGCAGTAGTCATGGCAGCTCATCAGAGAGAGGAGGAGGTGATCCTGCCGGGGCCGGGTGGAGGGGGGCAGTGCGCAACTGTGGTCTAATGATCCTGGAGCTTCATGTTTAAGAAACAGGTGCCCAAGTGTAGGCTGGAAGATTCCTGTGAGTTCCTTCCAGATTCTGGCCCAAGGCGGCCACGGCTCTCAGAGTGCAGACCTGGTCCTCTTGACCTGTCATTTTCTCCACCCAGCCTGAAAGCAGCCTCCCGTCATCCACTCAGCCCAGTGAAAACTTCATGCTGTTGGCGGCCGAGCAGACCAGTGACAGTTTCTTGAATATCTCAGGAAAACCCCAGCTCACAGCAGACTGGTGGGTACCCTCCACAAAGGCAGCTCCAACATCCCTTCCCATGGCACTGAGCTGTGGGTGGGGTCAGGGACACCATCTGCCAAACTAGCCCAGTTCCTTCTTTTATTCTAGACAGTTATGTGTCTGACCTCTCCCCTCAGTTTTATGATAAGCCTGTCCTTGCAAACAGGGTCTATGGCTGACAGGTCTGAATATTTCCTAGGCAGACTACAGGGTTTTCGTAGGCAGTGCTAGATAAAAGGAATGAGGGATGAGTAAATTAATTCAAAGAAGGGTAAGCTAATAAAGCAGGCTCAGGGAGTTAGATATTTATGGTCTCCAGACCCAGTTCACCAGGGTTCCCTGGTGAGACAATTCTGAATTCTCTTTGCCTCACTTATCCGTTCTGTAAAATGGACAGAATAGACAATAACCCGAAGCAGAGATGGCTCCAACACCATTTGCTAAGCCATTGTATGGTACTCTGTGCAATAAGTGATGGAAAACAAAAGCAAGATCATGCAACCAATATGTTGAACAAGTATAACTTGAAGGGTTTCATCAAAATGTTAATTTATTTTTGTCTTCCCTTTATAATTTTTTCAGTGGGAGAAGCTTTCTTCTTTCCCCAAGATAAAAGCTGGTTCTCTGACAGCCTCCATAAGCATATGGGCTTCCCCTCAGAATATAAAAGGTCCTTTGGTCCCTCTAAATTGCAAAAGCAGTGTCAATTCTGAAAGTAAAATGCCTGGTGCCGGATAATTATCAAAACTCTGAACCGTTCACAGCCTCCCTCAGCCTGGCCTCATGTTCAGAGAGCCCTCGGTTGTGGGGACTGGATTGTCACTCCTCTTGTTCTGTTTCCTAATTTTAAAGCTCTCTTTTTCTCTTATGAGCTTTTTTGGGTTCTTTAGAGCCCTGTACCTGATGCCCCCCCTTACCCCCCACTGCAACTCTGGTGATGCTCTGACGGCTTCCTTTCATCCGGCCACCGCCCCCCTCAGGCCCTGTCTCTGCGGGCATCCACACCACCCAGGCACTAGCTGTCACAGCCCCCTTGCCCTTTAAGGGAGACCTCTTGGGCAGGGCTTATTTTAAAGCTAAAGACAGAAGAGAGGAACGCAGCCCCCCTACCCACCCCCCATCATAGAAAATGTAAGGCCATAAACACTTCAAAAAAGCGACACAAGAGGGAGCTCTGGAGCCCGAACCAGAAAGCTACCTCGACCGACCCTCATTCCGAAACTTCAGGAAAACCATTTCACATTAAAAATAACCGTAAGAAAAGGATAGTAATCAAACCCCACGCACAATTATATAAGGAAAAAGGGAGTATATGAAGCATAATAAATGCTTACAGACAACGCAAGCACACAAAAAAGACGTGCCTGCTAAACAAATGAAAACTACAACCCAGCATTTCAAAATGAAAGAAATTAAGAAAGGATAGAATATATGAAAAAGCAACAACAACCCAGAATTTAAAAGACTTATAAAGGTGGTGATGAAACTGAGGAAAGAATCAGACTTTTTTTTTAAGATTGTATTTATTTATATGATAGAGAGATAGACACAGCGAGAGAAGGAACACAAGCAGGGGGAGTAGGAGAGGGAGAGCCTGATGCAGGGCAAGATCCCAGGACCCTGGGATCATGACCTGAGCCAAAGGCAGACCCCTAATGACTGAACCACCCAGAATCAGACACTTTTAAAGAAACAATTATTTCCAAAATGAAGCCTAATACACCAGAGAGGATAACAAAGCAGATCATGCCTTAAGAGAAATGAAAGTATAAAAGAAGAGCTTACAAATTTTTTTAAAAGATTATTTATTTATATATTTATTTGACAGACAGATCACAATTAGGCAGAGAGGCAGGCAGAGAGAGAGGAGGAAGCAGGCTCCCTGCTGAGCAGAGAACCTGATATGGGGCTCAATCCCAGGACCCTGGGATCATGACCTGAGCTGAAGGCAGAGGCTTTAACCCACTGAGCCACCCAGGCACCCCTTACAAAACTTTTAAAAATTTAGCTACACTCTGTTTTTCTAGACACAGTAAGTGGCTGTGACTTTTGTTAAGTTATTACTGTTCTGGAGAGCTGTCTTTTATTATTATTATTTAAGATTTTATTTATTTATTTATTTGAGAGAGAGAGAAGGAGAGGGGAGAGGTCAGAGGGAGAAGCAGACTCTGTGCTGAGCAGGGAACCCAGTGCAGGACTCGATCCTGGGACTCCAGGATCATGACCTGAGCAGAAGGCAGTTGCTTAGCCAACTGAGCCACCCAGGTGCCCCTTGGAGAACTGTCTTAAGGTTTTCTTCAGCTTTATCCTGCTGCCTGGAAGTTAGAATGGGCCTCAGGCAGGTCCCAGTGGGCTCAGATCTTGCCTTTGAGTCTTACCTAACACATGAAGTTCTCAACGCATAAAAGTGACACTTAAGGTTTGGAGGGGTGTCTGTTCCAGTCCAGCGGAGCAGGCCTGAGCTGGAGCCTCCCTCCTGCTCGGCTTTCTATGCTCAAGTCACTCTTGACACATCGCACCACATATACATGCTGTCACTATGCTCAAGGCACTTGTCCTGGAAAAGACAGCATTTAAAAATGGTTCTTAAATTCTTAACAATGCTTTTTCTTTTATTGCTTTCAATGACCCCCCAATTCCTGGGCTCCAACAGTAACACCAACGTTGCCATCAAAATAGACAATCTGGACAGCTATAAGATACCCTCCCGAGTGGCATCTCCGGTCAACTTGAATATACCCATGAGAGCCGCCTTGAGCCACAGTCTCTGGGAACAAGAAAATCCAGATGAGCACTTCCTGCAAGCTCCTGTTGCCAGTTCCCTAGGAGAGAACCTTCTGGGACCCTGACACCAAGCCAAAACAGGGTGATCTTCCCTAACTTCATTCAGCAAACTTGATACAACCTCCTGTAATGCTGTTTTCCCACTGCGGGTCCAAGACCGTGGGAGAGGTATGATGGTGTTTATAGCAAAGTGCTTCTGTTCTTCCACCAATAAACCTCCAAGTGAATTCCTAATTGTTACAGGTTGTGCTCTGTGGGGCTTTGGGCTGGGGATGGACTAATTAGGAGCAGGAGCTCACTCCTTAGGGAAGTAAGTGGGAAAAAATGTTCTGAGTGCTCCATTGAAACCACAAAGCAGCCAAGCCAAGCCAAGAAATCCAGTCCAGAGCAAACAGCCGGTAGTGACACAAGAAAGCCATTAAGGTTGACACACTGTTTGAACCACGGCTCTGCAAATCAGGGCTGGAGGCCTTTCCCTCCTAGAGTTCACACCGTAGGAAATAGAGTGATGGAGGGAGAAAGCACATGGCCATCCCCTCCTTGTGCACACTCGGGTGGACTAAGCACTAAATCCTGGCCAGACTGGGTCAGAAAAGACAGGAGCTGAGAGGATGCCCAATGTTTGTGGGTTTCTTCTTGTCTCCAATAAGTTAAAACAAAACACATTTCGTTGCAGCCTGTTACAGTCCAGCTGAACATTGTTGGTGCTGATGAGGGACATCTAGCAGCAGAACTTAGAGGCTGATGTGAAGGGTAACCTCACTTCCCAATTTATGCCTGTGGTCCTCATACCATTATCAATACGTACCCACACATTCTCATGTCCCTGCATGAATGGCCAACCACTCGACTGCTACGGGGTGTTTACAAACATTTAAGGGCTCTCCACCCTTACTTCCCTTGCCTTGGTTTATGACTCCATCTGCTCTCACCTAGATTACCCTAATAAGCCCAGCTGGTCTCCCAAGCTCTCATCATTATAACAATAACGGCAGACTTCATTAGCAACTTACCTGTGCCAAATCCTATGCTAAGACTTTACAAAGATTACTTAATCCTTACAACTCATTGGGAGGAGATCCTCTTGCTAGCATTTATGTGAACATGAACCACAGAGAGGTTCAAGAACTTGCTCAAGGTCATATAGGGAGCAAGTCCGATGACTCTGATTTCTTCCCAATTCGTTTCCCTTCTGCACTGCTAAAGAGCAATCTTTCTGAAACGTACCTCTGACCACAGCTTCACCCTCGATTAAAAACCAAGCTCTTTGATTGGAAATGACCGGGCCTATCCCTCCAGCCTCTCCACTCCCCAGAGGCTGCTTCCCTTGCACCTCGTGTTCCCACCACATGAAACTTGTTCTGTTTCCTAAATGCACCATGAGCTTCCCTACTGCAAGGGTGTGGCACGTCCTTCGCTCGGCGCCGGCGCCGGGCGCGCGTCACTTCCCTTCCGAGTGTCTATGGCTCTCGCGATACTTGCCCTTCCTGCGGGATCTCCGTGCTATTTCCCTGCGTGTACCTGTTCATGACCTTTCTCACACCCTTACAGTTGTTTACGGGGCCGTTTCCTTGGTGGGACTAGGAACTCTTTAAGAACGGATACCACTTCATATTAGAGTTCTTTGCCCCAGAGAAGGAGCCGACTCTCATTTAAACCAACGGGAATTTATTGGAAGGATAGGAGTTAGCTTACAGAAGAGCCAGAGCCAGAGCTGAATGCCCGGACATCAGAAGAGCTCAGCGGATTCAGGTAAGGGTGGATAATCGAACATCTCACCCATGCTGCAGCAGGCCGGGGGCTTCTCAGGGGAAATGGAGGGGTGCCACAAAAGAACGGCTAGGAGAACAGATGCCCGGTGGCTGATAATAACAAATGTCCACCCCTGTGTGATTCTTTGCTCTCTGTTCAGAGAGGCGCTCTGCCGTGGGCCTCCAGCGTCTCCGCACATCCTTGCTAAGTAAGCCAGATTTCAAGGCCCAAGTGGGTTGTTCTGCTCCCTTGCATGTTTCAGGAGAGGGAAGAGGAGTTTAGACAGATGGTGTTACACTTTGTGTTTTCCTTTGAAACAGTTTTTCAAAGGATCCCATTCTGATGGGCAGACTACACAGTAGCATTTGGGGTACCCCATTGGTGTTAACTCAGAGTCAGCAGCCCGTGGTCCCTGAAAGTTTCTGCGTTTCCCTTTTACGAGGGCACAGTGTCACTGTAAATGGTGTAAGGTCTCTTCGCGGACGTAGGAGGAACACTCATGGTAGGTGGTTTACGGTGCTTGTAATAGGGTCCCTGGTTAGGGATCCCAGCCTTCCCTTCATTCAGGGAGCTGGGGTGTGAGCACCGGCTGGGGACAGAGGAGTGTGAGCAGCCCGGCTCCTCTAACTGTATCCACTAGAGTCGGCTTTCAGTTGATGATACAAATGACCCGAGTCATCGACTCTCCATTTTATTCCTGGGGACCCTAACTCAGGCCTGATCTTTTTAGCTGTCAACAGCCAACTCTTACTACTAGTTCAAGCATAAAAGGAACAGCTCAAAGGATATCCAGTAGCTGACAGACTCTCTGGAAAGGCAAGAGAGAAGTGGCTTGAAGGCTTATACAGCCCATTAATAGAGCAACCACCCAGCCACGCTGCAGGACCACTCCAACAAACACCCCGTGCCCCACCTTACATGCACACTTCAGCTCCCACTAGTGGCCCTGGCCTGGAGTCTGTCGTCCTGCCTTCCAAAATCAGATGCTTCTACTAACATTTGTCCCCCTCCCTCCCCCACCGCCCCTGGGGTGGGTGGGGGAATGTCTCTAAGTCTCTACGAAGTGCTAGCTCCCTTCTTTATGCTGCTTACCCACAAGTCAAGGTCTCCGGGCAGCTGAGTCTGCTCGGCAGAATTCAGCTTACAGGATACACCTTAGCTGAAAGGGAGGCTGAGAACATGCGGTCTGGCTTCCCCTTGAGGAGGTGAAACTCACTATGTATCAATCCCCAAAAAGAAGTACAGGCAGCCTGAAGGCACGAAAAATGTCCCCAAACACCCTTGATTAATTAACCACAGACACAGAATCTCAAAAGGTCAACCCATCCTCAGCTCTGATGACCATGCATAACTATGCTTCTGGTCCTTGAGTGCCTCCAGATTTCTCCTTTTACCACTGAGATTACACAGCCCATTCACTAGCTTAAAAAGAACCTCTTAAACATTCTAGTGCTTTCTCAGAACGTTGGAGAGCCCTGCAAGTACTCAGGACTTTCTTTTTTTTTTTTTTTTTTTAAGATTTTATTTATTTATTTGACAGACAGAGATTACAAGTAGGCAGAGAGGCAGGCAGAGAGAGAGAGGAGGAAGCAGGCTCCCTGCCAAGCAGAGAGCCCGATGCGGGGCTTGATCCCAGGACCCTGGGATCATGACCTGAGCCGAAGGCAGAGGCTTTAACCCACTGAGCCACCCAGGCGCCCTACTCAGGACTTTCTAAAGGGACTGTGTCAGGCAAGGGCAACAGGAGGTACATGAGAGATCCAAGTCAAAGTCAACTTTCTTGTCTCCCGAAGGCTTTGAATTCCTTTTTCTACATCGCTTTAAGGAATTTCTGGTGGCTCATTGTTCTCTAATGTGAACCAGGCCGAATTCAGCTTTGCTTTGGCCAACACAGCAAACTGTAAGAAATATACAGCGCTGTGAGACATAGCACAATTATGATGTCATCTCTGGTAAGAACATCCACATCAGTAAAATCAGCCCTCTCTAAAATTATGCTCTCCCTCCTTGGTGGAGTGCCTTCAAAGTTATTCTCATCAGTATTGCCGACTGTACAGACAGAAATTACCCAGTTCCTTCAATACGTTTTCCTGGGTGAATACTTTGCCTTCCCTGTGCTGATTCCCATACTTATCTACCCACACCCACTGGGGCACCATGGGGATGAATTCTGGTTACCAGCCCAGTAACGTGGAGGGGAATGTTCAGCGCCCTCCTGCAAGGAGGGAAAGTCTCCCTCTCCCTTGGGATGGGTAGCAGGGGAGTGCTCAGAAGGACCCGAGGGTTTGGGTCTTTCGGGTCTTCTCTGCTATCCCTGTGGCAGTTGATGGAGTCTCGCTGTCACCTTGTGCCTCTTTTACACAAGAGACTGGACGGAAGCTGGGACCTGACAGCTGGGACCTGACAGCCTTTGCAATTCAATAACCGAGAGACCCAAATCTCAGTGTTTTAACTTTTGTTCTTTGTAAGTTATTCAGTGTCATCGGAAGCACCCATTGTTTGTTTGTTTGTTTGTTTGTTTTTTAGGATTTATTTATTTTTAAGAGAGAGAGAGCCTGAGGGATGGGGGTTGGGGACAGAGGGAGAAGCAGACTACTTGCTGAGCAGGGAGCCCAAAATGGGGCTCGATCCCAGGACCCCAGGATCATGACCTGAGCCGAAGGCAGATGGTCAACCGACTGAGCCCCCCAGGCACCCCGAAGCCCCATTGTACTCCAGTGTCCTGGAATCCATTCCCTTTATATTGTCCTAAGGCAGCAGGTACCTACTTCCAGCAGACACACTCTGTCATCAAATGGTCCTAGTTACCAGCGACCGGTCATTTAATGAGCTGTGGACCATTGACAGTCAAGTTCTCACCCCAGAATATGACGGAATCTTGATACATTCTACACCATCTCGTTGGGGGTAATAAGCTCCCTGGGGGTCTGTCACCTGCAGCCCCCTCTCTGGTACCAAACTGTACATCAGAGTTCTTCACGTGTAAGCGACAGGGATGACTCTGAGGCAGCAAGAGCTTGGGTTGTATGTCCTTCTGTCCACGTGAGAATGGCTGGCAGAATCAGAGAGACCATTGAAGAAACTGGGAAGGTCGGAAGGGGCAGACCCAGGGTGGCACCAAGGACTTGGATTTAATCTACAGTCTGTTTGGGATACTCGCTGGCATGAATAAGTCCCCACAAAGTTCTCCATCGCTATGTTTTCCACTTAGCATTCAATGTTCCAGGAATCCAAGCTTGGGCCTTGTGCCTCCATGTGCCAGTTACCTTCCTTTCTTCCTCGAAATCCAGTCCTCCTTTCTCCCCGTTCTCTGTGCCCCAGAACTCCTCTGGTTCCTGCCCGTTCTCCAAGCTGATCTGTCTAGGCTACATCAAAGGGCCCATTGCCTCTGGAGTCCAGGTGGGTTTGGCCAGTGGAAGTCCAGGTAGGAGATCAGAGGGAGAGAGGAGAATGGGGTGAAGACAATGACTCCCTCCCTTGTAGGCACAGAAGGGGTGATGTAGGAAAGATGTTAGGGTTCAGAGCCGACAGCCAAGAAAGAATTCTTGACATGTGTTTGGTGCAGAAACGTGGTTTTATGAAAGCATGGGGACAGAACTGGTGGACAGAAAGAGCTGCACTGGGGTCCTATGGAGTGATCCATTATATACTTTCAGGTTGGAAGGGGTTGGGGATAGCATAAGTCTCTAAGGAATTTGGGAAGCAAGGTTTCCGGGATCTTGAGGGGGATAGAGATTCTTAGGAAAAAGTCGTTTATTACTGTCTAGTAAAAACTGAGTCATGAGACCCTTCAGATGTGTATGGGTGGGCCATATGCTTGGGGGATGATTGCCAACATGTATCTTGGTGGGTAGAGATACAGGAAGTTTCCAAAGGAATTTTTATATGCTAAAGTAGACTCAGGAACCTGGTGGTGGGGCTAAGACTGACTTTTGCCCTGAGCAAAGTAGTAACATCGAGGAAGGTAAGTCCCTAGAGAAATGTCACTCTGCCTGTTTCAAGGACTTGTCAGTGGGCTGTAGGTAGTAAGGAAATTTAATTTTTCTTTTGCCTTTGTTTCCCACATCAAGGTGGGCCGTGTCCCTAAACAGAAAGAGATCGCTCATTTCATGGTGGCATCTTCTACTCAAGACTCTCTTAGTTCCAGAACCACTCCCTCTGCTAACTCTTCAGGTCGGTTGTAAGGACTTCGCTGAATTTTACATGCTGAGCAGGAATATCATCTCCCTTACTCCTGAAGTTTACTCTCAGTAAGTTTCCATCCACAGGCCCTCAGCCTGTGCCAGAGCCATGACCAGGCCGTCCTGGCTGCGTGACCCTTGCTGGGCTTCCATCCAGTCTCTTGCTTCTCTTTTGGCTCCTGCCTGTCCCCCAAGCTTGGTTCCCTTCACTTCCATTTGTGGTAAAGACGTGCCAGTAGTTTTCTGATGAATTCCCTTTGGCTTAGGTTGACCTGTCAGTTTCTGTGCTTACAGCCATGAAGTCTAACTAATGTGGGGCTGTTCCCAGAAAAGTGGATGCTGTGTATACCGATATATCCGCCCTTGGTATCTTACTCATTTGTGTGTCCTCCAGTGCCTGGTTCCTGCTAGACACCCAATCAAAGGGTGTTAAATAACTCATTTCTGCCATAGCCAGCACTGGTGCCCACGATGTCCTGCCCACCCCCACCCCCACTACCTCCCCCACTGCCTCCCAACACAGGAAGAAACTATGGCCTTTGCTGAATGGATTTATAATTAAAATTGATTTCTCAGGGGGTGCCTGGGTGGCTCAGTGGGTTAAAGCCTCTGCCTTCAGCTCAGGTCATGATCTCAGGGTCCTGGGATCGAGCCCCGCATCAGGATCCCTGCTCAGCAGAGAGCCTGCTTCTCCCTCTCCCACTCCCCCTGCTTGTGCTCCCTCTCTCGCTGTGTCTCTCTCTGTCAAATAAATAAAATCTTAAAAAAATTAAAAACTAAATAAAGTTGATTTACCAGCAACTATTTCTTAGATGAAAATAACACCACTGAAGTGATCAGTAAAGCTTTGAAGAGCCAATAAACATGCAATTTAAAAGAAAAAAGAAACAAAACATTGTGACCCGGGGTCAATCCAAGCCCACCAGGCTAGGACATCTGCAAAAACCATCACCAGAACAATGTAGGAACACATCTTCAAGTTTCCGAAATGGAATTCCGAGCAAAGAGAAAATGTCCTCCGGGAATAACACTAAGACAGACCCACTTGAAATATGTGATGGAGTGAGATGCCATCACAAATGGAACGAGATGCCATCACAAATACCCTCGTAAATCATAAGAAAAATGACAAATGGGGATGCCTGGGTGGCTCAGTCAGTTAAGCCACTGCCTTTGGCTCAGGCCATGATCCCGGGGTCCTGGGATCGAGTCCCGCATCAGGCTTGTTGCTTCGCAGGGAGCCTGCCTCTCTCTCTGCCTCTGCCTGCCTCTCTGCCTGCTTGTGTGTGCTCTCTCTCTCTCTCTCTCTGACAAATAAATAAATAAATAAAATCTTTAAAAAAAAAAAAAAAGAAAAATGACAAATGGCTGGTCAATTAAGACTCTAGTGTTATTTGGGCCCCTGGGTGGCTCAGTTGGTGAGCATCTGCCTTCGGCTCGGGTCATAATCTCAGGGTCCTGGGATCAAGCCCCGCATCGGGCAATCTGCTACCGCCTCCCTGCCTACTTGTGATCTCTTTCTGTCAGATAAATAAATAAAATCTTTTTTAAAAAATCCCCTGACACTTCCTCAGTAATTTTTCTTCCAGAGACTCCCGCCCTCCCCCTCGGCTATAAGTTCCCACTTGCCCCCAGCTTCATTGGGAATTGAGCCCAAGGCCTCTCCCCACTGCAAAATTCCATCACAATTGTCCTTATACCGACTGTGACCGCCTCCCCTGCCCTGCCACAATAAAGTCTTCCTTACCCTGCTGAAAAACCAAACCAAAACAGAAAACAAAAAAACCCTAAAGCCCACGAGGGTTCGATCTTGAGAAGTACACAAGACTTCCCTGTTTTGATTTCAAAACAGGGAAACAACTGACAGTGGTAAAGCTTCATAAAACAAGCATTTAAAGATGAACATTTAGAATTCTTAAAGCTAAGGTCACTTACAGACGCTATGACTTGAAACAGCCCAAAATACCACAGTCTAGAGATGTTTAGAGGAGGCCGTTCTGGGTTTTGCTCTGTTTCTGCCTCCTGCCTGACTTAGGATAAATTAATTTCCCCACTGGGGGTGGATAATGTTTCTTTAATTAAAATATCACTAAAAATTCTAATTTTGACCAAACACAACATTGGTTTTGAATATTAATAGTCACAATAGGAAACAGACCATGTGTCCCTGACATACAAAGAAATAGTCACAGATGGTTTGTTCTAAAATGGTTTTACAGCCCCCTAAAGTCTCCAGTCAGGCATTTTGCCTTGCACAAAGAAGGAAAGGAATTTCTGTCCCAACCATTCGCTCCCTTCAGTGCCATTCGAGGGGCATATCTAGATGCAAGAAGAATGTGACAGACAACTAGTGGCCTGAGATTGTCGTCACCCACGCGCACCCAGGACGTTCCCTTTGTAAATGCTTTGCATTTTTAAAAGTGTCTCCTCACCAACAATCTAATGTGATTCTCATAATTGCATGAGATAGCTGTTAGGATGAACTATACTTCACAGAGGAGAAAAGTAAAACCCAGTTTGGCCGGGGCAGTGGGCAGCGCATGATTCTCAAAGTCCAGAGGGCGGGAGGACAATGGCCTCTGGGCCTCTTCTCACAGGCGTCAGTCCCCATCGTGCCCATTCCTGTCAGCGTCATCACAGAGACCTTTGGATGCAGGCTTGGCGTGCACTAGTTGCTAAGCCAAGGTGCCAAGCCGGCCGGAGAATCGGCATTCTTTCTTACGTCTAGGTAGCAGAGTGGATAACTGCCACCAGGTGGTGACCCACTGTGGCTGGGACCCCTTGGCTGAGCAGGCTGATCTCAAGCATTTCCTTAACTTCACCAAACACCATTCCATCCCTATTGACTATTTGGAACCCCACTTATCAATTTATAGTGGAGTTTTACTGTTTTCAAGTAGCCAGTTCAATACACCTTTACAGGTGTTGTTGTTGTTGTTGTTGTTGGCTTTTTTTTTGGTAACTACTGCATTCTGGGTATAAGTTTCTGATTTTCTAACTATATTTCATTTTGACCTCTTATATAGAGTCATGCACCAGCATTTACATATTGGAACACATATTATTTTATTACAGTTTTTTTTCTTTTATATTACAGCCAGGCTAGCAAATGAACTTTTTAAAATAAATATAATAAAATAAAAAGTAAAATAAAATAAATAAAATAAAATTTTATTTTAAAAAATAAAAAAAATAAGTAAAATATAGGTAGGTTTTAATCACGAATTTTATTTCAGAAGGTAAGGGGGGAGTTACAATGTATGAGTCATGAAAAGGGGATTTGGGTGTGACAAGGTTGAGAAGCACTATATTGGAGCGTTGACATTTTCCTCAACCCTGCGCTCCTGACTTTGATGGTACTTTGATGGTACTTTGACAGCAACATTTAGCCTACTTTGCTCTCTCCACCCCCACCTCTCCCTGCAGCAGCTCCTCAAAGTTGCTTTGCTCTGCTGGTCCCACACCTTCTGAGCTCTCAGGGAAGCAAGTCCTGGACAGCGCCCCAGTACTGTCCCCGCCATCACCCACCCCCCAGGCTCTCTCCAACCCCTCCCCAGCCCCACAGCCACATCCTGCCTCTTCGACCTCACCCCGATTCACTTGTCATCTCCAATCTCTTCTGGACCATCTGTCTAGTGAGGAGGACCTGGCTGTGGTCTCTCCTGGCAGGGTTTAAAAATGTCCTTTTCTCTAGTTGGGAGTTTATCCTGCTCTCATGGGGTAATGTGTCAATTCAGCCCAAAGATCTAAAGAACCGAGAGCCCAGCTGAGCTTTCTGCCTCAACAGGGACTGCTCCTCTTGCAAATTTTTCTCTTGTTTCCCTTGAGCTGATTACTCACTCCCTCAGGCTGCCTCTCTCCAATTTGGGGGGACGGGTAGGAGTAGGTGTGGGTAATTTGTGAGAACACACACAATTATATTAACTAGCTTTCTTTTTCTGGTATCAGGGCATACCCAGATTTTCTGTTCTATTTTTTGGCCACCACTTAACCTCTTGTTAGGTTGCTACTAGTTAAATTTTTAAAAAAACGATTAATGTATTTACTGTGAATGTCAGAGGGAGCATTTCTGTGACATGGCTTCTTTGCAGAGGCTGCCGATTGTATACTGATATTCCCATCCTTAAATAATAAATAGCAGAACCCCCCAGTTCTGGGTGGGTTCACAGCCATCCAGCTAAAAGCTACATTTCCCAGCTTCCCTTGCACCTGGGTGTGGCCATGTGACTGAATTCCGACCAATGGGATGTGAGCAAAAGTGATTATGCCCTTTCTAGGTCATGCCCTTAAAAGGAATGAGTGTGCCCTCCCCTTCTCATTGGCCAGCATGCAACCGTGATGGCAGGAGCTGGAGCAGCCACCTTGAAGCCCAGAGACAGATAGTGACATATTGACAATGGCAAAGATACTCCACCAGCCCAGGACTGCCTGTCTGTGCCCGTCCACTGTGTAAGAGCAAATCGAAATTCTACTTTAAGTCACTACATTTTGAGGTCTTTTGACTACCTAGACTATAAGTAATTCATGTAAGTCTCATGTCATTACTTTTACCTAGGAGCCTGAAGTTATTTGTACTTATTTGTGTTTTCTTATTTCAAATCATATGTTCTGCGTCTTCCTTTTATAAAAAATTAAACTGTTACTAATAGTCTAATTTTTTTCCCCAAGAACCAGCTTATGGATTTATTTATTCTACTGTGCTTAGTATTTTAGGTTATGTTGGCTTCCTTTATACTTGAATGGATGTCATTCCTGTATGTAAATGTAAATCCTGTTTGTGGAATTACTGGTTCACATCACTTCATTTTCACATCCCATGTAAAGTTGCTGAAGTCTGGAAACAGTCTCATTTTATTCCCCTTGGTAGGAGCACCTGGGTGGCTCAGTGGGTTAAAGCCTCTGCCTTCGGCTCAGGTCATGATCCCAGGGCCCTGGGATCGAGCCCTGAATTGGGCTCTCTGCTTCCCCCTCTCTCTCTGCCTGCCTCTCTGCCTACTTGTCATCTCTGTCAAAGAAATAAATAAAATCTTTTAAAAAAATGTATTCCCCTTGGTAGATTGTCTGCTTCTTCTATACAGATATTTGTAGTAAGATGCTTTTGTTGTGCTTAAGATTTAGCAACTTCCCAAGAGCTATACTGGTCTCAGTGGTTTCTTTACTCAGTTTACCTGGAATAGAGTAAATCCATTTGTGTGCCAAATTGGTTCTTTTGTTTCAGAAATGCCTTTTTCTTTTACGGGTTTGACTACTTTTTCAATTCCATTTGTTCCCTCTTCATCAGGGACTCTAGCTATATGTTCGGCCAACATAAATGTCTCCCACATCCATCATTTTCTTTCCATTCTTTTCATCTCTTGCCCTTCTTTATTATACTTAGTGTGATAGTCTCTGACCTGCTGACCATGTCACTGACTTGGTTTGCTGTCATGTCACCTCCATTTCTTGTGGAAATGTGACTGTCAGATACTGAGCGGGTTTTTCTTTTTTTCTTTTTTTTCCTCCTTACCTCATCAGGTCCCCTTTTCATCTTATTTTGGTATCTCTAATTTTGTTTGTCTACTTGCTTGTTTCATGGGAACTATAAGGTCCCTTGATGGTACAGAGAGGATTCTTGTCAAGGACTTTATTCTATTTCCTGGTATCATTTTTCTTCTGAGATATATTCTTTTAATGTATTTTCCTATGGACATTCTTTGGGAAAGAAGGGTAATATCTTACATAGATCCTATGGTAGCTTTTTGTTAAGAAATAGTGACTATTTAAAAAACAAAACTTTCCTGAATCCATCAGCCCTTAATTTTTATTTTTTATTTATTATTTTATTATTTTATTTATTTATTTATTTGTCAGAGAGAGAGAGTGCACAAGCAGGGGGAGCAGCAAGCAGAGGGAGAAGCAGGCTCCCCACCAAGCAAGGAGCCTGTCGTGAGACTTGATCCCAGGACCCCAGGATCATGACCTATACCGAAGGCAGGCACTTAACGACTGAGCCACCCAGGTGTCCCTCCATCAACCCTTTAGATATAAATTCTATTTTGCAGGAAAAATAGCAGCTAGACAAGCAAACTAGACACCAAAAGGAAGTAACCAGACAGATCCAGAAGGTGAGATATTCTGTAGGACAACTATCTCAATTGCTTCCACTAGTAAGTGTCCTAAAAAAGGGACTGTACTAGATTAAAATAAACTTAAGGGGGATGTGTGCTCCTGGATTGAATACTGATTTGGATAAATCAGGTTGTAAGAATAACGAGTTAATTGGAGAAATTTTAATATGGCCTGGAAATTAGATGAGATGAGATAAAAGTATACCAAAATATGAAGGTAAAAAGTGTTGGCTAAATAATACAGATTCTAAAAAATTTATAAACAATTTTTAGAGCATAATATCTCTTTCTCTGTCACACACACACACACACACGCACATGCACACATCCATGGTTGTCGCAGTGATGTTCTTTGGGAGGTAAGAATATGCTGTTTGTTTTTTAAACTTGTCTCTATTTTCTGATGTTCTACAAGCACATGTACTGCTTATGTAATAGTTTTTTTTTTAAATAGTGACACAGATTTAAATGGGACAGATTTGCCATGAAGATAATAAAGCTTATACTTCAGGGCCCTTTGTTCACATGGAAACTTCCCAGGCCCCTGAGAGGGCTTCTGGCAATGTTTTATCATACTTTTGTGGTAATACCATATTTATTTTCCTTTTTATGTTTTAGAAATGTTTTACTGTAGTAAAATAGACACGAAATGTACCATTTCAAGCGTCCAGTTCAGTGGCATGACGTCCATTCACACTGTTGGGGGCCCATCACCACCCGCAACTCTCGAGCTTTGTCATCTTCCTGAACTAAAACTCTGTACCCATTAAACAATAACTCCCTACTGCCCCAACCATCCAGTATTTTTATTTTTTTTAAGATTTTATTATTTATTTGACAGACAGAGATCACAAGTAGGCAGAGAGGCAGGCAGAGAGAGAGGAGGAAGCAGGCTCCCTGCTGAGTAGAGAACCCGATGTGGGGCTCGATCCCAGGACCCCGAGATCATGACCTGAGCCAAAGGCAGAGGCTTTAACCCACTGAGCCACCCAGGCGCCCCCAGTATCTTTATTTTTAAGTGTCTCCAAAACTGTATAAGCTCTAAGCTCCACAGCACCCTGGTCTAGCCCCAACTGAATATGCAATCAGATATCCTGGTCACTCCTGAGCAAGTTTGAAGCGATACTCAACACTACTAAGTGATTTTAGCCTCAAACCAAAGTACTGTCAACGTTGTCAAGGAGACAAGACCACTGTGGTGGTGAGAGAGAGGGGGGCAGAGGGGCAAGAGAAGCAGACTCCCCACTGACCAAGGAGACTGATGTGGGACTCGATCCCAGGACCCCGGGATCATGACCTGAGCCGAAGGCAGATGCTTAACCGACTGAGCCACCCAGGTGCCCTGCCTGTATCAGCAATTTTTAAGCCTGACTTGGTATAACAGAAAACCCAAATTTATTTCTCTCATATGTAAAGAAAGTCTGGAGGTACACAGTCCAGGAAGGACTAGTAGAGCCGTTTTATGATCATCAAGGAACTGGAGCCCTTTTATCTTTCTATGCTACCATCAGCAGAATGCCACATCATGGCCCAATGCGGCTGCTCAAGCTCCAGCTGTCAAATCTCGATTCCAGCCAGAAGGAAAAAATTAATAAGGAGTGAGAAAGTATGTCCCTTCCTCCTATGTCTCTTCACCAGAGATGCAGGTTGCGCTTACATCTCTGTTGCCACAACATAGTCACATGGCCTTACCCCTAGCTGTAAGGGAGGCCAGGAAATGTAATCTTTATTCCAGAAAACTGTGCCCGACTAAAGATCAGACATTCCACCATTAATAAGGAAATGAAGAGAATGGATATTGAGAATGGCAACTAAGCATCTATCAGAAAGATTTGGTGTGCTAGCTTTTGAGGCTTGATGGGGGCAAGTAGGAAGGGTAGACATCTTAAAGACATTTGATTATTGCTTTAGATTCTGCTTAGAGCCGAAAGCTCAATTCCTCGTAATTAGCTTTCTAGACTGGGTGCTAAACCCTCTTCCACATACCACAGAAATGGGCTAAACAGGCTTGCAGAGAAAACAGAAGAAGCCCTCTTCCCCGCTGAAGGGGACTTCTGGCTGTCCCAATGGCCAAATACATACAAACTACATATCTAGACCCATCAGCTAGACTGTAGCAGGCAAGTTCAACTCATCTCAGCATGTTAACTGCCATCACTTTTGGACTGTGTGTTGCTTCCAGAGAAATGTCAACCTCAGAACGGGGGTCTCTTGACCCCTTCCCTAGAGACCATTCCATGGAGGACATTTGTCCCACGTGATAAACAGAAGAAAACAAGGAACATGAACGCGGCAGTTGCTTTACCAACCAGGGAGTGGTTTCAGGTGCTGAAACCGGCAAACTAGAAGCCACCAGGCGAGGGGCAGATGGAACCAGGTCAGCAGAGCCTCGTGACCGTTCAGCTGCTGCTCTGACTTGATAATGAAATGCAAAAGTAATTCTTCACGCTTGTACATCACATGCACTGGTTGTCCGATTACTTTTCTGAGTTAATCATACTTGATTTTGATTTGATAATACATATCTTAGTAAATTCCGGAATGTCGTCCAAATTAGAATATGATTTCTCCCCGAAGCGGACTTGAATAGCGGTCAGCCTACTTCCTCTTTGCCCTTGACCTAGCCACTGCAGGGTCTGGGGCTCTTGCTTCCGACTCCAGGCTGAGGAATGCTGTCACTCTCTCAGAGGGGGAATGTCTCGTTGATCTAGCGGAACTGCCCCAACGTAGTTCCACTCTTCTCCGCTGGGCACCCCTCACAGAGCCAGCCTCTGGAGAAGAAATTAATTACGTGGACTCCTCCTCCAGTGTGACCTCCTGAGGGAAACAGACCTGCAGAAGTAACCACCCAGGCAGAGCAGAGCGCGGAGCAGAGCCCTGTGATTCCTTCCAAGACGGGTAAGTGTCCTCCAGATAAACGCAGCCTCATCACAGCTGGGGAAGGTGGGGTTTGAAATAGACAACAGCCCTTGAAACTGCTTGGGGTAGGTTGCATTAAGAGTAAGGAAGAGTTAAGGATTCCCATGCGGCTCAGTCAGTTAAGCGGCTGCCTTCTGTTCAGGTCCTGATCCCAGAGTTCTGGGATCAAGTCTCTTATCAGCTTCCCTGCTCGGCAGGAAGCCTGCTTCTCCGTCTCCCCCTTCCCCGGCTTGTGTTTCCTCTCTCACTGTCTCTCTCTCTGTGTCAAATAAATAAATAAAATCTTAAAAAAAAAAAAAAAAAAAGAGTAAGGGAGGGTTGAAAGGCAGGGAAGAAAATACCCTCCCAGCAGCCTTCCTTCCTTGCTCCCTGCCTGGCTCACCCTTTTCCCAGCAACCTCTGGGGGCACTATGTCCCCGGGTTCCGGACAGGGGCTGGGGACTATCAGGGCAGAAACAAGCCCTCTGGAGGAAAAGAGAGGCCCCTCTGCATCTCCCTTTCCCGCAGGCCTGCCCTGGTTTTCTCATGATGTCATCCATTCATCATTGTGAGCTGATTGGCGGTCCCAGGCCTTGGCCAGCCGCCCAGGGCCAGGAGGGAAGAGAGAGATACCAGGCCAAACTTGCAGCAGGCCCCTGAGCATGTGCGGAAATGTTGTCATCAGTTCCACAGAGAAAGACTCGGTGGAAATCAAAGAAGACAGTAAAAGTCACAAGATCTTTTCCAACCTTCCCTTCCCTGAATGCCTGGGAAGAAGTCAGGGGCCTCTTGTCCGTGGATGGGGAGCCGAACCCTGGAGTGGGGCTGGGTGTGGAGGAGGGACTTCTCTGCCAGATGCTTCGTTCTCCAGAATTCAACCTGTTTCCTGACTCAGTGGTGTTTGAAAGCAACTTTGTCCAGGTACCCTTGGGTGGCTCACAATGGCACTCCTTGATTCTTCTCAACTCGTTCCCAAGATGTGGCCGGGAGAGTCTGTCCTGGGGCCTGGAGTGGAGTGAGCACTGAGGCAAGGAGAAGTCAGTGGGCCTGGAATGCAGCTGACCCTGACCTTGCTGAGCCCCACACAGAGCTTCTTCTGCAGACACTTGTCATCGTGGGGACAGAGGTCAGGTGTTCTCTGCTCTGAGTAAAGGACTTGGTATCCGAACCCCTCAATGTGCTTCCTTCTCCAGGCTGTCAGCCCAAAGAGGTGAACAAAGAGGAGGCAGTGAAGGGGGCTGCTCTGGGAGGCTTCGTAGCAGAGATGCTGACTGGTGAAAGAGCAGGAGCAGGGCCCCAAGAGGGACCAGGGCTCAGGGTCTCTGCCTTCTCATCAGGGGGTGTCATTGTGCAAGTGATCTGCATGCCCTGAATCCTACTTTCCTCTATTTATAAAAGGGATTGGACCAAGCTGGTTGTTACATGTGAACCCAGGAAGGAAAGGCGCAAGTACAATGGGCACTTGGGGCATTTTTTAAAAAGATTCATTTACTGGGGCACCTGGGTGGCTCAGTTGTTAAGCATCTGCCTTCGGCTCAGGTCATGATCCCAGGGTCCTGGCATCGAGCCCCTCATCAGGCACCCTTCTCAGCGCGAAGCCTGCTTCTCCCTCTCCCACTCCCCCTGCTTGTGTTCTCTCTGTCTCTGTCAAATAAATACAATCTTTAAAAAAGAAAGAAAGAAAAAGAGAGAGAGAGAGAAAGAAAGAAAGAATAAAGATTTATTTATTTATTTGAGACAGCGAGAGAGCATGTGCAAGTGCACTGCACAGAGGGAGGGCTGGGGGGGGAGAGAATCTCAGGTAGACTCCCCACTGAGCACAGAGCCCACAACTGGGGGGTGGGATGGGCTCCTCCCAGGACCCCAAGATAGTGACCTCAGCCAAAATGAAGAGCCGGCCTCTTAACCAACTGCGCCACCCCGGGGCCTCTCTGTGCATTTTTATTTCCTTGCCTATTCTTCCTTTCCTCTGGCCAAGTGGAACCCAGAATAAACAGACCTTGGGAGCTGCAAGGGGGAAGTGCAGGAGACAATAGGGCCCCTTCAAAGAATGGGGTAAGGACACATTTTTCAAAGAAAATCCAGGAAGCGGTGTGGGAAGGAGTCACAGAAATGTGACACAGGTCCGGGAACTCTTGGGTTATAGTTCCTGTGGGCAATTGTTAATAGGAGGTGGGATAAATACTCCTCCAGTTGTTGAAGCCATATAGGTTTAAACAGTGGTTCTCAACAAGTGTTGATTTCGCCGGCCACCACCAGGGGGCATTTGGCAATCTCTGGAGATACTACCGATGGCCCCAACTTGGGAGGCGGGTCGAGGGGAAGGGTTGCTACTAGCCTTTAATGCATAGAGACGGAGACTGGGTAACCATCGTGCCTTGCTCGGGAGAGCCCCCTCCCCCAAGCAAAGAAGTAGCCAGCTCCAAATGTGGATAGGACTGCGGTTGAGAGACCACCTCTCCTAGAGTACACTGCTGCTTCTGCCCAATGCTCAGGCTGTGCCCCTCGGGCTGCTTTGCAGGTCAGAAAGGGCAGGAACTGGATAGACATCTACAAACCCTCCAACACCATGGCCCTTGGGGTAACCTCCTCCGTGCCCTGCCTGCCCCTTCCCAATATCCTCCTCATGGCTAGTGTCAAATGGCACCAGGGACAGAGCCAGACATGGAACAGACCATCTACAGCCCCAAACATCAAGTTGAAGAGGTAAGCAATAGGGATGGGGACATAGGATGAATGGGGTGAGGGGTGGACCCAAAGCAGAGGCTGCTTTGTGATTCAACTCAAAGTAGGGAGAAACGGAGAAGTCACTGGCAGTGACATTACTTTTTTAGACAATAGTGGCCCAAGACAGAGCATGCACCGGAAGCATTAAGGCCAAGTTTGGGGGAGGGGGGATGGGGTGGAAAAGAGAAGTGTTATGTGGTCAGCAATGAGAAGCCAGTCAGCACACCCACTTTCCTTCTTGCTGCTCTCACCCACTGAATCCATAGGAAGTCTCCCTGCCTTGGGCCAAAGGGCAAGGAAGCAGTGAGGTCCGGCAGATGGAGCACTAGTTATGAGACACGGGTTCTAGTCTTCGGTAGCCAACGACTCAAATCATTTTTGATTCTCAAGCTATCTGCCTCATCCCAGTTTTCCTACTGGTAAAACGAGTGGAACTAAGTCTCCCTTGAAACTGTAACATACAGTGACCTCAGACTCCTCTGGGAAGAAACAGCCCTTTTTGATAGAAGTAATCTGTAGGATATCTCAAGAATCTCTAGAGATTCCCAGAAATCCAGACAAACCCTTCATTTCTCCATGTCGGCTCGGTGATAAACCTCACCTCTATGTTCTGGTTGTACCTATAGAAAGCCCAGCCCAGTTCCTTGAACTTTAGCCCCTTTGGGAAGAGCAGTGAAAGCACCGGGGTCAATGAATGGACAGGCTAGACAGCGCCACTCTGTGGCAGAGAAGGGCAGTTCCTTTATGCGATCAAAGAAACGAAACCCCTGCTACCCAGCCACCTTACCCCAGGGCTATCTCTCTCAAGCAGGATCCCAGGGAACACCAGCCTGAGAATCATGGCAGATTTCAGGGCGACACCCCAGACCCACCGAATCTGAGTTGCAGGGGATTTCTTCAGGTGTCTGCGTTTTAAACAAGCTCCCCAGGTGAATCTGGTCTCTGCAAATTTGAGCACCACGGTGCTGAGCATTCTCTCTCCTACCCCCGAAAGCCTCAGTCCTATAGGAGACATTCCTCATATTAACGAAGATGGGGTTGGATCAGAAGTCACAGGGCTGCCACGGTGTGTCTTCTCTTGTGGCTTCAGGATCCTCCCACTGAAGTTTGTGGAGTTCCAGGTCTGTGACCGGCTTCAGCGCATCTTGCGTTTGAGGACAGTCACTGAGAAGATCTACTACCTGAGGCTCCACCAGGACCATCCTGAGACTGTCTTCCACTTCTGGATCCGGCTGGTGCAAATTCTGCATACGGGGCTGTCCATCACCACCAAGGACCCAAGGATCCTTTTCACTCACTGTCTGGTACCCAGGATCAGCTGCAGCCCCTCGGGAGACTCTCACGTAAGTGGGCAGCATTGCCCCCTCCAGCAAAGGCCAGAGCCGAATGAACTGTGGAGTTTAGGTGAGCTGGTAGGTGAGCTCATAGGTGAGCACCCCGTGAAGGCGATCCCTGCCTTAGACCTTTGCTAATCAGCTTTATTGGGGGCATAATTTACAGCCATAAAACCCAACCCTTTCAAGCATACCGCACAACATTCTCAGTAACTGTACAGAGTTGGGCAACCATCACAACCATCACCCTACAAATTCCCTTGTGCCCATGCACAGTCATTCAAATATCCCTATTTCCTGCCCTACGTAGCCACTGCCCTAGGCAGTCTCTATAATTTCTTATTTCTTAGAAATTTCGTATAAATGAAATCCTACGATACTAGTCTTTTGTGCCTAACCAGGCATGGTGTTTTTTGTGCCTAATCAGGCATGGTCCCTTAGCATGGTGTTTTTCAGGCTCATCTAAATTGTAGCATGAGGCCACTTCTGCGCAGTCACAGACTATCTGTTTTCCTTTTCATTGTGGAGTAGCATTCCGGTGTATGGATATATCACGTGTTGTTTGTCCATTCACCAGTTGGCCATTTGGATTGTTTCCAGTTTTTGACTATTATGAATAATGCTGATGGGAACATTTGTGTACAAGTTTTTGCATAGATGTATGTTTCATTTGTCTTGGGTAGATTCTAAGGAATGTAATGGCTGGGTCATTATTTTTTTTTAATTTTTTAAAGGCTTTATTTGTTTATTGGACACAGAGAGAGACAGCACAAGCAGGGGGAGCAGCAGAGGGACAGGAAGAAGCAGGCTCCCCACCCGATGTGGGGCTCGATCCCAGGACCCTGAGATCATGACCCGAACCAAAGGCAGTTGTTTAGCAACTGAGCCACCCAGGTGCCCCGAGAAATTAATTTTTTTTAAAGATTTATTTATTATTTGACACAGAGAGAGAGAGAGAGATCACAAGTAGGCAGAGAGGCAGGCAGAGAGAGAGAGAGAGAGAGGGAAGCAGGCTCCCTGCTGAGCAGAGAGCGGGATGCCGGAATCGATCCCAGGATCCTGAGATCATGACCTGAGCCGAAGGCAGAGGCTTAACCCACTGAGCCACCCAGGCACCCCGGGAAATTAATTTTTTAAACATCTATTAAATTCCTACAACAGATATTTGATCCCCCTACATTTAAATATAAAACTAAGTAGCAGAAGCTTTATTAAAATTTATAAGAATAGGCTGTTCAGGAATGTATAAAGGTATGTTCATAAGAATAGATGATCTAGGGACGCCTGGGTGGCTCAGTGGGTTAAAGCTTCTGCCTTCAGCTCAGGTCATGATCTCAGGGTCCTGGGATCAAGCCCCCCATTAGGCTCTCTGCTCAGCAGGGAGCCTGCCTCCCCCTTTCTCTCTGCCTGCCTCTCTGCCTACTTGTGATTTCTGTCTGTCAAATAAATAAATAAAATTAAAAAAAAAAAAGAAGAATAGATGATCTATTAAATTACGTCTAAAGTTTTCAGTGACGGTATTATCCTTAAGGCACCAAAGGCTATTTATAACAATACAGGGGACAGAAACAAACAGAGATGGCCTCAGAATGGCCCCTCTGAGCAGCTGACCCAGCAGCCCAGAGGAAGAGCCCCAGTTCCAGCACCTTCATGTCTGGACCGTGATTAGGAAAATGCAGAGACCCCAAGGCCTTAACCACCTGGCTTTGTTTTTTCCCTCCCATCTAGTCAGTACAGAAGAAACCCCAAGTCTCCCAGCCCAGCGAGAGCCTCATGCAGCTGATGGCCAAGGGGGAGAGTGAGGCGCTCTCTCAGATTTTTGCTGACTTGCACCAGCACAATGAGTTCAGGTATGTGCCTTAAATCAGGCCAGCCTCCCGTCCCTGCCACAGCCCAGATGGCCTGGGCCCTAAGATCCAGAAACCAAGCAAAGGGAGGAGCATGAAATGCTGCCACTCAGGATCCAGGTTTTATCCTTGACTCAGAATAACCTTTACCCAGTTCTCTTTGCCTTAGTCTCCTCCACACAGCCAGCACGGTGGGCCTAACTCCAGAGGAATGTTGTACAAAAGAAAAAGGAACTCTTCGATAAGAAGAGTAAGTTAGTAGCACAGGTGGGAAAGGAAAACCTAATTTCTAACCCCGTTCCTAGTCCTTAGGGAGAAAAAGCGAAAACATTGTCCACTCATTGAGTTCGTTTACCTCTTCCCCTGGCCTCTGCTTAGCCTTCAAGCTTCTGTGGTTGCTTTCTAAATAGATAATCTGTTCTGGAAAGCTCCATTGTACCGGCCCATTTCCTCTGTGCCTGAGGAAATGTCCCTGCGTGTGCAGGTGCCTTAGGACTGACAGGCACTGAGAGCACTTAGACCACAGGGCACTGCGACCAGAGGGCAAAGATGATGTGGGAATCGGAGTCCCTGCAATCTTGATTTGTGGTTTGAAAGAAAAGGGAGGACAGAAATAAGTTAGGAAATGTCACCAGAAGAGAAAAACCAGGAAGAAAGGAGAGAGAGAGAAAAGAAAGAAAGAAAGAAAGAGAGGGAGGGACAGAGGGAGGGAGGAAGGGGAGAGGCGAGGAGAGGAAAGAAAAGGAAAGGAAAGAAAGGCTTTTTTCTCAGTGCCGAGAGTGAACCAGTAGAGTTGGAGGGGACAATCTCTTACAGCAGTTCAGAGCTCACCCAGCCCTGGGCCCCAGGCACTGCTCTGACTGTGAGCCCTTGGGTGCATTGCTTCACTTTTCTGGTCCCAAGGGTTCAGATCTGCAGAATGGAAATAGATGATGGTAGTGCCAACCTCACCCAGATAGCGTAAGGTG
This sequence comes from Martes martes, assembly GCF_963455335.1. Taxonomy (NCBI): domain Eukaryota; kingdom Metazoa; phylum Chordata; class Mammalia; order Carnivora; family Mustelidae; genus Martes; species Martes martes. The sequence goes on from NC_137899.1 coordinate 85,216,685, forward strand.
ACAGGAGCTCACACACATCAGTCCTTGGCACGCTTCTCAGCAGATTCAGAGGTGGTCGAAGGACATGCTCAATAAATATTAACTTGTATTATTAACTCAAACGTGGGCTGGAAGTAGAAAAGTATTCGCGCAAGGGAAAGATGTGTCAGTTGCCCACTGCCTAAGAATTTATACCTGAGGTTGTCACTCTGTGTATGTATCAGAGACTTAACTACAGAGATCTGTAGTTAAGAAATTTCTGGGTGAGATGTCACATTGCTGAGCTGGAGACCCCTGGACTCTAGTAGAGCAAGATATATTGAAGCAACTTACTGACCCTCTCAAAATCTGAAATCATGGATTTTTCTTTTGTCATTACCGTTTGCTTCTGTTTATACTCCTGGCCACCATTTAGTCACCTGGCCACACCCAGCTACAAGGGAGCTGGGAAATGTTCTCACCAGCGTGTGTAGCCACGTGCCCAACACAAAGTCAGAGGCTCTGCCGCCCGCAGAAGGAAGGAAGAAGGGGGTCTAGGGGCCTGTTGTCAATCTCTGGCACAGGCAACTTTTAATATTTCTGGAAGGTCAGAGGGGACTTAAGACCAGAAAGAGAAATAGGCTCTACCCAGAGGAAGGGTGGAGAAAGCTGCAGGGGTGGAGGGAACAAATGAGGCTTCATCCTGAGGAAGAGATTGGTGAGTTTAGAAAAAGGGAGGGTGGGCCAGTGCGGAAATGGCGGTGATGGGAGGACGGAGAAGTGGGCAGAGCCGAGCCAGGGCCTGGGAAGCCCTGTGAATGAATTAAGGCTTTAGTGGAGTGGGAGCCTCAGCCTCATTCTAAACTGGGAAGTGACGTGATCCAAGGTGACGCTGGCTGTCGAGGTGACAGTTGATTTGAAGGGAGCCAGGTGTGAAGAGGCCAGCCGGTAAGCTGAGGCAACCTAATCTGGGCTGTCATGTCCCGAATGGATCAGAGGGCTGTGAGGAACAGGGAGAAATGAATTTTTGCTTCACTGTTCTCTCGGGAATTGCTTTGGACGGACATTTGGTCTCGTCTCTTTAATTTCCCAGAACGAAGCCCCCAGTGATGGTTTCTCTCTCCTCATCCAGGCAGGTTCTAGTCTGGTCACAATTCTATCAGTTTTTGCACATTGGCAACAACAAGCAACTTACAGCAAATAAAATGAAAGGCTGAGACAAAGGACCAAACAGGTGGAGTCACACCCACTCTTCCTCAGCGAAAGCAGCAGCAAGGGCTCTGCTCCCACCCCACTCCCCTCTCCCCTCCCCCTTTCCTAGTTTTTCTTCTGGTACTTTGTTACCAGGGGAGCCGCAGCTGGCCTTTTTCATATTTATATCTGCCTCTAAAGCTTTTGCATCAAGAAAAATATAACTGGAAACAAGATTTGAAATGAGAATTTCATGCTCTGTTCTTTTCCTTTTGACCTTCATTTCCTTGATCCTGAAATGGCTGGAGTTCCAGGAGCAGCAAAAAGACACAGACCAAAAGGGACAGCTCAGGTAACGGAGGGAACAGGGCACCCACGTCTCGGAGAACTTTCTGCCCCATAGATGTAGGAAGAAGGTCCCCTCCAGCTCCCCATCCCAGCTTCCTCGGATCTCTGTTGTCCTTCCATACCTGAGTCTGACATCCTCCGGGCTCTTTGGCCACCACGCTCAATTTGGCAGCAGGTCTTAGCGATTTCTCTCTTTGAAATGTTTCTGATATGCTTTCCTTCAGTTCTGCTCCCACAGATTCTACCCTAATCCGCCTTATCACCGCATGCCTGGCCGGTCCAGTAATCTTCTGCTAGTTCATTCATTCATTTACTCATTCCAAAACATGCAGGGAGCCCTTGGTAAGTGTCCAACACTGTGAAGTCCCAATGAGGGCGGACACAGTATCCCCTCAAAAAGGTTTATAATTTGGTGGTCAGATGGGTAGATCCTGAAATCACAAAACCTCTCTTTCTAGGAAACATTTCAGAACTCATGCCTGGGGTACCTCGGGAGCACAAAGACAGGGGTCCCTCACTGCCCCCAGGAGGCTGGTGGGGAGGGCCTGTGAGCTGAGTCATAGAGGAGGGGTACAGGCAGAGCCTTCTAAGAGACAGAGTCTGTGTGAAAGTGCATGACACGTCCTGGAAATAGCAGCCGGTTCCCTAGATACTGCCAGGTTCTAGTTTACCCCAAATCCACTCCTTTTGGCATGCATGACCCTGTGCGAACTTGCCCCCCTTCCCCATCTTACCCGATCCCTTTCTCCCCCTCAAATAGAAGCCCTGTGCCCCATCTTTTTCTCCAGCCCAAATCTGCTCTAGGTAAGCCTTAGCTATCCTTCCGCATGTGTTATTCATCCCGTCTGCTCCCTTCCCCCTGATGCTCCACCCTCGAGCCTACCTATCTTTCCAGACGAATCCTTCCTTGGTCATAACCTCTCTCCCATGATTCCCTACTTGTTTCATAGGCTTAAGTCTTATCTCTTCAACCAATATTCATTCTTCTCATGCCTCTGAGTTATCTGCAGTGGCAAGCCCAGGATTAGGAACGCAATGGGAGCTCGAGAAATATCCATGCGCCACACCACTAAGAAATTATTCCTCCAAACTGGTTCAGGAGGCGGCCAGAATATCGTGTTATATTTAGGAATTTAGAGGAGTGCGTAGATCTCAGAGAAGCTCTGCCGACTTTCGTCCAGTCCAGGGATTGCAACTCAAATGTCTGCAGGTGCTATGAATGGGTAGGGAGTCTAGGTGTCCTGTAAGAAATGGCTGACTTTTCTCTCAACTCCATTGTGAGTTACACCACAGCTGGACTGACCCTTGGTTTCAGCACTGAGGAGGCAGCAGGAGGTGGTGGGGAGGGTAGCAATAAGAAAGTGAAGGTTTCCATGAAGCCTTCAATATTCATCGTGGTGGAACACAGGTCTGGTGTTGCCAGATACTCTGATTTCTCAACAAAAGCCAAAAATCTGGATTCTTACGTAACACAGCCCCTCCCCCATCAAAACTAAAACACAGTCCAGGCTGATACTTAGTGGGCAAACACAACATATCTGGAGGGTGAATTCAGCCTGGAGGCTGCCAGGTCATCCAGTCCCTGCTCTAAATGATGGGTAGAGCTGACCCGGACCCATATTCCCCCAAGCCTGAGAATGCTTTCTCGTGTCATGTGAGCAATGATACAATGATGATGCATTAGTGTTTTCACACGAACATTCCATCACACACACACACTCAAAACATACCCCATGACATTATGGTTGAAGAAGACAGAATAAGTCACACTTATCTCTAGCACTCGAGAGAACAGCTGGAATTTCAGAATCATGAGGTATGTGTCGTCACAGGAACTACAATGCCCATGCTGTCCTAGGCTGATTTCAATGAATCATCCTAGGATGTCCCCAGGACCCTTTACTTTCCTTGGAACTGAAGGAACCCTTTTTCAACTCTTTGGTCCAGATAGTATACCCTTTGAGTTTGGAAGGACAATTATACCCCAGCCTCTGGGAACTTCTGGATGAAAAGAAAACGAGAGCTACCTTTGGAAAAAAACAGTGTCCCAAGGCTTACCTGTGTGGCTGAACCTTTCAACTCCCCCATCAGTGGGTGGTGCGGCCCTACTGCAGTGCTTCCCAAACTACAGTGTGCAAGCAGCCCCCTGGAGATCTTGTTAAAATGCAGATTTTGAGTCAGTATTGTGCATTTCTAACACGCTCCCAGGTTATGCCAAATCTGTTGGGCTGCAAGCCACCTTTACGATAGCTGAAGCCAAGTGGACTGAGAACAGGCTCAGGCTGAAGGGCATCTGGGTTCAAGGCCATTGCCAGTTCAGCTAGCTGAATCTCCTCGGGAAATTCACTCAGGGATCCTCTCCAAGCCGTATTGGTTCCCTCCTTTTACTGGCACTGCCTGGTTCAAACGGAAGAATTGTTAAAACATGGGCTCTAACTGCCTGGCTTTGAATTCTGGCTCTGACTCCTCATTATATGACCCTGGGTAAGTGACTTAACCGCGCCGGGCCTCAGAGTCCTAGTAAGATGGGGACCACAGCAGCACTGATCTCTCCAGCTCCTTGTGAGAATTAAAAGAGCTTTAAGGTACATGATGGTTGGGGACCATGCCTGGCTCATAAGAAGCACCCCACCAGTGTTGGGCTGTGACTGCAAGACTGCTCTGTGAATTAAAGGTACAAACAAATGCATTCCCTTTATGACCTAGAGAGAGAGACTCACAGAGAGGATGGCATCCCTTGCATCCGCGACCTCAGCTGGAGAAATTCGCTCACTTATGGAGAGTGGGAAAGAGAGAACCCCTCTGGGCCGCAGCCCCTTTCACTCCTCAGCACCCTGGCAGCCTCCACGGGGCTACAGCTGGCCCCGCTCATATAGGTACTGTGATGGAAATAATCTGACTGTCTTCATGGGACAGCCCTGGAGTCCCATTTCAGGCCTGGGCTCAGGTCCTAGGGGCCTGGGGGTGATTCCAGGAGGCGGTGGGTGGGAGTGGGGGGTACCAGCCAAAGCCACCTCGGTTCTGTTTGTTCCTTCCCGGTTCTTCTTTACCTCCAATTGGGTTGAGTGAAATCCTAAGTGTGGCAGCTCCAGAGCCTCCCTAGAGGCCCCTGGGAGTTCTTACCAGTGGCCCTGAAGGGACAGAGACCAGGACAACACTGTTGTGGCTAGACCTGCTTTCTCCCCGCTGTGTAGGAGGGGCTGTGTCCTCCTGCACTCCTCCGCAGCACAGTCCCTCCCTCTGGCTTCTTTGAGGGAGTGGGAAGCTGGCTCTTCCTTTTCCTTTCCAGAGCTCTTGGGGAGCCCCAACCTGCTGTCACAGAACAAACGAGAAGGAATTAGGCCAGAAAGTGTGGGCTGGGGGGTGATACTTCTCTGGAGCCCAGCCCTTATCTTTCCATGTGCCAAAGACTCATCCCCCATCCATATTCGTTTGGCCAATATTCATTAAGTACTTCTTATGTGCCTCTGTCTGACCAGAGAGAGATCTCTAAAGAAGGTAGGAGTGGCTTGTGTTTTCTCCAGCCAAATAATATCAATATAACACTAACCCTTATGAGATGCCTATTATTAAGAGTTGACAATTAAAAAACTACCTTAAGTATCTTTGTGTCCACAGACATGTTTTTTAGGCAAGCTGTATCTCATTGGACATTTTTCTCCCCTACGCTAACAGGAAATTCTATCTGAACCCCTTTTGCGCACTGGGGAGAATCTATGCGGCCCTCGCCAACACCACTCACATTCGGCTTTCTGAGGGACTCTGTCTGATGTAGGGGAGGAGAAAGCTACAACTAAGGAAAAATGAGAGTCTCCTCATGTTGACAGCATAGCCTTTCCTTGGAGAACCATTTGGGAGCATGGCTCCGGGTAAGGGCATCATTCCAGCATCATTCCTCTACGCAACTCTGGTCCACACCACCACTGTCCTACCTCACCTCCGTTATCACCACCAGGGCGGGCACAGGAAGCTGTGATGGAGATGAAGTGAAGAAAGGAAAGGGAAGCAGGACTGACAGAGAGGGGAAGAGAACAAAATGGCGGTGAAGAGGAGGCGGAGGGAGGAAGTCAGAGGAGAGGGGAGATCTCACAGAAAGGTGGTAACAGAAGAAAACAGAAGGGACCCGAATGAGAAGCCGAAGAGGACAAGAGAAGAAATACACCACTGAGAGATGCCTCATGAAGCTTCTATTTATCTAATTTAAAACTTGAAAGTAAGGCCATATACCCAAACAAATGTGTTTTCTTCTCTGTGCCAATTATTCTGGATAACTATGAGGGACTAAAAACAATTCCAGACAAGAGCCTTTCCTGAAGTTTCCTTTTTTTCCTTTTTTATTTTATTTTATTTTGTTGTTGTTGTTGTTGTTAGTCCCTCTTTTGATTCAAGCTTTGCACCTTCTTCCTCAGCACATTCCCTAACTTGGATTTGCTAGCCTGGCCCTGGTGTTTCAAATGAAGGTTTGGGTTTGAGGCTGCAGAATGGTTCCTCAGGAGGCAGTATTAAGACAAGGTGTGTGAGGTAGGGGGACTTTCTCTTTCGTGGTCCAACATTCTAAGCTGGCTGTGGTCTCAGTCCTACAGACACTGGCTCAATTTCTTTTGCATCCGATACCCCCTTTAAATGTTGACATACCTTGTTAGTGCTTATGAAACCAGTGATTCCACAGAGAGGAGGTCCTACCTCAAAACATAAGTAAGTCAGAGGCTCCAGGCTTAGAGTAAAGGTAAAATCAGAGGTTCACAAATTATAGATCAAGGGAGTCACCAAGAAGTGTCTGTCTCGTGGCTCACAGACTGGCCACTTTATTTAAAATACACAATATTTCAGGGGCATCTGGGTGGCTCAGTGGGTTGAAGCCTCCACCTTTGGCTCAGGTCACAGTCCCAGGGTCCTGGGATCGAGCCCCACATCAGGCTCACTGCTCAGTGGGGAGCCTGCTTCCTCCTCTCTCTCTCTCTGCCTGCTTCTCTGCCTACTTGTGATCTCTGTCTGTCAAATAAATAAAATCTTTAAAAAAATTTAAAAATTAAATTAAAAAATAAAATACACAATATTTCTCATTCAGTAAAAAATAAACTATGAGTATTTCAACCAACTTTCTAATTAGAAAGTTTTTTCAGATGTCTTGCTCTGATTTAAGATAGCCTATGAGGGTCTTTTCCAACACTGGAGTAGTTAAAAGGGTTGGAGGACTAAAAGGTAAGGTCCTGGATCACCATCACTCTTTCCAGGGACGAGTTTTGTCCTAATTGTTGGTGATTTCAGTATCCACCTAGATGAACCCTCCCATGCCCTGGTCGAGGTTCCTTGAGCTGCTGTACCCCAGTAATCCTGCCCACTACCCTCATCAGCCACTGACTCTTGTGATTTTATCCCAGAGTTTGTCGTTAATAACTGCACCCCACCCCATGAATCCCACTCTCCAGCTCTACTACCTCCTGTCTTTCCCTGAGTCCAGTAATCCTTCCACCCACTAATCGCACAATCTATTGCTGCTCCTGGGTTTTCACTGTCCCCCACTCTCCTCACATCCTCATTTCCTTCCCCTTCAGCCTAGATTCCATAATCAGTCATTATTCTCACCATTCCCTTCCATGCACCCTCAACAACTTTGTGTCTCTTCCACGTGACTCTATTTACTTGGCCAACTCTAACTCTCCACCAACTCCATGCCTGCATCATGCCGCTAAACTTGCCTGGAGAGAACCATGTGATATACTAACCAGTATTACCTCAAAGTCATCTCAGGTTTCGGGAGGGTCCTCAGTGTTGCTTGGAGATCGCACTATGCTCCCTCATCTGTTCTCTCTGCTGAATGGCCACCTCACACCTTCTCTCCCCTCAGACCCCCCAGTGCCTCCCGATGACCCAGCTTCCTTTTTCATTGAGAACATCACAGCAATGGAAAGGGAACTCCAAGCTCTCTCCACCGTGACCACCACTTACCTGGAACCAGACCCGTAGATCTAGTTTCTCTCTTTGTTCCTGTGGAAGAACCGTCTCAGTTCTAAACAAAATCTAACTCTTTCCGTTTTGCACTAGATCCTATCCCATCTCTTCTACTCAAGGACATTGCTCCAGCAATTCTGCCTTTTTCCTACATCAATTTTATCCTCACTCCTAGATCCTTCCCATATGCAACAAGCTGGTATTTCTCCTAAACATATTATTTCTTCCATTTTAAAATAGAAGAAAATGAAACAAAACCTTCCTTGGCCCCACTACCCCTCTGCTCCAATTTTCTCCACCTCTTTAAAGTAAATTCCTTGAATGGGTTTCTAATTTCTTGCTTCCTATTCTCTCCTGAACCCCTCTGGTAGGTTTTGGCACCCACTACCCCACCAAACCTGATCCCCACGTTGCTAAAGCCAATGGCTAATCAGTCGTCCTCTCACTGTTACCGGCATGTGACATATGTGACTACTCCTTTCTCCTTGAAATGCTTTCTTCGCTTGACTTTTAAAACACTACACTCTCCTGGCTTTCCTCCTCCACTGACTTTTCTCAGTTTCCTTTGCTGATTCATTCTCATCAACACCTTCTACCATCTCCAAATCAAAACTCTTGGCTGCATATCACACTAAACCAATTACTCTCAAATTTATATCTCTAGTCCAGAACACTGTGGACTCCACAGACACATACCAACTGCCTACTTGACATTTCTATTTGAATAGTTAATGGGCATCTCAACATGTCCAAAACGAACCTTTCAATATTATCCCTCAAGACTTGCTCCTCCCAAAGTCTTCTCTATCCTAGTCAATGGCAGCTCCATTGTTCTACTTTCTCAAAACTCTGGAGTCATCTTTGACTCTCTCTTTCCCTCCACCCCGTTTCCAACCCATTAGGAAATCCTCTTAAGCTATTTTCAGAATATCTATAGGATCTGACACTTCTCACTGCTAACCACCCTGGACCAAGCCATCCTCATCATTGTCGTCACCTGGTTTGTTGCAAAAGCCTCCTAAATGGGTGGCTTGTTTCTAATCTCACCCTCTTTGGTCACATATAACCCCTTTAAAATGTTAGATCCAGGGCACCTGGGTGGCTCAGTGGTTTAAGCCTCTGACTTTGGCTCGGGTCATGATCTCAGGGTCCTGGGATCGAGCCCCACATCAGGCTCTCTGCTCGGCGGGAAGCCTGCTTCTCCCTCCCTCTACCTGCTGCTCTGCCTGCTTGTGATTTCTCTCTCTCTGTCAAATAAATAAAATCTTAAAAAAAAAAAAAGCAAAGCTGTTTAAAATAAAGTAAAATGTTAGATCATGTCACTTTTCCACTCAAAACGTTCCAATGTCTTCCCATCTGTATTAATTACGGTAATGTTAGCTCTGAAAGAGATAAATCCCAATATATCAGAGGTAGAAAATAACCAATAGAAATTCGTTTTTCACTCAGAAAAAGTCCAAAAAAGTTGTTCCTGTTCACTGAATGGCTTTTCCGCAAGAACCCAGGCTCCTTCTATCTTGTGATGGGCCATCTGTACTACATGATTTCTAGGGTTGCCACAGAAGGAGAGCTTGGAGGAGAATGGCTCATGGCAGGTCTGTAAGACAAGTACTGGAAGTAGTAGACATCATTTCTGCTACTTTTCCTTTGGCCAGAGCTCAGTTACCCATCCATACTGTAGTCTAGCTGTGTCCATAGTAGGAAACAGTCTGGTCAACAGCCAGTCTCTTCGATGTCATAGTCCTAGTCCTTCTCATAGTAGAGCGAAAGCCCTTACAAGAGCCAAAAGGCCCTACATGGTGTCCTCCTGCTCCTCGTCCGCATCTCTGCTCCCTCCTCTCTGACCTCATTTTCTCTACTCAATTACCACAGTCTAGCCACTGGCTCCCACTGCTTCTCGAACACTGCCAAGCATGCTTCAGGTCAGGACCTTTGTTCTTGCTGTTCCTGTTTCCTGGAATGTTCTTCACCACCTTTGGATATTACATGTCTTCCTCTTTATAAGCCTTCCCTGGCCACTCTTTAAAGATTGCAACGCCATCCTGGATAGTCCCAGCCCTCACTTCTCTCCTTCCCTGCCTTATTTTATTCCTTGGTACCTATCATTACCTCCCATTCTCTATGTTTTGCTTTTTTATCTGGACTATTGGCTTCATACCAGAATATAAGCATCATGAGAGAGTTGTTCAGTGCTGTACCCCAATGCCTAGAACAGTGCCTAGTACATGGGAAACAATCCATTTATTTGTGGAGTAAATGTTCAGGATCACTGAAGAACATCATGCTTGAAGAACATCAGCCTTTTGCCATAAACAGTACCTCAGTACTTCTCTGAGAGACAGCAACTGGGACTCATGGGCTTTGGGGGCAGCTAAGGTGACATTTCTTATGTGTGTCACCCTTCAAGTCCTCTTCCTCCTCCACCTACTTTCTAAATCCTGGGCTCCCTGGAGGTTTAATGCACTTTTCTTTCCTCAGAAAGCTCACTCGTTCTCATGGCTCACTCGGCTGCCTCCTGGTCAATGATCCTTCTGAGTATCTCCTCCAGCCTATTAACTCTTTTTGTTTTTATTTTTTTGAAGACTTTATTTATTGGAGAGAGAGAGAGAGAAAGAACAAAAAAGCAGGGTGGAGGGACAGAGGGAGAGGGAGAAGCAGACTCTCTGCTGAGCAGGAAGCCCCATGCTGGGCTTGATCCCAGGATCCTGAGATCATAACCTGAGCTGAAGGCAGACACTTAACCAGCTGAGTCACCCAGAGGCCCCTTATTGACTCTTCTAAGATATTCTGCTATTGTCTTAGGCTCTCCATGTCTTGAACTCATTTCTCTTTTCTTACACCCATTTAATTCATTCTCCAAGTTTCCTATGATTAATAATTTAAATTTTTGAGTGTTCCTTCATTTCTTTCATCTAAGCAGTCACTAAGCTCAGGACTTATTTCCACTTTAAAAATTCCTCTTGTATATGAGAGTTTTTTCCACTTTCCTTGCTCTGCCTTAGGCCAAGCCCTTACCCACAGGGAATCACGGGGTGGAGGGTCCCATCACTGGCAGAGTTCCACTGCCTTATCCAGCTTCCTCTAGGACACTTCTGAGATGGATGGCTCTCCCACTGGACTGCAGTTCTTTGAGGGCTCGGACCATGTCCTATTCATTGTGGGTTTACCAGCACCTGCCACGGTGCTTGACTTCAAGGAGGCATTTCTTAAAGTATTAAAAACACTTCCTGATGCAGTCTCTTCTATAGTTAAGAACCCCTCCTAGAAAGAACCACTTAGAATTTTCAATCTCATTCTACCTCCCACATAGGCACAAATTTAGAAACCTTCAAAAGACCCATAATTCCCACTGCCTTCGGCTCAGAGTCCTCAGATTAAGACTTTATATTACTTAGAGAAACTTACATCTATGCTTTCTCTTCATGCCCAGCCCCACCTTTTTTTTTACCTCCTTCATCCCCTACCTGGCCTAAGAATTTACCCCCCAATCTGTCCCCCACCTTCTCTTGTTCCTTATTACTGCTGTTGCTAAATAGTTGCATTCAGGAATTCCTTAGTCCAGACTGAGTCATAGCTTCTTAGGAAGACCTCTCTGATTACCAGCAAGGGTCTCCGTCACTCTTTTGTCTGAATTTCCAAAGCATTCGTTGTCAGTCTGTCTCCTTAGCACTTAAAAGTGGGTTAACTTGCTTTGTCTTTAAAGCTTTCATCAGCATACTACTTGCTTCAATTGGATGTTAAAGTATGAGGCTTTATGTGCTAAGAACAGAGTAAGTTTATGTTCCATTTGTGTTGCAAACATAGTAGTCCTCATTCAATGTTTGAATTTCATGACATGAAATTGAATGAGTAAGTGAAAAATTTCCTGTATTCCTCTTAAATCAGGGACATGCAATGGGCCCCACCCATTCAGTTCATAACATTATTGAGCTTTTACTATGAACTGGGCAGCAAGGTCAGAGCTGTAGATAAAAACAATGAATAAAGCAGGGGCGTCTGGGCGGCTCAGTCAAGTGTCTGCCTTGGCTTAGGTCATGATCCCAGCGTCCTGGGATCCGGCCCCCTTCCAGCTCCCTCCGCAGCAGTGAGTCTGTTTCTCCCTCTCCCTCTGCCTGCTTGGGCTCTCTCTCTCTCTCTCTCTCTCACAAATAAATATAAAATCTTATTTTAAAAAAAGATGAATAAGGCAGATCTTTACCCTGGAGCTTAGCCTAGAGGAGGACATAGCGATAAAAAGCTTTTTATAGCAAAATTTGGCGAAGTGTATTGAAGATACAAAGTGTTAGGAAGGCAAATAAAAGAGGAATTATGTCTAGCGGGGTCAGGAATGACTTCAAAAGCTAACTGGGACTTCTATTGGCATTCATAAGGCAGAAAATCAGAAAAAAACGTACTTAGTCCTGGCAGAGGAGATCACTTGATAAAGACAGATCAAATCAAATACAGATCAAAGAGATATGAAAGGGCGGCCTGTTAGGAAACACCGAGATGGTGGTGGCCAGAGCACAAGACGAGCGGGAGGTACTGGTAAGAGATAAAGCTGAAAGTTACACTGGAGCCAACGAGTGAAGAGCCTCTCGTAAGCTACATCAGGGGGGTAGCGCTGACGGGAAATAAATTGGGATTATTAATACAGTTGGCGACCGATAGAGTCGAATTAATTCGGCCCGGCGTGCTTGTAGGCTTGAAGATAACTACAAGGGTAATCCAAAAAGCCGTGTGGAGGCCGAGTCACGCGCTGTGAACCGGGGCGTGGCCGCCAGACAGCAGCGCACACAACCCACCCGGAGTAAGGGGCTGGGACCCGTCATCCCCACAGGGCCGGGAACCCGGGTTGGGCGGGAATCCGGTCCACGCACTCGGCGCTCTGGCGGGGACGTGGCGCTTTCCAGCCAATCCCGGTTACGCGACTGTAGGGCCAATGGATGTCCGGGAATGCTGCACGTCTGCGGCGGGTTCGTTGATGATTGGTCAGAAGGCTGCCCGCGAGGCGGATGGGAGCGGGGCGCGGAGCTGCTTCCGGTTGGGCGGTGCTTGCGCGCGTGAGCTGAGCCGGTGGTTGAGCTGCGGCCGCGGGACCCTGGGTTGTGGGTGCTACGAGGAAAGGTAGGTACAGCGGCCCTCGGTTCTTTTGCAGCCTCGTCCTTTTCCGCTTTCTTTTTGTCCTCGGCCCTAGCTCGCGACGCGGCATGGGTCCCCTTCGTTCGGGGTCCTTGTTTCTGCTAGCGCGGGGTACGGGCCCCGAGCCTGCTTGCGACCCCGGGGCCCTCGGCGCGCGGTCTGAGTTGGAGGCCGCCGCTCGCCCTCCCGCGAGCGCTGGGAAGGGGCCTGGGTCTCGGCGAACTCCGGCTCCCGGTTTTGCGTTCTGGGGGTACTGTTCTGTGCCTAGCTCGCCACGTCCTCGCCTGGGCCCGGTCTCTCACCGAGTCCCTCCTGTTTGCCTACTGAAGGTCGGAGAGCGGTGGGGTAGTGTTATTGTAACAGTTCCCTGCCACCTCCCACCAGCCGGCCTACCTGTGTCCTCCAGCGCAGCCCCAAGGCCACATCCCGAGAGGATGGTGCGTCTGCCAAGAAAGTCGTGTTCGCTGACTTTGAGGGTGTAGAAACGGGGCGGGGGGAGGGGGTAGGGGGTCGGGGAGAAAGCCGGAAGACACTATGTGATTAAAACAAACACAAAAAACTTTGATACAATTTTAAAGAAAAGCCGACTGCTTCGAGCTTCCATGTTTGGCTGCATACTGCTGTCAGCGACGGGAAATAGTTTTTAAAGCTTTAGTAGGGAACTGTATTTTACCTTTTTTGTTGCTTTTAGTTGTAGATCTTAGTTCTCGTTTTTGGCATGCTGTGTTGAGAAATAAAGTTAATTTCCAGCAGCTGCCCTGATTAAGAGCATAATTAGGTGGTCGGTAGTTTTGAAAGCAGCTTTTGCACCACGGCAAAAGTTTCCTGCTAAAATTGTAGGATCTCAATTCCTGATTGTATAAATTCCCAGAGTAATGTCTCTGAGAATTGAATTGCGATCACTTCCTGGTGGCATGTACCATAAAGTCAAAGTTAATGAATTGGGAATAAGGTTGCTTCTAATAGGGCTTAGTAGTTGCGAAGTAGAGGACGTGTAATCTCTGATAAATTTATTTTTTGCCCAAGAGTGGAATACACAAGACACATACATGTCTGACCTCATTCCTTGAATTTAGTTAACCAGGTAACAATGGCCATCACTGAAGAATTTAAGTATTATAGTACAAACCTGTAAATTTGTATTTGCGGGTAGAGGATGAGTTGCCTAGGCCTAATCTGAGTTTTACAGTGATTCAGGGGTCTCCAGTAGGATTTGGGGGGGGGATTGGGGAGTATTGCAACTAGGAGGACCATGAACTGATAAAAGTGAATTGGGCATGCCTAAGTGGATGGTACTTGGTTGCAGCTTTAATATTAACTCCTATTGATAACTCTCAATATAATTGTTGGCTTCGTTCATCTAATGATGTGTCACAAGGTATGTATTTGTGGCATTTTCTATATGTTGCACTAGTACAGGAGATCGGTAACTGATATTAACACAAATTTACTATAACATGGGTGTGCCAGGGTGTTAGAAGGACAGAGGTGTAGCCAGGGATAGCCGCTGGAGATGGTAGGCTGTAACATCCTAGATCCTTTGTGAACTCCTAAATACAGGTGTTGGTTGATGTTGTAATTTATGTATTAGAGTTAAAACAGCTGAAATAACACTTTGCCTGTTGCTGCCTGATAGCCAGTTCCGGTCAGGGGAATTGGGGGTTGGAGAGCAGGCAGGAACTACATTGCTGCCAAGTACTGTCCAACTAATCCACTAAAATGTATTGGTATATAAAAAATGCAAGACATTGTATTAGGAACTGTAGAAAGATACTAATTTGTAATAGCTGAGAGTCCTGCCTTTTAAAAATGTAGTGTCTATAGGGGAGCTAAGGAGACAACTTAAAGTAGCCTATGATCATTATTGTGGAGTGGTACAAACAAGTGTTCTGAAAGTTGAGAGGAATGGGTACATATTACTTCCAGATGGAGTAATCATCGTAGATATGTCTTTTCATCTAGGACTTTAAAATTATTTATAGACATTTGGCACCGAAGGGAGGTTGAGCTAAAATAACTACCAAATTCTCAAGGACTTCATGTGTGTTAAGCATGCATTGCAACATTGCAACCAGAAAACAAAACTCCTGTCCCTGCGTTTTGCAAGGCATTCCTATGGCCATTAATTATGTGTTAAAGTTTCATCAGCCCCAAAGGAAACTCTTTTCTCCCAGAGTTTTTATAACTTTTTTCTTAATGTTTTCACTCTGTAACCAGAAAACTTTAAAGTTTGTACTGAGCTGCTTTGGTTATAAAACTAAGGAAACCTGAGTAATGGTTTGTCATTCTCAAAGCTCTTTAGGCAAATTTTGCAGTTTTTGTATTCTCAGCTGTCATATAAATGTGTGCTTTCAGTACCACAAATAATTTAATTAGAATGTGTTAATGATCTGATGTAAATTTGCTTTGTCACTAGAGAAATATTGAATAAATGGTTTGTCATTATATAACTTTTATCAGATCACGAAGGATGACATTATTCCTTGGATGTGATAATCCATTGTGGTGCTTGCACTAAAATTGTAAGTGAGGAATTTCAGATAAACAGAAAACTTTAATTTCTATATTTCATAACATTCATAACAGCCTTAGTACATTTACACTGCTGTCAGGCTGTTCCCCCAACCCAAGATGATGTAGACACTTAGGGAGTGAGATCCTGTTTTTGCTGCATTATAGGGGATTGCCCTTCTTTTGCTGATCCAGCTCAGAGAACTGGAATTTTACTACCACACCCATTTCTCCCACTTGTTAACTTTGAGCAATGGGTCTTTGGTCAACCAAAATACCTGTGGGATCACTCAGTGCTAATGTTCTTGAGAAGTTGTATTTAATCCAGACATCTGAATTTTCCTGGAACAATTTCAATGTTCTGTGACCAATGACTAGGAACAAAGGGAGGGATATGGCAAGAATTTAGAGCTTTCAAGGAAATTTTTGAATGGATAAAATAAACTCTTTCTTAAGGCTAGTCTTTGTTATTGAAAGAAATTTAGGCTTGTGCTATTAATCTTTTCTCCTTACAAATTAACTGGAGCAGTCCATGAAAATAACTGTGGAAGACCATTATTGGTGAGATACTTCAAAAGGATGATAGTTACTTGATATCTTTCCAGTTCGGTTTAATTTATGTCTCTAATATGGCATTATCTAGTAGAAAAATAGTACATGTCACATGAATATATTTTCACCTGAAATTGTTAAACAAATTAAATTGATTTTAATAATTTAATCCAGTACATATAAAATGCCATTTTTCTATGTAAAGTGTAACATTTGATCACAGCTTAATTTACACCAGCCACAGTTCAAGTGCTTAGCAGCTGCATGTGATTCATAGCTATTATCCTGAACACTACAGGTCTAGAGTTTTTTTCAAAGATTCTATTCATTTTATTTTATAGAGAGAGAGCACACGCAGGAGCCAGGGGAGGGACAGAGGGAGAGGGAGAAACAGACTTTCCAGTGAGTAGGGAGCCCGACATGGGGCTCAATTCCAGGACCCTGGGATCATGACCTGAGCAGGAGGCAGACACTTAACCGACTGAACCACCCAAGTGCCCCTAGATTTTTTTTTCTTCTTAAAGAAAAAAAAATTAGATGTTACCCTTGGTGAAGGAGGGATAGAATTTTGGAAAGAAAAACTTACAGGTCATTTGAGAAATAGGAGATGGGGAGATGCTTTTTCCACAACCATTGATTTACCTTCTAGATCACATGATAAAAGTTCATGCAACTAAGTCTTTATGTTTTCCTGATATCCTGTTTTCCATTGATGTGTAGCTGTGATGAAGAGGGAAGGAGAAAGAGAAGGGCCATTTAGTTTTCCATCATTTGGTTTCGGTTTGAAAAGATAGAGATGCTTCAGAAATAACTGCACTAACATAGTTCTTCAAATACCTTGGGTGAAAAGTTTTTTTATACTCTTCTCACATCTTCCCATATAAAATAACCTTTGTCTTGGGGGATATCCTTTGTTTCTACTTGAACATTTTAATGTACTGTATGGATTTAGATAAATCTAGTACAGTCTTTTTTTTTTTAGTGTCTATATTCATAGAATAAGAGGCCTTTGTGAAAGTTTCTAATAGTCAGGAGTTGCTATATTACATGTGGGTACAAAGAGTGTGTATTTTTTAGAAGTTATTTAAAATGCAGGGTTTTTCATTGTCCACTGCAGAGAGATGAAAGTAGGACCATTGGCTTTGTCCATCACGTGGTCCTTGTGACCTTTTTAAGTAGTTTCATCAGTGGTAGATGGAAAGCTAGATTTCAGGGGATGCCTGGGTGGCTCAGTCGGTTAAGTGGTTGACTCTATCCTAGGATCAAGTCCCGCATCGGGCTCCTTGCTTGGTGGGGAGTCTGCTTCTGCCTCTGCCTGCTCTGCCTGTTCTGCCTGTAGCTCTCCCTGCTTCTGCTCTCTCTCTCTGACAAATAAATAAATAAAATCTTAAAAAAAAAAAAAAAAAAGATTTCAGGGTGGCAGTAGATAGTGAGGATCAGAGATAGCACCATAGACACTCCTATGGGAGAAGGAAAGGGAAGGGCAACCTTGAATGAATAGCGAGGTCTGGGAAAGACTGATTTTGGATTGTGGAGACCAGAGAAGGGTTGATGGACAGAGTAGGGGAAGGAGGGGCGTCTGGGTGGCTCAGTGGGTTGAAGCCTCTGACTTCAGCTCAGGTCATGATCCTGGGGTCCTGGGATCGAGCCCCGCATCGAGCTTTCTGCTTGGCGGGGAGCCTGCTTCCTCCTCTCTGCCTGCCTCTCTGCCTACTTGTGATCTGTCTGTTAAATAAATAAAGTCTTAAAAAAAAAAATAGGGGAAGGAACCTTTAGAGGCGTGAGATTAGAAGGTTAATGGAAAGAGAAAGGGAAAGGGATGGATAGATGATAAAGCAGAAGCTCTTGACTTTTACTCTGGAATTCTCTTATCCTTGTTATCAAGATGTTAAGCCTCAAACTTAAATGTAGTTTTGCCTCTAAATCAGCAAGTTACTGTTAATTTCTGTATGTTACATGTATCAAAACTTTGTACAGTATCTTTTCCAGCCTTGGTAATGGGCTTCAGCATTTATTCCTCTTGTAACATTTGGGGTTTGCAGGGGTTGCCAAGGAATTATGCAAGAATTGTTAGGGCATTTTATTCTGAAGATGTAAATAATTATATATAAAATTTTCCTAAATGTAAAGTTCCCTTATTAATAGGCATAAAGAAAATCTTCTGTTGCAGTGACTTGATTTTACTTGATTTTTTTAACCTCTAACATATAGATACTGTTTGGATATATCACAAAATAGACATTTATTGTGGAAAAAAATTGTTTCTTGTCCCTAAAGAGTTTTATTAGTCTAGAGAATTGTTTGTAGTTTGAGATGAAAGTTTTATTTTGCCCTAAAATAAAGGCATACTCATTTTGGCATTTAAGAGAGCCATTAAATCTTTTAATTTTCTTCTGTTCACTGATTTGATTGCTCAGTTGAATTATTGAAGGGCAAGCTGAAGGGTTATTCTAGAGCAACATGTTTTACTTTAAAAAGTTTATGTCTTAAGAATAGATAGGTGAGGGCACCTGGGTGGCTCACTTGGTTAAGTGACTGCCTTTGGCTCAGGTCTTGATCCTGAAGTCCCGGGATCGAGTCCCACATCGGGCTCTCTGCTAGGCATGGAGTCTGCTTCTCCTGCTGACCTTTCTCCACTCATGCTCTCTCTCTCTCATCCTCTCTCTGTCTCAAATAAATAAAATCTTTTAAAAAAAAAAAAAGGTATGTGATTTTTCTTCAGTCTCGTTTTTTAGTCTGGAGAAATAGCTTGAAAATATTTTCTTTGCAACTAGTATTGAAAAGAGTTTTTATAATATTTAAAAAGTAATTTACACAGGTGGTACACTGTGTGTATTCATTTACCAAATATAGACAACAGAGTACAATATTAAAGTCCACTCCACACCAGTCTCACCACCCCACCCCATCTCTTCTTGAATCTGGGGGTTACCACTGTTTTCATATAGATGTTTATTCTTCCACGCTATTTCTGCGCATATGTCTTCTATTTTATACAAATAAAAACAACCTCAGAGGTTGTTTGGTTTCGCTCTTTACATAAATCTTAACATCGTTTTGCAACTTGCTCTTTTGTTGTTCGCTTAACATGTCATAGCGAATTCTCCATTTCAGCGCAAATAGATCCACCTTCTACCTTTGTGTAGTCTCCCATAATATAGATTTAATATGTATTTACTAGTTCTTTAGTTTGTTTTCCATTTTTTATCATTATAAACGTTCATTATGGAATATATTTGTGCAAGTGTCTTGTAAAGAAATTTGGGCGTTCTGATGGGATAGCATGAAACAGAATACTGATAAAGTTTCAGAAGCGTAGCTGAGTTCTGACATTGGTGAGAACAGCTTAAGAAAAGTCCACCTTCTTCCCATTTCCCTAGCAGTCTCATGGTCTTGCTTTCACATTGTTTCTTACGGGTTTTCGTCAGTCTTACCAACCATCCAGTAAGAGTATTTTTTTTGGGGGGGGGGGGGGAGAATGGGCATCCCAGGAGTGACCGCCTCCAGTCATCTCCTTAGAGGTGTTTGTGTTTGACTTACTGATGCTGTCCTATTTACTGTAGAATATTTTCTACAGTCTGTTGATGACTCCTCTGCCATTTCAGGACCTTCTCTCCCTTCCCCACTACACTGCTTTCCCAGGTATGGAATATAGTGTCCTTGTGTGCTTTACAGCCTGAAAGTTATTCATGGCAGCCTCAGGTTGTGCTTTTGTATAATCATCTCTCTAGGTTGTGTTGGGATTAAACCTATTTCTCCATTTGCTTTCCTCCTACTTTTTTTTTTAATTTTTTTTTTTAAGATTTTTATTTATTTGCCAGAGAGAGAGAGAGAGAGAGAGAGAGAGAACACACAAGCAGGCAGAGAGGCAGGCAGAGGCAGCGAGAGAAGCAGGCTCCCTGCCGTGCAAGGAACCCGATGCGGGACTCGATCCCAGGACCCTGGGATCATGACCTGAGCTGAAGGCAGCGGCTTAACCAACTGAGCCACCCAGGCGTCCTGCGTTCCTCCTACTTTTAAGGAATCTTTATGTAACATGCTCACCATTAGCTGTTGTAAGCATTTTTTTAGTTTACTGAATCCAAAGGACTCTATAAATCCAAGGTGATGCCATGTAACTTCCTTTACTATTTGTGAATTACAAGAAAAACATACATTGAAATATGTCTAATCTATTGGCATACTTAATTTCTTTATCTCCTGGAACAATTCATTCTAGCTCCCAATACTTTCAGGCAGGATCACATATATAGAGTTTCTTCATATTAAGTATATTTTCAGGTCAGTTTTTTTTTTTTTTCAAGCTTTTTCTTATTTATTTGTCGAGAGAGAGAGCACAAACAGAAATGGAGTCTGACCTGAGCCAAAGGCAGACACTTAACCAACTGAGCTACCCAGGCACCCCTAAGAGAAATAATTCTTAATCAGGAAGAAACAAGATAGGGTGTTTGTATGATTGCAGCTTTATTATTTTTTTTTTAAGATTTTATTTAAGAGAGAGAACACGAGCAGGGGGAGGGACAGAGGGAGAGGGACAAACAGACTCCACGTTGAATGGGACGCCCAATGCAGGACTCAGTCCCAGAACCCTGGGATGCTTAACTGACTGAGCCACCCAGGCATCCCTCAGGTCAAATTTCTTAAGATATTACCTTGGCTATTTGAGAGGTTAGTTAAAATAGTGGTTCACAGCCTGGCTGCCTTTTAAAAATATTAATAGGGGTGGGACTTAGTGATCATATTTTCTTGAAAGTCTTTGGGTGATTCTAGGGTACAATCTAGAATCAGAACCACTAAGTTAGAAGTCCTGCTGAACGAATTTTCACGTTTTTAAAAATATTCACGAATAAATTGTGAGCCCTTGGACTAGATGATTCCACTAGTGACATCCTGGGGAAGTTGAAGTCTGGCTAGCATAATCTTCAAATTAGGGTAAAGTAATGCATTTACCTTTCATGTGATGCACTGGTCCTCTGTACTGAGCCTTTTACTGGTTTTCTAGGGCTGCTGTAACAAATTAGCACAAAGTGGGTGGCTTAAAAGGTCAGATGCTTATTCCCTCATAGTTGTAGAGGCTAGAAGTTAGAAATCAAGGTGTTGGCTGAGCCATGCTCTGTCTGAAGTCCCTAGGGGAGGATCCTTCCTTCCCTCTTCCTAGCCTCTGGGGTTGCCAGGAATCCTTGACATTACTTGACTTGCGGATGCATCATTCCAATCTGGCCTCTTCATAAATTGGCATTCTCTTCTCTGTGTGACTGTCTAAATTTCCCTCGTTTTATAAGGATATCAGTCATTGGATTAGAGCCCACCCTCTAATCCAAAATGACCTAATTTTAACTTAATTACATCTGCAAAGATCCTGTTTCCAAATAAGGTCATATATTTTTTTTTAAGATTTTACTTATTTGACAGAGCACAAGCAGGGGGAGCAAGAGAGGGAGAAGCAGCCTCCCGCTGAGCAGGGAGCCCAGTGTGGGGCTCGATTCCAGAACCCTGGGATCATGACCTGAGCCAAAGGCAGATGCCCCTAAGGTCACATTCATAAGTACTGGCCCGTTAGGACTTCAGGATATATATATATATATATATATATATATATATATATATATATCTTTTGAGGGGACACAAACCCACAAACAAACATCATGCCTAATAACTACCTGCCTATCCAGTAAGGGGGCCATTGGTTACAAGTGGAAATGAGTAAGAGATTTTCTGAATTTACAAAAACTGACTCCCTGCGTGGGGGAAGGCATTCAGAATCCATGTTCTACTGGTGAAAGATTAGTTAAAATATGAAAGTTGGGAAAATCTTTGCTCTTAATTTTTAATTTGATAGTTTTTTCCTCTGAGACCGTACTGTCTCTAGACAATACTGTGGGGCATCTGTAGAGTGTACTAAACGAGTTACCATCCTGCGCCCTCTCTGCGATTTTTTGGTCAGTATTTTTGGGTAAAGTGTCCAAGCCTTATGCTTGTTCATTAGAGTCAGCTGTGACTGCCAAGATTCTGAAGGTATGGAGTAGGACCTGGGGATCTGTCTGTACTTTGAACAGTACTCCAAGCATCTTCATGCCGGGGAAAGTCGGGGAAACACAGTATAAGGAATGCCGAAGCGGTTGTTCTCTGTCACTGTACCATCTGAATGGTTCGATCTCTGAAGGTGGTTTGAAGTTGACCATGGATATGGGAGACAACTTGTTGCTATATATAGGACAAGGAATCTGCTCAAATAGTTCATGGTTCCTGATCTAATGATCACTGTTATCACCTGAGACGTATTTACAACTTCAGGTGCACGCATTCAACTTCAGAGATTCTAATTGAATGGGGGAATTTTTTTTAAAGCTTCTTAGGTGATCCTAATAACCAGCCAGTTTTAAAGACCAGATTCCTGATGTAGTACAAAAAGTAAAGTTATTTGTAGTCAGTAGGTCTGAATTTAAATAAAGTTGGTCTTTTCGCTTTTAAGTCTTAAGAACTTGGGCAAGAAGGTTAATCTGTTTTTAAAAGGGAGCCTACTTACAGGGTGGATATTTTAACTGATTCTTTGTCAGCTTCCAATCACATGAAGGAAACTGGTGAAAATTCCTCACCATAATATTGGAAAGTGATATTCTACCATTCTTATTTTTTGGATTAAGTAATAGTATTTGGGATAATATCAGATTAATAACTGGATATGAGCTTTTAATTTCTTATTTGATTACAGAGCACACTGTTTCCTGAATTAACTAACCTTTGTTTTTCTTTAAGATCTAATTATCATGGACCTGCGACAGTTTCTTATATGCCTGTCCCTGTGCACAGCCTTTGCCTTGAGCAAGCCCACAGAAAAGAAGGACCGTGTACACCATGAGCCTCAGCTCAGCGACAAAGTTCACAATGATGCTCAGAGTTTCGATTATGACCATGATGCCTTCCTGGGTGCCGAAGAAGCGAAGACCTTTGATCAGCTGACACCAGAAGAGAGCAAGGAAAGGCTTGGGTAAGGCACCAGCTCTCAGGGGGCTAAAGTAATTACATTTCATTACAAATCAGCTCATTCTTTTTTTTCTTCTGGCTTGGCCACCCAGTAGGACTGTTTTGAACTACATTTTCTGAAAGCTAACCACAGAATTGCTACCACTAAAATTTAATTAATTGCTTGCTTTCATAAATTTCTCCTTTAACAGTTTTACCTCATTCTACAAAGCAAAGTCATTTTTGCTTAAAAGTACCAAATGCTACTGCACCCAAATTGAAATGCATCTTATTTCCAAAGGAACATTAAATGGGGGGCCTCTTATCCCTGATGTTTTTAATTTTTAAAAATGATCTGTGACCTATTCATTATTCCCCAAGTCAAGCCTTTGAGTGGAAAATAAACTGCAAATGAGACCCCTGGGCTAATTTCTATAGTTTGTGATTTCTGAGAATGTCCTTCACCCTCTTTGTTTTCATTCTCAGATATTTGCTTAATTAAAAACGAAAGCCTTTTAGAAGATTGTAATAAGTAACAGTCTTAATGTTGAGTGTGAGTTGCTTTTTTTTTTTTTAAGGTTTTATTTATTTTTAAGAGAGAGAGTGAGAGAGAGAGAGAGAGAGCATGAGCAGGGGGGAGGGGAGAAGCAGACTCCCCTGCTGAGCAGGGAGCCTGACTTGGGGCTCTATCCCAGAACTCTAGGATCAAGACGTGAGCCTAGGTGCCCCTGTGTTGCTGTTTTAATAACAGGTGGGCCGTAGCTGAGTTCTGTGGCTCTCAGCGGGCATCTTTTAACCTACTGAGTTGATTTGGTGGAATCCCTACTGATTATTTCTGAGGATCTAAGAATGTCTTTTTTTTTTCTTTTGGCTCATCCAAATCCTTGCTTTTTGAGGAAATGCATTATTAGTGAACATTTTCTCCTTAATGAGCACCATTGGTGTAACTTTCTGAACTATTTTTAAGAGATTTGTTTGGAAAGTTGTATTATGTAAGAATTTCCAAAAGTATTTTGCCATCCTGGATAGGTCTATGAGTAGAAGATGTTATAGAGGGACGCCTGGATGACCCAGTTGGTTAAGTGTCTGCCTTCGGCTCAGGTCGTGATCCCAGGGTCCTGGGATCGAGTCCCACATCGGGCTCCCTACTCAGCATGGAGCCTGTTTCTCCCTCTGCCTGCCGCTCACCCTGCTTGTGCTTTCTTTCTCGCTCTCTCTTTCCAACAAATAAAATGTTAAAAAAAAAAAAAAAGACATAACAGAGTTTGTTTTTGGTGATACTTCAGAATAAATTTATTTTATCCTTTTATTGGATTATCTGCAAACTAAAGGATACAATATTTTATTCTTAAACACTGACAGAAATACTCAAAAGATTTTTGCTATGTAGAATGAGAAACTACAAACATTTCAAAATAGGAAAAACAAATACATTAAAGAGTCGGTCTTCTATTAGGTTGCTTTTCTAACTAAGAGACCATGCTCACTTTTAATTTTAATTTTATAACTGTGCTAACATTTGGGCTAAAAATAGGGATGCATGAGGGTGTCCTCAGTCTTCATGTCTTACCTATTAATAATGTGCATGTCTGACCCACATTTGGGTCTGCACATGGCTCTTCACAGAATTACTCTTAAATAATGAAAGGCATTTAGCCTTGGTGTCAGTCAGTATGTTCTGGCTGTATGCAGGTAGTGGAGCTCTGCTAGCAGTTTTCAGTGGAGAGAATGTTCCTTTTTGTCATTAGTAAATAGCAAAATGTCAGCACATGAGCAGACTCTATATTTGTTTAGAATAAGATGGTTAAAATAATGCTTTTCATAAAATGTATGAGTGAATAGTATTTGCTTCTAAATTTTGGAGATAATGAGAAATAATGTTTATTGGAAGTAAGGATTCCAGATGAACTTTTTTTTTTTTTTAACTTGTTCATTGTGGCATTTCTAAACATCGTTTTGTTAGGTAACTACACACCAGAGGTTGGGGACAACAGATTCCCCACCCCCCAGCTGCCTGCTTCCACCTATATAGAAGGCAGGTGATTAGGAGAGATGATCATTGTTAACATCTATAGTTGCAGAAATTCACCATTATTTTTAAATCTTCAGTAATATTTAAAAACATTTTATTTAATAGAGTTCTCCCTTTTCCTTAAGAATGTTGACAGAATATTTTTTCTTATGTGTGTATTCTCCTTCTGCCATCCAAAGGAGTCTTAAGTGTACTTAATTTTCATGTATGTGTCCTTCAGATGAGGTTTATTTGTTTTGAGGTGGTGGCCCTTAATACTCAAAAGTTTTCATCCTTGGCATATTTGCTTCAGAAATGAATTAGAGCAGTTCCTCATCCTTCTTTAGATCACAGGCCAACCCCTTTAAGAGTCTAAGGAAAGCAAAGGACTACCTCAGAAAAGTACACATATGAATATATATATAAAATTTTGCATGCTAAAAATTTCAGGAATATTATGCATCTTCCTGGAGCCTACTTACTTGGGTTCATTAAAACAAAACAAAAAACCCAAAGGATTTGCTTTTTGATTCTTGAAATGTAGAGGCATGTGTTACTTCTTAGGAGAAATAACATGAGGTCCACTAAGTACATTGTGTCTATCCTGAAATAAATGCTTATTTGGTGGCATCATAACTATATCTGTAGGGTCCTTCAGTGTCACAGGAGAAAAACACCATTAGCTTTATAAATTTGCACAGGTTTTAAAAGATCAGAGTTTAGAGCTTAGTGCCTAAAATAGGATATACCCACTTACACTGTACTTTTACAGCTGCCTACAGGCTGGATGGCCAGCAAGATAAGAATGGCGTGCATATATATACATACATACATATTTATATATTTAAGATTTTACTTATTTATTTGAGAGAGAGAGTAAGAGAGAGCATGATAGGGGAGAAGGTCAGAGGGAGAAGCAGACTTCCCGTGGAGCTGGGAGCCCGATGCAGGACTCAATCTCAAGACTCCAGGATCATGACCTGAGCCAAAGGCAGTGGCCCAACCAACTGAGGCACCCAGGCGCCTGGCTTTTATATTTTTAAATGGTTATTAAAATGTAGAGCTATGTGACGAACCATATGTGGCTGACAAAATAAGAAACATTTACTATCTACCCCTTTCCAGAAAAATTTTGCCAACCTCTGGGTTAAAGCATTTGAGATACGTCTGTGGGAATAAATAGAGTGGAGTTCAGCCAGCTTCATTAACAGACGCCCATCTTGAGCAGTCATATGCCTCTTTATCTGAATGATCCTTCTCTTTAGGCCATTTATAATAGTTTAAAATTTTCGTTTGAGAATGGGAGGCATTCTGATACCGTTTTCTTAATGGTACAGTGGCACTATTGGTAGTCAGTAATACCATTTGGATATAAACTGGATTCCTTTGTAGATAATGCAGAAGTGTATAGTGTACTGGTATAACTTAATGTGTTAATATTTCTTTAAACTCTCCAGGGTTGCAAAAGTTGCAAAAAAAAAAAAGTTGCAAAAAAAAAAAAAATTGTCTTATGCCCGTGTAGATAGAGGAGGGTATTTAAGAGATAGCTTCTTACTGCTTTACCTTTTCTATTAACATTTTAGAGCAAAAGCTAGATTACACATTCCCTGAAGAAAAATTACAGAGTTTAAGGACTAGATGGTTAAGGCTAACAACATACCAATATCAAGATGAATCTCTTTTCATAGTGTCAGTAGTACTCTGTGATTTTAATCATTTTCCAATATTCATGAAATGAATGCAGAGTGGGAAAAGACATTATTTTCTACCAAGTGACAGTCTTTTTCAATCCTGCAAATAGTAGGGCTTAGGAGTATGCCAAGATTTCAATCTCTTGGATGTTTTGAAGTTCCCATTCCAAACTGGGCCACTTAATTGGGTGACACTACATAGGTTGTCTGCGCCTCTGTAAATGAGTGGTTGCATCCTTAGAGGTTTATATGTCATGCACGCATTTTGAAATTCTTAATTAAACTTGAGATGGCAAGCGTGGAAGAAAAGCTCATGAAGGGTGAAGTATATTGATTCTTTAGCTTTGTAGTTTTGCTTTATCATCTGTATCCTCACCCTCTCAGCTTATTAACATTCTCCTAAGCTCATGTATGTTGGGGCAGACTTTCTTATCACATCGTTTCCTCAGAGTTCTCTGTCTTTGTGGTTATATGTGAAAGTTCAACATAATGTATAATTAGCTGCCAGTTGTTTTTTAGAATAAACATGCATCTGTCCTTCTGTCTTTGTGTAACTTTGTGGACTTTTTTCCCCTCTGTTTTGGGGTGTGTGTGCGTGTGTGTGTGTGTGTGTGTGTGTGTGTGTGTGTGTGTGTTGGGTTTTTGGCTTCTGTTTTTTAAATCTTAACTTGAAGTAAAGTGATCCCAGAACTACCTTTGTATCTTTATATTTTTAACAAAAGTGTTAACCTTTTTTTAAAAAGCAACTTGATTTTTTAAAGTCTGGTTTAAATTTTTGAATTTTTAGAAAACCATATCAGTGATTGTGATTATTTATCAAGAAATTGAGATTCTTCTAAAAGCAGTAAAGAAAAACAAAGATTTGCGTGTTTTTTGATACAAAGAATGGAGAATGCAGATAGGAATGGATAGTCACTCCTGAGTTCTGGCTGTTGGCTGTAACCTACCCCCAAAGGGATGAGACTGGGTTTGCTTTTGGATGTAAGTGCACCAGCCGTGAACTGTGCTTGCCTTATCTGGAGGGTTCATTTCAGACCAGTGACAGGTCACTTACGAGAAATACTTACAGTTGCCTGTCTGGAAGGTTTTTTTGGAGACTTTTTTTATGTCCATGCTTTAGCCCTGGGCAACACCTCTGGTTACAGCACACACCTGGCTAAGTCTAGAGGGAGCCTTGTGTCCTTTTAACCTCTCGCTGGATTTCTCTGCATTTTCTACAGAAAGATTGTAAGTAAAATAGATGGCGACAAGGACGGGTTTGTCACTGTGGATGAACTCAAAGACTGGATTAAATTTGCACAAAAGCGCTGGATTTACGAGGATGTAGAGCGACAATGGAAGGGGCATGACCTCAATGAGGACGGCCTCGTTTCCTGGGAGGAGTATAAAAATGCCACCTACGGCTACGTTTTAGGTAGGTCCCTACTATCTGGGGGAAAAAGCCTTATGGAGCTGGCACCTTGAAACGTAACTGTTTTGTCTTGTAGAATGATTGTAGATAAAATAGACGTGGATAAAGATGGGTTTGTGACGGAGGGGGAGCTGAAATCCTGGATTAAGCACGCCCAGAAGAAATACATATATGACAATGTTGAAAACCAATGGCACGAGTTTGATATGAATCAAGACGGCTTAATCTCCTGGGATGAGTACAGAAACGTGACTTATGGCACTTACCTGGGTAAGGGGCAAGTTGTCAGCCTGATAGAGACCATGGTCTTGAGTCAAAGAAACAAATGGGTCACACAGTGAAGGAAAGTGCTTATTTTAAATAGTCCAATGCTGAACTGATTTCCCTTTATTTTATTAACTTTCAATGTGTATATTAAGTATTTTATTTAATTTTGGTTTTCTAAGGTCTGGCATCTTCTATATCTTTAGCATTTCAGATAATATTATTTTGCCAAATTTTCTTTCTGTGATCCCTCAGAGATCATTTTTGGAGTAGATCTCGACTAAAAGGCTGCATTGTTTCAATAATGCAAAAGCAAGAGACTTTGAGATGTCTCTTGACATAGTCACACTAAAGTATTGGACCTGATGGGTGTTGTATGCAACTGATGAATCACTAATTTCTACCCCGAAAGTAATAATACACTATATATTAATAAATTGAATCTAAATAAATAATAAATAATTATATAATATTTATAATATATATAAATAATATGTAAATATAAATACTTTGTTTTTAAGTATTGGACCAGAAATTCAAACCAAATTAGATTCCTTTGTAACTTGTGGGAATAGAAAAATTACTGTCTTTCCTTAATAAAATAAATATCAAATATAATAGCTTTCCCTTGATAAAATTTAACTCCTTTATTTTAGTATGTCTGCCAACCAAAGTTTAGAAATGAAAATTTCCCATTTGTTTTCTCTGGCACATGAGTTTATCAGCCTGCTATGCAAATGCTTCAAGGCAAATAAATGTGACTTTGATTGCTTTCTGTTGATTTGATAGCTTATGTGCTTGGGCCACCTGTTAGTAATTTTCTTTTTCTTATTACATTTGCCTGTTGCTGAATGCTAGGTGGCAGTCTTACTGAGTTGATGACTTAGGATGTTTTTGTTAGTGAGATTCCTGTACTTGGTTACAATTTGAGATAAGAATGTATAAATGTTACTTCTTGCATTTTTATCCTGGAAATTAGGCAAATTTCTGGGTTAAAGCAGTCATTCTCCACCACTGATTAACAAGCAGTGAGTGTATAATAGTCTGTTTACCCCACTGGATAGCCAGCTGTCTGTGTTAGTTACAGGACTGCATGCATTTCTAGTGAAGAAACTTATTTCTGTGTTGGGCTTGTTCTCATTCCTAAGACTAAAGTGGCAGTCTCACTTCATGCTTGACACTTAGCCAAGAACCAAACATATCCTTCACCCAATTAAGAACATGTGTATTAAAAGTCAGTGCAGATGGAGAGGCACCCCGTGCTTCTCGCTTTCTGGCTGAAAGCCAACACCCTCCTGAGTTATTTGGACTTATAAAAATAGAGTGAAGGGTAGGCTATTGGTGATCTAAACAAAATGGTGTGTTAATAAATCTCCATTCAGACCTACGTAGGCACTCACTTGCTATCCAGAATGAATCTTAAACTCTTTGTATGATTATGTGCATAGAAATCTGCTGAGAGCTCTGCTGCTCGATAGGTCAAATGATTCAATGTAATGGGTATTTCTACTGAGACTGTATGCTGAAGCACTCGCTAGAGAAGCTGTATCTTTATAAGGCATCTTTCCCTCAAGGCATGTGGGTGGTTAGTGCTGGGGTAATGAGGCGACTTGCAGAAGTGCTGAGGGGCTTTTTGTGAGTATATTCTTGATTCAGTTTTTGAGTTCAGGCATAAATCATCGTAGCTTTTAATTAAAATCTGTCTTAATGAATCTGCTTTCCACAAAAGGAAGGTTAACTCTGTCTCTGCCACAAGTAAAAATTTAAAAATACCAAGATCCATTCTGGCTGTACCAAAACTAGATCAAGAGCCTGCCCCTAAATGATACTGGCTGGATAGCACAGAAAACGTACTTAGGTTAGATCTGGCACTCCAAGCAATGACAGCAAACATAGGAGTTTAGTTATTAAAAATCAAGTTTTTATCTTCCTTCTTCATCCTTCTATATATCCATGTTTGCAGTCACCATGTTTTACCCTAAGCAGAGAAGAGGGCTCTTTGTTAAGAATCTAGTCTTAATGTATAAGTTGTCTTCTATTACTTTTTTTTTTTTTAAGGTTTTGTTTATTTGACAGGGAGAGACCCGCAAGGGAGGGGACACAAGCAGGGGGAGTGGGAGAGAAGCAGGCTTCTCGCTGAGCAGGGAGCCCAGTGTAGGGCTCAATCCCAGGACCCTGGGGGGTCAAACCACCAGGCACCTCTTCTATTCTTATTTTTGTTACGTAGTTAGGACTGAAACTTTATTTGTTTAGAAGAGATGACTTAGTATCTTTAAAGAGTTGTATATTTTCCTTTAATTCTCCATCTTCAACCTGGTACAGTTTTGACTATCACAGATACTCATGATTCAATAAGCCATCTTACTGAATTTTGACACTTGACAAAGAATGAAGCTTCAAACTGCCCAACTCTCAAAGTATAGCAGTAGTTTGTTTTTGTTTTCTAAACTGTGCTTAATGTATGGAAGGATTGAACGACAGTATCAGCAATCAGCAGTGTGATGTTAATTGTTAAAGGGGTCCTGTGGGTCTTTTTTTTTTTTTTTTTCCCTGTGGGTCTTTATAAAACTAGTGTCGTATCTTTTTTTATTTGATCAGTATGTTGTAGGAAAGATTGTTTCTTAGGTTTACAAGATGTTAATGTCTTTTACATTTCATAATATCTTCACATGTTTCCTTTTGGTCCACACAGCAGATTGAAAGGGGTTTTTTGCTTGTTTTGTCTTCCCTGCAGATAACTCCTTAACATTTGTTTCAGCTTAAACTGAATTTCATTCTTCTAGATTCTTATATAGAGTCTAAATAACTACTGCTTCTGTAGTTCAGCAAACAGATGTTTAGGTCCAGCTTCAATTTGGTTGTAATCTAATGTTTATTTTTTGTTATGGCTTTATTGAGGTATAATTGACAAATAATAACACTGCACATAATTAAAATGCACAATTGATGAGTTTTGCCATAGGTATATACCAATGGACCCATCACTACAATCAAGATAAATGAATATAGCCATCACCCAAAAAGTTTCCTCGTGCCCCTTTATAGTCCTCCCTATCCCTGGGTAACCCCTGACTTATTTTCTATAACTCTGTATTAGTTTTGCATTCTGTAATCTTACAGAAATGGGGAGAGGGGTGTTGGCAAGCAGTACTTATAACTCATGGTAGATCTCTGAGTTGGCTGAAAAAACTAACGTGTGACCTTTCAGAGGATAATATTCTGTTGACTTGAGTCAAAGTGGCCTTAATATGAGATAGGAGGTCTTTGATATCTGGCTTCTCAGTGGGAGCCTAATGTTCAATAAAAATAGCAATAGCTAACACTTATTGAGAGCCAACGATATGCTAGGCACTATTCTGAGCACTTAGATTTATTCGCTCATGCACACCTCCTAATAGTCCTGGGCAGCAGGCACTGCTATTATCATTTTACAGATGAGTAGACTGAAGCACAATTTAGTTACTTGCCCACAGTCACACAGCTAGGAGGTGGTAGAGTTTAGGATTCAAACCGAAATAGTATGACTTTAGAACTACCACTGTCTCTCAGATATAACCAGAAAGCTTGAACCTTCTAGTAGCCTTAACACCAAAAGTAGCAAATGTCGCATAATAGGTTACATAGCCAAGGAGCCAGGGTTCCATTGGAATGGTAAACATTTACATTCAATTTGCCGTGACTTTGACTACCCAAACTGAATGCTTTCACACTGTTACAATTTTACCTGTGTAACTGGGTTATTTCTTCATTGCTTGATTTATCTTTCTCATAAGTTGATTCCTCAGTCCACACATTTTCATGTTTTGTGGCAGTCTTATGATTTGACCTAAACGTTTTGTTTTCTAGATGATCCAGATCCTGATGATGGATTTAACTATAAACAGATGATGGTTAGAGATGAGCGGAGATTTAAAATGGCAGATAAGGATGGAGACCTCATTGCCACAAAGGAGGAATTCACAGCTTTCCTGCACCCTGAAGAGTATGACTACATGAAAGATATAGTAGTACAGGTTGGTGGAGAGCAGTGATTCTCAAAGGAAACCTAGTTCCTCTTTTTGTTGGTTATACTGTTTTTCCTCTTTATTCCTTACTCTGTATCTAGAAGAATGACTTGCTTTTATTTTTAAGCAAGCTCTAAGCCCCAGTGTCGGGCTTGAACTCACGACCCCGAGATCGAGAATTACATGCAGTACTGAGTCAGCCAGGTGCCCCAAGAAAATCCTGTGGGTTTTTTTTTTTTTTTTTTAACACTTAATGTATTATTAGCCCCAGGAGTACAGGTCTACACAGGTTTACACACTTCATAGCACATACCTTCCCAAATGTCCATAGCCCCGCCACCCTCTCCCTACCCCCCTCCCCCCAGCAACCAAAAATCCTGTTTTTAAAAATGTCCCATAACCAGTGATCAGACACTAATAACAGTAATATTGAAGAATTCTCAGAAGGCAATTACCAGTAAACTACAGACTTTATAGTTTTGTAAACATAAAATATAGACTATAGTTATAGACATACTGGTCACATCTCTTGTTAGAATGACTTTAGCATGACTCGGGCTATTCCGCATCATCATGGGCTTGGTGGGATAGATCATTTTTTAAACGGTACCACTGTTTCCCAAGAAGATTCATAGTTATTTTGGGTTGAAGCATAAAAAATAAATGATGTTTTACCATTTTTAGCTGGGAAAAAGGCAGTTTCCTGTGGTTTAACCATACCTACACATAAACATATACATATGTGTGCGTGTGTGTGTTTTAATGAATGATAAGGTATTGCCTAAATCTCATCCAGATACTTACTTTGTCTCCTCTTCTGTCTAGGAAACAATGGAGGATATAGATAAGAATGCTGATGGTTTCATAGATCTTGAAGAGTATATTGGTAAGTCTGTTTCTACTGTTTTTCCTAGGAGAAGCTGAGAAGCTCTATGGAAGTGTGTTAGCACATAGAAATAATTTACCCCATGGGTCAACTCTTAGCGTGTCATTAAGGCCAGACGAGCATGAGGAATAGTGGGTTGTGATAAAGTATCTGAAGCAGCACTGTCCAGTCAAAATGTAAATGTGAGCCACATATGTATTTTTACTTTTCTAATAGCCACGTCAAAAAAAAGTTTCTTTAAAACATGATTATTTTCGGGGCACCTGGGTGGCTCAGTGGGGTGGGCCTCTGCCTTCGGCTCGGGTCATGATCTCAGGGTCCTGGGATTGAGCCCCGCGTTGGGCTCTCTGCTCAGTGGGGAGCCTGCTTCCCCCTCTTTCTCTCTGCCTGTGTCTCTGCCTACTTGTGATTTCTCTTTCTCTCAAATAAATAAATAAAATCTTTAAAAAAAATGATTATTTTCAATAATGTATTTTATTTAACCTAATATTCTAAAATACTATGCTTTCTATGTGTTATCAATGTAAAGTTAGGTTTTTTTTTTAATTCTGTGTTCAAAAGCATATTTTACACTTGAAGTACATTTCAGTTCAGACCAGCCACATTTCAAGTTCATGATAGCCCCATGTGGCCAGCATCTACCATATTGGATAGCAGTGATACAGTGCATCCCAGATGCCTATGGGATTGACAGTAAAGAGTTGCAGGGAGCCTAGGCTGGCATTAGGAAACCCAAGAGAGGAAGATAGGGAATAGAATAAAAGAGATTGGTGGGGTGCCTGGGTGGCTCAGTGGGTTGGGCCTCTGTGTTCGGCTCGGGTCGTGATCTCGGGGTCCTGGGATCGAGTCCTGCATCATGCTCTCTGCTCAGCAGGGAGCCTGCTTCCTCCTCTCTCTCTCTGCCTACTTGTGATCTCTCTCTGTCAAATAAATAAATAAATAAAATCTTTTTAAAAAAAAAATCATCGGTGGGTAAATAAATGACCACGAGTTGCTGATTTCTCTTAGATCCTTTCTTTGTTCCTTTTCATGATTTTCTGTTGTGTTTTATGTCTAGGTCTTCTGTCTCCTTTTTTTTTTCAAACCTGTCCCTTGAATTAAACAATTTATTTCTTTTCTCAGATTTTTATCTAATTATTCTTGCTATTTATATATAGGGTTATTTACTTATATTACTCCCTGAATATTTACCCTTCTTCAAAGACTCACTGATGTGTTTTGAGTTTTTTAGAAAAAGAGAGATGAGCAGGAGAAGATAGATTTTTTTTTGTTGTTGTTAACCAAAATGATTATTTTTAATGGAGTTCATTAGCACAGTGGAAATAAATGTCTGGGTGCACTTACTGAGCCTGTTTCAAAGTTGACTATTTCTGCCTTTAAATATTTAATTATTTTATCTTTCATTCTTGTCTTTTGCCATTTTATCACCATTGCTAAAACTGAGGAACTCATTTGACCCTCCAGAGGAGAGGAATTAAGGTTTATAACTGTTAAGTACCATCATTTATCAAGCACTGAGGTCAAATAAGGAGATACTTCTTTCTACATCTCTATCATATAGGTCCAAGGGCAGAGGAATTGTATTTTGAAACTATTAAAACTATCAACTGTGTGTATGTATGTTTGTTACTTTCTTTTGTAAATGATCAACTAAGGTAAACACTTTTACACTGAGGATGCGGGGCTTTGTGAACCTGAAAGTCTCCCAAGCAGTGTCTCCCAGTTTCTGGGGATTGTGCTAGTTTCTACCCTGTTGAGGAAAGAGATCATAAACCAAATGGTCATTGTCTCTCATATTTAGCATTAATAAGAAGTCCCTGGAGTTATACTGTTGAGTATTTTTAGTCTTTAAATTTGTTATAGAGGCACCTGGGTGGCTCAGTTGGTTAGGCGTCTACCTTTGGCTTGGATTGTGATCCCCGAGTCCTGGGTTTGAACTCCATGTCAGATTCTTTGCTCAGCAGGAAGCTGCTTCCCCTTCTCCGCTCCACCTACTTGTGCACTCTGTCAAATAAGTAAATATAATTTTTTTTTAAGATTTTATTTATTTGACAGAGATCACAAGTAGGCAGAGAGGCAGGCAGAGAGAGAGAAAGGGAAGCAGGCTCCCTGCTGAGCAGAGAGCCCCATGCGGGGCTCGATCCCAGGACCCTGAGATCATGACCTGAGCCGAAGGCAGAGGCTTAACCCACTGAGCCACCCAGGCGCCCCAATACAATTTTTTTTTTTTAATGAAAAATAAATTTGTTACAGAACATTGCAAACACATAAAATTAGAATAGTATAATGAACCCCTGTGTACCTGTGCCCAGCCGTAACAGCCATCAGCCCATGGCCAGCCCTTTTAAATCTTTAACTATTTCCCTTTTTTTTTTTTTTAATTATTTTGAAGTAAATACCAGTCATCATCTCATCTCATCTATAAGCATTGAGTGTGTATCTCTAAAAATTTTTTTGACATAATCTCAAAAAAGTTTTTGAGATTATATTAAAAAAGGATTTAATCTTTTTTAAATAGAAAATTCAATATTGTCATCTTTACTTATTTAGCTTTAAAATGTACTTAAATTATGTTGTATGTCATATCTTCTATTAATAGTATGTCTTTCAAGGAGTGCTTGGGGGCTCAAGCATCAAGACTCTTGATTTTGGCTCAGTGATGATCTCAGGTCAGGGTCATGAGATTAGCCCCTCATTAGGCTGTGCACTCAGCATGGAATCTGCTTGTCCCTCTCCCTCTGTTCCCTTGCTTGCTTGCTCGCTCTCTCTCTCAAATAAATAAAATCTCTGAAAAAAATAAAAATATATAAAAGTATGTTTTTTTTTCATTCATTTGTTTATTCAAAAGTATGTCTTTTAATTCAGAATTTCAGTATGTCTCTAATTCAGAATTTCCTCATAGGTGTACTGTGAAAGTTCTTCTTGGCCCGCAGGAGAGCCAAGGCAGGGTGCTGGCCCAGCAGCTCATACAAATAGATTTTCTGAATGTGCTATAACATAGATAAAGAACTAGGAAGTCCTGCTTTGAGCTATTCTTTCTTTGTTTAAAAAAAAAAAAAAAAAAAAAAAAAAGGTAGGTCTACTCTTAGCCCTCAAATTCAGAAAGACAACAATACCAAATGACAATAATATAGTTTAGTAATGAGTTCATCCTTTATTCAAGGGAAAACAGTCCATGGATTGGGGAGTACAGTGCCTAACAAGTAGTGGAGCACTTTTCCCAAGGGATTTTGAGCAAAATTGAGTTTTATAAAGCATTAGAAGTAGTAACAGAAACAGGATATGATTGGCTAGAAGGCTAGGGATTTCCTTATAGGGCTGGCAGGTCCTGTTTTCTAGGGTCAGGTAAGCTGCAGGTGGAGTTGGAGAATTGTGATTGGCATATGTTAAATTTCCTTGCAGGGTGGTGTTTCCCCTAAGCGCAGGCTAACTTGGGTTCAGATCTGTGGTGTGGGCCGTGCTACCTGAGCGACCTCCATTTTGTGGGTTTCAACGTATGAATTAGCTTTATCACAACTAAATAGCTACCTTTCCTTAGAACTGCTAGACATATATAAGGTGTGTTCCCATACCTTGTATGCAGTGCACATACACTTCGATGTAGTAAACTCATTAGTCTTCAGACTTCTTCACTCACATAATTCTGAAAGAATTTTGCTGAAGTATTCCCTTACACATTTTAAAGTTGGCATCTACAGTATTTAAGTAGAAGTTCATATTTTTTTTTAAGATTTTATTTATTTATTTTAGGGAGCAAGCGGGGATGGGGGTACGGAGAGGCAGAGGGAGAAGCTGACTCCCTGCTGAGCAGGTTGACCGACTTTGGGCTCAGTCCCAGGACCCTGAGGTCGTGACCTGAGCCGAAGGCAGACACTTAACCAGTTGAGCCACCCAGGTGCCCCTAAGTAGACATTTAAACAATTGTGAAGAATATCTCTCTTGGCTGTAATACTGAATTTTAAAGTACCTTAACTCTTTTTTTTTTTTTTTAAAGATTTATTTATTTATTTATTTGTCAGAGAGAGAGAGAGAGAGAGGAGCGAGAGTGAGCACAAGCAGACAGAGTGGCAGGCAGAGGGAGAAGCAGGCTCCCTGCCAAGCAAGGAGCCCGATGTGGGACTTGATCCCAGGACGCTAGGATCATGACCTGAGCCAAAGGCAGCTGCTTAACCAACTGAGCCACCCAGGCATCCCAAGTACCTTAACTCTTACATAAATCTAGTAAAATTCAAGTACCATAGCAACTTCTTGCCTATAGTGTTCATATAAGTAATTTGAACAAACCAACTTTATTTGTTTATTTATTTATTTTAGTTGGGGGGTGGGGTTGGTGGGAGAAGGAGAGGGAGATAGAGGATCCTAAGCAGGCTTCATGCCCCACACACAACCTGACTCTGGTCTTGATCCCACACCCTGGAGATCATGACCTGAGCCGAAATCGAGAGTCATATGGTTAACCAACTGAGCTTTGCAGGTCCCCCTGAACAAACCAACTTCAGAAGATAATTAGGAAATTCACATTTGGACTGAGTATTCAATAGTCCCAAAAGTTGGTTTTTTGAAATGTGATAATGGACATTATGGCGTATATATAGCCATCATTTTTAGAGATACATTTTTTAAAGTACTTAGTAATTGGTTATACACAGTTTGGGTTTCTAGCATACACTTCTCAAGTTTTCTTGAGAATTTAAAATAGCACCTTTCTAGTAGCAATACGTTTAGCTAGCTACCTTGGCTGGAAATGGAATATAGGGAACAGCTATCTTTTAAAAGTTAATCTTTATCTTTCCAGATGCTAGTCACTGCCCTTTATTTCTGCATTTCTTGAGGGCTAAGGATTCTCTTTGCACTCATATTACAATCAGCAACTAGAAACATTCTTCTTTTTTTTTTTTAATTCAGTTTAGTTAACATATAGTGTATTATTAGTTTCAGGGGCAGAATTTAGTGATTCATCAGTTGCATATAACACCCAGTGCTCTTTGTGTCGAATGCCATCTTAATGCCCATCTCCCTATTACCCATCCCCCACCCTCAGTTCCCTATAGATAAGAGTCTCTTATGGTTTGCCTCCTCCTCTGTTTTTATCTTGTTTTTCCTTCCCCTGCCCTATGTTCATCTGTTTTGTATCTTAAATTCCACATATGAGTGAAATCGTACAGTATTTGTCTTTCTCTGAATTATTTTGCTTAGCATAATACTCTCTAGTTCCATCCATGTTGTTGCAAATGGCAAGATTTCATTCTTTTTGCTGGCTGAGTAATATTCCAGTGTATGACTTTACCACATCTTACCCATTTATCTGTTGGTGGACATCTGGGCTCTTTCCATATTTTGGCTATTAAGTACATTAAGCAGTTGGAAATATCCTTGTTATAAGGTCATTGAGTAAGCCTCAGGAAAATGCCTTGCTTTCTCTGACCTAAAATACCTTTGTAATTGCTACTAGGTTCCAGACAGATGGATGAGGAAGAAGAGTTAAGCCAGATTACCATGTGGCAGTCTTGAGAAAAAGACAAACTTACCTTTTGCATTATGTACATGTGTGCGTGCAGGTGACATGTACAGCCATGATGGAAATGCTGATGAGCCAGAGTGGGTAAAGACAGAAAGAGAACAGTTTGTTGAGTTTCGAGATAAGAACCGTGATGGGAAGATGGATAAGGAAGAGACCAAAGACTGGATCCTCCCCTCAGACTATGATCATGCAGAGGCAGAAGCCAGGCACCTAGTCTATGAATCCGACCAGAACAAGGTAAGTCTGGCTAGGCCCAAACAACCTGGTAGCAATCGAAGTCTGTTTCTAGGGAATTGCCTAAAACATTCCTATTGAGGTACATAGAGCATGTAAGGTCTTAATTGGTCTAAGTCTGCTACAAATATTAAGTCGACAATTGAAAATTTACAGGGCAGTGCTAGCTAGGTGATCTCATTTTAGAAATCCCTTTGCCCAGTAGTGTTCACATCATTGGAGGCATTTGTCTTCAGGAAAGAGCCTCTGTATATAGTCTGTGTCCAGTTTGCGTCATCTGTTATCTTCGGATCCCCAGGAAATTTTCTCTGCTTTTTTCCCTTTGTTATTTCCTTTGTGCTTTTACCTATTACAGGCTCATTTGCCTGCTCAGAGTTGGTCATTTTCTTCTTAAATACACTTTTTAAAATTCAGTTCTTTGTAGTAGGTTATAAATCAGCGTTTATCTGGAGCTCGTTACAAGTTTTCTTGATCATTTATCTGAGGCATTTGTTTCATAAAAAGACCGGTAGTCTCACTAAGCCGTCACCTTTTCAGCAATTGAATCCTCTGCCTAGAGTAGGCTGAAAATCAATCTAAAGATGGAGGGTTTTGTATTCTGAGCATTCTCCTGTCTAGGCCAGTCTTTGCTTTCAAATGCAGTGTCTTATCATCTGAGCCGTTTCAAGGGACAGTCTGTTTTGAGTTCTTGCTGCAGTCACTTCAGTAGCCAGGTGCTGTGTCTCAAGATACGTGAGAAAAGGAAACTCCCAAGGTCATCCCTTGTGAATCCGGCCTAGATAATTTTTGAGCTGAGTGTCTGAGCCTTCGTGGGGGGTTGTGTCTGGAATCTGTTGCTGGCTAAGGCATAGTGGGGGTGAAGACTTCGAGCGGATGTTAGCAGATTTTATTGTTCCTGTTAGGCAATGACTGGATTCACTTTAAAGTATTTTCCCCAGTTCTTCCTGTCTCTTACCTATACATAGGAGATGGCCCACATTTTGCTTGATGCATTAAGTTACTGAGCTGTGTTGTTTCCACCCTTCTACTTTTAACTTTCTTGATAAGAAAAATGTGTTAATTGCTATTTTCTTCCCTCTTTGTATGTTGTGGAGGGTTGGGGGTGAAGGTTGAGTTCACATTTAATTTAGTGGGAATTAGAATCTTAAATCCTGACTAACCCCGTTTTGTTTTATAGCGGTGTTGCTAAATTGGGAGTGGGAAATCGTTTTTTCCTCAATTTACTCTTCTCTCTAATTTCAGGACGGCAAACTTACCAAGGAAGAGATTGTTGACAAGTATGATTTGTTTGTGGGCAGCCAGGCCACAGATTTTGGTGAGGCCTTAGTACGACATGATGAGTTCTGAGCTGCAGACAGAGGAATCCACATTTCTTCCAAAGTAATTTATTTTTACAGCCTCTGGTTTCACAAGAAATTGTTTGCGCTACTGAGACTGTTATTACAAACTTTGAGACCTGAAAAGGTGTAATGAAAACCATCCCGTCCCCATTCCTCCTCCTCTTCGAGGTACTGGAGGGAACTGTGCTTCTGAGGAACAACTCTAATTAGTACACTTGTGTCTGTAGATTTACACTTTGTATTATGTATAACATGGTGTGTTTATTTTTGTATCTGTTCTCTGGTTGGGAGTAT
This sequence comes from Martes martes, assembly GCF_963455335.1. NCBI lineage: Eukaryota > Metazoa > Chordata > Mammalia > Carnivora > Mustelidae > Martes > Martes martes. The sequence goes on from NC_137899.1 coordinate 85,256,937, forward strand.
GATATGAAGGATCAATATCCTCAATTCACGCTATAGGCAAACATTAGCCCTTCACTCTTTCTCAACCCTTGCCATATAATTTTTGTAATTCTGACTTAAAACTAATTTTTTAAGCCTGAGATCAATAAGAAATGTTTAGGAGAAAGAAAAGGGAAAAAATACACCCCACAATTTTATTTAGAGAGACAACACTTCATCTTGCCTGTTGAAAAGTGTTTCGTAAGTAGTAGGGGCCACATATTCCATTCAGTTGCTCTCAGTCCAGCAACTGATCATGGCATTATCTGGGCGAGGACAGATCCCTGTGCTGTCAGAAAGCTTGGCTCGACTTGATTTCGTTCAGTTTTTTTCTTCCCAGTAGGACTAGCTGTTTGCTAATTTTGCCAGGCACAGCTGTGGTGGGAAGAGTTAGGGCCAGTGTCTTGAAAATCAATCAAGTGAGTGTGATCTCTTTACAGAGCTATACATAGAAACAGCTGGAAAACTAAGGGAAAAATACAAGTGTTTTCAGGGCACACACTTTCTTTTGGGTGTGCATCTGTTGAAGTGCTCAAGACTGTCTTGCCTATTGAATCACTGTAAGTGCCCCGTTCAGCTCTATTTCCCCAGGTGTTCTAGGAATTAATCTTGCTTTCACTACAGTTAAAACGTGCTCCTTTCCAATTATGTAATTTCATTGAAAGTGCCTTTAATGAGAGAAATGATCACCGAATGAGGGTTTTCTTGAGAAACCCTGAGATGAAATAAAGAGTTTATTTGGGCCACCTTATATGAAGCTTAAACCTCCCAATGTATTCGGGATTTTTTTTTTCTTCTCTTCCCTTTCTCTTTCAGACAGTGGTTAAATAGCAGTATTAGTTAGGAGCTTGGTTGCAGTGTTCTTACCTTGTGGGCTGGTTTCCAAAAACCACATGCTGCTGAATTTACCAGGGATCCTCATACCTCAGAATGCTAACCACTTACTACCAGGCCTATTTCTGTGTCAGCTGAAGAGCTTGAACTCAGACTCAAAGATGAGAGGGCCTACTGAGAGGACTCTTTGGTTTGAGGACCATAGCTCAACCTTCTTGCCTTTGACCCATTGCCCCCTCTCTGCGCTGCCCCCAAAAAAGTTTATCGTGGATCAGCAGGTTGCCAATCCTTGTCAAAGAGAGGGACGTTTAAGAAAGAGCTGAAGAAGCCGCCTTCTGTTCCCAACTCACCTTTACCCATATTTTATGTAACACGAACTCTGTCTTTTTTGGTCCTTTTCTTACAGATGGACCTCTTTTGAGAAGAATTATTGTATTCCAAACCTTTTTAGCCCTCAGGTTACTAAGATAAATATATGTATATCTAACCTTTATTATTTCATATATCTTTCTGGATAATACATTCAGGTGGTGCTGGGTGATTATTATAATCTGAACCTAGGTGTATCCTTTGGTCTTCCATGATCATGTTGAAGTGGACTACTTGGCCTGGTAAAAAGCCAGACTGTCACGTAATTTGATCCTGGCCTTTGCATTGAGCTCTTGAGAGTGGATACACTCTTTTTAACCCCAGTATAGGGGAATGTAAATTCTCTGCTCTCCAGATTCCCCATTTTTATCATTCAGAAGATCAAAGATGATAACATCAACCCAGGATTAGAGAGGGCACATCGGGAACGGTGCGGCAGGAGGGCCTTGCAGCTCACTAGGTACAGAGAACCCAGGCCTGATGTTAAAGTTATGCACTTAGAAAGCAAACCTTCATATGCTGAAATGGCAAGTTCTGGATGCTGGGTGCTCAGCAGCAAGTGTACTCTAACCTCTGATGACCCCGGATTATCTTTCTGGTTTCAGTCAAGCCCGAGGCTGGTGAACAGTAGCTACACACCCACATTGTGTGTTCTGTGAATGCTAGCTCTCTTGAATTTGGATACTGGTTATTTTTTATAGAGTGTAAACCAAGTTTTATATTCTATAATGCAAACAGGTACCTATCTGTTTCTAAATAAAACTGTTTACATTCATGGTGGGGTATGAGTATGTCCTTTATTCTCTTAAGAAATGGAATTCTTGCTTAGAAAGATGGGTGCTATAAAATGTCAAGAAAAGGAGGTCTAGGGGCGCCTGGGTGGTTCAGTGGGTTTAAGCCTCTGCCTTCAGCTCAGGTCATGATCTCAGGGTCCTGGGATCGAGCCCCGCATCGGGCTCTCTGCTCAGCGGGGAGCCTGCTTCCTCCTCTCTCTCTGCCTACTTGTGATCTCTCTCTGTCAAATAAATAAATAAAATCTTTAAAAGAAAAAAAAGAAAAGGAGGTCTAGAAGTTTTACCATGCTTCCTCCCCATCCCAGAGAAGTTCTGCCTTCTCCCAGATTAGCTATTCCTTTTTTATTTCTGAAATTTTCTGGCATCTTTCTCACTACAGCTGTAACCCTTCTTTCCCTTCTTTGCCTTCCTTGGGCCATATGACTGGAGAGGAGTCCAGCTGCTCGTTACATAATTATCTGATACCAAACACAAGCCATTCCTGAATGTACACACAACATTTATCGTGACTTTTATTTCAACAAGGCTCTTTTTCAGGGGGTGCAGAGGGGAAACATAAAGTATAAAGTAAAACAGTTTTTTGAACATTTTGGTATATAGTTTATAAATGATATTAAGAAGTACATAGACATTTTGAGAACATGAAGGGAATTAACTGTTAACTTTACTAAATAATGCAGCTTAAGACAGATATATAAGTTTAGCCAAATTCGGTGGGAGGAGCTCAAATAATTCATGCTGGCTCAGGAACTTCTGGATATGGCTGTTCCTGCCAGAACTATTGGGTTATTGGCTGTGGTGGCATAAAGACGGTCTTTCAAACTCATATTTTGGGCCTACTCAAGGTTTTGTTTCTTTCTTTCAATCTCCCATTTCTAGGGTGTGTGTTTGTTCTAATTCCGAATGTATCATCTCAGAACAGATCCCCCAATAAGGAAAAAAAAATTACAAAAAAGATAATTTTTTTATTTTTTTAACATCTTAATTTTATTTTATATTTTTCAGCGTTCCAAGATTGTTTATGCACCACACCCAGTGCTCCATGCACTATGTGCCCTCCTTAATACCCACCACCAGGCTCACCCATTACCCCCCCGACCCTCGCCAAAACCCTCAGTTTTTTCTCAGAGTCTACAGTCTCTCGTGCTTCATCTCCCGCTCTGGTTTATCCCAATTTCACGTTTCCTTTCCTTCTCCTAATGTCCTCCGTGTTATTCCTTATGCTCCACAAGTAAGTGAAACATCTAATTGACTCTCTCTGCTCGACTTATTTCACTCAGCATAATCTCTTCCAGTTCTGTCCATGTTGATACAAAAGTTGGGTATTCATCCTTTCTGATAGAGGAATAATACTCCATTGTATATATGGACCATATCTTTATCCATTCGTCTGTTGAAGGGCATCTTGGCTCTTTCCACAGTTGGTGACTGTGGCCATTGCTGCTATGAATATTGGAGTACAGATGACCCTTTTCACTACATCTGTATCTTTGGGGTAAATAACCAGTAGTGCAATTGCATGGTCATAGAGTAGCTCTTTTTTTAGTTTTTTGAGGAATCTCCACACTGTTTTCCAAAGTGGCTGCACCAACTTGCATTCCCACCAACCATGTAAGAGGATTCCCCTTTCTCCACTTCCTCTCCAACACTTATCTTCTATCCTGTTAATTTTGGCCATTCCAGCCAGTGTAAGGTGGTATCTCAATGTGGTTTTGATTTGAATTTCTCTAATGGCTTATCCATACACTGAAAAATCCATACTCCTTTATAGTGGCCTCATACTTAATCAGTTCTCCAAGTGCTATGAATGATGCCACTTAGGAGTAGAAATTGAGGATTGTTGCCATGGCCTTTGGAGTGACCTGAAGTAGACCCAATTGGAACAATAGCTTTGTAGGTAGGAAAGGAGCAGTAGGAAAATGGGAAGTTGACTACCCGAATTCCCATTACTCCCTTCCCATCTTACTCTGCATTTGTTAGTTTGGTTTTTGAGAGAGAGAGAAGAAATTTCTCTAAATGTAAAATCCTAATTGCTGCAGATAAGCCAGTATGGCTCCTTAGTTGGGGCCAACTTGACTGGGAGAGACAGAAGAGACTTCTGTTTTCTGGGAGCTGGACATTTCAGAATCATCTGTCATGGGCTTCCCACACACCATCTCCATGATGCAGGCTCGGAACTGGAAGGAAAGGGCAGAATTGGAGCCGGCCCCTTGTGACCGGTACGGAGGAAGTGACATCAAGAAATGTGGGGGACACAGAGATCTCTTTGTTTTCCCAAAGCCTTGTGCAATGCCTTATACCCAGGATCTCCTCACAGGTTTTTTTTTTTTTTTTCCTTTTAAAGATTTTATTTATTAAAGAATGAGTGGAGGGAGGGGGACAGAGAGAGAGAAAACAGACTCCATGCTGAGCATGAAGCCTGACACGGGCTCTATCCCAGGACCCAGAGATCCTGACCTGAGCTGAAAGCAGACGCTTACCTGAAGAGCCAGCCAGGTGTCCTCTCCTCAGGTGGTTTTGAATACAAATGCCTAATCCTTAGAGCTATTCCTGGGTCTACATGAATAATTCCTACATATTTTGGCTCAGAGGCTTCACTTCAGGAAACCTCCAAGCAGCACTTGCCTCATCAAAATACTGAAAAGCAAGGCCAGAGTAGGCCTGCCCACCCACCCCACCATTATTAGGGTTGCTCCCAGTTGGAAGGAATTGCCAGTTTTGTTCTCATCCAGAAGTTTTGAATCTGTCTTTGTGGACTGAGGAAACAAAACAGCTATTAATTCTCAAAGCAGGGAGTTTGCCCCGCAAGAGAAGAACTCTCCTAGATTCATCTAAGTTTGGGTTTTTATTAGCTCAGATACAGAATTTGGGATAGGAGGCCACTTGGTACCTTCAGGTGATAAGCTGTGTTAGATATTTATGAATGTGTTGGATTTCTGTGCGTTTGCATACACTCTTGCAAGCTGGAAGTTGGAAGGGAAAGGATTTAGAGCTTCTGAAATGGAGGGACTAGGAATTTAGGAGAATGATTAATCTATAAGTTTTTCAGAAAAACTCCTTTCGCTTCACATCCTGCCCCTGGGAGCAAACTGATTTTTATGGCTCAAGTTCTGTTTTCTCTGGATTCTATTACCTTGTCTTGGTAACCACACCCATCTCCCTGTGCTTACCAAGGGCTTCCCTTGTTCACCCCTCGGAACCTTTTGAGTGGAGTCTAAGGTGCTCTGAATCAAAAGTTGTTAGAAAAGAACCAGGTCTTACCAACAGGATTTCATAGGAGTGTAAATAGAGAGCTTTACCTGCTTATTCATGAAGCAATAGATGATGGGGTTGTAGACACAAGCACTCTTGGAGAAGAAGGCAGGAATGGTGACCAGCCGTAGGTCCACCCCGTGGTTCCGGTTGTTGATCAAGTACATGGCCATCGCAGCATAGGGCGTGTAACAGAAACAAAAGGACCCCACCATCACCACCACCATCCGGCTCACCTCCCGCTCGGCCTTCTGGGTTGAAGCAGACTCCTGTTGCTGGGCTGCAACCTGGGCAGAGCACAGAGAAACACTCTTCTCCCTGGCCCTCACCTCCCACGTCTCCACCCTTTCCTACCAGGGGGGCATCCCCTCCAGTGGCCGCTCTTCTGTCCCAGCTTCTGGCCTAGCGCCTCTTGCTCTCCTTCCCTGAGGAAGGCAGGGTGGAGACGGCTCTCTGGTCTGTGACTTCGGAAGGGATCACACGAATCTCTTGCCACACATTTGAGCCCTACTCTTCCCACCATTCCATCATACTCCCTGGCCCCACTTCCTTCACTGCTTTTAGATATCCCCTCTACCTGACTGTGGACGTTTCCAGATGTCTCCTGTTCTAAAGCCCTCACCCACTCTTCCCGCTCATTTGGAGCCCCCTGACCGCCCCCCCCCCCGCAACCTCACAAAAATAACTCACAGCTCGGAGGGCTCCCAGCAGCTGCGAGTAGGAGAAGCAGATGAGGGAGAGAGGCACAATGAAGCAGAAGATAAAGAGGAACCAGGTGTAGTACTCGCTGCGGTATTTGGTGCCCACGGTGTACCAGTCGGGGCCACAGGAGCACTGCAGGCCCTCAGGGATGTACCTGCAAGGGACCAAGCACTCACCCACCGGACAACACTTACCCACTGCGGGGCTCACCACAAGAATGAGTGGAGTGGGACCTGAGGTTCTGGACTGTGCTCTCCGCTTAGAGGATGCTCCAGGACTCCCTGCACGGGCAGTTTCTGTCCTTACCAGCTGAGGCTATAGCAATTCCAGCTGCAGGGTGAACGTTGGCCCTTGCCTCCCACAGCCTGACCTACTCCACCAGCTCTTTAAAAGTGGAAGATGGGGCGCATGGGTGGCACAGTTACGCATCTGACCCTTGGGTTTGGCTGGGTCTCAGGGTCGTGAGACTGAGCCCCACGTCGGGCTCCACATTCAGGGCAGAGTCTGCTTAAGACTCCCTCTCCCTCTGCCCCTCCCCGACCCCCGCCCTCTCTCTAAAAGAAAGAAATTTTAAAAAGGTCAAAGACTAAGGTCATACCCAACTCTTTCCACCCACACCAACCTGAGCTCCTAGCTCAGCACCATTGCCCTACACTCTCACCGGCTCCAGCCAAAGAAGGGTGGGATGGAGACGCCAATACCAATGGTCCAGGTAGCCAGGACCACCATCAGTGCGTGCTTGGAGCTGAAGCGGAAGTTGCCGAAGGGCTTACAGATGACCAGGTAGCGCTCAAAGGCCAGGAAGGCCAGTGACCAGCCTGTCACCAGACCTGTAGTGAAACGTGAGGGTAATTGGGGTAGACAGCCCCACCCAGCCTGGCAGGCAGAGTGGCTTACAGACGGTGGAGCAAGAATGGGTAAAGAAGGGATTGGACTGATGGTTGGTGTGGAGTTTGGGACTCGGTTAAACTTCTAGTCCCGGCTGGTTTGTACCCCAATGATAAAGAGCACCAAACTCCTTTTTTCCCGGGCTCCTCTTTTAAGGGCCCACTCTAACCCAACATTCTGGCCCCTGGTTCCGATCCTGAAGCAGTCCTTTGTCTCCCCCAAGTCTCCTTCCCTGGCAGTACCTGCTGTAGAGCCCAGGAAGGCCTCCAAAGCACAAATATGGTGCCCAAAGATGAAGTATCCATGACAGCTGGCGATGAAGACGCTGGACACAGAGATGCAGTAGATGAAGCCCCCCAGGGACACATTGACCAGAATATAGTTGAGTGGCTGTCGCAATTTTTTGTAGCGGAGGGTGGCCACCAGCACCGTGGCATTGAGCGGTGTCCCTGCAAAGAAGACAAAGCCCATGAAGACTGCCTGGAGGCGGAAGGCCCAGACCGGGGCAATGTGGTACTGAGGCCCATCCCATGGCCCCACCAAGGAGATGTTCTTGAACAGATAAAACTCCTCCTCCCCTGACATCTTACTCACGGGATGTCCCCCACCCTCTCTGATTCCTCTTATAGGTTACCGTCCCACCACCACTTCCCCCGCCTCCAAAGCCCCTTTCGGGCTCCCTGAATGATCAGTACTGACCCTAAGCCTCCTAAGGATGAGTTTGAGATTAGAGATGTGCAAGCCCCCACCTAAACCTTTTGTGGCCCCAAAGCCGATTGTGTGTTCTGGGGAGGATAAAATACTGGACTCAGAATCGACAGGCAGTGCTGGGTGCTGGAATGAACAGGAGTGGGCTCACGGCAGCTGAGTGCTAAATGCGTGCTGACCCATATTTAGCAGAGATGTGTCCACTTTCTGTGTGTGTGTGTCCTTTCAATGGAACTATTGAGGGTCCGCCTTTCCATTTGGCTTCCAGCGTGACTACATCCCTATATGTTTCTGCACCCCTCTGCTCCCTTGTGGAAGGTGCCCCCTGAGGGTGCCCCCTGAGACTACCCCTCCAGAGATCTTGGGCTCACAGCCAGCCTGGGAAGCAGCCTTGGGCCACAGAAGGGCCAGGGGATGGGGAGCATCCTGGGTGGGAGCACCTCCATGAAGGGCCTTCACAGACCAGTACAGGGGCAACGGGACTATGCTGCCGCTGTTTCTTCATGTGGAGTGTACGCAGGGAGGTTTTCTGCTCAGAAACCCCCACCCCCAGCCAGGCTGAGGTTGGTTGGCTCAGTGGCCCCCCACCTTGAACTCAGCAGTGCCCAAGTCGCCAGCATGTTGCCCTGTCTGGTCTCCAGTCCTGCCCGGCTCTCACAGCCGGACTCAAGACCTGGCCCGTGCAGCCTGCCCCAGTGAGGCCAGCTCTGCCCTTAGTCCTGTAAATGTGTCCCCCGCCCCACCTCAGTGGTCCCTGAGCCCAGAGATAAAAGCGATGCACTTTAAATATAGGTATAAGGGGAAGTGAAAAGTGGCCCCTATTGGCACCGTTGTTTGTATCCCATGAATCCCCCCACAGGGAAAAATTATAAACAAAATATGAAAAACGACTCCTGGAAAGCACGATCAAGTACCCCAAGACAGGGCAGCAATGGAAAGGACCCAATCCTTGATTGAATGAAGGAACCATCTACATGCAAATGGATTATTTACTGAGGGCACTCCCCAGTCTATAGGGGCAGGGGACCACTGAAACTCCAGTGGAAAGTCCCAACCTTTTTCCCCTGAAGAGTCAGAGGACACAGTCTGGGACTCCAGAGTAGCTGAAGATGGAAAGTGGGTCCCCTGAAAGGAAGGATGCCCCAGAAGAAGCAGCCTTCAATTCCGCACACAAACTCCCCTCCAATCCCAGGCTGCTTGCCTGCTGAGCTATGCAAGGAGGAATGTCCCAGAAGCCCAGCAAAGGCAGGAGCTGGGGTGTCTGAAAGCTGAGCAGAGGTTCGGGCTGCTAGCCAGGGCCACAGAGAAAGAGTATGAGTTTGATTCCTCCAAGTTAGAGGGGCGGGGCAAACACTTCTGGCTTTCCATCTGAAACTCCAAAAGGCCACACCTTAGGACTAACATCTATGTCCCTTGAATCCTGAGCTAGCCATGGCCTCTCCTAGGTCCATCCTGAAACCTTTCCAAACAGTCCCTTCCCACCTTATTCTACCCAACCTCAGATAGAGGGCCAAGGGGCCCAAGCTGGGAGCAGCTCAACCCTAGGTAAGATGGGGCTGATGCCCAGCACTCAGGGGTGGGAGGGGTGGCGACAGCTCAGGCCAGATAGAGCCTTACCCAAGTATAGGTCTTATTGGTACTGACGCAGGAGACAACAGACTTTCAGAGTCAGTGAAGCCATGGAGTAGGGAGCAGGAAGATTTTGAGGATGGGGCATGGGGTAAAGGTGGAGGGTAACGATACAAAAATGGGAGAAATTTTGAGTACATTTGACATACACAGTGCCCTTTTTGGGTTTAAAGTCACTTTATTAGTTTGGGAAAGTGATAATATACGAAGGCTTTACAGAAGATTATGTTAGAGAGATTTAGATCAGGATTTCTCCCCCTCCACACTAGTGATACATTGGATCAGACAACTCTTTGCTGGGGTAGGGTGTGCGGCCGTCTTGAGCATTGTAGGACGCTTAACAGCATTCCTGGTTGCTACCCACCGGATGCCAATGGCACCAGCACTGCCTCAGCTGTGAGAACCAAAATGTTTCCAGACACAAATATCCCCTGAGAGGCAAAATCACCCCCCTTTTGCCCCGCACCTCCAGTTAAGAACCATTGACTTAGGGGCACCGGGGTGGCTCAGTGGGTTAAGCCTCTGCCTTCGGCTCAGGTGGTGATCTCAGGATCCTGTGATCGAGCCCCGCATCGGGCTCTCTGCTCGGTAGGAAGTCTGCTTCCCCCTCTATCTCTGCCTGCTGCTCTGCCTACTTGTGATCTCTCACTCTCTCTGTCAAATAAATAAATAAAATCTTAAAAAAAAAAAGAACCACTGACTTAGATTTAGACATATAAATGTCCTGAACCAAATGGAAGAAACGGTCAAGAGGGAATTTGTTTTCCCAGTCGTTCTCATTGTCTAGAAAAGGGGGATTTTTATAAAGACTTATTTTTTCATTTTATTCATTTATTTTTTAAATTTTTTTTTCAAAGATTCATTTATTTATTTGACAGAGAGAGATCACAAGTAGGCAGAGCAGCAGGCAGAGAGAGAGGAGGAAGCAGGCTTCCCGCTGAGCAGAGAGCCCGATGCTGGGCTTGATCCCAGGACCCCGAGACCATGACCTGAGCCGAAGGCAGAGGCTTTAACCCACTGAGCCACACAGGCACCCCGATTTTATTTATTTATTTTTAAAGATTTTATTTATTTGACAGGGAGAGAGAGAGAGAGAGAGAGCACGCGCACAAGCAGGGAGAGCTGCTGGTAGAGGCAAAGGGAGAAGCAGGCTCCCCGCTAAGCAAGGAGCCGCATGCGGGACTCAATCCCAGGACCCTGAGAGCATGACCTGAGCCGAAAGTATACACTTAACCGACTGAACCACCCAGGTGCCCCTATTTTTCCATTTTAGAGAGAGAGAAAGAGAGAGAGGAGCTGGGGAGGGGCAGAGGGAGAGAGAGAACCCCAAACAAATGGTGCTCTGGGTGCAGAGCCTGATGCAGGGCTAGAGCCCACCACCCTGAGAGCATGACCTGAGCTAAAACCAAGAGTCGGATCCCCAACCGACAGAGCCACCCAGGAGCCTCCAAAAGAGTATACTTTTTGAATAGTTTCAGTGTTTTGGTTTTCCTTTTTTTCCCCCTATTCTCTTCAGGAGTTCATTCATTTATACTCCTACCTTTTCCAAAAGTAATTTAAGGGAAGTTTGTGGGAATCTGTGGGACACAACAAGAAGTCATGAATCAAATGTAGGAGCAAAAAGAAGAGAACAACAGCGGGGAGTTCAAAAGTCAGGAATTAAATTGAAATATGACCACACGTTCATGCTTCCTAGCTGCTAGAGTGGATTACAGGTATGTCCAGGACTGAATATTCAGAAAGTACAAAAGAATATACAGTGAAAATCAGCTTATCTTGCAAACCAGTTCCCCTCTCCCAAGGCAACTAGTGTTGGCTTTCCGCTGTGTTGTTGATACGTAGGAGGTGACAGTGAACTTGAAATGTTGTGTTGTGACAATGTTAAATCTGTTGAATACAGACCCATAAGGGTTCTCCAGACAAATGATGAGATAAGAGAAAAGGTCTACATGCTGACATGGATATGAGCAATCATCAGAGAATTTTTGCCTGACCAAAGGCCACCCTCTCTTGGGCCGAAAGGGAGGAAGCTCCGAAAGCCACAATTCTCCCCCAGAGAATTCTGTCTACAGCTTTTAAGCGCAGACAATCAAGTCATTGAAGGACTAAAGTCCCAGTGCCCACAGCAAGGCCACAGTAATTTTAGCCTGAGGGGGAAAGCGTATGGTAGGAGCCAATGGATTCTCTCCCCAGACCCCTGCCATCCTAGAGGAGGCGGAGTGTTGGGGGACTTTTATGACTGTCTCGGTGGTGAAGAAAGGATTACTGGTATTTAGTGGGCAGGACACTATTCCAGACAGGCCACACAAGGAAGAACGAGCCTGCCTCAAATTCGAACAGCACCCCCCTAGAGAGAAGCACTGGCTGGAATCCAAGCCCCGTCTCATCCCTGAAACATTCTTAGCCCCTAAGAGCCTCTCTTGGAGCCACCTCACTTCCTGGCACATTTACCAAGAGGAGCAATTTAGGGAATGCTTGCTGAGGTAATGGAATGACGTGTTGTCGACTATGCTATTATTTATAAGGCAGTTTAGAACTGGGGAACAGCTTCCCAAAAAAGTCTCTTTGGTTTTAGAATAGATGAGCTGTTGCCTTTGTCCCTGGCCACGATGAGTTAGCAGAACCAGTTGTCTGGTCCAGCCCTCCTGGATCGAGACCATGAAACTTCCCCAGATACAAACGAACGCTGGCCAATCCTCTCTTTAAAGTGAGGGGCCATTCTTCCTGCCTATCCAAGAAGAGGCTGGGCTCATTAGGAAGCCTGCTTGAAAGGATGGAGGCAGGAGGCTTTCTTTGGGCTTATGGTTTCCACTCAGAGCCAAGAGATGAGGATAAGCCCAAATATTTGTTGCCACGAGTGATTTTTTGTGTACTCCCCTGAGACTTTTCTTTCACATACTCACTCACTCATTCATTCCACAGACATTTGCTAAGTGATGTCTACACTAACGGTTGTCCTGGGAAGATGAGATTAATTTGGTGAAGTGATTACACAGAGCCCAGCGCATAGAAACGCTTGGGAGTCTCTTGTCAGCGGGACTGCTAAGTGCCAGACACGAGGCTAGACCCCAAAGACCAGCAAAACAGGGCTCTGCCTTCTGCGGCCAAGCAGGGCCCGAGGGGTAGTAGGTGGGGAGGAGAAGTGATGGCTATGGTACAATCAAGAATGAAAGATAGAACCTGGCAGGGCCCACTGGGTTCGCCCACAAGACCCCAGTTTCTGAACCTCCCCCTCACTCTCACTGGGAAACTCCCAGCCAGAAGGAACCCACCCAAGCCACACTTAGCCTGTTGGCAGGTTTTTTTCCTGCAGCCTCCTGGGCAGGATGAGCAGGGCAGGCTGGGGTGTGGGAGGGAGTGTGAGTATTTACAGGATGTATTCCCATCTCTAGTTTTCTAGAAAGTCTGGGCAGCAGTGTCTACTGTGTTTAAAACAGCCATCGGATTTAGATAAATGTGCCTCTTGTAAGCCAAATGCAGATTGATTTCCTATTCTTATGATGGGGACAGGACCTGTCTCACATGGTTGTTATAAGATTAGATAAGATCTGCAGAGCAAGGGCCCCTGGGTGGCTCAGTTGGTTAAGCCTCTGCCTTTTGGTCAGGTCATGATGCTGGGGTCCTGGGATTGAGACCGGCATCAGGCTCTCCGCCTGTCTCTCTCTCTCTCTCTCTCTCTCTGCCTGAAATAAATAAATAAAGTCTTAAAAAAAATCAGCAAAGCACAGAACCCACCACCCAGCCCCTATTAAGCATTAAAGAACAACTCTCCTATTGAGTATTTCCCCCCATCCTCTGCTCCTTTGTACAGCATCTTACAATTTGCAGACCACCTTCATGGACATCATCGCGCCTGTTCCCCAAATTACCCTGCAAGGCACACAGGGCAAGTGTTCCTTCCCTGACTGACAGATGAAGAAACTAAGTCGGCAAATGTCTTCCAGTCAAGGTGATCTGGGTCAGGCTTCTCCTTCCTCATCCAGGAGGCTGATGATGTAGAGGATTTATTTTCTGGTGGTCTGATCATGAGGAACGAAAGAAGGGTTGTTCTTCACGGGGTGCAGTCTCCCTCTGGCCTGGGGCTCCCTGGGAAAGTAGAGGTTGCTGGACCCTGGCTTCTTCTCTGCCTTTTCTCACCAGCACCCCCACCAAAGTCCACGTGGTAGCCCCGGGGAAGAACCGGCTGGTCCTGGGGAGGGGGCCCTGCCTGGAGCTGGTGCATGGCTCCACAGTGGGCCAGGGAGGGCCAGAAAGAGCCAGGAGAGAGGCAGCCAGGAGAGAGGCAAAGCCTGTTGGAGTGCAGCCGGCCTGGGCTAGTTGCCAGCCTGGGAGAAGATTCCACCTCTAAGAACCACAAACCGAGCCTGCTGCTGATGTGGCAGGGAAGGCACATCTGGCCAGACATAATCATCAGTGGCTCGTTGGTCTAGGGGTATGATTCTCGCTTAGGGTGCGAGAGGTCCCGGGTTCAAATCCCGGACGAGCCCTTATTTTCCTGATTTCTTTTTCCTGCACCCCAACATACACTGCCTGCCCCTTTTAGGGTTGAGGCATAAAGACAGCCTAGTGGTGAGTGGATAAAGGACCCTAAGGACAAGCTGCCAGTCATTCTCCCCATTAGCCATGGCCCACATATACCCCATTATTTCCTCAGGCCAAATGGAGAGGGAGGCGACTGGCATCAGGAGCTGAGCTAGAGAAGGTAAGAGTCAAAGAGTTGTATTGTGTTAGGCAAAAAGAGCCTTTTGGAGGGCCTCAGATGAAGGATAAATAATCAGGACAATTTGGGGGGTGGGTCTGAGCCCAAGGTCAAGAAAAGACAAGCTCCTTGTATAAAACTCAAGCCATGAAATGCACTGGATTCGAAGTTCAAAAGGTAGGATTAAAGTTACAATTTTGAGTCTCAGGTTTCCCATTGGTAAAATGGGCACAGTAATACTTTTTTCTTAGAGTTCTTGGGAGGATTAAAGCAGAAATTGTATGTGAAAACCCTTTGCAAACTATAATGCGTCTTACAGACATAGGGATTATTTGAAATAATGCTAAAGGTAAAGTAAATGTAGGGGCGCCTGGGTGGCTCAGTGGGTTAAAGCCTCTGCCTTCGGCTCAGGTCATGATCCCAGGATCCTGGGATCGAGCCCCACATCGAGCCCCACATTGAGCCCCACACTGAGCCCCACATCGAGCCCCACATCGGGCTCTCTGCTCAGCAGGGAGCCTGGTTCTGCCTCTCTCTCTGCCTGTCTCTCTGCCTACTTGTGATCTCTGTCTGTCAAATAAATAAATTTTTTAAAAAATCTTTAAAAAAAAAAAAAGATGAAGTAAATGTAGAGACCAACTTCTGGAAACACAACAGAATAAACTAATGTAGCTATCTCCTCACCCAGTGTCCCTAAAACACATACACAGAAATGTTGAATACAATAGGATTTAAAAATTAAGATCAGAGTGCCTGGCTGGCTCAGCTGGTAGAACATGTGACTCTTGATCTCAGGGTTGTGAGTCCAAGCCTCACATTGGGCATAGAGATTACTTAAAAAATTAAAAGAAAAAAAGAGCATTAAAACAAAATTAATATTTGGATGGGGCAAAAATTTTTCTTAAAAAAAAAAAGAAAAGAAATTCCCTGGGTGGCTCAGTTGGTTAAGCATCCAACTCTCGATCTCAGCTCAGGTCTTGATCTCAGGATCGTGAGTTCAAGCCCCACACTGGGCTTGAACTGGGCATGAAAAAAAAATAAGAAGGAAATTCCCAGATATCAGAATTAAAGAAGGAATACAAAGCCAAGGAAAAGAGAAGTAGGGGACCCATGGGTGGCTCACTCTGTTGAGTGACCAACTCTTGATTTCAGCTCAGGTCATGATTTCAGTGTTGTGGGATCAAGCCTGAGTGGGGCTCTGGGCTTAGTGTGGAGTCTGCTCAAGACTCTCTCTCTCTCCCTCTCTTCTGCTCCTCACTCCACTTATGCTTGCTCTCTCTCTCTCTCTAAAAATAAACAAAATCTTTTTAAAAAACAAAAGAGAAGAGAAGAGGAAGCTGTCACAGTGGCCCGTGGTGGGTTTCAGAAACAGATATAAACCAGGGACCTGGAGCTGTGTTTTAGTGCTTCTAGTTATAAGATACATCACTTCAGCACACCAGAGATGAGAAGCTGGGTCTGAACCCCCTACACAAAGCTTAGAACATCAAAGATCTAATTTATCCATGGAAAAAAGATGAAAAATGATGCACACCAGTCCAAGGAACCAACGAAAAGGAATAGAAACACAAGTCATGCCAGAAATTAAAGTCTTGAGCCTGAGCAGATGCTTGTATTGCATTGGACTTATGTTATCTATATGACACTCAATCTCCAAGCAGAGAAATTAAATATAAACCTGGTTCAGTACCCTTGGAATACCGTATAGCCCCACAGAAGCAAGAAAGATCTCTGTCATTGAGACACCTGGGTGGCTCGGTTGGTTAAGCAGCCGACTCTTGATTTCAGCGTAGGTCATGATCTCAGGGTCCTGGGATAGAGCCCTGCACTGGGCTCCATACTCAATGGGGAGCCTGATTGAGGATTGTATCTTTCTCCCTCTGCTCCTCCCCCTGCTCTTGCTTGCTCTCTCTCTAAAATAAATAAATAAATCCTTTTCTTTTTTAAAAAATTAAAAAAGAAAAAAAGCACTCCGTTGCAATGTTTCATAACATAGGGCATTGGAACTCTCACTGAAGAAACAAACACCTACTGAAGAAGAGTTCACAATAAAATATCAAACTAGACAAGGAAGCAATCCACCATAAGGAAGAGTCAGCAACACAAGGAAACAACATGAAAAACACTATATGGTAAGTATACTTAAAATTATTAAAGACAAGAAAATAAACCATAATGAAAATGTTGCACTGTTAAAAAAAAAAAAGCACCTTATTTAGGGAAAAAAATAAAACATGAGGAAAGACACACCATTGAAATTAGACTCAATGACACATTAAAAAGTAAACTAGACCCAGCTGATAAGAGAATTAGTGAGTGGGAAGATAGAGCTGTTGAAATCACTCAAAATATGGAAAGGGGGAAGTGATGAGATATGAAATATGGAAGAATAGTTAAAAGATACTAGTGAAAACATAAGACAACATTAGCAACAAAAGACTATAGAAAAAAAGAGAATATCTTCCAAAGGCCAAGAGAAAGCTGTCAACCTAAAATTCTAAGACATTTGAGAATGTTCATCAAAAACTTTCACTGAAATGCTTCTAAAATATACACTTCATAAGAAGGGAACAAATAAGCAAGGAGTGAAATGCAAGAAGGAATGGTGAGCAGAGAAATTTATAAATACGTTAGCGACTTTAAACAAGCCCTGAAAGCTACTGTTAGTGGAATGTAAATTGGTCCAACTGCTTTATGGAGCCATTTGGTAAAAATCAGTAAAGTTTAAGGTGAACATATTCCATGACCCAGAAATTCTACTTCTTGGTATCTACACTAGAGAAGTGCTTACGTATATGCCAGAGACACAGGCACAGCACTAACCACTAAAACATTGTTTTCTTTTTATTTATTTATTTATTTATTTAGTTGTTTGTTTATTTGAGAGAGAGAGCACCTGCAAGTCTGGCCAGGGGAGGGACAGAAAGAGAAGGAGAGAAGCAGCCTCCCCACCGAGGGCCAAGCAGGAGCCCATGTGGGCCAATCTTGCAACCTTGAGATCAAGAGCTGAGCTGAAATCAATATCAACCAAGCCACCCAGGCACCTCTGAGGTGTTGTTTCTAACACAGAAAAACTGGAAACAGCCTGGATGCCCATTAGCAGAAGAACGAATAAATTGTGATATATTCAAACACTGAAATAATATTCAGCAGTTAAAATTCTTTAATTAGAGCTATATGAAATACAGATATATGCTTAAAAAATGTCGAGAGAAGAAGAAAGTTTGCAGAATGTTTATTTATTTTTAAGTTAACTCTAGGCCCAAAGTGGGGCTCAAATTCTGGACCCAGAGATCAAGAGTCGCATGACCTACCAACTGAGGCAACCAGGAGCCCCCAGAGAGATGTTTTAAAATACACGAATCAATATTTTGTTGTTTGTGGATACAAACATATAAAGTAAAACTGTGAAACCATAAATAGAGGGGCTATCCCTGAATCAAATATGGCAAAAGGAACAGTTGTTGGATTTCAGTGGTGAGTACATGGCTATTTGTTGTTATATTCTGTACTGTGCTTTTCTGCCTGTTTGAAATATTCACTTTCTTTTTTTCTTTTTAATGGGCCTTTCGAAATAAGGGTAAAGGGAGATAAATGCCTGCATTGATCCTCAGAGGGGATGATCTGATGGGATGGGATTAGGGGGAGGCTGAGTCCAGAGTACAGGGATTACAAGGATTAATTCAGATCATCCCCCCTAAACTGATTACCTGGCTGGCATCCCCACCACACCAGGGCCCTTCACATATGCATCCCTGGACCACAGTCCCCATCTGCCCATGCCAGCTAAGTTTTTACCTCCTGCCTCCTAACTTCAACCCCACCCTCAACCCAGTACTGATCTGTCCAGGATTTGCCCAAATTTGGGTCCTGAAAACAGACTGGTTCAGGTCTCTCCTGAATGCTCCCCAAATCAAGGGTGAATGGTGACCTGCACCCCAGAAGCCAAGGAAAGATTAGTCCTAATACTCAGGATCAGAACTCCCTGAGGAAAGCCTAGATCACTGAATGTCATAGTGGACAACTTCCTCTCCTGCCCCTCCCTCCATGAACCAAGAAGTTGACAGTCAAGGTCAACTGTTACCTGAACTTGCTGGCTGAGCCAGGACTACAATGGGCTGTGCTTGGGCATAGCAAACAGCCATTGGACTTCCAACCTTCCAGCGTGTCAGTCTCCAGAGCTCTATGCCCCCATCTTGACACCCTGCCACCCCCATGCCAGCCATGTTTGAACAGGCCTGATATCCGCAGCAGACTCCCTGAATGGGGTCCTTGTGGGCTTGTTCAACAGCCTTTCCCCACACCTGGATCACCATGACCACAGGATCTGGGGTGTAATCCTGTCTTCTGAGGAGCAAATGAAACCCTCTTGATCTGACCTCCTCATTTCTCAGAGCACCAAGCTGGGGGTTTGAGAGGGAGGAAAAAAAGAGGTGGGGGAGGCAGACACTTATAGGGCAACATTATGCCTAATAGGTCACATTTAACTCCATGTGAAATCATATATTGAATGTTAAGACAGCATTCACTGGGTAGTTGAGAGATTTCTCATTCATTGTGTCAGATACTTCGTCAGATGCTGGAGATACAAAAATGACTAAAGTACTTCCCAATCTTCCAGAACTTGGGCAGACACAAGAGTATATACCTGACCTTGACACCTGAAAGTGACAGGGGCTGCCCTAAAAGGAAGGATGGGAGGGGAACAGCTGGCCTCTACTGTTCTAAGGGTGGACATTAGGGAAGGCTGCTAGGGGTGACTCCTCATGGATGGTTGGAGAATAAGTAGGGATGTCCCCGCAAAAAAGGGCCTCTTTGGGGCGCCTGGGTGGCTCAGTGGGTTAAAGCCTCTGCCTTCGGCTCAGGTCATGGTCCCAGGGTCCCGGGGTCCGGGGTCCCGGGTCCCGGGGTCCTGGATCGAGCGCATCAGGCTCTCTGCTCAGCAGGGAGCCTGCTTCCCTTCCTCTCTCTCTGGCTGCCTCTCTGCCTACCTGTGATCTCTGTCAAATAAATAAATAAAATCTTTTTATAAAAAAGGGGGGGCCTCTTTCCTGAAGAATATGGAGGGCTCGTGAACCTGCACGCCCGTAGGCGTGAACACAGACAATGTATGTCCATAACCTGGTGAGCGAATATGGAAGGAAAGGGATTGGTGTGCGTCCCTGGCTCAAGCATCTCCTAATACATTTCTGGATGTGTTGGGACTGCCTGGTTGTCGAGTGTACTCACTTCTTTACTGGCTGAGACCTGGAGAGACGCGAGAACAATTGCCTCCTTAAGATCGCGCTCACCAGGTAGATGATGTTCCCTGAATGAGTGACTAAGTGAAATAAGCCCTCTGGGTTTCCACATCTCCTTCGTGTGAGAGCAAATATCAGTAGTGCTACAGAGGCAGGGTGAGTAGGGGTGGTGGCTCGAAGCTCAGAGGGTGTGGGGTCGGGTGGGAAGGCAGAGCGGTGGAGAGAAGAGGTCTTCAGGCAGCGAGGAGTGCGTGGGGCCAAGGAGCGGCCCTCCCTAGAGAGTCCCTGGTTCTGGCTTGGTGGGGGCGCGAGGAAAGCAGAGAGATCGGGGCCCTACAGTTCACGGATCTTCGCCTTGACTTCCCTTCTCCTGCCTTCACGCAATCCTGGGACGCAAGAGGCCACCGCACAGGAATGGGGCTTGGTGGTCTGGGGTCCGCGTCCATTGCGGAGTTGGAGGACTCGGGTCCTGCTTGGTGGGCGTGTGTCTGAGCGTTTTGGAGGAAACAGGACCAGAGGATTCGTCCCGCTCTGTCCTCCTCCCCCATCGCTGCGCGGGACGGGGCTCTGAGGCGGGGCGGCGAGGGGTCCCCCCGAGCGCAGCCGACTGGGGCAGGACCCTTCGCCAGAACCAGGGGATCTTGTGGCCACTCCTGGGGCAACCTCAAGCCCCGAGTAGCTCCCGTCCGCTCCCCCTCTCCCACGCCCGGGCCCTGGGGTGTGTCGGGGGACCGGCTCCCTTGGCCTCTCTGCGCCCGCTCGCCTCCACCAGGTCCCGGAGCGCGGTGCAGGGAGGGCTTCCGGGCGGGGGCGGCGTCAGGTGGCCGGCCAGGCCCCGCCCCCTCGGCCCGCCCTCCCTCCCCCTGCGCACCCGGCTCCGGGTCCCCGGCCTGGCGGCTGCGGCGTCTCCTACCGGCGGCGGCGGCGGCGGCGCGAGCGGCCATGGAGGCGGGCGCCGGGGCCGGCGCCACGGGCTGGAGCTGCCCGGGCCCAGGTCAGAGCCGCCCCTCCCTCACCTCTCCGCCGCCACTCCTTCCTCTTCTCCATCTCTCCTCCCTCCAGACCCCCTCATTCTCCCCCCCCCACCCTCCCTCCGCTGCTCCCACCTTTCCGTCCCGTCTTCCTCCCTCCATCCTGCCCCACACCCCGGGCCCGGTCTCCATCTTTCCGGGTTGGGTCTTCCCCACACCGGTCGCATCCTCCCCCGGCGGTCCTTCGCCCCGAACCGTCTCTACCCCGTCTGTCTAGCCCTGGGGGCCCCAGACCCTACGCCCACTCCGGCCCGAAGGCTTGGAGCGCAGGGCGAGGTTGGTGTGGACGAGGTCCAGGGGGAGAATGGACAGGAGGGGAGCGGCTCCGGCCCAGAACCCCTTGCCATACGCCACTCCCCACCCGCCGCATCACCTCGTTCCCCTTCCACGCACCACCTCACCCTTTCAGCCTCACCTTCCCTGGCCCTTGCCCTCGCTTTCATCCTTGCCGGTCTCCTCCCTGTCCCCTCCCCGCTAAAGAGACACACACCCTTTCCGTGCTGGGAAAGGAGCCTGGAGCAGGGGATGCTGCGAGGGTTGGGCAGCGCAGGGCGGGGTCCCCTCAGGCCCCGCTCGAGGGGCGGCTGAGGGAGGAGAGTCGCAGCCTGGGCAGAGTGAGCCAAGCACTTCCACCGGGATTTAAAAAAAAAGTCCAGGGCTCCAGAGGGCTGGAAGGCACGTCCCCCTCTCTCTCCCGGGCACACCAGCCCCCCCTAGCAGCCCACCGCACCTCCTCTCTCCCTGCTCACAGGACCCACAGTGACCACTTTAGGCTCCTATGAGGCGTCTGAGGGTTGTGAAAGGAAGAAAAGCCAACGCTGGGGGTCCCTGGAGCGGCGGGGGATGCAAGCAATGGAGGGTGAGTTTTCCCCATAAAAGCTTGGTTTCTCTCCCCTCAGCCAGTTGCCCTTCCCTCCTCCTTACCCCATCTGGTCCCTAGAACTCCCAGCCAGGACAGAGCCCTTTCTCTAGCTCACCTGAGCCCCCTCTACCCTTTAGGTCTGAGTTCTACCCCTCCTCAGCGCTCAGGCTTTGAGGGAGGTTCTGGGCACATCCCTTTGGGGCCCTAATCACCAGCTAACCAGGTTGTGTGTCCTGGGGGAGCTGCCAGACAGAGAAAGAGGCCTCGTTGGACAGAGCTTTGAAGCAGCCTTTCAGCAGGGGGTTTGTTCTCACTGCCACCCGACCCAGATCCCAAGCTGTCTCATATTTTTGAAAAGCAGGGAAGTGAGCATGTGAAGTGAGCATTCTCTTTCTGGTGCCACCACCACTAACTTTGAATGTAAGCCTTTTGGCTTTGATTCTCTAGGATCTCTTCCGGCCTGAAAGAATTGCCCGGGAGGGGGCTGGTGGGAAGGCCAACCCTCCAACACTCACATAGACCCACCACACCCCTGTGACTTGGCAGTTGCTGCCAACACCAGGCCCCTGAGAGGATGCTGGTCTGCTTCCTGGGACTTCTTGTGAAGTGTCCCCAGGTCCATGTGCACACTGTGTGGGCAACCCTGCTCCCCTAAGGGGGACAGATGACACAGGCAAGGGGTCCCAGATGAACCTTGGGCTGCTACTCTGAGACCAGGGATTCAGAATTGTAAAACAAAGCAAATAATCAGTGTTCTGATAAAATGTTGCTATTTCAAGGAACTGCATTGCAGCAAAGGAGGGGGTACTCACCAACCAGAGGCTAGGGACCACTACACCCCAGTTTCTTGTGCATTAAAATGGTAGGCTTTCTTTTCTTTCTTTTTTTTTTTTTTTTAAGATTTTTATTTATTTATTTGACAGAGAGATCACAAGTAGGCAGAGAGGCAGGCATAGAGAATGGAGGAAGCAGGCTCCCGCCCAGCAGAGAGCCCAATGCAGGGCTCGATCCCAGGACTGAGATCATGACCTGAGCCAAAGGCAGAGGCTTAACTCACTGAGCCACCCAGGTGCCTTGGTAGGCTCTCTTTTACACACAAGTACAACCTTGGACTTGAACCTGAAAACTGCCCTATGGTCAGCGTGGAGGGAGGGGCTTTATAAAACTCAGGGAAGGGTGAGGCCTCCTGACACTCTGCAGAGAAAAGGTGGACCTTGCAGAAAATTTCAAAAAGGCTACGTGAAAGAATACATTTGAAAGGGCCCCAGGGTTTGTCTGTTGAAATATTTAGAATCGTTTCATTCAGATGTTTTCTTTCTCTAACTACTGATAGGCAACCCTTTCTAATTATGGAAAGGCTAGTTTTTCCCAAGCCACCTGGATAATTTTTTAACTTTGGACAAACCTCGAACTGTGACCCTTGCCCCATTCAGCCTAAAGACATACCCAATGTCTGAATCCTTTCTTGAGTACTTGTCCCACTCCGTAGGGACCACCAGGACTGGAAGAAGCAGGTATCCTTGTGCAAGCTCCCATGGCTGCCTGCCCCCAGCTGCTCAGTTTGCCCGAAGGCAGTAATAGGAGGCCACCTGGTACAGTCCTGGTCCGGAAAGAGCCTGGGCCAGGTGGAGGCTGGGCGACCTTCCACCTGAGGACTCATCATGAGTGCAGGTCCTGCCCAGGGGCTCCTTGGGGGACACCAGGTGGCACTATTATACCATCCCTGCCCTGGGACCATGAGCTTTCCAGAGTTCCTTGAAGGACTCTGGAAAGGAAGTTGACTCTGAGCCCCTGGTGGGATGGGTTTCTCCTCCAGGGGAAGTGTTGCTCCCCGCTCTCTATGAGGAGGAAGAGGAAGAAGAGGAAGAAGAGGTGGAAGAAGAGGAAGAACAAGTGCAGAAAGGGGGCAGCGTGAGCTCCCTGTCCGTCAGCAAGCACCGGGGCCTGAGCCTCACAGAGACAGAGCTGGAAGAGCTGAGGGCTCAGGTGCTACAGCTGGTGGCAGAGCTGGAGGAGACCCGGGAGCTGGCAGGGCAGCATGAGGACGACTCCCTGGAGCTGCAGGGTGAGTGCCCGGGAGGGGGCCAGAGGGCCTGGGCTCCCCGGATCCCCGGATCACGCCTGCTTCCCCTCTCCCCACAGGGCTCCTGGAGGATGAACGGCTGGCCAGCGCCCAGCAGGCAGAGGTGTTCACCAAGCAGATCCAGCAGCTCCAAGGTAATTCCCAGCACTCGGGCTGGAGGGCAGGTGGCCATCCGAGTGCTTTTGTCCTGAGGGTTTGGCTGAAGCCTAGCAGACAAATATAAACTAATTCAGTCCTTTCTCCTCATTTTCCGCTTACTATTCTCACTTTCTTTTCCTCTCTCCATTCTCTTCTCTACCTAATAGCCGCTCTTCCTTGCATCACTGCCTGACTCTTCTGCCCTCCCCTGCCCTTTCTTGCCCTCCTATTTCACATCTTCTCTCTCTGGCTGACAAGCTCCCTTTTCTCTCCTCCAGCTTCCTCCCTTCACACCTATATCCCTTTCCCTTTGTTCTGGGGGTGGGGGCAGGTAATTAGGGCTGAATACCAAACCAGACTACTTTTCCCTGTCCCTACAAGGACACCATGGGAAGAGCAATGAGCCAAGGAGAGGGGACTGAAGGGGACTCTGCATCTTTTAAGGGAAGCAGATGAGAACTTGCTCCCTAGGACCAAGCTTATGGCCCCAAATCCCTTTCTTCTAACGCCCACATCCCTTTGTCTCTGGAAAGCAGCAAGGCAGGTGTCCCACATTCCACTGCACCACCAAAAAAAGAGGCAGCTTTTGTTGCTTCCATGGTCTTCCAGAAGGTTTAGGGGAACTGCCCTAGAAAACAGCAGGGACTCTCCCAGGAGAACTGAGATGAAACCAAAAGAGAAATATAAATGGAGAAAAAAGGAAGGCTGGGAACCAGGCCTGGAGAGGAACAAGCAAAGGTGTAGGAAGGGGAGGAAAAGAGAAGGGAAAGATATAAGGCAAGGTAGATGCAGGAGAAGTAGACAATGAATGAGAAGAGGGTGAAGGAGAGAAATGGCTGGAGATGTGTTGTAGCTGGGAAAACTGTGAGCATTGGTCTCGGATCACCTAGATTCTTGGGTCCAACTCTGCCACGTAACAAGCTTTAGGATCTTCAGCAAGTCACTTTTTCTTTTTCTTAAAGATTTTATTTATTCATTTTATAGACAGAGATCACAAGTAGGCAGAGAGAGAGGGGGAAGCAGGTTCCCCACTGAGCAGAGAGCCCGATGCGGGGCTCGATCCCAGGACCCTGGGATCATGTCCTGAGCCGAAGGCAGAGGCTTTAACCCACTGAGCCACCCAGGCGCCCCCAGCAAGTCAATTTTATCTTTCTGAGACTCAGTTCCTTATCTGTACAATGGTGCTAACTTATTTATCATTCATTTATTGAGTGCCTATATACTTGGAGGACAACCTATGAATAAGACAGACCAGATCCCTGCCTTAATGAAGAGTACATTTTAATGGGGAGAGGCAGAAAATAAACAACATAAGTTCAGGTGGCAATAAATGCTATGAAGACAACATAACAATATGATATAGAGCGATGGAGTGAGATGGGAAATTTTTTTTAAGGGGGCATTTAGAAAAGCCCTCTTTGAGAAGGTGACATTTGAGCTAATAAGACTTGAATAATGAGAAGGATCTGAGGGAAGAGCATACCAGGCGGAAGGAACAGCAACTGCAGAAGCTCAGAGGCAGGAATGAGCTTCATGTGTTTGAAGGACGGAACAAAAGCCATTGTGGCTGAAGCAGAGTGCATGTGAAGGACCCTGGTAAGAGAGAGTTCTGAGAAGCAGACTGAGGCCAGATTACAAATGGCCTTACAGGCCGGCTGGGAGGTTTGGTTTTTATTCTAAGTATAGTAAAAAAAAAAACATGGGAGGGTCTTACATTGAAGGTGAAGCCCTCCAGACTTCTGATGAAATGGATAAGGTGGAGGGTGGGGCAGGGGTGGGAATAGGAGAGACGTGAAAGATGACTTTGCCTTGAGAAACTGGATGGACAGTGCAGTCATTTATTGGGATGGGGAAGACTTGGCAAACAACAAGTTTGAGGGCTCAGGGAACCACTGGAGACATCTTTTTACATGTTGAGTTTGAAATGACTATTGACATCTAAATAAATATGTTATAAGGGAACAGTTGGATATATGAATCTAGAACAGGGGAGAAATCAGGGCTGGAGATAGACATTTGGGAGGCATTTGAATCCCTGAGAGATCACCATGAAATCACAGGGAGAGGTACAGGAAGAAGAGAAAAAGGCCCAGTCCCAGGGATATTCCAATATTTAAAGGTCCAGTAGAGGAGATAGGGACAAAAGAGACTGAGGTAGGAGGGACCGGCAGAAGCATTTCACACCCTGGCCACCACAAGGAGAAAGTGCTTCAAGGAGATAACAATCAATGTCAAAGTTGCTAAATCAAATAAGATGGCCATTGGATTTGGCAAGATGGAAGGCTCTGAGGTATTTCAGTGAAGACAGAAGCCTGATCGGATTGGGACTAAAGTGGAAAGGGGAGGAAAAATAGAGAAGGTGAGTATAGATCATTACAGTAGTCATATTTTGAAGACAAGCAGAGAAATTAGGGGAATGGAAATGAAGTCAAGGGAGAGTTTGTTGGGGGCGGCTTTAAGATAGGACTCACTACACTAGATCATGTTTGTACGGTTGAAGGAAACTATCCAGTAGAGCGGAAAAAGACCTTCGCTTGGGGAAGGGACATCCCTTACAAAGAGGAGGGAAGTCCGTAGAGAGGCAGGTAGGCAACTACTTGGGAAAACAAATTCTGGAGCGACTCCTTACTCAGTAGGGTTGTTTCTATTGAGCCTCAAGCAAGCTAGGGGCTACAGGGCTGGTGAAGACGCCCCCAAGCCCCACCCCGCGGGAGGAAACAGAGACCGCCCTTGCGCACGCGCGTTGCCCGTTTCCGCCAAGAGGGGGCGCGCGCGGCCTCAGAGGTAGCTGGTGTTGACAGGCCGTTCCGGCCGCCACAGCCCCGCGGGGGCCGGGACCGGCCGGCGGCGGGGGGGCCCCCCAGGGAGACCGCTTGCAGGGGGGCCGACGAGATGGAGGCCATAACCAGTGAGTAAGAACCCGCTTCTCTGTCCCACAACCCATCTCCCGAGCCCTCGGCTTCGACCCGACGGACCCATACCCCCTGTCAACCGGCGCTGGGTCTTCGGAATCCCGGTCCAGCCTTCCCAACTCCCGGCCAGGGTCCGCCCCGCCCAGTTTTCGACAAGCCCCTCCCCCTCGGTCCTGCAAGCCCCGCCTCTCCACCCTGGGCGGGCCCTGCCCCTTTGCGCTATGAATTATGAGCTCGCTTGGGGGCGGAAGACTTTCCTCCATTATCCAGTGGCTCTGAGAAAGCCGTTTTTATAGGGCCAGACCTTAGAGGGGAACCTAAGGGAAGTTAGAACCCTAACAAACGAGGATATAGTAGGGAAGTGAAGTACATAACCATGTTTGGTTACCATTTGATGAGCCTACATCACACAGCTGAAAAGCTGTGAACTCAAAATACAATTTAGGGGCCAGTACTTACCACAGGCAGCTCATGGGAGCGATGAGGCTCCGTGATTTCTAAGCTTCCAGACTGAACAGATGAGAAAAGTCTGTGTAAATTTTTTTAGTCGGGAAATTTTTGGAAAGACTCAGTGCATCAGTAAAATACTGTACATGAGTTTCGGTCTTCAACGTAGAAGCACTTAATACTTTGTTTGCAGTAGCCCAAGGTGTTGCTTTGGTGCCAGAATCTACTTTTTTTTTTTTTAAAGATTTTATTTATTTATTTGACAGCCAGAGATGACAAGCAGGCAGAGAGGCAGGCGGGGGGGGGGGGGAGGCGGGGCGGGGGGGGGGCGAGCAGGCTCCCTGCTGAGCAGAGAGCCCAATGTGGGGCTCAATCACAGGACCCTGGGATCATGACCTGAGCCGAAGGCAGAGGCTTTAACCCACTGAGCCACCCAGGCGCACCCAGAATCTACTTTTCTACCTCACCTTACTACATGGAGTCCCTCCATTCCCTTCTTAGATATTCCTTTTATTCCATAGCGGATGAAGCTATACTTTGTTGATGGGGTAGAGAGACTAGAGAGCCAGTAGTTTCCAAATAATAAGTCTGCCTTTAACTTTCTGCCTCTAGAACATGGTAGATGCGTTTGCTTATCTTCTTGACCATCCCAACCCCTGGGCTTTGCAGGTGAGCTGCGGTCTCTGCGAGAGGAGATTTCCCTGTTAGAGCGTGAGAAAGAAAGTGAACTTAAGGAAATAGAACAGGAGTTGCACTTGGCCCAGACTGAGATCCATAATCTGCGGCAAGCAGCAGAGGATTCCGCAACCGAACATGAGAGTGACATAGCATCCCTGCAGGAGGATCTCTGCCGGATGCAGAATGAACTCGATGACATGGAGCGCATTCGGGGAGAGTATGAAATGGAGATCACCTCCCTCCGTGCAGAAATGGAAATGAAGAGCTCTGATCCATCCAATAGTTTAAATCTTTCTGATTACTCTGAGATGCAAGGTATGAGAGGGCAAGCCTTTTTCCTGGTCTATCAGTAGAGCCAAGCAGAGGGAGTTTGTCTCCAAGAAGATGGTGGAAGGTGGTCTTAGATCATGAATTGGGAACCTCTAGAGAAAACCTCCAGGTTGAATTCAAGACTATAAGGGAGGAAAACGTACCCAGATGTCTCATAACCAGTCGGTGGTATAAGAAATAGCACTGTGGAGATGTACCCTGAGAATTTTTCTCAGAGAGCCATTGATGTGTTGATTTGACTGTGGGAAAGCCCTTCCTAAAAAAGTCTCCAGTTCCGGGATGGGAGGGTAAGGGACTGGTCACCTAGGGAGCCTCCTACTGCTCTGGCATGGTAGTTTGCCTGGCCCATGTGTTTTTTTGGTGGTGGGGGGGGCCCTCCAGTCCTCCTTCCAGGTCCCAAAATGCTAATGCTTAGGCTCCTTGAGCCCTCTCCAACGTAGAAGCTTTAGGGAGCAGCAAATCAGAGCACAAGACAGCTGGAGAGGAAGACAGGTTATTTCCAGTAATACATGAGATACTAAAAAGCTTAGAGCTCTGCTTTCAGACAGTGAGTCTCCCAACTAGTTGCTAGGATTCATGACATCAGAGAGTCTGCCTTTATTCTGAGGCTAGATTTATGATCTGGGTATAATGGAAGGCCCTGTATTAGGCCAGGTCAAGCAGAGGCAATCAACCAGGAATCAAAGAACTGCAAGTTTTCCCAGCTGTAACAAGCTTCTCAGAAGAACCTTTGGACTGGTGGTGCCAGGAGAGTGAGGCCAGCACAGTGGGAAAGCTCGGGTTGAAGTTAAACAGACCTGCGTTCAGAATCTCAGTTGTGCTAATTAGCGGGATGAACTTGGCCTGGTTATTATCTCTCTGAAACTTAGTTTCTATATCTGTAAAAATTGGTTAATAAAACTTTACAGCCAAAGGGGATCCTGGAACAGGAAGGGGCCTTAGGGAAAATGGGAGAGAAATCTGAATAAAATGTTGAGTTTAGTTAACAGTAATGTATGAATGTTGATTCCTGAATTGTGACAAATGTACTTATGGTAAGATGTTAACAATCGGGGAAACTAGTTGAGAGCCCTCCTGGGGACTTTTGCACTATCTTTGTGAATCTAAAGTTATAAATTAAAAGTTCATTTTAAAAAAAGAGAAAGAAAACCTAACAAGGCTATTTTCAGGATTAAATGAAATGCCTGGTATGTTGAAGTACTCACAGACTAACTCAATGTGAGGCTGAAACCATCAAGTCTAATGCTTAGCACATGGTTGGCTTGTATTAAAGATTAGTTTCCTTCCTTCCATGATAATCTGCAGTATTCCAAGAACTTTTGATTGGAATAAAGAGGGAACATTAGACATGAATTTCAGGGTGTTGAATCTTACAGCAGATAAGATAGGCCTTGTGTTCTAATTGGAGCAAGTTAACGTTCTTTAAATATCAGTAGAATTGGTATTCTAAGAGAAATAATTCTTTTTTTTTTTTTTAAGATTTTATTTATTTGAGGGGCACCTGGGTGGCTCAGTTGGTTGAGCGTCTGCCTTCGGCTTGGGTCATGATCAAACCCCACATCGGCTCTCTGCTCCGTGGAGAGCCTGCCTCTCCCTCTCCTCCGCTTGCTGCTCTGCCTGGTTGTGCGCTCAATCTCTCTCTCTCTGTCAAATAAACTAATACAATCTTTAAAAAAAAGGAAAAAAGCAACTTTTTTAAAAAAAGATTTTATTTATTTGAGAGAAGGAGAGAACACAAGCAGGGGGAGCTCCTGCTGAGCAAGGAGCCCGATTCGGGGCTTGATCCCAGGACCCTGGGATCATGACCTGAGCCAAAGGCAGGTGCTTAACTGACTGAGCCACCCAGGCTCCCCTAAGATAAATAATTTCTTAATCAGGAAAAAACATAAATAGGGGTGTTTATATGATTGCAGCTTTATTTTTTTTTTTAAGATTTTATTTACTTATTGGAGAAAGAGAGCATGAGCAGGGGGAGGGGCAGAGGGAGAGGGACAAGTAGACTCCATACTGAGCAGGGAGCCCGATGCAGGGCTCGATCCCAAGACCCTGGTATCATCACCTGAGCTGAAGGCAGACGCTTAACCGACTGAGCCATCCAGGTGCCCATGATTGCAGCTTTAAAAAGTATTGGTACCTGGGGGCACCTGGGTGGCTCAGTGGGTTAAGCCTCTGCCTTCGGCTCGGGTCATGATCCCAGGGTCCTGGGATCGAGCCCCACATCGGGCTCTCTGCTCAGCGGGGAGCCTGCTTCTCCCTTCCTGTCTGTCTGCCTCTCTGCCTACTTGTGATTTCTCTCTCTGTCAAATAAAAAATTAAATAATTTAAAAAAAAAAAAGTATTGGTACCTGGTACTTAGGAACATGTGCTGGGGCATTTCAACGAGATCTGTGCTGATGATTGAGGATGATATGTGGGTCTGGTTGGGATGGGCTCTTCTGTCAGCAGATAAAAGATCATTAGAATTCTTGACCACATGCCGGCTAGTGTATTTGGTGCGGTGATAAAGTAAGTAAAAGGATGTTTGAGATGCCGGTGTGGTCTCCAGAGGGCCAGGACTGGCATTGTGACATCTGGCAGTTCACATCTCTCAGCTCTTGTACTAAAAGCGTAATGGGAAGGTAATCATAAACAGTTCAATGGAAAGTTAAACTACGATAACCCAGAAACTCAGTGAAAACCTTCACAAGCTCCTAAAATCTCAAGACTCTGCCTTGGTTGAGGTTTTGAAGATGGGCACACAGGGCAGATCTTCTAGGCAGATGAAAAGAAGGGCAGCTACCTGAACGAGGACACAGACACAGAGCAGTGTGTAATTTTGGGGCCTTGTCTTCCAAGCCGCTGCACGTGGTGTCTCTTCTGTCTTTAGGAAAAGAGAAGCTATTCAGCCTTCTGCGGTCCGATTTTTATGCAGGCAAATTAGGGGCTGATTACCAGTGCTTATTCCCTGGGATCTCACATGTCTCTATTTGTCCCCTGCAGAAGAGCTGCAGCAACTGCGGGAACGCTACCGCTTCCTGAACGAGGAGTACCGGGCCCTGCAGGAGAGCAACAGTAGCCTCACGGGGCAGCTTGCGGATCTGGAGAGTGAGAGGTACAGTCAGCAGGACTCCATTTTGGGCTTGTCTCTTGAGTAGAACTAGTGAAGGCAGATGTCAGGCTAACGAATGTCCCTCTGCTCCTAGACAGCGGTCCTTTCCATGGTATTACTCAAAGGGTACAGATGCCACCTACAAGCAGGCATGGAGATCCAACTGTCTCAGGACTGGGGTGCTAAAATGTCGTTTTCTTCCATTCTAGGGATTGAGGTTTGGTTTGTTCTGCCCTAGAGTTGATCAGAAGTGGTTCCTTCGTTACCTAGACAGCCTGGATTCAGTCTAACGGTGTAGGGCCTCCAGATTAGAGCTGGCTCGACACAAGGCCCAGCCTTGAGCCCAAGTAGACTAACACTCTTAGGTCTCCCAGAGTCAAACATGCCTTGATTGAGGTGCTGGGACCTTTTTCTTCACCTTCTCAGTATGTTTATTTGGGAGATAAACCACAGTAGAAGGCTCTTTACCATCTTTGCCTAAAATAAAGACATCGGGACCAAGCACACTTAGCAGGTGATGCCAGGCAGAGCCCTTACTCAAACATGGCTCTGGGGTTCTGGATCACAGGACACGAAGAGCAACAGAAAAGTGGCTGGAGTCCCACATGCTAAAGGATATGATGTCAGCAGAGTCTCAGACTTCAGAAGTGGATTTTCTAGAACCTGATCCTGAAACCCAGTTGTTGCGACAACAGCTTCTGGGAGCTGAAGAGCAGATGCACGACATGCAGAACAAGGTAGGGGAAGGCAGGCATCTTGGTGGTCTCTCTTTTACCCTCTCCTGGCCCGTGGTAGAAATGCCTGCTTAGACACAGGGCTGACAAAGGGGGCATGTACTGTGGCAGGCGGTAGTACTCTGGGGTCTCACTTGCTTCCCTGATGTGAATATTCCAGTGAAACAAAGGTCATATTCTCTCCAAGCTATTCTTTGCCTCCCCCCCAAGCCTATTCTCAAAGAGCATGTGGCACCTGTCCTCAGTCAGCCTTTCCGTTCCGTCTCCTGCGCAGTGTAAGGAGCTGTGTTGTGAGTTGCAAGAACTACAGCATCATCGTCGGACCAGTGAGGAGGAGCAGCGGCGGCTGCAGAGGGAGCTCAAGTGCGCACAGAACGAGGTGCTCCGGTTTCAGACTTCCCACAATGCCACACAGGTAACCATGGCCAGGGGACGGGCGTCTGGGGAGGGCAGAAGGGCCTCCGTGGAGTCACGGCTTCAGGGAAGGATGGACACAGGGCAAGGCTATGCTCTGCTGACTCTTGCCCTTGACCGAGGGTACAGTCTGCTGGAGACCAGCTGGAGAAGTCACGTAGCGCTGCATTCTAGAGATGGTAGTCATTATCAAGTGTCTGCCTCACAGAACAAACCTGACCATAGACCTGTGGGAGCTCCTCAAGATGTCTGCGTCTGGAAAGGACCCAAACTGGTCTGTGGAGGGGTCTGCTGTTTCTCGAGAGTAACTGTTCTGCCCACATCCTCCCACCACAGAACGAGGAGCTGAAGACCAGACTCTGTGCCCTGCAGAAAAAGTATGATGCTAGCCAGGATGAGCAGAATGAGCTCTTGAAGGTGCAGCTCCAGCTTCAGTCTGAGCTCCGGCAGCTCAAAGTCTTGAAATCCACATGCGTAGAAAGCCCAAGTGAGAAGGTAACAACAAAAGGAGGTGAGGGGCAACCGAGGTGCTAAGAGGTTTTGGGGAAGGTGGCCCAGAGTGGAGTTAGACTAAGGGCGGCTGCCAGCCGGGCCGCACCCCCGACAGGGGCCTCCGGCCTCCAGCGAGTGCTGCGCCGGACGAGAGGACAGCCGGTAAGCCAGGGGCAGGGAGAAGGCAGGCCTTAGACTGGCCGTGTCCGAGCGGGGCTCGGGCGGAAGAGCGAGCGGGTTGCTGACCCCCGAGGTGCTGCCCGCGGCGGGCCCGCTGCGCCCACTGCCACAGCCCCCTCCACCGCAGGAGTTACTCTGCCGGCTCCAGAAGCTGCAGCTCCAGTACCAGCACATCACGTGCGAGAAGGATAAGCTGCTGGAGGTGCAGCGCCAGCTGTGCGGGGACCTGCGCTACCATGAGGCCGAGGTACAGCGCCTCAAGGACATCGTGGCCTCCTTCCAGGAGAGCAGTGAGAAGGTAAAAGAAGCTCCAGGTGAGGGAGAATGTAGCCAGATGGAATCTTCTGTGAGAGCAATAGGACAGAGGAGGGGGCTTCGGAGGAGTTCTGTGGTCCAGTCCTTGGTGCGGGGGACAAAGAGGTACCTAACGGAAAGGTGATCTCAGAGAGTCATGACACTCTCCACTTCCTTTGATTTTAGATCAGAAACTCAGCCTATAAAAAGGTAGCTCTCTTTCTTCCCCACCTGCCTGAAAAGGAAACCCCAGAAGGTCCCTGTGTAGAGCCTGTTAGGGTCCATCTCTGGAACCCCCAGTGGGATGAAATTGGGACCAGAAAGGACCAAGCAGATCCCTTAGTCCCCGTCTGAGAGGAGAGAGTGCAGCTGCAAGGGCTCCTGGGATGATGGCGGGGCCTGCCTCCCCTACCCCAGAACGCAGAGATGCACGCCCAGCTTCAGGAGATGAAGCGGCTGTACCAGACCAGCAAGGAGGAGCTGGAGCGGCAGAAGTACATGTATGATCAGCTCGAGCAGGACCTCCTGCTCTGCCAGCAGGAGCTGAAGGAGCTCAAGACCACCACACCCATCCCAGAGGACAAGGGGAAGTGTGCTAATAAGGTAATTGTACTTAAGAGAGGTTGAGATCTCCTGGGTTCTTCCTCTGGAGAGAGGAGGTGTGAGGGCAAAAGGTGAAGTCATCCAGCGGAGGGGCTTGATGAGCTCCCTGTCCAGTCACAGCTGAGTGTGCCAGTCAGGAAACGGAAGCAGAGTCCCACCGTTAGCTGTTAACTTGTTTTTTTTTTTTTAATTTTATTTATTTATTTGACAGACAGAGATCACAAGTAGGCAGAGAGGCAGGCAGAGAGACAGGAGGAAGCAGGCTCCCTGCTAAGCAGAGAGCCCAATGCGGGGCTCGATCCCAGGACCCTGGGATCATGACCTGAGCCGAAGGCACAGGTTTTAATCCACTGAGCCACCCAGGCGCCCCTAGCTGTTAACTTTTAAACAGTTCGCCTTGATCTTGACTTTGGGCCCAAGCCACAGCTTAGTAGGATCAGTACAGCCGGATCCAGTCTGAACACCTGAAGATTTTGCACTTGATTCCATGTGTGTAGACATTCATTATCCTTCATTATAATGAAGGATTTCATTATTACAACCGTAGTGATATCTTGTCATTTGTGGAGAAAGACATACAAAAAAGTCCACATATACAGCTTTTCTCATTAGACCTAGAAAGAGAAGGTCCAGTTTTCTCAGGCAGTTGCAGATGCTCTTGTCAGATGACGTGGTCTTGTGCCCTGAGTGCTGATTGGATGTTCAAAGGACCTAGGTGCTTCGAGGGTTTACTCTGTGACTTCAGAGGAGCGAATTTCTCTAAACTTGAGTTTTACCCTTTTTAAATTGAACGGAATACTATTTTCTTCGTACTTGGCTTGTAGTAATAAATCCTGGTAGTGATAAGTAAGGCCTTCCTTATTCATTTTCTTTTTTTCCGTAGTGTGTAAAATGCAAGCCATTATAAGTTACCTTGTGTTGAGCACTTTCAGCTCCTGATCACTGATAGGAAATGAAGGTGTTGAAACATGATGGAAAAAAGGCACAAGATTCTCAAAAGATGGTGGAACAAGTCACCTTCTGCCAGAATACTCAGTGGCTCCTCCTGCAGCAGGCTGTGTCCCTGGGGAAGGGCCTCTGGAAGACCCAGAATGGGGAGGTTGTTTCCACCACTCCCAACAGCCCACCTGCCTTTCTACACCCAGGCTCACATTTCCTTCTGTCCCCGCTCAGTTTAGAGGCCAGAGTGTCGGGGGCTTTGCTCATGCCCTGCGCTCCTAGTAAAGGCAGCTGTGGAGCAGGAGAAGCAGGCTGACACGGAGCCAGCTTTTCCCCTTGTCCTAAAAACAGCATTGAGATGAGTTTGATAGTAGAAGGTCTGAGTTCTTGGAATCATGGGATAATTTAGTCTTCTCAACACAAATTCAGCAATGGCCCATATTCTTCTGGAGATTTAAAAAGACGATTATGAAAACAAAAATGGGAACAGATCAGGTGATGTTTTTATTGGTAAGGAGTATAATTAGGTATAAAACCAGTTGGGGATGATGACAGCGACAGGAACTAGAATTCCCAGCAGGGCCAGAGAATGATGTGTATCACAGGGAAGGGCCAAAAGGGCAGGAAAGTGGGGTCATGAGAAGGGAGGGGTGTTGGTAACACTCCCTTCACAGGGCTCTCGGAAGGGACCAGTAGATGAAATCTGCAGCACAGCCAGACGGTCCTGAGCAGCCTGCTGGGGTTTCCCAAGTTCGGTTTCTAAACCTGTATGGGTGCAGCGTCGCTTGGGATGGTCAGTCCAAGGGGACTGTACAGGGAGGGAGCCCCGGTGAACCACAAGGGCCAGGAGGGCACAGGAGGGCTCTGCCCGCTGGAGGGGGCGGAGCAGCGGTTCACCGAGTGACCGCCCCTCCGCGCCCACCCTGCCCACAGTGTGACGCCCTGCTGACCAGACTGACAGAGTTGCAGGAGGAGTACAAGGCCAGCCAGAAGGAGATGGGGCAGCTGCAGAGGGAGCAGTGCGAGCTCCTAGAGGATCAGAGGAGGATGCAGGAGGAGCAGGGGCAGCTGCAAGAAGAGCTGCACAGGCTCTCGTTCCCACTGCCCAAAGCTGGGCTCCTCCCGAAGGTAACCCTGGTCGGGGAGCCGTGGCTAACTATCGAGAAGCTGCTTGGAGAAGCTTCTGAGGTGTGACTACACCTGGGAGAAAGAACAGGGTGGGGACTGAACCCTCTCTTTGCTGCATCAGCCCCTCCTTGTCACCAGTCTCTTTAAACCAAAAAGTTCAGTATAGCTGGTTAGTGTTTTAAGTCTTAAAATACATAGTATAGTCTGGAATCTGTCCAGCATTTTCTCTCTAGGTATTTAGTCCCTCTGGAGAAAATATACTTAGAGAGAACTTTGTAAACTACAGGATACCTGCAAACACATGAGATCGTGGCTACTCACCTAGCGGTTCTCCATAAAAGACTGCTCCCCCTCTGTAACCCTGTCCCAGATGGCCATTCAGAGCCGACCCAGAGACTGCTAAGGGAAGGGTCCCCAGAGGAAGGAGGTACGGTCTTCCCCTGTAGCTACCACAGTTCCTGCCCGCTTCCTTCCCACTCCACTTCGCAGAGTCAGGAGCTCCTTACAAAGTTACAAGACCTGTGTGAACTTCAGCTGCTCTACCAGGGTATGCAGGAAGAGCAGAAAAAACTGGTGCAGAATCAAGAAAGCGTGCTCAAAGAACAGTCAGCTCTGCACGAAGAGCTGCATTTTTTCAAAACGTCTCGTTTCCGGGATGTGTTGGAGAATCCCAATGATTCCAAATCACCTAAGTCCTCCAGGTGTGATCACGACAAGGTAACAGAGCAAGAGTCAGGGAGACGCTTCTGGGGCCAACAGCATGGGAGGGCATAGGGCTCCATGGACGGGTCAGAGTTAGGAAGGTCTGTCCGACCAAGAGTAAGGATGAGACTTAGCCCCCTTCTTCAGCCATGACCACCCATGGGCTCATGAAGATGTGGCTTTAGCTATGGCCTGAGGCCCTCAGTCAGATACACACCCAGCTGAAGCTCTGTGAACACTGAGAACCAGGCTGACTCAGGAATCTAATCACCTCATGATTTGATGCCTCTTCAACATCATTTTCCAGATTTATACTATCAACTTAGTGTTTGTCTGGATTCCTTGAGACCGACTGTAGGCATGTCATCCTTTTCTCATGAGCTGGTTGATAATTGAGTAGTACACTTTCAGCCATCAGAATCTATAACCTTTTGGTGTTCTATCTGAGACAGATCTGGGGCCGTTCGTTTCCAAGGGAAGAATTCCTAGCCTGTGGCATTCCTGCTACTGGCCACACTGTCTTCATTGGAACTTTGGTGGCAGTAACA
This sequence comes from Martes martes, assembly GCF_963455335.1. Taxonomy (NCBI): domain Eukaryota; kingdom Metazoa; phylum Chordata; class Mammalia; order Carnivora; family Mustelidae; genus Martes; species Martes martes. Next base: position 85,293,673 of record NC_137899.1, read on the forward strand.
GCCAGGTCAAGGGTGTTAGACTAGAGAATCCATGCATTGCAAGCACCAGGAAGGGGTCATGCCCCTGAGGTCACACTGATAGAGATTTCCCCATAAGTCTGGAGCTGGGGGATGCATTTGGTCTGAGGTCTCAGGGTAGGCAAGGAAGAGCAGCTACACAGTTTCAATTTAAGGCTAGCCCTATTCACTCAAATATTAGCCTGGATAGGGAAAACCAGGGAATTGCAGAAGTCCAAACTGAGACTTGGTCAGATTCCAGGAGCCTCAGATTTCAGCCTGGATAACACAGAGACCAGGAACCAGGTATAACTATTTCCTTAACCGATCAGATCTCATCCTGGGCATCAGCAGCCAAGAAACCAGGCCCAGAAGCCCTGGGAAACATGCCCAGAGGCCAGATTCAGAATTGGGGCAGGAGGTACAGGAACTCATAGTGAGACCTTAATTCCAGGTCCACATCTTCTGAGGGAGGCATTCTTGTAGGCTCACAAGGCCAGGGCTGATTTTAGAATTGGGGGCAAGGCAAGGGCCTGAGCCCCAAGGTCAGGATAATGGGTATGGCCTGACTGTGAAGAGAGTAGGGTGGGGAGCCAGAGTGTTATTGATACTCTTCCAGCTCTGCTGCAAGGAGAGAGGGACGTACCACAGTTTAGAAACCAGCAGAAATGGGAGCCTGGAAATTGCACATTATCTTTTCTGAGTGGATTTTCCCCCGTGAGCAAGTGACTGACACGTGCCAGTAGCTGCAGGCAATTAAAGACCTAGGCTCTGGGGAGACTGGGGTGTAGGTGTGCAGGTGTCTGAAGCGGGCTCTCACACATCCACCCCAGGAGGGGTGTGTCAAGAAGGACGGCAATGTCTGGAGTAATGGTAATGTCTCCCCACCCACCCCCGGCAGTCCAAGCTGATCATCGTCCAGATGCAGGCTCTGCAGGTGCTCTACGAGGGCACACAGACTGAGCAGGAGCTGCTGCAGCAGGAGCAGGGCAGGCTCCTCGAGGAGCGGAAGAGGCTGCAGGCCGACCTGCAGCTCTGCCTGGAAGAAATGCAGCTGCTCCAGGTCCAGTCCCCCTCCAGCAGAATGAGCCTGGAGAAGAACTATGGCAGCGTGGCCTCCAGCAGCGAGAACTATCGCAAGAGTTACGGGAGCAGCATCGAGGAGAACGAGAGCTATCATAAGAGCTATGGTAGCACCCAGGCCAGCAGTGAGAGCTTTCTCAAGAGCTATAACAGCAGCAGCAGTGCCCAGGAGAGCAGTGAGAAGAATTACGGCAGCAGAAGCAGCAGCGTCATCTACAAGAAGAGTTACGGCAGCACCACTAGCTCGGACACGGGTCACAAGAGTTACTACAGTAGCAGCACCGATAGTGAACCCAACGAGCCTGAAGACATGGAGGTAAAAGTAGCCAGTTGAGAGGTCAGACAGGGAGAGAGAAGCCTCCCGTCTTACTAAGAGATAAGTCACCAGGGAAGGGTTCGAGAAGTGAGGAGGGCGGCAGGGTCAGAGCCAAGCTGGGTCACCGGCAATGGATGAGGCACCCCATCTGTCTAACACGGAGATGCTCCCATCACAGCGATGGTGCTTTACGGGAACAAATGCAGAATTAGCCCTGGGGCGGCTTCAGATCCTTGCCGCATTGTTCCGTACCCAGGATGGGGCCTAGCGAAGCGAGTGGGCCGGAGGGCAGGTCCTTCTCCCCGTGGTCATTACTCCTCCGCCCTCCGCAGCGCTGTGAAGACATGGTCGCCAAGGTGGTGATCAAGCTGCAGGGCGTGCAGGCCATGTACCAGCTCAGCCAGGGGGAACACGACCGGCTACGAGACCGGATGCAAAAGCTGGTGGACAGGCAGAAAGAGCTGAAGGAAGAGCTGGCTGCCTGTGAAAAGGAATTCAAGGAATGCATGGAAAGTCTTGAGAAGCCCGCTGCCTCCCCCAACGACAAGGACAAGAACGAGGTAACTGCTATCTGGGAGGCAAGGTTTCTTCTAGGAGTCTCTAGAGCCAGAGCAGGCCACAGGCCCTGGCCATTTCAGGGAAGCTGAGGAAGTAGGGCCGAGAGCCCGCTGCCTGCTCTGTGTCATTGCTGCCTTCCTGGTCAGAGCAGGGGCGGAATCCTGGGGGGCCGGGCGCCCTGCCGTAGCCCTGATGGGCGTTGCTCAGGTGCTCGCTGTGCTCAGGTGTACTCGTCAGCAGGACTCCGAATAATTTTTCTCTTTTACCTTTTGCCACTTCTCTCTTTGGCTGTGTCCCAGAGCACTTCTACAGAGATGTATTTTTTCACCTTTAGTTATTTTGGGTGTACTTGCCTCTTCAACTGGACTGTAAGTACCTCGAGGGCAGAGCCTCACCTCCTTTCGGATCCCTTATGACAATGCCAAGAAGGGTGCTCTGCACCCGTGAGGGATGGGACAGAAGGCATGCTTTCTGCCCAGGAGCAGTCCACAGTCCAGCGGAACTCACTGCGTGCACGGGAGAGTTCGGACCACAGTCAGTCTGAGGGCTTCGGTTGCTTAGTATTGTTACCTACCAGGGAGACTGTGATGCCGGGAGTCAGGGAAGACAAAACCAGAAATTAGGGAGCAGGGTTGGAATTTGCCTCTGTTTCCAGGGTGAGATGCAGGCGCCCAGGCACAGTCTCAGGAGTGGACCGCACGTTTCCTCAGGTAGTTGCACCTGGCAGAGAAATAGCTTCGGCGAAGTAGGAGCTTCTGTTGGAAAGACGTCCAGACAGGTCCCAGTAAAAACGTAATTTAAATCATCCTTTTTTTGACCCCATTAGGTGTAAATCGTCAGCTACCTCACGTAGAAGCTATTTCTGAAACAGCTTTAGAGGCTTGTAGTATCCTACAGTTTAACGTTTCCTCTCTTGTCTACTCCCCCGTGGGCCTTAGCAGGGCAAACTGTGAGGCAGGGACCCAAGGGCAGGGCCTCGGCTGACCGGCCAGGCCGGGCTGGAGGTGACCGGCCGTCCGCCCCCTGCAGATCAAGGAGCTGCAGGCCAAGCTGCGGGAGCTGCAGCTGCAGTACCAGGAGAGCATGGACGAGCAGGGGCGGCTTCTGGCCGTGCAGGAGCAGCTGGAGGGCCAGCTGCAGTGCTGCCAGGAAGAGCTCCGCCAGCTCAAGGAGAAGAAGTCCTCCATTGCCAGAGAAACCAGGGGGAAAAGTGGCAACGAGAATATGAACAAAAATGCCAACGGGGTTAAAAATAAAAAGGTGACCAAACCAAGCCTGGCTGGTTCTGAGGGCAGCTGTGAGAACGAAAAGGTGAGTGATAACCTTAGGAGCCTGATAAGCAGAAAGGCAGAGGAGATCTTAGGGAGAAAAATCATCACCACCACCATCCCGGCCAGATGAGGTATTTGTAGAGAAGCTTCTGGTCTCTTTCCTGTATTAGAATAGTTCCCTCTTGGTAGCAATTCCATACACCCTTTTCCTATGAAGTTAAGGGGAGTGGAACACAGACCACTCATACCTGGGAGCACAGCCCCAAAGGACCACAGCCCCCAGGATGGACGACGGCTCCCACAAGCTCAGCCCCATCTCCTGGGGCCCCTTTTCTTCCTGGGTTACATGCCCAAGAGGGGGGCCAAATGGATGAAGAGAAGGAACGTATTCGAAGCAATGGCATACTCAGATGTAAGAAGTGAGGAGGAGAAGGGAAAAGTAGGAGTCGCCATCGCCCTGCAGGGGTCAGAGGCGGTGGTTGAGGGGCAGAGCCCAAGATTGTAGCTCTGGTGACTGTCCGAAATGGCCAGTGGCCAGACGGCCATGTGGGTCCAGAGAGCCGGGCATGACTGCCCTCCAGACGCTGCACAGGGAGAGACGCAGTGCCGCCTGCGCACCGTGCCAGGCTGGGGACCCGGGCGCTCTTGAGCTAGCCCAGCTTTGTCACGAGGGTAGGCATCTTTGCAATGACCGCAGCCCCCATCCTGCCCTGCCTCCACCCACAGAGTCTGGAGGTGGTGTTGTACTACAAGGCCAGCCACACGGATTTAGATGGTCTACTACGAGAGGAAGTAGAGGAGGAAAAGGAGGAGGAAATCAAAGAGGACACGAAGCAGGACTCCTGCAATGAACTGGTTTCTGTGCCGTCAGAGCCTACGGAGATGAGGTCCCCAAAAACTGAGGAGGGCTGTTACGAAGAGTCCCAAGAGCAGGAGGGCAAGGAAGAAGACCGCAAAGATGAGAGCGACAACGACGCTTGCCCCGAAGCTTCAGAGGGAAACAACCCCCTCAAGCTTTCTGAGAGCAAAAAGGTAACCGCAGTCGAAGGCTGGATCGAGTGGGAAGTGGGCTCTGGGCCTCAGGTGCCCTGGTGTGGCGGGGTGACCCAGCCCGAGGACGGATTTCTGCAGGAGCGTCCAGGCCCACCGGCCCTGAGGCCCGCCGGCCCTGAGGCCCTGCGCTTGGGGAGAGTGGAGATGGAGCCGGGAGCGCTGGAAGTGGGCCCTCCATGGCCGGTGGTGGGCTGAGAGCACCTTGCTGTGGACCCATCTCAGAGACCACCTTTTCTGGGAGCCAGGGTGGGGCCGTTGCAGTCCTGCCTCCTTTCGCCTCCAGTCGCCCTCGTTCCTTCCATCAGGAGGTTCTTCGCCCCTCACTTGGTGCTGCACTCAGGAGCCCACCATGTGAGGCCCGCTTCAGTCTCTTGGCCAGCCTGTGTCAGTCACTCGGGCCTGCTTCCTGGAGCCGCCCTGCTAGGTTGACCTTTGTCGGCTGTTAGGAGTGTGGGGAGGCAGGTGTGGCTCAGGGTTCTGTGGATTACAGGGCATGGTGGGGGGCTGTCCGAAGTAATAGAATGTTTTAGTCTGCACAGCAGGGGCATGGGCCAGTCTGGGGAGAGCAGCCAGAGCCCTAACCCTTTAGCTGCTGGATCTGAGAGGTTGGGATGGGAGTATTCTGGGTAACGTACCAACCGTACAGAAGTATGTCTATATTTTAACTACTGGTACATCCGAATTCCTGCACTAGTTGAGGTTGTCTGGGGGCTCTGATTCCCTGAAGAGTGAGTACTTCCTGAATCTCAGTTTATGATACAGGCTCTTTGCGTCTCTCTAAACACAGGGGAAGAAAATAAGTCTCTTGTGGTGGGACATCCCAGTCAGCTCTGAGGCTATCTGGAATTTTCCAGCAGCTCAGTCTGCGGCAGTGGCTAAGGATCTAGTGTGCAGTTCTCTGTTAACCTTGTGGCAGAGGACCATTACTTAGGACGTAAAAAGTAGGAGCAATCGCAGCCTCTTCCCCAGTGCTCTATTTCTTCGAATTCATCATATTTCACCACAGCTGGTTCAGAGCCTCTGCGATCTCCTTGCCTTGGGTGCCACATCTCTAAACGCCAGGTGGATCCTTGTACCTCAAAGTCAAGCGCATTCCTTGTGTCTACACATGGAGGCATCCCTTTGCCTCCTCGAGTCCTGCATCTTTTGCGGGCCGCTCTAATGGTGTACGTTACTGCGTGCGAATTCGCTTTCTCTCTGGAAGACCGTTGCGGTCGAAGAACTAGCACTTCTCTACTGTCAGCCTGTTCTAGTGCATTTTGTCTCAACAACAGCATTAGACTCCTCGGGGATCGTAGGGACCAGGGCCCAGGACGGGAGATTTGGTAGAGAGCCGCCAGAGCATGTGGGCTAATGGAGAGACAGGTGGCCAGGCAGGAGACTGAGTGACCCAGGAGAAGTACACGTCCTCCTTATCCGGAGAGCCCAGCTTCACTCTCGGAGCTTCCCTTTTTCAGAGTTGCTGACCTGTAAGAACAGTATAGTACAGATCACCCCTGCTTGACAAGATGTGCGAGGGGTGTGGCAAGCCAGGAGACTGGCCCCACCACCTGGTTTGGCCCTGAGCAGCTGCTTAACCCATTCAGGTCTGCATTCTCCACAGGCTGCCAGTGGGAAGATCCAGGCCTGGGCGCAGAGGAGAGATACGGCTGCCCTCACTGCCTGTTGTTTAACCTCTTGATCTCTTTCTCTTTTCCCTTTGTTTTCTCATCTTCATTATCCGTTGGACTCATGTGTTGCTGTCTTTTTATACCACCCCCCCATCTCCTGGCCTCTCCTTGTGCTTCCTTCTCATTTGATATGTTGCAGCCATCCCCTGCCCCCGAGCCCCCCATCTTCTCCTTGCCTCTTGTAGGCCTGGTGGTCATATCGGCTTTGCTCTGGTGCTGGTGGGCCGAGACGTCGTCCTAACACAGGTACTGGTATCGAGTCCTCTCCTTCCGAGGGGTAGAGGGAGGGTGCAGGTTGCCCTGGCCTCTCCTCTTTCCCCCTTTCTCTCACTTGCTTACTTCTTGCTTTTAGCATTTGACAACAGGATACTCAGGGCTGAGGTTTAGCCTTGGTTTCCCCTTGGGCTACTGCAGAGCCCATAGCACCTCTGAGCACATCTTCCTAACATATAGTGAGTTAGAATGTATACTGCTGACAGGGTTTGAGTTTCTGTCCTGTGGCTGGGAAAACTTTGGATGATCCCAGCACTGTTGCTACTTTGAAAAATGCCTGATCGCTTCTGATGAGCTGATGTCTGTCTGTGAGGCTGCCTGAGTGCTCTTTGTCTTTGTTTGGCCCCAGAACCAAGCTCTCACTACCATCACCACCCAGGATGGCAAAACAAGGCATCGCTGCCTCCCCCGTTGGTTGAGAGAGGAATTCTGGAGTGCTGTGACCCAACCGCAACGCTAACCCCTGCCCAGGGGCTGTGTCCGAGGGCAGGCTCAGTTTGTCCTCCAGACGTGGTGAAAATGGAACAGGGACCACTACCATGTTGTGTTCTTCCTACTGAGAAGTTCTCTGGTGTGGGACTTCTGGTCTTCAGAAAAATCAGAACCAGAATGCCAGGAAATATTTTCCAGTTCTCTGTTTATCCCTTTTGGGTCCAGACTCTATTGTAATTGCCTTCCCAAGCCAGGCTTTCTGGACAGAATGTGGTACTGGGGAAAAGAAGGAGATGCAAGTATTCTCAGGGCACCAAGGCTGACATATTCTGGGCACCTTCCATTTGGCCTCGGTCCATGTAATCTGGTCTGTCAACAGGATACCAAATTTAGGAGGCAGAATGTGGTCTTAGGGCCCAAGATAGAGCCCTAGGGTTCTTCCACCTGTCTTTGGAACCCATAAACTATTCCCTCCTGGCCTGTTCTGGCTCCTTTCTCCTGCTCCCCTGCCCCCTGCCACCACTTCCCTCCCTCCCTTCTCACCCCTGCAAATGGAGTGCAGCTGGCTTAATGCACAGGTTGGGGCAGCGGCTGATGCGTATGTTGGTAGCACTCACCAGACTCCTTTTCTCCTTCCTTCTCCTGTTTTCCCCTCTTCATCCTTTCTCCTCTTGAAGGCGGTCCACTTACTCCCCAAAACAGTCTGACTCCTTAGGGATAGGGTCCTTCCCTATACCTCTTCTTACCCGGTCTGCATCCAGATTTCTCAGTCCCTAGAGGAGGAGACCCAAAGCATTAAGCCGTAAGCTTTCTGCTCCTCAGCCAAGCCCACGCAGAGTGACAGAAGGAGCTCCAGGGTCAGGGTGCTCTTGGGAAGCCTGGCTGTGCCCCACTCTGCAACTCCCAGTCCAGGAGCTAAGGCAGCGTAGCGTGTAGGAAGCGTGGCTGACAGGTGAGAACCTGGCCCCGTCTGTCTCTGCCTCTTACCGCTTAGTCCCAGTGGGCAAAATGCGGAACGGGAACATTAATTTCTTCAAATGACAGCAAAGAATGGTAAAACCTCTGCCTTCCTCACATGAGGATCACAGGAGTTCATGTTTATGAAAGTGCTTCATAAATGATCAAACACCTCATAAACGATTTAGAAAGCCTATACTTACATTCTACATACTACGCGCCTGGCACTGTTCTAATCGCCCTACATATATTAACTAGTTTAATCTTTGAAGAACCCAACGAGGTGGCTTTTGTTATTTTATATGTAATAAAGCTAAGGCATGGCAAGGTCAGGTCATACTGCCAGTGAATCGTGAATTGGATTCTAAGGACTAATGTTAGCAACAACTAAAATTCCAGCCTTGCTTCCCCCTCGCTGTCTCTCCTCAGTTGGAGCAGCTTTCCATGGTTGCTTCCACGTGATTAGGAAGACTCCACACTTCTCTTCAGACGGTCTCCAGTGGCATCGGCTCTCTTGACAACTAATGTCACGTTAACTCACTGCATGTATTGTTTATAAGGCCCCTTTGTGTATCGCATATGCTAAGTATCCTCTCCCCATTCTCTCCCTGCACTTGACTTTTTGGATCTGAGGCAGAATTTTTTTTTTCATTCCTATTAGGTATACTAACATGTGGAGCTTGGGTTTGTTTTTTCTTCTTTTAATCTTGACCTTGTAGTTTCAAATTATGCATTTCCCTTCCTGCTCCACATCCTCCTCAAGGGTGACCAGCCTACCTTCATATGTTCATGTGCATTTTTTTTTTAAGTTTTATTTATTTAAGTGATCTCTCCACCCACCTAGGACTTGAACTCACCACCCTGAGATCAGGAGTCACATGTTCTTCCAACGTAGCCAGCCAGGTACCCTGTTCATGCACATTAAAGATGAGGGCCTAGCCTCTGGGGTGTTGTCTCTCCAGGCTCTCTTTTATCCAGCTCACTAGTCCTCTAACAAACGGTCACACAGCAGCCTGTGCTGGGACCATACTCTTAATTCCTCTCCTTCTCTCCAAGGAGATCATGGAAGATCTGTCAGATATCTTGATAAAATCCAAAAACCTTTCTTTTATCTGTCAACTTAGTAACCTAGTCTGAAAGGAAAGCCTGATGTGATTTACACCTTTGGGACCAGCCCTCCACTCAGCCAGTCTGGAACTTGCCTCTGACTGGTATAATGGGTACCAGTTCACATTTATGGGTCTAACTCTGACCCTTTTTTAAAAAAAAAAAATTATTTTATTTATTTAAGGTGGGGTGCAGAGAGAGAAAGAGAATCCCAAGCAGGATCCATGCCCAATGCCAGGCTAGACCCTGAGATCATGACCTGAGCTGAAATCCAGAGTCAGATGCTTAACCCACTGAACCACACAGGCACCCTGCTTTGTCCTCCTTTAGGAACACCGGACTGACGTTTTCAGCAGTGTGCATTAGGACATACACATCTGAGTGTGTAAATGCTTTTTCTAGCTTCCTTTCCAGTTATTATATAAATTACTGTTTATCCACCTCCAGCATTATTTCGCTTTCCATTTCATTTGTGCTGCTCTTTTTAGTAACCCTTTCTACAAACATAGACTTCTTTGCTCTTTATAGAGGGGTTAAAATCCTCTTTTTAGTTACATTATTCTCTGAGCAAATGCCTTCTTAGCATCAGTACTCTGCTCTGCTCTTACCTAAAATCATCCTTCTGTTAGTATGCCATAGCTTACGACTCAACCCAAATCCCATCTTTCAAGTAATACAGTAACTAAAATAATAACAGGAACTATTTCCCCAAGTAGGTATTGCCCATGATTTCATGTTCCCTAAAGAATGCTGCTTTGTTGTCCCACAAGTCAGCAGGATTCGCTCTGGCCGGCAGTGTCTGGAGGCCTCAGCACACTGGCCCGTGCTCAGGAAGTCCGTCAGTACGGTGGTGCCCAGGGGTCTTTTAAGGCATCTGTCTCCCATGGCCGGCGACTGGCTTCCTTGAGTTTCCTCAAACCAACATCATTGTCCAAAAAAGGTTTGGGCTGCCCAAGAACCTCCTGTTTGTCTGCACTCCGTGGAGTGCTTTCTTTACTGCCCCCTCCGCCTTATCCTTTTGACGGAGTTTGTGGCTCCTACACGAAGCCAGTCAGGCTTTTCCCAAAGGCCCCAGTTGACCCTCTTTGTCTTGCCGTGGCGCTCGGTCCTTTCTCATCGCAACCATCGGATGCTGTTTGGTCTGCCTCCCGGACTGGCTCCTGCACTCAGGAACTGGTATTGTCATTCCACGGGGCGGGAGTACACGCAGCCACCTCCGGTGATACACCTGCGTTGTTCCGGGTACCTAGCTCCGCCAGAACTAAGACCACATTGACTCCAGTTTCCCAGGAGGTGAGAGAGACCAGACTATGAGGTCCCTGATGTCTCTCCAGTGCTGGTAGACAGGGCACTCTCTGGCTTAGGGAAGGGTTCCAAAGGCCAGGCACTCACCATTTGTCTTTGGTCCCCACAGAACATGTTTGGGATGTGGAAGCCTATGGTGTTCTTGGCTATTGCGGCTGTGGCTCTGTATGTGTTACCCAACATGCGACCGCAGGAGTCAGAGTTCTGCCTCATGGAGTGATGGCAGACCTGGGCCAGCCGAGGGGGCAGATCCCCAGTGGCCACTACCCTCAGCTTTGGGCAGGACACACTGTGCCAGAGCCCCCACCCCACCCATGTGTCCCATGTGTCCCCCATCTCCTTAGCCTCAGTCACCCAGGCTGGAAAGGTTATGGGGAGCTGCTGGCTGCCATCTCCTGCCTTGTATAAGAACCTGGGTTCTGTGTCATTAAATATCAACCTAATTACCTGAGACTCTGTGGCTTTTTCTTTGTTAAACACCTCAGAACACAACCAGGACAGAGCGGTTCCCCTTCCACCAGGGACCTCACGTGAGGATCTGGTTCCTAAATATTTCTCACCCTACAGATGACCTCAGGGATTGGGGGGTGGTCCTTGTGCTGCCAGCCGGATTGCAGACTCGCTGATCTGCACCCAGAGACCCTGTCTCCAGGGGCTCGTCCAGGCACAGGGATGGAATGAGCTGGGTGCTCTGTGTGAGGGGGGTCGAATGACTTGCCCCGGGGCCCATGCCCACACCCATCTGCAGTGAGAAGAGCACCCTGAGAAGATCTGCTTGCGAGCCTTCGTGGCTCGGTCCTCGTGACTCCCCATGGGATTCTCAGGATTTACTGATCATGCAGGGTCACACAGTGAAGAGGTGACACACGCAGCTTGAACTTGAAGAGGGCTTCGTGAAGGGACTCCGTACACAGGAAGAGTTAGGAGAACCAGCAAGGAATAGTGAAGTCCCCAGGGCACCAGACGCAGCGTCTCCCATCCTGGGCCCGAAGGGGGGTAGGGAGGAAGTAAGGCCTAGAGGCCTGGAAAGGGACCCCAGACCCACAGGGAGGGAGGTACAGCCCTTGTCAGGGCCTGACACCCTCTCTTCCCACCTGCCAGGTTCCTGTTGACACCTCTCACTGGCTAATCCCAGCTGGGAGCCAGAGAGCAGAGATGCCCAGGTGACGTCAAGTCAGTCTCCTGGAATTGAGAGCAGGGCAGAGGATGGAGAGTGGATCAAAGTGGGGACAAGCAGAATGATGTGGATGACTTCTGAGAGTCCTTGTTTGCCTTCCTTTCTGTGGAACCCCTTGTGATCTGCTGTTCCATATGAATGTTTCCAGAGGAGAGGCCCCGAGGGTATTCATAAGCCACAGTGGGCGAAACAGCTCTGTGACTGCTGCTTTCCTAGAAGCCTTCTCTCTGCCTCTTTGCTGCCTGGCGCCAAATGAGCCTGTTCCATCAGCCCAAATACCCAAAGCCACACATACCTATAGGCTAAGGCACTGTGGTGGGCACTGCTAAGCATGAAATGAATTCACTTCTTGCTCGGCCTTTTCCTAAGGGGCCTGGGGCCAGTGCTAACACCGTGACCAGTCCCTATAAACAGGGCTGCCCCCGGGGCAGCCTTTTGCTTCCCTTTTAATGACTCCTCTTGGAAGACCGTACTGACTTATGGTGGCCTCACCCCTTGCTGCTCGAAGGGTGGTCCACAGACCAGCATGGTCAGCTTGTTAGAAAGGCAGACCCTCAGCCCCCCTCCCCAGACCTCCTGACATAGAATCCACATTTTAACAAGATCCCCAGTTGATTAGTATGCACAGTAAAAATTTGAGAAGAACTGCACTTGGTCACGTTAGGTGGTGTGTTCTCAGTTGTAACCTAAATTGGAGAAATTCTTTCACAACCCACTGGGTACCACTGGCCTCTTGCTGTTGAGTGTAGTGAGACCCTGTTTCTGTTTTTTTATCCACTTTACGCCAGCTGGAAGTTGGCTGGAGAATGTGTGGTGGAAAGGGCTGGAAGATTACCTACCAGTGAGGCTCAGTGATTTCACTTGGAATTAGAAACCAAGACGGAGGTCGTGGTCTGGTAGGTAGTCAGCCTCCAGTTGGGGCTTTATCTGTTCCTTCCCAGGCCTGAGCCAAGAGCCTGAGCAATGGAGGGAAAGTGGTCCTGCTTTTCCCCAGCCTTTTTGCTTAGAATACAGAACTCTTCCCGTTAGGACACTTGCCCGGTTGGCTCATTTTAGAAAGTCGTTCCCTTCGTCACTGGGGGCTTTGTGCCTTCTGGTCCTGTTGATACACCGTTGCCAGAGTAAAGAGGCCTCTCTTCACATGTTACCTCCTTTCATCTTCAATTAAAAACAAAACAAAACAAAACAAAAAGCCCCTATGAGGGTACTATTAACTCCATTTTACAGATGAGAAAACTGAAGCCTTAAAGCATTTTATGACCTGGCCAAGGTTGCAGGAGCCATAAGTGAAGAGGCTAGAACCAGCCTCTGTCTCGTTCCAGCCTCCCGCAGAGTCCCTGGCACGTAAGCCAGGACCACAGTTGGTATCACTGATCAGAGTGCCAACTCTGAGTCTGGCCAACCTGGTATCATCCCAGGTGACTATGGAAATGTCCCTGGCTCCAGAAAAACAAGATTTTCAGACACGGCCCATTAGACCTGGTCACTTCGATTCCACTCAGCCCAAGTTAAATATGGCCAGTGTTGGTGGCTGGTGTCCCTCGATGGGAAAGGCAGGGGCAGGTGAATGGCCAGGCAACCTGGTCTCCTGAGACAGGTCAGTGGGTGGTGAGTCAGGGGGCTATAAACGGCCTGTGGCCCCAGCCAGCACTCCCCAAATACTCAGCTGATGAAACCCCCTGTAAACCCTCTCTGGGCCCCTGCCTGCCTCAGGGAGGAGCACATCAGCCCTTCTCAGGGAGGGGGGCCTCCCTTGGCAGGCCCCAGGACCAGCATTGTGCACGGTCTGTTCCAGCTTTCATGGCTGGGCCCGGGCTCATGGGCTATATTGAGGACTGAGTCACCAGCCTGCGCCTGGGTCAGGCTGACTGTGACTGGCTGGCTGGGGCCTGAGTCAGGCCCCAATTTATCCTGGAGAGCAACAGGTTCGGGTTTCTGTGGGAGGGGGTGAGAAGGATGCCGGGAACCATCCTTGGCACTGGGCACCCTTGTCTGCCAACCATTCACTTACTCCCCTGGAGCCGCACAAAAACCTCTCTTGTACAGAGGGAAGGAGAAGGGGGAGAGAGAGGAGAGAGAGGGGAGAGAGGGGGGAGGCTATACTTGGGAGTTCTTTCTTCACTCACTGGCTTCCCCTCTGAAATCCCCCCGCCCCTTAAGAGGTGCCCTTAACTTACTGGGGGACCTCAGGTAATACCCACAAAACAGGACTGTGAGCCAGTAGAGTTTGTAAAGAGCCTGTCTGCTCCAAGCAAACCCTCCCTACCCCTTCCTCTCCTCCCCAGGAGAGATGTCTCAGATCTGTACCTTAGCTTCTTCATCAGGGCTTCAAAGACAACCTCACTGAACCCTGAGCTGGCACCTCAGACTGGGTATCAAATGTCTACCTTTTTACACACACACGCGCGCGCACACACACTTCACTGTGAGACCCAGCTATGTGTCATGTGTCTCCAGCTGGGCATCCCTCCACAGGAGAGCTCAGCCTCTCAAGCAGACGGTCAGCACTGATGCCCGATGGTTGGTTTTGGACAGGGGACAAAGGTGGCATGGGGGAATGAGCATTCTGGAGATGGGGGGTGCCAACAGGAGAGTGGAATTCCTGAGCACCTCGTCACAGGCAGCCGACAGAACATGAGCCGCAGGGCCCAAGCTATTTATACCTCGCCTGTCACTATCAGGGCCCCCAGAGCTTCCCCCCTCCCAAGTCACACACAGCAGGTCCCTTTTCTGTTTCTGGTCCCTTCTCTGCTCCTCCCCCTCCCTACCTAATGAGAAGGGATAGAAATCATTCATGGACACCTTTTACCATAAGCACTGCCCCCCCACAAAACCCCTGAACTTGTTTCTGAGCTCCGGAACAGGGACTGCCTTCATTCTGCCCTTGAAGAGACAGCCCTCAAAGATACCCACACTCCTCTTTTCATGATGCCTGGGGGTAGAAGAGGAATAAGAATGATTCACCGAAAAGGTCCCAGAACCTTCCCAATTCCAATCACCACACAGTCTGAGTTGGGGACTATCTGGCCCAAACTTACTGGGTCAAGAAGGATGGGGCAGCTGAGAAAGTTTGGCCTAAAAGGGGCACCAGGACATATGAAACGCATGTACGCTACAGAACTGCAGACCATATATTCTCCACACAAGTCCGTTCTGTGGCGCTTTTGCCTTGCTCCAAGCTGCTCTGCTGTCCAAGTGCCTCAGTTTCCTTGCTATCACCATACCGTAGGCCTCCAGCTATCCTTGACTTACCCTGAGCCCAGTCCTGCCTAGGCTTTCTGGCTCGCTTGCTTGGGCTCTCCCTGCCCACCAGCCTTGTCACGTTTCCCTTGGCTGTTCTGGGCTGGGCTCTCCCTGTTTCTGTCTGGCTAACCCGCCCTTTTGCTGGAAGGATCTGCCTGTGGCCCAAATGGGCACATTGCCCAGGGGGCTCCCTGGCACCATGGGGCAGAGTCTCTCACTGCCCTCTCATCACCTTGGTTGAGTCAGACATGGGGGAAGTGGGGGTAGACACAGTCTGACTCACCAGGTACTCTTTTCCTGAGCTCAGCTTCATTCTGAGAGGATGAGGCCAAGCGGACTGGTGACAGGGACACTGAGTCAGGGGCAGCCTCAGTCTTCCCCCTGGGACCCTAGGTTTGGGCTTCAAACGAGGCTTTTCTACCTGTAAAGTGGAGCACCCCCAAGCCTTCTCCCTGATCGGCCTGGGCAGTGTCACTGCTTCCTCTCAGTCCATCTGTACACAAGCACACACACTTCCTTTCCCCTGCAGGTGGACAATAGCCTGGGCCAAGAGCCAGGACTCCCAGGCCCTGTCAACGGCCCTGCCACCAATTCATCCAGAAAAGTCTGTCAACACTAGTTCAGTGTGTTTGGTTCCAACCACTAGCCTCAGTTTCCCCATTTATCTCTTCGGTCCCAGAGCCTCTGAAAGGGGTGTATTTCATCTCTGCCCGGGCAATGCTTAGTTTGGGGGTACTGCGCGCTTTCACCCCTCGCCTTCCATCTCTGTGATCCACGTCCACAGCGCGGCAGTGGCGCGGGGACCGAGCCCCGCCTGGGCCGCAGACCCCGGCCGGGGCGGGGGTGGGGGGGCCCGAGCCCCTCCCGCCACCACCGGGACCGCGTGGGGGAGGGGAGGCAGGAGGCGGGGCCCGCCCGCTCGGCGCGGCCCCCACCCGCGGGCCGGGCGGCATTCCTGGGAGGCCGGCGCTCTGACGTGGACTCGGGGGCCGCAAGCGCGGCGTGGGGGGGCCGCGGCCCCGGGGGCTTCTTAAACCCCCCGCCCCGGCCCGGCCCGCACTTCCCGAGCACCGCTCCGCCCCCGGAGGGAGAGAGGAGAGAGAGAGAGAGAGCGCGACCGAGGAGCGGAGGAGGCCCGCCGAGTCCCGCCAGCCAGGGCGCGAGAGAAGTTGATAGCGCAGCGCAGAGCAGCGAATCCCGCGGTCGCGCCCCGACAGCGCCCCGACAGCGATCCGGCCCGAGCCCAGCCCCGGCCCAGCAGGCAGCCCAGTCCCCGCCCCAGCCCCGCGCCAGCATGATGAACAACAACGGCTACTCGGAGGCCGCCGGCTTCGGCCTGGGCGACGAGGTGGACGACATGCCGTCCACGGAGAAGGACCTGGCGGAGGACGCGCCGTGGAAGAAGATCCAGCAGAACACGTTCACGCGCTGGTGCAACGAGCACCTTAAGTGCGTGGGCAAGCGCCTGACCGACCTCCAGCGCGACCTCAGCGACGGGCTGCGCCTCATCGCGCTGCTCGAGGTGCTCAGCCAGAAGCGCATGTACCGCAAGTTCCACCCGCGCCCCAACTTCCGCCAGATGAAGCTGGAGAACGTGTCCGTGGCCCTCGAGTTCCTCGAGCGCGAGCACATCAAGCTCGTGTCCATCGGTCAGTGCGGGCGAGCAGGGCGCGGGCACGGGGATGGGGGACGTGCCCCAAGGATGGGCCGGCCTGTGGGGGCGTTGGACACAGGGGGTGGGTGGGCGCGGGGAGCTGAGATGGAGCAGAGGGAGACGCCCTGGCAGAGGGAGACAGGGACAGGCCCCTGGCCCCGGCTTGCTTCCCGGCCCATCGATGCAGGCCACAAGGGCACTGCTGCACACAGGTCTGTCCCTATAGCGGTGTCCAGGGGTGTCCGGGTGCGGGGGTCCCGACCTTACCGTTCCTAAGTCCTCCAGTTCAGCCTTCCCTCACACACTCCCATCAACCTGACTCGACTCATTGTCCCCTTTCTTGCCATTGGGCCATCCCAGCCCATGCTTGAGAAGACAGGGTTGGTGCCCATTACTGATTCCTGGGGGTGTCTACTCCCTAAACAAAACAAATAGTTTCTTTGCCTCCCAGCACCTCCACAGGGAAAGGACCCGGCTGAAGACAGGTCCCAACCACTGCGCATCCAAGGGCTGGGAGGCAGAGGGAGAGCTGGTGGCCAGGCAGGCATGGGGCCGGGGGCCCTCCGTAGGCATGTGCTCAGCAGCTGGGTTCAGGCCCCTGGGCCAGGGCAGGCCGGGCCCAGCCTCAGAAACCTAAAAAGGCACTGAGCGAGTACAGAGAATCTTAACCCCTGCCTGTCCACCTCCTGCTTCAGCCTGCCTGGGAGGGTGCTCCCCCAAGTCCATGCCAGGCCCCAGCCCACCCCCTAGGCCCGGATTGGCTGCAGCTAACCGTCTGGGTTGAGGGGAGGGAGGAGAAGGCCTGTAGAAGGGAGGAAGTCATTGAGTGTAACCAGATTTGGAAGGTGTATCAGTGCTGGTGGGGGTGGGGAGGCACTCCAGGCGTCCAAGCCCAGCGGGGGATCTAAGGGTGGGCTCTGAGTGGCCCGAGGCTGCTCGTCCCCTTACACCTCCGCAGTGCTCCCTGCTCGATTAGAACCTAGGAAGACCCCTACCCTCTACCCCTGGGAAGACCGCCTACCTCTCACCCTGTGGTGAACTCTTCCGAGTCTTGCTGTGATTTACAAGAAAGGGCCCCTGGGGTGCATCCCAGGGCCCCAGGAGAGGAGTTTCACACAGTCAGGTGCCTTCCCCCACCGGGGTATCCCAGAGACTTCTCTAGATAATTGAATGTCTGTCCACCCCCACTCTCCCTCAGGGCATCTCTAGGCCTCCTGAATTAGCAGCTGAAGTCAGTCCGGGGCCCTTTGCCCTGTCCAGTCCCTTCTCTAGGCCTTACCCCTCCTGCCCCAATACTGCCCCCTTACCCCACCCTCTCTGGCCTGGAAATAGCCCTGCCTCCGTGACACAGCAGATGTCTCTGAGCTTTCCAGAAGGACAAGCCTGAGGACAGGGGGTGGGGGAGGGGGCCCTGGTGTTTGTAGTGGGGCTGAGGGCTGCATGAATGTGTGTGTGTGTGTGTGTGTGTGTGTGTGTGTGTTGGGGGGCATCAGACAGTGTGTGGGGGAAGTCAGAGACAAGTCCCCTCTGGGGCTGTCATCCCCCTTGAATGCTGGGATTTGACGATGGGACTGACTGTCCCAGGTGGGGGTCTCAAGGGGGGTGCCTGGGGCCTCACCAGGACTTTATAGGAAACTGCAGCCTTCCCCTCCCTTCCCCACTGCGGGGGTGGCCGGCCCCTCTCCAGGCCTCATCCTTCCTAAGCACACCTCTCCCCTCCCCCATGACGGTGCCTGGCTTGGGCCCCTTGGCTCAAGTGTGGAGAGGCCGGCTCAGAGTAGAGGGGGAAGAAGCAAAAGATGGTTTGGGGGTGGGAGGGACGCTCCTCCGTTCCCGCTGAGAGGAAGGGGAACTGTTCCCCATTTGGGCCAAGTGGCTGACTCGCGCTGATGAGATAAGCTGTCAGCAATTCGGGGCCGGGCCTGAGGCTAAGTGAGGGGGGAGGGGGCACCGGCTGTGGGGCTGCTCAGCCCTGCGGGGAGATGTAAAGGGATTCCCCATGAGGGGTGGCATTCTGCTTCCTCTGGTTCCCTCTGGCCCATGTAGTGGTGGGAAGGGACTGGCCGGGGGGTGGGGTGGGGGTGGGGGTGCCTCCGCTGGGCATTGTCTCAGGACTGAAATGGAGCATCTGGACACCCGGGAGGGGGTCAAAAAGACTCCCCACTTCTCTTTCTAGGAGTAGCCTGGGAGCTGGGAGCCAAGAAGCCCACCTGAGGAAGGGGTGCTCAGCCTAGGTTGACGAGCTGTGTGCCCTTACCCCAGCACCCCGACCCGGCCCCCACCCCCCCAGCCCCTCCAAACAAAGAGGCCTAATGAGCTCTGTGCCGCAGCTGTTCCCCAGTTGCTATTCCTTCTAGAGCCAACAGCTGAGGGAGGGGCTGGAGGGGGCAGCAGCTGTGCCGGCCCCTCCCTCGCCCAGGCCCTCTCTCCTCCCCCTCCACTTGAGGCCTGGGGTGGCCTCGGGGACTGGCTGTCAGGCTCCTCCCACCCCCTTGGGGGTGTCCCCAGGCCGGAGACGAAGTGGTAGCTCCCGGTGTGAGGGAGGACTCCTGGCTTGGTTGGAGCTCCCCTCTCCTGCCTGGCCTGGGGGGCGGGGGCGGGTAGGGAGGGGAAGGTCATTGCTCCTGAGCGAGACTCCAGGCCCCTCTCCTGCCCCAGGCCGAAGTGGACCACTTGCTGTTTGGCCCAGGGCCAGTTCCTGGGGAGAAAGTTCTCCCTGAAGCAAATATGAATGACACCCCCTCCCACCCCAGCAACCTCAGGGCCTCCCTCCCAGAAACCTGGCCCCAGTTTGCAAGAAACGCTCCCGGGTGTGTGCGCACTGGCTTTGGAGGCTGTTGGGGTGGTGAGAGGCGGCGGGGCACTGGGTGTCAAGACTGTGTGAAAGTCTTGCGGACTGTGTGTTTGCGAGAGTGCCCCGGAGCACCGGGAGGCCGGGAGGGAGTGTGTCATGGAATCTGAAAGCTGCCAAACCATTGTGCTGCGGCCGAGCCAGTGGGGGAGTGGGGGCGGGCTGGGGAGCTGCCGGGGAAGGAAGGATGAATCAGTGAAAGGGTGGGGGAGCCAAGGGGGCTAGAGCTGGGGGCCAGAGGGACACACAGGCTGAGATTCTCCCTCGGGGGGGGGGGTGGCTGGTGGGGGGGCTGGTGGGGGGGGGACGCTGGAGTTCCGCAGGCCTTTGGTCTCCTAGCTGTTTTCTCCCAAGATAGAGAGGAGAAGGAAAAGATGTGTTAAGGGGCGGGGGTGCCTCCAGCCCCACCCTCTGCTATCTCTCAGGCAACACCAGTAAACAAGGCTGACTCTCCCCGCTCCCGCCCCCTCCTAAAAGTGGTGTTCAGGGAAGCTGACGGATTTCAGTCCTCTGCGTTGTCCTTACATATAAGCTGGTTTGCAAAGATCTATACTCTAGTCCACCTTGGCTCCTGGATCTTTCACTCTGGCTGTGGAAGGAGAACTAGGTCCCCAGATCTTGGGGAGGGGGTTCTGGCATTCCCCCAAGGAGGGGATGGGTGGGGAGTCTGAGCTTCCCAGACTTGAGTCCACATGGGTGACATTCTTCCTGGCTCGTGTGAAATCCCACCGGCCCCAGCATTTAAAAACATGATTTTCAAGCCTTACCCGAGTTTGCACTGTCCCCCCTCCCTCCTTCCCGAACTTTGTTCCAAAAGCCTTTTATGGTGTTCAGAGGAGAATTTGGCTGGAACCAGGTTAGTTTTATTCCTCTCCAAATTAAGTTTTTAAGATATGCATCCATTCAACCAATATTTATTGAGTATAAGTAAATAGTGATAAATAAATAAATACAGATGAGCATAGAGTAATAAAATACTATCTAGTGTGAAAGAAGCCAGACAAAAAGAGCACATACTATAGGATCCCATTTGTATAAAACTCCAGAAAATGCAAACGAATCCATAGTAACCAAAGGCGGACCAGTTGTTGCCTGGGAAGGAGGGACAAGGAGGGGCGGCCGGAGGGATCACAAAGGGTCACGTGTGAGGAAATGTGGGGAGAGATGGGTATGTTTATGACGTGGTGATGGCGTTAGGGGCATGTACAGTTGTGTATGGGCGAATATGGGCAGTTTGCTGGGGGGGGGGCAGGCATACCTTAATAAAAGTGTTAAAAAGTGAAACAAAACAGCGTTCTGCCCCCAGGAGGCTTACAATCGGGATCATGGCCCAGGTGCCTGCAGCCTGATGGAGGACCGTGTCCCACAGGTGAAAGTACCTGTTGCGGAAGCATATGGGGAAGCAGCCTCACTGAGAAGGGAGGGACCTGGAAATGTTAGGCTTCTGGGTCCTGCCTCCTCCGAGGGTGAGAATTTGGTAGGCAGAGAAGAGGGCAGGTTCCAGAATCAGGCGTTCCGGCCCATCCCCCCTCCCCTCAAGGGCTCTAAGGGCAGCTTCGGGAGCTGAGCTGTGGAGGGCAGTGCCCTTGCTGAGCCCCGCTGTCCTCTCCGCTCTGCAGACAGCAAGGCCATCGTGGATGGGAACCTGAAGCTCATCCTGGGTCTCATCTGGACGCTGATCCTGCACTACTCCATCTCCATGCCCATGTGGGAAGACGAGGATGACGAGGATGCCCGCAAGCAGACCCCCAAACAGCGTCTGCTCGGCTGGATCCAGAACAAGGTGCCCCAGCTGCCCATCACCAACTTCAACCGTGACTGGCAGGACGGCAAGGCTCTGGGCGCCCTGGTGGACAACTGTGCCCCTGGTGAGTGGGCCGGCGGGAGCCCATCATGGAGCCCTTTGCTGGTGGTGGTGAGGCCTGTGCTTGTCAGAATGGTGGTGTCAGGACTGGGGGAGTCGGAGCGCCTGGGGCTTGCCCCCTGCTCCAGCCGAGAGTCCTTGCTGGCGTCAGGCCCTTCGTGACAGGTAGTGTCAGATCCCGTACCTGCAGCGAAAGGTTCAGAGTTCCTCCTTTTACAGACAGGGACACTGAGGTTCAGAGAGGGCCAGTGACTTGTCCAAGATCACACAGCTTATTTGTGGCAGAACCAAGCTAGAGCCCAAGGCCTCAGCTTCCTCCTCCATGAGCTTCGTACTTTGCCACAGGGGTACCGTTAATGCTGAGCTGAGAGAACGGAAGTATGGTAGAACTTGTAGCAAGAAGACCAGGAGCTCGACCCTGAGAAGGTTCTTTGTGAGACCCCAGGAGATGCTTGAGGGGGAGCCGTGGCTGGTGGGGCACCCCCTGGTGGCCAGTGGCCCGGCCCTGCCCCCTCTCACTGTAGGCCCTGGCCTAGTCAGGTGGGGGCAGCTCAGGGCCCACGAGGAGATGGAGGCATCGCAGAATAGTGCCCTGCCCCACAGGCAGCTCCTCTGACCGTCACCTCCCAAGCAGATAGGTCATCTTCTAACTCGGCTGGATCAGCTGGGCTACTAGCCCCTTGGGAGAGTCCTCCCCCAGCCTAGGGTCAGCCGGGGAGCAGGGGGTGGGAGGCGGGGGCACTAGCTTGGGAAGCATTCCCAGCTGCTGAGCCATTGCCCACAGCTGGTAAGGCCGCCAGCAGTGAGCTCAGCTGTTCCGGCGGTCATGGATTCCAGCCTTTGAGCCGGCCCCCTCCCAACCAGTGAGCATCACCCCTTCTCCAGCTCTGGCCCAGACCAAGCACCCCCCCACCTCTGCACCCCTCGACAGGAGTCATCTGGAGCCACCTTAGCATTCTTCCCATTAGGAGGGATGGGTTTTGGCTGGCCACAGAGGAGAACCCGTTCTCTGAAAACATGCCCTTAAGTGCCTCAGTTTCCCCAAGTGCTCAGTGAGGAAGGAGAGGGTGTCTCTTGCCTGAAAGCTGATGTGGGAAGTGCCTGGGACTCTAGGACATGAGGCCAGCTGTGAGAAGGCCTTCTGGGGGGACAGGTCCGGGGCATGTGCAGGACGGGGCCTCCGACCTCCCCTATGCACTCCCGGGGCAGCTGGGATGATGGGGCGTCCTCATAGGGTCTGTGCTGGGATCTGGGCAGCCAGGAAGCCAACTGGCAGGGCTGGTGCCAGGCTGCATCAGCCAAGGCAGAAAGGCCTCATTGTTGGTGCTCGGGGTGGGTGGGGGGGGTGGGGCACGCCTCTCAACAGTGATGGGCATCCCAGCCGATGGGCCCGAACATAGGGGGTCAGCAGGAACCTGGCCTGTCAGGGACCTCAAGCCGCGTGGCCTTGGGTGCGACTCCGCAGCGTGTGAGACTCTCGGATGCGCAGATGCTCTGCATTCTGACTGGCTGCTCTCCCCTAATCGTCATCTCCTTCTGCCATCTCTCCAGGCCTCTGCCCTGACTGGGAGGCCTGGGACCCCAACCAGCCCGTGCAGAACGCCCGGGAAGCCATGCAGCAGGCGGACGACTGGCTCGGGGTGCCCCAGGTACACAAGCAGATGGGATGGGGGCAGCGTGGAGGGCCAGAGGGCCCCGGATGCATGTTGGGTCTCTGAGGAGGCCCAGTCAGGCCGTGGGAGAGAAGCAAGGTTGCTGGGCCAAGGGCACCCTGTAACCCCCTTCCTCCCTGTGGCAGGTGATTGCCCCCGAGGAGATTGTGGACCCCAATGTGGATGAGCATTCTGTCATGACTTACCTGTCCCAGTTCCCCAAGGCCAAACTCAAACCTGGGGCCCCTGTTCGCTCCAAGCAGCTGAACCCTAAGAAGGCCATCGCCTATGGGCCTGGTAGGTGCTGAGCCCCCTGACCGTCTTCCCTAGGTGGCTGGGGACACCCTAGGGTGGAGTGCCCTAAGTACCCCGGCCCTGCCTTCCGCCCCTCAGGCATCGAGCCCCACGGCAATACTGTGCTGCAGCCCGCCCACTTCACCGTGCAGACGGTGGACGCCGGCATGGGAGAGGTGCTGGTCTATATCGAGGACCCCGAGGGCCACACTGAGGAGGTACGGAGAGCCTCTGGGGACAGGAGGGATTGGCATGGGCTTGGAGCCAGAGACTTCAGGCTAACAGGGATGGCCTGGAGATGGCCACCAGCACTCGCTGTTGTGCTGGGGACTGGGGGAGGCGTCGCCGTGGGGGGCGCCAGGCACTGTGGGGGCAGGAGGAGCTACAGCCACTGTGACTTCCAATCTTTTTCCTTCCCAATAGGCCAAGGTGGTTCCCAACAATGACAAGAACCGCACCTACGCGGTCTCCTATGTGCCCAAGGTCGCTGGGCTGCACAAGGTAGCTCCTAGCAGACCCTCCCCATTCCAGTCACATGCTTAGCTCTGGCTGAGTGGACCCCCCTCCCCGCAGTTTGCACCACCCCTCACCCCAGCACACCCAGAGGCCCGCCTCTCCCGGACCTTGGCTCTGCTCTGCCTGCCCACCCCCTCTCAGAACTGCTTTCCCCAAGAAGCTGAAGCTTGCCCCCTGTCCCCAGGTGACCGTGCTCTTTGCCGGCCAGAACATCGAACGCAGCCCCTTTGAGGTGAATGTGGCCATGGCCCTGGGGGATGCCAACAAGGTATCAGCCCGTGGCCCTGGCCTGGAGCCTGTGGGCAATGTGGCCAATAAACCCACCTACTTTGACATCTACACAGCGGGTAAGGATGGGCTCCAGCAAGGTGGCGGCCTGGCAGTCCGTGACCGCAAGGGGTGACATGGATGGGGGCCTGGGGCAGAGGGGGGTGGGTGGGCCCAGGGCAGGGGAGCTCTGTGTGCCCGGAGCAGGGGTGCTCACAGCCTTTGTCCCTGGCAGGGGCTGGGACTGGTGATGTTGCTGTGGTGATCGTGGACCCGCAGGGCCGGCGGGACACAGTGGAGGTGGCCCTGGAGGACAAGGGCGACAGCACATTCCGATGTACATACAGGCCTGTGATGGAGGGACCCCACACTGTGCACGTGGCCTTCGCCGGTGCCCCCATCACCCGCAGCCCTTTCCCTGTCCACGTGGCAGAAGGTAAAGGCCCTTCATCCCCATAGTCCTGCTCACTGAGGCCAGGACATAGAACTGCCACCAAATTCTGGGTCGGAGTGCTTATGGGGAAAAGGAGCAAATCCAGGGATGGGACGGGAGAGCTGAGCCTTTGAAATGGGTAGAGAAGCCATGGTTGGCGGGGGAGGAAGAGGGGGAGGCGTAGATCTAGAGAGGCCTCATCCGCATCATCTCTCCACACACTACCCCTGGAGACCCAGGAGACCACAGCAAAGCTTGTGAGACAGGGGCCACCTTGGGATGGTTGCAGGGGCATATGCGACAGGCCTCAGGTGGGGACTTCTGCCACTTGGTTCTCTCCTTGCCGCTCAGAGCCTTTGCTGCCACTGGACCACTCTGTGCCCATCCTCCCCCAGATCGAGAAGGTGGTGGCATATTAGTACTATCCAGGAGAGGTGGGGCTGGCGTGGCCATAGCTGAGCAGCCTCACTTGTGCTGGGGGGCAGGGCCCAGGCAGTGTGGAACTGCCCCCCTTCCGTGGCACTCTGTGGCAGGCCCCAGGTTCCATGCCATTGCCTGTGCCCCATGCCAGGCCCCACCCACCCCCTGCTGGGTTTGATACCAGTTTACGTATTCCGTGGCAGGCTGAGATTGCCATTCTTTGGCCTGTGTTTAGCAGCAAGGTCTGGGTTCATTGCCATTGGTAGCCTTCTGTGGCAGGTTGATCTCCATGCATTACCTGTGATCTGTAGCAAGCTCCCTGTTTCATCCGATATCTCCTGTTCTGGGGCCTTGCATAATGTTTTGGGGTGTGACTTAGTCCAAAAGCTGCTGTGGAGGGTCTGACTGGGAAGGCTCAGGTGGCCGTGGGTGGGTGCCTTCGGGTGGTTTGGGGCCCTCCCCTGTCTCTCTTTGCCCTGCTGTATGCCCGGGCTCTGCCATATGTTTGTCCCAGGCAACACTGACTCTGAGAAGCCCAGCAGGGAGGGTTTCTTATAGCCGGCTCCCTGTCCCGGCATGGCTCCCAAGGGCCCCGGTTGTTTCAGGGGCCCCAGAGAAGGATAGCATGAGGCCCAAGCCCATGCCTTTGAGGATGTCACGAGACCATGCCCAGGGAGGTGGTGGGGAGGAGTGGCGAGAGGCTGAGGCTCTGTCTCAGGCCCCTCAGCACCCCTGATCTTCTCTCTCAAACCCCCAGCCTGTAACCCCAATGCCTGCCGCGCCTCGGGGCGGGGCCTGCAGCCCAAGGGTGTGCGTGTGAAAGAGGTGGCAGACTTCAAGGTGTTCACGAAGGGTGCCGGCAGCGGGGAGCTCAAGGTCACAGTGAAGGGGCCAAGTGAGTACCAGGGCCCAGGACTGGGGAGTGGGAGAGCAGGGAGGAAATCTGGCCAGTACCATGCCTGCTGCCCTGGAGAGAATCCAAAGAGAGGCTGACCAAAGGCACCATGGAGTCTTAGGCACATTGTCTCTTCTCTTGCATCAGTGTCCCGACTACGAGCCGGGAAGTATCCTCTCGCCCCTCCATGCTACCCTGGGGGTCGTGCAGAGGGAGGACATGTGATCTCTGCCTGAGCTTCAGTTCTGCCCCCTAGTAGCAGTGCCCTCAGGCTAGGCCTGGGTCCCCAGGGCTCCTTGAGGGGACTGAGGAACTCTGACCCCCTTCTCTGCCCCCCATCTCCTCAGAGGGCACAGAGGAGCCGGTGAAGGTGCGGGAGGCCGGGGATGGTGTGTTCGAGTGTGAGTACTACCCAGTGGTGCCTGGGAAGTACGTGGTGACCATCACATGGGGCGGCTATGCCATCCCCCGCAGGTAAGCCATGCACCCCGTGCCTTCCTGGCTGGGCCCTCACAGGGCGGGAGGAGGACGAGGGGCTACCTGGTACTCCGAGGGGAGGGTGGTACCTCTAGTGGAGGTACTTCCTAGCATGGACGCCAGATTCCTCTTTGCCCAGCCCCTTTGAGGTACAGGTGAGCCCAGAGGCAGGAACACAGAAGGTTCGGGCCTGGGGTCCCGGCCTGAAAACGGGCCAGGTGGGCAAGTCGGCCGACTTTGTGGTGGAGGCCATCGGCACAGAGGTGGGGACACTGGGTAAGTGGCTGGGTTGTAGCAGGTGTGAATGCTGGGGAGTGGTATGTTGGAGGGACGTGGGAAGTGGCTGGGGGCACAGGAGGTGGGAATGCTGGGTAGCATCAGGATGAGATGGAATGGGACACTGGGGGACAGAGGGAGTGATGGGCGTGTCCGAGCTGCCTCTCGTGGCCTCTGATCTTCCCTACCTTGCACACAGGCTTCTCCATTGAGGGGCCCTCACAGGCCAAGATCGAGTGTGATGACAAGGGGGATGGCTCCTGCGATGTGAGGTACTGGCCCACAGAGCCCGGGGAGTACGCCGTGCATGTCATCTGTGATGATGAGGACATCCAAGACTCGCCCTTCATTGCCCACATCCAGCCGGCCGTGCCCGACTGCTTCCCAGACAAGGTGCGGTTGGGGGCCCTGCATGTGGGGCCAGGATGGGGCCAGGGGGCCCTCCTCCAGTCCCTTACCTAGCCCTCCGCTCCTCCCCCTGCACAGGTGAAGGCCTTTGGGCCTGGCCTGGAACCCACTGGCTGCATCGTGGACAAGCCTGCAGAGTTCACCATTGATGCCCGCGCCGCTGGCAAGGGAGACCTGAACCTGTATGCCCAGGTGGGGCACCACCCAGCCCTGCCACCCCCGCCACCCCCACTGTCCCAGGCAGGAACCCTGGGAGGGTGGGGGCAGGTGAGAGGCAGAGGAAATTGTAACATCTCAGGACTGACTCTCATGGATCCAGGAGAACTATGCAAAACTGAAAATTTTGTGTTTTCTAATGATAATCTTAACATATTTTACCAAAAGTGTATTTGGTTGCACTAATGATTTTTCATTTGAAAGATGATTTGATTCAGACATCGGCTTCCCAGATTAGTTCCTCCAACTGGTGTCCACCAACCCCTAAAGTTAATGAATGTATTCTTGGGTCCAAGAGGATGATTTTTCTTTAAAGTGTTCATTATTCAATTTTAGAAACGTGGATTTAGCCCAGCCTCTCCCCCACTAACACCTTTCAGCTGCCTAGGCTGGGAGGCGAGGGGGCCTAGATGTTTTCCAGACAGATTCCAGGCTCCCAGAGTATGCTCTGCCCCTGGGTTCTCTTGGCCTGAGGTCTGCGGCGATGAGTAAGGAGGGAGGCCTGAGGCCAGCAGAGGGCGCCAGTGCTCTGAGGAGGCCTGAGCACCCTGAGACTCTGCTTGGTGTTGCCCACAGGACGCTGACGGCTGCCCTGTCAACATCACGGTTATCCCCAATGGCGACGGCACCTTCCGCTGCTCCTATGTGCCCACCAAGCCCATCAAACACACCATCATCGTCTCCTGGGGAGGTGTCAACGTGCCCAAGAGCCCCTTCCGGGTGTGTCCTCCTACCCTGCCCCTTGACCCTGGGGTCCCAGAGGGAGAGTGGAGGCCTACGCAGGAGATGTTGGTTGTCCCTGGGCCCTTGTCAACACTCTCCACCCACGGAGGCCAAGACTGGTCCCAGGGCTGGGGCTGGTGGTGCTGGGGAAAGAGGCCTTGTGGGAGGGGCAGTGTGCTGAGCATCGACCCCCTCCCCACAGGTGAACGTGGGAGAAGGCAGTCACCCTGAGCGGGTGAAGGTGTATGGCCCAGGCGTGGAGAAGACGGGCCTCAAGGCCAACGAGCCCACCTACTTCACGGTGGACTGCAGTGAGGCTGGGCAAGGTGTGCCGGGCTGTGGCTGGGGACAGAGGGGTACATGTGGCCTGGGGTGGGGTCCCAGGCAGGGTCTGCGTGGGTCTGGGTTGGTGGGGTGCCTGTTCTGGCTAGATCCTGTTTCTGGGCAGAGTTTGAGTGGGACTAATTAAGTGGGGGTGGAGGCTGTTGGGACCTCACTCATGGCCTCGTGCCTGCCGCCCCTCAGGTGATGTGAGTATTGGCATCAAATGTGCCCCTGGCGTCGTGGGCCCTGCAGAAGCTGATATCGACTTTGACATCATCAAGAACGACAATGACACCTTCACAGTCAAGTACACGCCCCCAGGAGCTGGCCACTACACCATCATGGTGCTGTTTGCCAACAAGGTACCCCCCCTTGGCTTTTGGCAATCATCGGCAGCCTGCACCCTCCAAGTCTCAGCCAGTGGCTTGACATGCTGTCATTTACAGACAAGATCACAACCATCGCTCAAGCCCTTCTTGCGTGCAGGCAGTGTGCCTTAGAAGGCACAAAGCAGGGGGCTTTTTCAGAAGCCGCCTTTGCCTACCCTCACCGAATCTTTCTTCCATCCAGGAGATCCCTGCCAGCCCCTTCCATATTAAGGTGGACCCATCCCATGATGCCAGCAAGGTCAAGGCTGAGGGCCCTGGGCTGAACCGTACAGGTAGGTGTCTGGGCAGGGGCCGGGCCAGGCTGGGCTGGAGTTGGGGCTGCGTGTCCACCAGACCCTCACCACCGTCTCGGCTGGGCCCCCCCAGGTGTGGAAGTTGGGAAGCCCACTCACTTCACGGTGCTGACCAAGGGAGCCGGCAAGGCCAAGCTGGACGTGCACTTTGCTGGGGCCGCCAAGGGTGAGGCTGTGCGGGACTTTGAAATCATTGACAACCACGACTACTCCTACACTGTCAAGTACACAGCTGTCCAGCAGGTGCGTCCCACCCCTTCCCTGCCTCACCCATCCTGGCTGACAGGGTCCTGCATCTCCTTCCTCCAGTCTCCGAGGGCCACTTCTGAGTGTTGGCCCCTTTCCTGCCACCCCTGTGCTGTGACCGTGCCCCTCTGAGCCTTGAGTCCGTGGCCTCGGGCATGTTGCCATTCTGTGTTGTCTAAGCCACCCAGTTCTGACCTGCTCTTGTACCCAACAGGGCAACATGGCAGTGACAGTGACCTACGGTGGGGACCCTGTCCCTAAGAGCCCCTTTGTGGTGAATGTGGCGCCCCCGCTTGACCTGAGCAAAGTCAAAGTTCAAGGCCTGAACAGCAGTAAGTGGGGCAGCAGCGGACCTGGAAATGACAGGGATCGTGGGGTGGGCTGGAGCCCCTGTTCACTGTGCCCCTCGCCCTCTCCGCAGAGGTGGCTGTGGGGCAGGAACAGGCGTTCTCCGTGAACACCCGTGGGGCTGGCGGTCAGGGCCAGCTGGATGTGCGGATGACCTCCCCCTCCCGCCGACCCATCCCCTGCAAGCTGGAGCCCGGGGGCGGAGCTGAAACCCAGGCTGTGCGCTACATGCCCCCCGAGGAGGGACCCTACAAGGTGGACATCACCTATGATGGTCACCCCGTGCCTGGCAGCCCCTTTGCTGTGGAGGGTGTCCTGCCCCCTGACCCCTCCAAGGTGAGGAGACAGGAGCTGGAGGGAACTGGGATTCAGGGGTTTACAGGGAAGATGGAGGAGTCACAGGGGCAGAGGCCAGAGGGCCCCTGTTTCTGGAGTGAATACCAAGGGGATACCAAGGTACCCCCCTGGCCCCAGACCTGCCTCTGAGATAGCTTAGTTATTAAGAGTGTGGCCTTTGGTCGCACCCGGGTTTGAATTCCAGGGATAAATGATTTGGGCTGTCTGCCTGCACTTCCTCACCTGGAATTGTTCTAAGAAGGACTCAATCTGTGGTGGTCGCAGAAGGGGCAGAGCTGGGTGGGGAGCCATGGAGACCAAGCACGGCAGGGGCCCGCGGTGAGGACATCATATCTGTGCTCCTCTTCTAGGTCTGTGCTTATGGCCCTGGTCTCAAGGGTGGACTGGTAGGCACCCCGGCACCCTTCTCCATTGACACCAAGGGGGCTGGCACAGGCGGCCTGGGGCTGACTGTGGAGGGCCCCTGCGAGGCCAAGATCGAGTGCCAGGACAACGGCGATGGCTCATGCGCTGTCAGCTACCTGCCCACAGAGCCGGGCGAGTACACCATCAACATCCTATTTGCCGAAGCCC
Source organism: Martes martes (assembly GCF_963455335.1). Classification (NCBI taxonomy): domain Eukaryota; kingdom Metazoa; phylum Chordata; class Mammalia; order Carnivora; family Mustelidae; genus Martes; species Martes martes. The sequence goes on from NC_137899.1 coordinate 85,323,591, forward strand.
ACATCCCCGGCTCGCCCTTTAAGGCCACCATCCGGCCTGTGTTCGACCCGAGCAAGGTTCGGGCCAGCGGGCCGGGCCTGGAGCGTGGCAAGGCCGGCGAGGCAGCCACCTTCACTGTGGACTGCTCAGAGGCGGGTGAGGCTGAGCTGACCATCGAGATCCTGTCGGACGCCGGCGTCAAGGCCGAGGTCCTGATCCACAACAACGCCGACGGCACCTACCACATCACCTACAGCCCTGCCTTCCCTGGCACCTACACCATTACCATCAAGTACGGCGGGCACCCCGTCCCCAAGTTCCCTACCCGCGTCCATGTGCAGCCTGCTGTCGACACCAGCGGAGTCAAGGTCTCGGGCCCCGGTGTGGAGCCTCACGGTGAGTGAGAGGAGGAACCCGTGAGGGAGCCATGGTCATCAGAAGCAGGGAGGGAAGTGGGGCTGAGGGCTTAGGAAGGGCCATGGTGGGGTTAAAGGAGGGTTTGGGGGCAGCTGTCAAGTCCTGAGGGCTCAATACCCCAGAGAGATGGCTAGGCACGGGGGCGCAAGGTACAGGGAGGCAGAAGACCCAGACACACCCTTGCAGCTGTGGGGCACCTGAGGTGAACAGAGGATCACGGGATGGGGGTGGGAAGAAAGCAGGGGCCATGGGAGACAGGCCCAGAGTGCACAGGGGTGCAGAGGGAGGTTGGGCTCAAGCTGGGAAGTAGCATGTGTCTGAGAGGAAGAGTCTGGGAGCTGGGGAGGGTGGAGGCGTGAGTGCCCTCAGGAGAGCTGCCCTGGCCCCACACTGAGTGCCCCTCTCCTGGGTCCCAGGTGTCCTGCGCGAGGTGACCACCGAGTTCACTGTGGATGCCAGATCCCTAACGGCCACGGGTGGGAACCACGTGACTGCGCGTGTGCTCAACCCCTCGGGGGCTAAGACAGACACCTATGTGACGGACAACGGGGACGGCACCTACCGGGTGCAGTACACAGCCTATGAGGAGGGTGAGGGCCCGGCAGAGTGGGTTGGGGGTGGGGGAGTGGGGATCTGATGACACTGCTCCCGGCACGGTTGCAGTCTTGGGGCCTTGCACATCCCAACCCGCTCTGTGTGGCTGGCTTCCAGGAGTGCATCTGGTGGAGGTGCTGTATGATGAGGTCGCTGTGCCCAAGAGCCCCTTCAGAGTGGCTGTGACGGAGGGCTGTGACCCCACCCGTGTGCGGGCCTTTGGGCCAGGCCTAGAGGGGGGCTTGGTCAACAAGGCCAACCACTTCACCGTGGAGACCAGGTAACCTCCCCCTTGCCCAGACACTGAGGCTGTGGTCACCCTGATCTCAGCCCCTTGCCCTTCTCCTCTGTCCTTCTGTGTGTACCTCATGCCAATCCCCTCTCAAGGGTGACCAGAAGCAAACCTGTCCTCCCCCCAGCTCCCTCCCGCCCCAGAGTCTCAGATCAACCCCTGTAGCTGGGCCCTCCTCAGCTGGGCCCTGGCGGCCTGCCCTCCTTCCTCCGCTCACCCCATTCAGCCGCTCTTCCCTCTCCCCACTCGCTCACGGTCACTAGCAGAACTGAGGAGGGTGTCATCTTGCAGGGGAGCGGGCACTGGAGGCCTCGGCCTAGCCATCGAGGGCCCCTCGGAAGCCAAGATGTCCTGCAAGGACAACAAAGACGGCAGCTGCACCGTGGAGTACATCCCCTTCACAGCCGGGGACTATGATGTCAACATCACCTTCGGGGGGCGACCCATCCCAGGTGCGTGTGGAGAGAACTGCAGGAGCGTCCAGGGGCTGTGGTGGGCTAAGCAGCTCCCGTCCGCACTGCTGACACAGTTCCCAACTCATCTCGGACAGAGAGATAGAGAGCATGAGCAGGGGAGAGGGAGAGGCGGAAGCAGACTCCCCGGTGTGCCGGGAGCCTGATGCGGGGCTCCATCCCAGGACCCTGGGATCGTGACCTGAGCCGAAGGCAGGCACCTAACCTTACCTGAGCCACCCGGGCGCCCCAGAAGTGGGTTTTATTTTTAAAATCCATTTTTCGCATTTTAGTTAGGAAGGACTTTTTATTTATTACTTTTTAAAAAATTAACGTATAGTGTATCATTAGCCCCAAGGGGTACAGGGCTGTGAATGCTCAGGCTTACACCCTTCCCATTGGCAGGACTTCTTCCAGGCCAGTGGCTCAACTCATGAGGTTTGCCCAGCCTCAGTCTGCAGCCAGGTTTATCTGTCCCTGTTTACATTTTCTTAGCAAGTTCTTAAGCGTTTGCAGACATTGGTCTGGCCTCCCTGGGGCATTTCGGAGGCAGGGAAGACCTCCTCCTGCCGGCCTCCTCAGTGTCTGCGACCTTCCTGGGCAGGTGGACAGGGGCTGATGTCCTTCTCCTTGCAGGGAGCCCATTCCGGGTGCCAGTGAAGGATGTGGTGGACCCTGGGAAGGTGAAGTGCTCGGGGCCAGGGCTGGGGGCCGGCGTCAGGGCTCGGGTGCCCCAGACCTTCACAGTGGACTGCAGCCAAGCTGGCCGAGCCCCACTGCACGTGGCCGTGCTGGGTCCCACAGGTACAGAATGTCAGGGCAGGGCGGAAGGACGGGTGGGAGGATGGGGTACTGGGAGGCTCTGCTGACCCTGCACCCCTTGTCCAGGTGTGGCGGAGCCCGTGGAGGTGCTGGACAATGGAGGCGGCACCCACACGGTCCACTACACCCCAGCCACTGATGGGCCCTACACGGTAGCCGTGAAGTATGCTGACCAAGAGGTGCCACGGAGGTAACTACTTTGGGGCTCCCATGCTGTGACTGAACTTGGGGGGCCCTCCTCCTGGGGCCACACTTGCGGGCCCCTGCCAGGGCCCTGGGGGTGCTCCTTCCACCTGTCTTGGTCTCAGCTGGTCTCAGTCTCAGCCACCCCAGCCTGCTCCTCCTTGGGGCTCCCTGCCTGTCGCCACAGAGAGGCAGCACAGACCCTGGGGCTTTCCTTGGCCCAGGCTTTCCCACCACATAGCTACAAAATTAGTGCCTTGGGAAAAGACAGGTGGGGGGAGAAGGCAGCCCCCGGCATCCTCCTCTTTAAACCGACCCCAGCATCTTCCTGGGGAATGCAGAAATGCTCAGGGTCCATCCTGGGCATCCTCGAGTAACCCTCCCACAAAACTCAGGATGTGGTCTGTTCCCTCCTCCCTGCCCCAGAGAATCCTCCCTCCTTACGTGTGTGGGGAGGACTCCCCCAGGCTCCCAGCAAACTGTCCATCCTTTCTGCCCCTCAAGCCCCTTCAAGATCAAGGTGCTTCCTGCCCACGACGCCAGCAAGGTACGGGCCAGTGGCCCCGGCCTCAATGCCTCTGGCATCCCCGCCAGCCTGCCCGTGGAGTTCACCATTGATGCCCGGGATGCTGGGGAGGGTCTGCTCACCGTCCAGATCCTGGTGAGTCCCTATGTAGCTTGTCTCCCCTGTCAGGGTTTGGCCACAGGCAGGGCCTGACCTCTGCTTCTCTCCCAGGACCCCGAGGGAAAGCCCAAGAAGGCCAACATCCGGGACAATGGGGATGGCACATACACCGTGTCCTACCTGCCAGACATGAGCGGTCGGTACACCATCACCATCAAGTATGGTGGCGACGAGATCCCCTACTCACCCTTCCGCATCCACGCCCTGCCCACCGGGGATGCCAGCAAGTGTCTTGTCACAGGTGGGTGCGTGCCCCCCACGCTCTGCCCCTGCTCACCATCAAGTACCCCTCATAGCTCTTCCAGGTCCCTGGCCTAGTCCCTAGGGGACTGCCAGTCAGAGAGCCCCCCTGCCCTGCCCCCCTCCCCCCCCCAACGGCTGTGTGGCCTCACACTCTTCTCTGTTTCCAGTGTCCATTGGAGGCCATGGTCTGGGTGAGTGCCCTTTCTCTTCTCACTGTGGGCTGAGGTGATGAGGGCAGCTGGGAATGGAGAGGGACTGGGCACAGCTCCCACCGACCCTCAACTTGGCTCTTCTGGGTGGCAGGTGCCTGCCTGGGACCCCGCATCCAGATTGGGGAGGAGACCGTGATCACGGTGGATGCCAAGGCAGCAGGCAAGGGCAAGGTGACGTGCACAGTATCCACACCCGACGGGGCGGAGCTTGACGTGGATGTGGTGGAGAACCATGATGGTACCTTTGACATCTACTACACGGCGCCCGAGCCGGGCAAGTACGTCATCACCATCCGCTTTGGAGGCGAGCACATCCCCAACAGCCCCTTCCACGTGCTGGTAAGCTCCATAGCCCCGGACAGTGGTTGGGGAGATGGGCCCTGTTAACAGTAGCAAGGAATCCCAGAACCCGCCCCCTGTCTGGATTCTGGGCCCAGAGCGTTCTGGAGTCAAGCCTTTGGTTTTTCCACAGCCTCCCAACTTGGGAGTTGAGCACAGCCCATTTCCTGGTCTCTCCAGTGGTCAGTTTTCTCTGGAGGAGCTGGCCATGTAGTTCTCCAAACCTCGGGCCCAGAGTCCCTAGACTTCCCCCCTTCCCCCGCCAGGGAAGGTCCTGCGGGACGATGCAGCCCTCCAGAGGGAACGCTCCCAAGATACCCATCCTACCCCAAGGGCGGGGTACCCCAAGATCTCAGGTCCCTGGGCCGTTCTCGGAGGCAGCTCCTGAGTGCTCGGGCTGGCACGAGCTGGCCTGCCACAGCCCGTGCTCTCCGTGCCTTGCCTCCAGGCGTGTGACCCCATGGCCCACGTGGAGGAGCCCTCTGATGTGCTGCACCAGCCCAGCACCTACCCCACACATTGGGTACTGCCTCCTCCTGCCTGGGCCGCTCCTCGCCCTCCTCCTGCTGTTTCATTTCTTCCTTCCAGTCCTCCATGGCCAGGGCTGGGGCTCGGCGTGGGGCCGTACGGGGGAGCGGGCGGGCCCCCGGGCTGAGCGCGGCTCCTCTTCTCTTGCAGCCTTCTGCTCTGGTTTCACCATTAACCATCTTGTTCTTTCCTCCCTTTCTCGGACTTCTGGTGGGACTCAGGCCAAGCTCTGCAGGCCTTCCCCAGGCAATGACTGTTCCTCTCCCCTGCCACAGGCCACAGAGGAGCCAGTGGTGCCCGCAGAGCCAATGGAGTCCATGCTGAGGCCCTTCAACCTGGTCATCCCCTTCACCGTACAGAAAGGAGAACTCACAGGTAGTGTCCTGGGGCCCTGAGAGAGGAGGGCTGGGGAAGCCAGTGGAGGAACCAGCTCCTCCAGGCCCAGAGAGGGGAAGCGAGCTACCCAGGGTCACAGAGCCAAGTCGGGCACAGCTGGAACTCAGACTCAAGCCTTCTCTGCCCAGTGCGGGCTTCACCTCACTGCTCTGGGCTGTCTCTCGGGGCCTGGGGCAGTAGGGAGTCGGGGGCATGCTAGGGAAAAACAGGGTCCCTTACATAACCCTGCTACCCCGCAGGGGAGGTACGGATGCCCTCCGGGAAGACAGCCCGGCCCAACATCACCGACAACAAGGACGGCACCATCACGGTGAGGTACGCGCCCACCGAGAAAGGCCTGCACCACATGGGGATCAAGTACGACGGCAACCACATCCCTGGTAAGTCGGGGCCGGGCTGAGAAGAGGCCACTGTGGCTTTGTCCTCACCTGCCTTCTTTCAATAAACATTCATTGAGCACCGGCTGTATGCAGACACTATGGGAGGCAGACTTCCATCAGTCAGGCCCCCCACGGCAGACAGGGCAGCTGCAGGAACGTCCAGGGGGCTGTGGCGTCTTAGACAGCTCCCGTCTGCGCTGCTGACACAGTCCCTTCTCTTGGTCTCCTTCAGGAAGCCCCATGCAGTTCTACGTGGATGCCATCAACAGCCGCCATGTCAGTGCGTACGGGCCAGGCCTGAGCCACGGCATGGTCAACAAGCCGGCCACCTTCACCATTGTCACCAAGGACGCCGGGGAAGGTGAGGAGAGCTGGAGGCAGAGGGCTGGGCTAGGAGGCCAGGTGCAGGGCTGAGGGCAGGACCTCTGATCTCACCCCTGCTCCTCCTCCAGGGGGTCTGTCCCTGGCCGTGGAGGGCCCCTCCAAGGCTGAGATCACCTGCAAGGACAACAAGGATGGCACCTGCACCGTGTCTTACCTACCCACGGCGCCCGGAGACTACAGCATCATCGTGCGCTTTGATGACAAGCATATTCCAGGGAGCCCCTTCACAGCCAAGATCACAGGTGGGGCAGGGGTGGGCCCAAGAGCCAGGAGGGCAAGCCCAGCATGTCCGAGTAACCTGGGGTGAAAGGGTGGCGGCCCCTCTGGGTGCAAGGGGTCATCTTCGGACAAATTCAAGGAGCCCTCCATTCCCTAGAACAGATGAGAGGTATCCGCCCACCCCCTGTGCTTTCACACACCTCACCTCATATTAGGTCACTGTAGTAACTCTGGAGAAGTTAGGGTACTGCTAATCTCTTCTGGTAGGTCGGCAGGTCCAGAGAGGCTAAGCCACTTGATCAGAGCCCCATGGCGGCCAAGGAGTCTGTGTCCTCTGCTCCAGTCTCGTGTTTCGGTTCCACGAAACCATGTGACTTTCAATTAAAATACACAGATCGGGGCTGAGCCCATTCAGGCCTGAAGCACTTACGGGGCAGCTAGGGTACTGGGCCCGCCTGTAATCTCCAGCAGCCAACGTGCGACTGAAGAACCTGCTCTCTCGGGCCTCTCTGCCCTTTGAGGGGTCCCAGCTGTCGAGTCCAGCAGGGTCAGCTAGGAGGTCTCCCACGCCCCGTGAGGACATGGCCTGCCTGGACTCCTACCCGTCTGACATGTCAAACTCCCCCACCAGGTGACGACTCAATGCGCACGTCACAGCTGAACGTGGGCACCTCCACGGATGTGTCCCTGAAGATCACCGAGAGTGATCTGAGCCTGCTGACTGCCAGCATCCGTGCCCCCTCGGGCAACGAGGAGCCCTGCCTGTTAAAGCGCCTGCCCAACCGCCACATTGGTGAGCACGGGCCATGAGGAAGGGCCGCCGGAGGGGGAGGGCTGCTCTGCCGGGCCCAGGGCCCTGTGCCTGACCACCCCCTCTCCACAGGCATCTCCTTCACCCCCAAGGAAGTTGGGGAGCACGTGGTAAGCGTGCGCAAGAGTGGCAAGCATGTCACCAACAGCCCCTTCAAGATCCTGGTGGGGCCGTCTGAGATCGGGGACGCCAGCAAGGTGCGAGTCTGGGGCAAGGGTCTGTCCGAGGGACAAACCTTCCAGGTGGCGGAGTTCATCGTGGACACTCGCAATGCAGGTGCTTCTCGCCTCAGGGACCACCACCCCCCCCCCATTTCAGCTGGTGCTTCTAATGAGGACTTGGAACTTTCCTGCCTAACCGCCCCCCCCCTCAGGAACTGCCTGGCCCAGTCCCTGGGGATTCACATTCTGAGGGAGAGGGTAGTAAATGTTCCATGTCACTTCTCTCAAGTTTGGAAGCTCAGCTGTCCTGAGTTTCTGACTCTCCCTTACTCACTAGAACCTAAAAGACTCACTGAGGGACTTTTCCAGACTGCCGCCGCCCTGGCCCTCTGGTTCAGTGCCAGGCTTATCCCTCCTCCCACAGAGCCCGCTGTCATTAGTGGTTGTCATACATGTTGGGCCCCTGGTCCAGACAGAGCCTATAGCATGGGGAGGGGACAGCAGAGTGGCAGGGCCTGAGGGAGAGGTGTCCTTGGCTTCCTGCCAGGTTACGGAGGCCTGGGGCTGAGTATTGAAGGCCCCAGCAAGGTGGACATCAACTGTGAGGACATGGAGGATGGCACTTGCAAAGTCACCTACTGCCCCACTGAGCCTGGCACCTACATCATCAACATCAAGTTTGCTGACAAGCACGTGCCCGGTAAGCTCTGGGCGACGGCTGGGTGGGGGGAGGCCATGAGGCCGGGGGTCTGACCTAGCTGATGGCCCCCTTCTCCCCTTCCAGGAAGCCCGTTCACTGTGAAGGTGACTGGTGAGGGCCGCATGAAGGAAAGCATCACGCGGCGCAGACAGGCGCCTTCCATTGCCACCATTGGTAGCACTTGCGACCTCAACCTCAAAATCCCAGGTGTGAGCCCGGAAGAGCGAGGTGGGGCTCCAGGGAGGGCAGTGGGCCCAGAGCCCACCCCAGGGCAGTCCTGGCTCACTCACCTCTGTGGCTCCGTGTCCCACAGGGAACTGGTTCCAGATGGTGTCTGCCCAGGAGCGCCTGACGCGCACCTTCACCCGCAGCAGCCACACCTACACCCGCACGGAGCGCACAGAGATCAGCAAGACGCGGGGCGGCGAGACCAAGCGCGAGGTGCGGGTGGAGGAGTCCACCCAGGTTGGGGGTGACCCCTTCCCTGCCGTCTTCGGGGACTTCCTGGGCCGGGAGCGCCTGGGCTCCTTCGGCAGCATTACCCGGCAGCAGGAGGGTGAGCATGGCTGTGCTGGGCCAGGGGCCTCCTGGAGCCTCCGGGAGGCTGGGACAGGACCGGGAGGGCGGGGGTGCTGGGCAGAAGCAGAGCTTTCACGGAGGAGGGAGGGAGGGCCCAAGGCTGGGAGCAGTCGCCCTGACGCTCCCCACTCCCTGCAGGGGAGGCCAGTTCGCAGGACATGACGGCACAGGTGACCAGCCCGTCAGGCAAGATGGAAGCCGCAGAGATCGTTGAGGGAGAAGACAGTGCATACAGCGTGCGCTTCGTGCCCCAGGAGATGGGGCCCCACACAGTCACTGTCAAGTACCGTGGCCAGCATGTGCCTGGTAGCCCCTTCCAGTTCACTGTGGGCCCACTGGGTGAAGGCGGCGCCCACAAAGTGAGGGCTGGAGGCACTGGACTGGAGCGAGGGGTGGCCGGCGTGCCAGGTGAGGGGCAGGGACCGGGCAAGGGGGTGGCGGGGTGGCCAGGGGGCTGGGCAGGGTGCTAACGAGCTGCCTCTGCGCTGCTCCCCTGTCCCCAGCTGAGTTCAGCATCTGGACCCGAGAAGCAGGGGCTGGGGGCCTGTCCATTGCCGTGGAGGGCCCCAGCAAGGCGGAGATTGCCTTTGAGGACCGAAAAGATGGCTCCTGCGGGGTCTCCTATGTTGTCCAGGAACCAGGTAGGTGTCCATGATGGAGAGGGAGGCTGAGCCTGCCGATCATTTCAGACTGGGATTCTGCTCGCCGACCAGAGCAGAGAGGGGCCCCAGAGCTCCCCCTTCACCTGGGCACCTGCTCTTGCTCTGCCCCATCTCCCTCCACCCCGCACGGCTGCAGATGTGAGACTCTCTCTAGACCTGAGCCCTGACCCAAGGAGCCTGTCCTGGCATAAGGCGGGCCAGAGGTGCCGCCACCGCCATCTCCCATCCAGGGGCCTGTGCTGACCAGCCTTCCCTCCTCAGGTGACTATGAGGTCTCCATCAAGTTCAACGATGAGCACATACCAGACAGTCCCTTTGTGGTGCCTGTGGCCTCCCTCTCAGATGACGCTCGCCGCCTCACTGTCACCAGCCTCCAGGTATGTGCTCAGGGATAGGACCTGGGCAGGAAGTGAAGGCAGGTCCATGTGTCCAGGGGCTTAGCGGTGGCCTTGGAAGAGACAGTCAGCAGGGGAAACCATGCCTCACCCCCAGGTTCACCTTCACTTACTCCCATCCCCAGTTGGCCTCCTTGTGCTTCTTCCAGTCCTCCCATTGACCCACCTTCTCCAGGGAGCCCTCCCCAGGCCAATCTAGGCCACTCTTCCTTCCTCATCTGGGCCTCTGGGCCATACAGCACGGTCAGGCACTGGCCTGCTTTATGGTGTCTTGCCCCCTCAGCCAGGACAGGGTATGTCATCTCATCCCCCCACCGTGCCCAGCACAGCCAGGTGGGCCCACCTCTGGGCAGGTGGATGCCAAGGCCACAGGCCCAGCCCCTGCCTCCCACCTCCCTGAGCTGGGCCGGCCGGGGGTGGGAACCTCTAGGCTAGGCAGGCAGCAAGAGCAGTGCTCCAGACCCTCCCCGGAGTCTGAGCACTCTCTGTGGCCTTTGCAGGAGACAGGTCTCAGGGTGAACCAGCCAGCGTCCTTTGCAGTGCAGCTGAATGGTGCTCGGGGCGTGATCGATGCTCGTGTGCACACGCCCTCGGGCGCGGTGGAGGAGTGCTACGTCTCTGAGCTGGACAGCGGTGAGCTGGCCCTGGCCTTGTCCCCCCATGCCAGGCCCTTCTGGGGGATGGGGAGGGGAAGAACAAAGGCTTACTCACCAGCCCTCTGCCCAACAGACAAGCACGCCATCCGCTTCATCCCCCATGAAAACGGCGTCCACTCTATTGATGTCAAGTTCAACGGTGCCCACATCCCTGGCAGTCCCTTCAAGATCCGTGTTGGGGAGCAGAGCCAGGCTGGGGACCCAGGCTTGGTGTCAGCTTACGGTCCTGGGCTTGAGGGAGGCACTACTGGTGAGTGTCTGGGTCTGGGGAAGAGGGTTGGATATTGGGGTGCTCGGCTTCTGGTCCTGTACTGCCCTGACCCAGAGGGTTGACTTCCTGCAGAGGTCTGCTGTGGGAGCCTGGGGCTCGGCCCAGCCCTGGGCCCCAAGCCCTTCCTGCCTACAGCCTTGCTACCTCCAACCCCCAGGCGTGTCATCAGAGTTCATCGTCAACACCCTGAATGCAGGCTCAGGGGCCTTGTCTGTCACCATCGATGGCCCCTCCAAGGTACAGCTGGACTGTCGGGAGTGTCCTGAGGGCCACGTGGTCACTTACACTCCCATGGCCCCTGGCAACTACCTCATTGCTATCAAGTACGGTGGCCCTCAGCACATCGTGGGCAGCCCCTTCAAGGCCAAAGTCACAGGTGAGTGCCCTGGGTGGGGGGCATCCCTCCAGCCCAGCCTGGACGACTCCAGTGGCTTTTCACATTGAGTCACAGTCTGACGGGAAAACCACAGGCAGCTTAGCAGGAACAAGTGGGTCTGCCCTCACTCTGCGCTCCGTATGTGCAGCCACAGAGAATCAGTTTCGAAGATCAAATCCTTCTCTTTACTGTTGCCCATTACTTGATTTTCTGTCCACCTGGCTTCTAGGTATCTGGGTTTCTAGAGAGCAAAACTCAGTAAATACTTAGCAGGCTTTCCTTTCGGAAGCAGGGTGAAGAAGTAGTTGGATCTGTGTTTTTTTTTTTAAGATTTTATTTATTTATTTGACAGACTGAGATCACAAGTAGGCAGAGAGGCAGGCAGAGAGAGAGGAGGAAGCAGGCTCCCTGCTGAGCAGAGAGCCCGATGCGGGGCTCGATCCCAGGACCCTGGGATCATGACCTGAGCCAAAGGCAGAGGCTTTAACCCACTGAGCCACCCAGGCGCCCCTGGATCTGTGTTCTTTTTAAAGCAAGACTCTTACCCTTTGACTTGGGTTCCCAGACCAAGCCAGGGTGAGGGCTGGAGCCATCCAAAGCCCAGGACTTCAGGACGAGCCGGAGCTGGCGCATGCAGCCGGGCTCGCTGGGCGCCACAGCAAGGGAGGGGACACGGCCCATGGGGCTGTCAGTGTGGAGCCGAGGGCCTGCAGCCCAGGGGAGGGCAGGCCTCTCCCCGAGTCTGTGCTTACCCCAACTCTGTCCCTCAGGTCCCCGGCTGTCTGGAGGCCACAGCCTTCACGAAACATCCACGGTCCTGGTGGAGACCGTGACCAAGTCGTCCTCCAGCCGCGGCTCCAGCTACAGCTCTATCCCTAAGTTCTCCTCAGATGCCAGCAAGGTGGTGACACGGGGCCCAGGGCTGTCCCAGGCCTTTGTGGGCCAGAAGAACTCCTTCACTGTGGACTGCAGCAAAGCAGGCATGCTGAGGGAGGAGAGGGGTGGTGTCCCAGGGTGGGCCAGGGCACAGGGACAGGGGGATGGGGGATGCTGAGGTGCTGCAGGCCCCTGGGGTGACCCAGCCCTTTTCTGTCTCCTCCTCCAGGAACCAACATGATGATGGTGGGTGTGCACGGGCCCAAGACCCCATGTGAGGAGGTCTACGTGAAGCACATGGGAAACCGGGTCTACAACGTCACCTACACTGTCAAGGAGAAAGGGGACTATATCCTCATTGTCAAGTGGGGCGACGAAAGTGTCCCTGGAAGCCCCTTCAAAGTCAATGTGCCCTGAATCCCAGAAGTGCCTCCCCCAGCCTCGGCCCCCACCTCCGGCCAACTCACTCACACTCACACACAAACACACACACAAGTACCACACCTAGAAGCACACGCAGAATCAGACCACAAACACCTGCCTGGGGTGTGGGACGGGCGGCACAGCCTCCCCACCCCGCCATGCCCCCCCGGGCTTGGAGGGCCTCACCTGTCTCAGGGCAGTGTTCCTCCCATCGAATGTGACACAAGGGTGGGCTAGGGGTCGGGAGGGGGTGAAGGGAAGCCCCGAGTTTTCTGGTGGGGCTGAGGCCAGCGGGAAGCATGTGTTTGGGGGTGTCTGCGTGTGTGAGAGAGGTCACCCTCAAACCGCACTGCCAGCCAGACCACCTTGCTGCTAAGGACCGTGTCTGGCCCCTCTGGTGGCCACAGGACTTGGAGAAGAAAGCACAATCAGAGGAGAAAACAGACCCAGACCCAGCAGCAGCGCTGGACGTGGCCTGGCCCTGGGCAACCTCTAGCTGCCCAGCCAGGCTTCCTGGAGGACTGCTTTCTCTCTCTCTCTTTTTTTTTTTTTTTTACGGTTGCACAGCTCTGCCCCATGGGGGGCCTTTTTTACACACTGCGAGGCCCAGCTTTCTGGGGGGACTTTTGCACATACCATGCGGCTCTGCTGAGAGTCGCTTTCGTGGAAAACTCCAAATAAAGTGCGGCCTGTCGCGGAGGCTCGCTGTGGTGCGTGTGCTTTCTACGGGTGGCCGCCATCCGTCTGGGGAGGGCTGGGGCTGTGGCGGTACCTGGAAGAACCAATGACAGGGCCCTTCAGGATTAGTCCTCCGACCCCTAGAGAGCTGGCGGCTGGGACAGGGAGGTGAACGCTGTTCTGGAAGACTGTCCTAGGGCTCCTGGGAGGCCAGCTTCCCTTCGGCCTGATCTCAAAGATGTTCAAAAAATTAGGTCCTTAGAACAGTGAGCATAGACTCAAACAGGAAATGTTCCTTACCCAGCAAGCAGGCAGAACCCCACGCAAACCCAGGAACCTGCAATCCAGCTAAGGCCAGGGTCAGCTCTGGATCTGCTCTGGCCCCACCGGCAGTTCTGACCTCGCTCAGGACCCCAAAGGGAGCCAGCCTCCTCATGGGTCACCCTGGCCCACGAGCATCTGCAGGCAGCACCCGCAGACGGCCCTGTTTCAGGGTCCCCAGCTCACGGACCCCTGAACTAGTCTTGGAGGCCCACTGCTGCCGCAATTGGCCCCCCTGGCCCACCAGCCTCTTCGTGAACATAACCTCCCCAGCTCACAGACCCCTGAACTAGCCTCCCTGGCCCTATAAGCCTTTTCACTTAACTTTCCAGCAGCCACTTACCTGAGCCTCCCTGGCAGGCTTGCTTCCTCTACTAGTCTCTCTGGCCCGCTGGCCTCTCCCCCCCTAGTTGCCCTGGCCCACTGGCCTCTCCTCCACCCCTGCCAGACTCCCTGGCCTGCCAGCCTCCCCCCACAGCCTCCCTGGCCCCAGCCAGTTCTCTCAAACCCACCCTCCACACTGTAGCCCGAGAGGCTCACATCTAAAGGAATCTGCCCTCTCTGGTTCAGGGCCCTTCTGCAGCTCCCTCTGGTTCCAGGCTAACGTCTAGTCTTCCTAACAAGGCCTCTAAGTTCACACACCAGCTTTACCCACCAGTTCATGCAAGAAGTCCCGAGTCAGCGCGCCCACTCCACACCACACCCTCTACTCCAACCCCACTTTACAGCTTCTAGCTTCCTAGGCAGCCATGCTGCAGTTTGGGTCTGTGCCTGGGAACACCCTTGCCTCTCCAGCCTCTGCATCTTCCTGGCTCCCTCTCTGTCCCTCCTAGATCTGCCCCCCACAAAGTTCCCCAGGACACATCTCTGCATCACTACACTGATCTGTGACTTTTTATTTACACATCCCTCCCCCAGCCTGAGCTCCCTGACTCTGGAAGGTCTAATATAGACAGGTGTAACACATGAATAAATGAGTCATTCAGTAGCCAGAGCAGGGCAAAGAGAAATTTCACACAATTGACCCCCCAACTCTAGACCTACCCCTGGACATTCAGTACATAGTGGTGGGTCAGGGAACACCACCTTCCTCACCTCTTTACTCAGTAGCCTATCTGCCTCTGGGCTCTTTTTAAAGTTTCTTCTTCCCTTCCCTACTTCCTTGCTCTGAATCCTGCTCCCATAAGACCCTCCAGGGCCTCTCTTAGGTTTGCCTCCCCATCTTGCAGGGAGCTCCTTGAAGAATGAGATCATATTTTATCAAGCTTATGTCCTCAGCCTCCTCATGGCCACATGTGATAAACGCTGGTTGAATGAATGAGTGTATGGTAAGTGTGTCCAGCTCTTTACCTGATAAAACCCCTGAAGGCAGGATCCATTTTCTTAAGTACCAACCACCTGTGACCACTGTGGACCAATTCTGTGCCAGGCACTAAACCAGGTGCTTCTACACACACCCCTCCTCATTCTCTACCCTCCCACCCCACTCACCCCAGGTATGAGCACTTTCCTGAATGGCCTATTGGCCCCCGCTCAGCATCACCTGATTCCCACCTGCTTATAGACATCCAGCCCAGCTGCTCTTCCCCAACCAAAGCATGGCTCTGGGTGCTGAGCACTTATGGGTTCTAGTCACTTAACCCTAACAGCTTTATCAAGGGGGTGAGCATACTACTACCTGAAGAACTTGAGGCCTTGAGAAATTTGGGTGATAAATCCAAAATCATACTTCTAAGTAGCAAGGCCAAGATTCAAGCCAGGTGTGCCCAAGCCCCAAGCCTATCATACAAATAACCACCAGCCGAGACCATCTGGGTGTCTCAAGCAGTCTAAACTCACAAACCATACGCTGAACGCCAGGACGCCTGTTGGCTAAAATGGAGGAGGAAAGAGTGGCCCTTTCCCTTTCAGTCTGTATCTCACAGAGCTCACTCTCTCAGGGATGTTACTGCTATCCATCTAGTTGCAGTGGCCAGAAGCCTGGGAGTCACTTGGATCTCTACTTCAATCCCCAAACACATCCAATCTGAAAACCAGTTTTGTCCATTCTGCTCTAAATATCTCTTGACTCCATCTCCTTCTCCACATTCCCACTATCAAAACCGGAGTTCGGACCACCATTATCTCTTACTGCAATGGTATCCTTCCAGTCTTGCCTCTGCACACAGCACCGTGACAGCACTATCTCTCAAACATGTATCTCACGACATCATTTTCCAGCGACTTCAGGATACTTTGTCTTCAGGATAACTTCCAGATTCTTTACCTTTGCTTGAGGGCACTTATGCCCTCTAGTCACTAAGCCTTTGCGTATGCTGTTCCTCTTGCCTAGGACGCCCTCTTGTTCTTATTTCTATCTCCTGAATTCTTCTGGCCATCTTCTTTGAGCACACCCTCAGCCCAGTGGGCTAGTTACCCCTTCAGTGGATGCTTCCACGTCCTTCTTACATTTTAGCAATTAACACACTGCTTTGTAATTGCCTGTTCACTTGAATCCCTACCTCACTAGTCAGAGTCACGATTAACTTGTTCAATCTTTTATCCACTAGACAAATATGTACTAGCTGTTAACTCTGTGCCATAGTTAAATACTTACATACAAGATACAGACCGGACATTACCCTGGAGAACAGAAACCTCACCTTCTCTTTCGGGCTCTAGATTTGTCTCCGCAGGAGGTTCAACAGGTTTATAGAACCAGCGACGGAATGCGCTTGCGTGAGCCCGTGTTGCCGCGCGCACTTCTGGGAATCGTAGTCCCCAGGTTCGGGCCTCTCTTTATGGCGCAGGCATATTCAGATTGAGACCGTTTTACTATTGATGCGCATGTCCCGGGAGGCGGAGTGGTGAACTGCGCATGTCTAAGGGGTGGAGGTGCGGTCGAAAAGGCGGCGCACTGCGGAGGTGGGGCATCGGTGACTCCCGGCCGTCGCGAACCTGCCTACGAGAATGGCGGGTAGGGGGAAGCTAATCGCGGTGATCGGAGACGAGGACACGGTGACTGGCTTCCTGCTGGGTGGCATAGGGGAGCTTAACAAGAACCGCCAGCCTAATTTCCTGGTGGTGGAGAAGGATACAACCATCAATGAGATCGAAGACACTTTCCGGTACGGTAGCCCGCGAGGCCTGAATGGGTCCCTTTGCCTTGGGTGGGAGCGCGGAGAGTAGGCGAGGGCGGCGCGGGGACCCGGCGGCCGGGCCTGCGCTGGGCTTCCAGACCTCGACGCGGAGGGTCAAGGAAGGTGGTCTGGCAGCCCTTCCGGAGGAGGCCTCTGTGCTCCAAGTTCCCTTTTGGGGCTTGGGAGAACCCGGGCATGTCGAGTCCTCATCTTCACATGACTGTCAAGGAAGAGGAAACAGAGCTCGTGACGGGCGCCGCCCCAGGGTCCCATCTCAGCTCCGCCCACATTCGCCCCCAGGGTTGCTAGCGCTCGGCTCTTGCGGATTGGCCTGTAAAGGAACCACGCACTCATCGGGAACACCTAGGCAGTGGGGTCGGGGTTTCTTGTATTTTCATGTCCCTTAGAGGCTAACAACAATCCTGTAAGGTAGGGGTTATCGTTCTCCTTTACACGTGGGAAAACTAAAGCTCAGGGAGGTTACGTACCAAAGTACGTACCATTTGGAAGAGAGGGAGAGGGGTTTGAACCCAGTCCCAACTCTCTTAAGCCAAGTCCACGCTTTGCTTGTACAGTTCCCTCAATCTTAGAATTTCCCATTGTCCTGAGCACAGCAGGCAGATACTAGGACAGTCAGTGTCCTACTTTCAGCTAAGATCTTGCATTTGAAGTTCTCATTTCTTGCCCTGGGACAAGGGTGATAGCTTCATAGTGTGAATGCAGGCATGCCCCCTTAAACCAGGAGGTGAGACTTGAATTGAGAATGCCAGCCCCCTATGCTTTCTCACCCCTTCTCTAAGGCCCCTGTTGCCAAGTCTCAGGGACAAACCACATTCACCTGTTTTTCCCTACACAGTCAGCCCTGAGATGCAGGCTCAAACTGGTTCCTGCTGCCTGGGGTATGAAAAGCCCTCAACTGGCCTGATCTCTAAGCATTCTGGCAAAGTGACCCAAGTTACCATGGGAGAAGGACAGATTTTACTCCAAGAACTTTCCATGCTTCTATCTAAAGGGACCCAGAGATCATCAGGTCTAACCAGCTCTGGTGCCTGGCACAGAGCAAGCACTCAGTAAAATTAGTTTTTAGTATTTTAATTAACTAATGTATGGGTGATCACAAGGAAGGGAGATCCCAGTCTAGGCTCTCTCTCTGGGGAAAGTACGATTTTCCTCCTTTTGTCTGTATTCTTGGCTCACACCAAACTTCCCCTCTGATCCATCCGCCAGCCTCATCAGCACAGACCTTAAGGACTTTAGTGGTCTCATCAGCCCCCTTAAAAAAATTGTTTTCCTTTGAAAAGTTAAAGTATTCATGTGGTTTGCAAATTAATGTTTAAAAGGTATACACATTGAAAAGTCTTATTCCCACCCCACCCCGTCTTTTTCCACTCCATTACCTCCTTTCTCCACCCCTGTAAACACTTAATTGCTTATTTACCTTTTTAGGTAATAATGTACCTTTTTCTTCATGTACATATAGAGGGACAGACATGCATATTCTTACCCTCGTAGCATACGGAATATGCCAGCATGTGCCCTAATCTTCAGCACCAGTTCACGTGGAAGCCTTCCAAGCAGGGGGGGTAGAAGCCAACCCTGACAGCCAGGGCCCTTAGATTTTTTAATGAAGTTGATCCTGGTTAGAATGGAGAGAGTTTAGCTAGCAACCTTTGCCCTTGAACTCTGCGGTTTCTGGGTCAAGCCCGTTCCCCTCTACAGCCCAGCCCCAGCACCTCACAGTGTACTGCCTGGAATCCCTTCTCCTCTCTCTCAACAGGCAGTTTCTAAACCGGGATGACATTGGCATTATCCTCATCAACCAGTACATTGCAGAGATGGTGCGGCATGCACTCGACGCCCACCAGCGCTCCATTCCAGCTGTTCTGGAGATCCCGTCCAAGGAGCACCCCTATGATGCCGCCAAGGACTCCATCCTGCGCAGGGCCAGGGGCATGTTCACAGCCGAGGACCTGCGCTAGGGCCTTCCCCACAGCCAGGCAGCGTCTCCCCAGGCTTGCCATCGGCCCTTCTCTAAGTTGTGAGCCCCAGCCCCCTGCCCCTTCCCATTCCACTAAGAGGCTAAGTGAGGGGCTTCCAGGTTGCTGGGGCTCTGCCATTAAAGTCAAGCCTGGTTAGGGAACAGGAAGCCTTGAGTGTTTTCTCTCCACTACCTCTTCCCTGTGCTGTTACACAGTGTCATTGTTGGTGTTAAATTAAAGTAATGTTCTTATTTCTCTCCACACTGAGGCTGGGTGCTACAAAGCACATGCATGGGATGAGGCCCTTGGGGGGATTAGATTGGCAGGGCTGGGAAGGGTTCGGCCAAAGATACAGGCATAGCAAAGTTGGACCAGGAAGATTGTGCCAGGAGGTCATAACTCAAGGATGGGTCTTTTGAGTCAACAGTGACCTGCTCTGGTGGGGAGGAATGGGAGAAGGCTTGTGCCCAGGCCCTTGGCTCCCCTACTTCAGTCTCTGTTGGGCTAGGAGAAGACCTGACCCCAACGGGTGAAAGCAGAAACACAGGAAACCTAGAAGCCTGTGGTATCAGACCGAGCCGGGTCCTGCAAGAGGCTTGGAGATCAAGGGTCTTAGCCGATTGGCCCTGGCCTGAGGTTGCCTCTGGAGCGAGGCGTGTGAGGTCTGCTCCAGGCATGGCGAGTAGAACCCTGGCCCTGTGTGAGGTGAGGCCTGGTTGCCGGGTGACTGCCTGTGGCAGCCCCTGCTGTCAGAATGACTCTGCTTGCTGTTGCTCACCCCTCGGGGACAGACAGCCAGGTACCATTCCTTCCCCTGCTACCATGTCACGGCAGCTCAACATGGATACGCTGCGGCAGAACTTCTGGAAGGAGGAATATCTGCGGGAGAAGATGTTGCGCTGTGAATGGCACCGCAAGTATGGGATGATGGTGAAGGCCAAGCAGAAGGCTAAGGCCGCAGCGCGCCTACCCCTCAAACTGCCCACCCTGCATCCCAAAGCCCCACTTCTACCTCCACCGGCCCCCAAAGCGGTGCCAACCAAGGCCCCCAGCCCTGCGCTGGAGACCCCTACTATTCAGTCAGAAATGTACCCAGTCCCGCCCGCCACCCGGGCTCTGCTGTATGAAGGCATCTCCCACGACTTCCAGGGGCGCTATCGCTACCTCAACACCCGAAAACTGGACATGCCAGAGATGCGCTACTTCTTCCCCATCACCACCAGCTTCACGTACGGCTGGCAGCTGGGTGAGCCCCAACTTCTCCAAAATCATTCCCCTCGCGAACACGGAGCCCCCACCCTGAGCCAGGCCATGCTGTTAGCACTAGGCATGCGAGACATGGTTGGGGGTGTCCATTCTAGTGGGGGGTCCAGGCCGTGAACATAAGACAAAGGACCCATTCGAGAAGGACCAGTTCCACGATGAGACTAGGAAGTGATGGGGGAGATGGCAAGGGATAGGTGAGGCTTTAAGCTGGATTGTCCAGTCGGGCCTCTCTGGGGACCTAACAAGTGAAGTGACACAAAGGAGGAAGTTGGATTTTATCCAAGTGGGAGATAAGCCACAGAGTGTTTTAAGCCCGTGAATGGTACTGGTAGGGTACTAACTATTCTGTAAGTAACGGCCTTTCCTGGGAAGGAGTCAACTCTAGCAGCTGAGGTCTGCATCTTTTGGGTCACCCTGGCAGGAAAGGATGATGGCTTGGGCGAGGGTGATTAGCAGTAGAGCCGAGGGACATTCAGGGTATATTTTGGAGGAGGAGTCATGAAGCCTGCTGATGGACTGAATGACAGAAGGGGAAAGGAGGCCATGGCAAAGCCCGGGTGTTGGGCCCAAGCGCCTAGACAAGGAAGATGGGGAGGAGCAGGGCTGGAGGGCGTGTGAAGACAGGTGGGCCCTGGCCATGCTGGAGGGGCCAACAAGGCGGCTATGTATGGAGGTCCCCCCTCTGGAGGGAGGTCAGAGCAAAGATGCAAATTTGGGGGTCATCAGGATGTAGGTGCTATTTAAAGCCTGAGGTTGGGTGGGCTCACCTGGGGAACTCCAGGTGCTGGAATGTGACACGAGAGACAGGGGGCACAAAGAAGGGTAGGGAGATGATGGTGGGAAAGCTGTCCATCTGGACCGAGTCTGCTTTTTCTGTGAGGCTGAGAGTCAAGGTTGTCCTCCTGGAGGAGAGGGGGAGGCAGTGGTGTAGCTGGAGATGCAGAGTTAAATGGCACAGGAAAGGGAACATGCCCACAAGCATGGCAGGACTGCTGGGTGAGGCCATGTCCTTTGCTCTATGTGCTCCTGAGTTGCAAGTGAGGCTGCTCAGTCATGGGTCACCGTCCGTGTGTGTCGGTGTGTGTCGTCGTTGTCGCCCCCCGCCCACCCGCGTGCTTGAGTGCCTGGGCGATAAAGGTGGATGGCTGGGGATAAACACAGCTGATGTTTTTTTGTTTGTTTGTTTTTTGTTTTTTAAAGATTTTATTTATTTATTTGACAGAGATCACAAGTGGGCAGAGAGGCAGGCAGAGAGAGAGAGAGAGGGAAGCAGGCTCCCCGCTGAGCAGAGAGCCCGATGTGGGACTCGATCCCAGGACCCTGAGATCGTGACCTGAGCTGAAGGCAACGGCTTAACCCACTGAGCCACCCAGGCGCCCCAGCTGATGTTTTGCCTAAAAATTTCCCCCACTTTCCTTAGGGTCCTAAAGGGGAGGGGAAAAGAGGAAAAAGCAGGAAGCATGTCCCAGGAGAGCAGGAGTTAGAAGGAAACCCTCTCTCTCCCAGAGCCGTCTAGCTCTGTCCGTCCCCATGACCAGCAGTACTGGGTGTCCTGCCACCTGCTCTGTGGAGGAGCCTGAGGTGGGGGAAATGATGGCACGTGGCAGACTGACCAGTTCGGCCGTCACTGCTGGTCTGGACCCCCAGCTGGCTCCCTGTTTGCCCACAGCCAGTGTTCCTCAAAACTACCTTTTATTCCTTCACACTTCAAAAGTGGATACAATACAGGCAGATTCCTAGGGCTTCGTAAGCAGGGCTCCCACGCTCCGCAAGTTCCCTTTCCCAGGCCCCATTCCTGGCCTCTGACATCTTTTCGCAGGCCCCCCAGTGAAGCAAGAACTGGTCTCCTGCAAGATGTGCCGCATTGAATCGTTCTTCCGAAAGAATGGGGCCTTCTCGCTGCTTGACCCTCAGGACCTGGCTCTCTGATGGTGGCCGGGCAGTGGACTTAGCGGAGGGAGGAAGAAATAACATGCCTCCTGGTGGGGCTGAAGCTGCTGTGTGTGTCCATGTGTCTGGCCTCCCAGGCCCTGAGGCAAAGTTCTGGGCCTTTCTTGGAACTACCTCTGTTCTGCCTTTGCTGGCCTGCAGGTTGCCGGCTTGCTTTTTCCTTAATCCCCATCTCTTTAATCATCCGTTTGAAGATTCAGCAACGACTCGAGGGGGCTGGGAAGGGTGGGCGCTCCTCTCCAGGCAAGGGCTCCTCAGCGCCAGGAGGCCACAGTAGCTGCTGGAAGCTCTGCGTGTTCCTGGGTGAGAGTGGCCTGTCATCCCAGAGGCCAGGAAAAGGGAACAACCCCTGCCCCATCAGCGTCCCTGGCCTCCCCCTCACCTGGCCCCTACGGCCCGCAGCCGCCAGGTCCTCTCCTGGAGCCCTCGCTGCAGCTGCTCCCGCAGGGCCCGTCGCTGCCCCACCGCGTCCTCCTGCGTCCGGGCCGAGCGCTGAGTCCCCGGACGCCCGCCTCGCGGGCCCGAGGGAGCCAGCAGGAGGCAGCACCCGGCAGACGCGCCCCGCCCGCCGTGGGTCCGCGTCGGTGCCGGTGCGCGAGGGAAGGGACCCGGGAGGCGCCCCCACCCACCCCCGCCCTGGCAGGATCGCGGGGGCCCCGCCGTCTTCTCCCGGGAGTCTTGCCTGTGGCGGGAGCTGGGCCGGGCTGGGTGGGGGCCCTAGAGGGTGCACCCGGCAGTGGCGGTTCCAGGCGAGCCGGAGGCGTTCCAAGACCTGGGGGAGGCGGCTGTCAGCGGCCACCCGGCCGCCCGTCGTGTTCCTCATGCCCCTTGTGCCCCAGGACTGCCGGGCGCGGCACGCGTACGCACCCAGAGCCGCTGCTGTTCGCGGGCCTGCCGCCGCCGGCGCCTGGCCGCGCGGTGCAGCTCCAGCAGCCGCTGCAGGGCCGTCTCCTTTTGCGCTGCTGCGCTCACGGCCGCCGACGCCTTCTCCCGGCCCGGGAGCCCGGGCCACGCGGCCTTCGAGGCCCCGGAGGCCTCCGCGCCACCCCCCGGCTCCCCGACCGCGCCCAGGAGCCTAGCGGAACCGCCGGGCACCTGCTCCGCTGTGCCCGGGCTTCCTTCCAGGTCCTGAAGCCCGTGTGGGTCGCGCACCGGCCCTGGGCGCCCCGGGAGAGCCACGGGGTGCTCCTGCGGGCCTGAGCCCCCGATGCCTGGGGCCACTAGCGCCTCGGCCCCTGGGCCTGGGAGCCTCGGCGGTGGAAGGGGAGGCCGCGCCCCCTCCTGGGCGGCCCTGGGGTCTCCTGCGGCCGGCTTTGGGCCGTCAGTTTGGTCCTGCGTCAGCTGGGTGGTCCTTTCCCCGGAGCCAGGGCTCTCCCTTCCCCCAGGCTGAGGCTTCTGTTCTCCCGGGGACCTGCAGAAATCCCTAGAAATTCCCAGGGAGCCGCCTTCCTCCGGGGGCTGTGTGGGCGCCTCTCCCTCAGCCACCCCCCAGGCTTGTGAGACTCGGCCTGGGGAAGGCGGAAAGCTCTTCACTTCCCGACCCTGAGTCGTCGTCTGCGGCTCCTGCAGGACCTCTTCTCTCTGGCACTCAGGGCTGTTGCGTCTTTGACCTTGAAGACACTGTCTCCTCTCACTCTGGGGAGCCTTCCCCCCAGGATACACGGAGGCTTCCTCCCTCAGAGCCTGAGTAGCCTCCCCACTCTGACCCTGGTGTATCTTCTCTCTCCCACTCAGAACTTCCTTGCTCTCCCCCCTGGGGGCCTCCCCTCTCTGACCCCCAGGGCACTCTTCTTTCTGCTCTCTCTGCCTCTGAGGAATCTCAATCCTCAGCAGTTTCTGAAGTTCTGCCCTCTCCTGGCCCAGGCTCCAGTCCAGCCCCTCAGGGGGATCTTGGGGTTCTGACAGGCCCTGGGAGGGCAGGCCTGAGGGTCTTGGAGACACGAGCTTCCTCCCCCATAGGCTTGTGGATGGCCTTTGGGTTGTAGGTCGGGCTTGTCTTCTCTCTCCTCTCTGGGCCAAGTCCTGGGAAGGAAGAGCATTTGGGCCCAGGCTTGTGATGGAATCCCCACGCCAGGGCCACTTTCCCCAAGCGGCCCTGGAGACTTCAGAGGCTGTCCCAGTGGACCTCATTTCCATTACAGCCCTTGCCTGATTCCTGAACTCATTAAGCCTACTGTATGTAGTGTAAACAGTGCTTCAGGGAGAGTCCCTCCTTCTACCAGCCTACAGGAGGTGGCATCACCTCCCCCAAGTAGCCTCTTCCAAGGCAGACCCCACCCCTGCTATCCCCAAATGAGAGAGCCTTTGCCCAGAACATTTTGACTCTCACCTTGAACTCAGAGCTTCCTGGGTCCCCAAAGCTACTGCTGGTGGTGGGGTTCGGCTCTTGTAAGCCACCTGAGGGAGAAAGACCAATGTCAGGAATCCTCTGGTCACGTCCCAGCCCCTCACACACATTCCACCTGAACTGGAACCAAGAAGCCTAGGGAGCCCCCAGCACATAAGGGGAAGGGGACGCCCTGACAACTGATGTTTGAACTTCAGCGCTGTCGCGGCTCATTGGTCCACCTTTCTTCAAACTCCCTGCCATGTGCTGGCTTGTTGGACCAGCCTGCCAACAGCCGGCCACACCTTCCTCATCCTCCCAGCCAAGGCAGGGCACTTCAGAGGAACGTGAGCAGAACCTGCACACCCTTGTCCTCAAAACCTCCACGGGATGCCCGGGGGTGGGGGTGGGGTGGGGGTGGGAGGAGGGTCTGTTGGCCAGGCTTGTCAGTGCCTTATAAGGGCACCCCACTTCCTCCTGGTGGGCCCATCTAGGCCCATCAAGAAACCCACTGTATGCACCTTACTTTGCTGTTATTAAGAAAAATCCTCTTTAGGTCTTTCTTGGTTGCTGACAGTAAAATCAAAAGAAACTCAAGAAACGGAATTTTAGGCTGAAGCCTGCCCTAAAAACTGCAAGTTTCATAATTAACAAAATAACTCTAAAAAAAGATAGGAAACGTCTCTGCTCCCGTGCAGCTGTGAAGGAAGGAGAGTCATTCTGCATCCCTAAAACTGTTAAAAGAACTTGATTTCTTAAGATCCTAAATGGAGAACTTTCACAAGAATATTCCATCTATGCAATGTGGATGTGTGAATATTCACAACAGTAACCAAATGGGTATGTTCTTTGTGAAAATGTCTTTCAAACAAAGGAGTCTGATAAGACTCCCAAGCCTTTAGAAATGATTGCCATGGGGGCACCTGGGTGGCTCAGTGGGTTAAAGCCTCTGCCTTCGGCTCAGGTCATGATCCCAGGGTCCTGGGATCGAGCCCCGCATCGGGCTCTCTGCTCAGCAAGGAGCCTGCTTCCCCCTCTCTCTCTGCCTGCCTCTCTGCCTACTTGTGATCTGTCAAATAAATAAATTAATTAAATCTTAAAAAAAAAATGATTGCCATGAACAGTGAACATAACCCCCAGCCCCTGTCCCCTCACAATTCTTTTTTTTTTTAAGATTATTTATTTATTTATTTGACAAAGATTATGACCTGAGCCGAAGGCAGAGGCTTTAACCCACTGAGCCACCCAGGCGCCCCTCCCCTCACAATTCTAATCTGTTGTCTTACTCGATAACTTCTTTCTCTGGTTATAAAGTTTGTAACTGATACTTCTGTATTCCCAAGAGATCTTTGCCTTGGAAAAACCTCTGTTGATCAGAAAAACAAGCGTTGGCTCTTTGCTTTTTCTCTCACGTGCGTGATGCAACAATTAGAGGCTTATGGCTCAACTAGGTTTATTTAACCAATAATTTGAGAGTCTGTTTCATTCAAATTAATAGGCCCAGGGTTCACAGCATCTATCCCATGGGATTCTAATTGCCTATTTATGGTTATAGCCTCACTAAGCTGTGAGCCCCGCAGTGACAGGGACCAAATAATGAGGCCAATGAGGCCGACATGTTCTGTATGTTCCCAGTGCCCAGCGGGGAGGGGGAAGGGGTGGCAAACAGGTGACATGTGCCGCTGTCCCATCCCCTCCTCCCTGGGCCACTGCGCACAGTCACTGCCAGCACTCCCTCCCCAGAGCCCAAGTTTAGCTTCAGAATCCTGGACCCAGTGCCTGAGACAGCTGGTACGGAACAGGTAGAACTGGGACATAAAATAAAACCTACTTCTTGTCCCCGGGTACTCCTTGGCACCCAATAAGAAGTATGAGATGAAGAATGACTGAGAAGGGGACTGGAATCGGGGCATTTAGGATGAAGACTTCCCACCTCCTCCCCATCTTGTCTGGCCACCAGCCAGGAAGTCAGCGTACCCGGTGTAGGCTCTGCAGGCATGGGAGGGCTCTCCCACCGGGGGTCTCTGTCACTCCTAGCTTCGCCCAGATCCAGGGCCCATGATGGATCTACTGCCTGCCCCCTGCAGGGGTCAGAGGCTGCCTCAGAATCACCCTTGTAGCCCATAGGCTCTGGAAGGGGGAGGCAGCCTGTCTGTCTCCCCACCCCAATGCCTGAGCCCAGTCCAGGGTGGTCTCTCCCAGCTCTGTACCCACCCCTGGGTCCCAGGAGCTGGAACTCGGGGGTCACCCTTTCCAGAGGCTGTGGGGCAACCCTATGGGTACAACTGAGTGAGAACCCCAAGAGGAATGTTGGGCATAAGGAAGAAGTGCTGGGCAGGACTGTGGAAAGAGATAGGAAAAAGGGTTCAGTGTTTGGCCCTTTTGTGTGGCAGTACAAACTGGACAGAGTTTCCTGGGAGAAAGACTCACCCGTCTGGAAGCTGGTGGGTCTGGCTCAGAGAGTCCCCAGCCTGAGGCAATGGGCACAGCCTGGAACTCTGGAAAGTTGGAGGGCGCCCCAGTCCACAGGGTCTCATCCCCTGTGTGGTGGGCAGCCTTGAAGATGGCCCAAGATCAGCCCTCCTCCTGGTGTCTGTGCCTATGTATGACCCTGCTCTCTTCCCCTCCTTGTGAGGAAATTGATCACTCCCACCCATTCGAGCCTTCAGATGAGACTTCCGTTCTGGCCAACAATGCTGGCTGGGCCCTCCCTTAGCCATTTCCTGCTAACACCCCCTCTTGCTACAGCTGAGGATGCCTCGGCTCTCAGAGAGGGCTGCCAACCTGCCCCAAGAGACTCTGACCGTTGGTGACTGAGACCCCGGGCCTCTGGGCCTCTGCCCTCAGGAACCAAGTCATTCTTGCTTTCCTCCCATGCTGCAGCCATGTCTAAAGCCTTCAAGATGTCACCATGCCATTAATTCGATCAAGATGGTCATTAATTGTGCAACCGTAACATCAGCCTGTATGTAATGAGCAGGTCCTGGGCACTAGGCAACATGCAAAACCTTCATGGGGATGAGTTCACTGGGGCTCCCTCCGAGTAAGATCGATTATCTTCCCCATTTCATAGCTGAGGGAACAGAGGCTTACATTCCCCAGGGAGCATCTGTACAGAGACAGAACCCAGGCCCATCTGTGTCCGAAGCCCCTACTTCTCCCACCTCCTTCACAACCACCATCACCCCAATGTCACACTGACACCCCCCCTTGCCTCCAGCCAGGCCCCTGCTCACCCTGCTGGCCCACCTCTCAGGGCCCCTGCCTGTCCCACCATGGGGCTTGCTGCGCTGGCTCCATACACGCTGGGCCTGGTCCCTCAGACCACAGAACTGGGCCCAGGGGGGCCAGAAGAGGCTCAGCCCTGCCCCAGTCAGCAGCTCCAAGTCCCACAGGAGCTGCAAAAAGATGGGGTGCCAGGGTAGAAAGGGGTGCCCACTCTGCCCTCTGCCACACCCCTTGGCCAGCCCCCTACCTGCTCCTGGGCCCTCCGGCTCCACTCCATCTCCAGCAACACAGTGGGCAGCTCCAGTCCTGCGCGACAGGCCTGACTCTCTTGCACCTGCGGGGGACAAGAGTCAGGCCTCCGCCTTGCCCTTCGGAGGTCATGCCCCACCTCCCTCACCTGCTGCAGGGCAGCCTGGAGCTGGCCCAGGGCCGCAGGGCGTCCAAAGAGGTGCTGGTACAGGGCTAAGGCCTGCCTGTGGCTGCAAGGGAGCCGTGGGCCCCCAGGTGCGGCCGTCTGCTCCATGGAGAGGGGGCGCCAGAGCAGATGTCCCCTCCCTCCCTCCTCTCCTCTGCTGCGGGAGCTGGGAGAGGGGAGGGGAGCTGGGGAAAGAGGAGGAGACAAAGGCTCCCAAGCTCAGTAATGCAGGGGACCTGACATGTGAGCCGGGGCCTGGACCCCAGCCAAGTCTCAGGGAGCCTCGGCCTGCCTCTGACCTGGGGTTCTTGGCTGTAAGGGGCTGCAGGGCGGGGCGAGGCCTGTGCTGAGAGCATGTGTTTTATGTGTACGTATGACGCTGGCAATGGTGCTCCATCCAGGTAACCTGCCCCACGCAGGCCGCAGCCACCGCCGCACTTACTGTGCAAAGTGGGTCGCAGCCTCCCCATCCTGTCTTATGGAATCCAAGCCGCCCCACAGAGGCGAGGAGCCCTAGCTAACGTGGGGTGTGGTCTTCCTCCTCAGGAGGCAAGTGGCCGTGATGAACTGGCTGGGGGTAAACATGGTCTGAGGAGGGGGCAGGAGCCACCACAGGCAGGACAAGGGCGAGCACTTCCCAAGTGCCTGCTCCACGCTATCCAAGTGCAAGGCGCTGGCCCCGGGTCACTCTGCTTACTCATCCGACACACGAGATGCAGCAGGTTGAGGGCATGGTTTGTGTAGGTTATGACAAGGGCAGGGACAAGGACACGAGCTGGTCTGTCATTGCCATGTCCCCTGCTGTCCTGAGCAGCCTTGCCTACCCGCTGCTTTGCAGCTGCTCAGCGAGAGCCCGGGGCCGCCTCTGCTCCCTGGGCCTTGGCACACGTGGAATGAGCTGGCCAGATGGCTAGTCTTGGGTCAGTCCAGCTCTCCCTCCACTGCTGCTGAAAGGTTAGGGAGCTGGCAGTAGAATGGGGTACCCCCTCATCTTTTACCCAAGGCCCCTACGTCACCAAAACAGTCCTTTTTGCAAAGAGACTTTTCAAAGAAATAGACTTATTTTTCTATTCCCGAACCAATGTTCTTTCCCCTACAAGGATGTCTGCTGCTCACACGACCATCCAGGGTAGGCGTGGCTGTGAATGCACACAGGGGCCCACGCGTGTGCTGCATGTATTTACCTGGGTTTCTGAGGAATGTGCATATGCACGTGGGTGCACACGTGTGTATTCATGTGTGTATTATGTGCATGTGTGTATTATGCGCATATTATGTGTATTATGTGCATGTGTGTGCGTGTGTGTACGTGTGTGCCTGTGTCTGTATTTCCTCATGGTCTGTTGTGTTTCCTGTCCCCCATCCCAGGCAAGGAGTCCCTGTCACCAGCTCTTAGAGAGGCCCTGGATGCACCTAGCCTCCCCAAAGTCGAGAGGAGAGGGAACGCCACGTGAGGACTGAGCCCCTTTTCTATGCTCCTCAGCGCCCCCACAGGATTCTACGTGAACCACCGAGGGACCAACATGGGGACCATGGGCCACGCTTGAGACATAGTGTGAGCACAGAGCTGAGACTGAGATACCTAGGTCCTCCTGCTGTCCCGTGCAGGTTTTCCCAGGCAACCCCAAGGTATGGCAGGCGCGGGCAGCCCAGGCAGCTGCGAGAAGTGAGCAAGGTCCAGGGCTCAGTTCCCACAGCTGCCACCTCTCGGATTCAGGGGACACAGACCACTGGACCCCATGTTCCAAGCAGCCCATGCCACCATCTAACACCAGGAGAAAACACACACACACACAAGTATGCCTTAGGAGAGCCCCCAGTTTTACTTCCTCTTACTGAACACACTGAGGTCTTTGTGTGACACAGGCCCAGGATCCTGGGGCCTGGATGGGGCCCTCTGTCCACGGCTCTGGCCACGATGGAAGCCATTCTCCAAGGGGAGGCTTTTGACCTGATGAGTCCTGGTGTCATCCTGGCTCCGGGTGACCCCTGGGGCTACTGGCCAGGACTGGGCAGAGGTCTGGGGGGCTGGTCCCCAGTGAGTTGGACAGGGGGGCAGGCCTCGGGTGAGATACAGTGGGCCTCGTGCTCCACCAGGCCCGCAGGGCACTGGCAGCCAGGAACGCAGGGCCTCACGCAGTGGGCTGCCAGCTCTCCCAGGGGAACGTGCTGGTTGAAGCAGGTACGGGGACAGGGCGGGCCACACTCATCGAACACAAAGCCACGGTCCAGGGGACAGCCCACCACTGCAGGTAGAATGGAAGGCAAGGTCACGGGGGAACCCCGGCGATGAGGCCCTCCTGGTACCTAACCCCGTCCAGACCTGAGCCCCCTGTGCCACCCTCTTCCCCAACTCGCACTGGGCATCGCCCCTCACCACAGAGTGTGGGGCCCCTCCAGGCAGGCGTCACCCCTGCCTGGCGGCAGTGGCTGGC
Source organism: Martes martes (assembly GCF_963455335.1). NCBI lineage: Eukaryota > Metazoa > Chordata > Mammalia > Carnivora > Mustelidae > Martes > Martes martes. The sequence goes on from NC_137899.1 coordinate 85,353,343, forward strand.
GTAGGCCTCCAGGGCATCACAGAGGCAGGCATCGGCCAAAGAGCCGGGGCCACAGGCACATAGGTCGTACACGCAGGCGGCGAAAAAGGGCTCTGGTGGCACAACAGCGTGGCAGCGACGGAACGGGGAGGACTTCAGCACCGCACACCGGGCGTTGGCCTCACGCCTGGCCCGGTAACCGGATGCCTTGCACGGATCCACCTCGCGGCCCTTGAAACATGGCCGGCTAGGTCCTGGCCCTTCTGGGACCTAGGTGGGAAGAGTGACCATGATGGGACAGCATCCACGGGCAGCTGACCTTTGTGTGCTACGTTCTTCAAAACACTTTCCACCAAATATTTTGGTTTAGCTTCAGAAACCTCCCTACAGGAACAACAAAGGAAGTACTGGCAACTTTCTCCTGGTCCCCATTTTACAGACGGACAAGCCAGGGCCCAGAGCAGGTAAGGGACTTATCCAGTGTCACACAGCCGGCGAGTGGCAAGGCAGGGCTTGCGGATTTAGGTGATGCCTCTTTCATCAGGCCGTCCTGCCCCCCACCCCTGCCCCTGCACCATGACAGGCCAGAAGCCCCCAAATCATCCTGAAGCTGCCAAGCCCATTGGTGTGCCCCCCCCCCCACTCCCCGACTTCCCATGTAAGCAGGCGGCTCTAAGACTCCCACTCAGTGTGCCTCCCTCAGCCACCCAGCTCCGGTGCCACTCACCTGCCAGCTATTGCCAAAGGCAGCCTCTGTAGGCAGGAGCAGCCCCTCAGGCCCCTGCAGGTCATCCTGGGCAAAGCCATTGAAGTTCCCACAGAGCCCGCACATCTGGCCCCGGTAGGAGCCTGGTACGCTCACCTCCACCTGAGACTGCCCGTCCCACAGCACCTGTGCAGAGAGCCTGGGATTGGGGAGTGGGGAAAGGCAGGGACCCCATCCTGGCCCCAGGCACTGTCAGCACCCTCCACAGAACTGGGCCCCTGGTGAAATGCAAACCCGCTTCCAGAGGGTCACTTTCACATGGGCATTAGGGCCTTACAGAGGATAAAGCACAATTTGAGTCCAGATCACAAGGGTAGACAAGCCTTCTTTTAGGAATTTACAAAGTGTACTACTTGCCAAAGGCAAGGAGAAATTTACTCTCTGGCATGGGAGTTGGAAGGATCTCAGAAGCCACCTAGGAGACCTTAACTGACATCCCTCCAAAAATTCCTCCCCCCCCCTTTTTTTTTACCAGTGAGAAAACAGACCCAGAGGGGGTTGGTACTGGCCTAGGAGCCCCACTGTGTTGGTGGCTGAACCAAGATTAGAAACTAGGCTCAGATCTCCTTTCACTCCACCCAGGGTGTCTGATCGTGATTCCTCTCCTCCCCTCAGATTCCAACAGAACCTTCTCACCTCCCTGGCCTGATCTGGCCCTGGCCCTAGCTGGTATTCCCACTGCCTCTCCAGATAGAGAGGCCTGAACAGGCCGGGGACTCCCACACCCTCACTGGCCCTGGCAGCGGCACCTGGAGCCCCGGCTGGGCGTGCAGGATCACGGTGCGTCTCTGCAGCTCCACGTACAGCAGCGGCTCCTGCAGGAAGGGCAAGGCCACGGGGCGCCCGTCCACCTGGAGGAGGGAGGCAGGAGGAGGGGCGGCCTCGGGACTGATGAGTGGACGGCAGACTGCGCAGGACCGACCTTCCCCGGGTCCTCAGCTCTGCTCACCGTGACCGCTCCGCCCTGCAGCAGCCCCACGGCCACGTCTCCGAGCTGCACCGTCACCTCCTGGGTCCAGGCCACACCCCTCCGGCCCCGGTTGGCGTTGGTCACGTGCACGCTGTGACGGGACAGGCCCAGGTGCCGGGGTCAGCAGGGACAGGTGTAGGGAGTTAGGGAGGAGGCATGGGGGGGGGGGTCTGCGCACCTGAAGTCCCCTCCGCGGCAGTCCTTGGCCAGCACGTAGCTGCAGCTGCCCTGGAAGTGCAGCAGGCGTCCGTCGAAGGTGCGGTAATGAGGGTCTCCGAAGGCCATGCAGGAGGCGGGTCGAGGCAGGCAGCGGGGGCAGCAGCTGCCGGGACTCAGGGCGGGGGCCTCGTCCTGGCCTCAGCCCCAGATCCCGTCAGCAACATCGCCCTCCCCGCCATGCCCCACGCAGAGACTGCCCGGGACCGAGGAGCGACCGGGAATCACCAGGGACTCCCGCACCGCTTCGGGACTCACCGCGAGCGGGCTTGGGGCGCCGCCTTGTGACCACCCCTAGGAACTGCACGGCCCCGGTACTCTCGGCTCCACCGCGCGGCGGCCGCTCCCCAAGCCCTACCTCCTTCCTCCCGCCGGGTCTCACCCGGGTGTCGGTGCCACGTGCCCACTCACCCCACCGCCCTCGACCGCGGCACTCACGGGGCCACAGGAGAGCGGCGGGCAGCGTTGGCTCTGGCAGCGCACCGTGCCGGCCACGCAGGAGCAGGTGGTGCAAACGTCCACGGCCCAGCGCTCCCCGGAGGCCACCGCCCGGCCCTGGTGCGCGCACGACTGGGCGGGGGCTGAGGGAACAAGAAGCGCGGTAGGGTCAACTGCCCGTCCCTCGCACTGAGTCTCGCTCGTCCCCAACCCCCTCGTCGCTCTGGCTGGCACCTTGGCATCGCTCACAGCAGCGGCCGGCCTCTGGCACCTTCGCCCAGCCCTGCGGGCAGGAGAGGGCGGGGCACTCCTCCAGGTCGCACTCCACATGGCCCCCCTGAGGAGGAGTCATTGCGCTAAGGACCTCCTGCAGGACCTGGGGGCCCTGAGCCGCACACTTCTGGGGGCCCTCTGGGTCACAGTCTGAGGCAGCCACCCCTTCTCTCTGACCCTGCCCCAAAAGAACACCCAGGTCATGTTCAAGTGGGGGATGAAATCAACCCTTAGTTCCTTACCCCAGCACACAGGTGCCGCTGCCCGCCCTCACTCAGAGGGGCCGCCTTTTTCTATTTACCTCAAAGACCCCATATTCACTGGTCCAGTGTCCTGAGACTGCTCTGTCCATCCATCTGTAAGGCCCTCTGCCCCACCCCTGCCCGCCCAACGACCCCTCCTCACGTGGCAGGTGCACGTAATGCACGGGTTGCTGGGGTCCTGCCAGCTCTCTCCATCTGCCACTCTCCGGCCCTCGGCCTCCACCACACACTCTGAGAAGGAAGAAGTGAGGACGCGGAAGCACTGTCCTTCCAGCTACATCCTCTCTGGAGCTCACCCAGAAGGCCCACAGCAGGGGAGTGCCACAGCAGGGGAGTGCCACACCCCTCCACGGGCACCCTGATGCTGCTGATTTCCTCAACCAGTGTCCAGATGACCTACTAGATGGTAGGCCCTACCCCGGGGCTCAGGAAGCAGAAAGGGCCCCAGAAGCCCAAAGAGCCGGAGGCTGGAACCTTCCCATGGACCGGCTGCCAGCTCACTGCAAAGCCTGGTCAGTGGACCCGGGGTCCCTCAGCCCACCGACAAGTCTCAAGCGAGGCCTCAAGAACCCAGACTTCATTCCTTGCTTTTCTTGGCTTTCTGCACGCCCATGAGTAACCCTTTATTTCTCCAAAAGAATGAAGCCTGCGTTTGGAGTATAGACCCTAGGCTCCCCCCTGGGCTCAGGCTCAGAGATGCAGGTCAAGGCTGGCACTTACCTCGGCACATGGGGCAGCAGCTCCCAGGGTGGGTATGGCGCTCTGACAGGGGACAGCTGAGCTCGGGACAGGCCCGGTGAACGCAGAGCCATGTCAGGTCCTGTGGAAGGGCGTGTGACCACCACCAGCAGAGATCAGCAGGGAGGGAGCACGGTGTCATTGGGAGCAGGCCTAGGCCCGGTATGATGTCCAAGACAAGTGGGGGGATGTCGGGGTGAGTGGGGAGCCTGGAGCTGCTGCAGGATAGGGGGCACTGCCACAGCTTACAGAGGAGGAAGAAAGAGCTTTGGGAGTCCCCGAGGCAGAAGGGCTCACCTGGCACTGGCAGGTGTAGCAAGGGTCGGGCGGGGCCAACTCAGAGCCCAGCAGGCCTTCTGTGCAGTTACTCAGCGCCTCTGTGAAGACAAGAACTCCGTGTTGGGGGGAGAAGGGGGCAGCAGGGGGCAAAAGCCCACCTACCCACTGTGTCCCCAGACATCTTAGGCCTAGGGCATACTCCTATCCCCAGCACACTGAGTCCAAGAGAAGTCCTCTTTCTTCTGGGGTCAGCAAAGAAAAGTTTAGACTTTTTAAAAAGAACATTTACTAGGGTGGAGCACCTGGAAGTGGACAGGGCGTGGTTTCCTTAGCCTGAGGTCCCTAAGGACCATCAGGATGCCTCCCCAGCTCCCTCTGTTACTTCCTTTTATGTCTCCTGGCGAAAATGGCACAAGGAAGCCCAGAGAGCCAGGTAGGTACTCCAGGTTCTAATCCTGGCTTCAGCATTAGATTCAGCATTGTGCAGATGAGAACACCTCTGTTTTCTCATCTGTAAAAAGGAACAATGCCTCTCACTGGGCAACCGAGAATTAAATGGGATACTGTTTATTCAAAGCACCAAGTATAGTGTCTAGCATGCAGGAGATGCATAATAATGTCAGTCCTCTTCTCCTTCCCTGAAGCACATCCTAGCAAGTGTTGGAAGAACAACTCCCCACCTCTGTAGCCCCTCTGGTCTCCCTTTGGTGCTCTCAAGAAGCCAGAGGAGGGCAAAACTCCCACCCCACAGCGCCACCTGCTGGACAAGAGGCCCCATAAACTGTGTGTGGCTTCAGTCAAGGATCCCCAGTTCTCCCTGGGGGTTGCCTGGCCAGCGCATGGGCTTCCGTAAGTCCATCGGACTTAAGAAAGGGTGAAGACTGGGGCTGCAGAGGACAGCAGGCTGGTTCTTCCAGTGTCACTCTCGGGGTGGCCGTCCTACCCTCTTTTTTACCCCCATATCCAGGGACTCACGGGCACAGGTGGGGCAGCAGTGCTGGGGCCCAGGGGGCAGGAGCTGGCTGGTGGGACAGCCCACCAGGCTGGGACACTGCCGTCGATGACACTGAATGCTGGGGGGTCCCTCAGGCTGCAGCTACAAAAATGAGTGAGCAAAGGGGGTGGGTCCCAGGCCCTGGCAGCCGGGACACACCCTTTTCCCTTGGACTCCAGGCCCTTCCATCTGCCTACTGCACCTTCCCCTGGATACATCTTGGGCGATTAAACTCCCGTCTACAGAGACTTACCGTCTCCCCAGGTTGCTTCTCACCCTGCGCCCTAACCCAGAGGTGATGTCCCCTTCTCTTGCCAGTTACTCAGGCCTGACCCTTCATGTGACCACTGATCCTCCCGCACTCTCATGCTATCCTCCCCCCTCCCTGCCAGGTCTCCAGACATGGGATGTCATATGTCTGCTCACCATTATCTTCATATGGAATTCTCTAACATCCCCCCACAACCACTTCCCAGGTGTCTCCCCCTACCTCCCATACACACCCACACTACCCTCCAGCCAGGACAGCCTTCCCACTGCCCCCATCCCCACATCCCCACATCCCCACTCAGTGCCTGTCCCACCCACACTTCCTGGCCCCACTTAGCTCTTCGCTTCACCCCAAGTCCTGCCTCCCCTCCTGGCCACAGAGGCACAATCCTCTCTCTGACCCTCCTAGTGTTTGTGCCCCCCAGGGTCCGGGCTTCCCCACCCCTCAGCGTTGCTGTCACCCACCTCACAGATGCACACTTCACAGGGGTCTGCCCCAGGCTGGAAGCTCTCCCCTGGTTCATACTTGCGGCCCTCATGCTCACAGTCTGGGGCGGGATGGGGGGGAGGGTAGGAGCAGAACAGGACCAGGGAGCCTTTAGGCTGGCAGGAACGCCAGGGGGTGGGGTTCTCTGTCCCTGCAGTGACCCCCAGCTCCAGGGACTGGAGTGTATGCAAGAATGGAGGCCACTTCTAGAACAGCCCGGCTCTGCCACCCAGCCCTGGAGGGAGATGTGGACCAGGTGCTGCCTCCTTGCCTTCCCCACACTGGCCCCAGGTTCCCAGTACCAGAGCATCGAGGGCAGCAGTCATTGAGCCCTTGGTGGGGCCGGGCACAGGAGCTGACACACTGGAGGCGGGCACAGGTCACGACGCCATCATGACACATGCAGGAGGAGCAGGGGCTCTGGGGGTCCACCCAGCTACTGCCTTCAGGGTGCTCCTCCCCACCAGTCAGGCAGCCTGTATCCCAGGTGGGCACGGATGAGCTCTGAGTTCTGGTTCTGCCAGTATGCCCTTGTCCCCCCAACCCTGGGTGCTCGGCAGGGCATGTGGGTGCCAGGAGCGGGACCTTCAGGGAGGAGGTGAGAAGGTGGCCTGGGGCAGAGCTCTTGTGCATGGTAGTGGGGAAGGACCCTGGCTGAGGGCCAGAACCCCTGGGTTCTTAATCCCATTCCACGTCTGTTTGCTTTCTAGACCATGGGCTACAATGAACAGTAGACCGGTACCAGCAATGGCAGTTGGCATGCAGTAGGTGTGTAATAAGTGCATACAGAAAGAATGAAAGGCTCCATCACTAAGCATGTGCCCCAGGTAATAATATGGAACCAGATGGCTAAGATGCAAATCCTGACTACCACTTACTAGCTTCATGATTACAGACAAGTTATGCTTACCTCTCTGTACCTCAGTTTTCTCATCCATAAAATGGGAATCATAACAGTACCTATCTGATAGTGTGTGGGTTAAATGAGATATGGGTCGAGTGCTGAGCTCAGATGGGATGTGCTCAGCAAATGTGAATCGTCATTATGATGATGATGACCAGAGTGTGGTTAGGAAGGTGGCAGTTTTGAGGGGTAATGGTCTTGGCGGGCCAGGAACAGGGAGAGGTAGGAAGAACTGAAGACCAGCAAGGAGAGCGCTCAAGAGCCAGGGCGTGAGAGGGCCAGGTGGGATGGACAGGGAGGGGGTGGCCAGGGGAGCGCTAAGAGAGGGAGGTGGTGTGGATACAGGGCATGGGGCCAGGGGCAAAAGCAAGGGGACAGCCCCATGGGGCCAGGCATACCTCTGCAGCGAGGGCAGCAGCTGCCCGGATCCGTGACCTGGAGCGGGCAGGACAGAGGAGGGCACGGCAGCCGCGCACAGCTGACCCGGCCGGCCTGTAGGAGACGCCCTCTAGGCCAGGTGCCCCAGAGGCACTGTGGCCCTGTCCCCATCCTACCCCACTCTGCCCCCTCCCTACCATACCTGACACCAACACCACTCACAGCTGCCTGGGGGCCCCCCGAACTCTTCCCCATCCTGGTGCTCCTGGCCCTGGGAGAAGCAGCCTGTGGGAAACACATTTCCTGGGTGAGGGGCTGTGCCAGCTTGCTCTGTCCAACCACAGGCCTGGCGGACAGAGGCGGGGGGAGGGGAGGGGAATGAGCAGGGAGCAGGGCATGTGGAAGGCAGCTCACTGTGGCAAACAGGGCAGAAGCAGGGTCCTGGAGAGGGATGGGGGCAGAGAGCTGGAGGACAGGGCTTCTTCTGACACTGCACGGAACCTTCCTGAAGGAGAGGGGTCACACTGCCACTTTTGACTCCATGTCGTCACCACCTCCAAACAGGCTACACATTGTCCCAGGGTAGGGTGTCCCTACTGAGCCTGCCAGGCTCCAGCCCCCCTCCCTTGGCCCGGGAGACCCGAATCCAATCCTCTTCCACCAGATGGTACCCCTGGGAGACGGTGGGGTGGGCGGGCAGAAACAAGGTCTTCCTGGCCAGAGAGGAGGACTAAGCAATGAAAGGTTACCAGGTTTCCAATAGGCCACCTCACCTGGCAGGTGCAGAGGGAGCAGCCGGGGTCAAGCGGGTCAGGAAGGGTCTCTCCAGGGGCTGCAGTGACTCCATGATAGAGGCATCCTGGCAGGGCAGGAAACGCAGCCAAAGAGCGGCCGTCAGCGCAGTCCCCCACGGCCTTGCGCGGCTGGGCCCGGGGACCTCTGCCACGGCTGGGGGAGACGGCAAGTGCGGCCTGCCATGGCCAGGGAGGGGAGGGTGGGAGGACAGCCTCTGGCTAGCTGCAAGTGGGGACCCCAGCAGACGTGAGGGGAGCGAGGACCGGAGCTGGGGTCAAAGATGGCAGACAAGTTGCCGTCTTGTGGGGCCCATGGGAAGACGAGGTGAGGAACGGGTACTCCTGGAAATGAAGGCTAGAGGTGGCCCGGGCTCAGGATCGTGGCCAAAAGAAGCCAGGAGGGAAGGAAGCTGCCTCTCATGACTGCTGACTCAAGGGCCTGGGAGCCATCCAAGGGTCTGAGTCTGGTAATGTGCCATTTTAGGAAGGCGATGAGACAGTTTAAGAGCAGGAAGTTCTGCAAGCACGAGGCCCAGTTATTTGATGAGCACAACCGTGAGTCTTAGGGGACAGCAGGGACAGACAGGAGGGCACAGGCGTGGTGGGAGGAGAGCACAGGGTGTGGGTTTGCCTTGTGGCTCTCTCAGGGGAGGGGTGACGGTGGTGAGGCCTGGTGACGGGGCCCCTGGGAGCCCCAGAAGGGGCAGGGAGGGCAGGTGCTGTCCTACCCTGGCAGGTCGGGCAGCAGTGTCCAGCTGGAGTGAGTGGGTGGCTGCAACCCAGGGGCTCGCAGGGCCGGCGGCCACATGTCACAAAGCCTCCGAGGCAAGTACACAGATTGCAGGGCTCTCGGGGATCTGGGAACTCCTGGCTGCTCAGGTAGGACTCCCCTAGATACTCACAGCCTTCAAGAGAGGATGGCGAGGGGGAGGGCAGAGGGCAGAAAGGGTGAGAGGTGAGCAGTGGTCCAGTTCCCAGCTTGGGCCTGAGCTGGGGCTAGGGGAGGGCTCGAGCCAGGCAGGGGAAGGGGGGCAGAGGGGTCTGGGGTGGGGGAACTGGCGGAAGGGCAGACTTCCTCCCGTTCAGCCTGCCGTCTAGTCTATCGGGAAAGACCCACACAGAATCTGTCCCTAGAGCCCCTGCCCAGCCAGAAGGCACCAACGTCCCCAAGCTGAGGAGAGCTGGAGATAGCCCAAGATGGCTCAGGAGATGTGGTTCCAGCCCTCTGATTAATCAGGGACGGGGAGGGGGTCCCAGAGTGGTGGCAGCCTGACCCAAGCAGCTCTCCGACTCTTGCTGACCACTTTTTTTTTTAAAAAAAGGGGCTCTTCAGGTCATAATGTGTCAGTGTTGGCTCATAAAATGCCCCCCTCCAGTGGGGGCATGTGGGAGGCTGTGCAGGTGCGGGGACGGGGGACACGGGAAACCTCTGTACCCTTCTCTCACTTTTGCTGTGAACCTAAAACTGCTGTAAAGAAAAAAATAGACTTAACAGGAAAAAAAAAAAAAAGAGGCGTGTCTGAGTCTCAAAGCCTTGGCAGGCAAGTGTCAGACTCAAATTTAATGTTTTATTTTTAACTGCATTAATATTTATGGTCACCTTCATTCCTGGCAAATCGAATTCATTTACAGTATGCTATAAAGACTTCTTTATAAAAAGATTTAAATTTAAAAGTTGATTTGAAGAAAGTTCATTGGGGTGCCTGGGTGGCTCAGTTGCTTAAGCGTCTGCCTTTGGCTCAGGTCATGATCCTGGAGTCCCTGTATCGAGCCCCGCATGGGAGGGGGCATCCCTGCTCAGCGGGGAGTTTGCTTCTCCCCCTTCTTCTGCTCCTCCCCCCAACCAGTGTTCTTGCTCTCAAATAAGTAAAATTAAAAAAAAGAAAAGAAAAATGGTTACCTAAATAAAATTATAGGTGGTAGAGTATCTGTAACAATATTGCTAAGTTAGTACAAGGGTGACCAAAGACTGGGGAACTGGGTTTTGTTCATCTCTCTCTTGTTTACAGGAACTAAAGTTAGAGTTGCACTTAAAAATGGTTAAGGTAGGGGCGCCTGGGTGGCTCAGTGGATTAAGCCACTGCCTTGGGCTCAGGTCATGATCTCAGGGTCCTGGGATAGAGACCCGCATCTGCCTCAGCATCCCTGCTGAGCAGAGAGCCTGCTTCCCCCTCTCTCTCTGCCTGACGCTCTGCCTACTTGTGATCTCTCTCTCTGTCAAGTAAATAAATAAAATCTTTTTAAAAAATGATTAAGGTAGTGAATTTTACGTTATATATATCTTACAAAAATGCACATTTTTAAAATGCATTTTTAATTTAAAAAAAAAAAAAAAGGAGGCCCGAAGAGGTTATGTAACTTGTCCAAGGTCACACAGCCAAATGGCATCAGTGGCAGGAGCAACTCCAGGTTTTAGTCCAGTGTTCATTATTATGTGATAGATGTTGTGGATTCACTGTGGGCAGTAAAGGTGATGCTGACCCCGCCCTCCCAGCCCCTCATCCCCACAGTCCCCTGCCCCTCACCTTCACAGACAGGGCAGCAGTCACCCCTGGCAGGAAAGGGGCACTGAGCAGGGGCACAGGCCCTGGGTTCGCAGCGGACGCTGCCCTCCCAGCAGAGGCAGACGTGGCACGTGGCGCTGGGCGAGGGGAAGCGCTCCCCGCTGGCAAACTCCTTCCCCTGGTACAGGCAGCCTAGGGGGGCAGGCAAGGAGGGCAGAAGCGGGGCTGTCTGCCAGGCCCACAGCCTCCCAGGCCTTGCGGACTGGGCACTGTCTCCCCAATTCTTAGTGAGAACCCGGAGGTGGGAGGGGTGGGCTTGGAGGGAGGAGGATGCTGCGATGGCACAGCGTCAGGGGCTGGAGAAAGGGTGCTGTGGACTAAGAGGGCGCCAGGTAGGGCGAGGCTCTGGGGCAGAGTGGGAAGGAGCAGGGGGCGGGGGAGGGCATTACCATCGCAGGAGGGGCAGCAGGGTCCCTGGCGCGGGTGGGCGCAGGGTGCAGGTGGGCAGGGCAGCCGCTGGCAGGACACGGAGCCGTCGAGGCAGAGGCAGCGGCGGCAGGGGTCGTCGGGCAGGGAGAAGTGCTCCAGGTGCCGGGCAGGGACCCCGCCCCCCGGCCGTGGGCAGCCTGAGGAGGCGGCTGCAGCGAGAGAGAAGAGCGTGTCAGGGGTCCAGGGAGAGGCTGCAGAGTCTCCCGGCTCTCTCCAGGGCAGATCTGCCCGAGGGCGGTGCCTACCGGGGCACTGGGGGCAGCACTCGTCGGGCAGCAGGACCGGCTCTGGACAGGGCAGCGGAGGGCAGCGGCGGGCGAGGCACTGCACGCTGCCACTCTGCAACAGGGGGGCCACGGGCCAGGGCCGCTTAGCGGTGGGGGGCAGAGGAGATCCCCCTCCTTGGGACACCTCCTCCCACAGGGACAGACTCACCAGACAGCGACACTGCCGGCAGGGGTCAGAGGGGTGAGGGAAGTCGGCTCCATTGGGGTACTCTTTCCCACCAAAGGCACAGCCTGGGGGAAGGGGCAGCTATAGTAACGGGAGGGGCCCTGCTCCTCCCTGGGTATGCCGCCCTTTGAGCCCTAAAAGCCCACAGATGGGACCAAGCCATCCCAGGAGACCCCCCCACCCCCCCTTTCCCTACCCCCCCACCTCACCGTTGCAGTTGCTCTGGCAGCAGGAACCAGGCAGTGGGTGGGCACAGGGGGCAGGGGGGCAGGCCCGAGGCTGGCAATGGGCATGGCCTTCCCGACACTGGCACTCTTGGCAGGGGTCTCGGGGGTGGGAGAAGCTCTCTCCATCCACAAATACTTGTTCCTCCAGGATGCAGTCTGAGCATGGGGGCAGGGGAAGGGGCACCGTGGGGGCTGACAGTTCTAGAGCTGCGCTGGCAGCCCATTGATCCTTGGGGTCCAGAGCCACTGAGGCAAGGCCAAGAGGCAGCCCCATGAAGAGAGTGGAGGAGAGGTCCATGTAGGCGGGCATGGGTATCTCTCTGAGCACACCCCATATGTGCGTGGGCATGCACACGCGCGTGATCGCACGCGTGTGTGTGTGTGTGTGCGTGTTTGTGTGTGTGTGTATTTGAGCCCATTTACCTGCCTCTGAGAGGGAAGAGCCTGGGAGCTCACGCGTGCAGGTGTGCGTGTTTGTGAGACGCACCCTGGCACAGACCCTCCACCGGGGCAGATCCGGGCACGTGGCACGCCAGCACCCAGTCTCCGCATGCCAGACCCAAATGTTTGTGGCATGAACCTGCTTTATACAGAAAGATATGCAAATATACCTGACTGGTGGGCGGGGGGGAAGGGATGGGAAAAGGACATACATAATGGGAGGGAAGGGTCCTGGAGTAGCACAAAGGGAGAAACAAATCTCTACTCTCCCTCCCGCCCATACTCTGTGAGTTCCAGAGAGTTCCAAGCTGTGTCCGGCTGGAAACAATTCCAAAGGTGGTTGCTTTCTAACGTATCTGGTGAGCCCAGGGCGCCACGGGAGAGCTGGGTCTAGGGCCCCCAGGTGCAAGAAGCACATACCTGGGCACCTGGGACAGCACTGGCCGGGTCCACTCTGGGGCCTGGCACAAGTTGTGGGAGGGCAGTCAACCAAGGAGCACCTCACAGTCCCCTCCTGGGAGCAGGGGAGAGGGCAATGGGGGTGGGCCCCAGGAGGGGCTCAGCAGGGTGGTGGCGAACCCGGGGAGCTACCTCACAGCGGCAGGTGTGGCAAGGGCTATCTGCGTCTGTGAAGTTTTGCCCATTGGCATACACTTGGCCATGGTAGGTGCAGCTCTCACAGCTGGGGCAGCAAGCACCTGGGTGGGACAGACTGATCAGAGCCCAGCAAACTAGGGGTGGGGGGAGCTGGACAAAGCGGGGAAGAAAGCCAGACTGGTGTGGAGCACTCACCAGGGGGCTGGGTAGGGTGCTGACAGGGAGCTGGGGAGCAGAGCACCGCCCCACACATGGGCACGCCATCATGACAGGAGCAGGCCGTGCAGGGCTGACCATCAGGCTCCCACTGGACCCCCTCGGCAAACTCCTCTCCATCGAGCACACAGGCTACAGCGGGTTGGGGGACTGTCACCGGGGCAACTGGGACACCTCCAGCCATCCCTGACCTTCCCAGACCACAGGAACCTGGCTTTGCCATCCCCACGGTGGTCTCTGAGCCCACACCGGAATGGGAGGTGGCCCCGGCAATTCCCCTCTTCCGTCTGCGGCGGCTGGAAGCAGCCCTCCTTTGAAGCTTTTCCTCCCTCGCCCCCTCCCCACACATACCTGGGCAGAGTTGGGGGCCAGAGGCAGGCAGTGCGCAGGGGGCAACCGGGCACTCCTGCTCCTCACAGGAGACCTCGCCGGCCTAGAAGGGACGCTGGCTGAGGGTCCCCAAGGGCTGACTCAGATCTGGGGTGGGAGAGGGTGGGACTCGCTACCTGGCAGGAGCAGCGGATACAGCGCCCACTCTCTTGGAGTCTAAAGGTCTCCTCACTCTGATACTGGTGTCCCTGGTACTCACAGCCTGGTCAGGAGGACAGGAGGACCGGGGGGTAGGGACAGAGCTGGAGGCTGACGGTGAAGCCTCACACCACCTCGAGGCGTCCACCGCCCACCCTGATGCACTAGGCTCCCCCACCTCCAGGATCTCGGGCCCCACCCTGGGGCCCTGTTTGCCATGAGAAGGCGAGGTGAGAACGTGCCCTTCACCCATGGTGATGGAGCTTAGGCTTTTCAAGGACTTCTCCCGTACTGTAGTCCAAGGGGCTTCCTATAGGTCCGAACCCCTGTGCCCGGGCACCCCTGGAGCCTCTCTGGGGCCTGTGCTTGCCCCCCTCCAGGTGACTCAAGCCCCAAGCTCACCGTCACACACTGGGCAGCACTGTCCAGGGATCCTGCCTGGGTGTCTGCAGGGCACAGGAGGGCAGGGCAGAGGCTCGCACTGGATGCTCCCGTTCTGCCGATAGGGCCTGGTCAGCGTCCGAGAGGCGGGCCTGGGAGCCAGGCCCTCCCTGCCAGGCAGCCACACTCACAGCGCAACGGCAGTGCGAGCAGGGGTCCCCAGAGCCCACCGGCTCTCCGCGGCGGTACTCCCGCCCATTTAGGAAACAGCCTGTTGGGGAAGAGGGTACCTCAGGAACCCTGCTCCCCACGCTGCCTGTCCTGGCTGGCCTTTGTGGGAGACTGCGCTGGGCCATCCGTGAGCTTTCTGCACCCCTGCACCAGGCGCCACTCACCGACTCACCATCGCACAGCGGGCAGCAGGTGCCCGGCAGGGGCCGTGCAGGGTACGGGCACAGGCTGGCACACTCTCGCTGGCGGCACTGAATGTGGCCCTCCTGGGAGGGGGTGGGGGGGGCAGGGGAAGGTGCCGTTAGAGCTCTGTCAGGTGGCAGGAACAGCAATCAAGTCCCTGCGATCCACTTACTAAGCACTGTTATGGGTTGAACTGTGTCCCCCCAAATTCATATGTGGAAGTCCTAACCACTGGGACATCAGAATGTGGCCTATTTGGAAACAGGGTCATTGCAGATGTGATTAGTTAAGATGAGGTCATACTGGAGTGGGGTGGTCGCTCCAGTAACTATGTCTTTGTAAAAAGGGGAAATTTGAACACACACATGTGTGTGCACACACACACACACACACACACACACGGAAAGCAACATGTGAGGACGAAGGAAGAAGCTGAGGGACACCAAGGATCGCCAGCAGACCACCGGAAGTCAGGGGAGAGGCCTAGAACAGATTCGCCGTCACAGCCCTCAGGAAGAACCAACCCTGCTGACACCTTGATCTTGGACTTCTGATCTCTTGAACCACAAGAGGATACATTTCTGTTGCTTAAGCCAATCTGTCTGAGCTACTTTGTTATGGGGGCCCCAGGAAACCAATACAGATGTATAACCCATCATGTAACTGAAGCGTTCTATGACTCAGTTTACCCATCTGAAAAAAGACAGTAATAGTTCTGTCCTCGGGCACCTGGGCGGCTCAGTTAAGTGTCTGCCTTCCGTTCAGGTCATGATCCCAGGGTCCTGGGATTGAGTTCTGCATCCGGCTCCCTGCTCAGCAGGCAGTCTGCCCCTCCCCCCGCTCGCTCTCACACGCTCTCTCTCTCTCTCTCTCTCTTTCTCACTCAAATAAACAAATAAAATCCTTAAAAAAACAATAGTCCTGTGCTCACAGCCTGTTATGGGAATGAAATGAGATGCCCAGCCTGGTGTGACACCCACCTCTGGGAGCTGGCAATCAAGCCACAGCTGTCGCTACTCCCCACAGCTCCTCCCAGACAGATCCCACCCCTTGAGCTCACACCTGCATCGGGGCTCCATACTGCCAGTCCCTTAAGTGGACAGCAAGTCACTCTTCTCACAGATGTTGGGGAGAGTGGTCCGTGTGAGCAGGGAGGGGGAGCACATGGTTACAGAGGGGAAGGGTCCAACCATTTCAGTTGCTGCAGCAAAATCCCATAGGCTGGGGGGCTTATGAAGAGCGGAAATTTGGTTCTCATAGTTCCGGAGGCTGGGAAGTCCAAGACCAAGGTGCCAGAAGGGTCTGGTAAGGACCTGCTTCCAGGTTCCTAGACACCTGTCTTTTCACTGTGTCTTCATGTGGCTGAAGAGAGGAGGAGCTAGCTCTCTGGGGTCCCTTCTACAAGGACACTAATCCCATTCATGAAGGTGCCACCCTCAGGACCTAAATACCTCCTAAAGGCCCCACCTCCTAATACCATAAGGATTCAATATAGGAATTTGGGGGTGGGGACACAAACATTCAGTCTCTATCACCTGAAGTGTCTTTCCTCATTTCTCCCTGCTTCAATTCTACTCACCCTTTAAGACCTAAACCCACCCTTTCCATGATTTTCTAGATCTGTGCTGTCCAATAGAAGCATAATACAAGTCACAAGTCCCTTTAAACTCTCTAGTAGTCAGGGGCACCTGGATGGCTCAATAGGCTAAGCCTCTGCCTTCAGCTCAGGTCATGATCTCAGGGTCCTGGGATCGAGGCCCCCATCGGGCTCTCTGCTCAGCGGGGAGCCTGCTTCCCCCCCTTTCTCTGCCTATCTACTTGTGATCTCTCTCTCTCTTTCTGTCAAATAAATAGATGAAATCTTTTTTTTTAAGATTTTATTTATTTATTTGACAGAGATCACAAGTAGGCAGAGAGGCAGGCAGAGAGAGGGGGGGAAGCAGGCTCCCTGCTGAGCAGAGAGCCTGATGCGGGGCTCCATCCCAGGACCCTGAGATCATGACCTGAGCTGAAGGCAGAGGCTTAACCCACTGAGCCACCCAGGCGCCCCAATAAATAAAATCTTTTTAAAAATTTCTCTGGTGGTCAAATTTCAAAAAGTAGAAAGAAAGGGAAAAGAAAAAAAGAAAAAAAAACCCAAAAAACGAAAATAGAAAGAAGCAGATAAAATGACTTTTTAAGATATTCCATTCAACTCAATCTATCCAACAGTTATTTCAAGATACAATCAACATAGAGTATTAACGATATATTTTATATTCCTTTCTTTCACACTAAGTCTTTAAAATCCCATGTGTATTTTATGCTCCAGCCCAAGTCAGATTGAACGGCCCCATTTCCAGGGCTCAGTGGCCACACGCTTTAGGTCACAGATTGGACAGCCCAGTTCTAGATGTCTCTAGGAAATCTCCCCAGAGCTGTTGCTGCCTTTCCTATCGTGCCCTGTCTCACTCCTGGAGCTTGCAAGCTCTTTGAGTTACTTCACAAATCCATGCTGCACACCTGCCGTGCTCAGAACTTGGCACACAGACAGGCACAGCCCCGTCCCCCCGCCCCAAGTGCCCGGCATCAGGTCTTCTCCAACTCTGTCCCCTCCCAGTGCCTACGGGATGTGCTCAGTGAAATGAAAGAATGAACACGGGGGACCTGGGGTGTGGAGTAGAAGCAGGGCTTACCAGGCACTGGCAGATCCGGCAGGGGTCCCCAGGGGCAGTCCACTCTTGGCCGTGCTCCCAGTGAGAGCCCCCTTCCATGCAGCCTGGGGTGGGGGTGAAGATGGACAGAAAGGAAGCCTGGTGGGAGCCAGCCTAGCTGCCGGCTCAGCCTGCCCCTACCGTCCTCCACAGGCCCCCTGGGGGCTCTCTCCTGAGCCCAAACCAGACTATGTCATGCCTTGGCCTAGCCTCTTGGGGGCTCCCAAGGCCCAGACAGGGTAAGACCCAAGCTCCTTAGCCTGCCCTTCCAGGCCTCCCTGGATCCAGTGTGGCCACACCCTGCTCTGGGGCGGGGGGGCCCCCTCACCTCTCACCACAGGCTTTGGCCATTCGTGCGTGCTTGCAGCTTCCCACCTAACACACTCACCTCACACTGTCTGTCCCACGCCTCTGTGCAAGCTGTCCTCTCTTCCTGGAATGCCCTCTGGCTTATTCCGCCTGTCACCTAGCTAACTGCTCTCCATCCTCAGGGTTCACCCAGAACACGCTGTCTCCAGGACGCTCTCCTTCCTGTGACCAGGCTGGACTGGGTCTCCTTCCTCTGAGTTTCCGCAGAGCCTGGCACCTGCTTCTCAGCCTGCCTTTGCCATAGTACTGCTGTGTGACTCGGCGTCCCCCTCTAGGGGTCCGCCTGGATGGCCCACCTGTGTCTTCCGTGCACAGAGTGGGTAATGGTGGTCAACATTTATCAGGGTACAGAATGTCATCATCCACAGCTCACAAATGGGGAACTGAGGCACAGAGTAGCTCCCTGAGAGGTACACAGCCATGACGTGGCAAGGGCAGAATGTGAGCCCAAGCACCTCATCTCTGGAGCCAGCTTGATGGGGCATTGTTCCCCGACTGAGCAAACCCCCCAGGTCAGGGCCAGCAGAATGGGCTCCAGAGTGGAAGAAATGGCGTGGCAGCCTCTTACCTTGGCAGGTTGGGCAGCAGCGCCCGGGCCTGGGAACGGGCTCAGGGCAGGGGCTGGGCGGACACCTCACGGGCATGCAGCGAACCAGGCCACTCTGTAACGCACCGAGAGCTGTGAGAAGCAGCCAGGCCCGGGGCTGGCTCCCAAGAGGGCGGGGTGGGCAGGTGTCTGACACCCTTGGGGGACGGGCCACAGGGCCAGGATGGAGGGGAACCTCACTGGCAGCGGGTCTTGGAAGGTACGTGAGGGGATGAAAGAGCAGCAGGTGTGGCCCAAGGTAGGGGCAGGGGGTGAAGAAGGAGGAGCAGGGCCTGGACCAAGTTGGGGGGGTGGGCACTCACCAGACAGGAGCATTGGAGACAAGGGTTGGAGCTGGACAGGAAGCTGGCCCCCTCTTCGTAGGAGTGGCCCTCATATTCACAGCCTGGGGAGGGATGCCAGGACCACAGGTCAGCTGAGAGCAGGGCAAGGGGACATCACCCAAGGCAGGGCATGACCCCAAACAGGTACTGGACCGACAGGGGGGCTGGGTGATGGAGTGGCGGGGCAGGGCAGGAGGTCACCTGGCCGGCAGACAGGGCAGCACTCCCCAGGAGGGGTGTAGCTCTCCAGGCAGTTGAGCTCCGAGCACGAGGGCCCCTGGCACCGCACGGTCCCAGCCTGCAAGGCGGACACTGAGCCCTCCCTCCCTCTCCACTGCCCAAGCTGAGTTACTCTGCTGGCCTAGTGTGCCCAGCAGGCTGCAGCCTCAATTCCTGGGGCGGGGGGATGGCATCAGCTCTGTTCTGCCCCCAGGCTGGGCTTGGTACTGCCAGGCCGGGGGTATGCCGAGCATCAGGGATGTGCGTGGTGGTCGGGGCTGGGCTCTGATTCTCTTACCTGGCAGGTGCAGATGACACAGGGCTCTGGGTGCCAAGTTTCCCCAGCCCTGTGGCCTCCAGGGCAGCCTGCAAAACCGGGGCCAGGCCCCCACATGAGAGACCCATAGTCCTGGAGCCAAAGCACGTACAAGGGTACCGCGTCGAAGGGCACCATTCAGGTGAGAACCTGAATTCCTACCACTTCCCAGCAGATGGCAGTCAAGTGTCTGACGTAAATGTTACCAGTAGATTTCCATTATTTTACCATAGAAGCATTAAGGAAAGGGTGCTTTTTTACAAAATTTCACCAACGATATATGAGCCAGCAGTGGCCTCGAGGCACCACGTATCCTGTGAGTTCTGTGTGTGGTGCGTGCGCGCGCGTGTCCCTTTTCTCTGAGCTCCACCAGCTCCCCAGACCACTCCCCAGCCTGGGTCACAACTCCCAGGCTCCATTTCCAGACCCCACTGGTCTCCTGAGCCCCTGACCCCCCCTTCACACTACCAGCTGATATTCTGCTGGATAAAATATGGGATGCTCAGCTGAATCGAATTCCATATAGACAATCTATACTTTTTTAGCATAAGTATGTTCCAAACAGTGCATAAGATGTACTTAACACTAAAAAAGGTATATGCTGTTTAAATTCAAATTTAACAAAGCATCCCGTATTCTCTTTGCTAAATCTGACAGCCCTGTCCCTGACTGTGAGCTAGTAGTGTCCCCGGAAAGAGCCAACGCCCCCCCCCACCCCCGCTTCTCTTCACGTCCCTGGCACCACTGCCTTCTTAGCTTCGCACTATTCCATGGGACCTCACCAGTCACCAGCTCCTGCCCGTTCTTTAGAAACAGCACCCCCTCTGCAGCCACTGCCATCCCTGGCCTCCTGGCTCTATGCCTAGATGACTACGGTACTAACCCACTAACTGGTCTCTCACATCTAGCCCAAACAGATGAATGTTCCTACAATACTCCTTTGAACAAGCCACATTCTGGCTCTGCAGCCTTCTATGGCTCCCCATGGCAACAGAAGAAAATCCAAACTGCAAGGCTTAGAGCAGGCTGTTTCCACTGGGCCTTTCCAGCCTGATTTACTGCAACACACCTCTCCCCACCCTGTTCTTGCGCCGAAAGGGCCACATATAACTGTCTCCTGCTGGTGAAATCTCACATTCTCTTGAAGATGCAGCTCAGATGACCTGCCGTGACACGGTCTTGAGTGGCTCCCCCTGCCTTCCCGCCATCTGCTCCGGCAGATACCCACACGCTGCTCTCCTGCAGTTCTTTTAATCTGGTCATTGGATCTTAAATCTTGTGTTATATTAACTTTCAGTTTATCTTCTCAACTAGGTCAGAAGCCCCCTGAGGGCAGGAAAAAGATCAGACAGAGGCTCTGGCTCCGCCCCAGGCCAGAGCCGCATTTGCAGGCTGTGCTTCCCTTCTGAATTCCCCGGACTGCCAGAGTAAGTGTGCAGGCGCCCTCTGGGCACGTGGTGGGTGGCACACCATGGCCCTGGGGGCCAGAATGAGTGCAGGAGGTGGGGCCGGGGCTGGAGGGAGGCTGACCTGGCTCACAGTCCGGACAGCACGCTCCTGGCTCTGGGCAGGGTCCCCTTGGGCACGGCTTCTGGGTACAGGTTATGGCTCCTTCCTGTGAGGAAGCCAAGAGGGGGGCTGCACAGGCCTCAGAACTCTGAGGGCCCGGCCTCCGGAACCCAAAGCTCACCCTGGACCGTGACACAGCGGAGGAACAAGAGGCCAAAGCGGCTCAAGGTACGTGGGCTACCCTCGGGCTGAGGTCAGAAGAGACCTCCTACCCCCACCCCCATCTTCTCCTGCTGCTCCTGAGTCCCAGAAACCGTCTCTTCCGGGTGCCAGCAAGTTCCCAGAACGGAGAGCTCATAGGAAGGGACCTGAGAGCTTCCTAAATAGAGAAGTGAGGAAGGAAAGTCTGGAAGAAGGTAGATGTGGAGCCAAGGGATGGAGACGAGGCAGGTAGATGAGGGGGACAGATAGATGAGCAGGGACAGGGAGGGTCCACAGCTGAGGGGGCGATGTGGGAAGACAAGCAGCTCCAGCCCCTCCGCCCTCTATGCCACTGTTTGCCAGGCCCCAATCAGAGGGGCTGGGGGACCCCCACCATGTGCACGGGGGGGGGGTTGAGCCCCAGAAAACAGAGCTACTTGGAATCATCTGGAGCCACTGGTGGCGAGGCTTTGGGGGAGGGGCGGGCAGACCGCATTGCTCACCTTGCGCGCCAGGCTATAGTGAGAGGTAGCTTACACGAGGCAGGTGAGGGGGACAGGTATGGGATACCCATACCTGGATACCCAGGTGGGTCCTGGGAACTCACCAAGCAGCGGCAGGTGGTGCAGGCGTCGGGGGAGAAGGTCTCGCCATTGCGATAGGCCTGACCACTGTGGCTGCAGCCTGGGGAGGAGATGGTGCCATCACTCAGGCGCTCAGGGCCATCCCCAGGTGCCCAGGTGGGCCTGGCGGGCAGACAGGGCAGCACTCACCGTGGCAACGGGGCAGCCCGGGCTTGGGCTCACAGTGTGCAGCCCCCTCCCGGCAGACACAGGCTGTGCAGGGCTCAGGCTCCCAGCGAGCACCCTCGGGCCAGGCCCGCCCCAGTCCCCAGCACTGAGCAGAAGCCTGACGGCATTCACAAGACTCCAGCTGCCTCACCCTGGCCTCCAGCTCCTTGTTCTGGGGGAAAGAGGTGGAGGGGGAAGCAGGAGGTGCTGGCTCAGCTCTGCACCATCTGACATGCCTGGCAGATTTGTGGCTCGTGAAGCCTGACCAGGGGGAGAAGGAAATCTGACGCTACTAGGGCAGAGGCAGGTGGGTCCCCTCCAGACAGCAGCCTGCTTAACCATGGTTCTCAAGACCTGGAGTCTGGACAGGTTCCCGGGGGGGCCCCGGGGCTCCCCAGACCTCTCCTTTGGACAGAAGCGGACCCAATCCCTTCCCTCAACAATTGAAGACCTTTATCCATCCAAAAATCTTTTCTGATTATGTATAATATGTGCAGTAGGTGCTCCATCTAAATTGATGAATCAGTACTCTGGGGTTCTTCCTTTTTAGGAAAGAGTAAGTATTAAGAACTGTTCCTATAAGAACTTCTCCACGTGCATTTAAAACCAAACTCTATTTTACTGTTCCCGCCCACCCCCTCAAGGCGCAACCCTTCTTTCCTTTAAGGGCTCACCCCTTGCCCTAGTCCGCACACACCCACCCGGCCTCCCTTGCTACCTGCTCTCTGAGTGCTATCATTTGGGCCTCCAGCCTTCCCAGACGTTCCTCCAGGGGGCGCCCCTGCTCCTGGGGGGCCCCAGCAGGGGCTGAGGGGTGGGCTGGCTCCTGCTGCCCGGAGTCGTGGATGTCCGCAAGCCGAGGGGGCTCCCTGAGGATGACCCCACCTGAAGGGGACAAGAATACAAGGTGGGCCTATAGGTGAGGGGCTGCCAAGGTTTCCTGGGTCCTGTCTTCCAAACCCTGCAGGGGTGGCGGGGGGCAGCCTGAGCCCCAACCCGTCTGCCTGCCCACTCACCTTCCAGAGAAGGAGCATGTGCACAGGGAGGGGCGGCTGTTCCCTCTGCTCCACACCCCTGAGTTTGGGCCTGGAGTTGGACAGCCATTTCCACCCCACTTGAATCCTTCCCCAGCAGTCAAGAAAGTAAAAACCTTTTGGGGGGGGGGTTGTAAGCTGACTCCACAGACATCCCATAGACCAGTTCCCTCCTCCGGGTTGGGGTGGGCAGTGGAGGGTCTGGAGGAGGAAGAGGAAGAAGTAGAGGGGAGGGTTTTCCCCACAGAGGTAGCAATTATGAGGCCAGGTCTGGGGTGGCTAAAGGGGTTTCTAGCAGACACTAGTCCTGTGAGGCAGGGGACTGTGTCACCCATTCCCCACCCCCACTCTCCCAAGGGAGGATTGGAGAACCTCATTTGAACCCTAAATTGTCTTCTTTCTTCCAAACCTGCTTTGGCCCGAGTTCCTTGGCTCGGTTCCAGCCATCCCCATGGGCTCTGATATCTGGGGCTCAGTTTTCCTCTTTTGTGTCCCCCCAAAACCTCTGGTCTCATCCAGTTGTCCCCAGCCCACTCCCCACTCTTCTCTCCTCTTTCTCCACTTGGGAGGCTGAAGTCAGAGCCGTCCTCCCTGCCCCCATCCTCCCTCTCCCCACCTGCTGGTCTCTGGCACCACTTCTCTATGTCGCACATCTGAAGATCCCAGCGCCAACTCCAAATGTGACCTTTTGCAAACGCCCCCCATTCTTTTCAGGATGGCCTGCTACTCCCCACATCCAGGTGCTAACACCCCAACAAATGCCAGCCCCCAAGCCTCTTGTGCACGTTCCCATCCCCTCTCTAGCGGGGTATCTTGTCACCTGGAACTCCGTAGGGCTCCTGTAGGTGGCGCTCTTCCCCGACCTCCGCAGGGCCCCTGAGGATGAGGGCTCCGCATCTTAAACCCTCCGTCCCGTGCTCGCTGCGGCAGCACATATACTAAACCCTCCGTCCCAGCTTGACACCCCCACGCCCACGGTCCCTCCTCTCAGGCCACGCCTCCAGGTCTACTTCAGCAGGCACAATAAGGGAGTCAGAGAGAGGGTGGGGGTCCTTTGGGACTCTCAGGGAAGATAGGGCCAGTCCTTTGCTTGGAGAGACCAGCAGAAAGCGCTCCGGCTTGTTTCACAGAGCCTGATTGCTCCCCATGGAACTGTCCTCGGCTCCCCTCTCCCCAGCCGGCTGCCAAGTGCTTGCACTGACCCCTCAATTCCCGCCGGCACCCCCCACCCTCCAGGAGAAGGCCAGACACAAACTCCAAGTCAGCTCCCATGGCGGGCCTCCTTCCCCGCCCCCCTTCTCAAGACAAATAATTAACTTCAGACTCCCGGATTCCAGGACAGCCTCTCCCCCACTGCTGCCTGCAGGAATTCCTCCCGAGGCATTGCAGGAAGCCCCCTGTCTGTCTCCTGGGCCCCGGGTCTCAGCCTCCGTGTGCGCCCCCACGCGGGCTCCTTCACCGACGGGGAGGACCGAGGCTGGCCTAGGAGGCGCTTGCACCCCGCGGCGGGGGTCGGGAGAGGCAGCCTGGCCCCAGCTCCTTCCCTCGGGCTGCGCTGAGTGAGAAACGGGGTCCCCCAGACCGCCCCCGCCCCGAGGCTTCGGCGCCCGGACTTACCTCCGCGGGTCACCGAGACCTGGGCCAGGCTGGTGAGCTGCAAGACGAGGGGCAGCAGGGCGGCCCTGGGCCCGGCCATGCTCGCTCCGCCTCGCTGTCTGTGGTCGCGGCTCAGCAGTCGCCTGGGGAGGCGGGGTGGGGACACACCAGGCCGCCTCCCACCCAGTCTTTGTTCTGGGAGGGCTTCTGGAGTCTGTCATCCTGTCTGCCGGCGTCTGCCTCCCTGATAGACTCCTCCAGCCCTGAACCCCAGCTCTGCCCTGATCCCAGACCTGTGCCAGAGGGGCAGCGGCTAGAGAGCCTCCCGAGCCCAGCAGGAAGCTGGGACCATCTCCCGCCTATGGTTCCTGGTGGGGACCCTGACAGTAAACACAAATTTATCACTCTGAGACCCTGGGACACCTGGTTTTCCTGCTCCCCCACTCCCGTGGGGTCACTCCATGTGCCCTGGGGTTCCCAGTTCAGCTTCTTTCTTGCTTACAGGAGAAAAGGATGCGACTGGGTTCAAAACCCTATTTAGGGGTGCCTGGGTGGCTCAGTGGGTTAATGCCTCTGCCTTCAGCTCCGGTCATGATCCCAGGGTCCTAGAATCGAGCCCCATATCGGGCTCTCTGCTCAGCAGGGAGCCTGCTTCCCCCTCTCTGTCTGCCTCTCTGCCTACTTGTGATCTCTGTCTGCCAAATAAATAAATAAAATCTTTAAAAAAAAAAAAACCCTATTTAGCTGACTCCACGTGTCCTTAGGCAGACCCCAAACTGTGCCTCAGTTTGTTTGCAAACTGGGGATTCTGATACCTACTTTATAGACTGGAGATGAGAGTATACAGATAGGGCAGTGGTTGGCACACGCTAAGTGCTCAGTAAATAACAAATTGCAGCCAAGGGGCTGCTCCAGGCCTCTGAGATCAAGGTCTCCTGCTTTCTTCCTCCTTTGTCCACCTATGCATTTCTTTCCTGGACTTCAGTCACCACCCCTATCCATACCAGCAACCCCAGGCTTGGCCCCAAATGCTAAGGCCTCCCTTTGCTGGCTGGTCCCTGCCCATTTTCCAGTTCCTAAACTCAGACCTGGGGGCAGGGGTGCCGGGACTGGGAGCAGGGCTGTGCCCTGGGCTCAGCAGGCAGAGGAGGCCAAAGGGAGGAAGTGAGGAAAACTGGCCACGAACTCCTCAGTGCAGCTGGGAAGCAGGGGGAGGTGGGGATGGGCCCCCGGGCTCACAGCAAAGGGACATTGAGGGCGGAGCCATGAATCCTGCCAAAGCAGTCTCCCTTCCCACTGTAAAGGCCAGCAAGTCAGAAGGCACTCTTCCCCCAAGCCCAGGCAGGGGCTAAAGTTCCCCCTCCCCTCCCGGCCCACTCTCCATGCACCTTAAGAGAGGGCAGCATCTCCCCCAGGAGTAGGGACCCCTAAAAAGGCCTGAGCAGTTGGCAGCAGGGGGAGGGGGGACCGTGAACCACTGCTGAGAGGGGCCTCTGCAGGCCTGGAGCTAGGTTCATGGGGGCAGAGGAAATCAAGGGCCAGCAGGCCGGAGAAGAAACCAGGAAGTGGTAGCTTTAGTCCTATCAGGGTTAAAGGAAATGGTGCCTGTTATAAGGCAGGTCCCCTGGGACACTGGGTGGAGCAGAGGCTAAGAGCAGCCATTGGTGAGAGCTGCCAGACTTTCTCCTGGGACCTCTGGCAAGTCATTTAACTTCCAGTGGCTCATTCTTAGCGGTGACCTGTCGCTCTAAGAGCACCCCCCCCAGAAAGTGTTTTGTGAAGCTTAACTGAATCAGTGGCTGGAAAGAGCACATTCTTTATCTGCAATAGAAGGTAGAGAATCTTCTGGAAAACTCACTCTATGAAATAAAAACCCAAGGCCCCAAGGAAAGGGTATTTGAAGAGTCATTTGAGTTCTACCATGACTGATCACTGTGAGTCTCTTTTGTGCCAGGCATCAAGCCAGATACAGGGATATAGCAATAAACGAAACATCGTCCTTCGTGGAATGACCCGTGCAGGCCAACGGAAGGGGGATGGGGCTCCTGGCAGAGGCGGAGTGTGAGCCGGGGATCGTAAGTGCACACAAGCATCAGGCTTGGAATACACGACTCTCCTTTCTCTGCCAGATGCCGCTAACCTGACCAACACCCAGTCCATTCTTTAGAATTCTGGGTATTCTGGTTGGAGAATGCAGGAAAGACTCAGGCTTGGGTCCTTAACTCGGCAGCATGACCCGACATAGAGAGTGGTGTGTGGGAAGCAGGGGGATATGTGGGCAGCAGAAGGACTCCAGGGTTTGGAGTCCGTGAGTTTTGAGTTCAACTCCAACTCCACATTCAACGGTCTGGTCTGCGCTGTTGGTTCTGTATTTCTCCCCATCCCCATTCATTCTCCCCACTCTCAGCCCCTACAGACTGTAGCCCCCCCAACCCCCCCACCCCCGCTTCCTGTTGGGTCAGCCAATGAGAGGCAGGAGGGCAGGCAAGGAGAGTGGTTGAGGATATTTCTTCCCTCCTTCTGCTCACCTGGGCTCCCCATGGTAACACTATTCCTTCCCCCTTGTTCTCTCTGGCCCCCCAGGGGTGGTTCTGGCTTCCTGCTATTTTTAGTCCCTGGTGTTCATTATCCCTTGTGGATTCTCTTACCGCTGAGTCTGCAGGTCTGTAAATAGTCCCCTTCTTCAAGTTCCCCTGAACTAGGGGCACCTGGGTGCCTCAGTCATTAAGCACCTGCCTTCCGCTCAGGCCATGATCTCAGGGTCCTGGGATTGAGCCCTGCATCAGGCTCCCTGTTCAGCAGGGAGTCTGCTTCTCCCTCTCCCTTTGTCCTACCCTCACCTGGGGCACGTTTTCTCTCTCTCAAATAAATAAATAAAATCTAAGAAAATAAGTTCTCCTGAGCTAAACCCTTTTGACGGGAATTCTGTTTTCTCCTGGGTCTTCTGCCAATAGGCGAATCTTACTACTTATTTCACTAAGTTACTCCGTCTCCCTAAGCTGAAATCTTTCACCTGTAAAATGAAGTACTAACCCTACTGCAGGTGGAGAAAGTTCCATGAGGATGTGTGCCTGACAGAGTGTGGCGCCTGGCACACAGAAGACCCCAGCGTAAGTTACCTCCCGGACCTCACCTGCTTCAGGCTGTACTGCCAAGAGTAGCAGGTTGATTTTTCTCTCGGGATTTGCTGGCTGGAAGCAAAAGGTCTTTGCGAGGAGGGAGGGACAGAAAGGATTAGTAAATGATTACTTTTTTGTACATTGTTTGCTATCTTTCAAATCATAGCGGTTGTAACAAATGCAGGGAGATACTACAAAGGTATGCAGACAAAACGCATCATTACGTCTGTTCCGGCCCCTTTTCTTGCCCAGCTCCGCCCACCCCGTGACCAAGGTTAACGGTATGTTCTTCCGCACCCTTCATCTGGGTCACACAACCACTTGCAAGCACGCCTACACCACGTGGCTTTGTCTGGCGAAGGCATTTTGCAATTGGCTGTGCGGGATCTCATGCCCCCAGCCCTACTCCGACAATCCTCTCCAGCTTGCCCCGGAATCAGCAATCTCAGTGGCTCCTGTCTCAGCCTCGCCATTCCCCCAGGACCCTCCCTCCCCACTCACAACATCACGTTCCCCCCCAAGGGCAAAGGACACCCCTGGCTGACCAGCTGAGCTGCGGTAGCAGGTGGGGGGATGTGTTGTTGGTCATTGATCTGAGATTCAAATCCCACAACTGTATCCCGCAGCCTGGCTGCCCCTCCCCCATGTTCAGGCTAAGTAGCCCACCAGTTGCCCTCCGGGAAGGTCATCCTTTGCCTGTCCTTAAGGTGCCTGCAAAGGTGCCCCTCCTGACGTTCCAGGATCTGTCCCACGCTGTGGCATGTCTGCTCCGTACGGAATGCCAGTCCACACATTTGACCAACACTGCTCGAAGATTAATACTCACAGTTGGAATACTTCCTGGTTGGATTGAACCTGCTGGGGTTTTAGGAGCATGTGTGCATTTTTTGTTTGGCTTTTGGCACAGAGAGACTGATGCCATCTAATCGCATATCTGAACCCTGCGGCAGAGCAAGGACCTAGGGGGCAGGCAGAAGGTTTCCAGGCACCCACACAGGGACTGCCAAGCCTTGAACTTCTCCAGCGGGGAGCGGAACCTGCCCATCATTTTTATGCCTACTCCCACCTAGGGTTTCTCCAATCTCTTTTGTGACTTTCTTTTCTAAAGGACTGACCCCTGGGGATCCCATGAGGGCTTGGAGAAGCTAAGAGGGTGGGGGAAGAGAGGTGGAGATATAGCTGTGTAACTTCCTGCTGGCAATCCCCTCCTCTCCCTAACCCACCTCTTCCTCTTCTTCTATCCCTCACAGCCTTGACAGGCAAGGAAACTGAGGCTTGTGGAGTTTACAGCCTAAGCAAGCTCATTCAGTTGGAGAGTGGCGGAACCGGCTCTCCCCCCCAGCTCTGATGCCTAACCACTGCGGAGATGTCTGCTGGCCCTTCTCTCGCCTGCCTGTGACTCCTGCACACGGGGAACTTCTGCTTCTGGTTGGTTCTTCCGCAGCACTGGGAATCCATGCAGTTACAAGATTTAGGCATATTCTCCCTTGCACGGAGGGCTGGGAGCACCCCTCGGGCAGGGGGATTGCTCAGCAAGTACCAGTGGGTGGACACACATAGGGATCTCTCTTGCCATTATAAAATCCAAGGATTGGGTTGGGGGTACTGAGTCTCAGAAGTACCTTTGGACCCTATTCCTGTGATCCTGGATCAGGGCCCTAGAATTCAGATTCCCAAACAAAGGCAAAGCCTATCATTAACAACCTCCCTCAGAACAGACCCAACTCACCTGTGGCTCTGAGGAGCCAGATGGAGGCTGGTGAGTGGGGGGCACTGCCCACACTTGCCCAGGGCCCTCTGTTTTGGGTTAGCTCAGAACCCCTTGGCAGTCGGGCTCTGAGAGGCCCATGGGCTCTCTCATGGGCTGGCCAGAGGAGACACTGTCTCACTGGAGTTTGGGCCAAGACAGGCCAAAGGGGCTCTAGTCAAGAAACTGGTTTCACCCAGCCCCAGCCCACAGTTTTAGGGAAACACGAGACCTAGGACAGGGACCAAGGGAAGGAGAATAACCACTCCTCCTTCCATGTAGCACGAAGAGAGGGATCAGATGACAAGGGGGAGAGGCCAGCAGATCAAAAACCACAGCTGGCCCATCTTGAGACACCAGATGTCCTGGCACCCAGTAGTAACCTTGGGTTCCCTCCCCCACCCCCCGCCGGTAACAGCTTTATTGAGATATAATTCACATATCATAGATTAACCCATTTATAGGGTACCGTTCAGAGCTCACAAGATGGCAGGGCGGTGACCTTCCCGGGCTGCTGGGCCTGAGCCTGCCCCAACTTCCCACCCAGGTGCCAGGTGTGAGCCTGTCCCCCCTACCCCCAACCCCGGACCGCCAGGTGTATGATGATAAAGACTACAGGAAAACTCAATTTGTAGGTTATCAGAAAGAGGTGAATGAAAACTTTGCCGATGATTTGCTAGCTGAGCACCTCCTGAGTGAAGCTGAAAGTGCTGTGATCACATGTGACAGCAGCGGGGTGGCTCTCGGCCACCCGAAAGTGTATATAAACCCGGACAAAGAGACATATATTCACAGAGATACGTTCACAGAGCGGTGCTAACGGTTGTGCAACCGTTAGCACAATCAGCTTTAGAACATTTCAGAGAATCCCTGTACTCTTTCACAGTCACCCCCTGTTTCCCACCACCCCCCTTCCCCCAGCCCTGGGAAACCACTCATTTACACTTTTTCAAAAAAGATTTTATTTATTTATTTATTTATTTATTTATTTATTTATTTTTGAGAGGGAGAGTGCACATGAGCAGGGGAAGGGGCGGAGGGGGAGGGAGAAGCAGGCTCCCCGCTGAGCAGTCAGCCCTACTCAGGACTCCATCCCACAACTTGGGGATCATGACCTGAGTTGAAGGCAGACACGTCCCTGAGCCACCCAAGCGACTCTACACTTTTTCTCTGTAGATTCATTTGCCTATTCTGGACACGTCCCCTAAGTAAATTATACAATATGTGGTCCTTGGTGTCTGACTTCTTTTCACCGAGCTTGTTTTCAAGGATCCTCGGTGTCATGTGTCAATACCTCATCCCTTTGTCCTGCCACATGATATTTCATTGTAGGTATACACCGTATTTTCATTATCCACTCATCAGTTGATAGACATTTGGGTTGTTTCCACTTTGGGGCTATTATGAATAATGCTGCTATGAATATTCATGTGCGAGTTTTTGTGCGGACAATCACATTCATTTATCTTGGGTGTATGCCAAGGACTGGGATTGTTGCATCGTGTGATAACTCTGTCTTTAACCTTTCGAGGAACTGCCAAACTGTTTTCCTAAGTGGCTGCTCCATTTTACCTTTCCACCAGCAATATATGAGGGCTCCAATTTCTTCACATCCTCTACAACACTCATTACGATCTGACTTTTTTATTGTTTCCATCCTAGTGGGAGTAGAGCGATATCTCATTGTGGTTTTGATTTGCATTTTCCTAATGACTCATGATGTGGGACATCTTTTCATGTGCTTGTTAGTCATTTATATGACGTCTCTGGAGAAACATCTACTCGAATCCTTTTCCCAGGTTTAATTGAGTTGTCTTTTTATTATTTAGTTCTAAGTGTTCTTTATATATTATAGATAGGAGTCACTTATCAGGTATATGGCTAGCCAGTATTTTCTTCCATTCTGTGGGTTCTCTTTTTTGATAGTGTCCTTTACAGCACCCAAGTTTTCAGTTTTGATGAAGTCCAATTTATCTTTTTTTTTTTTTCTTTTGTAGCACACTTTAGGTGTCATAGTTCGGGAACCATTGCCTAATCCAAAGTTAGGAAGATTCATCCCTTTGTTTTCTTTTTTTTTTTTTTAAGATTTTATTTATTTATTTGACAGAGATCACAAGCAAGCAGAGAGGCAGGCAGAGAGAGAGAGGAAGGGAAGCAGGCTCCCTGCTGAGCAGAGAGCCCGACGTGGGGCTTGATCCCAGGACCCCGGGATCATGACCTGAGCCGAAAGCAGAGGCTTTAACCCACTGAGCCACCCAGGCGCCCTTCCCTCTGTTTTCTTATGAGACTTTTGTAATATTAGCTCTTACATATATAAGTCTTTGATCCATGAGTTAATTTTTGTATACAGTGTGAGATATAGATCTGTTGTTAGGTGTATATATATTTATAATTGTCACCTCTTAGATGGATTACACTTTTGTCATTATAAAATGTACTTCTGAAACAAATAATATATGTCTGGTATAACACAGCCAAATGTAGTCAATAATATTGTAACAACTTTGTACAGTGACAGATGGTCATTAGACTTATAGTGATGACCATCTCATAATACAAATAAACATAGAATCACCATGTTTTATGCCTGAACCTAATACAATATTGTGTTCCAATTGTTCTCTTTCAATGAAAAAAATAACATGATGATACATATATTAGAAATCCACTAGTTAATTTAAATTTACATTTATTATCTATATTAAACATAAATTCAATTTCGTTCTCTACACATTAAAAAAAATGGGTGGGATCTGATATTAGTATAGCTTCTCCAGTTTCCTTATGGTCACTGTTTGCATGACATATCTTTTCCTGTCCTTTTACTTTACATCTATTTGTACATCATTAAATCTAATATGTGTCTCCTATAGACAGCATATTGTTGGATCTTGTTTCTTAATTTGGTCTGGTGATCTCTGCCTTTTGATTGGATTGTTTAATCCATTCATATTATTATTATAGTTGTATTTGCCATTTTTCTAGTGTTCTAATTATCTCATGTCTTTTTTGTTCCTCTATTTCTTCCAGACTGCTTTCTTTTACATTGTGAATATTTTCTAGTATAAAATTTAAATACCTCCTTGAATGATTTTTTTTTTAAAGATTTTGCTTATTTATTTGACAGACAGATCACAAGCAGGCAGAGAGGCAGGCAGAGAGAGAAGGGAGGAAGCAGGCTCCCTGCTGAGCAGAGAGCCCGATGCGGGGCTCGATCCGGGACCATGACCCGAGCCGAAGGCAGCGGCTTTAACCCACTGAGCCACCCAGGCGCCCCCCCTCCTTGAATGATTTTTTTAAACTGTTTTTTAAAAAGGTTTTAATTGTTTATTTTGAGAGGGAGAGAGAGTGTGCACGACCAAGCAGGGGGAGGGGCAAAGAGAGAAAGGGAAAGGCAGAGGGATGAAGAGGGACAAACAGACTCCCCACTGAGCAGGGAGCCAGACATGGGGCTTGGTCCCAGGACCCCGAGATCTTGACCTGAGCTGAAGTCAGATACTTAACTGACTGAGCCACCCAGGCACCCCTTGCTATTTTTAAGTTATTTTCTTAGTGGTTGCTCTAGGCTAAGCTGTAGACAGCTTACTATACTGTCCTCCTGTTCCATCCAGGTAAGCTGTCCCCAGGAAAGGTCCTAGGCAGAGTGTGTGGGCAGGAAAGTTACCTAGGGAAGGATGGCCTTGGACAAGGGATGCTGCCTGCAGGAGGACTGAGGCACTGAGATGGCCACACGGTGGCCCTAGTGAGCAATACGGACGCTGCAGCTTTGACAGAGCACTTGGTGGGGGGCTGCACAGGCCTCGGGATCAACTCCGATTTTATGAGTCAGATGTTCAGGCCCAGGAAACACGTGTCCTAGGGTCTGGGCGCAGCCCATTGGTAGCCCTGTGGTCAGGCTCCCCTGGCAACGGCCCTCGCTGCTCCTTCTTGCCCCTTGAATACACCCCAGTCTAACCCTTGAGCTGGTCCACATTCCCTTCTATCCCCAGGAACGAACAGGCTGTGAGGGCAGAGCTCAGTGGAAATGGTAGCTATCCTCTGCCCCTTTCCCTAGAGTATCCTAAAATTCAAAGGCTGAGCAGAGCCAGGCTGGAGGGCAGACCCAGGGAGGACGCCTGGAGTGGGGGATCTGAATGCGAGGAAGTGTGAGCAGCGGACAGCTGCTGAAGGCTGCTGCCTTTCTGGTTTAACCAGCAGCCCTGCTAAGAGAGCAAAGCGTGCCTGTCAGCACATCTGGAAATCTCTGGGAATAGACTTGGGATCTGAGAGCACGTAGAACACAGGACAAGGTACAGACCAGGGTCACCCTCACACCAGGGATCGGCTCACTCGCTGGGGCTAGGGCTCCCTGCCCCCAATCACACATCTGTGGGGACCCAGACCTAGGGCTTTGGAGGTCAGAATTCAGCTCCTGTCTGGGGCAGGGCAAAGCTGAAGCATAAGAGGAGTGTTCTGCCCTTGAACCCCCATCCCAGGCCCCTTGCCCCTCATCCCGGGTGACTCCCAGTATCAGGATTTGCTACCTTTCCAGCTCCAGTCCAAGGTAGAAGTGGGGGACATAATGTCTGAGGACTCCAGGAGAGACTTCTCAGAAGGGGTCCTGCCGTAGGCCCCCCTGCAGTCCCCCCTAACCCTCACCCCCCACCCCAGCACTGGTTCTTGGACCCCAGAGACTGAACCCCCATGAGGTCATCCCTATGAGATTTGGGGCTCCCCTCCTCTCTGCCTTGGACCCTTGGACCCACACAGTAGCCTTCACCAAACGCCCACCCCAAGTGAAGGAGGCGCAGGGTGTGTGTCTAGGACACAGAATGCACACATACAAGTGTGCGCCTGCCCAGCACAGGGCCAGGCCCCTCCAGAAGGGAGAGCCTCCCTCACCCCATCAGTGGCCTCCAGCCCTACCTCCCAGGGTACTCAGAGAATATTCGAGGTCCCAAGGCCAAGCTCAGATCCTCCCACCAGGAGGCTTGCACTGGAGAGCATGGTAGCTGCTGTGCAGGGGTACATACTGCAGCAATCAGGGTGACAGTTCCTTCGGTCTCCACCCTGCGGTCCCTCCCCTCCCCTGCAGCAGCCACACCTAACTGAGCCCTGAAGCCAGCCCTGAGGGACCCAGATGGAGGAGGTGAAAGTTTGGGGGTAGGGGTGGGGAGTTGAGGGGTAAGGGAGGTAGGGGGTAGGGGTTGGGGGTAGGGGCTGGGCAGCCCCATGAGTGTGTTTCCAGTGAGAGGGAGGAGCCAGGTCTCACCAGCAGGACCCTGTAGGCTCCTTCATGCCTAATGGCACCTGTGACCTTGCCATGGCCTCTGTTTCTCTAGCTCAGGGTCCTTTCTAGGCCTCGAAGTGGCTCCTTAGGAAACATTCCTTCAAGGTCTAGATGGTGAAATCTAGGTGAAATCCTGGGGAAAATGATCTACCTTGTTCTCAGTGGCCATTAGGAACCAGCCTCTTCCCATTCTACTGTCATTCTTCCATTCTCAAATTCGTCATTCATTCATTGACTCACCCGGTTCATTCAGGAGCTCCCATCCCAGAGAGGAGCTGGGATGCTTTCCTTTCTCGGTGGGGAGAAGTCTGGGGTGACTGTGGGCGCCAGGGTGTGCCCCTATTCCCCCATTGGATCCCTCTCTTCCGGTTTCTCGGTTTCTCTCCACTTGCCGCTTGCCACCCATCCCCTTCCAACCTCCACTTTCCTCCCTGCTGCAAAGAGGCTCACTTCCTCAGCCTGCGTGCCCCCGGCTCCCTCGGCCTCTGGATTCTGGGGGGATTTGGCTAATGGGAGGCATGGACAAAGACGGGGGCAGGGAGAGGGAACAGACTGCGCCCCTCACCTTGCAATGGTCACAGATCCCGGAGGGTGTCCCTCAGAGGCTGATAATTGCTCCCCCCTGATGCTAGGCCTTGGGTGCCTGGACACTCCCCCCCGGCTTTTGTGACCCTGTTCACGCCTCTGTGAACTTGCCTGTATTTGATGGCGCCTGTGTCCTGCCAGGACCCTGAAGTGTACACCTGTCACCTGGAGCCACTCGTGGGGTGGGGGGGACAGTGGGGAAGCTTGATAGAAGTCAGAAAATGGCCAACCTCCTGAGAGCTGAGAGGAGGTCTGGAGAGGGGCAGCAGGGCCCCCAAGGCAGTGGGCTGGAGGGAGGGAGAAACAGAGCGGGGGCAGGCGCCGCCGCACCTGTCTGTGAAGGATGTGTTCTTTCTCTTTGCTTTGCTTTTTGTAGTTACTTAGAATTTTTTAAAATAATTTTTTATTTTTTAATTAACATATAAGTATTATTAGCCCCAGGGGTACAGGTCTGTGAATCGCCAGGTTTACACACTTCACAGCACTCACCATAGCACATACCTTCCCCATAACCCACCACCCTCTCCCTACCCCTCCCCGCCCCCTGTTACTTAGAATTTTTGTTAGATTTATTTAACAAGTTTTCTAAGACCTATTTATCAGACATTGGTCTTTTGCTTGCCTAAAAAAGAAATTAAAACTCAATAAATATGTTAAGCTATCCCCCAAACTTCTTGACATTTAGTATTTGGCTCTTCTGAATCACTTTTTTTTTTTTTAAGATTTTATTTATTTATTTGACAGACAGAGATCACAAGTAGGCAGAGAGGCAGGCAGAGAGAGAGGAAGGGAAGCAGGCTCCCTGCTGAGCAGAGAGCCTGATGTGGGGCTCGATCCCAGGACTCTGAGATCATGACCTGAGCCAAAGGCAGAGGCTTTAACCCACTGAGCCACCCAGGCGCCCCCTGAATCACTTTTAAAGTTTTTATTTGTCATTTCCATGCAATAAAACTCACTCTTTTTAGTGTACCCCCCACTGTTTGTCTTCCCACCAGTACAAGCT
The DNA here is from genome assembly GCF_963455335.1 of Martes martes. NCBI lineage: Eukaryota > Metazoa > Chordata > Mammalia > Carnivora > Mustelidae > Martes > Martes martes. The sequence continues at coordinate 85,388,723 of NC_137899.1, forward strand.
GCTCCTTTGTGGTCAGCCCCTCCCTGCACCCTACCCCCTGGTCTGTACTCTGATTCTACAGTTGTTGTTGTTGTTTTTTTAAGATTTTATTTATTTATTTGACAGAGAGAGACACAGTGAGAAAGGGAACACAAGCAGGGGGAGTGGGAGAGGGAAAGCAGGCTTTCTAGCAGAGCAGGGAGCCCAAGGTGGGGCTCAATGGATCCCAGGACCCTGGGATCATGACCTGAGCTGAAGGCAGACACTTAACGACTGAGCCATCCAGGCGCCCTGATCCTACAGTTTTAAAGATTCATTTATGTATTTGAGAGAGAGAAAGAGTAGAAGCAGGGGTGCAAAGGGAGAGAGAGAACCTCAAGCAGGCTCTGTGCTGAGCGGGGAGCCCAAAGCCAGGCTCGATCTTATGACCCTGAGATCGTGACCTGAGCCGAAACCAGGAGTCTGAACGCACTCAACCAACTACACCACCCAAGCACCCCTGATCCTACAGTTTCTCATGGACTGTCCCTGAGGGAGAGGGTGAGGCAGCTGGAGAGTGGGCAGCCTCTCTCAGAGGCACTTTTTCTACACAGACAACAAACACCCTGCGGCCTGAGCACCAGGAAGGAGGCCCCCAGCTGCCGACTCCTATCTTCCCCCTCACTTCGCATCTGGCAGCAGTGGAGGGAAGGACTTGGGGGCAGGTGAGGGCCGTGTGGCCTAGGATGGGGGGCAGCCCCAGGGAGCTCTGGGCGGCCTGGGGTGCAGGATCTGAGTGCCTCCCCTGCTCTGCCAGGCCCCACCCACCCCGGGACTCCGAGAGGACAGGTGGTTACAGTGGAACAGCGACCCGGAACCGACAAACTGAGGACATGCTCCATGGAGTCACTGCAGGGTACGCTTATATGATGATCATTTCTTTGGCTGTGCATCAGTCTCTGGGCTAGACCTCATCCTCACCCCGAACAACGGTGTTTTGTTGCTGCCAGGTTAGTATTGACCCTGTTTTATCAGCGAGGACACAGAGAGTTGGAGAGGCTGCTCCCCAGGTCACACCGCCAGGACCTGGACCCAGGTCTGTCCCACTCCAGAGTGATCAGGTGTCACTCACGGTTTAGTCTAGTGGCTGTGTGCCTTCGGGTGAACTACCCAGCCTTTCTGAATTTCAGGGTCTTCATCTATAAAACAAAGGCAACGTATACTCTTGCCTTCTAGGGCTGTCGTGAAAGTCAATAGTGACCCCGGCATTTGGCACAGAGTAGGTTACGCATTAAATATTGTTAGAGGTTGAATTGTGTTCCCTCAAGTTCATATGTTGAAGTCCTAACCCCCAGTACCTCAGAATGTTGCCTTATTTGGACATAGGATCATGGCAGATGTAATTCTTTTTTTTTTTTTTAAAGATTTTATTTATTTATTTGACAGAGAGAGACAGAGAGAGAGAGGGAACACAAGCAGGGGGAGTTGGAAAGGGAGAAACAGGTGTAGGCTTCCCGCCGAGCGGGCTGCCTGATGCGGGGCTTGATCCCAGGACTCCAGGATCATAACCTGATCCAAAGGCAGATGGTTAACCAGCTGAGCCACCCAGGTGCCCCTGGGTGACTTTAAGTTAAGTCAAAGTCATTTGTGTGGGCTCTAGTCCAATATGACCGATGTCCTCACAAAAAAGAGGAAATCTGGGCACAGAGATACAGCAGGGAAAGTCCCACGTGAGGACCAAGGCAGAGATCAGGGTGGTGCTTGTACAAGCCAAGGATAACAGCAAGACTACAGAGAAGTAAGCAGAGTAACTTGTTCAAGTTCACCAAGTTAGCAAGTTTCTCAGCTTGCTTCTTTGTAAAGGGGGATACTGATAGCATCCACTTCATGTTGGCTGATTGAGGCAATTAAATACAGTAACATTTGAAAAGTGCTTAGTAGTGTCTAGTAGGTGTTAAGGACTCATTAGTATTATCTGGTTGTCTTTGCTCCTCAAGTCAGCCCAGTCTGGGGCCTGCCCCCTCCCCAGCACATCCATTTCCATCACGGCCTTGAACCAGCACACCCCCTCGGCCGTGAGCTGCCCCCGGGCCTGTGGTGACCACTCCTGGCTCTTCTCCATAGCTCGGGATAGGCCGTCCTCTGCAAGGCACTGGCTGCCCTCCTCTCTCCCTCCCCTGAAACCTGGGCCCCAATTGAACACACTTGCTCTCCAGATGGCCGAGTTCCGGGGGGGGGGGGGAATCAGGATCCCTGGGCTCACTGTCCTCTTGCCCAGTTCTGGGTACTCTGTGACCTGCTACAGCAAAGCAAAGCCTTTTTGGTGAGTTGGGGCGGGGGGTTGGCCCCCTGTGAGCCCCTTCCTGCCTGAGCAGCTACCTCTTGTCTTCCTGTTCCCACGATGGGCCTCAGATCAACTGTGAAGCCAGGCCAGCCTCCCTGCAGCTTTCGAAGAGCTGCCCCCAGAAAGAGGGAGGAGGACAGGCTGAGAGAAACAGGATATATGTGGCCTGAGCTGGCCCAGATCTGTGGAGACACCTGGATCCCACAAGCCCACCAGCACCCCTATGGCTCTAGTTGGCCCAGCACGGGGACTTGGGTGGCCATCAGGGTTCCCTCTGGCTCCTGGCTTGGAGGGCTGTGAACCAGTGGGGTTCTACAGCACTGGCCTGGTAAGACCCAGCCCCCAGACTCCCCTCCAGAGAGGCCTGGCAGCCAGCCTCCTCCTCTCCAGAGCAGAGTGGGCTCCCCAGGGCCCTTCAGGCCCTAGAGCAATCTTGCTTTCTTGACTTTCCACCCCTGGCATCAGAAGCTACCAGAGCAGTAGAGCAGCCTGAGGGACACCCCACCTAGGGCCCCCCCAGAGGCCTGACCTCCCCATCCCCTGGAATTGTAGCCCAGGAGGACCTGGCTGGCAGGAACCCAGCACCAGTTCCCACAGCTCTGTTTGGCTTCCAAAAGCACGGACTCCTCCCTCCACCCTAAGCAGGAAATGCTCAGCCCACAACCACAACCCCCACCCAGCCTGCCTCTGAGAAGGCCGAAGAGAAGACAGTCGCCTTCCAGCCTTCCACGCACGGTGAAGTGTTGAGAGGCCTTGTAGGGGGAAGGTCTTGCCCCTGTGCCCCTCCCAGGACCTCATGCTTCAGCCGCTCTAGGCCAGAGAGCCCCTCTTCCGAATTCCCAGAGCCAGCCCTGCACCCTCTGTCATCTCCCCACCACCCTGAGGTCCTGATGTGAGCTGAGGAGCGCCTCCTATGCTTTGGGGCTGACCCTGACCTCCTGGACAGAACTGACTCCGCCCTCGTGTCTCCTCCCAAAGGACATCAGTCCTGCCCCAGGCAGGATCCCAAGCCCTGGCTTCAAGGGCCAGGGGCTTTGCATGGATCTGGCTGGTAAGCCCACTGGAGCCTGACTGTAGGACCTCCTGCACTCCAGCCAATGGTGGACAGGCCTCGTGCTCTTGGATGGGAACCCTGTCCCCCGTGGGGACACCTACAGACTCTGGGCATCAACCAGGTTTGTCTGGGACAAGAGAGGACACTGAGGTCCACAACTCAGTCCTGTGGGGCCGAGTGGCCTCTGTCCCCATAAGGCAGCTGTTCACAGTGCAGGAGCCTAGAAGGCTTGAGTTGCCTCCTCTTTCTTTTCCTTCTTATCCAGGTGCCTCGTGCTCTTCAGATAGGCGGGAAGAATGGGAGTCCTCATCCCTTCTCTGACAGAGCCCACTTGTGGGGACGGAAGTGGTTTGAGTGGAACACTGAGTTCAGCAGATTTTCTGAGCGCTTGAATCATGGCAGGCAGGGGTGGGGGGTAGTATCAGGATGTCTGGGCGAGGCATCCTGGCAGTCTAGAAGGAAGATGTGAGTGGGGGAGGGGTCAGCAGAAGGACCAAGGATGAGGGCACGGAGAGGCAGGGCAGCTCCAATGGCGGGGTGGGAGGGGTGGGGGTGGGGGGTGGGGGAGTGCTGGGAGACAACACTAAGGTACTGAGCTGAGCTAGGAGAGTCTCCACCACCTTTATTTGAAGAACTGATGAGAGGGGCGTCTAGGTGACTCAGTTGGTTAAGCGTCTGATTCTTGATCTGGGCTCAGGTCATGATCTCAGTGTTGTGAGATGGAGCCCCGAGTCAGGCTGCATGGAGCCTGCTTAAGAGTCGCTCTTGTGTCTACGGCCATACCACCCTGAAGGCGCCCGATCTCGTCTGATCTCGGAAGCTAAGCAGGGTCGGGCCTGGTTAGTACTTGGATGGAAGAGTCTCTCTTGTTAGGGCACCTGGGTGGCTCAGTGGGTTAAAGCCTCTTCAGCTCGGGTCGTGATCCCAGGGTGCTGGGATCGAGCCCCGCATCGGGCTCTCTGCTCGGCAGGGAGCCTGCTTCCTCCTCAGTCTCTCTCTCTGCCTGCTTGTGATCTCTATCTGTCAAATAAAAAAAAAATAAAATCTTAAAAAAAAAAAAAAAGAGTCTCTCTTGTCAGCTCCCTCTGCCCCTCCCCTCTCTAGCCCTCTCTTAAATAAATAAATAATGAGTGAGCAGTTGAGAAATCCAGACAATAGGGCTACCCCGGGATCTGAGAGTTTATTCGAGAAAGAGATGTGGAAACTGGAGTTTCTGAGCTATTCCTGCGAATATTCCAGAGCCTGCTTGCACTGTGGGACGGAGGTCCAGAGCAGAGTCCATGGAAGAGGGGCAGAAGCCAGGTTGCCAGGGGTCAGGGCGAGGGAAAGTGCTGAGCACGAAGGAAAAGGGAAGTAGCCTCTGTTCTTAGAAGGGCCAAGGGAGCAGAGAGCCAGGACCGGGGATGGCGACAGCACAGCTCCTGAGACCTCGGGCCATGGGAAGAGGTGAAGGGAGCAGCAGATTGCGGGGGTACGTGGGGACGTGAGGTCTAGAGGTGTGCGTGTGACAGTGTTAGCCCAGTGGGGGACTTGCAGGCCATGCCCTGGAAAGCTCTGAGGGGGTGACAGTTGGTAAGAAATGGGGAGGCCTCCCCAGGATGGCCTTCCTGGGAATCGCTCATAATAAGGCTACCATGTGCATGTTTACAGGAGCCAAGAGTGGCTCAGCCTGAACAGTGATCCACAGGGACCCCTCATTTTGTGATGTAAGCACTTTCGCTCTCCCTCCACAGAATGGAAGCTCCAGGAGGGCAGGGGGCTTCTCCACTGTTTCGTGCTGGCCTGTGGAAGTTGCTCACTGGGCACTCATTGAATTCAGGCCTCACAGCCAACCTGTGACAGAGATGTTATCCTCATTTCACAGGTGGGAAATGGGGGCTCTGAGAGAGTCTGTGGCTAGCTCCAAGTCACATAATGCCTCTGTGGCTGAACCAGGGACTGCCTCAGGCCTGTTCAACTCCAGGGCCTGACGTCTAGTCAACATGTTTCCAGAAACAGGAGGTACCCAGGAGACAGGTGAGCCTGGGGGACTCCCAGGGGCTGAGGCTGAGGGGGTGGGTCTCTTGGAGGGGAGGTAAAGGCAGCCATCCTTCGCATAGGCCCGCACTGAAAGGGGCAGGTCCAGAGTCGGGGGGGGGTGGTTTTTGTCCCACTGTGCCTTGCACCTCTGTCCTCTGTCCCTACCACTCACACTAGGCTTCTTTCAGTTCCCTTTGGTAACATGGCTCCCCCCACCCACACACCCATGCTCCCTGGCCTCTACCGGAATCGGGCCTCTCACCGCACCCTCAATCTGCCACCCCATTCAGGGGAAGTGGGGGCAGGTGTTGGCTCACCGTTGGGAGTGAGGGGCCTGGACACATATCTAGGGCTGTGGAGGCAAAGTCTCCCTGTTCCCATGTGACTAGGGCCTGCTGAGAGTGTGGGGGTGGGGCCGGGAGGCCAGGAGTGATTGCGTGGTCTTGGGGTAGCCTCACTTCTCTTTTGCTTTTGCTTCACCACAGACAGCATGGGGAGGCAAGGGGACCCTTCTGTTTCGGAAGAACCTGAAGGATGAGCTCTGCCCCTGCCCCTTCCTCCCTAGGCCATGTCTCTGGCCCAAAGTGGTTCTTGGTTCAGGTTCCCTTGGTCCCAAGGCAAGACTCCAGGGGAGCAGAGCTCCTGCGTAACCCCTGTCACTGGGGCCTCGTACCAATGCTGTGAGCTCAGTAACCTCTTCTCCCCTTCACAGACAGAGAATGAGACTCATAGGACCTGCCTGAGGTCACTTAGCACCAGAGATGGACGCCCGCTCAAGTGTGGTGAGCTTCCTCAACGCACAGCCCCTAAGTTTAGAGTCTCTAAGAGTAGGGACCTCCCCTGAGCAAAAGGGACAGTGCGTAGGGGGCAGGGGGCAGCATCCTAGAATCTCATGGTCCCTCAGACTATGTGTGGGACATCTGACAATAAAAGAAGTCTCTTGGTGGCTATTGCTCCAGATATATTTTCTGGATCGACATAGAATATTTTTTCTATCCAGCGTAACTGATCTCCGGTGGAAAAGAGTTCCCATTTTGTGGCCACTTTCTATTTAATGGCAGTTTCATTTTTACAGAAGAAAAATATAAAACAATCTACCTATCCACGTTTCCCCCATCCACACTTTAAATTTTCAAAAATACGAGAAAGCAAAATACTCAGCAGATACAAATAATAAAATACTTACACATAATTATATTTCCAATTTATGTTAGGGCTGGGGGGTGGGGGGGAGGGAGAGAGATGCAGAAAAGTTGAAGAAAAGACACCACACAGTAAATAATGATACATATTAGTAGTGAAGAACAACCCAGGCTTTCCTAGAGGGAAAAGGAGAGGAGGGAAATGTCAAAGTTTTGATTCATCAGCTAATACTGGATTTGGGAAAAACATAGGAACCTCTGAACTTTAAGGGCAAATAATACTATCAAAAATGTATATATTTTAGTTGCTATCTAAAATTTAATCAATTAACTTGGAAATTTTCTTTCATTTAGATTTTATTTATTTATTTGACAGACAGAGATCACAAGTAGGAAGAGAGGCAGGCAGAGAGAGAGAGGGGAAAGCAGGCTTCCTGCCGAGCAGAGAGCCCGATGCGGGGCTTGATCCCAGGACCCTGGGATCATGACCTGAGCCAAAGGCAGAGGCTTTAACCCACTGAGCCACCCAGGTGCCCCAATTTTCTTCATTTAAAAATATTTTTATTAAAAATTACTATAGGGGCACCTAGGTGCGCTCAATCAGTTAAGCATCTGCCCTCGGCTCAGGTCATGATCCCAGGGTCCTGGGATTGAGTCCCACATCAGGCTCCCTGCTCAGCAGGGAGCCTTCTTCTCCCTCTCACTGTCTACTCCTCTGCCTTCTTGTGCTCTCTGTCAAATAAATAAATAAAATCTTTTTGAAAAATAAAAATTACTATAGAAAACAATGAAAAGTCAAAAATAGTCCCTGAGTAAGCTGATTCCAGTAGGGATCAGACATTAAAATAAAAATTTCGTAAGTGAAGCCAATGAGGAGGAGCTTGGGAACTCAGAAACCCGACCAAGCAGCCAAAGTCGAGGTAGGCTTTTCCAGAAGAGATGATGCTGAAACAACATTCCGAGAGCAGTCATTATCAAGCAAAGAATGCTTTCAAGAGGAAGAACAGGACATATGAAGGTTCAGTTGGTGAGACCCATTTATGGAACCGAAAAACGATCAGGACAGCAGGTGGACAGTCAAAGTAGGGTTAAGTGTGACCCTCAGGACAAGAGACCACGCACTGACCCCGAGAGGTCCCGTGGCGACCAGGGAGGAAGAGCTGGGGCAGGCAGGTGTGAAGGTTGAGACTTAGAAATGGACAGAGTGGCTTGAGGAGCCCTGTCTGCAAGCACGTGGAGGAGGAGGTGTCCCGACCCTGAGGCCCGCGGCTTGGCCCGGGAGAGACCCCTTCCCCCCCCCCCCCCCAGGAGCGCGGGCGGGCGGGGCAAGGTCCCGCGAGCTGTCAGTCGGCCCTGCGGCGCCCTCCTTTGCACTCTGTTGACGGTCTGTGACTGCCCGGATCTTGAGCTCCCGGAGGGCGCGGGCTGGGGAGATTCCCGGGCCCCGCGGTGCACTTGGGCATCATGAGGAGGGGGTCTGGGGTTGGCAAATGACTGTCCCGCAGTTCCCGATTGCGGAAGGAGCCCAGTAGTCTGCCTGACGTCTCCCTGGAGGGCTTGGGGTGCAGGGGAGTCCGGCCGGGCCCGCTGCTCAGGGGCCTTCGGTCGCGCGTCAGCGCGGTGGGGGGCGGGGGCAGGGTGGTCCCGAGGGGCAGGGCGGGGCGCTGCGAGAGCTCCCAGGCTAGGCGGCCGCGGCCCAGGGGCGGGGGCGGGTGATGCGGAAGTGCCAGGCGGGTGCAGCTCGGGGAGAGCGCAGCTCGGCCCCGCCGCCCGGCCCGTGCTCCCGGGCGCAGCCACGCGGGCGCACCGTTGACAGGTAGGTCCCGACCGCCCGCGCTCCTCTCAGCGCCCTCCCGGCACCTGCCGGCGGCGGGCGGGGGACTGGGGCGGGGCGGGAGCGCGGGAGGGGTCGGCGTCCGGCTCCGCCAGGTGGTGGAGCTCCAGAGGGGTGTTGGGGTCGGGGTGGGAGCTGCGCCTACTGCAAGGCGCGCCCCTCGGATCTGGCGGCCTCCAAGGGGCTTCCTACGTCCGGATCAGCGCGGGATGCGCCGTACCCGCAACCTCCGTCCCGCAGGCGCCCGGAGAGCCCGGAGGCCCGGGCGACGTGGGGTCACCAATGCAGGGGCGCCAGCTCCACTCTTCTGTCGTTCCCTCCGCAAGGATGGAGAGCGCCGGGGCGCCCCACGGCGGTATGGCTTGGGTCTTAGAGGGGCGAGCCCCTTAGTCCCCCTTTCGGCGCGCTTTGCAGCCACCCTGTCGGTTAAGAGGATGAGGCTTCAGGGACTCGTCTTCCCAGGACCTCAAGGCCAATGGCAGGAACTCAGGCAGAGTGTGTAGGAAGATGGTGTCGGGTAGGGGCGCCGTCTTTTGACTCGCGACGGACAAGAAGCTCTGACTCTCCTAGCTGAGAAGCCTGGGGAGAATTCGTGGACGAGTTTCTTTACGCCCTTCCCTCGAACTTAGAAACAAAACAAGTAAGAGTCTGAAAGTAGAGGGAAAGTGAGATGGCTGGGGCCGCGACGCGGGTAGAAGGTGTTCCCCACCTCCTCCCCGCAATGCGTAGGGGTCTCTAGACAGTCGGGGGAGAGGGCACGAAAGGGTGGGGAAGAGACTAGGGGCGCTGTGGGCTGGAGGAGGGCTCCCGAGGCAGAACCCGAACCCGAGCCCGCGCTCAGAGCTAGGATAAGTGACGGGGACCTGCCAGGACGCAGGCGGGGCCGATGGAGGAGGCTAGAGGTGCAGCTGGGGCCAGAGGTAGAGTCCCCGCCCTCCCTGGAACTACCTGGTCGGGCGCGGAGACTCCTGTCAAGTCTACGGAGGCTCGGGGAATCCACTCTTTTGTACCTAAAGGCCTTGCTTTGGGGTTTCCCCCTGCACGTCGGCCTTCCCCTGCAGGAAGCCGAGAGAGGCATCTGCTACCTCAGAGCCTCAGCTTGGCTCGGGATGTGTCAACCCACCTGGAGGGTGTGGGGTTAGGGTCATACCAGGTGCAGAGAACCCTTTGCATTCTCCCGAGCTCAGTGTGGGGTCTGCGGGGAGACAGTGTGATTCAGACAAACTCCACAGGTGGCAAGGGCTTGCAGCTCTTCCCTCGAGAGGCTGCCCAGCTTCCTCCTAGGTCCCAGGCCCTGGTTGCCACAATGTTGCAGGTTCCTCAGGTGGTTGGCTCCTGGAATTTTAGGGCTCTGGGGTGAATTGTGGGGCTTCCCCATCTCAGCAGGAGTTCCTGAGCTGCTCCTCTAGACGCTTCACTTTTATACAATTCACCCATGAAGGCTTCCTCAGGTCCTCAGAAGCCTCAACTCTTTTCTTCTTTCTTTTTTTTTTAAGATTTTATTTATTTATCTGACAGAAAGAGAGAGAGCGCGAGCGCACACACATACAAGCAGGGGGAGCGGCAGGCAGAGGGAGAGGAGGAAGTAGGCTCCCCACTGAGCAGAGAGCCTGATATGGGGCTCAATCCCAGGACTCCAGAATCCTGACCTGAGCCACAAGCAGACGCTCAACCGACCAAACCACCCAGGCGCCCCTCCTTTCCTCATTTCCATGGAAACTATGCCGGTTTTTCTGGCTTTCCTCACTCTCCAGGGCTCAAACCCTAGGTCTGGGGGCTGCAGAAATGTCACCCCAAGTCTCCAGACCCCTGAGAAGGCAGAACTGGCCAGGCCTGCCCTCTATTGAAAAATCAAGTCCTCAGAGCAAGGGGGGTAGGTTGGAACATGGGCTTTCTGAGGTGGTGCAGTATCTTCCAAGGTCCCCTGGGAGTGTAGGTGACTGTTTCTACCTGGAGGCAATGCAGGGATGGGGCCCAAAAGGGTTGAAATTTAGAACTCTTGGCCTTAGGATAGTCTGAGATCTAAGTCCACCCCTAGGCAGGAGGCAGCCTGCTTGGGAAACACTGAGCCTGATCCTGGTGCACCTGAGGCTGAAGACCTTTCTTTGGCCTGCCCGACACCCTCCCTTGGCCCTGGCCGGACTTGTTACGACAGCCTCTTCTCCATACCCTGCTCCTTAGCTGCCCAAAGCGATTGTACCCTACTGACATGAGTAATTTCAAAATCTTTGTCTTGAACAGCCCCACTGGGCCAGGCTAGGTGGCAGAACTCACCCTGACTTCCTCCTTGCCCTGGGCAGAGGAGGAGGCGCTCTCTGGTCTCCCAGTTCCCACCACCCCAGGCACAGCTGTGGGCCTGACCATGTGGAGGGCTGGCCGTCAGGGTAGCTTACTTTCTCCTTTGGGTCGACAGAGCTTTCCTCTGTCCACCCTCACTTAGCCGCAATTGGCAGCTACTGATGACTATCACTGGTCTGTTCTAGGACCAAGGCCTCCCGGCAGAGGGCACAGGTGGGGACTATAAATAGCACTGCGGTGGGTGAGGCTGTGAACCACACCAAACATATAATGACCCTCAGCAAGGCTTGGGGATTGGGGAATGAGCTATAGGGTAAGGGATTGAGAATTCGGTCTTAGGGACCCAAATGCCAATTTTTCCATGTATCTTCCCTCCCCCAGTTCACAGTGAGTCAGATTTCCGCGTTGTCTTGTCTGGCCACTTTCATTTCCCCTGGGACTGGGTGGAGGTTGGTTCAGAAAGGGGAACTGAGCCACCAGTCTTATGAGGCTTGGGGACAGGGCTGGGGGCTCTCCCACTCTCCCTGTCCTAGCCCAGAGCTGGGCACTGCTTTGAGGAGAGGCCTGCGGATGGAGACGTCTTCCCAGCAGGAAGGTAGCACTTAGCGACTCCAGTCCCAAAAGATACTGGGCAGGGAATTTCTGGGGAACTGAGCTCCAAGCAAGCCTGGAATGATAGGGTCTACACCTGAGAGATCGTCTTGTTCTAATCTCCCACCTAAAGCGGGCCAGGAAGTCCACCTGGGCTTGAGTAGCCCCAGAAACCAGTTGCTCCCAGGCCTACCCTAGTAGTTCCATGGCTTTAGCTGTTATAAAGTTCTTTTTCGATCTGGGTCTAGTCTGCCTGGGTGGAGGCTGTCCAGATGTTGACTCAAACCCTAATCCTTTTGTCCCATGCTGGTACCACAAATGTTATGGATAGCTCTGGTCCCTATCCACCAACCCAGAGGCTCCATTTCCTTCAGCCATTCCTTCCGTGACAGGCCCAACCCACCATAGATCCTTGCCTGTGTCACAGCCCCAGCGGCCTTCCTCTGACCTCTGGTCTCACCCCACTCTGAGTCAGAGGAGGATCCCAGAGAGAGCAGGGCTGGTGGTGGGGAGAAACAGCTGGAGGACAGAGTCTTCCAGCATCCGGGGTATATCAGTTAGCTGGTATTTCTCAAGTCCCACTTAAGGCCCCTATCCTGGTGAACAGGAGGTAGACCGAGGGGGCCGATGGGATTTCTCTCAAGACATCCAGATGTGGGGAAGCTTCAATCCTGAGGGAAACTGAGGAGGAAAGGAAGCTCTGAGGGAACGGGTGTGGGAACCCTCTCTTCATTCCCACACTATGACTTGCTCTTTGGCCAGGTTTCCTAGAAGGTGACAGAGTGAGGGAATTCTTGGGACAAAGAGAGGAAGGTCAGAAGGGAAGGGAGGGAAGCAGGTGGGCAGGAGGAAAGCTGAGCAGAGAGGTGGAATGGGCTGCACTGGTTTGCTCCACCTGAAGCAAGGGGGCTGGCTTTTTGTCCCTGCCTGTCAGTCATTCGTCAGCTGTGCTGCCCTGGAGCAGCTCCGTACCTTTGTGGCCTTCCAGCCTCACAGCAGCTGGGGAGTCAGTGCCCCACCTGGTACAGCATGTCTGGGGTGGGGAGGGGCATGCACAGCATCCCCTCTCTCTGTAACCCCCTTCTTCTCCCCTCTCACCCCCAAACACAAAGCACAGACACAGTGACCCTATGACAAAGAGGTTGATGGTTGGAAAAAGGAATTGGCTGGGAGCATCCGGGCAGACGGGAGACACTCCAGCCCCCAGTGCTGGGAGAAAGAGAAAAGCCATAATATCCCTGGCTTGGACCCCATGTACTCCAGCCCCCCATCTTCCTGCTGCAGGGAGCATCTATCTGCAAATCTTCTGATGACTAATGACCCCCCTTTTCTCCCACAGACCCCTTTGCCATGAACCAGCCTGCCTCCAGGGCCCCCCCTCCGCCCCGCCGTGTGCGACTGAAGCCCTGGCTGGTGGCCCAGGTGAACAGCTGCCAGTACCCAGGGCTGCAGTGGGTCAATGGGGAAAGGAAATTCTTCTGCATCCCGTGGCGCCATGCCACACGGCATGGACCCAGCCAGGACGGAGACAATACCATCTTCAAGGTAAGCTCTGGGTGGGGGTGACTGCCTATACTTCTAGGGCACCCTCGCCGTCGAAGAGGATCCCCATACATCTCACACTGACACCTCTCCTGGCCACCTGGCTGTAGGTGACCCCAGGCTCGGACCCGGGGATGTGGGCCTACCCCCAGCTGTGTCTTTTTTAACCTCTTGCCCAGAGCAACATGGGCATGGAAAGGCCCCCCCCAGGAGACCTTCCGCCTCCTCCCTTTTCTTGTCTCATTCTTAGCACCCGAAAGTGTGGGTGCAGTGTGCGTGTTTGGTGCGTGTTGAGTCTAAATGGAAACCACAGATTGCCCCCGTGATGGGAACACGAGGAACTAACTGTATTTGCACTTTTCTGTATGTGCGTCGATAAAATTAAAACGTGAAATCGTTGTTTTGCATCCTGCATTTTCCAGCCAACATCAGAACCAGCTTTCCTCTGCCACGAAGGCCACGTCACTTTCAGTGACTGCTGGAGGGGTCAGCAGTTTAGTTATCCAAACCTGACATTTGGACCCTTCCCGTTCCTTCTAGCGTTCGGGCGTTGAAGACCTATTGCCCTGTACCCTCCTCTAAACCCTTCTCCATTGTGGATCTCACGTGATTTTCTTTGGGGGTTGTTCCTGGAATTCAACATTGCTGGGTCAAAGAGAATCCTTATTATTATTATTATTTTAAGATTTCGATATGCTTTCCTTTGTCTTGGCAGGTTGATATTTACCCTTTGAAAGTTCTTTTCAAATCTCTTATTTTTGAATAGGTACCGCAATTCAAAATTTAAAAAGTGTAATATGGTTTGCAGCAAAAAAAAATCTCCCTCCCACCCCAGAAAAGTCTCCAGCCACCTCTCCCTCCCCAGAGGCAATTAGTATTGTCATTTTCTAGTTCTTCCTTCCTGAGAGATTTTTGTGCATACACGCAAATAGGTACCTATCTTCCTCTTGCTACCACTTTTCACAAAATCATAGATGTAGATGTACCTTTCTGCATCTCCTATTTCTTGAAGATTATAACATGTCAGGATATTGAAAACGTCTTCCTTTTTTTTTTTTTCTTGCTGCCCAGTATTCCATTCTAAGGATTGGCCGTAATTTAACCAGTTCCCATGGATGGACATTTGTTCGGGGTCTTCTGTTTTTATAAATAGTGTTTCAGTGAGTAACCTTGTAGGTTCAGAATTTTGTGTGGCTGCTTCTGTATCCCGATGATAAATTCCTAGAGGTCGAATTGCTAGGTTAAGGGGAAGAAATATTTGTAATCCTGCTATCAGCCAACTTACCCCCAAAATAATACCAACAGCTAAGGTGTATGGAGCCCATCCGAAATGCAGGCACAGTTCTGGAAGCTCTGTGGGCCCTGGAGTCTTCACTACCACCCTGTGAGGTGGGCACTGTGATGGGGATGTTATGGCAAAAAGAGGCAAAGTGACATGTCCCTGGCATACAGCTAGTGGGTGGCTGTTTCCAGATTCAAACCCAACCCCACTGCAGATCCCATGCTCTTATCCACCATGTGACACCGTCCTCCTTAGAGACTACCTATATGTACCCTGGCAGGAGTAGTGAAGGAAATGCCTTTCAAAGCCCTTAGGTAATTCCTTTCCTTCGTCGGAGTCCTGAGGGCGGGGAAAGACTGGAGTCCTGTCTCCCACCTGGCAGAGGGAGACTCAGGTCAGGCTCCGTGTGTCCCTGAAGTTCTCACCGCTTAGCAGTGACTCCCATGAGCCAGGAGGGGCTGGGGCTTTGGTGAGGATGGAGGTTCTCTGAGGTGGCCTATCTTTTCTTCCTGCCTCAGGCCTGGGCCAAGGAGACAGGCAAGTACACGGAGGGGGTGGACGAGGCGGACCCGGCTAAGTGGAAGGCCAACCTGCGCTGTGCCCTTAACAAGAGCCGTGACTTTCGCCTCATCTATGACGGACCCCGGGACATGCCGCCTCAGCCTTACAAGATCTACGAGGTCTGCTCTAATGGCTCTGCTTCTGCAGGTATCAGGCCTGGCCCTGTGCGGGCTCCCTAGGAGGCTGTTAAGGAAGGCCCAGGGCCCCTCCAGGATGCAGTGTTGAGGGACATGCTTCGAAGTCGTGACACCCCGGGTTCCTGGGAGTAGCCTGTGATGGACCCTGTGGTGGGGCCCTGAATGACTTGGCACAGACCGGGTTTTGTGTCTGTCTGCCTCAGCTTGCCCCTGTTCTTGGCTCTTGGTTCCAGGGCGTGTAGGTCTAGTGACCTGAGGAGATTAGTGCCACGGGGTCAGGGAGGTCCCTAGCGGTTTCTGGTGGCTGTATGGCCTTTCACCTCACTGCTGGAGCTGCCCTACGGAGCCCCGGTGGCCTTCCTTCTCCTCCCCCACTGACTCCCTTGCTTTGTGTCCTCTCCCTGCTCTGCAGAGTCACAGCCCAGTGAGGACTACACTTTTGGTGCGGGAGAGGAGGAGGAGGTGGAGGAAGAGGAAAATGCGAGCTCAGGACCGTTCTTGGCAGCATCCGCCTGTGCAGATGTGGTGGGTCTTGTTAGGGCCTTTCTGCTGTCCTGCTCTGCTTTCGGGTTAAGCGGTCCCTTTCCTCCAGGGCCCTGCTGCCCTTTTTATAGCTCTTCCCTTGGGTTTGTTCTTGGGGTTCTGAGGCTAGCCTGGACCTCCTTGGGGCTTTGCTGGTACAGAACATGCCCACACATGTCTGGCACACCCTCCTGGGAACTGGGGCTGAATAGGCACTATTACCTGTAGAAGGCCCATGAGGACACCATGGCGCTGAGAGTTCACAGAGCTGCCTGGGGGTGCAGAGCTGGGACCAAAGGCACGGTCCGGCCTTGCAGAGCTGAACACCGGGGAATTGCCTGTGTGGTTCTCGTGGGTTATTTCTTTAGCATCTGATTAACCTGTCCTCCCTTCTCTCTTTCTCTGGCCTATTCCCTTCTCCTTTGCCTGGGTCTTCCCTTCAGCTCCAGAGGATGTTACCAAGCCTGAGCATCACAGGTGGGGCCGGGAGGAGGGTGTGGCTGGGGGCCTAATATAAGGAGAAGCTGCAGGTCCCCTCAGTTCCTGGGAGGGGGCTGAAGGGAGGCTGCAGGGTGGGTGCCCAGGGTTGAGAGTAGGTGGGCCTGGGAGGAACGTTCTCAGAAGTGGCATTAAAATTCTGCCCGCCCCCACCCTCTGTAGAAGCCGTGCAACCTGGCCCCCCCATGGCACCCTATTCTTTACCCAAAGAGGAGGTTAAGTGGCCACCCGCTCTCCAGCCGCCTGTGGTGCTGGGCCCTCCCGCACCGGACCCCAGCCTCCTGGGCCCTGCCCCTGGCAACCCTGCTGGCTTTGGGGAGCTTCTCCCTGAGGTCCTGCCAAGCCTGCAGCCTGGGCCCCTTGCTGCTGGCCTGCCCCCCACGGGTGAACAACAGCTCCTGCCTGACCTGCTGATCAGCCCCCACATGCTGCCTCGTAAGGACCCTCAGGAGGGCTGGGCCGGGTAAAGTGGGCCTGGGGGGTTGGTTTGCAAGAAGGGTGGTGAAGGGCGAAGATGCTCAAGCCAGGCCCTCCCTGGGTGGTCGGGGGGAAGGAAGTGGGAGAGCTGACTAGACGGGCTGGCTGCTGCTGAGGAGAGGACAGAGCAAGTCAGGGGCTGCAGAACAAGGAGGCGTGGGGCTCACAGACTGGCCGGGCCTGCCCTCTGCCCCACAGTGACTGACCTGGAGATCAAGTTCCAGTACCGGGGGCGACCACCCCGGGCCCTCACTATCAGCAACCCACAGGGCTGCCGGCTCTTCTACAGTCAGCTGGAGGCCACCCAGGAGCAGGTAGAGCTCTTCGGCCCCGTGAGCCTGGAGCAAGTACGCTTCCCCAGCCCTGAGGATATCCCCAGCGACAAGCAGCGCTTCTACACGAACCAGCTGCTGGACGTCCTCGACCGCGGGCTCATACTCCAGCTGCAAGGCCAAGATCTGTATGCCATCCGCCTGTGCCAGTGCAAGGTGTTCTGGAGCGGGCCCTGCGCCTCGGCCCACAGCTCGCACCCCAATCCCATCCAGCGGGAGGTCAAAACCAAGCTCTTCAGCCTGGAGCATTTTCTCAATGGTGAGGAACTTGCATCGTATTCCTCCTGGATTTCTCTTGTGCAGGTGCATGGTTCTAGCCTCTAAGTCTCTTGATCTTGCTGCAGAGCTCATCCTGTTCCAAAAGGGCCAGACTAACACACCACCGCCCTTTGAGATCTTCTTCTGCTTTGGGGAGGAGTGGCCTGACCGCAAACCCCGGGAGAAGAAGCTCATCACCGTACAGGTAGACCACCATCTCCTCTCTCAAGGCTCTGCTCTGCTTTGGCTTGAATATTGGGGGAATCCTGGGGCTCAGCCTTTGCCCCAGGGTGGAGGCTTAGGGCTCTTTGAGCAGTGTGGACTTGGCAGCCAGAGATAATCAAAGCCCGGAGCTGCCCACACATAAGCAGCCTTTATTATGAAGTAGAAATTGGTGCCCCTTCTTCCTGGTGGATGAAGTCCACCTGCCCCATGGTGGATGCCTTGGGAACAACTGGATTTGACAGTCCGGCCAAGGTTCTCCCTGTCCCTCTTTGCCCCCCAGGTGGTGCCTGTAGCAGCCCGGCTGTTGCTGGAGATGTTCTCAGGGGAGCTTTCTTGGTCAGCTGATAGTATCCGGCTACAGATCTCAAACCCAGACCTCAAAGACCGCATGGTGGAGCAGTTCAAGGAGCTCCATCACATCTGGCTGTCCCAGCAGCGGCTGCAGCCCGTGGCCCAGGCCCCTCCTGTGGCAGGTCTCAGTGCTGGCCAGGGGGCCTGGCCCATGCACCCAGCTGGCATGCAACAATGAGACTGCAGACAGGGACTGGCACAGGCTTCCCAGGTGGCTGTGTGGGCTCATGTGAAGGTATGATGGCCCCTGTGGGCACTTGACCGGCTGCAGGGCCCTCTACCTGGGTCTCCTGGAAAGGGATTTGCACCAAGGAGAGGGAAGAGAGGTCCAAGCTCCAGGCTCTCTCCCATAGCACCTGAGGGAAGCTAGAAGCCAGTTTTGCTTTGAGGGCTATCTTCCTCTATGTGCCTCTCCTCTGCTCCCCCTGGAGGAACTGAGCCATTAGCCCCAACGAGCAGAGAAGTTAACTCCACCAACCCTGGGGCCTAGTTGAGAGGGAATTGTCCCATAGTGGCCCACCCTTTTGGTTGCCCCCAATTCCTCAGGCAAAGAGACAAGTACAGTGGACCATGCCCCCTCACCAGGACATGGGTCTAATCCGATGTTGGCGTCCCCTAGTTTGAGCTTTACTTCCTCACATCTTTCTCCCTCTGAGATAGACAGGCACTTGGGTATCATGCCAGATCCTTAAGGCCAGCAGCTACCTCCTCCTTGAGAGTCTAAGAACACAGGGCAGAAGTAGAATTTTATGTATTTTTCAATTAATAAATATGAGAAACAGATTCAGCTATTTACTTTTTCCAGTACCAGTTGCTTCCATGCTTTCTACTAGACCTTATTTCTGATATTCGCTGGCCCTGTTTCTCCTAACACCTGCCCTCCATCTCTGGGGCCACAACAGGAGGAGGGCCTGCCTTTTCAGGCTGATGAGTCAGTGGGGCTCCATAAGCACTCAGTTGGCCGGCTTTGCTTTCTAGGAGGAAGCTAGCTGAAGTAAGGGCGTGGGTCTTTAATTGTGTGCAGTCTAAAATCCTGTCCAGATCAAATTCTGAGTACAACTGATGTTATGCAGAAAGGTTTGTTTCATTGATTCCAAATACTATACAGAGCTCCGCAGTCAAGCTTATTAGCTCAAAACCCAATACGGTAGCATACTGTGTGACCCTATTTATATAAAACTAAAGAGAAGGCAGACTAATCTACAGTGACAGAAAGCAGATCAGTAGCTACTGGAGGATGGTAGGAGGCATGAGGAAACTTTTGGGAGTAAAGGTGTGTTCACTATCTTGATTGTGTTCATGGTTTCATGGGTGTATCCTATGTCAAAGCTTATCAACTACAGAACTGAAATCCGTGCAGCTTATTCTATGTCAATGATACTGCAATACAGGTTTCTTTTTTTCGAAGACCAAATTCTGCACTCAGTGGGTTAGGAATCAGTCTAGTTGGGCGGCTGTTGAGAAAGCATACATACAGCACATTTCTGTTTAACATGCTCAGGGACCCATTCTCCCCCCACTGAAGCTATATGGAAGGATAAAATGTAGCATGAGGAGTTTTAGGGTGAACTAAAATGAAAGATGCAGAAGGAGCCGCTCCCCCGAAATATGAAGGGCCTGTGCGTGGCATCAAGGGCAGGGCCCGCCGTTTAAACTCCATCTGCAGCTGTCTCCCAGGTAAGGGCTGAGACTGCTCGCTCACGTCGTCTAGCCATCATTTCAGAGCTCTGAGGCAGTGAAAGGAAGAAGAAACAAACACTGATTAAATTTTAAAAATTTATTGTTTTCTTTCCTTTTTTTTTTTGTTGTTGTTGCTGTTGATTTGTTCTTGAGATGGCTACAACACCAGACAGAACAGTGCCCTCAAATCTAACACCTGTGCAGGGCTGCAACTCCATTAAAACAGTACGATCTGCTTTGGGCTTCCCTCTCCCGCCTCACTCCCCCAACGAAGTCAAATAATTTCCACATTTTTTTTAGTAAAATACAGTTAGCCCTGTAAACACTTTCCCCCATAATCCCACCCTCTTTTTTGTCTTCTCTCATGTCTGTGGGTGAAAAATTAACTAAAAAACACAAAAATCTTTTTAAAAAACCCCTAAAACTTAGAATATACATTTATATCCCACTCACCCTAATTTTGGCTCTTCTCTCCAAGGCTGATGATAACCCAATATGGATTGGAAATGGACTGAGAGACTAGATAGGGTCAGGGCTGGGAATATACATGAATTTTGGCCCTGGCAGGTCCCAGTATCACTGATGTGACCATGATATAAAACAAACAGGCTCCTCTAGAACAACTCTAGAGGTGGGAAGAAATGTTGGGCGAGTGGGAGAAATTTCTACTCATTTTTGTCAAAAGAGGAGGGGAAAGGGAAGAAGGGAGGGTGGGAGAGAAAAAGAGGAAAAAATAACAGGAAACCTTAAGAGATGATCCTGACCCCTTTCTTCCAATTGCAGCTATTTCATCTGAATTCCCATTTTCCCTAAGTAAACGGTTTCTGTTTCACAAAAATTTGTACTTTTATTTCGTGTGCACATGCGTGTTAGCATGTGTGGGTACGTGTGTGTGTGTGTGCGCGTGTCACTGCTACCAAGTGAACATTTCAGTTCTGGTTTTAGTTTAGTTTTCCTTTTTTTCCTTTTATTTCTTTAAAATTATTTTTCCTTTGAAACAAGTTCACCAGGAAACCAGCTCCCCTCCCACCACGCCGGACAGGCCGCAGCCATCTCTTTTTTAAACCGCGCTGATTTTCCCTCACACCCCCAAACAGGAACTCCTCAGGATGGCCTCGGAAGGCTGGAGTCTCTCCCTGTCTGGCGGGACGCCGTGGTGGCGGTGAAGGCCCCTCTGCCACAGTGGAGGTTTCTGATTGTGGGACACAGTCTGGTTTTTGTTTTCTTCCTGTCTTCTAATTAAAAAAGACATTCCTGACAAAAGAGAGAAGACAGTCAATAACTATGCTTCAGGAGATAGTAAACTTCAAAGTCAAGGTAGAAGTTTTCCTATTTGCTCAGGTACCTCATTCGGGCCTCTGCTGTAAGAACTCAGCAAAAAAAAAGTTGGAGTATTTACTTGTGAATCAAGAGCACTACAGCTCTAATGATACTGCCTGCAGTCCTCTGAGTGTGCTGTGGAAACTAGGGTAATATGTTGGGGGTTAAGAGTATGCCAGCAGGTCTAGGCTGCCCACCCCAAACCAACCAGAAAATCTCTACTTTAATCCATTTAAAAACTGGGGTTTCAGGCAAGTTTTCTGAAGGAAGACTTTGCCTATCATCTAAAGTTTAAAAATCACTGATTTAGTCTGTATGAAAGGGTACTATGTGAAAGTATGAAGTAGAGTAGTTAAAAGGACAGACTCTGGCACCAGAATACCTGTGTGTGAACCGTGGCCTATCAATTACTGACTGTACCTCAAGCAAATCGTTTAATATCCTGGAACCTCTATTCCCCTATACAATGGAACTAATAATGGTAATAACCCAGAGAACCACCTGAGGATTATCTTAGTTAATACACGCAAGTACTTAGAACAGTACCTGACACAGTTAGGGCTCCATAAATGTTAGCTATGAGCGTCCATAGCTGTCCACCAATAAGCCCATGTGTACCAATGATACCTATTACTGATACTACAAAACTCAAGAATCCCAAATGGTATCACTACTCACTAAAGAAGAAAATTTAGAAATAATTTCTGGTGTGAGTGACGCACTGCTGAAGAGGGGCCTTCTTCACCCACTAACGCATTAAATGACAGAAACTACCAGTGAGGAGCTACACATTGAGAACTGCCTCGTGGGAGAATAAATTCTGCCTAAGACCTCAAAAGGGGGTCCGGGTGCTTAAGAAAGCTGCCTTTCTTCTCTCAGTCAAGAAACTGGCACCCACATCCTACTACCCAGTTCTTCCTGTCCTCAGCTAAGATTCCTGCTTTGCTGCAGAACCAGGAGTCAGGAAGCACATGGAGAAAAACGGGTGATCAGGAGCCTTTCCTCTACCTCCTGCCTTGGGCAGAATCTGGCATTTCAGTGTTCTGATAGTAAAAGTGTTCAGAATAATCATCTTTGCTCATTAAATCTGAAAGGTCAGTTTTAGAATGGTGTCACTGTAATCATGGTCTGCTTTAGGTCAGCATTGTTTTCGCCAAAGTAGCCAGGTTAAAAAATACTTGTTTACTAACATACACACTTACCATCCTAAAGTTTAAGTAAGGGGATACAAGGAGGAATTTTTTTTTTGGAGATCTCCTACAATAATAACTTTTCTACAGGGGTGAAGATGGTATCCAGATGCAGCTAACAATCATCTGGCTGCCTGGGCCCAAGCAAACCAGGGTCCTGCATTTTTCTTTCTTTCTTTTTTTTTTTTTAAATGACTTTGCATTTTAATGATTTATTTATTTGACAGACAGAGATCACAAGCAGGCAGAGAGGCAGGCAGAGAGCGCGACAGGAGGAAGCAGGCTCCCTACTAAGCAGAGAGCCCGATGTGGGGCTCGATCCCAGGACCCTGGGATCATGACCTGAGCTGAAGGCAGAGGCTCTAACCCACTGAGCCACCCAGGCGCCCCGGGTCCTGCATTTCTTAATCTGAACAGCACTGTTTAACTGTTAAGTCTTTCCCAAACTAGCTATAGTACAAGCCCCATGATGGGCATTAAAACCTATGTCATCCCCAAGCGCTCCGAACAGCCAGGGAAAAAGCTGGGAACTGTAACCACTCACCTGGGTGACAGGCACAGTGCAGGAGTGTGAGCTATCGAAACAACCTGGTGAAGTCTCTCAAGGCCCAGCAAACTTGTTTACATTCCTCAGCACTAGAAAAAAAAAGGTAGGTTGGCCCCTGATGAGAAAGACACAATACGGTGAAAACAACCACAACACTGAAGTCCACTGAGAATTATCCTAGCTCTGCTTGAAGCTCTCTCCATTGTCCCGACTGTTTCTGATCTTTCTGTAACTAAAAGGAAAAGATTAACTACTGCATGTGAGAATAATTATAAGCTGTATGGTCTCTAAAGAGCAGCGGTGGAGAAAAGCTGCTTGGGTTTGAATCTTGGCTCTACCACTCTTGGGCAAGTTACCAAACTGCTTTTGTTGCCGCATCTGCTTACCTACCTTACAGTGTTTGGAAGATTAAGTCAGTTCAACACTTCATTGGGAGTCCCTGACACAAATACAAGAAAGCCAGAAGGCCCAAATAAAAAAAGCAAGCATATTCTACCTAAGGCTGATAACTTTAACTCTATGAGTTGAGCTAACTTAGGTACCCTGGTTCCTCATTCTCTTCCAAAGGCAGATTTTGTTGACCAAGCCCATTTCGGCAACTAAGTCTCTATCCGTCATCGATATTCTTGTTGGAAAGGCTGCCCAGGGTTTCCTCCTGTGGAAGGTGAATGGAGAGGAGGGAGGAAAGGGTTAAGGCATGTAGAAAGGGGGGAGGAAGCAGGACTTGGTCCTCAGGCAAGCACTGAAATGGGATTTAAATAGCCCAATATTTACCTGACCCTATTTTTTCAAAAGCCTCCTTTGTCTGAAACTGTCACCGAGAAACCAGCTGATGCCCACTTCATTGTTTTGTGTCAGTCTTCAGAGCAGGTTTTGGTAACTGAACATGAAGCTAAGCTAAAAACAGTAGAAGAGGAAGAACTTCTGAATATGCCCTTCTTCTATGGCCCTCTCTCTGGCTCAGAAAAATTCAGGGACCACAGCCTATTACCTAAGATTCAATGTTAGAAGAAAGAGCTTTCTCTTTCTCATAATGTTAAACACCAGGGGAGGGAACTGCCAACACTGGTTCCACAGAAAAGTAGGTAAAAGGAGAGCTCTCTCCTTAGTGCCTACATCTAGATCTCCCTACCTATTACAAGGTCTGGAAAAATCATTCAGAACCTTGATTCAGACCCCAGGATTTGATTCAGCAGAGTATCCCAGAAACTTTCTCCAGTCTCTCTTCATCCTAAAAATGTAATAAAAATGATAAAGTCTTCTGGTTTTATTGAAATTCTGCCATTTCTGAATTTAACATGCTTCAATACAACCATTACCTTCCCTCCGTCTATTTCCAAATCAATAATGACTCTTGAGGCAGTTGCGGGGGCAAGCACAGATCACTCATGCTTCCAATGTCACAAAGGAAGAAGATATTATCCAAGAGAAGCCACCATGTGGCATGTTATCATAAGGAACTACAACAGTAAGAAACATTTAAACGTGAGGTAACAATGAAGACTTAAGATTCTTCTACCCTTGGTTTAATCCGAAGAGAAATGGTAACTCCATTCTTCACCTCTCTTGTGACACAGGAGAAAAAGTGCCGAAATCAGAATGCAGGTAGAGAGAACTATGCGAGCCAGGGTGAAAGAGTGGTACGCTGTGATCCTGAGTCAGCAACTGCTCTGGTGTCCAGAGCCTCAGCCAAGTGTTTAATGTGTCCTTGACTAGGCCCAAAGAAATGGATTAAAAAAACCCCAAAAACCAAACTTGTAAGCTACAACTATTTTCTGTTTTCCGCCTCAGTCCTTCTGGCATTTATTTCCCATTTCATCTCATTGCATTCACTGGGGCGCATGGGTGGCTCAGTTGGTTGGGCGTCTCTGCCTTCGGCTCAGGTCATGATTCCAGAGTCCTGGGATGGAGCCCCTCATGGGGATCCCTGCTCAGCAGGGAGTCTGTTTCTCCCTCTCTCCCCTCACACTCTATCTCTTGTAATCTTTCTCAAATAAATAAAATCTTAAAAAAAAGAAGTTCGAAAAAAAAGAAAAATAAAATGGCCACTATTTTTCTAGATTCTATTTTCTGGCTTCTAGTCCCACAACCCCGATCCTTTTGCCATACTTCTGAATACATTTATGGTGACCATCTCAAGCCGCATAATCCTAGTGGTGTGCTGAGAAATACAGCCCTCCTCACCTGATATTCACGGATAACGCAGAGTAACCAAGCTCTAACTAACGACATGAGCAAGAAGACACCCCATCCTGGCTTCTAACTCTAGAGTCAATGCTTACTTTATTCAACATCTTCTGACCTTGAGATTCTCATGCCGGTGTTAAGAATCAGAGAATAAATATCAACACAGAGAAATGGGAAATGATGGCAGGATTTCTTCTAGTCATAATTAGTAGTGTTTGGAGAATAAGAATGATGTTTCAGAATGAAAAACCTCAGCTTCCTTCAAGTTGACCAATGAAAAATGTTAGGGAATTAATTACCAGCACCATTTGAAAAACAGGCTTGGACTTGCTGAAATGAAACTGAACCAGTTTGCCCTCCCTGTTAGAATGGCAAACAAAGCAGCATGTTCAGACAGGAATTACAGGACCTTACAACCAAAAGGGAGACTGAGTCATGCATGGAACAGAAGGTTCAAGAGCAAAACTCATACCAGAGAAAGAGAATTACTACAAGGAGGTGAGCAATCTCAAAGCTTTTCTCTAGTACCTCGACATTACCTCTTCTGTTCATTTCCCAGCACCGTGTCATCACAGCCTACTATAGGAGGAGCTGCAAAACTTGTTCCGCAGTGGGAGATCAAGTAGGCCAGGTTGCTGGTGCACCTTATTTCCCAATATCACAGGGCAAAGATCATAGGTATTTTTGTTTGTAGCCTTGTGTTATTTGGGTTCCTTTCTGTGCCACTTAATTTTCCTTAAATGGGGGAATATCCGTGACTTTTCAGACTTATTCTACAGTTCTACCTATCACAGACTAGTTCAGATAAGGGAATACAGGTTTGGTGGGTACTTATTCTAGAATGTGTGGGTGGTTGCCTTAGAGCTGGCAGGAGACATGCTCCAGCTAGCTTTGCAAATGCATTAACAACATTCCAGCAGTTTCTTTTCCAAGGAGAAAGTTAACATTCACTGATCACCTACTACATACCAAATCTTTAGATTTCCACTTGGTATCTCATAATAACCCCTTATGAGTAAGAGAGGTAGTACTAACCCTATTTTACAGATGAATAGGCCAAGGTTCAGCAAGTGGCAAGATTCATGCCAATATCCCTGACGCTAAACCTCGTTCTTTGAGCGTTCTCTCCAGGCTTCCATTTGCTTTAAGGAAATTATAGCCAATATGATCCTGCCCAATACTAGATGGAAAAGAACAAAACAGAAGCAGAAAGAAGCTACTACACTCTTTTCCCTGAGACTGCTTAGAGGTGGAATACTACTACTGGGAAGATTCACCGTAAAAAAAAGTAAAATAACTGTAAAGTCATCCCAGTCAATATACACCTACGTAGAGAAGGGGAAATTCCCTTCTAGCAAAATATATCATGAAAGTAGTCACATGCCATTTTTTTGGCCATATGTGTCACTTGATCTATGGCCAAATATCAGTTACTTCTGGGACATGAAGTTAAGCCACTTTTAGTAAGCTACAAAATAACAGCACTCATAGGTTTGGAATTTTAACAAATTCTTTAGCAAAATTACTGAAGAAACTCAGGGAGATAAGAAAATAAGCCATTTTGGAAAGTAAGATTAAGAAATTAAGTCTCAGAAAAGACGATCAGTTATTGAACCACCACCTACAATTTACCCCCCGCTTTTGCCCTTTTATTTTTTTAAAGATTTTATTTATTTGAGAGAGAGGGCATGTGCGAGAGAGAAAAAGAGAAAGAACACACACATGCACAACCAGGGGGAGGGGCCGAGGATGAGGGACAAGCAGTCTCCCCACTGAGCATGAAGCTGAGGAGACTGGGAGATCATGACCTGAGCTGAAGTCAGATGCTTAATGGACTGAGCCACTCAGGCATCCCTCTCCCCTTTTTAAAAACTAAGTCTGGTTTTAATTATAAATGTATACCATATGCTTAGAAAAAAATGAAAATATTATAGAAAGTTATGAAATAAAAACAAAGTCCCATCCTGGTCCCAGTTGTCTTCAGAAATTTACTATGCATAATATATAACAAATATAATAAAAGAGCTTTTAAAAGTGCAAGCTGGTTCATTTACAATAGCATCAAAAAGAATGTAATACTTAAACTACAAAATGTTACTGAAAGAAATTAAAGACACCAAAAAAAAAACAAAGACCTCTCCTGTTCATGGACTGGAAGACTTAATTTTGTTAGGACATCAATACTACTCAAAGTGATCTACAGATTCAATGCAACTGCTATCAAAAATCCTACTGACATTTTTTGTGAAAATAGGAAAATATATCCTAAAATCCATATGGAATCTCAAAAGACCCCAAATATTCCAAATAACCTTAGACAAGGAACAAAGTTGGGGGTCTCACATTTCCTAATTTCAAAATTATTACAAAGCCATGGTAATCAAAACAGTATGGTACTGACATAAAGACATGGAGATCAATGGAATAGAACAAAGGGCCCCAAAATAAATCCCTCACATATATGGTAAAATGATTTTTTAAAAAAAGATTTTATTTATTTATTTAACACAGAGAGAGAGGTCACAAAGAGGCAGAGCAGCAGACAGAGAAGGGGGGAAGCAGGCTCCCCGCTGAGCAGAAAGCCCGATGCGGGGCTCGATCCCAGAACCCTGGAATGACCTGAGCTGAAGGCAGAGGCTTTAACCCACTGAGCCACACAGGCACCCCAAAATGATATATTTTTTAAAAATTTTATTTATTTATTTGACAGAGAGAGAGAGAGAGAGAGAGAGAGAGGTCACAAATAAGCAGAGAGGCAGGCAGAGCAAGAGGGGGAAGCAGGCTCCCCGCTGAGCAGAAAGCCCGATGGGGGGCTCGATCCCAGGACCCCGAGATCATGACCTGAGCCGAAGGCAGAGGCCTAATCCACTGAGCCACCCAGGGGCCCGGTAAAATGATTTTTAATAAGGGTGCCAAGACCATTCAGTGGGGAAAAGAACACTACTGGGAATTCTTTTCAATCCAAAGAAACTGAAAACAAGGTCCTTTTTTTTTTTTTAAAGGTGGGGAAGGGCAGAGAGAAGGAGAGAATCTTAAGGAGGCTCCATGCCCAGCACAGAGCCAGCCCAATGCCGGGCTTGATCTCACAACCCTGAGATCATGACCTGAGTAGAAATCAAGAGTTGGGACACCTGACTAAGTCACATAGGCACCCTGAATGCAGTGTCCTGAAGAGATATTTGTATACTCATGTTCACAGCAGCATTACTTAAAACAGTCAAGAGGTAGAAGCAATCCAAATGTCCACCAATAGATGAATGAATAAATAAAATGTGGTACATACATAAAGTGGAATGTTATTCAGCCTTAAAAAGGAAAGAAATTCTGACACATGCCTCAGCATAGATGAACCTTGAGAACATTACAGAGAGTCACAAAAGGATAAACACCATATGATTTCACTCATAAACAGAAAGTAGAGTATGACTGCTGGGGAATGGGAGAAGGGGGAGTTGCTGTTTTATGGGTTTGGGTTTTTTTTTTTTTTAAGATTTTATTTATTTATTTGACAGAGAGAGAGATCAAAAGTAGGCGGAGAGGCAGGCAGAGAGAGGAGGAAGCAGGCTCCCCACCGAGCAGAGAGCCTGATGCAGGGCTCGATCCCAGGACCTTGGGATCATGACCCGAGCCGAAGGCAGAGGCTTAACCCACTGAGCCATCCAGGCACCCCTAGTTTCAGTTTTATAAGATGAAAAAATTTCTGGAAATTGACTGCACAACAGTGTGAAAATACTTAACACTACTGAACAGTATACTTGAGAATAATTAAAACGATAAATTTTTTTTTTTAAGATTTTATTTATTTATTTGAGAGAGAGAGAGAGAGAGAGAGAGAGACCACAAGCTGGCAGAGAGGCAGGCAGAGAGAGAGGGGGAAGCAGGCTCCCCGCTGAGCAGAGAGCCCGATGCGGGGCTAGATCCCAGGACCCTGGGATCATGACCCGAGCCGAAGGCAGAGGCTCAACCCACTGAGCCGCCCAGGCACCCCTAAAATGATAAACTCTATGTGTATTTTATCACAGTAAGAAACTTAAAAAAATTATCAGGACAAGTTGGGTTATATAATACTGTTATTTTTTCCATTTATAATATACCTTACATATATTTCTGTATCATGACACTTATATTCTTGCTCCTTCTCTTCCAGTGCCTAATCATTTAGTTATACTCTATTAATTACTTAACCATTTTCTATTAATGAGCAATTAGAGTATCTCCAGTGTTTTTCACTATTACTTTACACTAGTTTACACTATTACCTTACTCAACATTCATTCTTGGACCTGTAAGTCATTCCATTACTATATGAATATAAGCCAATGCCTAAAATTTAGGCAAAATTCTAGAGATTCTAGATATATATAAAGGTATATGAGGGCAAGGTAGCACACAGTTACAAAACACACTTTAACTTGCTACCATTAACACTTAGTAGCCATAAAAATCTCATAACCTTTGAGTCAGTGATTGCATTTTAAGGAAAACAGCCAAAAGAAGGAAAAGGCTAGAGTTTTAATATTACCCATAATACTAAAAAAATAACTGAAATGTTTACTAATAGAGGCACTGTATGGAAATTAAGCAACACCTTTTTGGCTATAAAGCAGTAATTAGGAAGACTATGTAGCTACACTTAAAATGGTTACTACGTTCACAATAAAAAATATACTAATGTATACTTAACATTTTAACTAAGCTGTAAACAAGCAGCTCATGGGCTCAATGCATCTCAGAGATATATTTTGTTTGGCCTCCATGAAATTAAACTTCAGTATCTTTAAAAAAACAAAACAAAACAAAACTTCAGTATCTTTAGGCACAGTGAAAATTTTCCATTTCACTGCAGTTTACATCATCTATGTTTTACAACTAATGCTTCATCTATTCACACCTGCGTTCCTGACCCCTGAATACAGAAGAGAACAGAGGACTTCAGAAAGATAAAGACAGATCCCGTGAAGGGTAGTGGGCTGATGAACGCATTCTTCTTTTGGAAGAAATAACGCTTCCACTTACCCATTAAGACCTTATACCAGTTAATAAGTTTGCACAGTAAAACTGATGGTACACCTATACAGCATGGCGGTTATTTCCCCTCAGATTGGTTTCTAATGTCAATTTGTGCAATTCAATGCTAAACAGACAAACTGAATTAACGAAGGCACACAAGAAACATACTCCTGGGTAAATTTGGTGTAAGTAACGAAGATATATTTTTTCTGCACACCCATTTCTGTTTAGTTTTAAAAAAGCAACAAAACCAGAAAAGTCCCCCATCACTCACCTAGTGACTTGTTTGTGGAAATCTGTAAGTTGTTTGTGTGTCACTGTGACTGCTCCCACGGTTGTCTCCTTTGGCAAACCTTTCAAGGAGTTCTCTAACCATCGACAGAAAGTCTGTGTAGAGAGACAGTAAGAGTTTTGAGAGGAGGCAGGACTTACTCAACTGGACCCTGTAAGTAATAACAAAACCTGCAGGCTTTTCTTAGCACCATCAGCTCTTCCAGACTTGGAAGTAAGTAAAGGAATTAACAAAAGCACTACTATCTTTAGGCCTGCCAACCCTCTGGGGTTTGGAACAGTCTACAAAGGCAAACCTAGACTTCCCATCAAAGGTGTGGCATGCATCATTTCAGCAAGCCCTTCTCTACCTTAGAAGTGAAGTCTCTTCTGGATGAGACTATTGCTCTGTTTCTGTCATTAAACTTCTGTAATACTTCAAAAATTAAACAGCTGCCAGAAAACTCTAGAGTGTACAGATCAAAGGCAACCTACAGCAAAAGTTCAGTACCACAAAGAGTAAGAACAAAAAGTATAGTTACGTAAACTTGTCAAAGAATATATATATATAGTATGAACCGAGGGTCTAAAGGATTTTAAGGTCAAGTCTCAGTAGAATATTCATATCCAGTCAGCTCCTTTGTGATGCCTGCCTGTTCTCTGGGTCAGAAAATTTTGCTGCTCACTCTGCTTGCTATTTAATAAAATACTATTGGGGCGCCTGGGTGGCTCAGTGGGTTCAGCTGCTGCCTTCGGCTCGGGTCATGATCTCACAGTCCTGGGATCAAGCCCTGCACTGGGCTCTCTGATCAGTGGGAGACTGTTTCTCTCTCTCATGCTCCCTCTGTGCTCTCCCACTCTCTCTCAAAAAAAATAAATTTTAAAAATCTTTAAAAAAAAATAAAAGAATACTATTGGGGCACCTGGATGGCTCAGTGGGTTGAGCATCCCACTCTTGGTTTCGGTTCAGGTCGTGATCTGATGGGTTGTGGGATCCAATGCTCAACAGGGTGTCTGCTTGGGATTCTCTTTCTCTCCCTCTGCCCCCCCCACCCTGACTTGTGTTCTCTCTCTCAAATAAATCCTTTTTAAAAATGTTGTAAAAGAGTATTATTTACATCTAAGCATAGTCTCTTTACGCCTTTTAAATGCACAAAAACTGTCTACCCCTCCCTCCCCCTTCCTTCCTCTTCAAACTAAAAATCAAATCTAGAGACTTCCTCTGGGTTACTTTCAGTTGAACCCTTCTTCTTTGAGCTAGCTCTCATTTTCCATGCCTTTCTTAAGTAGGGTGTACACTTTGGTTGTAGTTTTCAGCAATAAAATAACTTTTACAACTAAATTGTTTTACATTATATATTCCATTATGTTAATTTATGGTAACAAACCGGAGCAAAAGTAAATATTACATTATAAATGCTTAAGAAGTACTGCATAATTCTCCAAATGTTGCCCCCCAAGGAAGACAACACTCTACTAAGACAAACAAGGAGGGTCAAGAGATTCAGGAAGAACCCTTACTTGATAGAAGTTTTGGCATCCAAAATAGCCTGTGAGTTAACTACAATGTAGCCCCAAACAAGAACATTAAGAAATGAAACTAAAAAGCAAAATTAATCAGCTAGCACACAAAGGAATCTCAGAAATCCGGTTGAAAACATGAATAAATTTGCCACAGATGGGTATCCAACAAAGAAGTAAGGGTTTACTTATTTATTTTTTTTAAAGATTTTATTTATTTGACAGATAGAGATCACAAGTAGACAGAGAGGCAGGCAGAGAGGAGGAAGCAGGCTCCCCGCTGAGCAGAGAGCCCGATGCAGGGCTTGATCCCAGGTCCCTGGGATCATGACCCAAGCCAAAGGCAGAGGCTTTAACCCACTGAGCCACCCAAGCGCCCCAGAAGTAAGGGTTTAAATAGTATATTCAAGCCATGTGACAAAGCTGATATGCCATCTTCTATTGAAAAAATCCCTGTGTTGACTTTTGAAAATGGCATGATTAAGAAAGTGCTCAAGAATGCAAATTTTCTTTCGACCTTTAATCCCTAGAATTTCAATCAGTTTACAGGGTATGGACAACCCATATTTATGTAAAAGTTCCTTTACAAAAATTGTAAGCTGATATTTATAGAAAATAATCACTTTAAACTGTTTGACACCCATCCTGTTGCTATCTATCTATATAGTAAACACTTAAAAGCCGATGGCTATCTGGTTTCTGTTCCTGCCTCAACTTGCTATTCTAATTTTCTTCCTCTGTTATCACTTAACCTTATGTTTACAAATTAAGAATATTTTTATTTATTTTTTAAAAGTTTTTTTCTTTTAATCCACTTATTTGAGAAAGAGAGGGAGAGAACAGCAGGGAGGAAGGTCAGAGGGAGAGAAAGAAGCAGACCCCCCCACCCCCAATGAGCAGGGAGCTCCACATGGGGCTCGATCCCAGTACCCTGAGGATCATGACCTGAGCCAAAGGTAGCTGCTTAACTGACTAAGTCACCCAGGGGCACCAAGAATGTTTTATAAAGTTAAATTTACATAATAAGTTTTCTGCCACCTGGGAACCAAGTATGCTTGTAAAAAAAGTAACAGTATGGAAATTTTATTTCTCAGGTCAAGGACTTTTTTTTTTTTTTTTAAGATTATTTATTCATTTATTTGACAGACAGAGATCACAAGTAGGCAGAGAGGCAGGCAGATAGAGAGATGGGGAAGCAGGCTCTCCGCCCAGCAGAGAGCCCGATGTGGGGCTCGATCCCAGGACCCTGGGATCACGACCTGATGAGCAGAAGGCAGAGGCCTTAACCCACCAGTGCCACCCAGGCACCCCAGGTCAAGGACTTTTGTAATCAAACTTGTTGGCGCTCAGGGGTTCACTGAGTACTTTCTTTAGGAAAACACAAAAATATAGCCATATTACACTGAAACAAGAACATGCTGAACAACTAGGGAACTGTAGGTACTATTAATTCCTGAGGCATTGAGCTTACGAGGAAGAACTGCAGAGCTACCTGACGAAACCAAAGTCACATAGGAGCCTCACGAGTTTGATATAGAAGAAATAGGGGTGCCTGGTGGCAAAGTCAGTTAAACGTCCAACTCTTGACTGGGCTCAGGTTGTGAGACTGAGCCATGGTGGGCTCTGCACTCGGCTCGGAGTCTGAGATTCTTTCTCCGTCTTCCTCTGCCCTTCCTACTCGTGCCCCCTCTCTCTCAAATAAATAAATCTTAAAACAACAACAACAACAACAATTAAAAGTTCGTGTGGCTGTTCTGGAAGATAAACCTAAAGAAAATGTAGAAATTTATCAAGCATCTGCCCTACACGGGACCACCTTTCGTTTCAGCCAAAGATCAAGTAAAGCATATGCTCACTAAAACAATATAAACTAATCACTGAATTTTGGAGATAACATACAAATCCAAGGAAGAACTTTTGGCTCAGTAACATCAGAATCCAACACTAGAAATGTACTCTGTTTTGTGAAACTACTGAAGTTGAGGCTAACAATGTCATCAATGATACAAAGCAAGAGACAACATTAAGATATACGTGGACTTAAAATTTACAATAAACTTGTGCATCTGGATTTTTCCGTGGTTCTGAAAGATAACTTACTTTAACTAGAACCAACTGTGCACTTTTCTAAACTGCTTTTGTATTAATATTAAAAACTATAAATCTTATTTAAAAAATAATGTATAAGCTATATATACTTTACCACTATGCTCAAAACTACCACGCAGTACACATAACCTCATTTATGATCATGGCCCAGTACTGAAATTACTTGGACATTACTGGATAGCCTAAAAAAACCTTCCATGCTCAGGTGATAAATGACCTGGATCAAGAACTGAAACAAGATGCAAATTAATCTAAAGGAGAAATCCAAGTGTATATTGTGAGCTGATTTTCTACTTCTGTATCCCCAAATGCTCTGGTGAGACTTATTACCAAGGAAAACCATACAATGTTATCTAAGGAGCTTGGAGTGAATTCCCTTCTTGAATAACCTGTACCACTATGTAACTGATATATGGGCATCTCTTACAAATGAACAAATTACTCACTGGCCAGCCACACAGCTGAATTCCATGCTTAGTATTCGGTAATATAAACCCTATGACAGTGACACCAACATGCTTTCAAAAACCTAATAATGCATTACTGGCCTTCTATAGGCCCCTTCATCTAATAATTAAACTTAGCAATATGCCTAGATTAGGTACCATGGAGATACAACAGAGCTGGTTTCAAAGTTATAGTCTGCCTCCAGGAACCAAAGTTTAAGGACTGTGAGAATGGCTTCTTCATGAAAACAATCTTACCGGTCTGTCAACCTGCATGATCTCCCAGAGGACTTCAGCCACATCTGGTAGGGTATAGGGAGGGAGACAAAAGCAGCATGTGTGGAGCAACTGGCTTACAAGTTGCTGTCCAAGCTGGTTCATCACCTGTCCAATAAGTTCCTTCCGTAATTCAAAGTCTTCTTCGTGCTGTAAAGAAACAAGAGCAAAGATGAATTCTAATTTCAACTCTCCACTCTAGTAATTCCTCCTTCCTGGAAAAAGAAGTATATATAATACATAACAGCAAGATTTACAGACTCCACTAAAATGTTCTGTCCTTAGGAAGAAAATATTAAAAGAGTTTAGTATCAAGGAAATGGGCACGGATTTCAGCTGAGATTAACCTTAACCTTTAGAATAGAGAGCAGAAGAGAAACAATGACTAAAGGTTACAGGTAGCAGTTTTAATTATTTTTCATAGAAAAATGTGTTCCTATTTCCTTTTTTTTAAAACCAAGTGAATAAACAAGAACTTCTATCACATACCTAATCTTTTCTATCAAAAACAAAAAACAAAAAACAAAAACCCTTATTTTCTTCTTGGCACAGAATACACATTGGCACTTCTTAAATATACACTAGAATATACGTATATTTCTAATATCTTGGAAAGAAATAACTTTTTATAAACTGCTTTTCACATCTAGTTTTCTTCTTTCTCCTTTATGACCAAACTTCTTAAATAATTAGCCCATTAACACAGTTGCTTTTTTCTTCACTGTTCTCTATTAACCTTAAATAAACTCTATTCCACATTTAGCCAAATCTACCTTTGAAAATTTTGTGGGGCACCTGGGTGGTTCAGTGGGTTAAGCCTCTGCCTTCCGCTCAGATCATGATCTCAGGGTCCTGGACTGAGCCCTGCATTGAGCTCTCTGCTCAGCAGGGAGCCTGCTTCCCCCCTCCCCGCTGTCTGCCTCTCTGCCTACTTGTGATCTCTCTCTGTCAAATAAATAAATAAAATCTTAAAAAAAAAAAAAAAGAAAACTTTGTGAGCCATTTTACTACTCCAGCCAACCAGGTCTCTTAATTGTCTAATATACTTAGTACTATCCTTTCTACTGACTATGATTTATGCCCCAGTTAAGACTGCCCTCCCCTCTCTAATCCATCCAAATTCTACCTATATCCGATGGGCCCAGTGAAGTCTATCTTCTTCCAGAAATTAATCCCAACCCACTTCTGATCAAGGAGCTTTCTCTCCTCTGATCTCATAGCAATCATGACTTTTATCACTCATCTGGCAATCAAATACTGCCTTCTTATTGTTACTTAAATCTTTTTATCTCTGTTTATCTGTTTATCTCTTCTACTAAATCCTGGACGATAGGGAAGCAGAAATACTTTTCGACTGGGGGCGCCTGGGTGGCTCAGTGGGTTAAAGCCTCTGCCTTCAGCTCAGGTCATGATCCCAGGGTCCTGGGATCGAGCCCCACATCGGGCTCTCTGCTCAGTGGGGAGCCTGCTTCCTCCTCTCTCTCTCTCTCTCTCTCTGCCTGCCTCTCTGCCTACTATTGATCTCTGTCAAATAAATAAATAAAAATCTTAAAAAAAAAAAGAAAGAAACATTAAAATTAAAAAAAAAATACTTTTAGACTGTTTCATATAGCTTATAGCACTTAGTAGAGGCTGTCTGAAATCTAATAGTTTATGTTTTGGTTAGTGAATGGTATGACCTACCAATATAGATCAATTAAGGAGAATCCAGTTTTCCCCTAAGAAATGAGGAAGAGATATAAAAAGGTGATAAGGTACAAAGTAGAAAGGTACAGTGTTTCTACTTACATCATTGGCTACCCCTGTATGGATAAGGTCTCGCAGGAACCTCATGACACTGCAATTGGCATCCCGGTGGTCCAGGGTAGTAGAGGCAATGGCCCACTGCAAGATAGGGATGACCACTTGGCTCCTCAGCAAGGTGACAGGGCTGCGCTGAATAAACCTGGTGTTTTGGAAAGACAGGCTAGGTATAAATGAAAGGATTAGGTTCCAAAGCAGCCAGAGTAAAAGGCAAAACAATGGATGGAGACAAAAAGATCAGTGGTTGCTAGAGGTTAGAAGGTGAGGGACAGCTGAACAGGTGGAATACACTGATTTTTAGGGTATGAAAACTATTCCATATGATATTATAATGGTAGATACATGCATTATACGTCTGTCCAAATCCACAGAAGGTACACCACCAAGAGTGAATCCTAATGTAAACTATGGACTTTGGATGATAATGACATGTTAATACAGGTTCATCAATTCCAACAAACAGACTACTCTGGTGGGAGATGTAAATAGTGAAGGAGGCCATGGGGTTGTGGGGGGTAGAGCAGGGGTATATAGGAACTCTCTAAACTTTCCACTCAATATCCTACAAGGTTTCAGACCCTTTAACATACATGGAGACTCTCCACAAAAAAGACACAGCGTTTCCCAAATTTACTTCATAATGCTTATCTAGCAAAGAGCATCTCAGGGATGTTTTTCAAGTAACACACACTGGGTAAACAGGGACTGGAGAGTCTACCCAAGGTTCTCTCGTATCAACAACAACAATAACAACAACAAAGGTGTTTCTAACGTGTCCAAAAATTAACCAAAAAAGCATTCAATATTCAATTCTGAAATAGTTACTACTACTTTGCATTTATAAGTGATAAAATATATAGTAAGTGTGTATTTACATATAATAATCTATTTTTCATAATTTTTAAATGCTTTTATGTTCACTAACCGATTTGATTCAAATTCCTTAGCTAGG
The DNA here is from genome assembly GCF_963455335.1 of Martes martes. Classification (NCBI taxonomy): domain Eukaryota; kingdom Metazoa; phylum Chordata; class Mammalia; order Carnivora; family Mustelidae; genus Martes; species Martes martes. The sequence continues at coordinate 85,425,459 of NC_137899.1, forward strand.
AACTAAAGAAGGAATTCAAAGGTTTGGCAATAATATAGTCAGCGTTACTGGTAAAAGGAAATTTAAGTAAAAACTGAGGTGGAAAGCTGGGGGTAGAACCAGGAAGTGCAGAACAAGATAACTTCTAAGGCACCTTAAAATCCTAAGAAATTTTTACTCTGAGATATGACTGTATCTAAAGGATGCCAAGTTTCCTAAAGGAAAAAGCTGAAGTGAAACATGTCATCAGAGCAGCACAGAAACATAAAACTACAGGGGATTCTACAGATTTTCTAATCAAATGTTTTTACCAAGCTGGTTTTAACTGTCTTGCGCATGTTCCCTCCTTTGTGACAGAAACCCAGCCCAGCTGCTTTACCCTGCTCCCATCCAACTCCTCTTCCTCACTTACAGGGATATTCTGTTCACAATTTAACTATGGGCTATGAGAATCACTGACCTACCTATACTTCACTAACTTCATTTTACAGAGAAACAGTCAAGCGTTACAAGACAAGATGAAGCAGTGATGGGGAAAAGCAATAAAAGAAAGGGTTGCTCTTCAGAAGGACTGACCTGGTGGCCAGCCTGAACAGGTCATCCACAGTGTCGGGGTGATTCTGAAGCCCATTCTGCTGTTCCAGCAGCTGAAAGGTAGGGATGCACAGTGCCTAAAACAGAATGGTGATTTTAAATAAATACTATATACTAAATCCAACAGCATTCAGACTTGCTAAATATCATAACATATACAAAAGGTACAAAATAGGGGAAGTACAGATGGGAAAAGAAAAAAACTATGATGAGAATCAGATCAAGAAAAGGAAGAGAGAAATCTTTCTCAACTGTTAATAGTTTTCACATATGTAGTCCACAGTTCAGCAAGGGTTGAGGGTATCAATTTTAGTTGATGAAACTGGACAGATGTTATCTCAAAGTTTCAGAAGTTTCTGCAGGGGCCTTGGTGGCTCAGTTAAGCGTCCAACTCTTGATTTTGGCTCAGGTCATGATCTCATGGTCGTGAGAATGAGCCCTGTGTCAGGCTCCATGCTAGGTGTGGTGCTGAATTCAGGTTCTCTCTCTTCGTCTTCCCATGCTCACTACCCCCTACTGCCACCTTGTTCTCTATCTCTGTCTCTCTCTCTCTTTCTCACAAAAGCTGTAGAAGTTTCTGAAAGTAAAGACTGCTTGTGTACTAGATATGGTCAAGTCCACTAAAGGAGTAGATGAAGGATTTTTTTTGAGATTTTAAAATAATAGTATGTTGATTTTATTTTATTTCTGAGAGCGTGAGGAGGGGCAAAGGGGAGAGAATCTTAATCAGACTCCATGCCCAGTGTGGGGCCTGATGTGGGACTCGATCTCACAACCCTGAGATCACGACCTGAGCCCAAATGAAGAGTCGGACACTTAACTGAGTGAGCCACTCAGGTGCCCCATGAAATGTCAGTTTTAAAGGGTAAGACATCTTGTGAAAAGGAGCATGATAAACTCCCGAATATATTTTCTTCCTTATGACTAGGAGGGGAAAAAAGCAGTATATCAAGAGCCTTTTCCAATGCCTGCTATTTACCCTAAGACCAACCCTGCTAATAAGTGAGCTAGTACACTGGTTATTCCAGGCAAGCAACTAAAAAAGAATTATCCTTGAGTTTAGAGATCCTTTTTTTTACATCCATTTGTTCCCTTCTCCACCTCTCAAAAAACCATCATCTCTAGAGAGCATAAATCTGGCAGTAATAGCTGTAATGATCTTTATTTACAGTCATATGGTCAATCTCCCTCACATACTCCCAGGCATATCTGTCCAGGGAACAACTGGCAAGTTGCGACCTCCCTGTTATTAGTAAATCAACATGCCTGGAGGACAAACATAGAGAAGAGAATTCAAAACATGGTGAAGAACAAACTGCTCAGGCCTTTAGTCCCTCCAAGAAACTCCCCAGGGAAAACAAACCTGGAGCATGTCTAGGAGTCCCTGCCGACAGCCCTCTTCCATGCCATATTCATCCACAAGGATACTGCCAAGGTACAGGAAACAGGAATGCTGATGTACGTGGTACACATTCACCATCTGCCAAGGGAGAAACCAGTTGTTCAATTCTTTACCCCCCCAAAAGTTATCAACTTAGGAAACTGCCTAGAGGAAGAAATTCAGACAGACTGATTTCTTCTCTTTAAGACAACATAGTAAAGCTTGTTGGCAACATTTTTTGAAACACAGGGCTCAATTCTTCAGTAATTTTCAAGTACTCTCTTTAGAGTCCTTTCAAGCCTTTGATCTTTTACCTTCCCAAAACAATGCTGTAAGAGCTACATAATACTTCAAGCTGGAAGCCATGAGTTTGCTATCATCCAAGCTATTTGCAGATTCCTAGCATAAATCCCAATACCTAAAGGTTGTTCTTATTTGCATTCAAGATTAACTCTTAAAAAAAAAAAAGGCATATAAAACTACAGCAGGGCTAAAAATACCAAATACCCTTATCCTGAAAGAGGCAGTGAAAGCACTGTTTGAATTCTGAGATGCTTCTAAACTCCTCTAGTTAAATGTTTTAGTAAAAAAAACAGTGTCTCTTATCAAGATACCCAGATCTACTCATGGAATAAAAATGTTAATACACATATTTTAATTAAATGATTTGTTTAGGATTTTTTCCCTATTCTCCTCCAAAATGTGTACATTCATCTACTTAAAATGCCATCACGACACACATATATTTTTTTAATGTAGGGCTTGAACTCATGACCCTGAGAGCAAGACCTGAACTGAAATCAAGAGTTGGATGCTTAACTGAGTGTACTGGTTTTATTATATAAATTCAACTTAATGAGTATGGGTGGGTGCCGAAAGACAAAGTGACTGACTCTTATTATTAACACCTACCACGGAATGGGCATATGATGAGAGCTATGGATCTATTTGGTGTTGTACACTCAAAACTATATGCTCTACTTAATGCATGATTTAAGTCTGGAGCTGGTAAACATTTTCTAAAAGGGCCAGATAGTAAAAATTTTAGGCTTTGCTGGTCATATGATTTAGCTATTCAACTCTGCCACCACAGCACAAATGACCAATACAAAATATATAAATGAATAAGCATGGCAACCTTTTAGTAAAATTACATTTACAAAACCAGGTAATAGGCCCACTGGTTCTAATTTGCTGATTTCTGATTTTTGGATTTTAATAAATACTTATCATTTTTTCACATTTACTGACTTTAGAACACATTTCCTATACAAGGTACTCGATTGGGTTGGTCACATACTTGATTAGCAGGATTAAAAGAAAATCAAAGTCATGAGTGTATCCTCCAATAGCAAAGGGACATTAAATCAAATTATGTTTGACCTAGAATGTATTACACTGAAGGGGACATATAACCAAAGGTGTAAAGATATGCAGTACAAACATACGGTGTCCTCAGGGTACAGAAAAGGTAAACTTTACTCAAATCTATAATATAAAGGATACAGGGCTGTGTATATGCCAACTGATACTGCATTAGCATGACTTGACTTGGGGGTGCGTGCTTCCTTAAGAATGAGGCGCCCAGGACAGAGAGGCAGGGCAGGGTCACACCTCTGGCGGCAGTCATCACCAACTTTGCTCTCCATCCTCAGGAGCGGAATTGTAAATAAATGCTGGCCTCTGCCCGCTGCTGTCTGTCCTCACCTCTCTGACCACTCTGCACAGAGTGAGCCCAAGTTCTGCTTCACACACAGCTGCTGCTCTCCCCTGCTTGCCCCACTAGCCCGGCAATCCTGCCTCCCACCAGCCACCAAGGAACCAATGCCTCCAAGACCAGCCTCCGTCTGATCCTTCTCAGAGGCAGAGTTGCCAGGCAGGAGCTAAAACTGGCAAGAATAAAGGTGCCATGAAAAAATGCGCCTGATCCATAAAGAGATTCTGATCCAAACCCTATATACTATATAAATGGACACTGTTCTATTTTTATCATCATTTTTAATTTTTCTTTTTTTTAAATATATTTTTTAAGATTTTTATTTAACTATTTGATATACATAGAGAGAGAGCAGGAGCAGGGGTAGGAGCAGAGGGAGAAGCTGGCTCCCGGCTAAGCAGGGAGCCTGATGTGGGGCTCATCCCAGGACCCCAAGATCATGACCCGAGCTAAAGGCAGACATAATCAACTGAGCCACCCAGGTGCCCCTTTAATTTATTTTCTTATGGGTTTATGATTTTGAATTTTTGTTTGAAAGACAGAATTTTGATTATATCAAGCTGAGTTCAGCCTGTAAAAAGGATGTTAAGATGTGGATAAAATACACAAATGAAGAGAAATATATTATACAAATTCCATTTTTAAAAAAAGTGTGTGGGCTGCCTGGGTGGCTCAGTGGGTTAAAGCCTCTGCCTTCAGCTCAGGTCATGATCCCAGGGTCCTGGGACTAAGCCCCGCATCAGGCTCTCTGCTCGGCAGGGAGCATGCCTCCCTTCCTCTCTGCCTACTTGTGATCTCTGTCAAATAAATAAATAAATAAAATCTTTAAAAAAAAAAAAAAAAGCGTGGAGAGTGGGGGAAACGCGTGGGTGGCTCAGTCGGTTAAGCATATGCCTTCGCCTCAGGTCATGATTCCAGGATCCTGGGATCGAGTCCCACATTGGGCTCCTTGCTCAGCAGAGTGTCTGCTTCTCTCTCTGCCTGCCATTTCCCACTCTCTCTCACACAATTCAAAAAAACAAAAACAAAAACAAAAATCTGTCTGGCTCAGTCAGTGGGCCACATAACTCTCAATCTCAGGTTCGTGAGCTTGAGCCCCACATTGGGTGTAGAAGTTACTTTAAAAAAAAGAAAAGAAAAAAGAATGAGGCACCTAGGGTGCAGAATTTAAGAGGGCACTCACCATCAGGGTCAGATCCTTGGAGGGTTTGCCTCCTTAGAATCTGTACCATGGATTCACTCTCCTGGTAGACAAAGGTCACTTCAGGCTTTTGGGTGTGGCCCAGCATTTCCCTCAATGCATGGAAGCAAAATTTAAAAAGGCACTTACGCCAAGTCCTACAAATGCCAAGACTTACACTTTGCCTTGCCTCAATCTAGTTCTGGCTTTGCTGTACGGTTAACATCAAATTGCTTAGTGATCCAAGTCACTAGTTATAGGTATCTCATATAGAATAGTTCTTGATGTGAATATGTTCTTAGAGAATCTCATACATACATACAGAATCACACCATCATAATTATGTATCAATCTTGGTGATTATAAAAGAATCAAATCAAACATTTCTTGTCAAATAACAGACTTATGTTACCAACTGTGACTGAGATAGAAAAAAATTCCCTTGGGCCAAGCAACAGCAAAATTTGACATGACACATTTTAAAAAGAAAAATTAATATAAAAATGCTCAGCATTGGTATATGAGAGCTGGGCATTAAAGTCATTCTCTTAATTTTACAGTGAAATGTGTTACTATTTAGACTATCACAAAACAGATTATAGGCAGTTTCCTTCAGAGACAACATACCATAGGCACTATTTATCTCTTTCAAATATTTTGGAATTTGTATTTAATAAATACAGAAGTGTTTTCATTTCATCAGCAAAGTTTTTGTTCTAAAGAATCCTATTTCAGGGATGCCTGGGTGGTTTAGTAAGTTAAATGTCTGCCTTCCGCTCAGGTCATGATCTGAGTCCTGGGATCCAGCCCTGAGTTGGGCGCCCTGCTCAGTGGGGAGTCTGCTTCTCCCTCCTCCTCTCCCTGCTGGTCAGGATCTCCCCCTTCCTCTCTCTTCCAAATAAATAAAATCTTAAAAAAATAAATAAATAAAGACTCTTACTTCAAATTCTGTACACTTCACATTTTCCCTCAAAGGAAGAACTTACCTGCGTAACTAGTGGCTGCAGCAGGGCTGCAGATCCTTTGCCTACACAGCGAACAGCAAAGCGGAGGCACCTGCAACAACGCTCCACAATCCGATTATCAGCCCGGTGTTTATTTAGAGTCTCAGATAAAACTGGCCATATCTGAATCAAAAGTCAAAGAGCACAAGAAAGAAAACAATGAACAACTAAGAGCTGAAAAAAATGCTCCCAAGTTGGTAACATCTGAATTGGTTTTCAAATAATCTGGAAAAAGCTTTCTTTAGAGAAAAACATGTAGCGTGAACCTGGTGTACATGAATGCACGCATGCGTGCGTACGTGAGTGTGAGAGTTTCAATACGCTATCCAATTCTAAAACACAACCACTTCTTTTTTTTTTTTTTTAAAAGATTTTATTTATTTATTTGTCAGAGAGAGAGAGAGCGCGAGCGAGCACAGGCAGACAGAGTGGCAGAGGGAGAAGCAGGCTTCCTGCGGAGCAAGGAGCCCGATGTGGGACTCAATCCCAGGATGCTGGGATCATGACCTGAGCCGAAGGCAGCTGCTTAACCAAATGAGCCATCCAGGTGTCCCAAACACAACCACTTCTTAAGAAAAGTACAGTCACAGGGCACCTGGGTGGCTCAGTGGGTTAAAGCCTCTGCCTTTGGCTCAGGTCATGATCCCAGGGTCCTGGGATCGAGCCCCGTATCAGGCTCTCTGCTCAGCAGGGAGCCTGCTTCCTCCTCTCTCTCTGCCTGCCTCTCCGCCCACTTGCAATCTCTGTCTGTCAAATAAATAAATAAAATCTTTAAAAAAAAAAAAAAGTGCAGTGACTCTTTAGAACTGGAAGAAGAGCATGTCTAACTTCACTAAAAGATAAACTCTGGAATTCCTGACTTAGGATGAAAATAATTAGTATGATTTATAGAGGAATAGATATTTAAAGACAGTTCTGAGTTGGAATACACTGAACAAAAGGACATAGCTAATGAAATGGCATTATTTGATACTGTCAAACACTTAAGGTACTTGGTGTTTTCCCCCCTGAAGTCTGAAAAGCACTTCTCAAAACATGCCTTTTGATCCTCATATTACCCTCAGTGAAAAAAGGAGAAGTGTGTTTACAATGGGGAAACAAAAGCCATGAGGGATAAACAGCTTTGTCAAAAAAAATTTTGCTTGCAATGTCCACAACAGCCAAACTATGGAAAGAACCTAGTTGTCCAGCAACAGGTAAATGGATAAAGATGTGGTGTGTGTGTGTGTGTATATACACACACACACACACACACACACACACACACACACACACACACACACACACACACACACACACACACACACACACAATGGAATACTATGCAGCCATCAAAAGAAATGAAATCTTGCCATTTCCAATGACATGGATGGAACTAGAGGGTATTATGCTGAGCGACATAAGTCAATCAGAGAAAGACAATTATCATATGATCTCCCTGATATGAGGAATTTGAGAGGCAAAGTGGGGAGTTTGGGGGGTAGGAAAGGAAAAACTGAAACAAGATGGGATTGGGAGGGAGACAAACCATAAAAGACTCTTAATCTCACAAAACAAACTGAGGGTTGCCGGGGGAAGGGGGGTATGGAGAGGGTGGCTGGGTTATATGGACACTGGGGACAGTATGTCCTTGGTGAGTGCTGTGAAGTGTGTAAGCCTGACGATTCACAGACCTGTACCCCTGGGGCAAATAACACATGTTAAAAAAAAAAAAAGATATGCATAAAAAAATATTTGCTAGTATTAATCAGGCCTCCTAGCTACTCCAGGATTCACATAGTTAATCACTCTCTACTTCTCTGGACTTTGAGTGCATTGCCCCACAGGGTGTTTTCTTATCAAATCTGAGGTAAAAAATATTTATTTGAATGGTTCTATTCTATTCACTGAAATTTAAACTGTATCAAGAACCTGAATCTTCCTATGAACCTAGAAGACAATAACTTCACACTTTAGTTACCCACAGCCTTATAAGGAAAAAAGGAAGGAAGCCTTGTTCCACAGGCATCCATTAAGCACTTACTTCCTGTATGACTTTTTGGCACGGATGAGTTTGTCCATTTTCCACAATGGGATTGGTGTGTCTGGGAAAGGCAACAACCAAAAATAGTAAAAGAGCAATTTAAATGAAGAGCCATAGCCCCGAACCCTGCTAGCTTACATAGTAACATTGTCACCACATAAAGAGTACCAAAATAATAAAGTTATTTACAACTCAAAACTTTTTCCTTCTATTCCAGTCAAACAAACACAAGCACATAATTTAAAACATCCTCTTCTGGGGCGCCTGGGTGGCTCAGTGGGTTAAAGCCTCTGCCTTCGGCTCAGGTCATGGTCCCAGGGTTCTGGGATCGAGCCCCGCATCGGGCTCTCTGCTCGGCAGGGAGTTTGCTTCCTCCTCTCTCTCTCTGCCTGCCTCTCTGCCTACTTGTGATCTCTGTCTGTCAAATAAATAAATAAAATCTTTAAAAATAAATAAATAAAAATAAAAAATAAAAAAAATAAAACATCCCCCTCACGGTCACCTGGGGTGACTCAGTGGGTTGAGCCCCTGCCTTCAGCTCAGGTCATGATCTCAGGGTCCTGGGATCCAGCGGCAGGCTCTCTGCTCAGCAGGGAGCCTGCTTCCTCCAAACCCCCTCTGCCTGCCTCTCTGCCTACTTGTGATCTCTTTGTCAATAAATAAATAAAATCTTAAAAAAAAAAAAAAAATCCCCCTCACCCTTTTTTTGCCACCTTTAAGCCACTTCCACCAGAGCTTGAGAACTCAGTCTAACTCTGGCTTATATAGGTTGTAGAGCACTATAATTATCTTTTTCATTTCCCTCTCTTTAAAAACCAGAATATGTAGACTCTTCCAAATTAATAAAAAATATTAATTAAAAACCAGGTTATCAAAAAACAAACAAACAAACAAAAAAACCAGGTTATCTAAATCCACTATAAGAAACTAAGTACTGCTCTACTCTCAGCATTAAAAGGCAAAAGTCAGGAATTCTACTCTACCCAAGATGTTTCTCATGGTTCTAGTCTGAATCCAATGATATATAATATGGGCCCACTCACAATATGTCAAATCCAATTAGTTGCCTTGTTCTAGAATCCACTAATTTGAAAGGAAGCAGGAAAAAAAAATCCTGTATGATTACCAACATTTTTAAAGGAAATAATAATTCTTTAATTTCAATAAGCTCAACAGCAATTTAATAAAAATCTCATTTTCTTTTACACAACTACTCTGATAATCCAGTTCTATCTACGAGTCTGACAAATTATAAATTATATAACTCAGTAAGGATTCACTCTTTCAACATTGTCACACAAACGCTTTTTAATCATTACGCTCCTCCTGATTTCAAAGAAGGATTAATTTCAGCTGATCAATAAAAAGGCTTCATTATTTTTTTGCACCCTTATAAGACACAGCAATAGTTCTGAAAGTGTGAGCCTTGGAATACCAAGCAGCAGCAATAGCAAAACCTGGGAACTTAGTAGGAATGTAAATTCTTGGGTCCTACCCAGAATCCAATTGAATCAAACACTGTGGGTCTAGGACCCAGCAATCTGTTTTGATAAGCCCTCCGGGTGGCTGTGGTGCATGTTAAATTTAGTCTGATAATCACCAACGTAGAGACCAAAAAATTTAATTACATTTTAGAGGATCTTTTGACAAAGGTCTACCAAGAATATATTCTTAGAATTTGTCTTTGCTCCAAAATTTCAAGTAATGGGCTTATCAGTCTCCTAACAGAAGAGATTATAGGAGGTACCTGGAAGTTTCGGGAAAAACACTTGCTTTCTTTAATACATAATGGTCTTATTTGAGCTGTTAACCCAAGGCAGGCAAGCAGTCTCCCTTCTTTTTTTTTTAAGCAGTCTCCCTTCTTACCTAAATATTACTGCAAGGCGATCTAAGAACACAGTGGGATCTGAGGATATACCATTGCTGGGCTCCTGAGACAACAGCTGAAGAGACAGAGAGGTATCAATACTGTGTTACACATACATACCTACAGCAAACACTGCAAATATAAACCCTTATACATCAACTTCCCTCCCAATCTCTGCTTATTTCCTTATAAGAGATTCCCAATAGTTACCCAAATGGTGCAAACTTTTAAATTCATATTGTCAAATTACTTTCCTTCATCTTGCTGCATCATGGCCAAGACTACATAATACAACATTTTTACTACATGATCACTGTGGAGTGGAAAACAGTATTATTTAATGTTTTCCCATTTACTTTCATAATGACCAAGACACTATATACATTATATATTACAGTACAGATAAGTAACATTATTATATAATCTGTATCTTTATTTCACTTTCTATTAGGACACTTTTTTCCTTTCTTTTTTTATTACACTTTAAAATGACTAAGGCTTCACGATGTATTTTAAGAGATACAGCAAGTTGCTTCTTACTCTTTCCTAAAATTTCTTAAATGCTCCTACCAGCATATGATTAGAGATAAACTTTAGAATCATTATGTTGAATTCTCCTATTACTGCACTATAAATGTAACTTGAGAAGAGCTGACATCTTTACAATATTCTTGAAGGAAATATGGTAGGTTATGGTTTTGAATCCTAACTTGAATGTTACTTTCCCCATTGTATCTTCTAAATTGTATTACTGGTAGTGAAAATCTACTGATTTTAGAATACTTATTCCTTGTATGCAGCTCCTTTGATAGACTGATTAATTTTAGTAACTTTTTAGTTCATTCTCTTGGCTTTTGTAGGTAGATAAAGGATCACCTATATATTCTGTCTTTTCCTTTCTACCATGTAAACATCATAAATATGTACTAAACCCCTATTGTAATTGGACTCACCTTTTTCAATGCCATAACCTGAACAGAACATAGTTCACTAAGGCATTCAGTAATCTTATCCAAAGGTAACCTGGCTAGGACAAGTGCTGTCCCTGCAAGACAAAGAAAAATACAAGTAAAATAAATGCTAAACTGAGGTAATTCATTGGTCTCCATCATTTGACTAACAGAAAAGGTTGGCTGGTTTCATTCTTTTAAAAAGCTCAACACTGCCTTTTTAGTTAAAGTATTTTGTTATTTAGGCTGGTTTCTCTTTTATTGGCTTAGACAACAAAGTGACCTTCACACTAACATTTATAACTGAAGTTAATATTAAATTCTCTCTCCTCAGCATCTATGGGTTTCAAGATGTTTAAATACAACTCCCCTTTCAATTCTTCAAATACTTAAGAAAAAAAAAAAACTCCTTTACAAAGCCAACGCCAAAGCTATTTTTATATAGCATAGCATAATCACTCTCAAACTTTCCAGAGGTTTAAGAAGAGCCTTTACTTTTGATAAGTACCATAGGCAATTCTTACCATCAAAGAGGTTTGAGAAATAGACATATTATTTTTTTTTGTAAGAATGGGCTAAAATTGGGGTGCCTGGGTGGCTCAGTGGGTTAAGCCTCTGCCTTCGGCTCAAGTCATGATCCCAGGGTCCTGGGATGGAGTCCCACTTTGGGCTCTCTGCTCAGCAGGGGGCCTGCTTCCCCCTCCCCCTCTGCTGCTTCTCTGCCTACTTGTGATCTCTCTCTCTCTCTCTGTCAAATAAATAAATAAAACCTATTTTTAAAAAAAGGTAGACAAAAAAAAAAAAAAAAGAATGGGCTGAAATTAGAGATCAGATTCTAGTTATACCATAACAGAATCTATCAGCCAGGTAAGATATTATCTCTGGGCCTCAGTTTCTTTATCTGTAAAATGAGTGCTTTGAAGAGAAGAGTAAGTTAAGTTTGCCTTCCATTTTTTAAATAGTTGCAAAAGCCTCCACCACCTCTTTTTTTATTAAATAAAATCTTAACTTGGAACTCCAATAAAATAGGTTAAAAAAATGGAGCTAGCTTAAAGTGGAAATAGAAGGTCCAGACCATTCTCATTCAGCCTTCCTCTTGTCATAAATCCCACCGAAGTCTGAAGCATCTCCCCCAGATCCAAAGGATTACATATTAGCCTAGGTCCTTTCCAAGGTAAAGAAAAAAAAATTCCATGACTGGTTTTTCTCATCTTCTATATTTCATTCAACAGAATGGTAATCAATCCATAAGTCTTCAAATATGAGTTAAAAAACTAAATGATTTCTCCTATCTATAGTCTATAAGCCATGGGTGAGTTAGACTTATTTAAAACTACAGGGGAGAATCTAACTTAAATACGCTTTTTCTTTTTAATTTATTTCTACAGAAAAGAATGTTATGGAATTTTTTTTTTTTTTTAAGTTGTATATATGGGGCACCTGGGTGGCTCAGTCAGTTAAGAGGCTGACACTTTGATTTTGGCTCAGGTCACACTCTCAGGACTGTGGGATGGAGCTCCAAGTCAGGCTCCCCACTCAGTGAGCAGTCTGCCTGGAATTCTCTTACCCTCTCCCTGTTCACGTGCATTCTCGCTCTCTCAAAATACATTTTTTTAAAGATTTTATTTATTTATTCGACACATATAGAGAGAGGTGTGAAAGAGAGAGCACAAGCAGGGGACAGAGGAAAGGGTTGTGAAGCAGGTTCCCTGCTGAGTAGGGAGCCCACTGTGGGGCTCAATCCCAGAACCCTGGGATCATGACCTGAGCCAAAGGCAGATGCTTAACCAACTAAGCTAAGCCACTCAGGCGCCCCATAGTTATACCTTAAAAAAAATTTTTTTTTTAAATAAAAAGTTTTCTTTATTGAGAAGATATCAGTGATAAATGAGATGCCATCTAACTATAGGTTAGATGTCACGTCAGTATCAAGGTTAAATTTCACTAGAAAATTACAAGATGGCAGAAGTAACCACTAGCAGTAGTTCAATAGTAGGAATATTTGACTCTGGTTCAATGTCTTATTATCTATGCCTATGAATGGAAACAATAAAAACCCATGCTACAAAAAGAAAATCTGTCTTGGAAAATGCAAATACACTAGCTGGAAAGGAACTTCGTCATAAATATAGGAAAGAACAGTTAGTTTCCACACAAGGTCATCCAATCTAGCCAAGACTAACTTGTTTGCTGCTCACAAAGGCTTAAATGATATCATAAAGGTTATATTACCCAGTCTTTTATTTGATATATCCTTAATCCCCTCTAACTGCCAGCTGTAAAGATTTCACTACCTCACAGGGCACCTCAATCTATTTTCAGAGTTTAGTAAGAAAGTGTTTTCTTTCTAAAAGCCAGTATGTGTCAACAATTAACTACTACTCATAAATCTATTCCTTCTTTTATAGGATAATCTTTCAAATATTTAAAAATAGCCATCATGCTTAAAGTCTCTTCTTTTTCCTAGCCCTAATATCTTGCTTCTTTGAACTTCATCACCACTCTCGCTGCTTGCCTCTGAATAGGCAATCACTGAGCGTAAAGCTGATTCATAATGGTTAAAGAACACTAAGACACCAAGTTTCTATGGACAGGACTGATCCACACAAACTACCTTTAAATTTCCACCTACTGCTTTGGTATGGCAATGCTATTTGGTCTCCTTTTTTATTCTTCCCCCAACTCTAAAAGAACTGTATTTAGTTCAAATGTGTCATCACCACCCCAAAATTTAGGTCTGTGCTATATATACTGTAAGCAGTTTGAAGTAGTTATACAGCCTTAAAGTATTCTAAGAAAAGAGTACAGGTATATATCAACACCCTCCCCTGAGTGGAACGGTCAACTTTCTCCGTCACTAAGTATACTGCAACTGAAAAACTGGGATATGATTAGTATAAGATAACCCCCCAGAAGAGCTTAGAGATGATATTGGTTAATATCTGAAGTAAATACCTTTTAGCAAGCCCACAGCAGCTTCTGGAGACAACATGAAGGAATCAAGGGAACGGGCAATCTCCAGGAGTCCATTAAAGTGCTGAGCCATGTGGTCTCGGCAGACAGAGCAAATGTTATGAATGGCTTTGGCTGCAGCAGAAGCCAGAGGCTTTTCACACAGGCCCTTCATCAAATAGCCCAACACAGGGTCTAAGGAGAGACACCACACAGCAGAGATTACAGATCTAAAACTCAAGGAAAACTTGTAGTTCCTTATAACAGAGGTTTATATTCCTGCCCCCACCCCGCCTTTAAGCAAAAGAACCATTTAAAAAAATGAAATGTGTTCAAACCCCAATATATAAAACATAAAAAAGGAGCTGATCTCACTGACACAGTGTCAGGGAGCCCTGGGTCCTATCTATTCACCTTCTATTTCTTTCCTCATGGCTAGGCCTTCACACAGCACAGTTAGAAAACCACTGGTGGATAAGGCCATCCATGTATTAAGAATAAGGTCATATAAAAAAGAATATAAAGCTCAGGGAACTACCATTATTTATACTCAGAGATGAGTCACTATGTAAAAAACAGCCTATGTTAATCAGGCCGACAGTTATCTAAGTGGACACTTTTATACTTGCTTCTTTATAGTTAGAAAAGGCCTTAAAAACATGCAGATTGAGCTTTAGTACTTCTGGAAAAACTATGCTTTACTTTTGTAGCAAAAATAAGTGTTCCAAAGACACTGATCATAAAGGTGAATTTCTATAAAGCACATTCTTCTTATCTTTTACCTTACTTTATAAAAATCAGAATGATTTTCTATGGAAAAATCACATATGATTAAGGAACACTTTGAAAGTACATCAGAATAATCTCATACCAAACCAAAAAAGAAGGAATCAAAAGAATAATGTCATAAAGCACATTAAAACGTTATCTCCATTTCCCATCTAACGACCAATATAATGCCCCAATCAACATGAACCCCTGGTCCCCTCCACAAAAGCAGCCTAAAACTTTTAAGCTTAGGAATCAGAAGAATTAAGTATACAGTATAGGGAACTATAATGCTGTAAGCTTCTGTGATTCTCAGATGGGATATCCATTGTTTTAACTATTCTAAAGTACGTACAAACATGGAGCAATTTGTCTTACTGCTGATGCACGCATTTAAATGAGATACTGCACAGTGGTACTGAGTGATAAGGTTTTTTTTTTTTTTTTTGGAGTGATAAGGTTTAACAAACAAACCCACTTTAGTTTCTTGTAGAAGAATCATTTGGAAAAGAAAGTAAAATGTTGAGACAGATTACAGAAGTGAAGAATCTAAATTAGAAAACAGGTATTCTGAAAAAAATTTTCAATGGTATGTTGAACTTGAAAGTGTCTCAGCTATAATGTGAACATGTCTATCATACGCTCTATACACAGAAATAAGAAAAAAGAAACATCACTTTTTAAGCAACAGTTTTAAAACAATAAAAAAGATCGTATGTAAAATAAAATCAAGCTGAAAGTGGGTAATAGATGTATAATCCAGTAATTTCACTATTGGGTATTTACTCAAAAGAATACGAAAACACAAATTTAAAAAGATATATGCACCCCTATGTTTAATGCAGCATTATTTACAATAGCCAAATTACAGAAGCAACCCAAGTGTCCACTGAAAGATGCATGGATAAAGAAGAGGTGTAAACACACGTTCACATACATGTGCGTGTGCGCACGCACACACACGGGTATATTAGTCATAAAAAAGAATGAAATCTTGCCATTTGCAACAACATGGATGGATCTAGAGAGTATAATGCTAAGTGAAGTAAGTCAGAGAAAGAGAAATACCATATGATTTCCAAAACAAAGGAAAAAAAATTAAAAAAACAACAACAACAATAGATTCTTCACTACAGATAGCAAACTGATGGTTATCAGAGGTGGGGTGGATGGAGGGGATGGGTGAAATAGGTGAAGGGGATTAAGAGTACACTTATCTTGATAAGCACCAAGTAATGCACAGAACTGTTTAATCACTATATTGTACACCTGAAACTAATACAGCACATATGTTAACTATACTGGAATTAAAAAAAAAAAAAAAAAGATGGTAATATAAGCATAGGAAATACATCAAACAATATGACAGACACAAGTTTGGGGGGGTATCAGTCCTGAGTATCAGGGAGGCTTAATATATACTACCTTAGATAAATTATTTACTTTCTTTGGATTTATCTGCAAAATGAGAGAGATAAAAGAAATGATTTCTACCCTTACTTTAGATTCTAAAGTTACTTTGTATAATCTTTAGTTATTTTTTCAAGCCAATAAAGGGCATCCAGAGTTGATATAATTCAACATTCTTTTCATTTTAATTTGTACTTATTTTGTCTCAAATGATAATTCTTGGTTTTTAAAAAAGAGTATTTAATGCTGAAAAAAACCTTTCCTTTGCTTTAGCCTATTAACCAGCATCTAAGTTAGAACTACAGGGAGTCTGATTAGTTCAAGCATGTGCCAAATACTAACAGAAAAATTCATCCCGAAGCAGACTACTAGAAGCAAACTGTTTCCCTATCTAGAGATCTAATCTTTAAAGATCCCTCTTCCAAGAGATGACCAGTTTACAAATGTGTCAACTAAGCAATAGCTCATAATACAGTATTTACTTTCACTGTCTAGAAACATTCTACCTACCAATAAAAATAAAGAACAAGAGAACAAGAGCGAAAGTAAGAAAGGAAGAACAAAATCAGAAAAATCACTCCCAGCAGCTGCAGAAGAGTGAGTTCACACATACCAAGAAACTGAGGATTTCGATCAACCACTTCGCTCATCTCTCCAACCAATTCAATGCTGGTGTATCGCACTGCTGTATGTACAGTCTCTGGAAGGCGGACGACTCCTTCTAGGACCTCCACCAGTGTTGGATTGTTCTCCCTGAGTAAAAAAGGTAAGTACTCACAGTTACTGATTTCAGAGGTTAGATTCTGGCCTAATAACAGGCTGCAAAAAGACAAATCATTGCTAAAGGGCTTTTTTCTAAACACATAACCATTTGGATGAAAGTGCTTAACATTTGGTATGAAAGTTTTTTAAATCCTCAAAAAAAGGCAAAAAGATAGAAACAGTAGATACTGTTTCACGAGAAGCATACTGCTCCTTAATCTTCTAAATGCCAATAAAGTATCTAAAGACACATCCTGCTATCAGATTATGTTCTTCAAATTGGAGAGGCAGGCATTTACTGTGGATGCATGACTTCTTTTAAAGAATCCATTTTAGTTATTCTTATATCTGCAGTACCTAGAACAGTGCCTGGCACATAGTGGGCACTCAATAAATTTTGCTGCATGACTAAATGAATGAATGAATAATTCTCACAGACCACTTGCTATTAGTTCTTCTCCAAAATATTTCTTACAGCTGGATACTGGAAATTTTAAGCACAGGTAAGTACGGGTGGGCCAGCTCCCTAACTAAAGGAACAAGAAAACAAGCTGCAAGAACAGGTAAAGGTGACCTGACTTGGAACATGAGGGAAAATTAAAGTTAACCAAATACTCTCCATGGCTCCAAGAATTTCTTTTTCCCCTTTCCTTGTCTTCTTTCCACTCCCCAAGAATACTGGCTGAAATTCTTTATGCCCCCATAGTGGTAGGATATAATACAGAAACAAAAGATGTTTAAAATCCAAATAATGTCCTGGATTAGAGCAAAAGCACTCCATGCTGATGAACTAAGTCTAAGTCCTTTACATACACTAAAAAAACTGTAATCATGCAGTTGGCTTCAAATGTGGATTAAATAAAAAAAACAATGTAAAATCTTCTCTCATTTATGTGTTATGTTTCCTGAGAGCACTAAGCTAATTTTTGAGACTCTCTACACATCCTTTTTCACACCAACACATATCAGAATAGAAGTGATTTTAATAATCTTCAGACTATCACTGAAGGTTCCAAAAGATACCAAAATGAATATAAGAGCAAACAATATGGTATGTAATTCAGGACCAATACATCTTTTTTTTTTAATTTATTTTTTTAAGATTTTTTTTTCAAAGATTTATTTATATGAGAGAGAGAGAATAGAGAGCAAGACAGAAGGAGAAGGGGAGGGCTAGAGGGAGAAGCAGACTTCCCACTGAGCAGGGAGCCCGATGCAGACTTGGTCCCCGGACTCCAGGATCATGACCTGAGCCAAAGGCAGTCGCTTAACCAACTAAGCCACCCAGGCATCCCAGTACCAGTACATCTTAACAGAGAAAAGCAAACCTGCTCTACTCTCCTTGAGTATTTACTGGATTACAAACAATGTAAGATTTCACTGACTCAAGTCTAAAAGGTAGCTAAGAAAGAAGCACTATACTTTTCATAAATACATGCCTTAACCATCTCTCTAACCAAGGCTTGGAATAGAGCTCAGTTGCAGGTATCTGATCACAATACAAGAAAACTTGATAGATATTATCATCAATTTATAAACTCACAGCACAAAGTAAATTCTGTTTTTAGGAATTCATATTAAAATCAAATAAATTTCTATGCTACTCAATTAGAAATCAAATTCTATTATAAAAAAAAAAAAGAAATCAAATTCCTGTAACTTAAAGGTTTCCCATGGCAATAACAAACATAATAATTGCTTCTTAGATTTTGCTACTCTTTTAAGGTGAAATGGTACCTATCTTGCCTTTCTAAAATGATTCTCTAAGGCAGACAAAAAGGAGAACAATATGATGAAATATTTGTGAGGATAACTTACCCAAGGTCCAAAAGCAGATGAGAGCTTATCAGTGCCTATTCAACTGCTTTTAAGCAAGCACCAACAATTTAACAGCCTAACAATTTTTTTATTATATCAACTTTTACAAGGGAGCCTCAGCTGGAAAAATAAATCAGCATTATCTTCCTAACATCAAGAACAAAATATATGTGGTTATGAGTATCAGCAATGCATGCTACTCTGGAATAGACTCTAGAAGTCAGAAGACTAGGCAGTATTATAGAAGTTCTAAGTGTTTCCAAACATATAGCATATGAGAAAAATGGTGTAATTTTCCTTCCTTTGATATTCAGAGTTCCCGCAAAAGACTTATTAGACACTCACGGATCAACACTCTTTGCTATAGCAGCCATGATAAAGAGAACCGCTTCTGTCACCTCCCAGGGTGGGTTGCCTTCTTTCAGAGTAGAATATAACTAGAGAAGAAGAGGTGGATTATGGATCCATTAAAAGGAAAACAGAATAGAATTCCAAAACAAACAAAACAAAAAATCCTTTTAGTTAAAATAAATCCAGCCCCTCATTTCTAAATCTAAGTATCTCTCAGAGCCAGGGGAGAAAATTAACTCCTTTTTCACATCTTCACTAACTACAAGTGATTGCTATTTTAATATCTGAAATAAAACCAGTTAGATTCCCCAGGAATGTATCAAAATTATCATCTGCTCCGACAAAATGAGTATTATGGAAAGCAAACATATTACATGAGTGTCTTTTTGTGATCCCTACAATAACTGATAAATACATAAATACACTTAAAATTGAAATACAATGTAAATTTCTTATGTATGTATTGATTTTAACATTTCTACTGTTTTAAAGACTTATCCGCATCAACACTAGTAGTACAGATTAAATTCTTAAAAAGCAGCTATTTAGAATACCATATCCAAGCAAGGGGAGGAAAAAAGGAAGACCAAGCAGAATACTCAAAGATGTTCTAGTCCAGAAATTTCCCAGCATATATCTATCTGATTGGGTGTTAGTCTAAGTAAGATTTCTGTAGTCAAATAACAAACACTGCTAAGTAAGATAAAATTAAGTAATTCTCTTGTTGTAGGACTTTATCGAGCCTTTAATACACTGTTTAAGTCATTTCCCAATGTTAATTGAGGATTCTCCCCTGACAAAGAATATCTCATATGACTGGTGTTCCACAGAATACATCTTGGACAACACTGACAATTTAAGTAAATTTGTAAACTGAGATTTGAAGAACAAGTAACTTGCTCAAAGCCACATAGCGAATGACAGAGAGCTGAAATGTGAACACAGGTCATCTGCCTGTGATCTGGTGATCTCACTGAATCTGCTTTCTAAGAATCTCCAACCCTTGGTAATTAGATCAATAAACACACTTTAACATAAAGAAAAACAGATATAATTTAATTAACACTTTCCAAATCAGATTATACCCCCAAATATACAAAATGGCTGGCTTACCAAAAAAAATAAAATAAAGTAAAGGTTAGTTCGGTATTGCTGATAAAGTATCAAAACTAGTATATTTCAGAGCTTAGAGAGTGATCCAGGAATACGAAAACTGCCTGAAATTATGCTAATGTTAAGTGATGTGGAATGGTGATGATTGCAACCTTATGAGGTAAAATATTACTCACTGTCAGGAAAATCACAGGACTATGAATCTTCTACTCTAGTATAGTCACTTCTGGGATGAAACTGCACAGGAATCTAACCATAAGTGTGGACAAAGGAAATGCCAAATAACTAAAAGAGTTGCCAGGATTCGGTACATAATTAATAAAGCAGAAAAACTTGCCTATTTTTCCTGGCTAGGTCCAAGTTCCCTATAAATACCTTGGGGTCCTAAGGTTTATCTATGATTTTCCACTCCGACTGGACAAGCAGAACAGCTTTCAACAGCAAGAATCACAGGAGTAAACCATAACTGAACCATCCACGGACTGCAGTTGGCTTGCTTGTTAAGATAATAAATAAATCAAGCTACTATATGCCAGGCAGTGTGCTAGGCACCTGCATATCTACTGTCCCACTGAGCCATTAAAATTTAAGAAAAAGGTGGAATATTTATAGGAGACACCAAAGTGAACAAAACTCAAGTGATCAGTAAAACTGGTAAGAATCTCCAAATGGACTTACCTGAGCAAAACACTCCATAGACCCAATCAAGAAAATCAAGTCTTTCACCAGATCTGATACCCTCATCCGAAACTCTCCAAAGTCATCAGTCTCCTCAGGAACCCCCTCCTGAAATTTCAAGTCAAATAACATTTCTTTTAAACTTATCATAAGGCTTTAACAGACCTCTATAAAAACAATAAAGAAAAAGCCATTAAACAGTTCAGTCCCAATGAACTGTTAAGATAAGTTGCCTATATCAAAGGTTATTTTAATATACAGGGTCTCTTAAACTTTTAGGTATGTCAAGTCAATACAACCTATCCTCTACCTTTACTATGAGAAACTGTTCTTCCTTTTCCCCCATATTCCCAAGTCACACCTTGCTCTGTTGTTGAAAAATTTGAGTGGTCAGAGTGGGAAGTAACCTGGAAGAGGTGATAATTTAAGAGTTTATAAGTTTATTTTATTTTTAGTACTGAATATGCCCCTGAAGCTTCACGGTTCAATATTTACCAGAATCAGTCATTATCACAACTAGATACAGAATAGAATTTTAGACTTTTAAAAAGAATATTATATAGGTAGACAGATATATAAAAAAACATAATAGTATAGGGGCGCCTGGGTGGCTCAGTAGTTTAAAGCCTCTGCCTTCGGCTCAGGTCATGATCCCAGGGTCCTGGGATCGAGCCCCATGTCGGGCTCTCTGCTCCTCGGAGAGCCTGCTTCCCTTCCTCGCTCTCTGCTGCCTCTCTGCCTACTTGTGATCTCTGTCTGTCAAATAAATAAATAAAATCTTTAAAAAAATAATAATAATAGTATAACTTAGGTATAGGTATACAGACAGTCAATATAAAATTTTCACCTTTGCCAAATATTTGAAAATTTTCATTAAAAAATATGAGATCAGGGATGCCTGGGTGGCTCAGTGGGTTAAGCCTCTGCCTCAGACTCAGGTCATGATCTCAGGGTCCTGGTATCGAGCCCCACATCAGGCTCTCTGCTCAGCAGGGAGCCTGCTTCCCCTTCTCTCTCTCCGTCTGCCTCTCTGCCTACTTGTGATCTCTGTCAAATAAATAAATAAAATCTTTAAAAAAAAAGAGAGAGAGATCATTTATGTTTTATGCTTTCAATTGGGAGATGGTTAAGGACATGTATAAAAAGCTTTATCCATGACTATCTGGAAAAAAAGCCCTAATACTACTGAGAATTGCTGATCTAGTCCAAAATCCTTGCTTTAAGATGAAGAAATTAAAGTCAGAGAATGAGAAGGAAATGACAGCTATCCTGAGATAAGAAATTATAAAGTACCCCACAAGGACACCTGGGTGGCTCAGTCATCAAGTATCTACCTCCGGCTCAGGTCAGGATCTGAGGGTCCTGGGATCAAGCCCTGCACTGGGCTCCCCGCTCAGTGGGAAGCCTGCTTCTCCCTCTCCCACTCCCCTTGCTTGTGTTCCCTCTCTCACTCTTTCTGTCAAATAAGTAAAATCTTTAAAAAATAAAAATAAAAAAATAAAGCACCCCACACATTACAAAGCACTCATATATCCACAAGTATAAGGAACTGCCACAAGGGAAATGGTGCCAGGGAACTAGCAAAAGGAAGAATGGGATCAAGTCAAGTACAGCCAACTGAAACCAGAGGCCCTGCTTTTATTTTTACCTATCAGGCTTCCATGTAAGATGTAGATGAAGATAGAATTCCTCAGTTAAATAACAAAAAAATAAAGGTTGAGAACCCCTACCCTAGACCATCACTAAGATTCTTTGAAGATGCAAAATACCATGACTCAACAATGTTAACATTAAACTGAAGAGAACAGAAACAGTTATAGTTTTCACATCAGATCTAATTGTGAGCAATGAGAAAAAACTCTCTTCAAGTCCTGAGTTAGAAAAGAAGAATTACAACAACTAACCAACCAATCAAAAAGATGCTGTAAGATTTAGGAGACTAAGCAAAGAACAAAGGTTAAAGAGTTTTCTAATCGACTATTTTATGGTATCTCTAGTATGTATTCTTCTAAGCAAGTAGATTATTTCTCTATATTCTTTTTTTTTAAAGATTTTATTTATTTATTTGACACAGAGAGAGAGAAAAAATTTGCTAAATTTTTTTCATTTAGCAAATAGCATTGCTATTTCAAGTCATTATTTTGCATAATGGTCCATCAAGCTGCAACATCCTAATTTAGGTTAACTCTTCTTATATTGTTGTATGTGAGTTTACCCTTTTTTTTACTTTACAGATAATGCTTTATACCTAAAAGAGCTATTTTTTTCTTTTCAGCGGAATTATTTAAGGTGAATTTCCAGGAGAAGAATTACTGGCTCAGCAGAACTTACTTCTTTCTATATAAGCCTTATACACACTCTTCATTACACTGATTTTGATTTCTTTAGTGTATGCTACAGAGTGACAGAAAACCTGCAAATTCCATTAGCTTTATTTTCTTATCTTTTTAGTTCATTTTTAAATTAGGACTGAAAAGAGTAGGAAATTAAGATCTGAAGAAGTGGGGAAGGGAACTTACATGGTCTGGTTCTAGCTGGCAGTGTCGAGCCAAGGCGTGAAGCAGCCTCTGAATATAAGCTTTGAAGATTCCATGAATAACTTCATCATTAGTTTTGTACAAATGCTCCCCGAGTCGGTACCAAAAGTTAAAGGAAATTTCTACTACCTGTCATATTGAAAAAGAGAAAAGGAAAAGAAAGTTAATTTTTGATTCAAAAAAGGAATGGCATATGAAGACAGCTTTATTAGTAGAACCATACAGGAAAGAAGATATAATCTATAATAATACGAGTAGAACCAGTTAAGAAGCCACCTGTTCTCTAGCAGATTTATTACTATCCTACCCAACTATCCTATGAGAGGCCCCAAACTCCATTTACGATTACTGGGAGTATAGTCCGTCTTTAGCTGATAACTTCTCCAGCAGAAGAAAGGATTCTAAATTTAGAGAAACAGATACAGAAATGGGAAGTCTCTTTTAAATACTTTTTTCTCAAGGGGCGCCTGGGTGGCTCAGTGGGTTGAGCCTCTGCCTTCGACTCAGGTCATGATCTCAGGGTCCTGGGATCGAGCCCCGCATTGGGCTCTCTGCTCGGTAGGGAGCCTGCTTCCCCCTCTCTCTCTGCCTGCGTCTCCGCCTACTTGTGACCTCTCTCTGCCAAATAAATAAAATCCTTTAAAAATAAATAAATAAATAAATAAATACTTTTTTCTCAAATCAAAAATCATTTCATGTTTGAAATTAAAACACCTCTTGACAGGGGCACCTAGGTGGCCGAGTCAGTTAAGGGGCTGCCTTAGGCTCAGGTCCTGATTCCAGGGTCCTAAGATAGAGCCCCACATGGGGCTCCCTTCTCAGCGGAGTGTATGCTTCTTCCTTTGCCCCCCACCCCCATGCTTGTGTTCGAGCTCTGAGATAAATAAAATCTTTAAAAAAAAAGAGAAGATAAAGAAAAAAAACCTCACCTCTTGACAGACAAACCATCTGCAAATCCCTGAACATCCCAACCTTGTGTCGTTTTTACTCACCTACTTTCCTGAGTGGGACTGAAAAAGAACAGAGTCTGGGACTTTATCCACAGCTTATCTTACTTATTGCACTATTTAAAGGAGTGATAATCATTACACAGTGTACACTGGGAGTGCTACTCCCAGAAATGTTTTGTGTTTCATCCAAATCTAGATACCCTCATGAGATCAAGTCAAACAAATAAACATTATTTGAATGTTTATTATTTGAATAAGAGAAAAAGAGATACAGGGCTGTGCTCCTGCCTAAGAGAGGCCCTACAATCCTTTTCCCATCAAAGATCCAAAATAGACCTATTTAAAACAATACCCAGTTTGGGAGTTCTTTCTCACTTCTTATACTATTAAGAGGCGGTAAAACTTCTTGAATATACAAGAGTTTAAAAAATCTAGCCAACTTTTTAAAGAGGCAGGGTGTTGTAGAAATTTTGGAAAAGAGTAGACTTTTAAATCCTTTCAATCCCTTTCTCATTTCCACTCACAATTTAGAGAAAAAATTCTGGGTATTAGGACTTGTACAGTTAAGATTTTATGTGGTTTTTTTTGTTTTTGTTTTTAGCTACAACTACAAAGTTCTAAAAAGAAAAACTGGACCTAGAGAGGGGGCTCAGTTAAAAGGTAGGAAGCTTTCTTCCTAATGGGTTCCCTGAGGTGCCTATAGCAGTCAGCCCAGCTAAATGGGTAAGAAAATAGAGAATAGAAATTTTTTTTAGAATTAGAATATTTAGAAAATAGAAAAGATTCTATAGAATAGAAAAACCCAAACATAATTCAGAAAGAAAAAACTCTAATACAGAGGAAACGATAACCTCACACTTCACAGCTTCCCACAAATAAAAAGCTATGACACAAGGTGTCAATGGAATATAGGTAATACGCAACATACAACTTAGAGAAAAATGGGTTTAGCATAATATAAACACTACCTCATATTGAGGATGTCCTGCACAAATAAGCAGCAGTTCCAGAGTTCGTAGGTCGCCAAGACCTTGGCCTGGAGTACAAACAATTTTTTCAAGAAAAGTTTCACATAGTTCAGTGAAAATACGGCAGTAATTCAGAACTCTGCAGATGAAAGAGTAATGAGAGCACCGAGTCAGAAATCTGTATATATACATACCCACAGACATACTTAAATAAATAAAAGGATCCTCAGCCTAAGTGATCTCCGTAACAGCCACCTTTCCTTATCATATATTTTTATACATATAAGCAAATGACTCATAAGTCAGTTCAAATTCTCAATTACTAAAACATATGAATAAAATCCTTATCAAATTACACTTGATACTCCAAAGTTCATCCCTAATTCTTAGAGCCTTTTCCTTTGTGAGTGGAAAAAATTACTATGATTACTATGATTACTATGAAAATTCTATGATTTCAACCTCTCCTGCATCCATTTTCCACTCCAGGTTCAGTCAAGAACAGAGCATCTTTAGGAAGTGGTGTCTGTATTTACCCAGAGTCATTAAAAAATCATGAAGGATGGAATCCAGAGCTACTGCCTTAAATAATCACTCACTTGTCTAAATCTTCACGTGCCACAGCCATGTGATAAGCAGTCTCCAATGTTAGGACTCCTTGAAAAAGCTGCATGGCTAATGGCAAGTTAGTCTCCACATTCTCAATGGCATAGAGAGCTGAGCACACACAATCTGAAGCAGCTTCGTGTAGGTTGGACGAGGTCTTATCCTGTTGCTGGGAAATGGTAGGAAAAGGGAAATAAGATGTATGATCATTAAGCTGTAAACCAAGTACTAGCAAAACAATTATAGCCTGTTTCTGAACAGGTACTTTAAATGCGTAACAGCCTAACAGTCACGGCCTTCAACCAGACAACATTCATCAATCTTCCCTATTTCCCTATATGCCAAACAAATCAGCCTTTTTGTACCCCATTCAGTCACATGACTTCTAAAATTCCACGGTGGTTTTTTTTTTCCACACCAGCCCCTCCAAATGTAATGCAATGTGTTCCCTACCCTGTTTCAGTCTGTGAAAATCTTTCCCATCCTTTTTTGATATTCGAGTACTATTTAAAATGAAAGGGTCTGGGTTGTCTGGGTGGCTCAGTTGGTTAGGTGCCCGACTCTTGGTTTCACCTGATGTCATGATCTCATGGCTTGTGGGACTGAGCCCCACGTTTGCTTCCACACTCAGCGCCGAGTCTCCCTGGGATTCTTTCCCACTCCCTCCCGCTCTGATTCTCCCCTCACTGGCACACATTCTCTTTCCCTAAAATAAATAAATAAATATTTTTTTAAAAAATAAAAAATAAAATGAAAGTGTCCAACAAGTCTCAAATACCCACACCTACCTAACATATCATCATAATATTTCAGAATACCAAGGTTCAAAAGAGATTCTTAAAGCTTCTGGGAATGAGAGAAGGTAACTGAAAGGAGCAAAATCAGTTATTTAGATTCTCATTAGCAATGATGCCTGCCAGTATATGAGAGAGAAAGGCCTTGGAAATCTTGAAAGAAAATTGAACCTAGAACTCTATACCTAGTTAAACCACCAGTTAAGGATAAAAGCAAAATATAAATATTTCTCAGGAATACAAAAACTCAAAGTTTATTTCCCACATATCTTCCCGAGGAAGGTATCTGAGGACATTCAAAAAACAGTTAATCCAATCCAGAAGCACAGTAAAGAGAAGTTTCAGAACGACAGCTGGAAAGTAGATCTCAAGAACAATTGGGACAAATTGGAGTAGAGTTCAAACAGTGAGACCTTCAGTGTTTCTATTTAGAAGAGTACAGTTGAGAGAATGGTTACATTTAGTGAAGGCATATTATGAATAATAAAAAACAAGGACATTTAGAATTGTGGGGAAGGAGCTATACAAGCAGGGTTGGGAGAACACAAGGATAAATGCAAATTATTCATTAGATTATTCTTAGGTTGACAGATAGATTCAAAAATACTTATTATTATTACTCTGTTTTAAAAGTTAAGTAAATGGGGGTGCCTGGGTAGCTCAGTGGGGTTAAAGCCTCTGCCTTCAGCTCACGTCATGATCCCAGGGTCCTGGGATCGAGCCCCGCATAGGGCTCTCTGCTCAGCAGGGAGCCTGCTTCCCTTCCTGTCTCTCTGCCTGCCTCTCTGCCTACTTGTGATCTCTGTCAAATAAATAAATAAAAATCTTAAAAAAAAATTTTAAGTAAATGTCCGTATTTATTCTTTTGTATATATATCCAGCATTACATTTGTAAAAGCTTAAAAAAAAAAAAAAGAACTATGGGAGAAAAGGCTATATGTATCTGTAATAGAGATGTGGTCCAAATATAAAGCAAACTAAAATATGGCATGATTTTGAACCACTGAATGCATGTAAGAATGAGAATATATTTGACTCTGACTCTAAAACCACACTTCTGTTAAGTGGCAGAGGAGTCCTGACACTGGATCAGTGGAGAAAATAATATAATCCTGTCACAATAGTTTGCTTGTTCCTTATCCTTAATTCCCAGAAGTAACCACTGCATTGAGTTTGATGTGTATTCTAAGCGGCCCTCCCTTCATATGTAATCAATCATATTCATAAATTTTTAAAAAGATTTATTTAGAGAGAGAGAGTGCACATGCATGAGCAGGAGGGGCAGAGGGAGAATCTCAAGCAGATACCCCATGGAGCACAGAGCCCAAAGCAGGGGTCAATCGCATGACCCTGAGATCACTGCCTGAGCTGAAACCAAGAGCTGGCTGCTCAGCTGACTGCACCATCCAGGTGCCCCTCATATTCATAAATTTTTAAACAAAAGTGGGATATTAATTTATTTATACTGACTACTCTTCTAAAGACATGAAACAAAGACAGTGAATAGCAAAACAATTACCAGAGTCCTAATCCTGTCTTAGCTCCTGATGCAAGAAAGCAACATAAATACACTAACAACAATGAAACACCAAAATGCCTCCTAGAAGAATGTGCTTTCCTTTTCTTTAATTCACAGTGATATCAACCCATTATCCATTATCGTGCTACCATCTTCTAAATAACAGTGCACCAGCATATAACCAGTACACACAGAGCTTCTATATTAATACGACTTCATGGAAGGAGACTATCCAGGAAAACAAGACAATGTCACTCCCATCTCCAAAGACCTGATCAATATGTGCTTGAGACATTGTTGTTTCTTGTTTTAAAAACTAGTCTTATTCTATGCACTCACTCAGTCCTATCTACCAAGACAAAAGAATGTATTACTAGATACTATTATTTTCAAAGCTTATGGAAAACATGCCCAAGTATATAAAAAGATACTACATTTTATCCCATTTATCTCAAAAGCCTCAAATCCAACCTGTACATACCCTAATGCTTAAGTAAACTATCACAACTACAAAGACAATATTCTGATCTGTAACTGTCTCAAAGACCCAATGACCATTATTCTATTTTTAAAAGAAGAAAAAAACCCAATGGTTTTTTACTTGTTTAATATGTAAATCATTGATCTACATGTAAAACTGCTTTCTTATTAAACTTAATTATATTCTATTCTGAGTATTAATACTCAAACCTTCATTTGATACTCTGTAATAAGGAAGAGACACTGCCACTTTCTTACTCTACACCTTTCAATCACTATACAGAAATCTGAAAACACTATGTCCCAGAAGGTTAGTTACTACTGTGACTACGTGGTAGAAATACTTTCATAAACAAAGCCATTACTTACCAAAACCTCGAAAAGGAGTGCTAGTAACTTATTGTTAGCCATGAAGTTACTGTCCAAAACTCCTAGGTTAAACCAACTTCCTAAACAGCGAAAGACCTTCATAAGCATTTTCTCATCTGTTCCTGCTTTTTCTACACAGGTCATCTGAAAAGGAAAAAAAAAGTTAAAATAATGCCAACCTCTATATTTAAGCCATTATTACAATCACCTCTCAGGTATAATAATGAGAAGGAAAATTAATACTAACAGTTAAGTGCCTTTTTTTAATAAAGATTTTATTTATTTATTCGTCAGAGAGAGAGAAGAAGCACGGACAGCTGCAGGAAAAACAGGCAGAGCAGGCAGAGGAAGAAGCAGGCTCCCTGCTGAGCAAGGAGCCCGATGGGAGACTCAATCCCAAGACCCTGGGATCATGACCTGAGCCAAAGGCAGACACTCAACGGACTGAGCCACCCAGGCATCCCAAAAATGCTTTGAAAGTACCAGATGGTGCTCTCAATACTCTTAATTCATTAATCCCCACTAAAACTACAGTCAGGTACTATCTCCACTTACTCAACTGGGAAGCAGAGTACACAGAGACTGTAGACTTGCCCAAAGATAGTTCTGTTTCAGAAATAGGGGTTTCTTAGATCCTTCTTCTGCATTAATGTAATCTCACCGAAGAAGTATCTTAAAGTAATATTCATCTACACAGTTGATTTTATAGAAAACAAGACAGTCCTACTATTTAATGTCCCCAAATGAAAAGCTGATGTTTCAGCTTCTGCGCTTGAATACTCCAGCAAATAAATATACCATTCCACAGAAAGTGACACTACTATAAATATGGCAGGTTGATAAAACAGATAAAATGAAAAGTCAGACGAAAACTCACTGTTTCTCTTTGCAAATTGTTTTTGTGATGTACATTTTTTCCAAAGTAAAGTGTAATCCAACTTTTTTGGATTTAAAAAAATGTCTAAAAATAATTTCTACAAGCAATGGGTCAGAAACATCATAATTGCCGTGGGGTTTGGGAGGGCTGTGGTGGAGGCATGGGATTACACAATCCCACAGTGATCTAAATGTTGACTCTTTTTTTTTTTTTAAGATTTTATTTATTTATTTGACAGACAGAGATCACAAGTAGGCAGAGAAGCAGGCAGAGAGAGAGAAGGAAGCAGGCTCCCTGCTGAGCAGAGATCCCGATGCGGGGTTCGATCCCAGAACCCTGGGATTATGACCTGAGCTGAAGGCAGAGGCTTTAACCGCTGAGCCACCCAGGCGCCCCTAAATGTTGACTCTTATACTTCTAGGTAGCCATGCTTCTCCTATATTTACTGTATCAGGTAATTATGATTACGTTCTTCTCAATTAGTTTGAATTGTACTGAACTGAATTGAAATGAAAGAAGAAAAACAAGAATGCTTCAAGTACATTCATGGCAACCACACACATACTTGAATCTTTGAAGCTCTGGATGTGAAATTACACAACTGTTTTGGCCTTTATACTTCCTGAATGACATTTCAGTTTACTAAGACATGATATTTACAAATGGAAGGACCAGACCATACATTCTAACTTCTGACTCAAACTCAGGAACAGAATTTTGGAAAAAGCCTACATCTAAATCTAATGCTTAGAAGAGAAAAAAAAATTCTGCTAATTAAATCAAACACATACCATAAAGCTTCAGAACTAAGAGAAAGTTACCTTGAGTTCCTCTTTGAAAACTGTATTGTTAAGAACTCTGTCTCTTAAAACAAGGCCTCAAAGCTGAAACAAATGCCAGAAGAGTTCCCCAGTAAAAATACAGCAGAGGTAAATAAGAATAGATCTTGGATTAACAAAATGAAGAATAAATGAAGGGAGAAAAATATATTAGAAACAGGCTCAGTTCAACTATAAGGGCAAGAAGAAGAATATTTAAAACTTTTAAAAGTTCAACACAATGTTTAGGAATGGCTCCATTCTAATAGACCACAAAAGTATAATACTGACAAAACGGGATGGAATAGAATGAGTAAGAGGAATGTGGGGGAAACAGCCAGCCTATTTTTCATGGCAATTCTGGACTATTTCATTTTCTGGGCTCTGTAACATGACAAGCTATATGACAGAATTACAGAACTTATTAAGTACCACTGGGACAAATTTTTTAGATTTCATTACAACAAATCAAGCTATTGCCTGTTGTCAATTATGAGGAAGTGTTAAGTCAAGCATATGCCTTGGAAGTCCAAGTGCCTGCTGCACTTGACCACTGTGCCAGTAATGATGCCTATGAGGACTGTAGAGTTGACTGGATTCTTTTGGCTTCACTTCAGTCCTGACAAAAAAAAAAAATAACAAGCTCAGGTTCCTTAACTCAAGTCATAGCCTGAGAACCAAAGCTTCTACAACCGCTCTAAATGAGGTTGTTATTTTGTGTAGCTCCAGGGCTGATACTCATACACATAATTTGTGTGGCTTGCTAAATTATAAACAGCTGAATTCACAAACTCAACAAATTTCTCATGTGAAAGTTAAGAAACTGTAAAACATGGAATTCTGAAACTTGAAAAAGAGACATCTGGTGTCTGGACCCTAATGGAACAGATAATCTTGAACTCCCAAATTACTGAGTCTCCCTTACCAGTACATGTAGTGTGCCTTCCAGTGTCTGAGAAGAATAGGCTTCTTCAGTTTGAAAGCCCTGTTATAACCTCCTCTGAGACAGGTGCCTTCACAGGGGAAGGGATGCCCAATCTCTTGAAGACTTACCATAACCATTTTCTGTGCCACCACAACTATGGCCAAATCTTAGCACCTTCCAGGGGGGTCAGGTATATACAAGAGGAAATAACTCATCAAGAAAACTATAACTTTGCTAATATGTATTTGAAGAAACCTGGGGAACATACATGGGAATGATTCTAAAGGTATCAGACCATGGGAGACTGGAATATACCACTAACTTGAGCCAATCTCATTGATATGAATGTACTTCCTAGAGATTCTGGATTTAATGAGTACATGGCACCTCTGGGAAGTACGCAGGAAAATGAAGAGTACAGATATCTAGGAGCAAATCTGCACCTTCTTCTGCAGGTGATTATTCTTTTGAGAAACACCTTCTGGCTTGCTACTAAACCTTGGTAGAAACTGAACATCTGTCCACAGGACATCAGGTGATCACAAGGCCTGAGCTTCTCATCATGAACTGAGTACTGTCTGACATACCTAAATATGGGCATGCAATTTGCGACGACGTGGATGGAACTAGAGGGTATTATGCTTAGCGAAATAAGTCAATCAGAGAAAGACAACTATCATATGATCTCCCTGGTATGAGGAATTGGAGATGCAATGTGGGGGGTTTGGGGGGTAGGAAAAGAAAAAATGAAAGATGGGATCAGGAGGGAGACAAACCATAAAAGACTCAATCTCAAAAAACAGACTGAGGGTTGCTGGGGGGAGGGGGGACGGGAGAGGGTGGTGGGGATATGGACATTGGGGAGGGTATATGCTATGATGAGTGCTGTGAAATGTGTAAACCTGGCGATTCACAGACCTGTACCCCTGGGGATAAAAACACATTATATGTTTATTAAAAAATTTAAAAATTAAAAAAAATATGGGCATGCATAACAGCAACCTATCATCAAACACAAACGGAATACAAGAAACTGAGTTCAAAAAGGTGTAAGAAAGCTGCATGAGCAGGTAGGTCAGATTCCTTTGACAAAAACTCTTCTTGCATTGATTCATTTCCCTCAACCCGTGCCTATTGCCTCCTGTCTCCTGGATGTTTCTTACAACCTAGATAACTAACGAAGAAAACTCAAGCCCAAATTACAGAATGATGTACACAACATGCCGGTACCACCTGAAGGTGGACAGTTGCAGAATTACAGACCCATAAGGGCAGTGAAGGACAGTGAGAGACAGTGGTTGTAGTGAAAGGGCAGTGGTTGAAGGAAAATCCTAAAGGGCAGAACTTCAAGCAATATAATTGGTTGTCCACCACGTATGGAGTGAGAGGTGACCAAAAACATGGATCTGTACTTATTTATGGACAATTTTCAATGATTTGGACGACAAGGTATTTGGAAGAAGCACGATTAAAAGTTTGGTGACAAGGAATTCTGAGGCAGAAGTATGTATGAATGGTATATAAATAGGCACAGACTGTGGAGAAATTTCTGTCCTGTGCGAATACCCACCAAAAGATATCCACTACAGAGGAATCTTTCAATGACAGATGGACAAAATGAGAAACTCTATAATGTCAGCCTCTTTCCCCAGCCACCTTGCTCAAGAGGCTCATAAACAAAATGGCCATAGCAGCTGGGATAAAGGTTACACAAGGATTAACAAGGACTTCCACTAAGTAAGCTAAAAACTACTGATGAGTGTCAAATCTACCAACAGCAGAGACCAATACTGAGCCCTAAAATGGCATCATCTACCAAAGGACCAGGCTGATTGATTACATTGAACTTCTATCACAAAGGAAGCAGAGATTTGTCTGGAAGAACAAGACTCACAGGAAGAAAGAGACTTATATGCTGGATATGGATTTGCCTTCCCTGCTTGCAGTGCTTCTGTCAGCACGGTATTAATCACAGGCTTACAGAATGCCATATCCAATCATAATGGCATCCTATGTAATCCAGGAACTCCTATCAGAATAAGGGAAATACAGTAATGAGCAACTCTGACCTCTGTTGGAGATTTTGGTCCCCAAGGAAGGAATGCTTCTACCAGGAAATACAAACATGATTCCAGTGAACTGGAAGATTAAGTCAACTACCTGGACAATATGGGCTTTTTATGCCACTGAACCAATAGGAAAAAAAGGGAGGAGGGTGTTAATCTGTAAGATGGGAGTGACTGATCCCAATAACCAAGGAAAAACAGTTCCGGGGTGCCTGGGTGGCTCATTTGATTAAGCGTCTGCCTTTGGCTCAGGTCATGATCCCAGGGTCCTGGGGTGGAGCCCCACGTCACGCTTCCTGCTGTTTCTCCCTCTCCCGCTTCCCCTGCTTGTGTTCCCTCTCTGTTTCTCTCTCTGTGTCAAATAAATAAATAAAATCTAAAAAAAAAAAGAAAAACCGAGTTCCTCCTACACAATCGAAGCAAAGAGTTCTCAGTGTGGAACCCACAGAATTTTCTAGAGAGCTTCTTAGTACTTCCATGCTTAACAATAAATGTTAATGGAAAACTACAGAAGCAACAACCCAAAAAGGCAGGATTATTGAGGGCTCATACTCTTAGGGAATGAAAGTTAGGGTCACTTCAAAGAGTAAAGAACACCAACCAGCTAAGGTTCTGACCAAGGCAGGTATCTTAGTCCATTCAGGCTGCTACAAGAGTA
The DNA here is from genome assembly GCF_963455335.1 of Martes martes. NCBI lineage: Eukaryota > Metazoa > Chordata > Mammalia > Carnivora > Mustelidae > Martes > Martes martes. The sequence goes on from NC_137899.1 coordinate 85,459,573, forward strand.
CAATAGGATGGGTGGCACAAACAACAGAAATTTATTTTTTACAGATTTAGAGGCTGGGGAAGTTCAAGATCAATGTACCCCCTAGATCCAGTGTCTGGTGAGGACTGGCTTCTTGTTTGATAATCAAGGACCTTTCCTCTATGTTTACACATGACATAAGAAGGAAGGGAGCTTTCTGGGGTTGGGGTCTCTTTTATAAGGACACTAATCCCATTCATGAGGGTCCCATATTCATGACCTAATAACCTTCCAAAAGCGCCACCTTCTAACACTACAATGTCAGGCACTAGGTTTCAACATATAAATATATAAATTGGGGCTGGGCACACACACAAATATTCAGTCTATAGCAACATTTAATTTTGGTGGGGGGAAAGGGGGAGACACACAAATATTCAGTCTATAGCATCAGGGGAAAGATGAAATGAGTTGTGCAAGAAAGCCATACATATGAATTATAGAACTCCTGTGATAAATACACACATGAGGGCTTTTCTCTTTGCTTGTTATGCCATTGCATACGAGTTTTTGTTTTTTTAAGATTTTTATTTGAGAGAGAGCATGAGAGAGAGAGAAAGAGAGACAGCGTGCGCATGGGCGTGCACACAAGCAGGGGAGAGGAAGAAGCAGACTCCCTACTGAGCAAGAAGCCCAATGCAGGCCTCAATCCCAGGACCATGAGATCATGAACTGAGCCAAGGCAGATGCTTAACCAACTGATCCACCCAGCCCCTGCACATCATGAGTTTAAATGTATGTAAAAGAGTTAACCTAACAGAAAGCTAAGCTAGTCGAACAGGAAGACTAAGGCTGGCTATAGATATATTGCCTCCCAGCACCAAATTCACCCTTTTAGACTACTCTGTAAAAATGGATCTGGGCTCTTTAAATATTTTCCCTATGCCAAGCAGCACTGACTTTTTGCCAGAAGGCCACTAGAGAGAAAAAAGAGGAAATGAGTTCTGCTTCCCAGTGTTAGCGTGCTCACTTGGTAGCCTTCTACAGAACGTGCAGCTCCCCCAGACCAGACTCGTATTTCCTCTGGTGCCTGCTTCCTGCAGGGCACTGGCCACCAGCTTCCCTGGCATTTCCCCCACTCTCTCCAATGGATTTATAGCAAAGTGCTTCTGGCTCCTAAAGAATGTACTTCTCCAGCACTGGATTCAGTGTGCTCAGTTTCTCCAGTGTCTGCAGTACACAGTGGCCAGAGGCTTCCTCTGGTACTGCCACACCAAGGTGATTTTGTGGCAAAGAGACACCTTCCCTGAATAGCTTTCTGGGCTTCCTAGAAGGCATATTTCCAGCAAGTTCAAAAAGACTAATTTTCAGCAGCACAGAGTGCCAAAACAACTTCTCCACAACACTGTGCCTTCTCTAAATAGGGTCTGGATCTCAGCCCTGGGAGGGGGTGACCTCCTCCTCCCTTGGGAGCCCTATCTCAGCCTTGGGGGCTAATGTCTGCTCCTTCTATCTGCTTTATGCCTATATTCTTTAGAGCTCTCTTTACTTCTTACTAGACAATCCCTCATCACTGTAACCTCCTGTTAGAATTAATCACTCTTTATATTAAACACTCCTACATACTACTATGTGGTTTCTCTCTTCTGACTAGATCCAGACTGATACTAAAAGAAACCAAGGATTATAGATCTGGGGCAAAGAGGTAACAAGGTGAGTATTAATCCTTTTTTTGTTAGGAAGGAGAGAAATGCTCTAGTGGCCAAAGTTATAATATTTTAAGCATCAAAACAATGATTTTAGTTGAGACCCTAAATCAATGAAAATCCGTGAGTCCTAACACTCCATAAAGAGGTATCAGAAAAAAACAGTGACACTTGAGGCAGGTTTAAATCAAAGCCTTATTTTGAAACAGGAAATTAAAAAAGAATTTAAGATTTATGGTGCCTTTCTAGTAGAATGCCAGACTACTCACAAGAATACCGACTAATATATACACAGAAAAAATGACAAAATTATTAAAATATTATTTTGCAAACCATAATGAAATTATTAAGACAGTGATTACCAACTAGAATTTAAAATCCTTAGGCAGGAGCGCCTAGGTGGCTCAGTTGGTTGAGCGACTGCCTTCAGCTCAGGTCATGATCCTGGACTTCCAGGATCGAGGCCCGCATCGGGCTCCCAGCTCCTTGGGGAGTCTGCTTCTCCCTCTGACCTTCTCCGCTCTCATATTCTCTCTCAAATAAATAAATAAAATCTTTTAAAAAATAAATAAATAAAAATTAAAAAAAAAAAATAAAGCCTCTGCCTTCGGCTCAGGTCATGATCCCAGGGTCCTGGGATCGAGCCCCGCATCGGGCTCTGCTCAGCAGGGAGCCTGCTTCCCTTCCTCTCTCTGCCTGCCTCTCTGCCTACTTGTGATCTCTGTCTGTCAAATAAATAAATAAAATCTTTAAAAAATAATAATAAAAATAAAATCCTCAGGCAAAAGTTGATATGGAATTGAACATTTTTATTTTATAAACTACCATCATACAAATTGCATTGTAAGGAGGAAAACTTTATAAATGGAAGAATCAGACCGTCATAACCCTAATCTAGTTAACCCTAACATCACTAATGGAAGGTCACCCAAAAGTATTTTCTCTTCTGATAGGATGCCACGTGAGGTATCTATGATGTATTCCAGTAAAAAATGTTTAACCTTTTGGGGCATCTGAGTGGCTCAGTTGATTAAGTGTCCGACTCTTGATTTTGGCTCAGGTCATAATTTCAGGGTTCTAAGATCAAGCCTAATGTCAGATTCTGCGCTGGGCATGGAGCCTGCTTTAAGAGTCTCTCCCTCTCCGCACCACCCCCTTAAAAATTAATAAATAAAATTTTTAAAATCTTTAACCTTTTAAAATCAATCATTAAGACTTTCTTTCTCAACCAGCATTCTAGAAAGAGTAAAGTCTTGTAGAAAATGATTTGGGGGTGCCTGGGTGGCTCAGTGGGTTAAGCCTCTGCCTTTGGCTCAGGTCATGATCCCAGGGTCCTGGGATCGAGTCCTGCATTGGGCTCTCTGCTCGGCAGGGAGCCTGCTTCCTCCTCTCTCTCTCTCTACCTGCCTCTCTGCCTACTTGTGATCTCTGTCAAATAAATAAATAAAATTTAAAAAAAAGAAAATGATTTGGGTGACTGTTTTCTCCATCATCCTAAGGATAGTATACTCGTACCATTATTAATACATGGGAGAGTATCTGTTTATACCATGGATGCCTTAGGGCATTAAGGCTTAATTCTCTAGAGGAATTCCTACTGAGAAGAGCTGTTTTAGATACAACTTCCAATTAAAGGAAAGACAGAGAACAGAAAAACAAACTAAATGAAACAAAGACAAGGCAACCAGAAAATCCAAAAGGCAAGACAGTCTATAAAATAACTGGTCCAATCTCAACTCAAATCAGTGTTGTTTTGAAAAGAGGTGGAAGAGAAGCTGTGATTAGGAATCATAATAAACTGATACAAGGCATGGTGCTAGAATGAATACTGATTTGGAAAAATGCTGTTAAGGATATTTTAGGATTAACTTGGGAAATGTGAAGAGGATCTGGGTACTTATTAGAGGATATAAAAATTTACTGAAATGAAAGGATGAAGCTGGATGACTGAAAAAGAAACTGCAGGAGGACAGGTAAAATATAATCTCATTTGTATTTAAAAAATTTAAAAAATTTGTCGGGGCGCGTGGGTGGCTCAGTGGGTTGGGCCTCTGCCTTCGGCTCAGGTCATGATCTCAGGGTCCTGGAATCGAGCCGCGCATCGGGCTTTCTGCTCAGAAAGGAGCCTGCTTCCCCCTCTCTCTCTGCCTGCTGCTCTGCCTACTTGTGATCTCTCTCTCTCTTTCTCTGCCAAATAAATAAATAAAATCTTTAAAAAAAATAAATAAAAATAAAAAATAAAAATAAAAAATTTGTCATATGTTCATGGAGGATATGTACTAAAAGGTTAATAGTGTGATCTCCAAATGGTTTGAATATACTGTCTGTATTTTCTAATTCTCAATAATACTATTTCTTTAAAATAAATGGTAAGTTGAAAAACGCATTCAAAAGAATAATTTTCCAGTGAATTTCTAACACCAATCTGAACACAATTTTAAGTAAAAAATGTCTTTTCAAATAAAAAGTTCTATGATGGTGCAAAAGTACTGAAGCAAATCTCTGAAAAATAATCTATAACCACATTATTGAAAAAACTGCCCTGGGCTTATAAAGACCTAAAATGAGATGTGGGCTAGATAATTTAATACAATCAAGTTCAAGAAGTAGCAAATATTTTCTTTAAAGGGCCAAAGAGTAAACACTTTAAATTTATTATAGACTATATGTGGTCTCTGTGAAAATTATTCAACTCTGCCACTTCAACTCAAAATTACAGACATACACAATATGTAACTGTATGAACGTGACTATGTTCCAGTAAAACTCTATTTACAGAAATACATGACTAGCTCATAGACCATAAATTTACCCATCACTGGTCTACAGCATTAAAATATTCCTAGTCAAAAAGGACCTAATCACATTTAACTCTTTTTATTTTTATTTTTTTTTAAGTTTTTATTTATTTATTTGACAGACAGAGATCACAAGTAGGCAGAGAGGCAGGCAGAGAGAGAGGAGGAAGCAGGCTCCCTGCTGAGCAAAGAGCCCGATGCGGGGCTCGATCCCAGGACCCTGGGATCATGACCTGAGCCAAAGGCAGAGGCTTTAACCCACCGAGCCACCCAGGCGCCCCACATTTAACTTTTTTTTAAAAAATGGTGTAGTATTATCTCATTTATAATTGTGATATTGCTCAAAGGTCAACTAAAGACCTGAACCACCTCCCTATCAAAATCTCAACTGATCCTTAAGAGAAGGATCCTTTCCTTAAGTAAATTTACACATTAGCATGGTCCTTTGTCAAGACCCAACAGTATGTCGCATGAAGTAGTAGAAAAGCAAGGAAGTGTAATCAGAAAGCCTGAGTTTCAATTCTGAATTAGCAGTTGTGTACGTCTAAAGCCTATATATCTAATTCATAAAATGGAAATAACATCACCCTCACAGTGTTACTTACAAGCTCAAAAAGTACAGTTTCTGGGGCGCCTGGGTGGCTCAGTTGGTTGGGCCGCTGCCTTTGCCTCAGGTCATGATCCCAAGGTCGTGGGATCAAGTCCCACATCAGGCTCCTTGCTTGGTGGGGAGCCTGCTTCTCTCTCTGCCTCTGCCTGCCTCTCTGCCTGCTTGTGCTCTCTCTCTCTCATAACTAAATAAATAAAATCTTAAAGAAAAAAAAAAAGTAGTTTCTGAATCTGAAAAGTATTTAATTGTAGTGTTCTACAAATGTCACAGTATTATCATTGCCAATTTTTGCAAAGAAATCTGTATTTCACAATAATGCAATGAATTAGAAAATAACCACCATGGCTTTTTGCCCTTATAGAGCAACTTAGTAATTTCATACTTCCTCACCAATAGAGATACCACTGTACTAGAGTAGAAGGCCAAATCTTCTATAATTTCTGTGCGCCGGTTAGCCCCAATTCGTAAGGAACGACTATGTACTTCCTCAGGTAACACTGTAAGGATCTCCAGCAGAAAAGGCAGAGAAGTTACATCATTGCTATATCTGGAAAAGGAAAGGGAGAGAGTGAAGTTATTTAGAGTCAGAAAATACACAATCACATAAGGTAACAACAAGCTTCAGAATAACCTATAACAACAAAAGCAGCATTCTCACTACTGGTAAAGTAGAGGACAAAAACAAAAATTTTTGGAAAGGTATCTGGAAATCAAAATTTCAACTTGCATCATCTGTGACCCAGCAACTCCACTTACAGAAAATTCTCTCTCAGAAAAATCTCACATACACATGCAAAGTATACAAAAATAAGCACTGCAATACTTTTTTATAGTATCAAAAATATTGGAAAATATAAAGGTCTTCCATAATTAGGATACAAAAGGTTACAAATAGTTATACAATGGAATACACATAGCCGTTATAGTGAAAGAAGCATCTATGCCTTAACATGAGAAGATGTCCACAATGTACTAAGCACAAAAAGTATATGAAATACGTTACATATGAGTGAACAAATACATAGGTATATTGAAATATATATGCACTGATTTATTTTAAAATGCTTAAAGTCTGGAGGACTACATAGTTAACCATTAATAGTGGTTACCTAACGAAATACAGAAATAGGGAGAGAAAAAGGCTTTTACTTTGAAAGTTTCCACACTATTAGAATTTTTTTAAGGAACATGTGTTAATTTTCTTAATGAAAATTTTCTAAAAAAAAAACATAAAACTATCCATATAAAGGCTTTAATAACACATTATAGTTGGAGGTAAAAAGGACATCCACTTTGTTAAAAAATAGTATCCTAACCAAATGCCAAAATGCAAGCAAATATCAAGATTATCTGGCCAAGACCATGAGGAAATGCTTTTATTCAAAGTAGCAGGCTCTGTGTATCTAAAAATCATATTGTCCCTTTGACAGATATGAAACAAACCCCAATTAGTAAGAACTTTTACGCATGACTTCTAATTTAATATAATCTTACACATTCTGACAATATTTTTGTTTTTTGTTTTTAAAGATTTTTTTTTAAAGATTTTATTTATTTATTTGACACACAGAGAGAGAGATCACAAGCAGGCAGAGAGGCAGGCAGAGAAAAAGGAGGAAGCAGACTCCCTGCCGAGCAGAGAGCCTGATGCGGGGCTCGATCCCAGGACCCCAAGATCATGACCCGAGCCGAAGGCAGAGGCTCAACCCACCGAGGCACCCAGGTGCCCCTGTTTTTAAAGATTTTACTTATTTATTTGACAGAGATCACAAGTAGGCAGAGAGGTAGGCAGAGAGAGAGGAGGAAGCAGGCTCCCCGCAGAGCAGAGAGCCCGACGTGGGGCTCAATCCCAGGACCCCGGGATCATGACCCGAGCTGAAGCCTGAGGCTTTAACCCACTGAGCCACCCAGGTGCCCCATTCTGACAATGTTTTTATAGAACTGCTGACATGTCAGTTAGTGGGGGTGATCCACAAGACAATGAAAGACTTTGCTGCAGTTAATTCAAAAAACGTGTGTATAAATTATGAGGGCCTTTTATGTTCCACACAACATACTTCTGTAATATTTAAATTTTCAATTATTTTCTTTTTATCTAACAAAAGTTAATAATAAATAATTCTTCATTAAGAGTTTGGGGAAATATTCCAAATATCTAGTTAATGCTAACAAATTTCTCTTTGTAGGTTAATAGCAATTCCAAATGCTAGAATATAATTAATACAAGTTACTTACTTTTCCACCAATGTTTGTACACACCCCTTCCAGGAAGGCATCTGTAGGGCAAGGTCTGCTATTGCTAAAGCCAGCTGAATAAGAAGAGAGATTAAATAAATGAATAGAACGCGTGAAGAGAAATAGGGTTACCATCAATATTAACCGGAAAGCAAAGAAACTAAACTTTATCCAAACAATATGACAACAAAGACTGACAACCAACCTACCTCTCCTCACCTCCACACCTCCACAATTACATATAGAATGTAAACTCTTCTGGGCTAGCTACAAACTGTTAGTATTTAAAAGTTAACCTCTAAAAATGAAAACCAAAACCAAAAACAACAAAAAGAAATAAGAAAGAACAGACTATAGATCTTCCTCAGAATATATCAATACTTACTTTTATTTGGCAATACCACAGAACTTCATGGACAGATAAATTACACTTTGCCAAAAGGCCAAAGCTACTGACAAAGTCAGCCCTTTGATTCACTCCTCAAGTAATGGAATGCCATTTCCCTTCTCTTTCCATTTCTCATCTTGAAGCCTTATGCAAAAGCCTCCTTCCTCTTCAAGGGCACTTCTATGCCAGGCAGAGAACACACATGGAGTATGTATTCACGGAAGCTTCCAGTTTTCCTTTTTAATGTATTTACCAGTCTAAAGGGGGAAGGGCCAGATGCTGCACTATTTCATTCATGAGACTTTACTAGCCAATTGGTCCAGAAATGATTTTTTTAAAGGCATCTGACCCAGAACAGTACAGTATACAGTGTTTTTACCACCTGCAATTTTAATGGGGGGGGGGCGGCCCACATATGCCTGCCTGTGGAAATCTATACTCACCTCCCCCACTTCTGGTATTTAAATTGGTTTGAAATCAAATAAACTCTAATATTAACACAGAAGATTTTCACTTTCTATCCACTTAAGAATATAGCAGTAAGTCCATAATAAAGTTAACAATACTTCATATGGCCTAGCAATGTCAATCAAAATTAATTTGACAAATCCAAATGGCCTTATTAACTTCCCTGATGAGAAGCACAGGATTTACCTGCGTTACAATGACAGGTGACAAGTCTTTCAAGTTCTGGATATGGGTTAGTAATGAGTCCCGTAAAGAGGCATGAGAGTCTGTGGGGAGCTCATAAAATGAGGTCTGAATCTTCATTTTCATGGTCTGTGCAGCAAAGTAGCATGATTCCACATCCTGTCGGATCTGTAACAACTGGTCTGAAATCTCCCATGCATGAACCTAAAAGAAAACCAGACAAAATGTCTTAAAGACTATTGTACTAAGTAATTTTAATGTTACACCTCAACATATATAAAGACATATGCAGACCAAAGTTAAAAACCCGACAAGCTAAATTACCCACTAATTTAGCCAATACCTCAAACTATATATTTAAAGGCCCTGTTCAACGAAAGTATTACCTAAATCCTTCTGACTCATTCTAGGAAGACCTGCGAGTTATCAATCAGATCAACAGATCTAATCTTGCTGATTAGAATCATTAATTGTATAGCGGGGAGAATATGAAGAAAAAAGTCCCAAAAGCTCCTACTAAAACTAAAATGTCACTGTGTAACTTCCAACCCCATCTATAGGTTGGATATTCTTTTCCACTTAAAATTCACTTTGAGAATTGAATCTAAGAACCATTTTAATGTATCTATAAATAGGTCTCAGTAGGCCTACATTTCAATCTTTAGTTCCTTTTAGCAGAAAAACCATCTCACCCCAAATGAATATTTCATATACTTCTATCATTTTCTAATGGCAAAGTGCTTTATATACATAATACTAAAATCATTTTCACAGGAGAAAATAAATGTATCTCTGGAAATAATAATGGAATGAAAGCATAGGATTTGGTCTCTAATAGCTAGTCACAGTTACAAAAAAGTTCTATTTTGAAAGATAACTTTGGGAACAAAGTTGTGCAGTACACAGTAGGCAACAAATTAAAACTGATTAATTTTAATCCAATTCTACCAAACTGCCTCTTCTTGGGACAGGCTAAAATAGGTTGGCAATAATGAACTGAAAAAAAATTTTTCAATCCCAATTCAGGAGCAGAGGCAATTGTAGGAGGTCACAAAGAGTCACCCAGTTAATTTCTTATGAAGCTAGAGCACTTCACAAGTAATACAAAATGATTCAAGATCTTTCCACAGATAAACAGGAGTCAACAAAGAGAAACAGGTAGAATAAATGGCCTGTACAAGTTCCCAAAGTAAACTGAAAATAAAGACCCTGAAGGTTATTAGAGGTTTATTAACATAAAACTTAGCCTTCAATCAGATAAGATAGTGGAAAATAACCTAAAACATTATGTCACACAAAAAATCTTCCAGCCACATTAGTTTTTAGCTATTTAGTATCTAACCAGTAACTCAAACATACCTGTAGTTTAATATGCCATCAAAATGTATTTTGTGCAAATTGGTATTTTATGATCTAGTTTTTTTGTTTTTTAAGTAAGCTCTATACCCAAAGTGGGGTTGAACTCATGACCCTGAGATCACAAGTCGCATGTTCTACCAACTGAGCCAGCCAGGCGCCCCTCTAACTGCTATTTAAAAAAAAATAATAGCAAAAAGATTCTATGAAACCTTGGAATCTCCATAAATGCCCTCATAAAAACACAGCAGTCAAAGAGCAAAACTAAAGCACTATGGGCATTTACAACAAAACCAGGTATTATCCAGTTATGTCTAAGAACCCCAAAATATAAGTCATTGGGAAAAAAACCAGTGACATCTGTAAGACCTGTGTAGTTTTAGCTTCAGTAAAAGCAGAAGCAGAGGAAAACAACAGGGTATCTAATGGATGTAAGGGCAGAGGAACACCTAAAGAGCCAAAAAGTATTCAATGGAAAGAACACAAAGACAATTTCAGGACTGAAAATAGAAGAGGTTTTGTCAGATCTGAAAGCAGGTGAGTAGAAGAGGTGAGTGGAAGAGGCCTACATAAAATCTAAGGAGATGGTATAGTCTAGCTTCTATAAATTCTTGAAGTGGAAGGATGGGACTCCAAACTGAGGATAAAATGCTGTCAAGAGAATCAATATTATACAGGATAAGTAAAACAGAGACAAAGGAAGAAAAGAAGAAGGTAACAAAACCAGGAAATCTCAGAAATCAAACCACATTTGTAAATACTATCTGACAGAAAAGGAAGTTCTTTGAGATGAATATACTACCCTCAGCCATGCCTCCTAAAGTTTAGAAAGACTAATTTCACACAAAAATAAGCAATTGAGGCCAAATGCTATATACAGATATAGGAGGAAAAAGAAAATAATGAACCGAATAATATCTCTACAACGCAAGCAGGCCAGAAAACACATTCTTTAAAAAGTAGTCTACCAGAAAAATATAGAGATACTAGACATCCATCTAAATAAATTGGACATGGTAACATTAAACAACGGCAGTATCTAAAACAACAACAAAAACAATCTAAAGTCCAAAGGAATAGAAGCAAACCTGAAAGAGCTCAATGGATGAAGATAAAAAACCTGGTGTAAGAAAATGGACTATACGATAGTACTGGATTACAAACTCAAAAATAAAAAAAGCAAATGCCCACAAGTCCATACTGATGTGAACAATGATCAAATAACTAACTGCGAAGTTATCTGTAAGACATAAGACATCATTTTTACAGAAGAATGCTTAGTTAATAAAGGTAAGAAGAAATGAGAAAAATAGACAGTTATTATTTCAACACCACAGTAATAACTGCAACAGGCGATATTCATGGATAGGGGATAAAATGAGTGGGTGAAATTTAAAAAGAAACAGGATATATCAAAGTGTCTCCCTCAAATATTTATTGGTCTTAATACATGTCCACAAATTCTTGGACAGTTACTATTTAAGAACTCCGATTTTTCTTCGGAGAGACAATGTAAAGAAACCTAAGACTACATGGAAAGCCAGAGGAGCCCAAACCAGCGTTCTAGCCATGTCTATCAGTGTCAGGCATATAAATGAAGCCATCTTAGAATATCCAGACCAGCCCACCCACCAAGCTTCATGGAGCAGAATTATCATCCACAGAAGCCCACTCGAATCTGTGACCTACAAAACTGTGAGATACAATGAAATGATTTTTGTTTTTGTTTCTTAATTTTTTTAAATTTAGGTTCCATGCCCAATGTGGGGCTTGAGCTCACAACCCTGAGATCAAGAGTTGCGTGCTCTACTGACTGAGCCAGTTGGGTGCCCCCGAAACAATTTCTAAGTCACTAAGTTCTAAGGTAATTTGTTTCATAGTGGATCATGAGAACAACCAAATATTATGTGCATCCTGACAAAAGAACAATGACAGGATCAAACGTGTGTCTCATCAAACCTCTGGATGTAGCCGGCAATTTACAGGATATACAGAGGAGACAAGCTGCAGCATAACTACACATATGGCAAAATCCACAATGAAGAATAACTCAACAGGTCAAATGGCCCAGATTCCTCAACAGTTAAAAAATCTAGAGAGAGAAAGAGAGAGAGAGAACTTACTGGTTAAAAGACACTCAAAAGGCATATTTTTTAAAACAACAAGACTAAAAACTACAAAGAAACACAAAGAAAGGATTACTATGAAAGGACAGTAGTTACTTTGAGGGAGAGGGAAGCAGTATGTCAAACAGAGCAATGAAGACTTCTGGAATGCCGAGAAAAGTTCTATTTCTTGATTTGGGTGGGTAGCTATAAGGACACCCATATACAGTAATTTACCAAGTTATAAATTATACATTTGCTCCACCCCATTTTCTGAATCAGCATTTAAGAAACAAAATAGAACAAAACAAAAAACTCCAATATTGCTGCTTGTTAAAACTGAACCATAGGATGTCTTTCTCCCAAGTGAAATCTGTCAACCTACCAGATCAGGAGTCTGGTAAAAAAGTTCGTTGACTGCACCATGTCAAGTTGTGCTTTAATCTGAATGGTAGAAACTAGTAAAAATCTTTATTACTGATTTAAATGTTTCCACCTCCTTAAAAGTAGAGATGTAGAGGTGTGCCTGGGTGGCTCAGTCGGTTAAGAATTTGCCTTCAGGGACACTTGGGTGGCTCAGTCAGTTGGGTGTCTGTCTTCCCCTAGGGGCATGATCCCAGAGTCCTGGGATGGAATCCAGCATCGGGCTCCTTGCTCAGCAGGGTGCCTGCTTCTCCCTTTGCTTGAGCATGCGCGTGCTCGCTCTCGCGCGCGCTCTCTCTCTCTGACAAGCAAATAAATAAAAAAAATAAAATATTAAAAAAAAAAAAAAAGTCTGCCTTCAGCTCAGGTCATGATACCAGGGCCCTGAGATTGAGCCCCACATTGGGCTCCCTTCAGCTTCTCCCTCACCCTCTCCCTCTGTGTGCACCTCCTCCACTCTCTCAAATAAATAAATAAATAAACAAATCTTTAAAAAAATAATAAAAATAAAATAGAGGTCTCAAAAAGGAAGGGCAGAACCTAAAGTCAAAAGAAAACAAAAAGCCCATTTCCCTCTGGACTGTTAAATGTAGGAGTAGAGGGGAGACCTGGGTGGCTTACTCAGTTAAGAGTTTGCCTTTGGCTTGGGTCGTGACCCCAGAGTCCTGAGACTGAGTCCCACATCAGGATCCTTGCTCAGCAGGGACCCTGCTTTTACCTCTGCCTGCCACTCCCCCTGCCCTGCACTTGCACTGGGTCTCTCTCTGACAAATAAATAAATAAAATCTTTAAAAAACAAAACAAAACAAAAGTAGGGGTAGGGATGCAAGCAGTTATTTTTCAAGCATCTTTTTTACTTTAGATTTCTCTTTAAGATTTTATTTATTCATTTGACAGAGAGAGAGAGAGAGAGAGAGAGAGAGGGAGAGGGAGAGAGGGAACACAAGCAAGGTAGTGGGAGGGGAAGCAGGATTCCCACTGAGCAGGGAGCCCAATGCAGGGCTCCATCCCAGGCCCCCAGGATCACGACTTGAGCCAAAGGCAGCCGCTTAACTGACTGAGCCACCCAGGCACCCCTACTTTTTAAGAAGTAATCTCGACACCCAGTATGTGGCTTGAACTCACAAGCCTGAGATCAAGAGTCACATGCTTTTCCAACTGAGTCAGCCAGGTGCCCCAAAAGTAACACAGTCTTAAAACAAACAATAAGACAAGAAGGGAAACTGAAAATATCTTAACATAAATGAAAATGGAAACACAATATACCAAAGTTTATGAGATCCAGCAAAAACAGCACTTAGAGGGAAATTCATAGCCATACATATTTATGTTATTAAAAAAAGAAGTATCTTGGGACGCCTGGGTAACTCAGTCAGTTAAGCCACTGCCTTCAGCTCAGATCATGATCCCAGGATCCTGGGATCGAGTCCTACATTGGGCTCCTTGCTCAGAGGGGAGCCTCCTTCTCTCTCTGCCTGCTTGTGTGCGTGCGCGCTCTCCCTCCCTTTCGCTCTCTCTCTCTGACAAATAAATAAATAAATAAAATCTTTAAAAAAAAAATATCAGATCAACAACCTAACTTTACACCTTAAGGAGAAAGGAAAAGAACAAACTAAACCCAAAGCTAGCACAAGGACAAAAATAGTAAAATTAGAGCAAAGATAAATAAAATTGAGAACAGAAAAACGAAGATTTGATTCTTTGAAAAGATAAAAAAGAAACTGTCACACCTTTAGCTATCTTAACTAAGAAAAAAGTGGGGACTTACTATCAATTTTACAGAAATAAAAAAAGATTATAAAAAATACTATGAACTACAATATACTAACCAACCGGATACTCTAGATGAAATGGACAAACTATCAGAAACATACAATGTACCAAGACTGAATTGAGAAGAAAGAGAAAAATTAAATAGACTATACTGCTATAACTAGTAAAAATATTTAATCAAAACCTCCCAGTAAAGAAATGCCCAGGACCAGATGGCTTTACCAGTGTTTTCTACCAAACATTTAAAGACCATTTTTTTTCAAACTCTTCCAAAAAACTGAAGAGGAGAGAATGCTTCCTAATTTATTCTATGAAACCAGTACTACTCTAATACCAAAGGTGAAGATATTACAAGAAAACTAGATATCAATTTAAATACTGATGGAAAATACCCTCAACAACATGCTAGCAAACAAAATTCAACAGTACATTAAAGGATTATACACCAAGACCAACTGAGATTTATTCATGGAATGTGAGGATGGTTCAACATAATTTAAAAATGTAATATACCACCCGTTAAAAGAACGAAGGGGGGAAAAAGACAAACATCTCAACTGATGCAGAAAAAGTATGTGACAAAATGTAACACTCTTTCATGACAAAGACACTCAACAAACTAGGAAAAGAAGAAAACTATCTCAACATAAAAAAGACTATACATGAAAAACCCACAATGAACATCCTACTCAGTGGTCACTGACAGCTTTTCAAAACTCTAAGACCAAGAATAAGACAAGGATGCCCACTTTTGCCACTTGAATTCAACATAGCACTGGAAGTTCTTACTGGCAGTTTCAGCCAAAGCAATTAAGCAAGAAAAAGAAATAAAAGGCATTCAAATCAGACAGGAAGGGATAAAACGAGTTACTTACATGTGGCATGATCTTATACGTAGAAAACCCTAAAAATTCCCAAAAAACCTGTTAGAACTATTAGATGAATTCAGGAAAGTTGCAAAATACAAAATCAACACCCCAAAATCAGTTTCTACACATTAACAATGAACAATTTGAAAAGGCAATTAAGAAAACAATTGCATTTACAACAGCATCAAAAAAAGAACAGAATACTCAGGAATAAAGGAGGCAAAAAAACTTGTACATTGAAAACTACACAACAGGGGCGCTTCGGTGGCTCAGTCATTAAGTGTCTGCCTTCAACTGGGGTCCTGATCCCAGGGTCCTGGGGTCAAGCCCCGCATCAGGCTCCCTGCTTGGCAGAAAGCCTGCTTCTCCCTCTCCCACTCCCCCTGCTTGTGTTCCCTCTCTTGCTGTGTCTCTGTCAAATAAACAAATAAAATCTTTAAAAAAAAAAAAAGAAGAAGAAGAAGAAGAAGAAGAAAGGAAAGAAAACAACACAACAACATGGGGCACCTGCATGGCTCAGATAGTGAAGCATCCACTTTTGGCTCAGATTGTGATCCCAGGGTCCTGGGATCCAGCACCGTGTCAGGCTCCCTGCTCAGTGGGGACCCTGCCTCGCCCTCTCCTCCCCACCTGTGCTCTTTCACTAATGCACGCACTCTCTCTCTCAAACAAATAAATAAAATCTTTTTTTTTTAACTATAAAACATGCTAAAAGAAATTAAAGATGACATCTATAAATGGGAAGATATCCTGTGTTAAAGGACTGGAAGACTAACTATTGTTGTCAATACTATGCAAAGTGATCTACAAACTCAATGCAAGCCCTATCAAAATCCCAATTACGTTTCTTGCAGAAATAAAAAAAATCCATCAATGAAATCCATATGGAGGGGGGTGCCTGGGTGGTTCAGTCAGTTGAGTGTCTGACTCTTGATTTCATTGTGGAGTAAGTTCCATGTCAGGCTCCCCACTCAGCAGGAAGTCTGCTTGAAATTCTCTCTCTCCCTCTGCCTCTACCCCCCAGTCTCTCTCTCCAAAAAAATAAATCAAAAAAAAAAAAAAAAGAAAAGAAAAGAAAAAAAATTTATATGAAGGGGCATCTGGGTGGCACAGTCAGTTAAGCATCTGACTCTCGATCTCAGCTCAGGTCTTAATCTCAGGGTCATGAGTTCAAGCCCTGTGTTTCACTACTCAAAATAAAATGAAACAATATAAAATGAACATAACTGAGCATACTTTATAATGACCATACTCTATAATAAAATAAAACAAAACAAAGAAAAAGGACAAAAAAGAAAATCCATATGGAATCTCAAGGACCCCCAAATAGCCAAAACAGTCTTCAAAAAGAACAAAGTTGAAGGTCTTCCATTTCCCAATTTCAAAATTTAATAAAAAACCAGAATAATCAAAACAGTACAGTACTGCCACAAATACAGATATATAGACCAATGTAACAAAAAGAGAGCCTAGACACACACCCTCACAAATATAGTCAAATGATACTTGACAAGGGTGCCAAAACTACACAATGGGAATAGGAGAATCTCTTCAAACAGTGTTGGGAAAACTAGATACTTATATACAAAAGAAAGGTGGAACTATGTACAAAATTAACTCAAAATACATGAAGATCTAAATGTAAGACTTGAAAACTATAACTTTTGAAAGAAAACATGGGGCGGGGGGGACAGCACAACACTGAACTTGATGGTGAATTCATGGATGTGACACAGAAAACAAAGGCAAAAACAGACAAAAGGGACTACATCAAACTTTGAAACTTTTACACAGCAAAAGAAATAATCTGTAACAGAGTGGAAAAGCAACCTATGGAATGGGACAGACTATCTGCAAAGCATATTTCTGATTAGGGGTTAACATCTGGAATATATAACGAACTCCTACAAGTCAAATCAAAAAACCAAATAACCCAATTTTAAAATGGACAAAGGATTTTAAAAGGTATTTCTCTAAAGAGGACATAAAAATGGCCAACATGCTTATGAAAGGATGGTCAACATCACTAGTTATCAGGAAAATGTAAAATCAAAGCCACAATTAGCTAACGCAGTATGGAAGTTCTTCAAAAAAACTAAAACCAGAATTAGCATACAATCCAGCATTCCACTTCTGGGTATATATCCAAAAGAATTAAAAACAGAATCTTTAAAAGGTTACACACCCATATACACCGCAGCTTTACTCACAAAAATAGCCAAAAGTTAAAAACAACTCAAATGTCACCTGACAGATGAATGGATAAACAAAATGTGTGTGTGGGGGGGGTGTACATATATACATAACGATGGAATATTACTCAGTCCTAAAAAATAAATGTTACATACTATAACATGGATAAACCTTGAAGACATTATGTTTTGTTTTGGTTTGGTTTTTTGAGGACATTGTTAAATGAAATAAGTCGGTCAGTCACAAGAAGGCAAATGCTACATTATTCCACTTACATGAAGTACCTAAAGTAGTCAAACTCAGAGCTGGGATGAGGGTTAAGTTGGATGTTTTTCAGTAGGTACAGAATTTCAGCTATGTAGAATGGGGGGATTGTTTTCAAGGGATCTATTACTCAACAATGTACACATGGTTAACAATATTATACTGTTCTCCTAGAAACTGTTGAGAAGATAAATTCATGTTATGTGTTTTTTGCCACAATAAAAAAGTGTGGGAAAAAAAAAATGTGGTACTAGCATAGAGAGAAACACAAGACCAATAGAATAGAAAAGAGAATCCAGAAATCCAGAAATAAATCCTTGCATATATGGTCAAATGATTTTCAACAAAGACAATAGGACCCTTATTTTACATCCTATACAAAAATTAACCCCAAAAGGATCACAAACTAAATTAAAGATCTAAAATTATAAAACTCTTAGAAGAAAACATGAGGGAAAAGTTTCATGAATATCAGATTTGGAAGTGATTCTTGGATCAAAAGCACAAGCAACAAAGGTAAAAACAGATAAATTGGGCTATATCAAAATTCAAAACTTCTAGTTATCATCGATAAGTATGAAAAGGCCACCCACAGAATGTGAAAAATATTTGCAAATGATAAATCTGTTAAGAGATTCATACCAGAATATTTAGAAGAACTAAACAACAAAAAACCTCAAACAACCCAACTAAAAATCAGGCAAAGCCCTGAATAGACATTTCTCCAAAAAGATATACAAATGGCCAATAAACACATGAAAAGATGCTCAACATCATTAATCATTAGGGAAATGTGAATCAAAAACCACAATGAGACAGCACTTCACTCTCTTTAGAATAGCTACTATCAAGATCAGAAAGTTATGTTGGTGAGGATGCAGAGAAACTGGAAAACTGCACTGCTGACGAGAATTGAAAATCGTACAGTCACTATGGAAAACAGCATGGCAGTTGCTCAAAAAATTAAAAATGAAATTACAGTGTGATCCAACAATTCTGCTTCTGAGTATATGCCCAAAACAACGGAAAGTAGGGACTCAGATATTTATACACCAATGTTCATAGCAGCATATTTCAAAAGAGCCAAAAGTTGAAAACTCAAATGCTAACTGAAAGATGAATAAACAAAATGTGGTACACACATACAATGATTATTATTCAGCCTTAAGAAAGAAGTACCATTACAGGCTGTAACATGGATGAATCTTGAGGACATTGTGCTAAATGAAATATACCAAACACAAAAGGTCAAATACTGTATGATTCCACTAATATGAAGTACCAAGAGTAGTCAAATTCATAGACAAAGTCAGAATTTTGATTACCAGACATTGAAAAGAGAGGATAATGAGGAAAGTTACTGTTTGATGTGTACAGAGTTTCATTTGAAGAAGATGAAAAGGTCTGGAGATGGACTATGGTTATGGTGGCACATTAATGTGAATATATTTAATGTCACTAAATGTACACTTTAAAATAGTTAAAATGGGTGCCCCTGGGTGATGCAGTTGGTCGAGCAACCGATTCTGGGTTTCGGCTCAGGTCATTTAAAGGTCCTGGGATCAAGCCCCGCATCAGGCTCTGAGCTCAGCGAGGAGTCTGCTTAAAGTTTCTTTCCCCGCTCATACGCCTTCCCATGCACACGTGCACATGCTCTCTCCATCTCAAATAAATATTTTAAAGATTTTTTATTTATTTATTTGACAGACAGATCACAAGTAGGCAGAGAGGCAGGCAGAGAGAGAAGGGAGGAAGCAGGAAGCAGGCTCCCTGCTGAGCAGAGAGCCCGATGCGGGGCTCGATCCCAGGACGCTGGGATCATGACCCGAGCTGAAGGCAGCGGCTTTAACCCACTGAGCCACCCAGGCGCCCCTCAAATAAATATTTTAAAATAAATAAATAATAGAGTTAAATGGTAAATTTTGTGTTATGTATATTTTATCACCAAACAAAAGAAAGAAACACAGTTTAGAATCTGCTCAATCTCTTCTTGGATTAAACAGATTTGGTCCAATTCTAAAGACCTGTCAGAAACAAAAGAAATCATGTCAGTAGGAAAACATCATTTATTATCCCTTCAACCTTTCATAAACAATATACCCATTATCAAACAAAAGCAAGATAAAATAACAACAAAGGGAAAAGAGACAACAGAAAATAATGTACTTACATAATGGAATAAGGGCTAAAACAACTATGATGTCTTAACTCAAGTGACAAAACTTAACATCACCAATAAGGGAACAAATTTTTATACTACTCCTGACGTGTTTCACTGAAAAAGAATTATCAACCAAGTAGTATTCTTCCAAAAAATTTTTTACCTGAATGAAATCATGAGAAAATGATGAGATAAACCCAAATAGTGGGGCATATTAAAACAGACAAAATGGGCCCAGATTTGTTTTTTTATGTCACTATTATAAAAGAAAAACAAAAATACCCTGAAGAATTAAAAAGACCAACTATAAGCAATGTATTTTCCTTAAATGGATCCTGGATTAGGAAAAATTTAAAAGGTAAAAGCTATTGGGAAATCTGAATATAGGCTGTGTATTAGAGAATACCATTACGCCAAAGTTAAATTTCTAGAGAGTAGCAATGATTTTAGTTTAGAAAAATGTCCTTGTTCTGAAAGGAGATATGTCAGTGTTCAGGGGCACAGCATTATAACGTCTTCACTTCACTTCCAAGGTTAAAAAAATACACTCAGAGAAGGACAGAAAGAGAAAGAGAAGAAAATGGAACATTGTCAAATTGAGGAGAAGGGTTATCAGAATTCACCCTACAGTTTTTTCAAGTTATAAACCTTTCAAAATACATAGTTGGGAAAAAATTAAGTAGGTGATTAATTTATTTGAGGAATTAGAAAACAAACTGGAGAACATCCATTAAGAAACGTAATCTAGGGGCGCCTGGGTGGCTCAGTGGGTTAAAGCCTCTGCCTTCAGCTCAGGTCATGATCCCAGGGTCCTGGGATCGAGCCCTGCATCAGGCTCTCTGCTCAGAGGGGAGCCTGCTTCCCCCTCCCTCTCTCTCTGCCTGCCTCTCTGCCTACTTGTGATCTCTGTCTGTCAAATAAATAAATAAAATCTTAAAAAAAAAAAAAAAGAAAAAGAAAAAAAGAAACGTAATCTACAGGCGCCTGGGTGGCTCAGTGGGTTAACCCTCTGCCTTCAGCTCTGGGTCATGATCTCAGGGTCCTGGGATCTAGCCATGCATCAGGCTCTCTGCTCAGTGGGCAGCCTGCTTCGCCCTCCCCCTCTCTGCCTGCCTCTGCCTACTTGTGATCTCTCGCTCTCTCTGTCAAATAAATAAAATCTTCAAAAAAAAAAAAAAGAAATGTAATCTATAAAAAAGAATCAAACTGGAATTCTAAAACTGAAAAATATAGTAACCGAAATTAAGAACCAAATGGAAGGGCTAAAACTACAAATTAGACAACTGAAGAAGAGATTACTATGTTAGAAAGAGATCAAAAGGAAATAACAAGACCAAGGCACAAAATCAAAAAAGGAGAAGGGAAAGAATGGAAAAAATCAGAGTGACATGTGGGAAACAGTGAAAAACTTTAACATACGTATAACTGAAACCCTAGAAGGAAAAGAAAAAATGGGGCAGAAGCACTACAGATAATGGCTGAGAAATAGCCAAAGTGGTAAAAGACACCAACCCATAGACTTAAGAAGCTCTGTAAACCCTAAGGACTGAAAAACCAGACCTACGCACATCAAAACAACACTGTTAAAAGGCCAAAGAAGAGGGGGGCCTGGGTGGTGCAGGTGGTTAAATGTCCAACTCTTGGTTTTGGCTCAGGTCACGACCCTCGGTCTTGAGATCTCAGCCCTGCACTGGGCTCAGCCCTCAGGGCAGAATCTGGTTAAGACTCTCTCTGCACCCTCACCACTGTGCACACACACGTGTGCACGCTCTCTCAAATAAATTAATAAATCTTAAAAAGGAAAATCTAAAGGACCAAGAAAAGAGAAAAAAAGATATATTACCTTTAAAAGAACAACAATTAGACTGATAGCTGGCTTGTCAACATTAACAATGGGAACCAGTATCTTCAAAGTACTGAAAGAAAATAACTACCAATCAGTTATTTTATACCAACAAAAAACTCTTCCAAAACACAACAAAATTAAGGCATTTCCCACCATGAAGAAAAGGGTGCCTGGCTGACTCAGTTGGTAGACCATCTGATTCTTGATCCTGGGGTCATGAGTTCAAGTCACACATTGGGTCTAGTGCTTGTTTGCTTATTTGCTTGTTTGCTTGCTTTGCTTACTTACTAGCTAACTAACTAAAATAAATAAATAAATAAATAAATGGAAAATTTTTAAAGAGAATAAGACAGCTTATGACCAACATACCCAAAAAGAAGAAAATACTAAAGGGTGTTCTTCATGGAACAGGAAAATAATTCTGGATGGAAACATGTTAATAGGAAGAAATGAAGAGTCACAGAAAGATTAAGTACATGAGTAAATCTTTATGGACACTGACTATATAAAGTAATATCATCTTGTGGCGTTTAAAACATGTGAATAAAAATACCTGAAAGGAGGTACACCTGGGTGGCTCCGTCAATTAAGCACCTGCCTTTGGCTCAGGTCATGATTCCAGGGTTCTGGAATCGAGTCCCACATCAGAATCCCTGCTCAGTGGGGAACATGCTTCTCCCTCTGCCTGCTGTTTTCCCTGCTTGTGTATGTGCCCCCGTGCTCTCCCTCTCTGACAATAAATAAATAAAATCTTAAAAACCTGAGAGGAGGGAACCTGGGTGGCTCAGTGGGTTAAAGCCTCTGCTTTCGGCTCGGGTCGTGATCCCGGGGTCCTGGGATCGAGTTCCACGTCGGGCTCTCTGCTCAGCGGGGAGCCTGCTTCCTCCTCTCTCTTTGCCTGCCTGCCTACTTGTGATCTCTGTCAAATAAATAAATAAAATCTTTAAAAAAAAAAAAAAAACAACCTGAGAGATGTTCTATATCTAAGATATAGCAAGTCAGAAAACACAGCTTTTGAGTTAATAAGAAACAAAAGCAAATAAACTACAAAATAACTTCTTTTGCTTTAAGATTTTATTTATTCATTTGACAGAGGGAGAGAGAGAGATAGTAAGAGAGGGAACACAAGCAGGGGGAGTGGGAGAGGGAGAAGCAGGCTTCCTGCCAAGCAGGGAGCCCGATATGGGACTCGATCCCAGGACCCTGGGATCATGACCTGAGCAGAAGTCAGACACTTAACGACCGAGCCACCCAGGCTCCCACAAAATAACTTTTTTTTTTTCAAAGATTTTATTTTTTATTTGACAGACAGAGATCACAAGTAGACAGAGAGGCAGGCAGAGAGAGAGGGAGGAAGCAGGCTTCCTGCTGAGCAGAGAGCCCGATGTGGGGCTCGATCCCAGGACCCTGGGATCATGACCTGAGCAGAAGTCAGACACTTAACGACCGAGCCACCCAGGCTCCCACAAAATAACTTTTTTTTTTTCAAAGATTTTATTTTTTATTTGACAGACAGAGATCACAAGTAGACAGAGAGGCAGGCAGAGAGAGAGGGAGGAAGCAGGCTTCCTGCTGAGCAGAGAGCCCGATGTGGGGCTCGATCCCAGGACCCTGAGATCATGACCTGAGCCGAAGGCAGAGGCTTAACCCACTGAGCCACCCAGGCGCCCCCCCACAAAATAACTTCTTAAAATGCATTAGAAAACTCAGGTCCCAGGGCAACCAAGCAGGCTGAAATCTAAAGACAGACCTCCAAGGAGACAGGAGGCATGCACTGGCTCATCTGTAACATGACAAATGAAGATAAGACACAGGGTACCACATAACCAATTAATAAAAATTCTGCTAAAATTATAAACAAATTGATAAAGGCTGCCTATGGATAGCATGAACATATAAAACCTCTGGGACTCAGAGACACAAGGGGAGTTCACAACCACCTACAGGCTCTTCTCCACAGATCTCTCCCAAACATTCAGAACAAAGACTGGAGAAAGGGCAAAAGACCAGAGAAAACCTTCTTCGGTTGGATGCTCCTGGACAGAAACCCTCAAACGTATAGAAAGCACAAAAAGATCCTCTCCCTTACTGAACAAAAGCCTCAACCTGTGTGGGGGCATTAAATCCCGTCACCCTCACGGCACAGGTTAGGATCTATTGCTGTTACAGACCAACGCTGTCTCCTAACGCTGAGGGAAGGGCAAATGAAAGTATCCTGCACGAGACCTGTCAGATGTAAGGTAAACCAAGAATCCCATAGCAAGAATCCCATAGAATCCTAAATGACCCCAGGATCACTGAGAACGCAAACCCCACCACTGAGAACAGCAGCACTGGAAGTAAGACTATGGTAGACCAGGGAACAGAGAACATACTTGCCCCCACCCCCCCACACACACACAAATAACCACTAAACACATATTTAAACTACTGAAACGCAGAGATAACAAGAAAATACTGGAGGCAGGAATCTTTTTACATGGGCTCCATAACAGCTCAACCGTAGAACTTTGTGCTATAATTACTTGGGCCTTTGTTCAATTTTTCTAATAGACTGTGAGCTGTTCAAAGGTAAAGAACTGTAACTATCTCTACATATCACAAAATCCTTTGGCCGTAAGAGGTAAAGTATGTATTAAATTATAATATGAAGCAAAATGACAATATATTATAATCTCCTAAGTCTCTAACACCCCTTTGCTTTCCCAATCATGAAAAGCCCATCCTTTTACTACATAGCTAAATACTTACGGATTGGGAATCAGCTCTAAGAACAGAATCCAAAACATTTAGCAAGAGAAAGGGCAACAGAGAATAAGCAAATCAGTTCTTTACAGATAAAGAAAACAAAGGCCCTGAGAGGATGAGACATTTTTCATTCAGAATCCTCATTTGTAGAACTTTGCATGCCTTGCACAGATGGGAGCCTTGGTTTTGTTTTATTTCAAATATAGATTTTGTTTTAGCAATGAGAAGAAGCTCAATAATTTCCTAGCTAAAATCCGAAGATTTAGACTTTTCAGAAAAATTTCAGTGAAGAGAACCTTAAAATTTCCCTAAAACAGGAATCTTCTGGAATGAGCTGACTTTAAAATATTACCAGTATTTCTGAAATAAGAAAAAAGAGAACAGCACTTAACTCCAAGCAACTAAATCACATATAAAACTTGTATCTTTTAATGCTCATTATGTAATTATCCAGGGGTTTTTTTTTTTTCCACTAAACTAAAATACAGATGGCAGCTATATGAATTTCACAGGACACTTCTATGAGAAACTGGTCTTCAGAAAATTCCCAAATTGCTCTTTGTGTGAAAGTATCAGGGAGAACCAAAGTAAAGAGCCATCCTCTCATTTTAACCATCCTTATTTATCCTGATGCTGCCTCACCCAATGGTCAAATGTGCCTCTCTTTTCAAATACTTATCTTTCAGAGTAAGAATAAAATATAAGCGTGATCTCTAAAGAAACCTAGCAAACTTAAATATCACAGCTACTAAGCAGACTGTCAATGAAAAATCACTTGGGATGATACTGCCAGTACTATATATTAAGGAGTCATAACTTATCACTTTATTTTAAATTCTAAGAGGGTTTAAGAATTGTTGACATCCAAAAACAAGTAATCTTATTTTGGTCACTGAATCATAAAGAAAATGCAACCAAATCCTGATACCCTAGACACTACAGTACATTGCTCATTGTACTTCCCCTCTGCTGAGCTGCAGACAGAAGGAAGATAAGGAAGGAAGGAAAAGGGATTCTTGACAAGGAGAGAATAAAGCACTTACACTTCATAGGACTTTCTAGCCACAGATGCCAGGTGCTACCCACTGAAATCCAGGCTTGGACTAAGCTCCACATTTCTGAAAGGACCATCTCAACCGAAGCCTGGGGCTCAGAGTCAGCAGGAGGAAGCTGCAGCTCCCACCAGCAGCACATTTCAAAGAGGCTGCAACAAGAGAACATTTTCCATTTAAGCATCTAATTCCAATCTCCCATTTCACAAAGCAGTAGCAGAACAAGCCTTTATATCAGTCTTTTCAAAAGATATTTCCATGACTATGTGATGAATATGAAACAGGCTATGGCCCAGCAGCCCTTTCACTAACATGCTCTAAGTCTTTCATTACACTTCACAGCAGATCCTAAAAGTACTTGCCCTTTCCTTTTCTTTAATGGTGCCCTGTTGCTCCAAGACTCCCTTCTACACCAACAGTTCTAAAACTGCTGAATCAACCTAAATCACTAAGCAGGCGGGCTGTCAACAATGCAAGCACAAACCCAGACAGGAGCCTAAGGATTCATTAGCTGCTAAGAACTGGAAATGGATTAAGGCTGCTAGTTAATCCTACAAAAAAAACTCCTCAAATTAAGCAGAATTACTTAAAATACTTCACTGAGGACAGAAGAGCTCTGGCAAATAGAAAATGAAGTTCCAGAAATATAAATATTCCAGTGAAATTTGAAAAGTAACACGAAAGTGTCAGGTTGCTGTACTTTCTTAAGCATTTCAATTAGTGAATAATATATTTACTACATAAAGACTTTTAAAGATTTACAGTACATTGGGGGAAGAGACTAAGAGTAAAAAGACAAAACCCCCCAAAAAACTATCAGTCCAAGAACACAAAGCTTTAGACATATACCCTACAACAATGTGGTAAAGAGCTAGAAAACCAGAATTTCCCAAATCAAGAAAAAAAATCACTCCCATGAGACAGATTAAAAAAAAAAAAAAAGAGTAAGTCTAATTTACCTGAAAAGAGAGAAAGGAACTTTTTAAGTTGGCCAACTATCTTGAGCCTTTGTATCTAACGTTTTATGAGGATTTTACAAATATAGGACAAACTGCTAGGTCTGTCACAAGTTACTTTCTGATGGTTTTCTTAGCAGGGAAAGAAAATGATTTGAAGGAATATTAAGAAAAACTATGACGCCTAAAAGATAACCATTACTACCTAAAAATTATATTTTTCAAAATAACGTGTTTTGTAAGATGGCCTGAAATGCAGAAACCAAATGAAATGAACTTAGCTAAAATCTTCACCACAGCAGTGATAAGTAAACAACTCCCATCTTTAAAACCAGAGTGTAAATGAAATACAGTCACATAAAGCCACTAGCCAGTTCCCATACCCACAGAATACCCTTGTGTGCATTAAATAACTTTTCTAGAAGCAAAAAGGCTTATGTATAGAGACAAATTCAGTCAATTTAAACTATTTTCACAGCTATCTCCATAATAATTGAATAAATAATTAATAGGGAGATACTGTTTCCCTTATGGGAGAGAAGAGATTCCTAGCTAAAAATACTTCTTTAAAAAATCATAAGCTATTTAAAGTCCACGAGAAAATTCCAAACACTCTTCAAGTCAACTTTCAGAAGACTGTAGCACTCATATGCACTGTTCTATCTTGATTTCAATGAAAGGAATCAGTAAGGCCAAATGACAGCACTGAATCCTGTGGCCTCCTCAGTTTCTGACGAGATCCCCTACGTTTCTGGGACAAGCATTTTCGAACAATTCTGAGCCCTAATGAACACTGTCAAATGAAATCTGGCTCAAATTTGTGACTGTCAGTCACGCATAATATGGTACTGAGAAATCTTGCCAAAATATTTTCATGACAAGTGTAAGAAAATCCCTATCCAGGATTTAAAATCCTCAATAACCTAAGTACGTGAACATTAACCTCAAGAATGGCCCTGAAAAGAGATAAACCTGGATCCATAAAATCAACTTTGCGAGTGACGAAAGCATGCATTCCTTAGTAATCATTTTACTTGCCTGCTTGCGGTGGGCCTTACCAATTATACTAGGCAGTCCTATTTTAAAAGTAAGAAATGCCAAGCTTAAAACCATGTGAAACAAAGCTGAGGTAAGTACTTCCTAAAAGCCAAAATATAGAAAACTTATTTCCTTTCATCATTGGTCTCTATTCCTGCCCATGTGAGCCAAGTTTTATAACAACTCGTGCAAACCAGAAGAATGAGGACATTATCAGACATGTTAATAAACATATGTTAAGGGGCGCCTGGGTGGCTCAGTGGGTTAAAGCCTCTGCCTTCGGCTCAGGCCATGATCCCAGGGTGCTGGGATCGAGCGCCGCATCTTGGGCTCTCTGCTCAGCAGGGAGCCTGCTCCCTCCTCTCTCTCTGCCTGCCTCTCTGCCTACTTGTGATCTCTGTCAAATAAATAAATAAAATCTTTTAAAAAAAGACAAAACATATGTTAACACTATGCTGAAGATTCAAGTTGTTCAATCTTATATGAATGTGAAATGTCTAGCTTAAAGTATTCTTTACAAAAAAAAAAAGCACTGAAGTTAGAAAACTCTGAATCCTTACGTAAAAAACATGTATATTTTCAGGTCTAATTCCAAATACACTCTTCTATTCTAGGGCTATTTAAATATTATAATACTATGGCTGAAACAAAATACAAGAGAACAATTAATACAGAGGAAAAACTGAAAAGAACTGTGCTTTGGGCTTGGGAAAAAAATAAGCAAATACATAATGTAAACTCCATTAACAGAAAATTTCTTACCAGAAGAAAAAAAAAAAAAAACAATGTTTCATAATACTGTCATTTTGGAAACTCGACCAAAAAGGAAAATTAAATCAGTATTTTTAAGGAGTTCTGCATGCCAAATACTACAAAATTTTCTCCTTTAGCAACAACTATGAACTTCCAAAAAAGAGAAATAAAGCTTCTATCTGAGACTTCACCTGTGCAGCAGTAAAACACTCTTTGGCAGTTATTTCAGTACCAGGGTACACGCTAGAAAAATACAGGAGAGGTAATCTGAGCAATCTCGACTTCCCATGAATTAAAGTTGTTTTTAAGTTCAACAGAGCTTAGAATTCTGTTAACATCTGGAAAACAGTATGGCAGTTCCTCAAAACAAAGGAGAAAACAAGCAGAATTACCAAGCAGAATTACCGTATGATCAGCAATTCCCTTTCTGGATACATAACTGAAAAGAACTGAAAGCAGGACTCCAAAAGGTCTTTGTATACCCATGCTCATAAAAGCATTATTTGCAATAGCCAAAAGGTAGCAGCAACCCAAGTGTTCATTGACAGATGAAGTGGATAAACAAAATGTGGTACATACATTATTATTCAGCCTTAAAAGAGGATGAAATTCTGACAAATGATATACCATGGATGAACCCTGAGGACATTATGCTACATAAATAATCCAGTCACAAAAATTCAAATACTGTATGATTCCATTTATATGAGGCACCTAGAGTAATGAAACTCAGAGAGATAGAAAGGAGGTTGCTAGGGGCTCGGGAATGGGAAGGGAAAAATGGGGAGTTAACTGTATTTAATAAGTAGAGTTTCATTTTTACAAGATGAAAAAGTTTGGAGATAGATGGTGGTGATGTATGTACAACATGAATGTACTTAAACCCATTAATCTGTACACTTTAAAGTGGTTACATGGTGAATTTTATGTTATGTAGATTTTAATGCAATTTTTAAAAAGGAATGATCATGAATGAACCTTAAAGACATCAATGAACCTAAGTGAAATAAACAAGACACAAAAGCACAAACAGCCTAAGATTGTACTTATGTAAGGTACCTGGGATAGTCAAATTCATAGAGACAAAAAGCAGAATGGTGCTGCCAAAGGCTGGAGAGAAGAGGGAATGGACAGTTATTATTCAATAGGTACAGAGTTTTAGTGTGGGAAGATGAAAAAGTTCTAGAGACCAGTGGTGGTGATGGCCGCACAACAACATGAATGTACTAATGCCACTGCACTGTATACCTAAAAATGGTTATTTATGTCATGAATGTTTTACCACAGTAAAAAAAAAAATATATGCAATCTA
The DNA here is from genome assembly GCF_963455335.1 of Martes martes. NCBI lineage: Eukaryota > Metazoa > Chordata > Mammalia > Carnivora > Mustelidae > Martes > Martes martes. The sequence goes on from NC_137899.1 coordinate 85,488,768, forward strand.
TTTTCCATCTTCCTTACAGACATCAGTGCAATCAACATGAAAAAAAAAAATGAAGAACTATCTGGAAAGCTTTGGAAGAAAATTGTGTTATAATTAGAAAATGCAGCACTACCCTGATAATTTTATATCCTGAATCGCACTACCAACTCTGGTCCAAAGCCTGGGGAGACAAGAAATAAACTAATCCAAACATGGATGAATGCCACCGGCTAACAGACTACCATGCCAACATAAATACCATCACAAATTCTCACTCAGTCTCCAATACACCAAAGATATGAAATATCTGTATTTGCACTAAGACTTGGAATGTGACAAATAAGGAACTGACTTTAACTTTTATTTAATTTTAATTCATTTAAGTAACCACAACAGCCATCTGGCTAAGGGCTACCATGGTAGATGACCCAGCCAAATTGTTAAACTCTGGAATAAAGGTCTCTGGTTTTTATCATTTATGTGTTTCCAGTTTTCAGCAATGCAAGGCATATAATATTCTTGTTCATTAAATTAAATGACCCACAGAATCTGTAGATGAACATTTTGTCTTTTCTAGAAGGCTTTCCTTTCAAAAGCATGCCATGTTTTAAGAGTCACTTAAATGGAGGATGAAAGCGTAAGCATAAAAAAAGCCCAGATTTTCAGGTAAGTCAAGTCAATAACCGCAATTGCTAAAAGAAAAACCAAAGACCCTAGGTTTTTTGAACTAGGCTAAAGCATCAAATTCTAGGGGCACCTGGGTGGCTCAGTGGGTTAAGCCTCTGCCTTCGGCTCGGGTCATGATCCCAGGGTCCTGGGAAGGAGCCCCACATCGGGCTCTCTGCTCAGTGGGGAGCCTGCTTTCCTCTCTCTCTCTCTGCCTGTCTCTCTGCCTACTTGTGATCTCTGTCAAATAAATAAATAAAATCTTAAAAAAAAAAAAAAGAATCAAATTCTAGAGAGGAAAATTATTAAGAAAGAAATGTGAAGCTGACATTCCATGACCCACGACTTCCCTGACAGGATATTTAGAAGAAAATTCCCAAGGATATGTGACAAACCAAACATGACAATGTCAACTTAGTCCATCAGAGCATTTCATTTGATTGATGCTTTTTATGATTTCATCATTCCTTTTCAGTTTCCAGGCTGAATATAACATTCTTGAGCTAGGGCACCTGGGTGGCTCAGTGGGTTGAGCCTCTGCCTTCGGCTCAGGTCATGGTCTCAGGGTCTTGGGATCGAGTCCTGCATCGGGCTCTCTGCTCAGCAGGGAGCCTGCATCCCCCTCCCTCTCTGCCTGCCTCTCTGCCTACTTGTGATCTCGTTTTCTCTCTCTCCGTGTCAAATAAACAAATACACAAATCTTCAAAAAAAAAATGTTTGAGGGGTGCCTGGGTGGCTCAGCGGGTTAAAGCCTCTGCCTTCGGCTCAGGTCACGATCCCAGGGTCCTGGGATCGAGCCCCATGTCAGGCTCTCTGCTCAGGAGGGAGCCTGCTCCCTCCTCTCTCTCTGCCTGCCTCTTTGTCTACTTGTGATCTCTCTCTGTCAAATAAATAAATAAAATCCTAAAAAATAAATAAATAAATAAATAATTTTTTTTTGAGCTAACCTCTGACCAACAGATTATCTCTATAATAGTCTCCTTATAATCTAAATTACAAAATTAGAACAAATGCACAGCATAATTCATTAGCTGTATAAAGAGAGAGTCTTACCTTCTATTACTTGCTTTCTACATGGTCTCCTCACTTGGGTTACCAGAGAGGACAAAGTGTTCAGAATGGTTCCCTGTTAGATAGGCTTCCTTTAAGATCTGTCTCAAAGTAACTTGCTTTATTTTAAAATACTCTGGATATTAGTGATACCTGCCTATCTCACACATCGAAACAACGGCTTTAGGCTGTTTCCAAGAATTTTGTCAGAAAAAAAAAATTTAGAGTAATGAATATAGATTCTTTGGCAAATGGTTATTTTATACAAATACCAGAAAAAGAGAGAAGATGCTAACTTATATAGCATGGACTAAACCACATCTAAATTATATCCTTAAACCAAATCTACTGTCACCAGGTCATTAGAATGCTACTAAATGACTTTAAGATTAGTAAAGTGAGAGTTAGAGGGAAGTGATACGTTTTTCCAAAATGTGTATTCTTCAAAATGGTTTTCAAACAAAACAGGCAAATCATTCCTTAACAACAAACTTAAAACCAAAACACTATGCCTGTTACTACACTAGAGCAGACTTTTAATCTGTATTTAGTGACTACTTCGAGAAACCTTTATTGAGTCAAAAAGTTCCTCTTCCTTTCTGTATCCAAGTCTTTTAAAGAATATTTATTCATTTGAGAAAGAGCAAGAGAGAGCGTAAGTGGGAGGGAGAGGGAGGAACAGACTCCCTGCTGGGTTCGATCCCAGGACCCTAAGATCATGACCTGGGCTGAAGGCAGATGCTTAACCGACTGAGCCACCCAGGTACCCCTCACAAAGGTTGTTTTTTGGGGTTTTTTTTGGTTTTGGGAAAAAAAAAAAAAGGATGGAAAGACTAAACACAACCTCATAGGAGGCTGAATAATATTGTTTATTTTCAATTAGTCATGGGTATGGTAGAGAAAGGCAGCAAAAATAAATGAAATCGGGGCGCCTGGGTGGCTCAGTGGGTTAAAGCCTCTGCCTTTGGGTCAGGTCATGATCCCAGGGTCCTGGGATCGAGCCCCACATCAGGCTCTCTGCTTGGCGGGGAGCGTGCTTCCCTCTCTCTCTCTCTACCTGCCCCTCTTCCTACTTGTGATCTCTGTCAAATAAATAAATAAAATCTTTAAAAAAAAATAAATGAAATGAAATCCATAAAGACACATTTGAGATACCAACTAATCCCTTCAGAGATGCCTACAAGCAGCTATTCTTTAACACACATTTTTTTAAAAAAGATTTTATTTATTTCTGAGAGAACAAGCACAAGCAGGGGAAAGAGCAGAGAGAGAGGCACAAGGCAGACTTCACACTGAGCATGGAGCAGTGATGTGGGGCCCTGAGATCATGACCTGAGAAGAAACCAAGAGTCAAATGTTTAACCTACCATCCAGGTGCCCAACAACGCACTTTTTTTTTTTTTTAAGATTTTATTTATTTATTTGACAGAGAGAGAGAGATCACAAGTAGCAGAGAGGCAGGTAGAGATAGAGGGGGAAGGAGGCTCTCCGCTGAGCAGAGAGCCCCATGTAGGGCTCATCCCAGAACTCTGAGATCATGACCTGAGCAGAAGGCAGAGGCTTAACCTACTGAGCCACCCAGGGACCCCTCAACACACATTTTTAAGAACCTTTGTGTCAGGCATCTTGATCATGCTTTCTTAATAACCATTAAAGTATTCCCTCAACTGTATCATATAAACAAAACAATTCTACAATCTAGTAGGGGAAACAAAACAGATTTTCAAAAAGGTAAAAAAAAATTACAAATGCAATTATATATAGTGCTCTAGGTGTTCAGTGGAGGCAGAAATGATTTTTATTTGAAGAGAATCAGCTAAGGCTTCAAGGAGAAAGAATTCAGGCTGGGCTTTGAAAAGATGGATTAGTTTCTTCATTAGAAGATTGGTAAAGAGTAAAACTACAGAGGTACGAAAGAATTAAAGAAATAACAAAATTGGACGGAGGAAGCATTCTCTACCACCTCCCTTCTCCTCCCCACTATAACCATTTGCTTACTATGGGAAATACTACAGTTATATGAATCCTGATAGGAAGGACCCAGTAAAGAGGGAGTCTGAAGATGCAAGTGATAGAATAACCAAGAGATCAAGGTTCCTAAGAATTCAGAAAATAAGATGCAGAGCACCTAGACCTGACAGGAGAAGGGAGAAGCAGTTGGCTATACCTATGCTGAAGTTCTACCAAACCAGAGATGAAGGGTTGATGGTATAGTATATATAAGAAAATTACTAAATGACAGACCTTGTAATCCAAATCAGATAGAAGTAAAGACAAGACCTAATGAAGAAACAACAGGAGCCAGTCAACTGAATAAGGTTTTCATGAAATTCAGGAACTAACTAATTCAGGGATTTGTTTAACATGATTGAACTGACTGAACACCTTTGTTTGCCCACAAGTCTCTTCCAAAAAATCCACTAAGATCAGAGTAAAGAGATTTTTAAAAATGTGGGGGAGAAGGGACACCGGGGTGGCTCAGTTGGTTGAGGGGCTGCCTTGGGCTCAGGTCATGATTCCGGGATCCTGGGATCGAGTCCCGAATCAGACTCCTTGCTCGGCGGGGAGCCTTTTTCTCTCTCTGCCTCTGCCTGCCACTCAGCCTGCTTGTGCGGGTGCGTGCACTCCCGCTCACTCTCTCTCTCTCTCTGACAAATAAATAAGTAAAATCTTAAAAAAAAAAAAAAAGGGGGGGGTGGTGCCACAAGGACAGAAAGAATGGAAACATGACTGATATTAACAAAACTGTGAAAACCAGAAAGCTAATGGAAGAGTTAACCATCTTAGTAGATCTGAAAAACTTTTTCAGAGAAAGGGGAAGCCAAGAGAGCAAAATTATTCATGTAGCAAATTCCAGTTATGCTCAGGAATTAAAAGTACCAGGTACATCTGAAGACAGATGCATAGGTGGAACAAAAAACAAAGGAGTGGGTTCAAAATCTGTATGAGCAGTTAGACTGAGATTTTCCCCCATGACTGAGTGGCCAGGCTACCATCCTCCCACCATCACTGAAGACTCAAGATTTACTTTGAAAAGAATGACGCAGAGGGACTCTGGACTCTTAGCCAAGAGACTCACCTAAGGACAAGAATATCATATTGAAAATAGATTAAATTAAAGCCTACATATTTAGTGGTAAGATCCATACCCTGATTCATTCTCCCACCTGCCACTGGCAGTCCCAGTTATATCCAGAGAATAGCTCTCAGGACAAAAGTGATTGAAGAAAAAAAGACCAACAGAAATATAAGGGAGAAGGAGTAAAAGTTCCCTTCTCAATTAGCCATCAAATGAGGGAGTAATCAAAGAAAAGATCATGAGATCCAGGATTCAATGCATCTGACACAAGAAAGAGAAAATAATTCCCCAGGAGCGTTAAACAGAGATCCCAGGACAACAATTATGCAACAGACCTGGAGAATAACAAGGTCAGACTGGAGCAGGAAGATAGAGACCTCTAGGGAGAGGTTTCCTTCTACCAAAAAAGGAAGCAGATTACCAACGTGAACACACTAAGAGGATATTTACATACTCACAGAGAGTTTTGAACAAATTATTATAGATATATAGAAAATGAAGTATATGTGAAAGAAAAAGGTAATGACTACCACCAGGAAAAGAAAACTTGCACAAAAAAAGAAAAATTACCATGTTATATATGCTATGTGGTTCACAATGCATGTTGTGTGTATTTAACCAAAACTGATAGAACTATGTTAGAGAGATGCAACAGAAGAGAAGGTGAAGGGAGCCCAAATCCTCATCTTTCATAGAAGAAAGTCTAAACATAACTGCTCTTTTACATCCTAGGCCTTTTTCTTGTAAAGTTACCATTTTATAACTTTTGAAAGTTTTAAAAGTTTATTTTAAAATATTTTAAGTTTTAGGGGCGCCTGGGTGGCTCAGCTGTTAAGCATCTGCCTTTGGCTCAGGTCGTGATCCCAGGGTCCTAGAACTGAGCCCCGGGTCGGGCTCCCTGCTCCCCAGGAAAGCCTGCTTCTCCCTCTCCCACTACCCGTTTGTGTTCCCTCTCTCACTGTCTCTCTGTAAAATAAATAAATAAAGTCTTTTAAAAAATAAAGTAAAATAGAATATTTTAAGTTTTAAAATATAACTACTTTTTGGGGGGGGGGTTGTTTGTTTGTTTTTAATTGAGGGAGCATGTGAGTGAGGGGTCAGGGTGTGAGGAGAGAGAATCTTAAGCAGGTTCCCTGCCCAGTGCAGAGCCCCACACAGGGGCTGGATCTCACAACCCTGAGATCATGACCTGAGCCAAAATCAAGAGTGGGAAGCTTAATTGACTGGGCCACCCAAGTGCTCCATAACTTTTTAATTTTGATAGAAATTAAAATTAGAGATTTCAAAAAATTTCAAAAATTACAGATCTCAAAAAATGCTTACAGGTTACTTGAATTCTTTTTTTTTTTTAAGATTTTATTTATTTATTTGACAGACAGAAATCACAAGTAGGCAAAGAGTCAGGCAGAGAGAGAGAGAGGGAGGGAAGCAGGCTCCCTGCTGAGCAGAGAGCCCGATGCGGGGCTCAATCCCAGGACCCTGAGATCATGACCTGAGCCAAAGGCAGAGGCTTTAACCCACTGAGCCACCCAGGCGCCCCGGGTTACTTGAATTCTTAAGCCAACAAACTGGAAGAGAGGGTTGTGATCAGAGCAGATACCTGAGTTAGTGATGTAAAGGGCTGGTGACTTTTTTTTTTTTTTTTTTAAGTAGGTTCCACACCCAGCATGGAGCCCAATGTGGAGCCCAACTTGAGTTTTAAACTCAAGACCCTGAGATAAAGACCTGAACTTAACCGACTTAGCCAGCCAGGCACCCCCCCTCTCCTTTATTTTAAGTAAGCTCTACACCAACATGGGTCTTGAACTCGTGACTGCAAGAACAAGGGCTGTATACTCTACCAACTGAGCCAACCAGGCACCCCAGGCTGGTGACTTTCCAAAAATGACAAGATTCAGGGTGCCACTGTGTGACCATGGGGCTGAGTTAGGGGTTGGTGACTTTTTACTAATGAAAAGATCCAAGATGTGACACTGTAACCATGAGGCTGAGAAAAGGAAGTAAAGGAATTAAGGGGCTGAAATGTCAGCTGAGTTGTGAACCCAGATGCTGAAGTTGCCTAAAAATGATGTGGGAATGCACTAGATGTTTTCCAGGTCCACTGGAAAACATATAGGTCCATATAGGTCAACATACTGCTTTTCGCCCCAGTATGTTGACCTATATGGACTATATCAACAGGTTCTGGTGTCCCCAAGCTTTTGGTTGGGTTTGCTCAAAGAAGAATCCCAGAAGTGTAGGGGAATAAGGTCAATATATTTATTCCTCCAGCCCCCTCCTTGAAAAACCATCTCCTGAGGACTGTGTCCCTTCAAATGAAAACTGCCACTCCTCTCAAGGCAGCCAACTCTGGTCAGCCGGGAGCCTGCTTCCCCTCCCCTCTCTCTGCCTGCCTCTCAGCCTACTTGTGATCTCTGTCAAATAAATAAATAAAAATCTAAAAAAAAAAAACAAAAAAACAAAAAACAAAAAAACAAAACTTGGGAATATAAAATGCAAAAATAAGAAAGGTAAAGTCAGCAAGATCACCAAGTTTACACACACACACACACAGAAATAAAGCACAGAAAAACTGGGTATGAAATTTAGAGGAAAGTGGGGCACCTGGGTGGCTCAGTGTGGTTAAGCCTCTGCCTGCGGCTGGGGTCATGATTTCAGGGTCCTGGGATCGAGCTCCACATCGGGCTCCCCTTGTTCTGCTGGGAGCCTGCTTCCCCCCACCCCCGCCTGCCTACTTGTGACCTGTCAAATAGATAAATAAAATCTTTTTTAAAAAATTAGAGGAAAGTTAAGGCACGTGAATCAAAGAATGCAGATACACAATAGGTTTACCAGGGTGAAATTAAACCCCTAAGCCCCTCACTGGATGTTCACATAGTCATATGGAATAATCAACGCAGGATCTTACAAAGAATCTAAAAGGGGTTAAAAAACAAGGTTAGAGAACAAACGTGCTGCAAGATGTGAACTGCAAGGATTTTCTGAAACCAGAACTGGTATTTTTTTCTTTACATCACGTTGTACTCCAAAACACGGAGGAAATTCACGTGTAAAAGAATCTAGAAACCTGAGAAGTTTCGAGAATAACAGACCCAAACTATCACTGTTACTTAGTGAAAAATCAGTAAGGCACAATGAAGTGCAAGGCTACGACTAGGATGGAATTGCCAAACCCCAACACTGGGACACCAAGAGGAGACGGATAAAGCATCCGTTAAGTGGAAGATGGAGAAAGATTGGGACTGGATTTGACTGAAGAAGACTACACGGGAAAGCAGGGCCTAAGAAGCAAGCAGCAAGCGTAAAACTTAAAAGAGAACCAGATCGTTGCCACAAGCGAGTACGGGACCTACAAATCAGATTGTACGGGGTGGGGAAAGGGCCAGTTCGCGACCGTCCAGCTGCGGCTCGCTTTCGAAAAGTGGCGTAAATGTAGCCTCGCAGCCCCACCCCGCGGCGGCAGCTCCTCCCTAAGGAGCATCTCACGAGGCCAACCGCCGGGTTCAAGCTCCAGCTCGAGCCTAGGTCCCACCCCGCCCTTGCCCCGCGGCGCAGAACGGCCTCGCAGGGCCCCTCACCGAACGCTGCAGCTCCCCAAGCCAAAACGAGGCGCGCTCCTTTCCGCTGGGATCTGGGTCGTGGTAAAGCGCCTGCACTGCCTGGTATACGAGCTGCAAAGTCGGCTTTGCCCCTTCCATGGTGGTGGCAGTGGTAGCGGCAGCGACGGCTTTGGCTGTTCTCCCGAGGCTTCTCCGGTTGCTCCGCCTTCAAGCTTCCTCACTGTGTCGGCCACGGCCGCTCCCTGACTGGCGCCATCTCCTCTTTGGCCGTTACCAGGGCAGAGGGGTTCCCGTGCAAGATGCCCCCTCGGAAACAGAGGTTAGATTGTATTCAGGTTCCTGGCTTTTCTACCTATCCTCCCACTAGACTCCAAACTTCTGAGTTCAGACGCCAATACTCGCCTCCTCACCCACTGAATTGCCCTCAGAAGTCTGTTCCCGCGCCACACAAACCACGCAGTATACCCAAGCCGCGTTAACCCGGACCGGAAGCTGCAGCACCAATACCTTTGGCACACTTCCGCCGGGTGCAGCTCAAACGCCCTCCTTCCCGGCACGCCTCCTCCTGTCTCCCCGCCCCCTCCCGGAAGTGTCCCCGTAGGGCCAGGAGCCGGGAAGAGGCAGTAGGTTGTGGTTCTCTCGGTGACTTGCATACGACTGGAGCTGTATGACCCACGTGTGTTCCATACCTGAGCCGCTCTTCCGTCCTTGGCAGTGGGTCCGAGGTCTATCCAGGGAATCTTTTCTGACGCCCTTAGGCAAGGCGGCTCAACTGAACCATCCGTGCAGTGTCCACAGTACTGGAAATGCAAAGATGACTGAAGACAGGGTGTCTGCGGACTCTGGTGGATGAGACAGACACATAATGAAGCAATGTGCAAAACTGAAAATATGTGCTACACTGAGATGAATCCAAAACGCCTACAATCCCTGCTCAGCCCCTTGACTACTAAGTTCTTAACCCAAAAAAGTAGTTTATTCTATTGCTCAGGACACTCTGAACTCCATAGTATTTACATACATCTTTAGGGTCATTTACACATTGAATTGAATTTTTGTGTATGTCTTTCCGAATCAAAAATCAATGCTCTAACAGTTCTCAGTTCACAAAAGAAAATAGGAATCCTGGAATCCGCGTGCTGAAGAAATTCTGGGCAAAAGTATGTTACTGGATTTCAAAACATTGCTGCTAATCCTTTGCAATAATAAATGCACTATTTGATGAATGCTTAAAATGTGTAAAGCACTGTAGCTAAAAGATCTGATATAATCCTTTTGACAGCTGCACCAACTAAATCCCGATTTTATTTCTTTATTTTTGAAGATTTTATTTATTTATTTGACAGAGGGACAGGGAAAGAGAACACAAGCAGGGGAAGCAGGAGAGGGAGAAGCAAGCTCCCTGCTGAGCAGGGAGCCAAGCGTGGGGCGGGATCCCAGGACCCTGGGATCATGACCTGAGCCCAAGGCAGACACTTAACCAACTGAGCCACCCAGGTGCCTCTAAATCTCCATTTTATAGAATAAGAAGTAGGTAATGTACTTTGCCCAAGGTTACACAGTTCTTAAAGTCAGGATTTGACTGCATGGAAATCAGTTTCACTACCACAAAGCCTGTTAAATAATACAATTCCTATCAGCCTGTGTATTCCCTTCTGAATTGTTATTGTCAACATATCTGAATTGCCAACATCATAATGAAAACAGTGTTACTGCACAGAATTGATATAATTTCAGACAAAAGAAACTTGATACTCTGGCAACCTAATTCATCCATTCATTCAGAAAAAATTTAGATCATTTTGGTCTCTGTCCTCATGGAGTTTATGTCTAATTGCAATTCAATTCAAAATAATTTAAAAGTTCTGTGAATATTCACAAGCTAAAGAATGATGTTGAACCTACCTTGCACATAAATGAAAAAATAAATCCCAGAACCTAAATGTAAGAGCTAAAACTTGGAAGAAAATAGGACAGGAAGAAAATAGGACTGTATCTTCATGATCTTGGATTAGGCAATAGTTTCTTAGATACTGCACCAAAAGTGCAACAATAAAAAGAAAAATAGATAAACTGTACTTCATCAAAACTAAAAACTTTTGTGTGTCAAAGGGCACAATTAAGAAAGTGAAATAAGGGGCCCCTGGGTGGCTCAGTGGGTTAAAGCCTCTGCCTTCGGCTCAGGTCATGATCCCAGGGTCCTGGGATCAAGCCCCACATTGGGCTCTTTGCTCAGCAGGGAGCCTGCTTCCCCCCCCCCCCGCCTACTTGTGCTCTCTCTCTGTCAAATAAATACCTAAAATCTTTAAAAAAAAAAAAAAAGTGAAACGACAATCCACAAAATGCAAGAAAATTTCTGCAAATCATGTAACTAAAGGATTACCATCCAGAATGTATAAGGAACTCTTACAATTCAACAATGAAAAGACAATTCAATTTTTTAAATAGGCAAAGGATTTGAATAGATATTTCTCCAAGGAAGGTATACAAAACCATAATGAGATCCCGCTTCATAGTCCCTAAAATGGCTAAAAAAAAAAAAAAACTTTACTGTTGGTAAGAATGTGGAAAGACCAAAACCCTCACACACTGCTAGTAGGATTATAAATCGGTAATACTGCTTTGAAAACAGTCTGGCAATTCTTCAAAAGGTTAAATTTACCATATGACCCAGCAGTTCCACTCCTAGGTGTATACATACATACACTTGTACATGAATGTTCACAGTATTATTTATAATAGCCAAAAAGTGAAATCAACCCTAAGCCCACCAACTGATAAATGAATGGACAAAATGTGATATATCCATATGACAGAATATTAAATATTAAGGGAATGAAGTACCCATCTGCAAGCCAAGGAGAAAAGCCTCAGGAAAATTTGGTCTCATCAATACGCTGACCCAGGACTTCCAGCCTTCCAACTATGAGAAAATAAGTCTATGTTATTTTAATTTAAAAAATAAAGGAATGAAAATAAACAAAATCTTTAAAAAAAAATAAAGGAATGAAATCCTGATACAAGCTACAATGTGGATGAACCTTGAAAACATACTAAGTGAGGGGCGCCTGGGTGGCTCAGAGGGTTAAGCCTCTGCCTGAGGCTCAAGTCATGATCTCAGGGTCCTTGGATCAAGCCCCACATAGGACTCCCTGCTCAGCAGGGAGTCTGCTTCCCTCTCTCTCTCTGACTGCCTCTCTGCCTACTTATGATTTCTCCCTCTGTCAAATAAATAAAAATAAAATCTTAAAAAAAATACTAAGTGAAAGCAGCCAGACCTTCCCCCCAAAAAAGGCCACATATGATATGATTTCATTAATTTGAAATACTAGAGTAGGCAAATCTCTAGAAACAGAAAATAGATTAGTGGTTGCCAGGGGGCAGGGACATGAGGAGAGACGGAATATTCTGGAGTTAGAGAGTGGAGATGGTTGCACAACTTTGTGAATATAAAAACCATTTAAAAAAAAAAGATTTTATTTATTTATTTGACAGAGAGAGAGAGAGAGTGAGAGAGGAAATATAAGCAGGGGGAGTGGGAGAGGGAGAAGTTCCTGCTGAGCAGGGAGCCTGATGCAGGGCTTGATGTGGGGCTCAATCCCAGAACCCTGGGATCATGACCTGAACATAAGGCAGATGCTTAATGACTGAGCCACCCAGGCACCCCTAAAAACCATTTTATACGTCTTTAGGATGAATGTTATGGTATGTGAATCATATATCAATAAAACCATTATTTTAAAAAGTTTTGTGATGTGATTAGAATTCGTAAAATACCACGTAGATATTTGGCCAATATTGGCCAAAACAAACAAACAACCCCACCCATAGTGTACTACTCCTCTTCATGTCCTCAAATCATTGTCTAATATACAGTGGGTATATAGTAAATGTTTTAAATAACTCGTCTCCTTGCTCTTTAGTTGGAAAAATCAATCTAGTTGCAACACTAAGTGGCTGGGCGAGGGGGCAAAAACAGAAGTAAGAAACGTGTAGGGGCACCTGGGTGGCTCAGTCAATTAAGCATCTGCCTTCAGCTCAGTCATGATCCTGGGGTCCTAGGATCGAGCCCCCACCGTGGGCTCTGCACTCAGCGGGGAGTCTGCTTCTTGATCTCCCTCTACCACTCCCCCTGCTTGTGCTTTCTCTCTCTCTGTCAAGTAAATAAAATGTCAAATAAATAAGATGGTTTAAAAAAAAAACCAACTTGTAGTAATCCTAGTGAGATGTGGTGGCCTAAAGTGACACAGCAGTGCTGAGGGAGGGAGACATGGATATTTAAGGTGAGTTTAGGAAGAACTTTGATATGGTGATTGAGCTTTCAGTTGTGACAACAAGAAAGAGAAACCAGGCTTCTGAGTATGGAACCCAGAAAAAAAAACAACTTTTGTGGTAGTGGGGAGGGGTGCAAGGGTGAAGAATGATGGAGTTTCGTCTTAGTTATGTTGAGCACTGAGGCATTTATGAATTAGACAGTAGCATGTGTGAGACTGAAGGCAGGGACTGGGCTGAAGATACAGATTTGAGAGTCATTATTATATACAGGTGGTGGGTGAACACAAGGAAATGGTTGAAATGAGCCAGGGAGAAGAGGGACTAAGGCAAAGCCTTACAGATAATCCCTAAAGGATTGGTAAAGAAGTAGAGGCTACAAAGGAATAGCCAGAGAGGAAAGTGGAGAACCAGGAGAATGTACAGCAAAGGGGTCATCTCTGAAGCAGCATCAAATGCTCCAAAGAGGTCAAAATACTGTTCAAATAATACATCTGAAATAAAAGTTTAGAAATATTTGAAATACTTGGGCACCTGGCTGGCTCAATTGGTAGAGCATGTGACTCTTAATTTCAGGGTTGTTAAGTTTGAGCCTCATGTTGTGTATAGAGATTACTTAAAATCTTAAAAAGAGAGAGAGAGAGAAATATATAAAATACAGAAAGCTCTACAAATTCGGTCCTAAGGCACAATGGCCACCCTAGGAACACTGAACTCTGATGCAAAGTTCCATGGGCCTGACCCCACTTCCAACAAAAAGGTCCTCTTCTTTCTCCAAGCAAAGAAATGTGTTTTTCTGAAGGGAAGAAGGAAAGAGAGGGTGTTTCTTTTACTCACTAGTGGTGAGCTTACCCAAAGGTGGAGTATCATAGGTCAATAAACATGTTCCTCTCTACTCCCGGCCAGTTGCTGCCATGGGGACATCCATGAAAGCTTAGATCTGCCATGGGATGGTGCTTGTGACATGTGGTGAACTTCAGTGACACCAAGCATAGATCATGGCCCATCCAGTTCTCCTTAGTTCTCTTCTCTCATCCCCTGACCCCCCACTCCAAACTCCAAGGTGAGGTGAGCCACTGAACCCTGGGGATAAGCTGTAAACGAAGCCTGGCAGAGGCCAGTGGTTTCCCTCAGTACCTATTCTTTTCTTGTTTGGGTTGTTCAACCTTTCCTAGGGTTCCCTGAATGAATACTTCTTTTTTCCTTGCTGATTCAAACTGAGTTTCTGTCACCTGTCATCAAAAGAGTTTTGATTAAATACTCTGCTGTCTTACTTCATTCAGGTTGCTATAACGCAATACCACAGCCTGAGTAGCTTACATGACATAAATTTATTTTCTTGCAGTTCTGGAAGCTTTCTGGAAGTTCAAGGTCAGGGTGCCACCATGGTCAGGTGCTCGCTCTCTCTGGCTTGCAGATGACCAGATTCTCACCACGCACTCCATACCGAGGGAAAGACCTTGTGATTGTTCTCTCTTCCTCTTCTTCTTCTTCTTCTTCCTCTTCCTCTTCCCCTTCCCCTTCCCCTTCCCCTTCCCCTTCCCCTTCCCCTTCCCCTTCCCCTTCCCCTTCCCCTTCTCCTTCTCCTTCTCCTTCTCCTTCTTCTTCTTCTTCTCCTTTTTTTAAGATTCTATTTATTTATTTGGCAGGGGGAGATAGAGAGCACAAGCAGGCAGAGAGGCAGGCAAAGGGAGAGGGAGAAGAAGTAGGCTTTCCACTGAGCAGAGAGCCCAATGTGGGGCTGATCCCAGGATTCAGGGATCATGACCTGAGTCGAAAGAAGCCGCCTTACTGACTGAGCCACCCGGGCACCCCTCTCTTCCTCTTCTTATAAAGTCAAAGTCCTATTGGAATAGGGCACCACCCTTATGACCTCATTTAATCTTAATTACCTCCTAAAAATCCTATCTGCAGATGCAGTCACAGCAGAGTGAGGGCTTTAACAAATGAATTTGGCGGTAAGGCAATTCAATCCCTAACATCTGCCTCTGCTAGGACCTGGAGAGCCAGGAGAACGCCCTCCTATTCATCCAAAAGAACCAGATAACATCAGACTTCTTTGGCACACAGATGATAGTAAAAACTCAAAACTGTGCTGACGCTCCAGGATAGAGATATGCTATGCTTAGCTAGAAGACAAAGGCCTCAGATTGGATTTCATAGCTTCCTGCCAGGAACAGACCGCCACAATTTTCTCCGGTAGTAAAAGAACACTTGTAGGGTAAAAAGGGGCATGCGTAGGAATGTTCATCCCCGTGTGGTTTGCCCTCGTGAAAAATGAAAATATCCTAAATTTCCATTGATAAGGAACTGACCATTAGGGTATATGCATACCTTAGATCCCAAGGCAGCCACTGAAAATCGAGTCAGAACTATTGTTAATTTTATTACATATCGATGAGGGACAGGAGCAGAAAAATGTTCACCTTTAGCCCAAAAGGTTGTCCTATAACCTGCAGAGTTCTGATAAGGATATAACATGTGTTGGTTGCTACATTCTAAAAAAACGACACGACTGCCTGTGCATCTCACCAATAGTTAATATGAGGCTGAATGAAAAGCACCAGAGAAATCTTGCAAAAGTAGTTTTACGAGTAGGAACTCAAAGACATTTATGATCAAATATTCCTTGCACGTCCCCTCCTCCTTGAGCACTACGTATATAACCACCGGCTTCACACAGCAAAAGTGCAGCTCTTTCTGCCCACGGGTCCCATCCCCATGCGATAATAAAAGCACCTTCTTGCACCGAAAACGTCTCAAGAATTCTTTCTCGGTTCACTTCCGGTCCCGCACCACATACGATAGTGGTATTTTGGTTAAACAGAAAAATGTCCTTATATATTTAGAAATACAGACTAAATTATTTAAAGGTGATATGGTACAAAAAAAAAAAAAAAAAAGAAGATATCTGGTCTTTGTCCCCAGTTCCTGTTATGGTACTTTAAAAAGTCTTGGAATTTCCTAAGTGATAAGACCGTCTTTGTTATTATAATGAAGGGACTTATGGTGGCCCTCTTGGGATGTGGGTTGGTCACCACAGAGACCAATTCAAGCTTTGTAACTTTGGGCCCAACTGACCTCCTAAAAGGGAAACGGAGCTAGAAACTGAGTTCAGTGATATGACCACTTGATTTAATCCATCATGCCTAGTAATGAAACCCTGATCAACACTCTGGACATTGAGGGGTTCCTGGGTAGATGCCCCAAGCGTCTGACTCTTGATTTCACCTCAGGATCCCGAGATCAAGCCCTGGCTTGGGCTCTATGCTGGGTGTGGAGCCTGCTTTAGATTCTCTTTCTCCCTCTGCCCCTCCCCCACCTCCCTCAATGAAAAAATAAAAAACAAACAAAAAACCAAAAAAACTCTGGATATTGACTCTCAGGGGAGATGCTGACAACATTGATGTGCCTGACTCCATGGAGAGCGGGGCATGGCAGCTCAGTCTTCCTCTCATGCTTCACCCCATGAAGAATATAATAGAACTTGAATCGTGAATGTTGCACTTTCCTGAGTTCTGTGAGTTGTTCTGGCAAAGTACTAAATTTGTGGTGATTATGGGAACCCCTAAATTTGTAGCCAGTTGGTCAGGAGTGCAGGTGGCCTGGACTGCAGCGAGGCTACCATCTGAAGTGAAGGCCGTCTTGTGGGAGACTGAGCTTCAGCCCGTGGAGTCTGAGAGTAACTCCCGGTGGTTCATGTCAGAATTGAATTCTGCATCCCGCCCCTCTCCCCACACACAGATGAAGGAAATACGGCAACACACGTTAACAATTGTGGGGCGTCTGGGTGACTCAGTCAGTGAAGCGTCTGCCTTCGGCTCAGGTCATGATCCCACCTGGATCCTGGGATCCAGCCCCGTGTCAGGCTCCCTGCCCAGTGGGACTTGTGTGTGCTCTCTCGCTTGCTCACTAGCTCTACCTTAAATAAATAAACGAAATCTTTTTAAAAAATGTTAACAATTGTTAAATGGGGACTGGTAAAAGTGTCACTCTATCATTCTCTCTACTTTCTATATGTTTGAAATTTTCCAAATTAAAAAAAAAAAAGTCAAAACTGGGGGGAAAAAATCAAAGATGTCAGAAAATCTTACTAGAGCCTCTGCCTTCAGCTCAGGTCATGATCCCAGGGTCCTGGCATCAACCCCCACATCGGGCTCCTTGCTCAACAGGGAGCCTGCTTCCTCCTCTCTCTGCCTGCCTGTCTGCCTATCTGCGATCTCTGTCAAATAAATAAATAAATAAATAAATAAATAAATAAAATCTTTAAAAAAAAAAGAAAGAAAGAAAGAAAATCTTACTAGAAACAGATGCAGGGATGCCTGGGTGGTTCAGTTGGTTAAGTGTCTGCCTTCGGCTCAGGTCATGATTCCTGGGTGCTGGGATCGAATCCCGAAATGGGCTTCTTGCTCAGCAAGGAGACTGCCTCTTCCTCTGGTGCTCCCCCTGCTTGTGCTCTCTTCCTCTCTGACAAATAAATAAATTAAACACATTTTTTTTTTAAGTTAAAAAACAAAACAGAAGCAGGTTGTGCTCAGCATGTGAAAATACCCATTGATATAAAATTATATCTCTATTTGTGTACAGGCAAGAAGACGGGTCTGCGAGGATACTCACCAAAAATGTTAACAATGTTTTTCTTCTAGTGATGGGATTTTGAGTGGTTTATACTTTCTTATCACCGCTTGGTATATTCCATATTTCTTCATTTTTTTGGCTACTCCTTCCATTAACATGTAGGCTCTGTGCAAATAGGGACTCTGTTTTGATCACTGTCATACCCTCTGTGCTTTAAATGCTGGCAAATGGCACACTCACAACAATTATTTGTTGAATGCATTAATAATGATTATATAAATTGAATTTTTTATATGATTATTTACATTTTTAACCAACATATTTTATCAAAAACAACACAGCTGGGGTGCCTGGCTGGCTCAGTTGGTAGAGACCCTTCATCTCAGGGTCATGAATTCAAGCCCTAAGCCAGGCAGGGAGCCTACTTAAAAAAAATAAAATAAAATAAAGCAAAATAAAATAAATAAAAATACGGGGGCACCTGGGTGGCTCAGCCAGCTCAGTGTCCGACTCCTGATTTCGGCTCAGGTCATGATCTCAGGGTCCTGTGACTGAGCCTTACATGGGGCTCTACTCCCTGCTGGGAGTCTGCCTGAGATTCTCTCCCTCTCCCTCTGCCCCTCCCTACCCCCTCTAAAATAAATAAATAAATATTTTTTAAAATAATAAGAAATGTAAAAGTTTTAAAAATTCAAAACACAACACAGCTGCCTTTCCCCCTCCCCCCCCCAAACGATGACACTATATAAACTCAAAGAAGTCACGGGGCGCCTGGGTGACTCAGTGAGTTAAAGCCTCTGCCTTCGGCTCAGGTCATGATCCCAGCATCCTGGAATCGAGCCCCGCATCGGGCTCTCTGCTCAGCAGGGAGCCTGCTTCCTCCTCTCTCTCTGCCTGCCTCTCTGCCTACTTGTGATCTCTGTCTGTCAAATAAATAAATAAAAAATCTTTAAAAAAAAAAACCAGTATAAATTCAAAGAAGTCATAACCATCAGGGACCAGTGTAGATTAAATCTTGGTGGCTATTTGCCAAGAAAAAGCAGCACATCATGAGCCTCTCCTGGCTCTTTTCCTCACTACTCAACCCTTAGGACACATGTTCTAGACCAAACGACTTCAGCTTCACAACCTGAGATAGCCACAAACCCAGCATTGGACAAATCTCTTTTCCCTCAATTAAACCCACATTAAGGGCTCGCGTGCTGAGGACATCATCTGCCTTTGGCTGGCTCTCCACTCAGAGTGCCTTCAGCCCTAGCCAGCTTTTCACCCGATTTCACTTGCCAAGCAAATCCAAGCTGGTGGAAAAGGCTGGGAGAGGGGGGTTGTGAACAGAAATCCATGAATTTCTTTTCTTTTCTTTTGAGATCATGAATTTCTATGGAAAGATGAGAGCACAAATAAAATGTTCACGGTCTGAAGGAACCTTGTTTAAAGATGTTCTGAAGGACAGTTCTGATATAATGGGGTGGGAAAGCACTGAGCAGGTTTGAATTTTTCTTAACATTAACAAAGTGAGATTTGTTTTATTTAATTTATTGTTGTTTTGTTGTTGTTGTTATTTTGTGCCAGGTATCCTGCAGTTCAGATACCAAAAAAGGTAGATTTGTTTTAGCAAAGCACATCTACTACTGTTCAGAGAACCCAGGGGCAATGGAGAAAAAACATACACAGTTCCGGAAGGTTCCACCAAACTCCCCCAGCATCCGCTCTTTTTTTTTTTTTTTTAAGATTTTATTTATTTATTTGACAGAGAGAGAGAGAGAGAGAGAGCACAAGCAGGCAGAAAGGCAGGCAGAGGCAGAGAGAGAAGCAGGCTCCCCTCTGAGCAAGGAGCCCGACGCGGGGCTCGATCCCAGGACCCTGAGACCATGACCTGAGCCGAAGGCAGCGGCTTAACCCACTGAGCCACCCAGGTGCCCCAGCATCCGCTCTTCTATCTCACAAAGTCTTCCTTCCTCTGTTGAGCTCTTCTCTTTGGAACCCAGCTTGGGGTAACGGGAGTAGCTTCCTCCCGACAAGATTAATTTTTAGAAGACATATTATATCCACACTTATTGACACTTAGTCCAGTTTTCCTTCAGGTTTTTAAGCAGTGCATTGGGACTGGAGTGATCCAAATTGTTGCCCAACCAGGCTGAAAGGAAAATGCCCTTCCCTCACAAATGCAGAAGGCCCCCCACTTGGCTATAGGAAAAGAAAAAGAACTTTCTCTTGTGTGGTGGTGGAAAGAGGCTTGTCCTAAAGTCAGACCCCGGTGCCAATACCAGCACCACTTTTTTCTAGCCAGGTGACTCTAACCAAGTTAACTGCTGTCCTAAGTTGGACTCTCCTGCCAAAAGGGGTCCTGAGAGTTACCCATCATGCTCAAGCAGGACCCAGGAAGATCAGGTGAAAGTGCTTTCGTCAGGCTTAGTGTAAACAACTGTTAAAGTTATTCAATACCGTTTTACAAATATGTGAAGTCACGCAGTCTCTTCTGGTTTTATGGAGAAACTCAGAAGCCACAGGTTCTTACCCCAAACCAACAGGCTTTGCAAATACTGGAGGAACCGTGTGTTTAATGAGCCGCCCAGGCAATAAGCAAGCCAGAGGCTTGCTTACCTCACCAGCCCAGCCCCTGTAACCACAGTCACACGGGTCATGCTGCCTATCTCCCCCTGCCCCCACTTCCCTGGGCTCTTGCTTCCTGGAGAACTTAGGTGTTTATTTTTTGTTAAAGATCTTATTTATTTGACAGAGAGAGATCAGAAGTAGGCAGAGAGGCAGGCAGAGAGGGAGGAGGAAGCAGGCTCCCCACTGAGCAGAGAGCCGGATGCGGGGCTCAATCCCAGGAAACCGAGATCATGACCTGAGCTCTAGGCAGAAGCTTAACCCACTGAGCCACCTAGGTGGCCCAGAACTTGGGTATTTAGATCTACCTCTGACTCTCACCTTCCGGGCCACTCTGCTTAGCAGGCGCTGAGAACGTACCTGTTCTGGTTCCAAGCAGGTACTTCTAGGCGGCAGGGCCTCTTTCCAAATGAGGAAACCTTAAGTCTTCATCCTTGTCCTCCAGCCTTCTAGATCGCTCTACAGCCTCAGACATTCCGACTTCCCTCTTCCCCCAAGGCCTAAATAATTCACCTTCCGGTACTCCAACTTCCGTGGCTGATCCCTCTCTAATTGTCACAGTCCTGTCAACCCGGATGCGCTTTAATTTTGGCCTGGGGTACCTCCTTAGACCAGTGAAGTCAGAAACCCTGGGGCTAGGTCTGAAGGTCCAATTGAAGCACTTTGAGGTTCCCAGGTGATTTTTTTTCCCCCAGGTGATTTTAATATGCAACTCCCTTAGTAGTCACGCCTTCATTTTGCTACAGAAGTTTCTCAGCAGGGGAGCTACTGACATTTGGGGAAGGACAATTCTTTGTGTAGTTCTGACCAAACTATTGTAGAATGTAGCACACTCATCACAGTGACAACCGAACCTGCATCAAATACCTCCATTTGCTAGTCTCGCCTCCTTTTTTGCACCACCCCCCCAAAAGTGAAAGCCCTCCCTTTCTGCCCCAGGCCTCAGGTGACCAATTGTTGTAGTTGGCTCAGGACCTAGGGGTTTCCCGGGACATGAGACTTTCAGTGCTGAAACTAGGAAAGTCCCAGCTAAACCATGATGCTTAGTCACCCTAGATTGTCTTCTGTCACCACGCATAGAGGTCATTGCTTTTTCTTCCATCTCAACCCCACCTCCCTCCATTCAAAGATTGTTGACACAAACCAGGCCACCTGATTATCTCCCCCAGAATCTTCAACTGGCACTGGATGCTGGTCTCAATTTGGCTAGTGCTTAATAATAATAATAATGATAATAATAATTTGGAAATTGTTGGTGGCCATTTTCTACCTTGACAACTACTGCGGGCTGCGGGGAGGATGGGCAGTGCCAAGAGTCTCTCTGTAGCGACAGAGCAAACACACACCCAGAAAGAGCAGAGGGGAGTAGAATCTTCCTGGCTTTCCCCGCAGTGCTCGAGTGACGACCAAACTTGAGACTGCACCAGCATGCATCACCAGAGAGTTCCTGAGAACACAGACTGCTGGGCCCCATGGCCAGAGTTTTGATTCAGTAGGTCTGGGTGTGGCCCGAAGATCTGCTTTTCTAAGGAGTTCCCAGAGGGTATTGATGCTGTGAGTTAGGGGCTCCTAGGAGGAGGACCCCTGCTCTGGGCCAGGGTCCTCTAAGAGTCCTTCGAGGGCCCAGTGGGCATGGCCTAGAGTTACAGGAGTCTGATCTTTCCAATAACTTTTTTTTCCTAAATAGCTTTATGGAGATATAATTCACATACCACACAATTCACCCCCTTAAAGTGTACCATTCAATGATTTTCAGTAGATTCATAGCTATGTACAACCATCACCAGTTTTAGACCATTTCATCACCTCAAAAGAAATCCCAGGCCCTTTAGCAGCCATTCCCCTTGCCCCTGGGCTTCTCTCCCCACCCCAGCTGTAAGCAACCGCTCATCTAAAGATTTTTTTTTCTTTGACAGAGAGAGAGATCACAGGTAGGCAAAGAGGCAGGCAGAGAGAGAGGAGATGCAGGCTCCCCACCGAGCAGAGAGCCTGTGTGGGGCTCGATCCCAGGACCCGGGCATGGTGACCTGAGCCGAAGGCAGAGGCTTCAACCCACTGAGCCACCCAGGTTCCCCAACCACTAATCTACTTTCTTTATATAGTTGTCCCTTGAACAGCATGGGGTTGTAAGGGCCTATTTAGCCAGAGCAGCCCCACCTCAGTTGAACAGCCATTTTGTTGTTTATGCAGTAAAACTTAAACTGACCCCCCCCCCCCCCCCCCCCCCCCCCCCCCCCCGCAGAACTTACTTAAAAGCAAGTCCCGGAAACCAGTCCCAGGTAACAAAGCCCAAATACAGGGGTGGGTCAGGTCAGGTGGAGATAACGGCCCAAATGCAGGGATGAGTCGGGTCAGGTGGAGACATCCAATCAGTGGGGCGCGCATCTGTCTCCCTAGCTACCAAGGAGTGTGGGCCCCGCCTTTTGGGCGCCAATTCTGACCAAGGTGATAGGCTAGTTCAAATAGCTACTGTGGGGTGAATTGTAATTCAGTTGCCACCCGTGTGTGACCTAGCATGACTGTGCAGCTTTCTCTGTGTGTTGCAATCTCATTGGCCACCTGTGTGTGGCCAAGCTCAACCGCACGGCCTTTGCTCTATAAAAGTTAGTCTGTGAGGCAGGGAGGGGTCGCCCTCTCTGTAAGAGGGGCGGCCTCGAATGGTCGGTTTGACTCTCGATGCTTGGCGCGAAATAAAGCTTTGCTTGACTTTCGCTTTGTATCAGTCTCGCTCCTTTAATCATGGACCTATTATTGGGGAACCCAACTTTGGGTGACCCAACAGGGTGAGAGGCACTGACTCCGTGCACTGTTGAAAATCTGCATTTAGGGATGCCTGGGTGGCTCAGTCGGTTAAGCAGCTGCCTTCAGCTGGGGTCATGATCGTGGGGTCGTGGGATGGAGTCCTACATCAGGCTCCTTGCTCAGCAGGGAGCCTGCTTCTCTCTCTGCCTCTGCCTGCCACTCTGCCTACTTGTGCTCTCTCTCTGATGAAAATCTGCATTTAACTTTGATTCCCAGACTACTAATAACGTACTGTTGTTTGGAAGCCTTACCAATAACATAAACAGTCGATTAACACATATTTTGTATGTTATGTATATTATACATACTCTCTTTTAAAAAATATTTTATTTATTTATTTGAGAGTGAGGGAAAAAGAAAGAGAGAGAGCGAGCGAGTGGGAGGAGAAGCAGACTCCCCACTGAGCAGGGAGCCCGATGCACGGCTCGATCCTAGGACTCTGGGATCATGATCTGAGCCAAAGGCAGATGGTTAACTGACATCTGAGCCACCCAGTTGCCCGTATACACTCTCTTTTTTTTTCTTTTTTCTTTCTTCTTTTTATTTTTTTAATAAACATATAATGTATTTTTATCCCCGGGGTACAGGTCTGTGAATCGCCAGGTTTACACATTTCACAGCACTCATCATAGCACATACCCTCCCCAATGTCCATATCCCCACCACCATCTCCCGTTCCCCCTCCCCCCAGCAACCCTCAGTCTGTTTTTTGAGATTGAGTCTTTTATGGTTTGTCTCCCTCCCGATCCCATCTTATTTCATTTTTTCTTTTCCTACCTCCCCCCAAACCCCCCACATTGCATCTCCACTTCCTCATATCAGGGAGATCATATGATAGTTGTCTTTCTTCAATTGACTTATTTCGCTAAGCATAAAACCCTCTAGTTCCATCCACGTCATCGCAAATGGCAAGATTTCATTTCTTTTGATGGCTGCATAGTATTCCATTGTGTATATATACCACATCTTCTTTATCCATTCATCTGTTGATGGACATCTAGGTTCTTTCCATAGTTTGGCTATTGTGGACATTGCTGCTATAAACATTCGGGTGCATGTGCCCCTTCGGAGCACAACATTTGTATCTTTAGGATATATACCCATACACTCTCTTTTTATGATAAGTAAGCCAGAGAAAAGAAAACGTTGATAAAAACATAAGGAAGAGAAAATACATTTGCTGTACTGTACTGCACTTATTGAAAAAAAATCCATGTATAAGTGGACCTACACAGTGCAAACCTGTGTTGTTCAAGGGTCTACCGTACATAGCTCTCCCTGTTTAGACATTCCATATGAATGGAATTACATCATACAGAGCTTTTTGTGACTGGAGCCTTTCACTTAGCATGTTTTCCAGATTCATCCACACTGTAGCATGATTGATCAGTTCTTCATTTCCTTTTTTTAAAGATTTTATTTATTTCAGAGAGAGAGAGAGTGAAAGCATGAGCAGGGGGAGGGGCAGAGGAAGAAGCAGACCCCCCGCTGAGCAGAGAGCCCCACATGGGGCTCCATCCCAGGACCCGGGGATCATGATCTGAGCCGAAGGCAGCCTCTGAACCAACGGAGCCACCCCGATGCCCCTATCCTTTTATTACTGAGTTGTAACAGTTTTTGTATATTCCGGATGCAACTCCCTTACCAAATACATGATTTGCAAATATTTTCTCCTATGAGCTACTTTTTCACTTTCTTGATGGTGTCTTATGAATGTTTGTGTCCTCTCAAAATGCATATAATGAAACCCTAATGCCCAATGTGATGGTAGTAGGATGTGGGACCCTTGCGAAATGCTTAGGTCGTGAGAGTGGAACCCACATGAGTGAGGTTATGCTCTTATGAAAGAGACCACAGAGCTCCCTAGTCTCTTCTGGCACAGGAGGACACAATGAGAAGTCTGTGATCCAGAAGAGGGCCCTCACCTGACCATGCTGGTACCCTGATTGCAGACTTCCTGCCTCCAGAACGATGAGAAATAAAATTCTGTTGTCTGTTGTAGTATTTTGTAGTATTTTGCTCAGACAGACTGAGATGGTGTCTTCTGAAGCACAAACGTTTTTAGTTTTGATGAAGTCCAATTTATCTATCCATTTTGTTGTTCATGCTTTTGGTGTCACATCTAGAAATCCTTTGACAAATCCAAAGTCATGGAGATTTACCCTTACATTTTCTTCTAAGATTTTTTTTTTAATTTTTTAAAAAGATTTTATTTATTAAAAAAAAAGATTTTATTTATTTTTTTGACAGAGATCACAAGTAGGCAGAGAGGCAGGCAGAGAGAGAGGAGGAAGCAGGGAGCCTGATGTGGGGCTTGATCCCTGGACCCTGAGATTGTAACCTGAGCCGAAGGCAGAGGCTTAACCCACAGAGCCACCCAGGTGCCCCCTTCTAAGAGTTTTATAGTTTTATATTTTACAACCATTTTGAGTAAGTTTTTATTTTTTATTTTTTTAAAGATTTTATTTATTTATTTGTCAGAAAGAGAGCACAAGCAGAGGAAGAAGCAGGCAGAGGAAGAAACAGGCTCCTGGCTAAGCAGAGAGCCCGATGTGGGTCTCGATTCCAGGACGCTGGGATCATGACCTGAGGCGAAAGCAGACGCTCAACCTACTGAACCACCCAGGCACCCTTGAGTAAGTTTTTATATATGGGGTGAGAACTTCATTCCTTTGTTTGTGGATAACTAGTTTTCCCAGCACCATTTGTTGAAAAGATTAGTCTTTTCCCATTAGGTGGTCTTGTACCCTTAGTGAAAATCAGTTGGTGGGGCGCCTGAGTGGCTCAGTGGGTTAAAGCCTCTGCCTTCAGCTCAGGTCATGATCCCAGAGTCCTGGGATCGAGCCCCGCATCCGCAGGGTGCCTGCTTCCTCCTCTCTCTCTGCCTTCCTCTCTGCCTACTTGTGATCTCTGTCTGTCAAATAAATAAATAAAATCTTTAAAAAAAAAATCAGTTGGCCATAGGTGGATGGGTTTATTTCTGGACTCTCAAGTCTACTCTATGAGTCTGTATCTCTATTCTTATGCCAACGCCACGATGTCTTGATTGCCATTGCTTTAAGTTTGAAACCGAGAAGTGTGATCCTTCTGCTACTTCTCTTCTCTTTTTTTTTTTTTTTAAAGATTTTTATTTATTTATTTGACAGACAGAGATCACAGATAGGCAGAGAGGCAGGCAGAGAGAGAGGAAGGGAAGCAAGCTCCCTGCTGAGCAGAGAGCCCGATGTGGGGCTCGATCCCAGGACCCCGGGATCATGACCTGAGCCAAAGGCAGAGGCTTTAACCCACTGAGCCACCCAGGCGCCCCACTACTTCTCTTTTCAAGACAGTTTTGGCTATTCTGTGTCCCTTACTATTCACTATAAATTCTAGAATCAGCTTACTAAATTCTACAAAGAAATCAGCTGGGACTTTGGTAGAAACTACACTGAATCAGTAGATCACTTTGGGAATATTCCCATCTTAAAACTTCATGTATATAATATCTTCTACACCACAATAGAATTATATTCATTTTATCATTAAGGTAATGATTTTTTTTCAAGCTAAGCCTTTACTGTACGATCCAACAATTTTTTTCTGGATATACATCCAAAAGAACTGAAAGCAGGAAACTGAAAAGTTATTTGTACACCTCTGTTCATAGAAGCATTATTCATAATAGCCAAGAGGTGAAAGCAATCCAAATGTCCATCAACAGATGAATGGATGGGGCGCCTGGGTGGCTCAGTAAGACTTGTGATCTCTCTCTCTCTCTCTCTGTCAAACAAAAAAAATAAGTAAATAAATCTTTAAAAAAAGAGAGAGAGAAAAAAACAGATGAATGGATAAACAAAATGTGACATATATATACATATATATATGTATGCATATATATATGAATGAATGAAATGGAATACTATTCTGCCTTAAAGAGGAATGAAATTCTGACATATACTACAACATGGATGAAACTCGAAGACATTAAGCTAAGTGAATTAATCCAGTTGCAAAAGATGAATATTATATGATCCACTTATATGTCTAGGGTATTCAAATTCATAAAAGGAAAAAGAATAGTGGTTGCTTGGAGCTGGGCAGAATGGGAGGCTGTTGTTCTTTTTTTTTTTTTTTTAAGACTTTATATAGCTATTTGACAGAGACAGACACAGCAAGAGAGGGAACACAAGCTGGGGGAGTGGGGGAGGAGAAGCCGGCTCCCCACCAAGCAAGGAGTCCAATGTGGGCTCCATCCCAGGACCCTGGATCAGGACCCAAGCTGAAGATAGACACTTAAGGACTGAGCCACCCAAGCGCCCTGGGAAGCTATTGTTCAATGGACACAGAGTTTCAACTCTGCAAGATGAAAAGATTCTGGAAAGTGGTTGCACAATAGTGTGAACATCCTTAATAGAACTGTTCAGTACGCTTAAAAATGGTTAAGATGGTAAATTTTATGTAATGCCTCTTTTTGCAACAATGAAAAGATAATTTAGAAATTTTTTAAAAGTTGAAAGAAGGCCTTATGATTTGATCAAAGGAAGCAATTAATGATTAGATTCAGCTAAACTTCGGTTTAATTTATGGAAGTGTTTATATAGTCAACTTTTAATTATACTGTAGGGACTTCTCTGCCCCAACAATCATCCTAGTCCCCAAGCCAAAATAAACAGAAACAGAGACAGAGGAATAAACTACCAGACTCCCAGTGTGTCTCTCTTATGCCAGGTGGGCCTTTCTGGGTCACCTCCTATTGTTTTAAGATGCTTTCAAATAAACATACTTTAAGGATTAGGCTTTATTAGGAAAGGGGAATTCTTACAAGGTTGGGTCAACAAGCAAAGAGAAAGCAGGAGTCCCCCATCCTTCTAGTATCCCACAGAGAAGTATTCTGGGGTCAGGGTCCTCTGCTGGGTCCACAGAATAAGTCTATCTCCTGCGGAAGAGACGTTGCCACTCTGTTCTGTCTTGTTCTCACAGCGCTGATGAATCACAAAGGAGTGAGCTGACGAATGTCTGACCCAACAAATGGCTGGAAATACCAGCCTTTGGAGCACTCAGTACACCATTCCTTTCCCTGCATTCATATAACAAATGTTGAAAGGCTCAGCCCCATAATCTTGCCCCTCATACCTTTGTATCTCTCCTTAATAACAGGTTCACCATGCCCTCAATGTCTAGATCTGCCATGCGCGGAAGTACATGACAAAGGAAGGTCAATCAGAATTTTTAACAAAAGAAGGGCCAGCAGCAACAGATCCTCCTGTAGAGAAGAAACCATGATGAAGCTATTTCCCAAATAGCCTGAGATTCTTTCTTCCCCAGAAACAGCAGCCCACCCAATTTTTGGCAAATCTCCACCATCATCCCAAATATAAGTAAGTGCAAACAGTTATCTAGGCTTACTACGTGCTGGGAACTGATCCAAACCTTTTACATATGTTATCTCATTTAATCATCACACCAACCCTATGATATGAACACTATTTTTATGCCCATTTTGTTTGTTTATTAAATTTTTTGAAAAATGTGAGTATGGTTGATGCCCAATGTTCCATCAGTTTCAGGTGTACAACACAGTGATTTGACAAGTTCATGCATTATGCTAGGCTCACCACAAATGTAGCCACCATCTGTCACTATGCAATGCTATTACGATTTCACTGACTATATTCCTTATGCTTTGCCTTTATGCCCAGTTTTATATGTGAGGAAAGTAAGGCAGATACAGGTAAATGAACTCACTTATTGTCTCAGAGTCTGTGCTTCTTTTTTCTTTTTAAAGATTTTATTTATTTATTTGAGAGAGAGAGTGAGAGAGAGCATGAGAGGGGAGAAGGTCAGAGGGAGAAGCAGACTCCCCGCGGAGCTGGGAGCCCGATGCGAAACTTGATCCAGAGACTCCGGGATCATGACCTGAGCTGAAGCCAGTTGCTCAACCAACTGAGACACCCAGGTGCCCTCAGAGTCTGTGCTTTTGATTGCCAAACTAAACCAGAGTTAAGATATGGGGCTAAGTTCTGCCGGAGTCTTAAGCATGCATCATCCTGGGATCTGGGCAGCCTTTAGGGAGAGAAGCACCAATGAATGTGGTGGGAAATGGGGCATATCCTGGACTAGAGCATTGTGGGATGGGAGAACTTGAAGAACATTGGCAAGTGTAGAAGAGCAAAATAGATTTTAGGGAGGACAGCTGGGAGGGAGCTTTCATGAAAAAGGTCAAACAGCGGAGTACTATAAAGTTCTTTGGACTCTTTTGAACTAGCTTTCTTGAGGCATAACTGACATATGATACACCACACATGTTTGAAGTGTGGAACTTGACAATTTTTGATGTATGCATACACCTGTGAAACCACACTATAGTCAAGATAATGAAAATAAGGGCGCCTGGGTGGCTCAGTGGGTTAAAGCCGCTGCCTTCGGCTCAGGTCATGATCCCAGCGTCCTGGGATCGAGCCCCACATCGGGCTCTCTGCTCAGCAGGGAGCCTGCTTCCTCCCTTCTCTCTCTGCCTGCCTCTCTGCCTACTTGTGATCTGTCTGTCAAATAAATAAATAAAAAATCTTAAAAAAAAAAAAAAAAAAAAAAAAAAAAAAAGATAATGAAAATAAGCATCATCAACAACAGTTTCCTTGTGCCCTTTAATAAACCCTACCTCTCCGCACCTCCCTCCAAACTCTCCCTCTGGTAGTCCAGGATCTGCTTCCTGCAACTTTAGATTATTTTACATTTTCTAGAATTTTATATAAATCGAT
This sequence comes from Martes martes, assembly GCF_963455335.1. Classification (NCBI taxonomy): domain Eukaryota; kingdom Metazoa; phylum Chordata; class Mammalia; order Carnivora; family Mustelidae; genus Martes; species Martes martes. Next base: position 85,518,104 of record NC_137899.1, read on the forward strand.
TGTACCACATTGACTTTTTTTGGGTGGGAGTCTGGTTCCTTTCACTTTGTATAATTACTTGAAATTCATCATGTTGTTGTGTACCAATGGTATATTCCTCTGATAGGGGACTTGTGTCTGCAATAGGTAAAGAATTCTTATAACTCACTCATAAAAGACAATTAAGCCAATTTAAATAAGTGTGCAAAGAGGGGCACCTGGGTGACTCAGTCGATAAGCGTCTTAGGCTCAGGTCATGATCCTAGGGTCCTGGGATCGAGACCCACTTTGGGCTCCCTGCTCCGCGGGAAGCCTGCTTCTCCCTCTCCCACTCCTCCTGCTTGTATTTCCTCTCTCACTGTCTCTCTCTCTCTCTCTGTCAAATAAATAAATAAAATCTTTAAAAAAATAAAAATAAAGAAGTGAGCAAAGGATCTGAGCAGACATTTCTCCAAAGAAGATATACCAATGCACATGGAAAGATAACATTAGTCATCAGGGAAATGCAAATCAAAACCATAAGGGTGGTTTTGATGAATCCACCCATTAGGATGGCTATAATGAAAAAATCAGGGGCACCTGGGTTGCTCAGTGCATTAAGTGTCAGACTCTTGATCTCAGCTCAGGTCTCACTCAGTCTCACAGTAGAGAGTTCAAACCCCAAGTTGGGCTCCACGCTAGGCAAGGAACCTATTTTAAAAAAGAAAAAGAAAAAGTCAGATAATAACAAGTGATAGAGAGGATAGAGAAATTAACAATCGACTAGTGGTAGGAATGTAAAATGGTGCAACCACTTTGGAAAACAGCCTTTGGGATTCCTCAAAAAGTCATGCCATTTGACCCAACAATTTCATTCCTAGGTATATGCTCAGGAGAAATGAAAACAAATGGACTCACAACTTACATGTGAATGTTTATAGCAGCAGTATTCACCATAGCCAATAGGTGGAAACAACCCAGATGTCTTCCATCTGATGAATGGTTAAACAAAATGTGGTATGATCCATAAGGCTGAATAATACTCAGCCATAAAAAGAAATGAAGTACTGATACAGGGTACGGAGAGGGTGAATCTTGACAATGTTATGCTATGTGAAAGAAGCCAGACACACACACAAAAACCACATATTGCATGATTCCATTTTAACATGAAATCTTCAGAATTGGCAAATGTATAGAGACAGGAAGTAGATTAGTGGTTGCCTCAGGCTGGGGGTGAGAGCTGGGGAAATCGAAGGCAATTGCTAAAGAAAACAGGGCTTCTTTGTGGAGTGATGAAAATGTTTTCAAGTTGACTGTGGTAATGGTATACAACACGGAATATATAAAAAACCATTGACTCCCACACTTTACATGGGTGAATCTTATTGTATGGACAATATAGCTCACTAAGGCTGTCATAAAAAATAATTTATTTCTTTTTATTGACGAATAGTACTCCATTGTGTGAATATATTTCACTTTGTTTATCCATTTAGCTGTTGATGGACATTTGGTTTGTTTACCATTTTTTGGCTATTAACCATAAAGTTGCCATGAACATTCCTATCCGGAGAAAAAATAAAGGGGGGGGGGGGACTGCGTGGGCAGGGGAAAAAAAAAAAAAACAGAAAAACCACATTCCTATACAAATCTTTGTATGGGATATGCTTCTCTTACCCTAGGTAAATGCACAGACGTGGAATGGTTAAATCGTATGGTAGGTGTATGTAACTTTTTAAGAAACTACCAAACAGTTTTCTACAGTGGTTATACTCTTATTTTACCACCAACAGTTTATGAGTTCTCATTCTTCCATATCCTTGTCAACTCTTGGTATGATGGGTCTTTTTTTTTTTTTTAAGATTTTTATGTTTTTATTTCAAAGAGAGAGAGTGAGAGTGAGTGGGGAGGAGCAGACAGGGACAATTCCAAGCAGGTTCCACACGCAGTATGGACTCCAACACAGGGGCTCAAACTCAGGACCCTGAGATCACAAGTTGAGCTGAAGAGTCAAACACTCAACACACTGAGCCACCCAGGCACCCCATGTGAACTTTTCCCCACCTCTCTCACCTTATGACCTCTCTTTTCAGTCAGACATCCTAATAGGTATGTAACAATAGCTCATTGTGATTTTAATTTGCATTTACTTAATGACTAAGGATGTTTTGGCATCTTCTCATGTGCTTATTTGTCATTCATATATTTTCTTTTTTTTTAAGATTTTTTTTTTTTAATTTTTAAGTAATCTCTAATCCAACATGGGGCTTGACCTCACAACCCAGAGAGGAGTCACATGCTCCACCCACTGAGCCAGCCACGCACCCCTCGTCCATATATTCTCTTTGGTAAAATGTCTGTTCATCTCTTTTGTCCATTTCAAAAAATGGAATCGTCTGTTTCGTTATTGAGTTTTCAAAGTTTTTCATGTACTCTGGGCACAAGTTCTCTATCCGATATGTGTTTTGCAAATATTTTTTCCCAGTCTGTGATTTGTCTTTTCATTCTTTTCACAGTGTCCTTTCAAGAACAGAAGGGTGTTTTGGGGGTGAGTTTTTTGTTTTTTGTTTTGTTTTTTTTTTAGTTTATTTTTAGAACAGAAGTTTTAATTTTGAGAAAGTCCAATTTTTTGGACTTTAAAGACCAAATTTTTCTTTTATAGATTGTGCCATATCTACAAAATCTTTGTTTAATCAGAGGTCACAAAGATTTTCTCCTATGTTTTCTTCCAGTAGTTTTATAGTTTGAGGTTTTAGATTTCAGTCTATCATCTAGTTTGACTTAATTTTTGTGTATGGTATGAAGTATGGATTGAAGCTCATCTTGCATATGAATATCCAAATGTTCCAAACTCATTCATTGAAACAGCTATCTTTTCTCTATTGAGTTGCCTTTAAATCTTTTTCAAAAATTAATTTTTGTCATTATATACTTTTTTTGTTTTTTTAATTTGTTTTCGTGGGTTTTTTAAAAATTATACACTTTTTTTCCTCTATTCATTTCCATGATTTATCTTGAGGTCAATTGCACATGCTCTTAATTACCATTTTATAAAAAGTCTTGTTACATTAGCTCTCCAGAAATGTTAGCTCTCCAACTTTGTTATTCTCTTTCAAAGTTGTTTTGGCTACTCTAGATCTTTTTCATTTTCAAATGAATTTTAGTTTGTCAATTTCTACCTGTTTTTTCATGTGGAGAAGAGACAGAAATATAGCTTGTCAGTGAAAAAGCGCAGTGATCTGAGGTCAGTCTGCTTAGGACCCAGCTTTCTCTCTTCACAGGGGACTGACTTTGGGCAAGTTACCTAACTTCTCTGCAACTCCATTTCTCATTCACAGGGCTGAGATAATAACATGAACAGTCTCAAGGGGCTGTAATGGGGCTTAAGTAAAACGAAGCATATAGGTCTGAGGGCCTGGAAAAACAGACAAGGGACAGACCGTATAGGACAACAGAACTCTGACCCACTAGTCTAGGAAGCCAAGTCACAACCTTCGTGGCCAGTGGCCCAGAACAGTCAGGACTTGACCAAGTCAGTGAGTATCAACTTCCCTAATTTTTGCTCTGGCTTCCAGCTCAGACCAAGCAGAGAGAGCCAAACATGCTCCCCAAACCAATCACATAAGATGCCCCCTTTCTAGTCAACCCACCTCCAGCTTTCCCATGCTAAGAACCTCCCGTCAGGACACACCTGAAGCCTTCCCCTCTGTCGATGGAGCTAAAGCTTGTCCGGTCCCCGCCTGCCTTTCAAACTCTACCAAATGCAAATGATGGTGGCTGCCTCCCTGGCTTTGGGAAAGCTTTGAATAAATAGCTTCAGGTTCTTCTCATTTGGGTGATCTTTATTTATTTCCACAATGCTTAACGCTGTGTTTTTGGAGTTTAATGGGTGCCCAAAAATGTGATACAGAGTGGCGGAATGGTTTTGTGAAATGAAATTTTACAGGATCCCAATACATATATAACAGATAAAAATGGCTTTCAATAATTTATCTAAGTCAGTCAGTACTAACAATGAGATTTTCATGGTGATCTCAGTAATATTAAAAGGTGATAATGAGTCATAATGTAGACACATTATTTTAAAAAATCGTGATTTGGGACACCTGGGTGGCTCAGCCCTTAAGCCTCTGCTTTCAGCTCAGGTCAAAATTCCAGAGTCCTAGGAGAAGTCTCACATCCGGCTCCTGATCAGTGAGGACCCCGCTTCTCCCTCTGCCTGCTGCTCCCCCTACCTGTGCTCTCTCTTTCTAACAAATAAATAAAATCTTAAAAAAAAAAAAAAAAATCCTGATTCACGGGTGCCTGGATGGCCCAGCCTGACTTTGGCTGAGGTAATGATCCCAAGACGTTGGGACGGCTTCTCCTTTTCCGTCTGCCCCTCCCCCTTGCTCCCAGGAGCGAGCGCATGCTCTCTTTCCCTCTCAAATAAATAACATTAAAAAAAAAAATCCTTATTCACACCATAAACATGGCAAATGCTAACTTTTTTTTTTTCTTTTAAGCAGATAGCTTTTCCATCAAATATTTGCAGAATCCCCAAAACACGTCTTCAGAACACTGGGGCTCTCAAGAATGCAGAGTAAAAACTGCGGGTTTGAAGTCAGGGTTCAGGGTCTTGATTTTTTTTTTTTTAAGATTTTATTTATTTATCAGATAGAAATCACAAGTAGGCAGAAAGGCAGTCAGAGAGAGAGAGAGAGAGAGAGAGAGAAAAGGAAGCAGGCTCCCTGCTGAGCAGAGAGCCAGATGCCCCTGGGATCATGACCTGAGCCGAAGTCAGAGGCTTTAACGCACTGAGCCACCCAGGCGCCCCTCGGGGTCTTGATTTAAGTGGTAGGGATGCTTTCAACCATCTGGGTAGCATAGGTCAAGTCACTTGACCTTTGCCTGGGTTTGGTTTCTCCCCCTGCAAACTGAGGAGGCTGAACTAAGCCAGAACTCAAAAGTTAGCGCGCATCACCCGCAGGGTGCAGTGAAAGGGGACTACGGTGTGGTGTGAGCACCCGTTTAAAAATGCAAGTTTTGGGGCCCCTGGGTGGCTCAGTGGGTTAAACCTCTGCCTTTAGCTCAGGTCATGATCTCAGGGTCCTGGGATCGAGCCCCAAATCGGGCTCTCTGCTCAGCGGGGAGCCTGCTTCTCCCTCTCTCTGCCTGCCTCTGTGTCTACTTGTGATCTCTGTCTGTCAAATAAATAAATAAAAAATAAAATAAAAATGCAAGTTTTCGGTCCACCTAGTGGCGGTAACACTGTAAGCCTGGATGGCGCCCGGGGAATCTCCGTGTTAAAGAAGCAGCCAGAGGGTTGGGGATAGCACCTCGAGTGGTCTTTCAGGTGCCCCTTGGCTCCGCCCTGTGCTGTTCAGGTGGAGCTGGTGAAGTCTCAGGGATGGAACGAGGGGAGAGGAAAAGCGGAGGAGAAAATCACTCAACAGTCAAAGAAAATGTTGATGGAGAGTGTTTTAAAAAGCCCATTGTATCAATATTCCCTTTTGGAAAGCCCCCACGACTCTGGTCCAGAGTGAGTTGGATTCCCAGCGTTGGTCGTGGAGCCCTTGCGAAGACAATGCGTATTTTATTCTCCGGTAGCCCACAGAACAAAGCACTCCCACTAACTTCCCAGCCCTCTGCCCCAGATTTGAATACGCCAGAGATGAAAGGCAACATGCAAAATGCTTCCTGCCCTCCTGCTCCACGGCTTCCCCATGGGTCCCTTGGGGTAGGAGAAGACAAAGGAGGATTTGGACAGTCTGGGGTCTGGTTCTTTGAACCAGATTAAACTCTAGGCCATTCCTCAGCAACACCCCCCCCCCCATCCCTGCAATCCCACAGTTGACACACCAGCTCAGCGTGGCCATACCGCCCTCTTGCGGCAGAAAGCGGGATTCCGCCCGGGGAGGAGAACAAACGCCAGCGGAGGAAAACAGTCCCCAAAGACACTAAGTTCTCCGTTCCAAGATTGGGGAAGAGGAGAAAAGTAAGATACCGCCAGAGAGACACTCTCCATTGTCTCTTTCTTCTTTACCTTTCCTTTTTGCATCCCCACACCAGTTCTCCCACTTGTCCTTGCCCTCTGTTAATAACTTTTTGGATGCCTTGCAGTTTACAGAGTTTTCACAAATATCCTCTCCTGTGATCCATTCTCTCTCCCTTTTCACATCACCTGTCATCCCCTTAGAGAATGAGAAGGAAAAACTGAAAAATAATAACCTATGTAAATGCCTTTCTTGTATGTTGCAAAAGGGTAGTAGCCCGGACCACACCCTTATTTTTGGGTTGCAGGACCTCAGAGCTATGTTCCTGACCTTGACCCCTGTAGGAGCCCATTAACTTTGTTCTGCTTTGTTGTCACAGACAGAGCCTTAAACTTTCCAGGGCTTGATCACTGGGGGAAAAAGAAAGCCAATCATGGGACTAAAGCAGCACAGGCCTAGATAAACAATTTTTTTAAAAAGATTTTATTTATTTGACAGACAGAGGTCATAAGTAGGCAGAGAGGCAGGGGGGGAGCGGGGGGGGGGGCCACGGGGGGCGGGAAGCAGGCTCCCCACTGAGCAGGGAGCCAGATGTGGGGCTTGATCCTAGGACCCTGAGATCATGACCTGAGCCCAAGGCAGAGGCTTTAACTCCCTGAGCCACCCAGGCGCCCCAACAATTTTTTTTTGGTTTAACTTTTTAAAAATTAATTACTTATAATAAGACTAGAAATATGCATGGGGCGCCTGGGTGGCTCAGTGGGTTAAAGCCTATGCCTTCGGCTCCCGTCATGATCCCAGGGTCCTGGGATCGAGCCCTGCATCGGGCTCTCTGCTCAGCTGGGAGCCTGCTTCCTCCTCTCTCTCTCTCTGCCTGCCTCTGCCTACTTGTAATCTCTCTCTGTCAAATAAATAAATAAAATCTTAAAAAAAAAAAAGACTGGCCTTCTCCCTCTGCCCCTCCCCACCAAAATAAATTAATAAATCTTTAAAAAAAAGAAATATGCACAAGTCATGAATGTACAGTTCAATTCACTTTAACAAATTGAGCGTACTGTGTAACCTGCATCAAGATCAAGAACAGACATGACCAACATTCCCTTAATGCCCTCCTCGTAACCCCATCCAGTCCCAACTCACCCTCAAGGTAACTGCTATTCTGCTTTTTTTTTTTAATTTTTTTAATTTTAATAAACATATAATGTATTTTTATCCCCAGGGGTACAGGTCTGTGAATCGCCAGGTTTACACATTTCACAGCACTCATCATAGCACATACCCTCCCCAATGTCCATTTCTGCTATTCTGCTTTTAACACCAAAGATTAATGTGGTCTGCTTTTGGATTTCATATAAATGGGATCCAACAATAAGCACTCATGGAGATGACCTTTGCTGAGCATTGTGAAATTAATCTATGTAGTTGCACATGGCTCGTCCTCATTAGTGTGGTATATCATAGTAGAAATATACCACAATTTGTCCCTTTTATTGATGGTAGACATTTGGGGTATTTCCAGTTTGGGGCTATTATAAGGATGCTCCCATGAACATTCTTGTCCGTAGCTTTTAGGAAATGTATGTACACATTTGGGTTTTGTAACTGGGAGTGGAATTGCTGGGTCCTGAGATTGCTTTAACTGAAATTGCCAAACAGATTTCCATAGAGTTAAAACTAATTTACACTCCCATGAGCAACGTGTGAGTTTCCACTGTTTTGTATTATTGACAATGTTGGGATATTGTTTTTCATTTTAGTCATCCTGGTGGGTGGGTAATGATATTATTACCTTGTAGTTTTCATTTACATTTCCATGATGACTAATGAAGTCGAGCACCTTTTCGAGAGCTTGTGGGCCATTTGGTTTGGGTATCTTCTTTTGTCAGGTACCCAGTTAAATCTTTAAAGCAAACAACTTAAAGCCTACCTTACCCCACCAGGAATGGTAAAAGCATTGTTAAGTATTCAGTGTAATCCCAAGTAATCATGTTCTATTCATGGCTACACTGAGCAATATTCCTTATACTTGTATTTACATGGTGTCATTTGGTTAATACAAGTACTCTGAGAAGTAGAAGGCGGACATTATGTTTGTTTTACAGAAGGAGAAACCACCTCCGGGAAATTGTAATATGCCCCAAATCAGTGGCAAAACCAAGCTCTCCCAGCAAGATTTTGCTGTTTCCTGGCTAAGTGTTCTTTTTGCTACGGTCGTTCTCAAACCCATTTAATCTCCCCATCTTTTATAACCAATATTTTGTATCACCCACTCTTTACTACAATGAAATCAAATGTATAGATCATTTCCAAAGATAATATACCTACAGTAGAAAGGAAAAATAAAAGAACTATCATTTGGGCACCTGGGTGGCTCAGTCAGTTCAGTGTCTGCCTTCAGCTCAGGCCATGATCCTGGAGTTCCAGGATCGAGTCCTTCTCCCTCTGACCCTCTCTCCTCTCGAGCTTTCTCTCTTTCTCTCAAATAAGTAAATAAAATCTTAAAAAAAAGAAGAACCTGTGATTTATAATAAATAATTGCTATAATTACAAATAAAATATTAATAAGTGCCCAGGACAACTGGACTAGGACATAATGAAATAATTGATGCTTACCCCTAAAAGCAGACTCACTTTAAATTCAAACAGCCACGAATGAGACAAATACAAGTGGTCATCCTGACAAGTCTGACCCCACACGTCGCTGTTCCTGACACGATTTTCCAAATAAGCAAACAACTTTAGGTAAAATTCTGAACAAATAAAGTACAATCACCCTTTAACTTATACAGTAGTTTGTTCCTGAAAAAGTCACTGTATTTTTTTTATGAGACTGACATGCTGCCTACTGTGCTAAGAAGGCGCTGAAGAGTCACTGTATTTTTTTTTTTTTAAGATCTTATTCATTTATTTGACAGAGACATAGAGAGAGAGCACAAGTAGGCAGAGCAGCAGGCAGAGGGAGAGGGAGAAGTTGGCTCTCCACTAAGCAGGGATCAATCCCAGGATCCCGGGATCACAAACTGAGTCAAAGGCAGCTGCTTAACCGACTGAGCCACCCAGGCATCCCAAAAGTCACTGTGTTTCTACCATGTAAAAAATATTTTATGTGTATATACAAAAAGAGGTAGGTTTTAGGCCCAGATAATGAATATCTGAGGATACATTTAAAAATTGGACAGCATGCAACACAATTCTTCATTTGGGGGATTACCACGCTTGTTGTGGGACAACTTAGCAGTCGTGGCTCCTGTCCTCCATATGGCAATAGTGTCCCCCGATGACCGAGACAACCCAAAACTCCTTGGGGCAGTACTGCTCCTACTGAGAACCCAATACTACACACTCCATACAGTAAAGTCCCTGCCTAAAATATGGAACGTGACCAAAAAGCTGGGTTGGGGACGTGGAAAGACCTGGGTTCAGCACTCAGCCAAGCTTACTCTGTGAGACCTTAAGCAAGTTGCTTAACGTCTCTGAGCTCAGTGGCTCCAGTTAGGAGGTTGGCTTCTGTATCCTGGAGCAGCAGCAGTGGCGCTATTGTGATGTTTCTTGGCACCTGGTGCATGCAGAGAGCCTCTATCCCTTACATTCCTAGTCTACCTCCATCCCGCCCTGCCCCATGTGGGAAGCACCTTGCAAGGTTGACCAGTTACTCCTGCACGTGGTACCTTTGATAGCCCCAGTCCCTGTTGATAAATAGATTCAGCCGTAGATCGTATGGAAGATATGAGCATGAACTCTCAGAAAAAAAGTATCAAAATTCATATCTATTGCCTGGGTGGAAAATATTCCTGAAGGCCTTAGCTATTGAAAAAAATACACTATTTGACATGCTCCCGAGTTTGAATGAATTACCACATCAGAGCCGGAACCTTGGTAGATATAACACCTTCTCATTGGAATCCCAACTGCAGGCCTTGCTAACACATGCCTTTTTAAAAATTGGTGATAATTGACTGCCTGAAAAATAGGAATCAAATTAGTGAGTAAGATCACAGTGGATTCAAAAGTATTAATAGAGCCTAGATTCAAAGGCCCAGGGGTGCAGAACGTGAACATCACATGATTATAGATACACTGTACTATAGTTTTTCTAGTTAATCACATGAACTTATACAAATACAAAATTAACATGTGTTGGAGATTTTATTCAACTTATTAGTTAATGAAGGAAGCAATAAGATGTTAAAAGCATTTCAAATGAGAATTTGACACACTGGACAAGGCATTTTTTTTTTTAAAGATTTTATTTATTTATTTGTCAGAGAGAGAGAGAGAGAGAGCGAGCACAGGCAGACAGAGTGGCAGGCAGAGGCAGAGGGAGAAGCAGGCCTCCTGCCAAGCAAGGAGCCCGATGTGGGACTCGATCCCAGGACACTGGGATGGTGACCTGAACCGAAGACAGCCGCTTAACCAACTGAGCCACTCAGGCGTCCCTGGACAAGGCATTTTTACAGTTCTTTGAACAGAAACCATTTGTATTACTATGAACAAGAAGCATTTATATGGCTATCAATTCCCCCCAATTTTTTTTTTAAAGATTTTATTTATTTATTTGACAGACAGAGATCACAAGTAGGCAGAGAGGCAGGCAGAGAGAGAGGAGAAAGCAGGCTCTCCATGGAGCGGAGAGCCCGATGCAGGGCTCGATCCCAGGACCCTGGGATCATGACCCGAGCCGAAGGCAGAGGCTTTAACCCACTGAGGCACCCAGGCGCCAATTTCCCCCCAATTTAACTTCTATCCCTACAGGTAGAATGTTTTGTTTTGCTACAACCTGGTACCAGTTTCCTGTTGCTACTGTAACAAATTAGCACAAACATAATAGCTTCAAATAACACACACTTATTATCTTACAGTTAGTTGGAGTAACCTTTTTTTTTTTAAGATTTTATTTATTTATTTGACAGAGAGAAAGATCACAAGTAGGCAGAGAGAGGAAGGGAAGCAGGCTCCCTGCCTAGCAGAGAGCCCAATGTGGGGCTCGATCCCAGGACCCTGGGATTATGACCTGAGCCAAAGGCAGGGACTTCAACCCACTGAGCCACCCAGGTGCCCCTTAGTTGGAGTATCTTTTTTTTTTTTTTTAAGATTTTTTATTTATTTATTGGACAGACAGAGATCACAAGTAGGCAGAGAGGCAGGCAGAGAGAGAGAGAGGAGGAAGCAGGCTCCCTGCTGAGCAGAGAGCCTGATGTGGGACTCGATCCCAGGACCCTGGGATCATGACCTGAGCCGAAAGCAGAGGCTTTAACCCACTGAGCCACCCAGGTTCCCTTTAGTTGGAGTATCTTAAGAGTTATAGGTCAGAAGTCTAAAATGGGTTTCACTTGGCCAAACTCAAGATGTCCTCACCACTGTGTTCCTTCTGGAAGCTCTAGGGAAGAATCATTTCTTTGCTTCTTCCACCTTTTAGAGGCCAGTCCCGTTCCTTGGCACATGGTCACCTCCTCCATCTTCAAAGTCAATACTAATTAATGGTCAGTTGAGACTTTGTCACTCAGCAGCACCCTAGATTCTTGATTTCATTGTCACGTCTCCTCTGACTCTCACCACCTACCTCCTTCTTTCACTTATATGGAGCCTTGTGATTATATTGGGCTCACCTGGATAATCCAGGATAATCTCTCATCTCTAGATCTGCAAATTCCTATAGAATCAGATAATGCCCTAGGAGTCTGAGAGGCTACACCCTGCAGGCCACTGATGGGACACCATTAATCTCTTTTGCCCTTTTTCCAGTTTCAGACAATTTTTCCTGATGATGACAATGCTTATAATCAGGGTGACTATGCAAAACACAAGGTCAGGCAGCCCTGAGAGCACAGCCCCTGAGGAGGGAAGCAGCTGCCCCTTTAATTGGGCCATGGTCACTGTCCCTCCCCAACTGACTTGGCTCATTTCCCTTGACCTCTGCAAGCATTTGAGTTTTACAGACCTGGTTACTGATTGATCAAATTCCCTTTCCTCCACCCTGGAGGGATGAGAACAGAGCAGAAACATTTAGTCCACAAACTGGGCAAAACAACAATGAAGGGAAATGGGCATATGGTAGGGCAAAGACAAAGCCAAGTCTTATGATTTTGTGTCGACCTGGCATTGTCCCAGGGTTGGGGCAGGACTGGGGATAAAAGAGAGTGGAAGAGGAGTCTGTCCACACTGCCCTCTCCCTCTCCTCCATTTGGCTTTCATGGAATAAGGGGGAGCCAAGACTTGCCCTGTCACAAGTCCAAGTTGGCTTCAGGCTATTAACTAAACTAAATGGCTACGGTGCTATGGGAAGTAGCTGGCCGCTCTTGATCAATACAACAATTTTCAGATTGCTCCTGCTCAGAATCGTGTTTAACACTACATTTTCACAGGGCTTAGTTTTTCATCTCATCTCTCCTAAGCAAATCCTCTTAAATAAATGGCAATTAACCAAGACAAAATGAGGAGCTGCCTGACAGAGGCCAGAAGCTCCCTTCAGTCAAACCCAAATTCCTTCCCCCAGCAAACACTGACTTAGCCTCTGCTGAATGCAAGGTACCGGGTTAGGCTCTGAGGGAGACATAAGTAAGTCCTGCTTTCAAGGAGTTCCAGTCTAGGGGAAGAGAGGTAAGGACAAAGTCACATGTTCAAAGCAAAGAAAGGGGAGAAGAGAGTTCCAGATGGATGGAATAGCAGTAGAGAAAACACAAAGATGTGGACACAGAGAGGATGTGTTCTTGGCAGAGAACCTGAGAGAGAAAGAAGTTCAGTGTATTAACTCCAGCTCAGGACAAATGGCACAATGTCATGCAGATGAGACTGGAGAAGGGGGAGGAGGACCAGATGAATATGTGTGTACCTTCAATCTTGGATTGAGTCCTTTGTTCGCTAGGTATTTACTCAGCACTCTAATGCACCCAATACCAAGTCAAGCACTGTTAACACAAACAAAAATGAATAAAAAATGGTTCTACCTTCAATAAACCACAGTCTAGGGAAGTTCAAATAAATGCTTTCAATAGTGTGAAACTGAGGGCTGAAGAAGATGTGCTTAAGGACTGAGCCAGAGACCAACAAAGTCTGCTCGCAAGAACAGCGGAGAGGAAGGAGGGTCACTTGGAAGGTTTTGCAAAGGAGCCCTATAATTAGTAATTCTGCCTGGGTAGTAAGTAAAAGACAGGAGAAATTATTAAATGACCACCCGTAGTCTACACAGAGGGTCTATGATTATAGACGCTCCAAAGGCACAAAACTCATCATGTCCAGTCTGATTGGGTCCTTGATGGCTTGGTTCCCATTGCATCAAGACAGTCTGAGGCTAAATTGAAACCCTGTACAAATTCACTTCCCTTTTGCTCCATTCACTTGCCTCCTGCCTTACATGCCTTGGACTGGTTTTTCTCTGCCCTGCAGCTCTGCAATTTCGCCCAGGATTTGGTTCGTCCCAGCTTTTGACCTTGGACTCATTGTCTGGCTGCAGTTCTTTAAATTGCTGATTCTATGAAAGGCCTTCAGGTCACATCAATGCCTCTACCAGTTACTCAGTAACTAACTGGCAAATTCTGAGATTCCCAGTCAGGCGAGAAGGAAGAGCTTACAGGCACTCTGCATTCGCTCTGCTTGGCTAACTTGGCATTGTAAAGAAAGTTTCTCCTTCCAGAGGTGAATTCCAGCCTTTACAGCCAGTAGAGCCAAGAGCTCTGAGCCTGTTCATGTCATTACCATCTTCCCCCAATGCTGGCCAAATCCACAGTATCTTCTCCCCACCCTCCCAACTATGCCAAAGACCCTGCAGTTTCATGGCATCCTACTGTGGCTGCACAATTTTTTGACCCTCCACGTCCCATGTTTTTTGCACAATGAAAATCATAAGATGATTTCTGTGTTCCTGCCCTCCTGGGATCTCTGAAAGGGCTTGGGCCCCTCATTGTAGCCAGAAAGACCATGCGCAGAATCCACTTTGCTAGAGTTCTCGTGGGACCATTTAGAATAAAAAAAGACCCTGGCAGGCATTGGCCAATGGCCAGCTTGGCTAAGGAAGGGGTTAGTGAGCCTCCCTTTCATGGAATTCTGCTTCCTGGCTCTGGGTTTGACCTGTGTGCAAATTTCCAGGAAGTACTGAACATCACGATGCTATTAATCAGCTTGGCTGCTAAAGGAGGTGGCTTTTCAGAAATGATGGCTTTGAGGTTGTGACAGAGAAGTAGGCTGGCTAACTGTCTACACCTCCCCAGTAGTCTGGTCAAGTCCAGAACCCGGCAGGGGGGTGTCTGTCCACAATCAGGAGACCCACGCGGACGACTTGAGCTGTGTGTTCACAGCCATAGAGGTAAGTGTTATTTATGGTGTAGGTAGGGCTTGTTGTAGGCTCCTCCCTAAATAACATGTCAGTTCCAATCCTATTAATACCTTCTTTTTCTTCATGCCTCACTATTTATCTGTAGGAATTTATCTATGGTTCTAGCCGAACAATTTTCTAGGTGGTGAGCCACCTTAAAGAACAGGGCCAGTCCAGTGGGTCCAGATCCAATACATTCTGGTCTTGGCGAATGTCAATACCAGATGTGCTCTCCTGGGGATGAGAGGTTCAGAACGAGTTCATTCCAATTGAGACCTCACGACAGCTGGTCATGGAACTTATGAAGCCACTGACATTTTTATCATGCCCTTGACGTAATGATACCGGTACTGTTTCAAGATGCCAGAGTAGTGCCTGGGGACCTGAGGTGGCAGCGTCTCCCTGGCTACCTGCTGCTTTTCAAGCCTCATAGTTAGGTGCCCCACCACCTCTGTCCTCACCCCTCCAGCCTCATCTCACTTCCTGAAACCTGCTTTCATCTGACTCATCCCACCGCTGGCTAAACTCATGAGGAGTAAACAACTCATGGGACAGTGACTGTCTGTATTGTCACCCTTATGCCTACTGGGCATATTTACATATTTATATAAAACGTCCAGCACAAGGGAAAGCAGTGAGCAGGCTCTTTATAAACAGTATTTATTTCCATTTTCATTATGCTATGTGATGACCCCCTAAATATAGTTTTAAAATTCCAGGATCATCTTTCTTCTAATTGTCACTTGAACATTCGTCCTTTAATGTCTTGCCCTGACTTCAAGTTCAACATGATCAAAACTGAACATAGTCCCTCCAAATTATGGTTTTCCTTCCTACTTCTCTATTTCTCTTACCATTCTCTCAGTCTCTGGGATTAAAAACTCGAGAGTCCTCCCTCCAGATCCTCACTAACAACTGTCTCTCGTGTTTTATCAGTTACCTGATACTTCAGATTCTTTTCAAATGCTTCCCTAACCCAGTCATTCTCAACCCTGGTTGTACCTTAGAATTATTAGAGGAACAGTCTTAAAATACAGACGTGGGTCATGTCTGGGCCACCTCCCCCATACAGTTGTGCAGATCATTCAATGCACGAGGGTGGGTGGGTGGTCAATTCAGTTCATGTTCTGCTTGTTAAGCTATTGGCCCCGGCATGGAGCTACATCTGATGGCAGAAAGGAAAGCCTTTTGAACTCGCACAAAGGCACTGTATGGACCAAGAGAGCCCTTTGAACTCACACAAAGGCACTGTGCAGGCCAAGAAGGTCCTGGCCATCCCGCTGAAATTCTGATTCAGCCAACCTCAGTATCTATATTTAAAAGAATTCCCACGAAACAGATAAACTTTACCCCTAAATAGTCACGTTCCTTTCTCTCTCTTTTTCATGTCATTATTGTTAGACATACTACTTCTAAGTGTTATAAACTCAATGAGGCATTCTTATCATTATTACTTTTAAGGGAGCTGGAGAAGTAAAAGTAAATACAAGTAAATACAAGTATGTATTTATAGAGTTTGTTATATTCACCTTCTGATTTACCCTTCCTGTTTCTTTCCATTTTTTCCTGTGGGTTTGTATTACCATCTGGTGTCATGTCCTTACTTCAGCACAGCTCTGTTCCCACCTGCCTCCTTTGTGCTATTATTGTCAAATAGATTACATTTTTTTTTCATGTTACAGGCCCAACAATGTATTTTTATACATCTTATGTTATGTCATTGCTTTTTTAGAAAAAAGAAATATAACTCAATACCATAAAATTCGCCCTTTGATGACCCTTGATGACTAGTCCTTGTTGGTCATTGGTCTATCTTCTGTCTATTCAGAGCCTTTGCCCATTTTTAAACTGGGTTAATAGTCTTTTGACTGGTGAGTTGCAGAAGTTGTTTAGATATTTTATGTATAAAGTCCTCTATCAGACATGTGATTTGCAAATATTTTCTCTCATTCTGGTACACTGTCTTTTCACTTTCTTGATGCTGTCCTTTAAAGCACAAAAGGTTTTAATTTTATCTATTCTTAATATAAGTACATTCATCTAGTTTTTTTGTTTGTTTGTTTGTTTTTGTTTTTGTTTTAAGAGAGGGAAGGGGGAAAGGCCAGAGGGAGGAGAGAGAAAATCTTTAATCTTAAGCACGCTCCATGGCCAGCACAGAACCTGATAGTAGGGCTCAATCTTACAACCCTGAGATTATCACCTGAGCTGAAATCAAGAGTCAGAGGCTTAACCACCTGAGCCAGCCAGACAACCCTGAATTTATCTTGTTTTAATAATTGTATCTACTTTTTTCTTGTTGCTTGTACTTCTGCTGTCATATTTAAGAAATCATTGGCTAGTCCAAGCTCATGAAAATTTACCTTTATGTCTTCTTATGAAAGTTTCATAATTTTAGCCCTTATGTTTAGGTCTTTGATCCATTTTGAGTTAATTTTCGTACATGGTGTGAGGTTGGGGTACAACTTTATTCTTTTGCACCTACATATGTAATTGTCTCCGTACCATTTGTTGAAAAGACCATTTTTTCCTCATTGAATAGTCTTAGCACTTGTATTCATTTCCTAGCCCTGATGTAACCCATTATCACTGAGTAGCTTTAAACAACGAACATTTTTTCTCTCACAGTTCGGGTGACCAGATATCAAACGTTAAGGTATCAGTAGGGCTGACTGCTCCAGAGGCTTTGAGGGGAAAACTATCCTAGCTTCTGGTGGCTGATGGCAATCCGTAGTGTTCTTTGGCTTATAGATTCATCACTCCAATCTCTGCCTCCATAGTCACATTGCATTCTCTCTGGATATCCATGTCTCTATGTGTCTTTTCTTCTTATAAGGACACTAGTCTTTGGATTTAGGACCTATCCCTATCCAGTATGATATCATCTTAACTTAACTAATTACAACTTCGAAGACCCCATTTCCAAATAAAATGACATTCTGAGGCTCTGGGTGGACATGGATTTGGGGGGGGGGCATTATTCAATCCAGTACAGTCTACCGTCTGGTCACTCAAGTTCACATCCATCCATTCACTTCATCCCAAGACTTCCAAAAGTTTTAACCCATTCGGCAACCCCTAAGTCCCAAATGTCATCTAAATATCAACTCAAAAAGTCCACTCATCTTCTAAATTATCTAAACAAGGGGCACCTGGGTGGCTCAGTCAATTAAACATCTGCCCTCAGGTTGGTCATGATCCCAGGTTTCTGGGATCGAGCCCCACATTGGGCTCCCTACTCAGCGGGGAGCCTGCTCCCCATCCCCCTGCTGGTGCTCTTTCTTTCTCTGTCAAATAAATAAATAAAATATTTTAAAAATAAAAATAAATTATCTGAAGAAGTATGGGCGAAACTCTGAATATAGTCCGCTGTGGGGCACAATTCCTCTCAGTCCACAAATCTGTAAAACCTAGAAAATAAGATCTCTGCTTCCAAAATGCATTGGTATAACAGGCATAGAAGAGAATTTCCTTTTTGAAAGGGAGAAAAATAGAAAGGACAAAAGGGATATTGATCTAAAGTAAGTCTGCAACCCAACAGGGCAAATTCCATTAAGTTTCAAAACCGAATCATCTGTGACCCGATGCTCTGCCCTCTGGGTTCCCTAGGGTGATCCTGCCATCTCTGGTCTCTGCCTCCATAGCCCTGCCCTCAGATTCATTCTTCCCCCATCATCTCATCCCTGTCCCTTTCAGTCTAGGCTGGCAGTGTTTCTGCTGGTATAAAATTTTCAAAAACCTTGTTGGTCTTCTGTAATGTCGAGAAGACCCATGCCGTTAGACCCCATTGTTCACCATGGAGTCTTTTTGTAAAACCCTGTCTCTATCCATTGGTTTCATCTGAGATGGCCGATCAGCTCTGTAAGTCATTACTAATCTCATAGCAAATGGTTGTCTAGGTACTGTTGGTGTTTCTTCTAGAGCATGTTCTCTTATCTTTTGCAGCATGGATGGACTAAATCATCAAGCTCTGGCTCCTTTTTGTTTAATGGTTCCTTTTTCAATTTATCACCTTCCTTTTGCATTTTACCAAAAGCAACAAGAAGAAACCAGGCCAAACCTTGGATGTGTAGATTAGTGCTTTTCATTAAATTTGGGAAGTTTTCACTCATTATTTCTTTGGCTATTTTTATTTTTTGTCTCACCTCTTCTGGTACTGCCATTATACATATGTTGGTGCACTACATTTCTCCAAGGCTCTATTCATTTTTTCACTCTTTTTTCTCTTTGTTCTTGCAATTGAGTAATCTCTACTGATCTATCTGCAAGTTCACTGATTCTTACTTCTGACAGATCAAATCTACTCTTGAGTCCCTCTTGTGAATTTTTCCTTTTGGCTATTGTTCTTTTCAACTCCAGAATTTCCATTGATTCTTATGATTTCTATTTCTATTAATATTAACTATTTGATGAGACATTGTCATCTTGTCTTCCTTTAAATGTAAACATGTTTTTTTCCTAAGCTTTTTTAGAAAAAGATATGTATGTATGTATGTATGTATGTATGTATTCATTTGAGAGAGAGACCAAGAGCATGAGCAGGGGGGAGGGTCAGAGGAGGAGGGAAGAGCCAACTCCCCACTGAGCAGGGAGCCCAATGCAGAGCTCCATCCCAGGACTCTGGGATCATGACCTGAGCCAAAGGCAGACACTTATTCAGCTGAGCCACCAGGCGTCCCTTTCTCTAGCTTTTTGAATATATTGATAATAAATGTTTTGGAGTTTTTGTTGGCTAAGTACATCATCTGACCCCCTCGTGGCAGTTTCTATTACCTGCTTTTCTCCCTGTTTTTGTTTTTTGTTGGTTTTTTTTTTTTTGTATGTCTCTCTTTTTTTTTACTGAGAAGTAGGCATTTTAGATAATATATTGTAGCAACTATGATGTTGATTTCCCACCCAGAATGTTGTGCTATTGTTATTTGCTTTGTCATTTGTTTATTTATTTAATGACTTGCCTGAACCAATTTTGCAGCCTATTTCCCTTGTGGCATGCAGGCTTTGATGTCTCTGCTCAGATATTCACCCCTTATTTTTATCTTTTAGCTTGGCTACCTACAGGTCACCCTGGTTGGCACAGGTTGTACCTAAGGTTCCTCAGCCAGTTTCATTTTCACATCTTATTGTTGGGCGTGTGTTTGGCTTGGAGGCTGTAGTCACAGTTCGGGTAGGCTTTTTTTGTTTTTGCTTTTGTTCTCCCCATGCCTGTTCACAGCCTAGTATCTTGGATGTTCCCTCCTGATCACTCCTGAGAGGCTGCAGCCTTGGCCATGCCCACGTGTCAGGCATGTCCCAACTGCCAGGAATGAGCAATTTTACTCTGAAATCGATTTCCCAGGAGTTGCCCCTAGTCAGAGTAGCTTATTGCTCAGTCATCATTTGGTCAGAGATTGTGTTTAAGCCCCTTGTTTCATGAGGGGCCCTGTGTGAACAGGCCTGGATATAGCATGAGGAACATTTTCAAGTCTACCCCATGCCCTGCTCTCCTTGCCCATGAGTGAGTGCGGGCAGGCAACTGTGCATAACCTTTCTGAACCCTAGAACTGAGTGGACTTTCAAGAGGATCTTTCTTGGCTTTCTCTTTCCCCAGTTCCATATTAAATTTTTAATTGCTCTGCCATTTTGCTGCTATCATGGAGCTACCAGCCTCTTCTTAATTGCTTTACATCAAGATCTCTGATGTTTTCCATAACACCTTAAAGCAGAGATTTCCAGGCTCTGTTCCAATAAATTAGGGTCTCAGCCAGAGCTCTAGACCTCTTTATCCTTATGGATTGCCTTTCCTTCTGGACAGAACCCTTGTCCATCAGAGCTGGGGGTGGGACCCATTTTTCCTAGAGTGACACCCTGCTTTGAGAGAGGGGAGAGAGGGGAATGGAAGCTACTGATCTTCTCTACTTCTTCTTCCCTGCACAGGACCCCCACTCTACAAACTGGCTTGAGGGAGGGGTGAAGTGATGGGGCCCTAGTATTCTCAGCTTGCCATGTCTATAACAGAGTTTCTGCAGCAGAAGACTAGGGGAAGGAGAAACCTCAGCTATCTGCCTCTCCCAGGATGAAACTATAGCCACAGACTGGGACCTGGGAGGAAACTTCTTGCTGAGAATAGAGCTCTTGGGTAGAACTTCTATAACAAAGGCAGGGTGATGGTGGAGAAGGGGCAAGGGAATAATGGGTCATGGCATTTCTTCCTAAGATTTAGGTTTCCTTGTATATTACATCTCCATTTGCTCTATGTCCTTAGAACAATTTCCAGGGCTTTTAAATTATTGTGTTTGTTTCATTTTATAATTTTTACCAGTTAAGTTGTTGTTTTGCTGGAGAGAATGTCCGCTTAACTTTTTATTCTGCCATCTGGAAGTCCCACCCTCTATGTACTGTATCTAGAACAGTGCCCATCATGGTAAGTTCTCAACAAATGATGATAACTGTGTTCTACTTTTGTTTCTCCCCATTTATCCTTCAAGATTTAGTGGTTTCCATCTGCTCAGTGAAGCCTTCCTCAGTTACATAGCTCATGACAGCCAGCCTGCCTCTAAAACCAGTAACACATATTATGTGCTGCTTTGCACATTCACTTACCTTCCATGCATGGGTGCTGCTGCCTCTTTGGTTGGGCCATGAAATGTCTTCTGCTTTTTTATATTCCCAACACATCTGATGCCCAGCAAATATTTGTTAAATGATATGTAACAAAGGGTACTATATAATTATAGAGAAATAGTTTTTACCTGACCCTATATATCCCATTGACACATCCACTCCATAGGCTATTTTTTTTAAAGATTTTATTTATTTATTTATTTGTTAGAGAGAGAGAGAGAGAGAGAGAGAGAGCATAAGCAGGCAGAGTGGCAGGCAGAGGCAGAGAGAGAAGCAGGCTCCCTGCTGAGCAAGGAGCCTGATGTGTGACTCAATCCCAGGACCCTGGGATCATGACCTGAGCCAAAGGCAGTGGCCCAACTGACTGAGCGTCCCTCAATAGGCTATTTTTAAAAATACGTTTTAAGAGCATCTGGTTGGCTCAGTGGGTTAAGCCTCTGCCTTCGGCTCAGGTCATGATCTCAGGGTCCTGGGATCAAGCCCCACTTTGGACTCTCTACTCAGCAGGGAGCCTGCTTCCCCCTCTCTCTCTGCCTGCCCCTCTGCCTACTTGTGATCACTCTCTCTAATAAGTAAACAAATAATCTTTTAAATAAATAAATAAATAAATAAAAATATGTTTTTATCATAATTAACATAGGATACTATTCATCCATCTAAAGTGTCCAAGTTGGGGTGCCTGGCTGGCTCAGTCAGTGGAGCATGTGACTCTTGATCTTGGAGTCTTGAATTCGAGTTTTTACTTAAAAAAAAAAAAAAAAGCAATGTGTCCAAGTCAGTGGTTTTTAGTATAATCACAGCGTTTTGCAACCATCAGCACAATTTTAGAACATTTTCATCACCCCCATTAACAGTCACTCCCTGTTTTTCCCCAATCTCCTATCTCTAGGCAAATGTACTTTTTCTCTCCATGGATTTGACTATTCTAGACATTTCATGCTAATGGAATCATACACTATGTGATCCTTTGTGATTGACTTCTTTCACTTAACATAAGGCATTCAGTGAAGCCGAACTGCAGCACATTTCAGTACTTCATTTCTTGTTATTGCTGAATAGTATTTCACTGTATGGATATGTCACATTTTGCTTACTCATCAGTTGACGGACACTTGAGTTGTTTCTACTTTTTGGCTATTCTGAATAATGCTGCCATGAACATGCATGCACAAGTGTTTTGTTGTTTTTTTTTTTAAGATTTTATTTATTTATTTAACAGAGAGAAGGATCACAAGTAGGCAGAGAGGCAGGCAGAGAGAGGGGGGAAGCAGGTTCCCTGCTGAGCAGAGAGCCTGATGCGGGGCTCGATACCAGGACCCTGAGATCATGAGCTGAGCTGAAGGCAGAGGCTTAACCCACCGAGCCACCCAGGCACCCCAACGTGTACAGGTGTTTGTGTGGACATGTTTTCATTTCTCTTGGGCATACGCCTAGGAGTGGAATTGCTAGGTCATATGGTAACTCTATGTTCAGACTTTGTAGGAACTGCCAAACTGTTTTCCAAAGTAACTGAACCAGTTTACATTCCCAAAAAGAGTATAGGAAGGTTCCAGCTTCTCTACATCTTCACCAACATATTTTGTCTTTTTGATACCATCATCCCAGGGAATGTGAAGTGAGATCACCTGGTTTTGACTTGTGTTTCCTTGACAGCTACTGATATGGAACATCTTTTCGTGTGCCTATTGGCCATTTGTATGTCTTCTTTGAAGAAATGTTTATTCAAATCCTTGCCCATATATAAATTGAGGTTTTTGTCATTTTATTACTTACGAGTATTTTATATGTTCTATATACAAGTCCCTTATCACGTATATGATTTGCAGAAAATTTCTCTCCCATTCTTGGTTTATCTTTTCACTTTCTTGATGATATCTTTTTTTGTTGTTAAGCTTTACTTATTTATATGAGAGAGAGAAAGCGTGGGGAGGGGCAGAGCAAGAGGAAGAGAGAGAGAGAATCTCCCTCAGATTCCCTGCTGAGCATGGAGCCTGAACGGGGGCTCAATCCCATGACCCTGAGATCATGATCTGAGCCAAATCAGCCCTGAGGCTGTGGGAAAGGGAGAGGGACCGTGCCTGAGGTAGTCCTGGTTTTCCAGTGTTGTTTCGGAATTCCAAACTCATGAGAGACTCTAACCTTGCTTATATTATTTGTCCATTCACATTATTACTTGAACGCAGCCGTCATGTTCTATATCGGTGCAGACTCCTTCCTCTTTCCTACACTTGCATGTCAACACCCATACAAGCCAGCAAACACCACAGCATCTGTTTTTTTGTGTTTTTTTTTTAAGATTTTATTTATTTGACAGAGAGAGAGATCACAAGCAGGCAGAGAGGCGGACAGAGAGAGAGGGGGAAGCAGACCCTCTGCTGAGCAGAGAGCCAGACACGGGGTTCAATCCCAGGACCCTGAGACCATGACCTGAGCCGAAGGCAGAGGCTTAACCCACTGAGCCACTCAGGCACCCCATAACACCACAGCATCTGATCCCTTAAAAATAATCCAGAGCTGGGTCTAACCCTTCCAACCCTTCCCTTCCAAGAATTAAACTGCCTTCCAAGTTGAGGGAACTCGGTTAGTTCCTGCTCACAGGGACATTCTCCACCTTGTTCTGGAGAGTAGGGTGGGACAAGGTGAGTGGCAGAAAGCACGGGCCTGGGACCCAAACTCAGAGTGGGCAAACTACTGGAAATGGAGAGTTGC
This sequence comes from Martes martes, assembly GCF_963455335.1. Taxonomy (NCBI): domain Eukaryota; kingdom Metazoa; phylum Chordata; class Mammalia; order Carnivora; family Mustelidae; genus Martes; species Martes martes. The sequence goes on from NC_137899.1 coordinate 85,541,654, forward strand.
CCCTTCTTCTTCCTTTTTCTTTCTAAAAATTTTATTTACTTATTTATCTAACAGAGAGAGAGAGAGAGAAAGCACAAGTAGGCAGAGGGAGTGGGAGAAGCAGGCTCCCTTCTCAGTGGGGAACCTGATGCAGGACTTGATTCCAGAACCCTGGGATCATGACCTGAGCCGAAGGCAGATGCTTAGCCAACTGAGCCACCCAGGCGTCCTAAAATTTGCCCCTTCTTCTTCTTCTTCTTTTTTTTTTTTTTTTAAAGATTTATTTTATTTATTTATTTGACAGACAGAGATCACAAGTAGGCAGAGAGGCAGGCAGAGAGAGAAGTTGCCCCTTCTTAATGTAGATCTGGAGACTCCTGAAATTCAGCTGGTCTCTTTGTATTAAATCAAGTGTGGTTTTACTTTATAAATTGTGGTTCCTTTCTCTGGTCTTGTTTTAAGCTCAGGCCCTGATGCCCTGGGGCTAGAGATTGGATTGCAGGAGACTCCTTAAGGGGCATAGGAATGGTGCGTGGAGGGAGCACAGGGCAGGCAAACCTGAGTTCTCAGAGAGTGCCAAGATTCCACATCCCAGCATCAGGCAATACAACCTATGCAGAGCCAGAGACATCGGAGGCTGGGCCCGGATTTAAGGAGGAAGAGAAAAGATCCCAGAATCAACAAAATAATATCGTGAAATGCAGGGAGGTTGGCAAACGCAATGTGGCAGATTTTGTTCTGGGTATTAAAATCGCAGAGCTGATCATGAATAGGATGGCACTATTGGCTCAGGGGAAGGCCTGATTGGCCAGGCTTCCCTGGTGAGCTCTGACCTCACCAGTACCCAGCCTCCTCTAGGTAAGTGGAGGGGCCAAAAAAAGGCACTTCCTTAAGGACAAAAATATCTCCCATCATCGGTCTGATGCTGAAACAACTTTGTTCCTTTAATGGGATTGTTCTGCCAAACTGGATCAGTGTTCCTGCTAAAATGCAAATATATATTTGGAGCAGTGGCAGGGGGGATGGGAAGGTAATGAGTCTTAGCAACTACCAGCACTTTAGCAGGAATTTGTTTAGGGACAGAGAAAAATTTCCTAAGAGGACAAGGTACATAATTGGTGTGTGTGTAGCGGGGAGATGTAGGGGAGGGGACAGGTTGAAGGAGGGCTCAGAGCCGAAGCTAGGCTGAGAAAGGCAGGAGGCCATCTAAGGTATCATAGTCCTTGCTCTCAAAAGATACAAAATCCAGGCACTAAGATTGAGACAAGATAAACCGCTGACATCCAGCTTCTTGAAGTAGTCATTGAAAATGGAAGGAAGAGCCAAGGTATATTAGAGAGTGTAGTCACACAGAAGGGGCTCATGGAGGTGGGGGATCCACCACCTCCCCGCTGTGCAGAAAGCACTTGCTAAAGGAAAGAGTTGTGCAGAGAATGTTGAACTCAGCAAGAAATATGTCTTGGGCCAGACTCTGTATTGCTAAGGAGGACTTCCTACCCGCAGACCCCCAGCTGCCAAGCCCTATGAAGACCACACCTCCAGGGAGATGCCAGGGGTCCACTTCCATTCCAAGAACCCATCCGATTTCTTCTTGTGCTTCAACCCACAGGCTGCAGAGTGTCCTGATCTATGAAAAGGTCAGCGTTCTGTGAATGGTTAGGTGCTCCCTCTTCTTCTAACCAACTAACCACTGCCAACTACCTACCACTTTGGAAGAGGGCCTTGGAGTCTCTGGGGAGTCAGTTGTGCTCAGCTTTATGTCCCACTGTGCTGTGGCCCCTGGCACCCAGGGCAGGGGCTCTCTCTCCTGCACACCCCAAAATAGCGGCTGGCCTCATTAACGCAGGCCAACTTGCTTATAAATTAGACCCTTCAGGCTTTACAATTCCCCAAGCCACAAAACCTCACAGCTTTAATGGCCCCCGGAAGATATCAAGGCCAATCCCCCCAGGAAGCCTCAATGCCACCATTTTACAATGGAAGAAACAGAAGCACAGAGAGATCAAGGAGCGTGTCCAGGTCACACAGCTACTGAGTGGCTGATGTGGAGGAAAGCCCACTCAGTGTCCTTTCCTCTGCCCCTTGTTATTTCTAGCAGAAGATAGAAAGATAATATTTATGGCCCTAGGAAAGTGTCGTTCTTGGATTGCATTCTGATCTTTTCCTCTTAAGACTCACTGAAAGCCATAGAAAAAATTTCCCCACTGGATTTTAGTTTAGTTTAGTTTTTTTTTTTTTTTTTAAACAAATCTGAAGGGAAAAATAGCAAATCTGGTATCCTAATGAGATAATTAATGCACAAGTACTTTGAAAGAGGTACAGCACTTCAGCGCTTTTCAAATAGAAGGTATTATTATGCTCTTGAAAGAAATGCATAGGCCTCACTGGTGTGGGGGTGGGGCGGAAGCCTGCTCGGGATGGTGAATCACAGACTGGGGGAAGGCGTTTTCTCCAGAAAGCTGACTCATTTCTTGGTTGTCCTAAGCTGAGGGAGCCAAACTTCTTGGGGTTATTTACTACCTTGGTAAGGAGCTGGCGATGGGTTCTTTTTGGGTTCTGGGTGGGGTTCTTTCTAGCACTGCCGGGAGAACGGTCTTCATACCGGGGTGACTTGTCTGTTTAAGGAAGGCCCCCGCCAACCGGCCAACCGCGGTGACTGCACTTAACTGTTAGTCATCACCATCACCAGCCTTGGGGACCCACCTTTTAAAAAGAGCTCTGCTGTGCTTCCTTTTACTGGAGGGGCAGAAAGGGGGTCATCGGGCAATTACCAGAAGTAAAGAAGTCTAAAGAAAGCAAAGTGTGAGAACAAGAATGCTAGGTCTGGCTACATCGCGGTGACCTTGCATAAGGGATGAATTCCTAAGAAAAGGTCAGTACTTGTCTGGATCTGTCTGGCTGCTATAACAAAATACCACAGACAGGGTGGCTTATAGACAACGGATATTTATGTCTGTTTAAAGTCCAAGATCAAGGCGTCCAGCAGATTCCATGTCTGGTGAGAATCTGCTTCCTGGTTCCCAGGCGGCTGTCTTCTTGCTGTGTTATCATATGCCTGAAGAGAGGAGCTAGTTCTCTGGGGTCTCCTTTGTAGGGTTCCACCCTCATGACCTAATAATCACTTCACAGAGGCCCCCACATCCTAATACTATCACATTGGGCATTAGGTTTCCCCATATGAGTTTGGAGGGGGACACACATATTCAGACTGTTGCAATGATTTTATGTTGCAAGGTGACTGAAAAATCCATTTTAATCTGAATAAGGCAAAACAAATGAATTTATTGATTCATGTAGCTTGACAGTCTAAGGACAGGGCTGATTTCAGGCGCTATTGGATCTTGGGGCTCAAGCAATGTCATCAGGACTTAGTTTCACCCGATCATGCAGCTCTGCCTTTCCTCTGTGTTAACTTCATCCTGGGTGGTGGCTCTCGGTGGCAGCAGGTCACTTGTAATGCTGGGAGTCCCAGCCAAAGAGAGAGGTAATTTCTTTCCCTCTTGTTCCTCTACCCCCACCCCCACCCCGCCCAAATTCCAGGATTCCTTCTGATTGGACCAAGTTGGAGCAAATATCTATCCTCGGGTTCTGATTGGCTAGAACAGAGAAAGCGGCTTCAACTCGGGTGCTCGAAAATATATCACTGCTTTCCAGATTCAGGCTGAGAGGGAAGGTAGCGGTTCCGAAAGGAAACCTTGAATGCTAGTAGCAGTAGCAAGGGATGGATGCCGGGGTTGGAAAAACAATGGGTGGGAAGTCAGTTAAACTCGTTTAGGTGTTTGAAACAGTTTCTCCCCGGAAATCAGAGACTGAATTTCAGACTCATGAGATTCTGTCTGAACTCTATCATCTTTAATTTCTGGGTGACTTGAATGGAGGGCATACAAAATAAATGTTTTCCTAAATACATCCTATCTACAGCCTGAAGTGTAGATACTGGGCTGGGTATCCCTCCCAAAACTATTTGCATTTGAATAAGCAATTCAGTGCCTTAATCTAAAATGAGATTCGATTAGGATTCGATTAGAGAAAGGATTCAGGTAAACTGGTAAGGGTGAGAAGTAGGGGAAGGGAAACTTAATGGAGCCCCTGAAATGACAAAAGAAATGGACTGCGATCTAAACTTATTTGGGTATAAAGCTGCTTGTTGGGTATAAACCTTGTTTGCTTTGCAGTGGATAGTCCTAGTCCCAATTCCACAGAATCATGCTTCTTCTGAGGTCACCGCTGGATTGATAAGTCACCTCCCTGACCAGACCTGTTCTACAAAGGCCAGTTTTCCTCTATGTCTTCTACTCTACAGCTGCAGTTCTGACTTCCTACACATGATCCAGTTCCAGACATCCTTCTTTTTTTAATTTTTAAAGAGACTTCATTTATTTATTTGAGGTAGACAGCAAGAGAGAACACAAGCAGGGGAGGGGCAGAAGAAAAGGGAGAAGCAGGCTCATCCAGGAGGGAGCCCAATATGGGGCTCCAAACCAGGCTCCATCCCAGAACACTGGGATCATGACCTGAGCCGAAAACAGACGTTTAACTGACTGAGCCACCCAGGCAGCCCTCCAGTTCCAGACATCCTGTAGACCAGACATCTCCAAGGCATGCAGGGCTTGAAATCCCAAACCTTGTTTGTTTCCCCGCTCACACAAGCTGAACTCTTCTCCCTGTCTTCTGAAACCCTCCACAATCAGCCCCAAACTTCTTCCTTGCTCCTCCTCTATACAATCTGTTCCAGGTTTCCAGGTCCCGCTACTTCTCGGGCTCTTCCTCCCTGGAAAAGGCACACCCCGCCTCACCTCTTCACCTTTGCCCATGATGCTCCTCCCAGATGCCTTACTGAGTTCTGCATATTGTTATCTCCACCCGCTGTGATCTAGAAGGATGATAATGCCAGTGGAAGTTGGGTATGATCGGAATTTTTCGCTGGGTTCTGACAGACCTCAGGACTTTTGATTTCTTCAGAGAGTGCAAAAGAACCCGAAACTTCTCCACTCTTTTGCTGGTTGGTAATCTTCCTGCTGAAAACAAAACAAAACAAAACACCAAAGTTTTCTAGGGCCTTTTGCCACCTTACATGTCCACCAGGATTATCTTTTCACCATTCCCACAGTATGTTGGATTTTTTAGATTCCCCTGTAACATGTTTCTGTCCTGTTAGCCTTCCCTCTAGCTAGCCTCACCCCTATTAACAACGTGCCCCTAATGACTTTGAATCATTTGTCGCTGGCTGCTCATCGGCTGTATCACTCCAGCATCGCAAAATCTCTCTCTTTCTCTCCTCGTGTCCTCCATTCCTAACGGGGTCTAGTTCTAGCCCCGAGACTGTAATCTTACATGCCTACTAGGGCCAGGGAGGTAATGGAATATTTGAAGCTGACTGAATATATATAATTAGGAGTTAATTGGAAAGGGTAAGGCAAAGCTAAAGGCATTCGATTTCAGAATTTTTAACACTGGGACAATGGAAATTCATCTATTGTTCAAAGAGGCCTATATGCAAACCATTGTTTGGGCTTGTCCTAAAGTTTTTCTGTTTTGCAGAACTCCTCCTGGGCAGCATGTTGCCTTCTAACCTGGTGGAGTTTGAATGTATTGCTTAAATCTTTTGTAGAAAATGGCAGCAGTTAGAGATGAAGACTCAAGGGACACCTGGGTGATTCAGTCAGTTAAGCATCTGCCTTCGGCTCAGGTCACGATCCCAGGATCCTGGGATGGAGCCCCGCATTGGGATCCCTGCTCAGCGGGAGCCTGCTTCTCCCTCTGCCTGCAACTTACCTGCTTCTGCTCTTTCTCTCTCTCTCTCTGACAAATAAGTAAATAAAATCTTTTTTAAAAAGGAAAGAAAGAAAGAAAGAGGAAGAAAGATAGAAAGAAAGAAAGAAAGAAAGAAAGAAAGAAAGAAAAAGAAATGGAGACTCAGGAGGGGGGTTACGTAAATATTAGAATATCATTTCTTTATATTTTTCATCAGCTATGTATCCTGTAATCACAAGTGGGTCATATGGAGACTTCAGGGCAACCTAGAAATATTGCACATTTAACACCAGCTTCTTTTCACCCTTCTTCAGAATCTGATTTTGGACCCTTCATGGACTCAGTCAGTTCCAAGTCACTTCTCCTTCAGACACTTTTCTTGTAAGAGGCACTAAGGTTGAGTGGTTGTGAGCACAGATCTAAAGCTAGTCTATCTGGGTTGAAACCCAGACTCTATACTTTTCTGGCTGTGTCTGTCTGTATGACCTTGGGCAAATTAGGCAACTCATCCTGCCTCAGTTTCCTCATCTGCCAAGTACAGATAATAAATAGTACCTCATGCCATCATAGAAAGGGAGAAATTAATTCATACATACAAAGAGTAGGGTGTCTGAAAACTCAAGGAACATAAAATAAACTTGTTTTTAAACAGTATGTTAGTTACATAAGATATTGTATCTTTTTTCTAACCCTTGAACAACCCCCAATTTAAAGCAATGAGTCCAGAGGGGCCTGACTGGCACAGTCAGTAGAGCATGTGACCCTTGATCTCAGGGTTGTAAGTTCAAGCCCCACAGTGTGCATTAAAAAAATACTGTTAAAGTAAAAATATATACTACTTTAAAATAATAATAATAATAATAAAATAAAGCAATAGGTCCAATTATAATAATTAAAAAGTACAATAAACACATTAAAGAATATCTAATAAGTCTGAAAGTAGAAGGCAAATTATATATATAATTATATGTATTTATAAAATATAATAAACTTTTTTTCGTTATCAAATGTATCCATTGCTCCAGATTTAGAGGTAGTTCACTAAAAATACACCTTAGGATTAAAAAACCCAACATATTATTTAAAAAGCTAAAAAATGGGGGTGCCTGTGTGGCTCAATGGGTTAAAGTCTCTGCCTTCGGCTCAGGTCGTGATCCCAGGGTCCTGGGATTGAGCCCCGCATCAGGCTCTCTGCTCAGCGGGGAGCCTGCTTCCTCCTCTCTCTCTGCCTGTTGCTCTGCCTACTTGTGATCTCTCTCTGTCAAATAAATAAATAAAATCTTTAAAAAAAAAAGCTAAAAAATGTGTGATTTAAAAATATTATCCTGTGTCTCCTAATTTTTCAGACACCGTGTACTTGGAACAGTGACTGGCACTTATTAAGCATCATTACAAATATTATTTTCCTCTGACTAGTTAGGTCCCATGGCCTTTACAGGGAGTATTCCCTCCTCATCCTGAACCATTGTCTGGTCCAACATCTCCACTTTGGAAACCCTTAAAGCAGCATGTTTCCAAAGAGCCTGGTCTGCCTACACCATTCCTTGCTCTTCTTGAAGGGCGAAGTGATGTGTGTGGAAAGAATATCATGGGGGCGCCTGGGTGGCTCAGAGGGTTAAGCCTCTTCCTTCGGCTGAAGTCATGATTTCAGGGTCCTAGGATCTAGCGGCGGCCTCTCCGCTCAGCAGGGAGCCTGCTTCTCCGTCTCTCTCTGCCTGCCTCTCTGCCTACTTGTGATCTCTGTCAAATAAATAAATAAAACCTTAAAAAAATACTATAGGGGCGCCTGGGTGGCTCAGTGGGTTAAAGCCTCTGCCTTCGGCTCAGGTCATGGTCTCAGGGTCCTGGAACCGAGCCCCACATCCGGTTCTCTGCTCAGCAGGGAGCCTGCTTCCTCCTCTCTCTCTGCCTGCCTCTCTGCCTACTTGTGATCTCTGTCTGTCAAATAGATAATAAAATCTTTTAAAAAAAATATTATAGACACGGTCAAAAAGAGTAAATGAGCAAGGAATATGAAAACCACTGATTTTATAAGTAACCAGGAAAGGCTTCATTGTGGTAGATGCATAGAGACTTTAAATTAATGCTGACCACTTTTTCCCCCCAGTAATTTGCTATATTTATTTTTTGCCCAGGTAATATGGTCACGTGGTTCACGGTGAAGGATGCAAAATTATATACAGTGAAAACTTTCCCTTCTACTCTTACTTTCCAGCCGCCTGTTTCCTTCCTGAGGGGAGGGAGGTTTGACCTGTTGCTTATGTCTCCTTCCAGACACAGTCTATGTACATCTAGACTCACTGTCCTTCCTTCTGAATCCTTGGGGACAAGTAGGTTTCAGAATCCAGAACTTTTCAGATTTTAGGCTGTAATAAGGTATGGATAGCAAGCATTCTGTGGGCACCCCAGGCTCTGTCTAGGATGACCAGTCATGCTGGTTTGCCCCAGACTAGCTCACTTTTAACACTGTAAGTCCTATGTCCTAGGAGTCCCCTCAGTGCCAGGCAAACAGGGCCATCTGACTACTTTTTAATTTAACTAAGTTTTTATGAATGAAGACTGCTTTGTCTTTGCTACTTCTTATTTTTTAAAAAGATTTAATTTATTTATTTGACAGACAGAGATCACAAGTAGGCAGAGAGGCAGGCAGATCATGACCTGAGCTGAAGGCAGAGTCTTTAACCCACTGAGCCACCCAGGTGCCTCTGTGTTTGCTGCTTCTTAACACCAATTCAAGACTGTTTCTTTATTTTTTTTTAAAGATTTTATTTATTTGAGAGAAAGAGAGAGAGAGATGAGCAGGGGGGAGGGGCAAAGGGAGAAGGAGACTCCCCACTGAGCAAGGAGCCCAACACGGGACTCTGGGCCTCGGGACTCAACCCCAGGACCCTGGGATCATGACCTGAGCAGAAGGCAGACGCTTAACCGACTGAGCCATCCTCGAGATTGTTTCATTGTCACTTCATTCTTTCTTTTCTTTGGTTTTCAGACTCAACTTTTCTTTCAAACCACTAGGCAAAATATATTTGTTTTTGTTTTTTTAAGATTTTATTTATTTATTTGACAGACAGAGATCACAAGTAGGCAGAGAGGCAGGCAGAGAGAGAGAGAGAGGAGGAAGCAGGCTCCCTGCTGAGCAGAGAGCCCGATGTGGGGCTCGATCCCAGGACCCTGGGACCATGACCTGAGCTGAAGGCAGAGGCTTTAACCCACTGAGCCAGCCAGGCACCCCATAAGCAAAATATATTTGTAAATAAATTTGTATACTGGTAATTTCAAACCACTAGGCAAGTTTAAGCCATTTTAGCACTCACCAAGAGTTAACCTCAAAACAGCTCCAAAGTAAAATGAGGAATTATTAGGACAGTTCAAAAGGCAATTACAGAATTCTTTCTCTTGTTCTTTTAAAAATTCCAGCTCTTCTTCATAATGCTCTCTAGGTCTCTGGAAAACATTAATCATTAGACTTAATTTTATGAAGAATATGTGTGTGCTCAGAGAAAACTCTGGAAGCCAGGGGGCTTACGGATGATTTTTCTTTTTTGTTGTTGTTTTTATTTTTTATGAATAGGTTATGATTGTAAAGCAGTTTGAAGTATTTTTTCTTTCCTTCATTTTTAAATTTATTTTTGTTTTCTTTTTAAAGAGGTGCTGACATGTTGTTTCCAGAATTATCTTGATTCTTTTCAAATTTACTTTCTATCTCCATTAATCAAGCAGAGTCCAATTTCTTTTTTGAATCTAAACAATTTAAGTAAGCTTACAGCTAGATTGTGTGCTCTTCAGTTTATGCCTAAGGCTGGATCTTATTTGTACTCTGGTACTTAGCACAATGCCTGACATACAGTGGGTGCCCACAGCGTGTTTGCTATACTGGGTTTGACATTCCTATCAGCATAATATCATTCTGGATGCAAAGATTCCAATTATTTTCACGGATTAAATAGTTTCAACCTATTATCACAGGTTTGTACTCATGGTTAGTGTCCACAAAAAGTACCACAGAGAAGAGTACCCTAATTACAAATATATCACCCTGAAAAGGTGAGCCATGGCTTTCCTTTAATCGAGGGGACATAAAATCCAAGACTGAGAGTGGTCAAAATTGCCAGTGGTAACTTCTATCCTAGCACTTGCTGTCACAAATACGTGGATTTCATAAGAGAATGAATGTAGACTATGAAACCTGATTTATATCCAACCTCTCTTTCAAAAAGAGACAAATTCCGTCTGTTTTTATGTAATGAAATCACATCTTTAAAGAACGGATCATACTTGAAATGCAAAATGCAATTACACTTCCATACTTTTATTTATTGTTTCCATGTCATTCCATTAAGAACTGGCAACAGACTCCCCTCTCCTGAAGACTCTTAATAGCCTGCCCCCTGCAAGAGAGTGCAGGTCTTCCTAAGGATTCATCCCTACTGCTTCTCACTGCTCCTAGATCCATATGATTTAAGTTATAACATACCCCACAGGATGGGGTACAGAGTATAACCCATGAAGGGGTCACATGCATACTGAAGAATTGTAGTATTTTACCAATTTATATCAGCCAACTACTTCCCAGCATGGAACAAGTTCACAGACCCAGAGCCCCTTGCATGAAGGGGAACGCAGGTCTTCTTGAAGAAGGAACCTACCACACATAAACATGCACACTGTAAATCCTCCTAGCCTTCTCTCATAGGAACTGTGGCCATTTCCCCGGAAACATTAAGAAAGAAGAAATAAACATTTTAGGGAAAATTAGACACTGGATCTGAACAGATATTAACTCCTGAGTACCCAAAATGTCACTGCGGTCCACTAGTCAGTACAGGAGCCTACAGCTGTCGGGTGATCAGTGGAGTTCTGCCTCGGGTGTGTCTCAACTGTGGGACCAGTGGGTTCCTGTAACCAACTTCTGGGTAACTTCCTAGTTCTGTACAGTTGGCATAGACATGCTCAGAGACTGTCTGAATCCCCACATCGGATTCTTGATACATGGAGTGAGGGCTATTATGGTAGGGAAGTCCAAGTGGAAGCCTTATGGAGCTATACCCATCAATATAGTCAACTCAAAGCAACACAATATTCCTGAGATTGGTGCCACTATCGAAGATGTGAGCAGCATAGTGGTCATGGTTCCCAATACATCCCCATTCAACTTGCTTATTTGGTCCATGACAACAAGTGCATCTTAGAGAATGAAAGCAGTTCAATGTCAACTTAATCAAGTGGTGACTTTCATTATAGACGCTGTTCCAGCCGTGGTTTCTTTGCTGGAGCAAACCAACCTATCTCCTGGCAATCTGGTAGACAGCTATTGACTTGGTGAATGTTTTTTTTCCTCCTTACCCATTAGTAAAGGCCATCAGAAGCAGTGTGCTACCAGCCAGCAGGACAGTTTACACCTCCACTGTCCTACCTCAAGGCTATGTCAATTATCCACCGCTATGCCATGATCTAATCCACGGGGACCTTGGTCAACTTTTCATTCCACAGAACATCGTGCTGGTCTATTACATTGATGATATGACTTTGACGAATGAGTGAATAGGAAGTAGGAGCTAGGTAGACACATTGATAACACTTATGTGTGCCAGAGGGATGGAGATAAATCCCACAAAAATTCAGGAGGCTTCCACCTCAGGAAAACTTCTAGAAGCATTCAAGATAACCCCTTAAAAAAAAATGAGGGGCGCCTGAGTGGCTCAGTGGGTTGAGCCTCTGCCTTCGGCTCAGGTCATGATCTCAGGGTCCTGGGATCGAGTCCTGCATCGGGCTCTCTGCTCAGCGGGGAGCCTGCTTCCCCCTCTCTCTCTGCCTGCCTCTCTGCCTACTTGTGATCTCCCTCTCTCTGTCAAATAAATTAAAAAAAAATTAAAAAAAAATGAACCGATTGTTCCACCTGGCCCCTCCTATCTGTAAGAAGGAGACACAGTGGACCTCTTTAGATTTTGGAGGCGACATGGGCCTCGTTTGGGAGTGCTGCTTTTATTTATTGGATGACCTGAAAAGCTGCCAGTTTTGAGTGCAGCTCAGGACAAGAGAAGGATCACAGTAGGTCCAGGCTGCCAGGTAGCTGCTCTGCTACTTGTCATAAGACCTAGCAAATGCAGTGATGTTTGAAGAGTCCAGGGCAGCAGCTGCATGAAGCCTTTGGCAGACCCCTATAGGGGAATCAAAGCACAGACCCTTAGGACTTTGGAGCAAAGCTGTGCTATTGTCTGCAGATAAGTACTCTCCTTTGGAGAAAGAGCTCTGCTCTGCTTCTGGACCTTAGTTCATATTGAATGTTTGCTTGGCCACTATCCCCCTGATCCTGTCCTGAGCCATCCATCCACCAAGTCATAAAGTTGGACATGCACAGCAGTAGTCCATCAGCAAGTGGAAGCTGTGTATATGATCAGGAGACTGAGCTCAAGCTTGTATCTTGTATCTCAAGATACAAGAAATTTGCATGAATAAGTAGCACAGAGGCCCATGTCCATATTCCTGCCACACTGCTTCCTGCTCCTCTACCTGCATCTCTGGCTTTGTTGGGAGCTCCCCATGACCAGCTGACTAAGGAAGAAAGAATTTAGAGTTCACTTACAAGTGGTCCTGCATGATAGGCTGGCCCTACTCAAAAGTGGGTGGTCATAGCACTATAGCCCCTCTCCAAGGTGGCCCTGAGGGTGGTGTGAAGGAAATCCCCCCTGTAGGCAGAACTCAAGCTGGGGACCTTGTGGTTCATTGTGCCTGAAAAGAGAGGTGGCCAGATGTACATACATAAGCTGACTCATGGATAGAGACTAATGATGTGGATGGATGGTCAGAGACACAGAAACACCATGATTGGAAAGTTGATGACAAGAAGGTCTGGGGAAATGGTGTGTGGGTAGGTGTACATGAATGATCACAGAATGTGAAAAGATACTTGTGATCCATATGAATGCTTACAAAGAGCAACCTCAGTCAAGGAGGGTGTTAGTAATCAATTGCGTAAGAAGACCCGTCCTCTTTCTCCAGCTATCCCTGTTCTTGCCCAGTGAGCTCATGAGCAAAGCAGCCGTAGCCCCATGAATCAGTAGACAAGGGAATGAGTTACTGTACTGGCTGGGGTGATCGATCCCGACTACTAAGGGGAAATCGAGAAGTTACTACACAATGGAGATAAGGAGGAGTATGTCTGAAATGCAGGTGGTCTCCTGGGGTATCTCTGAGACACATAGAATCACATAAAGTCAGTGAAGAACTACCATAACCCATAGAGGTGGGACTGTGAAAGGACCAGACCCTTCAGGAATAAAGGTTTGGTTCTCCCCACAAGATCACAACTACTTTTTTCCCTTCAAGGAAGTAGTATATGTATAGTGACTACTTTTCTAAATCTTTTGCAGCTAAGGTGGCAAAATGTGACCTAGTTCTGGCCAATGAGATATTAACAGAAGTTGCTGGTAGAACATCTGTGAGCACTTGTGAAAGTGACAGATGCGTCTGGTTTGCTCCTTTTCCTGCTCCCTTCCCTTGTCTGGAGTGTGGACTTGATACTTGGATGTGAGGCAGCCATCTGACCATGAAAATTAAGGACGCATTCTAACACGAAGGTAACAGAAGAATAGAAAGAGTTTGGCTCCTTGGGGACATTACTGAATCTCTGAATGCAAAGGACCAGCCCTAGACAGTCCAGCCCCTGACTTCTTGTTGCCTGAGATACAAACCAAACCAAACCAACCAACCAACAAAAACTTACTTGGTTAAGCTACTGTTGTTTGTGTTTTCAAATTACTTGCAGCTGATCTAACAAACAGACCTCACAAAATGATTTTTAAAAAATATTTTAAACTAGAACTCATTTTTTAATTGTGCAAGTTATATTCTTACCTAAGAAAAGATGGGGTCCTTTAGAGAAGTTTCTTAAAGTATGTTCTGCAGATGATCTGCATCAGAACTACACAGGCTGCTTGTTTAAGAAGATAATTTTCTCATGTGATTGTTTGCCTAACCTGCCCTCCCAACTAAGATTCAGAATTAATGGGGCTACGTCCTGGGGAATCTGCCTTTTTCACGAACTCCCTCAGTGACCCCTGTGTTCAGAAAATCTTGAGAACCAACCTCAAAATATAATCCAAACAAGTTTGAGTTTTTTCCTGGCAGCAAGGCAAATGTAGAGGGTTGTTTTTTTTTTTTTTTCCATTTGTGCAATAATACTCAAACCTCCCAACACTAACTTGAATATAATCAAGGAGGATCTGTCCTTCTTCTGGAAGGGGAATAAAGCGTCAAGCTTCAAAAAGAACACACAATTTCCTATGTGGTTTTGAGCAAATGTTCTTTCTCTATTAAGTTTAACTAAATTTGCTAACACTGCCAATCATATTTCCATGTTGTATATGCAGTCGTACTCAGTATTGTATTTCAATTGTCTAACAAATTTGAAATGAACACAGTCCAATATAATTCTGATTTAATGTTCCCTTCATTTAGGCTTTATTGAGTTATTGATTCTTTTTAGGCTCAGAACGATCTTATCCAATTTTGTTTTTTCATTGTATGTAAGTTCTTCTTACATGAAAAAACATAAGTAGACACAATTTAAAAAACCCCAAATCCTGAATTCAAGTGCGATCAGCAGCCATTTACTAAGTAATAATAGAGATCATTGACCAATTTTAGACCCCCGAACCATTCCTGGCCCTATCTTTTGGAATCCCATTTCTCAGAGGAAATGAGAAAATGAAAATATTTTCCTCGCTGGTCATTATGCTATGCTCAACTCATTCCTGAGTTCTTCTCCTCTTTGCTTAGGCTGTTTCCCCGTCTAGCGTAGCCCAGCCCCACCTCCTCCACAAAGCTTTCTTCAGTTGCCCCCATCTAGTCAGTTCTCTGAATTCTTACTCTACTCACCGTCATTACCAGCCAATTTTCTAAACCTTCCCAAAGGAGATTTTAGCATGTTAGTCTTCAACTAAAAATTCTTCAGTGACACCACGTTTTCAACAACAAATACATTCTATAAGTATGCTCCGCTAGATGTCAGGGATATACAGGTGTTTAAAACACAGCCACTGTCCCACAGGGATTATGGACTGATGGGTTATTCACTGGAATTCCCAAATGGTCTACACAGTGGACTGGAAAAAACTTTAAGGCCCTCCCTGATCTGTCTCCAATTTGTTTTGCTAATTCTATCCCCCATTATTCCTTTTCCTTTGATCCAAATAAACTGGGTTACTTGCTGCTCCCCAAACACATCTGCTACCTTTTTCTCTTTCATATTCTCACTTTGATCTCTGTTCCTGAAATGACCTCCTTGCTTCTCTTCCCATGTCAGTTCCGCTATATACTTAAGGTCCTAGATTTCAAATGCCACCTTCTTCATGAAATGTTGTGATTGCTTATGAAGTTTCAATTAAGTCGGGTTTCTTAAAAAGAAGCCTATGTAACACCAAATCACCCAGCAATGGTTGGTTCTTGATGAAGTCCTAGTTTGAACAAACCAGCTGTAAGAGATATTTGGGAGTAAACTGGCAAAATCTGAGTACGAACTAGGCATAAAATAATACTAGGGAATTGTTGTTAAATTTATCGGAAATTATGTTATTGTAGTTATGTTTAAAAAATCATTATTTTTAAAATTTATTTATTTTTATTATTTTTTTATTTTTAGATATGAAAACTGAATTAATTAGGGTGGAATGTTAATGATGGCTGGGGCTTAAAAGTGAATGAAGGAAACACGGCAAAATGAAAATTTGGTTTTGGGAATATGATGTTCTGGGATTATTCTTTCCATCTTTCTGTATATTTGAAAACATTTCTGATCAAAATTGCGAAAACATTGGGAAGCCTGGGTGGCTCAGCTGGTTGGGTGTCTGCCTTCGGCTCAGGTCATGATCCTGGGGTCCTGGGATCGAGTCCCACATCGGGCTCCCTGCTCAGTGGGTTCCTGCTTCTCCCTCTGCCTGTGGCTCCCCCTGCTTGTGCACTCTCTTTCTGACAAATAAATAAAATCTTAAAAAAAAAAAAGTGAAAACAAGAACCCCAAGCATCTTTTTCCTGTAAGAGTAAAACATGTTCACTAAAGAGAGTAACACCAATAAAGCAACCATTATCCTACTGCACTGAGATCATTATCATTTATATTAAAATGCATTTCCTTCTATATAGTTTCAAATATACTTCTTTTTACTTTATAAAACTGTGGTTATTCTGGACATACAGTTTTATATTGACCTCAGATTTTATTTTTTCTTATTTTTTAAAAAGACTTTTTATTTTATTTTAGAGAGGGAGAGAGCACAAGTGGGACGGACAGAGGGAGAGGGAATCTCAAGTAAATTCCACACTGAGCACAGAGCCCAACTCAGGTTCAATCTCACCACCCTGAAATCAGGTCCAAGCCAAAATCAAGAGTCAGTGACTAAACTGACTGTGCCACCCAGGAGCCCCTGATCTCAGATTTTAAATATTTTTATTTATTTATTTGACAGACAGAGATCACAAGTAGGCAGAGAGGCAGGCAGAGAGAGAGAGAGAGGAGGAAGCAGGCTCCCTGCTGAGCAGAGAGCCCGATATGGGGCTCGATCCCAGGACCCTGAGATCATGACCTGAGCGAAAGGCAGAGGCTTTAACCCACTGAGCCACCCAGGCGCCCCCGATCTCAGATTTTAAAAGAACATGTGCAACAAGTAGAAGGAAGGGCACATAAGTAAGGGAACAATACATTTTATAGATATGTTACATATCAATAAAAAATTAAAATAATGAGAAAAAAATTTAAAGCACTAAAGAGATTTGCCTCGCGATTCTCTTAGACTTACATACCAGCAGTGAATTCTTTTACAATCCTAGAACCCACAGATGGGCTTTTCAACTTCATGTTTCAAATCATCACTGAATCACTTACTTGCCTTTTTGCAGTTCCCAGCATTTGCAGTTCTCATGGTGGGCTCTCCAGGCTACCACCTGTTTTTTAAAGGAAATCACCAGCCTGGCTAACTGGGACCACCACAAAGTCATCAGCCACCCCAGCTGGGCTTTCATGGCCGCTGAACTGCCTTCCTTCCAGTCTCCTGCCCTGTTCTACTTCAAGCTCCTCCTTCCCAAAGCTTCAGATCTGCATCTTCTTTCCTCCTTGGCACCCTTCCTGCCTTCACACACTCTCTTGCCAACATTAGCTCCAGCCATGTGACTAGGGTTTTTTGTTTTGTTTTTCGCTTTACAGAAATACTGTTCAAATATTTTAATTCTGTTCATAATCACATAAATAATATAAAACACAATTTTAAAGTTAGAAACTGCTATACATCCTACCACATCAGTGCAAATAATTTTACTTTTACATTTTCTTTGGTTTGTCTCTGTCAATATTTACATATATTGTGTAATACTGTAATACTGTGAATAAGCTATTTTCCACTTACATTTTTCCATATTACATATTATCACGTAATCTTTGTGATTTCAACTGAAGTGGCCACATAATATGGTCCAAGTGATTAAAATGCCTTTCAACTGTCCTGCCTGGGCTCCCTTGCGGTATATTCAATAAACTTCTATCTCCTCATAAATAAATAAATAAATAAATAAACAAACAAACAAATAGATAGATAAAATGCCTTCCAAGGACCTGAAATAAGTCAAAGACCTTTCCTGGTTATCAGATACTTTATATACTTTATTCTACCATCTGCTTTTTTGCACTTTCTGTATCATGGAACTTTTCTCAAGTCCCTATCTATATTTTCCACATTATTTTAAATGGCTGCATTGCATGTCAGAATAGGGATGTAAATTTTTAAATTTCATGCTTTGAAGAGTTAATATACTCCATGCTTCAAAAATCAGAAAAAATAAAATGGCGCACAGTGGAAATTCTCTTTCTTCACATCTCGGTTCTCATCTATTCCAGGACATAACCTCCTTCCTCAGTGTCTTTTGTGTCTTTCCAGAGTTTATTTAGGTAGATGCAAGCAAATACAAATGTCATTTCATATTTTGTCTTTTTTAAAAATCAGAATGTTATACATTATATACACTGTTCCTCATTTTGCTTTTTTCACTTAGTAATTTATTTTGGAGATTGCTCTTGGTATATGGAGCATTTCCTCATTCTTTTTTCTACAGCTTTATGTCTTCCTACTACACAGCACCATCCTTGATGGACATTGGGTCATCCCATTGATTCTTTTTTTTCTCCTTTTTTCTCCCCAAACTTTTATTTAAACTGTAATTAGTTAACTTAGAATGCAATATCTGTTTCAGGAGTAGAATTCAGTGGTTCATCACTTCATACAATACCCAGCACTCATCAAAACAAACGTCCTCCTTAATACCCATCACCCATCTAGACCATCCTCCACCAACCCTCAGTTTGTTCTCTTATTAAGAGTCTTCTATGGGGGCACCTGGGTGGCTCAGTTGGTTAGTCAACTGCCTTCGGCTCAGGTCATGATCCTGGAGTCCTGGGATCGAGACCCACAATGGGCTCCCAGCTCCATGAAGAGTCTGCTTCTCCTTCCGACCTTCTCCCTTCTCATGCTCTCTCTTACTGTCTGTCTCTCAAATAAATAAATTAAAAAAAAAAAGAAAAAAGAAACGAGTCTCCTATGGTTTGTTTCTTTCTATCTCCTTTCCCCCCTCCCATATGTTCATCTGTTTTGCTTCTTAAATTCTACATATGGGTAAAATCACATGGTATTTGTCTTTCACTTATTTAGCTTAGCATAATATACTCTAGCTCCATCCATGTTATTGCAAATGGCAAGATTTCATCCTTTTTTGTTAGCTGAGTAGTATTCACACATATATGTATGTGTGTGTATATATATATATAGTTCTGATTATCTAGACCATTAATAATGGTCTCCTAACAAACCTTCCTCTCTGCAGCCTCTTTCCCACTCTAAATGAAAACAAAATACAAAGAACAAAAAACAGATCTTACATCATTCCTTCTTCAAAACTTTTATTTCTGGGGATGCTAGGCTGGCTCATTCCGTAGAGCATGTGACTCTTGATCTCAGGATTGTAAGTTCAAACCCCATGTTGGGTGTAGAGATTACTCAAAAATAAAATCTTTTTAAAAAAATATTTATTTATGGGCGCCTGGGTGGCTCAGTGGGTTGAGCCACTGCCTTCGGCTCGGGTCGTGATCTCAGGGTCCTGGAATCGAGTCCCGCATCGGACTCTCTGCTCAGCAGGGAGCCTGCTCCTCTCTCCCTCTCTCTGCCTGCCTCTCTGCCTACTTGTGATCTCTCTCTGTCAAATAAATAAATAAAATCTTTAAAAAAAAAAAATATTTATTTATTTATTTATTTGACAGACAGGGATCACAAGTAGGCAGAGAGGCAGGCAGAGAGAGAGGAGGAAGCAGGCTCCCTGCTGACCAGAGAGCCTGATGTGGGGCTGGATCCCAGGATCCTGGGATCATGACCTGTGCCAAAGGCAGAGGCTTTATCCCACTGAGCCACCCAGGTGCCTCAAAAAATAAAATCTTTTTAAAAACCCAACCTTTTATTTCAAAACCAATGAAGCACCAACTCCCCAGTCTGGCATTCAAGCCCTTCCAATGATTTTAACTTAATTTAACATTTATTGGCATCAGTCAGTGTTATCTTCTACTGCTATACTAAGCTTATCCAATGCTCTAGCCAAACCAGTCTGGTTATTTTTCACTAAACACACAGTGTGTTTTTACACTTCCAGGCTCTGGCGCACCCTTTTGTCCACCTAGATTACTCTCCCCTTTCATCTCTTCTGTCCTAAGTCTTTTCCTCCCTTGATTTCACTTTCTATGATATCCTCACTAACTGTCCACCAAATAAATGTGCTGTAGTTATTTGTGTAGTTATCGTAGTTCCCTACTGGATTCTAAATTCTGCTCAAACAAAATATTGCCTTGAGTGAACCCTTCAATGTGCCAGCCTATGCTAAGTGATTTGCATGCATTATCTTGTTTAATCTGCACATCAGCATTGTAGGACAGGACTTTCCCATTTAACATTGAAGAAACTGAGGCTCAGGGACATCAAGTAGCTTGCCCAGGTCATGTAACTAAGGGTGGAAACTTTCTTAGTCTGTTAAAGCTGCTATAACAAAAATACCGCAGCTTGGGTAGCTTATGAACAGCAGAAACTTATTTCTCACAATGCTGGTTGCAGGGGAAGTCCAAGATCAAGGCTCCTGCAGATTCTGGGTCTGGTGAGAGCCGCTTCCTGGTTCTTGGGCAGCTGTCTTTTCCCTGTGTCCTCTCATGGTGGAAGGCGTGAGGAAGCTCTCTGGGGTCTCTTTTAGGGTGTCTTTTATAAGGACGCTAATCCCATTCATGAGGACTCCATCCTCATGACCTAAGCACCTCCCAAAGGCCTCTTTGCCTGATACCATGGCGTGGGGAGGAGGTGGTTAGGAATATGAATGGGGGGAGGGTGCAAATATTGGATCAATAACATTCTTGTTACGTATTCCTTATGGTAGCCAGCACAATGCCCACTACCTACACTGCACTCAACCTATTTGTGTCAGATCAACATGTTAAGCACAGTGTCTGTCCATAGACCAAGATTCTACGGAAATAGGAAGGGGGTGGGGGGGGGTGTTGAAACAGTAATGAGCTGAGATGGCAGGATTGCTGGTGATGCTTCCAAATTTCCACTAGTGGGTTCCAGAGCTTCTGAAATAAGCATTTAAAATATATAGTTACTAAACCGGATAGCCGTTACTCTTAAATATCTTCCAGTTGTTACACGTAGGTTAGTTTTGTCTCCTTGATTTTATTGCCATCCCCCCGGGGATTCTCTCTCTTCTTTTGTATTCCCACAGCTTTGGGCGCATTGCTGAACACAGGACGTACGTACTTGTTGATTTTAAGGCATGTGTGTTTGCATGTGTGTACAGCAACAGGGTAGAGGACATGGGTGTGTAATGCAGTGTGCATTCCATCTCATCCCCTTTCCCTTGAGCAGCTGCTGCCTGGATGCTTCCCTTCTCGGGGGAGGCGGCAGAACCACTGACCCTTTAACAAGTTGTCCCTCACAGAACAGGTGTCTCCCCCGCCTTTCGGAGGAGAGGGATGGCGGGACGCTTAGTGACATCAGCGACAGACCAATGAGAAGTCAGGCTTCGGCGGCCGCGCCAATGGGCGGCCAGGGGCGGGCTCGGTTTCCTGGGAGCCGGGCGGGCCAGGCTGGTCCTCCCGCCGCCGCGGAGTCTCCGCCGCTCACGCTGCCCGCCGCGGCTCCCGCGACTCCCGGCGGCGGCGCTCCTCCCGGACGCACGGCTCGGGCATTTCCCACCGCGGCGCAGCTCCCCCGCCTCCCGGGCTCCCGCGGTGGCGCGGCTCATGCCCCAGGGCGCAGGGCGCGCAGGTGGGCCGGCCGCCGCGGGGAGATAGGCCCCCGGGGGGACGGCGGCGGGACCATGGCCCGGAGACCCGGGGCGCCGGCCGGCTATGGGGAGGAGTTCACCTTCGTCAGCCCGCTGGTGAAATACCTGCTCTTCTTCTTCAACATGCTCTTCTGGGTGAGTCGTGGGGGTCTTGGGGGCACCTAGGCAGCAGGGCACCCCTCGAGGGTGCAGTGGGCTGTCCACGGCCGAGGAGGGGGCGTCCCGGGATGCCAGGTTCAAGGCGAGCGTCGTGAACGCCACTGCTTAGTTCTGGGCTGATGACACTTTGGGGTAATTTATCCTGGGGAGGGACACCATACTGGCACCGCGTCTGGAGGGGATGTTGG
The DNA here is from genome assembly GCF_963455335.1 of Martes martes. NCBI lineage: Eukaryota > Metazoa > Chordata > Mammalia > Carnivora > Mustelidae > Martes > Martes martes. The sequence goes on from NC_137899.1 coordinate 85,563,091, forward strand.
GGGTGGGGAGAGGGGGAGGATAATGCAAGAGATTCAGTGAAGACTTAACGGATATCCTCTGGTCATTTGATGAGGATCTGTGACAGGTCAAAATAATGGGTTTGCGCAGGAGAAGCGGGTTTTCCTGTTGGCTCAAAGCAGATCCAATGATACATTCATGTTTGGGGGACTTTCAGGCCTGGGGGCTGGGAGGCTGAGCAGCAAAGAAAAAAGAGGAAGGGGGGAAAACCCAGACTTTCCCTCCCCCTTACCTCAGAGAGGATAGGTTAAAGGGCTTCATCTTTTCCTTTTGGAGGCCTCTGGTGCCCCCCTCTTCCCAAAGGCTGAGAAGGGGTGGGAATGGCCTCCAAATGTGGATGTCTTTCCCAGCACTGTCCCAAACTTTGCTCCACCTTTCTCAGGACCAGACTCCATCCTCGGGACCCTGATAGTCTTCAGCTTCTTTTAACTGGACCCTGTGTTGGGCTGAAAGGCCAGCAGTCCTTTCAGAATCTTATGATTAGCGTGGAAAAGTGGAAAAAATATTGGACTGGGCCCATCTGGATTCTCGTCTCCAACCTGTAGTTGTTGACTTGACGTTCATCTCTGTAGGCCCTAGTTCCCTCCTCCATAAAATCAAACCCAGTATGATCAGGAATGGCAGAAACACTCTGCTGGAGCCGGGAATCCAGCTGGAGCAGATCATGAAATGCTAGCTCAATCCTGTTTCATGTCTATAGAGTTCCTGAGCTCCTCTGGGTTTGAGAACATAGAGAGGTCCTTCTCCCTTCCCCCATTCTCTTCCAGCTCCAGCCATGCCAGAGCGGCTGCTGTAGGTGCCCATTATCCCTGCCCATTTCAGCCTGAGACCGAAAGTTCAGACTTGCAGGAGGGAGAAAGCTTGAGTCTAAAATGTGTTTCCTAGGAGAGGGAGCAGACCAGGCATCTAAGCCAGTTGCTGGAAAGGTTCACAGGGGCCGTGGTTTGAAGAACAGACACAAAGTACATAAGTGCTAGCCTGTTGGGACAAATGAGAGGAACCCCAGAGGGTGGTGGTAAGAGTTCAGCCATTGTACTGGGAATAAAATGAAGTTTGAGTTCCTAACAAATTCTCAGTTTTAGAACTGGAAAAAAAAAAATCTAGAAGATATCCCGTCCAGCACCCACATTTTATATATGAGAAAACTAAAACACAGAGATGTTAATTATCCAACATCTGACAGCTGGTTAATAAGTTTGATCTGGTGGTTTTTCTACTGAAGTACAGTGCCTCTAGGGGAAGTCCGGGGCCCAGATAACTGCTACTGTAGCTGGGGCTTTAGTATTCCTAGTTAACCCAACTTCCCGTGGTCTAGGGTCTGCCTCAGCTGGAGGTTAGGGAAGAACAGACAGAAACTCACCACCGCTCTGCCGGGCTGGGGGATGTTCTAAGGGAAACTCCCCGCCTAAGGGCAAGTCCCAGTGAGCCCTCCTCCATGCTCACTGAATGTTCCAGGCCAGGAACATGCCATTTTTGGGGATGACATACCATCCTCAGAGCCAGCATTAACATCCCAGGGACCTCAGATCCTCATTCTGAGTTTCTCTGTCAGCCGAGACTGCTTCTTCTTTGGAGCGCTTGGCACTTCACCCTTATCTGTGTTCCCCAGCGACAACAGCTGGGTACATCTGTTACACTTGCGTTCATGGTCATTTTCTTGCCCCCACCCTATTCCCCACCCCACCCCCCTTTTACCAGACAAATGACTTTGGGAGGTTGCAGTCAGGGAGAGAGTGTGGCTCCATAGACCCATTTACCTTGGTAAAAATGATTCATTCAGGGTCAGAGGACCTGGCTAACCAAGCTGGCACCTCCCCAAATTAGAGAAGAGCCCCTTCTTGGCCCTACTTTAGACTCATAAAAAGTCAGAAGCTCTAGAAATAGCACAATGAAGGACAAGAGGCCCAGTTCCTTTCTGGCATCAACTTACTGTGTGACCCTAAGCCAATATATCTGTCTCTCTGTCCTTAATCTTTCTGCTCGAAAGGAGAAAAATTTTCTGCCTCTGTGAACTATTTAAAGATGAATGCATCACTTTGGGGAACTGTTTTCTTTCTTCAGGACCTGGGGCTGGATCTAAGGATGCATCTTTCTGTGTCCCAGTGTTCCTGGGACACTGACCTTCCCAGAGGCTGGTACTTTTTGGGTGTGACTGAGTGTTACCTCTCCCCCAGGCCCAGAGACACAGAACTACATTCCACACAAATGCAGCTGGAGATGAAGGGCTGCTTCCCCAGCTCAGCAGTCCTCTTTCTTCCTACCACCCTTCAGGGACTGGTTCCTGTGCTTTCTTCTTTGTAAGCTCTCGCCATCCTAACCAAATTCCCCTCTTCTGCCTAGGAGGCTCCCATGTTGGCCCTCTCCCTTTCCAGGCAGAGTGCCTGTTCTGGCCAGCCCCTGGAGGAGCTGTGGATGGGTGGTGTTTGTGCTGGAACACACTGGGAAGGTAGCCAGTATTGTCTGGGGTCACACTCAGTGCTCGTATGACACTGGCTATCCCTGCTGCGGCTCTAACAGCCCCGACCCTTGGGTCATTTAGTCTGACTCAGAAGGCTGCCGGCATCTTTGGGAGCCGGACCCGTTCCTCCTGTTCATGTTTCAAATCTCACTTCTCCTTTTGCCTAGGAGTTCTGGTTTTCTCCCCAGAATCATGCTGCTGGATGACTGATTGTCGAGATCCCATAACCCAGAGTAGTTGCCCCAAGATCCCGAAAGTTGTATTACAATCTTTCAGTTAAGAAGTGGCTGACTGGGCGCCTGGGTGGCTCAGTGGGTTAAAGCCTCTGCCTCCGGCTCAGGTCATGATCCCAGGGTCCTGGGATCGAGCCCCACATCGGGCTGTCTGCTCAGCAGGGAGCCTGCTTCCTCCTCTCTCTCTGCCTGCTTTTCTGCCTACTTGTGAACTCTGTCTGTCAAATAAATAATAAAATCTTTAAAAAAAAAAAAAAAGAAGTGGCTGACTTTCCTCCCCTCCCTGTGCTGGACAGCTCTGCGCAGAGGCAAGACCAGTGCCATGGTATGTGCCTTATCAGCCTCGGGCACACACTGGTGGGGACATTATCAATGCTGCCCATAGCGGGCCTCTCCCTCCTTGCTGGTCCTTTTTCCACCCAGGGCCGCAGTTGTGGTGGTTTCCAGTCATGCTGCACTCAGACCTCCAGTCCCTGTGACTCAGCCCAGACTTCCTTGGTGGCCATGCCTCAGGGCTCCCATGGCACCTTCTGTATACCTCAATTGCCTCATCCCTTACCTCTGCTGCAATGATGTGTTATTTATGTCTCCTCTTCCAGACTTCAGGCCCCCGAGGGTAGGGTATGCTGCCTTATTCACTTCTTGCTTCTCAGGGCCCATCTGAGTTTGGCAGGGTGGGTATTTACTGAATGTTTATTGAATGGCAAATGATGGAGCAGCCCATGCAGGGTGAGGGCGTGATGCCCCTCCGCCCTCTTTTACGGACACTAGTCTCTCAAGATGCAGTACCACCGGAAGTCCTTGAGCATCCTTGGTGGGGGAGAGGGATCTGACTGTGTTCTCCTCTGCACTGGGTCCTGTGGCCTAGCACCCCTCCCTCAAGCCAGGTCAGCCATACTCCTCAGCATCTCCCTTGGGGTTGTGCATAATTACTACCTACAGCTCCCAGATTTTTTCACTCCCACTGCAATGCACATGGACACCTGTCCTGATCTTTCCTAGACTGATCCAGGCCTCTAGTGAGGAATCTTCTTTAAGAAACTCACTCTTGGGGCACCTGGGTGGCTCAGTGGGTTAAAGCCTCTGCCTTCAGCTCAGGTCATGATCCCAGGGTCCTGGGATCGAGCCCTGCAATGGCTCGAGCCTGCTTCCTCCTCTCTCTCTGCCTGCTTCTCTGCCTACTTGTGATCTCTGTCAAATAAATAAATAAAATCTTTAAAAAAAAAAAAAGAAACTCACTCTCCCCTCCAGGACTACCGTACTGGAGTCCCCAGGGCAGTGAGAATGCCCCAGACCACCTGCAGCACCATCTGTGGCCATCTGGCTCAGGAGCCATAGGGAAATGGCCAGCATCGAGCCTGGCAAAAACCCTTCCTAGTGGCAGAGGCCCTTTCTACCACTCAGCATAACCCCCAGTGTACGGGCGTGTGCACACGCATACCTAAGTACCTTAGAAGGCAGACCACCCCCCACCACCTCAGGTCTCCTCCTTCCCCTGTAGACCAGGCAGGTTGTAATAAGTGACGTAGTCATGTTCTTTTAATTAAAAAACAAAACAAAACATTAAAAATGAAGACAAGGGGCACCTGGGTGGCTCAGTGGGTTCAAGCCTCTGCCTTCGGCTCGGGTCATGATCTCAGGGTCCTGGGATCGAGCCCCGCATCGGGCTTTCTGCTCCGTGGGAAGCCTGCTTCCTCCTCTCTCTCTGCTTGCCTCTCTGCCTAGTTATGATTTCTCTCTGTCAAATAAATAAATTATTTTAAAAAATAAAAAAATAAAAATGAAGACAAGAAGCATATCCTACACTGTCAAGTCACTCATATGCTTTCTTATCTCAACAGCTCTGTTTGCCTTGTACCTAGTAGAAAATCATAAACTTAAAGAAGCCTTTAAAAGAATAAAAGAAAACATGTAACACCTCTCAGAGTCTTGATAGCAGACTCTGTGTCAGGCTGGGACCTCCAGGACCATAGTTTGAGTGTTTATACTCCCATGAGCCCTTATGGACTTCTGTCTCTCATGTATAACCTTGAGAAACCAAGATCAGCCATGGCTAAAGAGAAGCTGAACGGTTGGCTCCAGACATTGGAAAGGAAAGAGTTCTGTGGATTCCCCCACTCCAGCAGGGCATCCAATCCAGAGGGAGAAGGCCAAGAGCTAGTTTCAAACAAATGGTTGCCACCTGAGAAACCCAGGAATAATGGTGCTGGGATGGCCACATGAGGATAGGGCATGCAGAGCCTGGGCAGGGAGAGAGGAGGCCCTGCTTTAGGTTGAGCAGGCTTATCCAGAAATAAGGACAGAGAGGACTGAGAAACCAGAGGTACAGACCCCTCCTTCCTCATGTCCCTCTGGGTAAGAGCAAGGTTTTGGTTCCCACTCTATCCCCAGCTGTCCCCCACCATCACCTTCAAAAGAAAAGGGGAAGAGATTCCAAGAAGAGGAGAGGACTTTGAGACAGATGCCCACACTAGATGTGGACTGGACTCTAGAACGTGGAGACAGACATGGCCAGAGCTTTCTCTCAGGGGCTGGTGGGCCCTGCGTGGTGATGCCATGTCTTCCCCTTTCAAGGTGCTGTTCCAGGGACTTTCCTCTGGGCCCTGCTGGCCCCATCACCTCTTGGTGCTCTCTGACTCTCCCCCTGGCTGGAGCCCCACCCAGTTTGGAGATTACCAGCTGCTCCCCCAGGAGGACTGCAGACAGCTTCTTCCCATGTCATGTGATGCCCCAGGGGAATGCACGTGCCCTGGATTTGCCATGAGTCAGGGAGAGGAAGGCGGCCATGGGGCCCAGGTCACACGGCTCCGGCTCTGGGGACAGAAAGACTTAGGTTCCTATCCCATTTAGCTGCTCACTCCCTAAGGGAGCTGGGGAGAGTTACTTGAATTTTCCCAGCATCAGTTCTGTAAAATGAAGATGCTAACACCCTCTTGGGACTGTGGTCAGAAGTCAAGGAAAGAGTTGATATAAAGTGTCTAGCCCAGTGCCTGACCCTTAGCACTCAACAAAGGGTAGCTATTACTGTTGCTAGAAAGAGCTCCTAGAGCTCACCCGTTAGGGATGAGCTTGGAGAACTAGGATGAGTGCTTCTTCTGACAAGTCGTAAGTAGCTGAGGTTTGAGTCTAGGTGAGGGCTAGCTAAACTTGGGCCTGACTTCCTTCAGCCTCAAACCCCCTTTGCTCATATTTCTACTGTTAGCCAGAGAGAGGTGATAATGAATAATGCCTTTATATATTTTATAGTTCACAGAGACATTTCCTATCTATCATGGGAACAGAGACCCCACTGTGTCTCCAAGGGCCTTCCCGGGGTCCACTTGTCAGGGCTTGTCACACCACCTTGGTCTTAAGGTACAATCCAAGTGGACTCCAAGAGCTAATTTGCCTGTAATTATTAGCATTTGGGTATGAAAGCCAGGATAACTCTTATTCAGAGTTTCATCTTGGTGCTCTACAACCTTTCCTCCTGTCATGCATTATAATATCCCTGAAGCTGTGAGTGTTCCAGGGGCTAGAATAGGGTTTTTCTCATATCACCAAATCAGGGCTGTCTTTCTGCAATTTGCAAGAAATGAAGTCAAATAATGGAGAGAATTTTCTCCATTTTCTGTTTTCTCCCATGAACATTAGTATCTGTGGCTGCTTATCTGCCAGCAAGAGCTAGCAGAAGACAAAGGGAAGAGGACAAGGAGCAACCAAATATTATGGAAAACCAGAAACTATTTAGAGTAGTGCCTGTCTTACTGTTTTATGAGATGTAGAGACATATGCTTAACAGCCTTGTCATTGCTTAGTAAATTGTTCCTTATTTCTACAATAGAAATTAATACATTGTTCTTCCTCATTGTTCTTCCTCACCTGACACATTGAGAAGGACACAACATTACCTGTGTAAGATTTCTGTCAAAAATGTGTCACCTGAAAAAAAAATGTGTCACGTGAATCTAATTGTGAGGAAACAATCAGATAAATTCAAACTGAGGGATATTCTGCAAAACAACTGGTCTGGGCTTATAAAAAATGCCAGTGTTGGGGGACCTGGCTGGCTCAGTGGTAGAGCATGCAACTCTTGATCTTGGGGTCGTGAGCTCCAGCCCCACACTGGGCATCATGAGCTTCCAAAAAAAAAAAAAAAAAAGCCATTGTCAAAAATATGTCAGAACATATAAAATATTGACAAGGACATGGAGAAATTGGAACCCTGGTGCTTTGCTGGTGAGAATGTGAAATCATGCAGCCACTAGGGAAAAAGAGCCTAGTAACTCCTCAAAAAATTAAATATAGAATTAACATATGACCTGGCAGTTTCGCTCCTGGGTATATATCCAAGAGAGTTGAAAATTGGTATTCAGGGGTGCCTGGCTGTCTCAGTGGGTTAAGCCTCTGCCTTCCGCTCAGGTCATGGTCTCATGGTCCTGGGATCGAGCCCCGTATCGGGCTCTCTGCTGAGCAAGGAGCCTGCTTCCCCCTTTCTCTCTGCCTGCCTCTCTGCCTACTTGTGATCTCTCTGTCAAATAAATAAATAAAATCTTAAAAAAAAAAAAAAAGGTATTCAGGTGCACCTGGGTGACTCAGTTGGTTGGGTGTCTGCCTTCCACTCAGGTCATGATCCTGGGTTCCTGGGATTGGGTCCTGCATCTGGCTCCCTGCTCAGCGGAGAGTCTGCTTCTCACTCTCCTTCTGCTGCTCCCCCTGCTTGTGCTCTCTCTCTGTAAAATAAATAAATAAAATCCTTAAAAAATAAAAAAAAAAAGAAAACAGGTATTCAAACAAAAACTTGTACACCAACGTTCACAGCAGTACTATTTATAGTAGCCAAAAGGTGGGAACAATTCAAATGTCCATCCGTGGATGAATGGATAAACAAATTGGGTTATATCCATACAATGAAATATTATTAGGCCATAAAAAGTAATGAAGTACTGATACACGCCACAGCATGGGTGAACCTTGAAAACATTATACTCAGTGAAAGAAACTGGACACAAAGAGCCATATTTATAGGCAATGTGCAGAATAGACAGAACCATAGGAATAGAAAGCTGACTTGTGGTTGTCAGGGGTTGGAGGTGTGGAGGGAATGGGGGAGTGACTGTTTCATGGGTTAAAGGTTTCTATTTGGGGTGATGAAAAAATCCTGGAACATGATAGCAGGGATGCTCACATAGCAACGTGAATGTACTTAAGGCTGCTGAACTGTAAAATGGTTAATTTTTTGATATATATACTTTACCACAATTTTTAATTTATTTTTATTTGTTTTTAAAGATTTTATTTATTTATTTGACAGAGAGGGAGGGAGAGAAAGCATGAGCAGGGGGAGAGACAGAGGGAGAAGCAGACTCCCCACTGAGGAGGGAGACCAATGTGAGGCTCATTCCCAGGACCCTGAGATCATGACCTGAGCTGAAGGCAGACGCTTAACCAGCTGAGCCACCCAGGTGTCCCTTACCACAATTTTTTAAAAGTCAGTGTCTTGAGACCAAAAAAAAAGGAAAGAAAAAACTGCAAAACTCTTCCAGGCCAAAGGAGACTTGATCGCTAAAGATCACTAAATTCATGATCTTTTATGGGATCCTGGATCAGAAAAAAAGAAAAAAAAACAGTTATAAAGGACGTTATTGGGAGAATTGGGGAAAGGTAAATATGCACTGTAAATTAGATAGCAGTGATAGCATATTAAAGTTTCAGAAAAGAATTTAGTGTTTCAAAATTGTACAGGTTATACAAATAGAGAATTGTAGATTCATGGTGCTCTTACCCCTGAACAGTTTTAAGATCCATTGCCTTACCCTTTAGTGTAAGGACAAACCCCTCCTGATTAAGGTTTGTGAAATTGCTTGCAAGTAAATCCCAGTTTAGGAAAATCTGATATTAAAAAATGTGGATTTACTAACCAATTAACACCTAACAAATTGGGAATGGCTGTGTTTAAATAGATTCCATTTTTTAAAAGATTTTATTTATTTATTTGTCAGAGAGAGAGAGTACAGGCAGACAGAGTGGCAAGCAGAGGCCGAGGGAGAAGCAGGCTCCCTGCTGAGCAAGGAGCCTGATGTGGGACTCGATCCCAGGACTGGGATCATGATCTGAGCTGAAGGCAGCCGCTTAACCAACTGAGCCACCCAGGCGTCCCTAGATTTCATTTTTTAGAACAGATTTAGTTTTACAGAAAGATTGAGAAGATGGTACAGAGAGTTCCCATATACCCTACATCCAGTTTCTCTTGACATCGGACGTGAGTATGCTAACATTCGTGCATGAGTACACATTCATGACAATTAATGGTATTGTCATTATCACTGAGGTCTGTGCTTTATTCAGATCTCAGGTTTTTTTTTTTAAGATTTTATTTATTTATTTGACAGAGATCACAAGCGGCAGAGAGGCAGGCAGAGAGAGGGGGAAGCGGGCTCCCCGCCAAGCAGAGAGCCCGATGCGGGGCTCGATCCCAGGACCCTGAGATCATGACCTGAGCCAAAGGCAGAGGCTTAACCCACTGAGCCACCCAGGTGCCCCTCAGATCTCAGTTTTCAGGTAACACCATTTTGTGTTCCAGGAGACTATCCGGGATACCAAATTTCATTTAGTTGTCCTGTCTCCTTAGGTTTTTGTTGGCTGTGACAGTTTCTCAGAATTTCCTTGGTTTTGGGGGTGCCTGGGTGACTTAGTCAGTTAAGTGTCCGCCGTTTGATTTCAGCTCAGGTTGTGATCTCAGGGTTGGGGGATGGAGCCCTGCGTGGGGCTTGCTCCAGTCTGTCGTGAGATTGTCTCTCTGCCCCTCCCCCCTCCAAAAAGAAAAAAAGAAAGAAAGAAAAGAATTTCCTCGGTGTTGATGACTTTGACAGTTTGGAGGCGTTCTGGTCAGTTATTTTGTAGAATGTCCCTGTGTTGGAACTTGCCTGGTGTTTTTCTCATGGTTGTATTGGGGTTCTGTGTTTTCAGGAGGAAAACCACAGGAGTGAAGTGTCATGTTCATCACATCATATCACATACCTGTGATTTACTTCTGCTGATGTTGAGCTTACTCACCCAGGCGGTGTTTGCCGGGTGTCTCCACCCGTGAAGTTAGCCTTTTCCCCCCTCTTCCATCCCGTGCTCTTTGGAAAGGAGTCACCATGGGGGCAGCCCACCCAGGGGAGTGGGGAGTTGGGCTCCACCCCCTCGAGAGTGCAGCGTCTATACCAGAGTGCAGCATCTACACACAAATTATTTGGAATTCTTCTGCATGGGAAATTTGTCTTTTCTCCCTCGCTTATTTATTTAAGTCCTTTTTAAAAAAAAAATTTAAGTCCTTTTTATCTGTATGGACTCATGGGTATTTATTTTATGTTTGGGGTAGTAATTTCATACTTCCTCATTTCGATGTCCCTTTGGCATACCCACGTCAGTGTGGGGGGTGTGTGTGTGTGTTTGTTTTTGAGCATTTCCTTACTTTCTGGCACCATGAGACACATACTCCAGGCCTATCTTGTATATCTCCTGCTCCGGTCGTAGATTGAACCATTTTCCAGGAGCCCAGGGGATGGCTATTTTCATTATAAGGTGATTATTCACCTTCTATAAGGATAAAGGCATTGGTGCATGCAAGTTATTTTATATAATTTGATTGACAATCTTCGGGAACATGCCTTTTGCTAGACTCAGCTATTTTAAAAACTGTGTCTGGCTTTTAAAAATTTCCAGTGAGGCTTCATTCTCGCCAGAATATGAAAAGCCATTCTAAGAAGTGTCTTTATCTCCATCCTCATCATGAAAGGAGGTCATTGGCGATATTGCGGGGTGTTATAAGGATTTTGTAGCAAAGCCTGACACGGTGGAAAGAGTTCCAGACTGAGACTGGAGACTGGGTTTAGTCCAAATGTTTCCTCTGCACCCATGTGCACTTGGTCAGGCATCACTGTGCTCTTTGGGCCTCATCTATAAAAAGAGGTGAGTGGCTGAGCTCATTTCTAAGGTTCTATTCAGCTCTAAAGCGCCGTGCTATTAACGGCAGTGGCGTTAATTTTGGGACAGCAGTAGCTTTGAGGAATTCAGGGTGGGAGATGTGGGCAGGAATGGGGTGTGAAAGGGCAAGCTGTGACTCCAGGATGAAGAGGCACATCAGTGATAAAAATGTCGCATTTTAGTGTTAGCTAGTGAGCTCCAGGTAAGCAGTGTCATTAGCGATCGTATTAAATATTAATGATGGTATTAAAGTCTTCATCTGGATTTTAATGTAACCTGCACCTGCTGCTCTAGATCCCTGGCTGAGTGTGCTTTAGGCTTGTGGTGCTCAAACTTGGCTGCACATTGGAATGACCTGGAACGCATTCAGAAGTACCGTTGCCCGGGTTCCATTGTCAGAGATTCTGAAATAGGTGGTTTGGGGTACAGCCGAGGCATCAGCAGTTTTAAGTTCTTCCTTCCCTGTCCTCCCTCCCATTCTAATGATACCAACTTTGGAAAGGATACGCTCTGGATGTTCTTGTCCCTCTCCCATATAACATACAGGTGTCCTTAAGGGCAGGGACCATATCTCACTCATCTCTGCGGTCCTCAGAGTACCTTGTGCCTAGCAGCTGAGGAACAGAATTTGGACAGTGTGTTAGTTTCTTCTTGGAACTGTAACAAACTTACAACAAGCTTCTTAGCTTACTAGGACACAAATTAATTTTCTTATGTTCTGAGGGTCAGAATTCCAAGATGGGTCTCACTGGGTAAGATCAAGGTATCAGCAGGGCTGGTCCCTTCTGGAGGCTCCAGAGAACCTATTTCCTGCCTTTCTCTGCTTTCAGAGGCTGTTCATCTTCCTTGGCTCCTGGCACCACACCACTCCAGCCTCTGCTTCCACTGTCATGCCGATCTCCTTCTCTGCCTCGGACCTTCTTGCCTCCCTCTTCTAAGGCCCTCCAGGATAATCTCCCCGTCTCAAGACCCTTCATCACATTTGCAAAGCCCCTGTGGCCATGGAAGGAGACATATTCACAGGTTCCAGGAATTAGGACAGGACATCTTTGGGAGGGACACTAGTCTACCTACCACAGATAAAGACAGAGCGACTGCTGTAATTACAGGCTCCACATGGAATTAAGTTATCGTGTTCTGTGGCATCTCTTTACTTTATCTTTCTTGTTTTAGCTGTGTTAGGATTTAATCAGAGACCAACTCTGTGGAAAGTTACACATCCTGGTGGAAACTTAACATGTTGCAAAACAGCAAGGAGCCTGGGGAAAAAAAGAGAAATAAAGAGCAGATACATATCTTTCAGTGATTCAGTAAAAAGGATATTCAGAAACCTTAATTGGCTGTGGGGAGTTTTAAAGGGCAGGCCAAGATGCTCAGTCACTCTGGCAAAGGGCTGTGCCTGCAGGCCTTGGGGTGGCTGGGACCTGTGCCGTGTGGTTTCCTCACCTCCCACCCACTCCGCCTTGCTCCTTGCTCTGCTTGCTGGGGGACAGCAAGCCAGCCGGCACCCCCAGCCCCACTCCCAGCTCTGCCAGCAGCTCCCTCTCTCCTGCACAAAGAGCATAAGGGCCAGCAGATAACACATCTAGCCCTGAGTCCGAGGCAGTGTCAAATGATTGAGGGGGGCAAAGCTGTGTATCTAGCCAGAGAAGAGTCCGGAAAGATATGGTTTTAGATAAGGGTTTCCATTTACTGCTAAATGCACTTGAAGGCAGAGGTCACGAAGGAAAATTGTCTTTCTGCTGAGGGGCTACTCTGACCCTATTACCTCTCTAGGGGCCCTATTCCCTTCTCCCACCGAAGCCCCAAGATGGCTCTTTCCAGCTGGTCTCTGTCATGTAGGACAGTGGAGTCTAGCCAGCCATCTCCTTCCCCACTGAGCTGGTCAAGTCCCTGCTGCTGAGAACTCCTCCAGCCAGAGCTTGGTCCCAGCTATTGCCATGGTGACAGCCAGCTGCTGCTTAGCACCAGCCTGGGGACTGGGCACAAAGAAAGAGTGGCCAAGAGATGTGCACCCTGGGCTGCCCTACACTCCTGGAGGCCTGGCGGGTGGGTGGGAGTGGGGGCAGGAAAGGCCCCTTTGGGGATTGCTGGTAGTCTCTGATGGGTTTTTTCTCTCGGGGAGGAGCCGGGAAGTTTAAAGCGCCTAAACTCTTTTGCTCCATGCTGGGATCGAGGTTTACAAAGACAAAGCCTCCTTTGCCAAGGCAATTTGGTATTTTACACACATGCATTCGTGCATGCATCCTTTCACATTGAGATGCACTTGCTTTCTTGCATTTGACACCATTTTGACCCCCAAGAGAGTAAGAGACCTGGGAGTTTATATCTACTCAGGCCTGTTTCAGCTTTAACACCTGCCCATTGGGGGTGCCCGGGTGGCTCATTCAGTTAGGCATCTGCCTTTGGCTCAGGTCATGACCCCAGAGCCTGCTTTTCCCTCTCCCTCCGCTCCTCCCCCATCATGCTCTTTCTTGCACGCACACATGCACTCTCTCTTTCAAATAAATAAATAAATATTTTTCAAAAACCCTTCCTTTTGATGTAGTTGAACTCAAATTCAAAACTTGTGATCCTGGACAAGTTAACTATTAGTAATGATAGACAATATTTATTGTCAGGCATTGTGTTAAATGCTTTCCATGCGTTATCTAATTTCACAGTAGTTTTATGAGATGTAGTTGTTTTAAATATCCCATCTTCAGACACAAAAACTGAAGCTTAGAGATTTGTTTATCAGAGGCCCAGGTTTCACTGGCTCCAGAGCCCACATTCTTACCCACTGTTAATAACCTTGAATTGCCTTAATTTCCTCATCTGTAAAATGGGGAAAAGAGCTGCCCCACAAGATAACTGTGTTGTGGGGATCAAATGAGGTTATCTTGGTAAAAGCTTTTCTTGGAGACAAAGCAGACAGATCCTATCAACTGTATCTCTTGGGGGGACAGAGATGCTCATCTCTGGCTCCTAGGAAAGTCATCTTCCTCCTGTTCTTCCTTAAGGTAACTTACGAGGGGCTCTCTGGTTTCTAAAATCTCAGGGTCTGCCTCCTTCCCTGTGTCCACAGGTGATTTCCATGGTGATGGTGGCTGTGGGAGTTTATGCTCGGCTGATGAAGCATGCAGGTGAGCTATAGGCCCCCTCCAACTCCCCATGATTCTTGCCAAGCCCCTTCCTCCTCTGCCTCCTTCAGCCCTGGCCCTTTAATATGCTTTCCCATGTAAGCTGTGGGGCTAAAGAGGACAGCTGCCTTCTAGCCCAATCTTTCCCCTACTCCAAGGCATCAGGCCAGCCATGCCCGTTCACCAGGATTTCCCTGAGCTCCCACGAATCTTCCAGGATGTGCCTGCATGTTAGGCTTGGGAAGTGTCAAGGAAAGGAGGTAAGCCTCTGGGAGCAGGGAGTAATCAGAGGCCTCAGGCCCTCCCTCCCTCTGTCCTGAAGTAACTCAACCTCCATTCCTGTTCTACTGCACGAAGTCTCCGGGAAACGGAATCTGCAAAACTGGGAGCCTAATGCCATTCTAATTCTTTCCTGGAGCGGAAGTGGTTCCTCCTCTCTTAATCCTGGGAATAAAGGCTCTCACTTTGTTAGTTCCTCAAATGAAATGTCACAAACCCTTCTAGGCCCTTTTTATTCTCCCCATGGGAGGGGAGTACTGCTTCCCTATAACCGTCATCTAACCCCACTAGAGATTCCCCCAGCAGAGAACAGTTTTGGGGGACACCCCTACCTCGTCCCTGGGTATTACTCTCAGCCAGCCCCAGGCTCAGACTGAGAGACAACCCCTCCCCCAGAAGCAGCCTTGGCCTGCCTGGCAGTGGACCCTGCCATTCTGCTGATTGTAGTGGGCGTTCTCATGTTCCTGCTCACCTTCTGCGGCTGCATTGGATCCCTTCGTGAGAACATCTGCCTCCTACAGACGGTGAGTGATCAGGGGCCCCACCATAAAGACCCTGGCCTCCTCCCTATGTCTCCCAGGCTCCTGATGCCATTCCTACAACCTTTCAGTTTTCTCTGCCCCTCCTCCAAAGGCCTGTACTGTCTGCTCCCCACTATAGAGCTCAGCCCAGATGACCCAGCACAGGATGGCCACCCTTAAGACAGCATGGTGGAGGCAGAGGCCTTTATCATGCATGGGGCATCTGGGAGAAGTGCCCCATAGCCCCCCAGTATCCAGGACTCCCCATGGCCCTGGGAGGGGCTGGAGCTCAGCATGGTAATCAACGGTCTCCTTTTCCTGCCTGCTCCCCACAGTTCTCCCTCTGCCTCACCATCGTGTTCCTGCTACAGCTGGCTGCAGGGGTCCTGGGCTTCGTCTTCTCAGACAAGGTAATGTTGGGGGTCAAGGGGCCTCCTCAGGTGTGAACCAGAGGGAGGAAGAGAAGGTTCCTGCCTGTGCTTAGCCTGATTAATTAACCACAGTGCTCTGTCCCCTGAGAAGCATCAGCCTTTGAAAGATTCTCCTTAGGGGTGAACGAATGGCCTTTAAAGTCACCATATTTAAGCAGGATTTCCAGATCATAAGGTGTTTTCCTCTGACAGCCTGAGAAGCCAACAGGAAAACAAATTCTATGAACACAAAGTTAAAATAATCTGCAAACTTTAATGGCAAATTATTGGGTAAAACACAATTATCAAGTAGACCATAGACAATATGAAGAATCTTTTATTTCCTCTAAACATTGCTTATTGGGATAAACAGAAGGAAAGAAGAGGGAAAGTAAACGAGATTTTGAGCAGTGCTCACCATAGCTGGAAGTGATCTGCTATTTAGGGACAGTCCCTTTAGTTAAGAACAAGAATTCCTTTCTCAAAGGGCAAATGATTGCCAGGGATAGTACTGGACTATAGACAACAAACTTTGAGAAAAGTAGCAGAGGAAGAAGGAAGAAAGCATGGTGGAAACTCTGAAATGGGGAGCCACTGAGTTCATTCAGAATGTCCTAGTCCTTCTGGCTTAGTAAAATCCTAAAATGATTGTTTGGAGTCGAAATAGATGCTATTCTCTTCTGTCCACTAGAGGTCAGTGTCTCAGCTTAGAAGCACTACCAAAATATGTCTGTATTATATTCTCTGCTTTGCCTCAACAAGTATTTTGTGGTAATAGTGTTCAGAGGTAAATAAATCTTGGATTATCTCGAAATGTGGCTCTGTGAAGAGGGAGCAGCAGGTCCTGTGTTTGTTCTCTTGCCTCCTGGTACCTGAGGGCCCAGGGATGATGGGCTTTGGAACTGGCCATCAACCTAGGACCTGGTTCTGATTTCAAGGCTGACTTAAATGAAGAAGGATGATCACTGTCTACTGTTATTCCTGACTGGAGAAAAGGGTTAGGGATTAGTCCCATGTTCTGATTCCCTACTTATGTCTCTGGCAGGCACGAGGGAAAGTGAGTGAGATCATCAATAATGCCATTGTGCACTACCGAGATGACTTGGATCTACAGAACCTCATTGATTTTGGCCAGAAGAAGGTATGGGTGAGGAATGGGGGGAGGTCAGCTGTGGTCTCAGAGGCTGTAGGCAGAAGTTAATACCATCCTAATACGCACCTCACCCTCCAGGCCTAAGTGCTTCCTCATTACCTGCCAGGTAATGGATTCTGGAAGGAGGTTTGGCAAAAAACCATACATAGCAGAGTGCTTTCAAAGTACTTTTAAGAGAACAGAGCAGTAGTGTATATAGTAATCTACCATGTGTATAAAAAAAGAGAGAGGAAAGAATATGTATTCATATTTACGAAAGGAATCTACAAGGATATGTAGAAACTATTCTAAGTGGTTACCTATGGGGGGATAAGGAAATGGGCAGATTTTAAATATTACCTATTCAAAAGTGAAGTTTTTTAAATTGTGCCAAAATATACATAACACAAAATTTACCATTTTAACCTTTTTAAGTATATAAATCTGTGTCACCAAGGACCTTCACATTGTTTACATCCATCACCACATCCCTCTCCAGAACTTTTTCATCTTCCCCAAATGAAGCTCTACCCATTAACCACTAACTCCCCATTTCCCCCTGCCCCAACTCCCGACAACAACCATCTCTTTTCTGTCTCAATTTGACCACTCGAGGCACTCATATGAGTGGAGTCGTACAGTCTTTGTCCTGTTGTGACTGGCTTATCTCACTTAGCATGTTTCCAGATTTCATCCATGTTGCATGACATGTTAGTTTCCTTCTTTTAAGGCTGAATAACCTTCTGTTGTATGTATCTACCACATTTTGTTAATTCATCCATCTTTTGATGCACACTTGGGTCACTTGCACCGTGTAGCTATTGTAAATCATGCTGCTATGAATCAAAAGTTGAATTTTAAATAAAAGTGCTTTTGAGATCAGTACTGAGTTCCCCTTCCCTTGGTGCAACTTACTTGGATCCTACGTGCTTTCAAGGAGTAATTATGGGCCCATGATATTGAAGATTCTCTTCTGTTTTCTCTGTATTCAAAGCAATATTTTTAACAGTAATCCTTTAATTATTTCAGCCAGTGTTTTTGAAACACTCCCTTTTGCATCCTCTATCCTGTGCAGAAACTGCTCTCAAGGAGCTCCTAGTTGAATGTGAAAAACAAACTATATGTACAACTATGGTCGTCATAACAAGGCATAGAAAGGGAAAGGTCACTGAGAAATGTGGGCTCAAGGTTTAAAAACAACCTGAATTTATAAATGGAAGCTGGCCACGGACTTTCAGCTGCTCTGAGAATGCCCCTGGTCACTTCAGTGTGAGGACTGGGTGATTCTTAACCTCTTTGGTGGGTTTTGTTGCAGTTCAGCTGCTGTGGAGGGATTTCCTATAGGGACTGGTCCCAGAACATGTACTTCAACTGTTCAGAAGACAACCCCAGCCGTGAGCGCTGTTCTGTGCCTTACTCCTGTTGCTTGCCTACCCCAAACCAGGTGAGCCTACATCCCACGTCATTTCCTCCTGGGCAGCAATTTCAGTTACTTGCGGACTAGGGTAGCCACTGTGGGGAATCCCCATTCCCTAGCTTAACCAATCAATCTTGTAGGACAGCTGTCAGATGTTTCTTTTCACCCCAATCTAATGGCTCTGTTTCCTTTTCCCTCCTGTGGTCCACACGGGGACTCAGAAGGTGCAGGTCTCTAAAGCAAGGAGAACTGAACTCAGATCTTCCAGAGGAAAGGAAGCGTGCATTTTGCAACTCCCAAGTTAGGATCCTTTGCATATATTCCCCACCAATTTAGGAATTTAGGAAGGGTGGGAAGACCATCAAGGAGGGCATGAAATAAAAAGTTTGGGAGTGGGAGTTCCATTAGGCTTTTCAACTCTTTCCGCAGGCAGTGATCAACACCATGTGTGGCCAAGGTATGCAGGCCCTTGACTACTTGGAGGCTAGTAACGTCATCTATACCAATGGCTGTATTGACAAACTGGTCAACTGGATACACAGCAACCTCTTCCTTCTTGGTGGTGTAGCCCTGGGCCTGGCCATCCCCCAGGTAACTTACCCCGTAAGACTCGTGGGTCCTACAACCCTGCAAGGACTCCTTTGTTTTGGGGAGGGCTCCTGGAGACCAGCTAGGGTGTCAGGCACTGACATTGCTAAGAAGCAGGGGATTGGGATGGTGCTAACCGTACTGGGAAGATTGATTCAGGGAAAACAAAGACACCACTCATTGCTGAGGGCCCAATCCGTCTCACCCCTCCCAGCTGGTAGGAATCCTGCTGTCCCAGATCCTTGTGAATCAGATCAAAGATCAGATCAAGCTACAGTTGTACAACCAGCAGCACCGAGCTGACCCGTGGTACTGAGAATCCATCCTGCACATTCTCACTATGGCGACAGGCGAGCATCATCAACCAATAGCAGTGGGTAGAGCTCTCGGCACCAAATGGAGATTTGGATTCCAGTTCCCCAGCAACTGCCCAGTGGGGAGAAGCCAGCTCCAGCCCAGCAGAAGGCAGGGTGCACAGGTGGCTCAAGTCTAGGAAGGCTGTCCATCCTACTCTCCTCCATCCTAGCCCTCGGCATTGTTAGAGTTATTTTGCATTATTTTTAACCATACACATTTGGGTTTATGGTTTTGGTTTTTGTTTTTTGTTATTTTAATTTTGTCTGGGCAGAGATGTTTGGGAAACATCGGTTGCACAGAGTCTTGGGGATACTAGGTGTTGCTTTTCACCAAGGTGCTACAACCAGTGGCCCTACCAGGGCTGCTACTGAGTCTCCTGGACATAATGTGATTCCATCTGTTGCCAGCAAGACCTGGCTGGAGAGTGGACGCTAACAGCCCTACCTGGAGTCCAGTTGGTATGATACCAACTCCAGAAGGGAAGGGAGTGGAACAGGCAGTGAGCTGGGGGTCGACTGGGGACAGTTGTATGTGTTGGGTAAGAGTGGAAAGCGATATGTTTACTAAATGCTGCCCTGCCATCCTCCCAGGTAGTCAAAGTGAACTACATCCTGCCCCTCCCTCATTTCCATGGAAACGTGGCAGCAAGGGCAAGGGGTACAACAGCAGCCAAATTCATCCCTCTCCCCCACTCCACCCCTTTTTAAAATGTTTGGAACCACGGTCCTTATACTCTGCAGCCAGCGGAGGTGGGACTGAGCCATTTGTGTCCTTGAATTCCTCCCCTCTGGCCCTCCCTCTCCAGCAAGTGGGGTTTCTTTAACCTTGGCAGCACGCTGAGGAGGCATGGTTAACATCCCTCCTCCCGCCCCCATTACCCTGCACCAAAGCTCAGTATTTCTACAGTGTTAGAAGCAGGGATCTTGCTGGGGCAGGGGAGCCAGAAGTGGCAATAAAAGTTTGTTGACCTGCGCTAAATTGGACTCCATGAATTTTCCATTCTGGCAACCAGAAGGGGAGGGGTAGAAGGGCGCAGCGGGTGGGCCCTCCTTCCAGGTGGGGACTGGAAACTCCCCTAAACATCACAGTACCTCCTGGGCCCCATCCCTCGCCCCATCTCCCTCAACCAGAGGCACCACTCCCCTCCCACAACCCCACCCTCTCTGGTCTGAATTAGGTCTAAAGGTTTCCAGTTCCGACCTGGGAATGGCGTAGTGTTATCCTAAAACCTGATGTTAATTTTTCCCCAAACTAAACTGAATTAAAATTGGCCACCCAAAACTTTTAGGACGGGGGCAGGTAAGAACACAGCTGGAAATCAGAGTCTAGCAGTCTGCTGGGACGGGGAGGGGAACGAGGAGGAAGAAGGCCGTCTCTTCACCCACTCCAGCCCCCTCCTTCATCTTTATCTGAAGGAGCTGGTACCGCTGCCCGCCGTACTTCAAGGAATAAAAAATTCCCAGCCGGGCGCGGGGCTTGCTCACGCCCTGAGAAGCGTGCGAGGGCGGCTAGCCTGGAGGCCCGGCTGGCGCGTCGGGGGCGGGGCCGGGGCGGGGCTGCGCGGCGCTGTGGGTGGTCCCCGCCCCCGCGGCGGCTGGAGCCGGCGCCTCCGCCCCCCGCCGGGGAGGAGCTGGGAGCTGGGTTGCCAGGGGGCGGTTGCAGGCTCCGGGACGCACCTCTGCTGTTTGTGTTCCCCTAAGTCTCCTGGCTGCGCTCTGCTGTCGGGGGGTCTCTGCCTAGGAGCTTTGGCCTGGCCGGAGAAAGACTCGAAAAAGTCCCTACTGCGCTGGGGAGACGGAGTCGCGAGTTCTCTCCCCGCCCCCAGTTTCTTCTAAACGAGCCTTCTGCTCCTGGGAGGGCGCCTTTCCAGCAGCCGCCTGGGGCCCCTGCCAATGTTTAGCTCCAGCTAGTAACACAACTGAAGAAAAAAAAAATCATCACAAATAAAAAAATTAAAAGTAAGGGCCTTTTATTCTGAGAGAAGAGGAAAACGCGCTTTCTTTGTGTCCAAGATACATTTTATAAAGCATTTTTTGCTTTTGGTGACGCGGACCGTCGTTTGGGTGAGGAGTTGAGGTGACGCACTTCCCCGGTTCACACCGGCTTGGAGGAGCTCGCCTGGCAAGAGGCTCATCTGGGGCCTCTTGGAATAGGGGAACAGGAATGGTGGTCCGCAGAACCAGGATTCAAATCCAGACTGCTTACCTCCAAACTATACTCTTACTTAGGTCTCGTAAGTAGCCTCCTGGGCTTGAACAAAAGGCTCAGGAATTTCTGCCCAAGTCCCAGGCCTTAAAGGGCCTTTAGCAAAAGTTCAGAAGCTTATAGTGCAGTTCATCGTTCCCAGCTAGATTGATTTCTCAGTGTCTCTGGTTCTCAGTTTCTCAAGCCTTATTTCTCTTTGGCCTGATGCTGGGAGAGAAAATGCCCCGATTTTTAAAATAGTTTCTCATTGGTATTTCACGTTTCATTTTAATTTGCTGCCTGGATTTCAGTTTCTAATAACCCTAGTCTCAAAGATCTAGGCCCCAGAGGTGGGTGAATAGAAGAAAATTCTTGGGGTGGCGGAGATCAGACCAGATGGACAGAAGTGGAGAGAAAGGCCTGAAGGTTGGTGAAAATCTGGCTGGGGTGAGGTGGCAAGAACAGTACTGCTAGGTCTGTGGGCCTCAAACCCAACTATGTAAACAGGGACTTTGAGTCCAAGAGTGCAAATTTTGCAGAATGTTCCATGAAATAATGATTGCCTCTGAATTTGTTTCCTATTGCTGCTATAACAAATTACCTCAAATTTAAAACAATACAAATTTGTTATCTTACAGTTCTGGAAGTCAGAAATCTGAAATGGGTCTCACTGGGCTAAAATCAAGGCGTCATCAGAGCTGAGTTCCTTCTGAGGGCTCTAGAGGATCCATTTATCAACTTCTAGAGGCTGTTTGTTTGTCTGGCCCCCATTTTCATCTTCAGAATATGTCAGCCTCTGCTTCTATGGTCACACCTTCTTTTTCTCTGCCTCTGACTCTCCTGTGTCCCTCTGATTATATTGAGCCTACCCAGGTTATCCAGAATAATCTTCCAATTTTAAGAGTCTTAATTTAAGCACCTCTATAAGGTTCCTTTTCCTGTGTAAGGTGATAAACACATAGGCTCCAGGAATGAAGGCATGGACATTTTGGGGTGGTCATTATTCAGCCTAGGACACTCCCTTCCCACTCTCATGTATCTCTTAATGTGGGGAAATCTAGGAATGAGCTTTTGTTGGTTACTGGCAAGAGCTTGAGGTGGGCGTTGTCTGGCTTTGGTTCTAAAAATTGCCTAACATTTATTGAGCGCTTACTGTGTGCTAGGCACATGTTTATTACAAGTTTAACATGAGCGTCCTTTAATATGCTATTTTCTGACATGTCCTCATCCCAAAGAGCAGATATGTTAACAGGGTCAGGGACCAGTTTCAAAAAGGGGACACAGAAAGCTTCTTTCTTTCTTTCTTTCGGTTCCAGGGGAACCGGAAGAGTTCCCCTGGGCCATTACTCTAAAGAGGTCAGGAACATTTTGTAAACCTTACTCTCTCCTCACAAAAAACAAGTTAAGAGTAATTAGATATTCCAAACTGCCATGGATAAAACACTTAGAGAAGGGGATAAAGTGGGGAGTAACCAGCCTCTAACCAGGCTCTAACTATTGGAAGTTAAGCCTCTAGAGTCTTCTCACCACCACACCAGGAGCCTGGTAAATCAGTCAGATGATTGGAAGAGCATAGATACTCCAGAAGCATTTTCAACCATCAGTACTGACTAATAAACACAGTGATGAGAGGAAGGGGTGATCACTAATAATGTCAGGACAAGTAGATTATGGTATGAGAAAGAAGTAACTGAGAGTCATCTGTCACACATACTAAGTTACATTCCAGAGAGTAAAATAATTAAAGCAAAACAAACAAACAAAAAAGAATGGAATATCATATTGATCCCAGCTGTCGGGAGCGAGAGTGGAGAGCTTCTCAGTGCACCGGCCAAGCTCACAGTGGTTCTTCCTTCTTTGGAAATTGGCCCCCTATCTCCCCCTCAAGCCATAAGGGTGAGTCTTAAGGAACCATATTTGTACTGTAAGACACGGTCTCCCTGACAGAGCTAACCGGATCAGTCATAGGCACTGCATTACTTTGCCAGGGCTGCTGTAACAAAGAACCACAAACTGGGTGGCTTACAACAACAGAAACTTATCATTTCACAGTTCTGGAGGCCAGAAGTTTAAAATCAAGGGCTGGTAGGGCCCTGCTCCTCCTGGCACCTCTAGGGGAGGATCTTCTCTTGCCTCTTCCAGCTTCTAGTTAAGCCTCCAGAGCTGTAGCCTTGGCTGGCATTCCTTGGATTGTGGCAGCTTAACTCCAACCTCTGCCTCCATCTTCATGTGGCAGTGTCCCTCTGTGTCTGTGTCCCAATTTCCAATTTCCTCTTCTTCTTTTTTTTTTTTTAAGATTTTATTTATTTATTTGACACAGAGAGAGAGATCACAAGTAGGCAGAGAGGCAGGCAGAGAGAGAGAGTGGGGGAAGCAGGCTCTCCGCCGAGCAGAAAGCCTGATGTGGGGCTCGATCCCAGGACCCTGGGATCATGACCTGAGCTGAAGGCAGAGGCTTAACCCACTGAGCCACCCAGGCGCCCCCCAATTTCCTCTTCTTATAAAGACACCAATCCTGTTGGAATAAGGTCCCATCCTATTCCAGTATAGGGGTTAGGGTATTGAGGGGGTTAGGGCTCCCCTTTTAGAATGGAGGAACGAGAAACACTAATCTATCCATAACAGGGTTCCTTCCCTGGGATTTGGAATTGAGAACAAGATTCTAGTCACAGCCTGAGCTGACTGGTCTGGTGAAAAAAGAGAAGCAAGTGGAAACTGGGGCTCAGCCTTCTTACACTTTATGCCCTAAGTAGCAGAGAAAGTCTATTTACGGAAAGAGAAAAATGAAACAGACGGGGGTGGGAAGGCAGAGGGGAAAAAAAGGGCAGAGGAAGGATGCTGTGGGTAGCAGCTTTCACTATGGTCCTACAACCTTTCTGCAGCTCCACTGCTGTCCTGTCTTGGGTTCCCAGAGACACTGTAGCTTCCTGAAAAGCTTGATTTGTTTGCTTAAGGAAACTCAACTTGCTTTCTGCTGCTTATAAGCAAAGCTAATAGAAAAGCTATAATCAGAATAAGATACCCTATTAGTTTTCCTTGCTTCTGTAACACCTTATCAAAAACTTAGTGCTTAAAACAACACAAATTTATTATCGTATAGTTCTGTAAATCAGAAACGTGGTATGGGTCTCACTGGGCTAAAATCAAAGTGCTGGGCGGCCCGCATTCCTTTCTGGAGGTTCCAGGGGAGAATCTCCTTCCTTGACCTCTCCAGCTTGAAGGCCCTTCTTCCATCTTTAAAGTCAGCAACACCATTTGTCCTATTCTCTACAGCCAGGAAAAGTTTTCTTCCTTTTAAGGGCTAGAGTGATTGGATTGGACCCACCTGCATAACACAAGCTAATCTCCCCCATGTCAGGGTCCTTAACTTTAATCACATCCATCTGCAAAAGTGCCATACGAAGTGTAATATTCACAGGTTCAGGGATTCGAATGTGAACATTTTTAGGACGCATTATTCTGCCTTTCACAGATCCGCAGCAAAATGAGTCATGACCATTTGTAATAAGAAAGATGGCTGAGAGTTTAACGGTCTTTCTTTGTACTGTTTCTCTTGTAAAATTGTTTCATTTTATTTGAACCACTCATTCTGAAGCTTTGGGCTCCTAAAGCTCTTTTTGAGGACCACAGAGTGAACTCTGTCAGATTCAAGGACCTTTATTTAGCTGCCTTCTCATAGCTGAAGGTTTAACTATCCCGGAAAGACACTAAACGAGGACATATTCCCAAAAGACCTGATTGGAGCCAGGAAGGAATAAACAGAATGGAATCAAATTGCTTATACCCCATTAGAGAATTGCTTGTATTAAAATGTTATTACTGAAAAAAAGACAATTGAAATTTCTCTGAACAGAGAGACTGGGGTGGATACCTTGATAAAGGTGTTGTTTCTGGCAGAAAGCTGTAAAGGCCAATTTATATAGACACAGTAAAGGAAATGTGCATCTACAGGAAGGCAGGTAAACTCATGTAGTCAACAAAGACAAATGGACCAGATGCCTCTGTAGGACTGGGCATACAGTGGAGAACACAAGTTCCTGCCTTCCTAGCTCTACTGAAGGGTATAGATTTATACAAATATGTGATATCTTATACATTACATACACTAAATGTTAGGGAGAGATACAGGCTATGAAGAAAAATAAAGTAGGATATGAGGATAGAGAGTGATAGAAGAGGTGCTGTTTTGGATGAAGCAGTTTTAAAATGCCTCAAATTTAAAAAAAAAACATTATTTTTGGAAACAATTATAGACTCACAGGAGGTTACAAAGAAACATACAGAGAAGTCCCATGCACTTTCCTCTCATCTGCCCCAATGTTAGCATTTTATGCAATTACTGTACAGTATCAAAACCAAGAAAGTGACATCAATGCAGTGCATTGGACTCATTCAAATTTCACCAGTAACACATGCATTCAGTTGAGTATGTGTGCATAATTCTAGGTAATTTTAACATAGGTGTAGTCTTGCATAGTCATCACTACGATCACGGTAGTGACCTACATATGCGAATTATACTCAATAAAGCTATTACAAAGAAACACTCAACTGTGCCATCATCACAAGGCCCATCAGTGTTACCTCTTTGTAGCCACACTCCCTCCCCACCAGCACTAAGCCCTGGCGTCACTAGTCTGTTCTCCATCTCTATCGTTATGTTATTTCATGCGACATAAATGGAATCATGCAGTAAGTATCCTTTTGAGATTAGTTTTTTTCACTGTCATTCGCTTGAGATCCATTCAAGTGACATGTATCAATAGTTTTTCCTCTTTGTATTTCCAGATAGTTTTCCCATGGTATGGATGTACCACAGTTTGTTTAACCAAAGATGCTTGGTTGGTTTCCAATTTCGAGCTATTATGAATAAAACTGCTACGAACATTTGTGTACAAGTTCCTGCGTGAAAATAAGGCTTTGTTTCTCTTGGCTAAATGCCCAGGAGTGTGATTGCTGGGTAGTATGGTAAGTGTATGTATGGTTTTTCCAGAGACTGACAAACTGTTCTCCAGAGGAGCTGTATCATTTTATATTCCCCAGCAACGTACAAGTGATCCAGTTTCTCCACAGCCTTGCCAACATTTGGTGTTAATCACAGTTTTTCATTTTAGCCATTTTGATAAGTATGTTGTGATATCTCATTGTGGTTTAATTTGCATTTCTCTAATGACTAATGTTGTTGAATATCTTTTCATGTATTTATTTGCCACCAATATATTTTCTTTGGTGAAGTGTCTGTGCATGTCTTGCTCATTTTCTAATTAGATTGTTGGTTTTTTGTTTTTTTTAAATGCTTAGTTTTGAGAGTTTTTAAAAATTATATTCCAGGGGCACCTGGGTGGATAAGTGGGTTAAGTGTCTGCCTTTGGCTCAAATCATGATCCCAGAGTCCTGGGATGGAGCCCCATGTTGGGCTGTCTGCTCAGCGGGGAGCCTGCTTCTCCCTCTCCCTCTGCTGGCCACTCCCCCTGGTTGTGTGTGCTCTCTCTCTCTGTGTCAAATAAACAAATAAAGTCTTTAATAATAAATAAATAAAATATATTCCAGACATTAGACCTTTGTCAGATATATGATTTGCAAATATTTTCTCCCAGTCTGTAATTTGTCTTCTCATTCTCTTAACAGTGTCATCTGGAACGAAGTTTTAAATTCTGATGAAGTCCAATTTATCAATTTTTTTCTCTTATTGGTCATTCTTCTGGCATTAAGTCTAAGAACTCTTTGCCTAATCACAGGTCCTGAAAATTTTCTCTATGTTCTTCCCTAGAAGTTTTATAGTTTTACATTAATATTTAAGTCTATGATTCCTTTTGAGTTAATTTTTATATAAGGTGTGAAGTGTACATTGAGTTTCATACTCTCCTATGGGTGTCTAATTGCTCCAGTACCATTTATTGAAAAGGTTATACCTCTTCCATTGATTTTTTTTTTTTTTTTTGCTTCTCTGTCTCTATGAATTTGCCTCTCCTAAGTGGCTCATATAAGTGAAGTCATTCACTCTTTGTCCTTTTGTGTCTGACTTATTTGACTCAGCATATAGTTTTCAAGGTTCATCCATGTTATACCATATATCGTAATTTTATTCATTTTTATAGCAGAATAATACTCCACTAATTGGGCATATTTGTGCGCTTGTTTTTGAGATCTTTATCTGTTCCATTGGTGAATGTGTCTATCTTTCCACCAATATCACCCTGTTGTGATTACTGTAGCTCTAAAGTAAGCCTGAATATTGAGAAATGGTTTCTCCTACTTCATTCTTCTTTTCCAAAAATTGTTTTGGCTAATCTAGAGCCTTTCATTTTCCACACAAATTTTAGAATAAACTTGTCTATGTCTAATATAGAAACTTGCTGAGATTTTGATTAAAATTGTGCTAAACCTAGAGGTTTAGGGCATCAGTTTAGGGGAAAATGACATCTTTCCTATATTGAAATTTATTTCTTTCATCAGCATTTTATAATTTTTATCATTACAGATCCTATATTTATTTTTGTCAGATTTATACTTAAGTATTTTATTTTCTTTGGAGTGATTTATAAGTCATGCCTTCTTCACCGGGAATATTTGGATGGAGACCTGAATGAAGCAAGAACATGGAGTGAGCGTGAGTGCAAAGGTCCTGAGACAGGAGCTTGCTTGGTGTATGTAAAGAGCAGCAAAAAGAACAGCATGTTTGAGGCAGAGTTAGCCAGAAAAAGAGTAGTAGCAAATGAGCTCCAGGTTGTCAGGGGTCAACAGGTCCTTGATGAAGTCATGATGAGACTATATTCTAAATGTGACGAGATGCCATCAGAGAGTTTTGAACACAGAGGTGATATGGCCCAATTTATATTTTAGAAGGACTCTCCTGGCACTGGAAAATAGGCTGTAGGAAGGTAAGAGGAAACAGGAAGCTGTATTAGGAAGCTCTTGGAGTGGCCCAGGTGACAGAGGCTGGTAGCGCAGACCAGGTCAGCAGCTATGGAAGTGATGAGGAATCGTTGGAGTCTAGACATATTTCGAAGATGTAGCTGAGAGGACTAGGTACAAGATGTTAAAGAAAGGGAAGAGTTGAGAATGATTCTAAGGTTCTTGGCCAGGGCAGTTGGCTAAGCTGAGAAGAAGAGAGAAGAAGAGAGCTGAGAAGAAGAAAACCTCATTTTAAAAATTTTTATTTATTTATTTGTCAGAAGGGGAGAGAGAGAACAAGCAGGGGGAGTAGCAGGCGGAGGGAGAAGCAGACTCCCTGCTGAGCAAGGACCCCCCCCCCCACCTCCCCATGCAGGACTTGATCCCACGACCCTGGGATCATGACCTGAGCTGAAGGCAGACACTTAACCAACTGAGCCAGCCAGGTGTCCCTGGAAAACTTCAATCTTTAGCATAAAAACAAAAATTGTCACTGCCCAGAAAAGACCTAAAACCTGCCATCCAGTGCACAGTCCCAGACCATCCACATTTCTGCAATGTTGGCTACTAGTTGGACTTCCAGAAACTACTGAAATGGCCCCATTAGAAGGATGTTGGAGATGAAAGAAGGGAAATGAAACCAATAGTTATTAAGCACATAAGGACCAAGATTTGTCATGCTACTTCTCATTAAACCTCATTAGTTTCCTTATAGCTAAATAGTAATATGCTTTTTTCTCTTTTCTTTTTTAATTGCTATAACACATATATAAACATAATAGTTATCATTTTAACCATTGTAAGTTTATACTTCAGTGGCATTAAATACATTTACAATGTTGTATTACCATCACCATGATCTAGATCCAAAATGTTTTCATCATCCCTAACAAAAATTCTGTACCCATTAAACAATAACCCCCCTTTCCTCCCTCTTTAGTTCCTAGTAAACCATATTCTACTTTCTGTCTCTATGAATTTGCCTATCCTAAGTGGCTCATATAAGTGGAGTCATTTGCTCTCTATTTTTTTGTGTCTGGCTTATTTGACTCAGCATATAGTTTTCAAGGTTCATCCATGTTATACCATACATCAAAATTTTACTCATTTTTGTAGCAGAAGAATATTCCATTGCATGCATATACCACATTTTGTTTATCCATTCATCTGTTAATGGACACTTGGGTTGTTTCCACCTTTTGGCTATTGTGAATAATGCTGCTGTAAATATTCCTGTATAAGTATCTGTTTTACTTTCTGCTGTCAGTTCTTTTGGACATATACCTAGAAGTGGAATTGCTGGGTTGTATGGCCATTTTATGTTTAGCCTTTGAGAAAACCATGAAAATTTTCCATATGAGTGGCACCATTTTCCATTCCCACTAGCAATGCACAAGGGTTCCCATTTCTCCCTGTTCTTGCCAACACTTGTTACCTTCGTGTGTATGTTTTAATAGCCATCCTAGTATAATAGCAGTGAAGTAATATCTCATTGTGGCTTTGCATTTCTCTAATGACCAATGATGTTGAACATCTTTTCATGTGCTTATGGGCCATCTGTAGATCTTCTTTGGAGAAATGTCTATTTGAGTCTTTGCCCCTTTTTAAAGTTGTGTTGTTGTTGTTATTGTTGAGATTTAGGAATGCTTTATTTATCCTGGATATTAATCCCTTATTAGATATATGATTTGCAAATATTTTCTCCCATCCTATAGGTTGCTGTTTGTTTGTTTTTGCTTTTCTGATAGTATCCCTTAATGCACAAAAGTTCTTCATTTTGATGAAGTCCAATTTATCTTTTTTCTTTTAGTGCCTCTGCTTTTAGTGCCAACCCATGAAACTGGTGCCAGATCCAATGTCATGCAGATTTTCTCTGATGTCTTTTTCTGAAAGTTTTATAGTTTTAGCTCTTAAATATAGACTTTGATCCATTTTGAGTTAGTTTTATACAGTGTGTTAGTTAGGTGTACAGCTTCATTTTTTTGCATTTAAATATCCAGTTTTCCCATCACTATTTGTTGAAAAAACTGTCCTTTCCTGATTGAATAGTTTTGGCACCCTTGTAGAAAATCAGTTGGCCATATATGTGAGGGTTGGTTTTTAGGCTCCCTATTCTATTCTATTGGCTGTCTTCATGTCAGTACCATACTGTTTTAATTACTGAAACTGAATAGTAAGTTTCAAAGTTGGGAAATGTAAGTCTCCCAAATTTATTAGTTCTTTTCAAGATTGTTTTGGCTATTCAGAGCCCCTTGCAATTCTTTATGTACTTGAAGATCAGTATTTCCATTTCTCTGAAAAAGGCTATTGGAATTTTGAAAAGAGTGTGTTGAATCTGTAGACCACTTTGTGTGGTATTGACATCTTCCTCTCCATGAACACAGAATGTCTTTCCATTTAATTTAGGTCTTCTTTAATTTCTTCAAGCAATATTGTGTAATTTTTAGTACACAAGTCTTTTACCTCCTTGGTAGATTTATTATGTATGTAATTCTTCTAGGTGCTCTATAAATGGAATTGCCATTGTAATTTCCTTTTCAGGTTGTTCACTGCTCGTGTATAGGAACACAATTGACAGTGTCCCATTTTTTGGAAAGGAAGAAATAGGGACTTAGAATAAGTTGTTCAAAGGTCCTTGGCTAGTAAGGCCCAACTTGGGTCTCTAACTCCAAATCTGTTGTGCTACCTCTCAGAGGAGGTAGCTTGCCTGGCCCCTTTCCCATATTGTCCTTTCCCTCTGACTTGATGCTCTTAGTTGCAAATTAAGACACACTAGAAAAAGAAGAAAATGGAGCACTGCAACAATTAGGCTCAAAATTCTGGCCAGTATGACAACTGAACCATAAGGAGGCAACCAAATTCTCAAGGACACCCATGACATTCCACAGATATATTCACGTCCATTCTTTTTGAGTGGAGGGCCCAGAGACAAATACCAAAGAGTCAACATTGAATGTGTGACCTCAAAATGCCAAAATGGTTGGTGAGAATGACTCAGAAATCAAGAAGCCACTTGTAGCCAATCAAGTACTGTAATGTGTTGTCAACATAGGAGAGTTTCTGACGGCCCTGACCGAAGGACTGTGTATGTAGATGGGGTTAATGCTCTTGAGGAACTGGGTGAGGTGCCCTCTGCAGCCCACCACCAGGTTAAAGACCAGGAGTGTGTCACGTAACACTGAAGAGTCTCTAACGGCCATGGCAGTCTTCATATGCCTGCAGGTGGGGATGGATGAACTTTGTCCGAGACTCTGAACGCCATTCAGGAACCATGAGGTATTCTTCCAAAGTCCCCACTGAATACTTTTCCTCCTTTCCCACACCTGCTGTCTCACAGGATTTCTGAGTCTCCACCTCCTGCTAATTCTGCAGAACAGCACAGGAAGTTTGAATGTGGGACCATGACTCTTGTTGCAGCTGCCACTGATGGGAACCTGGCCCAGTGGCTGTGGACAGTACTATGAGAATTTCCTCAGTCCGCTCTCCTGCTGCCCCTTGCCTAGGCCAGCAAGATACCCAGAAAGGAATGCTGAAGCCTGGTGAACAGAAGTATACTTCTATGTCTGCTTCTATTACACATATATACACACATACAGAGTTGAGAAATCAGGATATCTTCTCCCTCCTCTCGAAGGAAAGAACATTCTGGCCAGGAGATAACACCCTAGGATCGTCTCAATTTACCCTCTTCTGCCTCCAGTGTAAAGGTGCTCTATCGCACTCTTCCTCATACCCGCCAAGAAATCCCAGACAAGGAATGATAGTCTTCATACCTAATGAATTACTAACATTTTTAGGTGGAGAAGTAAGGAGTTGCCCAAGCACATATGTAGGTTCCTCCTAATATGCAGAATGCTGAGAAAATCCCCCAGGGCATCCCAGCTCCCTCAGTAACAACCAGATAGAAGAGAAGTGAAGAAAGTTCACAAAGCAAAATGTCAGCATGGTAACCAGGTAACTTTCTCTGTGGCTCAGACTTTGGACATGTTATAACAGCATTTCATTTATATCACAGAAAAAATTTAATAAAGTAGGTCATAATGCTTTAAATTACTTTTCCAGCAGGAATATGATGCTCTAATGACACAGTCTCTTCTCACTTCTTCCATAAATCACTAGCGACTTCCCTCAAAACAGTCCCTTACCTCCAGCTTCTTGCCCTTCAGACCATCCTCGCATTGTGTCATTAATACTCTTAAGCATATCAACCCTTCGATTAAAAGTCTGCACTGGGGGCGCCTGGGTGGCTCAGTTGGTTAAGCCACTGCCTTCGGCTCAGGTCATGATCCTGGAGTCCCAAGATCGAGTCCTGCATTGGGCTCACAGCTCCATGGGGAGTCTGCTTCTCCCTCTGACCTTCTCCCCTCTTATGCTCTCTCTCACTCTCTCTCTCTCTCTCTCTAATAAATAAATAAAATCTTAAAAAAAAAAAAAGTCTGCACTGTTTCCTTATTGCCAATAGAATTAAACCTTATCTCCTCTCTATGCCATTTGAGGTTTCTTAAATCAATCTTCCTCCTTATCCTCTACTGTGTCCTGATCACCAGGCCAGTCATGCTCTGGGGTAAAGTCATAGTTTCCTGCACTTGTAATGGCAGCTCTGCTCCTCTCTACTTTTCTAACTCCTCCTTCTCACATTTCAGGGCTGGGCTCAAATCCCACCTCCTCCACTTCTACACACACCAATCTCTCCCTGCTAGAAATTCCCGTTGCACACTCACTGTGCACCTCATTTTGGCAGCTTCTTTACTAAGTGACTAATATGCATGTCTACTGCACTAGATGCTTTGTGATTACAGAGAATAGAACAAGGTCCCTGCCCTGCTGGAGAAGACTTAGCTCCTTTATCATGATATATTACTCTCTCCTGAGGGCAAGGCTAGCTCCACAGTCAAATGCAAGTTCTGAAGTTCTACAAGGATATCATGCTTATTATGGTGCTAGGGACATTTCAGAAAGACTTGCTAAATTGAATTGAATTGAAACTCTCTCTGTGTCTCTGTCTCTGGGGCTTACCTACTAATTGAGGACTGTAGCTCAAGTGTGATAGCTAATTTGCTCTTAAATGGCCAAAACCTAACAAAACTCATCTACTTCAACTGTGTTGAAGGGGTAAGGGTAGGGGTGAGAAAGGAGAAACCATCCCAGCCTGTTTAAACATGGAAAAATTGCTCCATGTAAGTCCACTCTCCTGGAGGGACCCCTGGCCCTAGGTGTAAGCTTTGCAGGGTGAAATCAAGTGTGGTGACTCAAAGCCCCACAAGAAAAGGAGTGAGGAAAGGCCAAATGAGTAAAATAGGGAAGGAGAGCAGCAGAAACTTCCTCCGCGAGCATCCAAGCAACAAGGGCCATAAAAAATGGAATGGCTTCCTTTGAACGTAACCAAAGACATGCCAGGGTCAGTCGTTGGAAACCACGGTTCACACATCACACATCTGTAGCAGTAAAGGCTGATGTTGGTGCGTTTGATTTCCAGACACACCTGCTTTCACAGGTAACAGCAGCTGGGCAGCTGCCCCGAGTGACTCTTGAGTTCATCTCTCACACCCGTCCTGAGTTGGAAGGATTGAGACAAGCGAGTCCACCAAACCCTGGTTCTCTTCCATGGGGCCCCGGGACAAGTCGACAGATCTAACCCAAAACAGAAAAAAACTGGCGAGTTGGGGGACCGGGCAAGGATGTAGTAAAGACTTCTGCTGACTTCAGGCATCCCCGTCTCCCCCATCGTAAACCAGAAAAGTCTATTCCCAGCAGAGGACCAAGACGAAAGATCCTCAGGCCGATCAAGGTGCCCGCTGAGTCTGGTTACAGCTCCCGGCCACGGTTTCCTCCCATCTCTTGTCCCAGGGCGCCGAACGCGGTCACCAGAGCCCCCTGGCCCGGGCCCCTCTGGGCGCCCGGGACAGTGAAGCTCGCGCTCCTCCTCTCTCGCATCCCCTCCCCTCCTCTTCCCTCCCTCTGCCAGTCCCTCCCCAAGCCGTGGCGGAGGTGGGGCCGGGCTTGGCTCAGCGAGGCCCGTGCATTCCAGAGAGCCGAGCGAGCTAGAGCAACAAAGGAGCCGGGAGTCGGTGGGAGAAGTCAGGGGGCTGCGGCGCGCTCGGGCGAAGGTGGCGGCTGGGCTGGCCCAGAGGGGAAGCCAGGGAGCTAGTCCCCCCCACCGCGGGCCCGCTCCTGGCCTCCATCGCAGGGCCGGGAGGTAGTTTTAATGGTGGAAGAGGGAATGGGGCTGGAGATTGGGGGCCCAGGGGGCTCCCGGGGCTGAAGACAGTTTGGATTGCCCGGAGAAAGAATAGAGAGTTGTGCATCCCGGCCGGAGCCTCAGCCGCCCAACATGGGCCCCGGGGTCCAAAGTTTGCGAAGTTGGGCGCCGAGGGCCCGCGGCGCGCGGAGCGTCCGAGGGGGCCCGGCACCGGACCTGCGGGGCGCACAGGTCGCCTGAGCCACATCCGCGGCCCCAGGGGTTGCGTGTGTGGCCGGGGGGCTCCGGGGAGCGGGCGGGGGCGCCGGGGCTTCTGCTGAGTTGGCGGGTTTGGCCATGGCCGCTGCCCGCCTCGCACGGGGGCCGGAGATCCTGCTCCCGGGGCTGCTGCTGCTGCTGCAGCTGCTGGGGGGCCCGGGCCGGGGGGCGGCCTTGAGCGGGAACGCGACTGGGCCTGGGCCGCGGAGCGCGGGCGGGAGCGCGAGAAGGAGCGCGGCCGTGACCGGCCCTCCGCCGCTGCTGAGCCACTGCGGCCGCGCAGCCCCCTGCGAGCCGCTGCGCTACAACGTGTGCCTGGGCTCGGCGCTGCCCTACGGGGCCACCTCCACGCTGCTGGCCGGAGACTCGGACTCCCAGGAAGAAGCGCACGGCAAGCTCGTGCTCTGGTCCGGTAAGCGCGCGGGAGCCGGAGCCGGGGCTGCCGTGGTGGGATGCGGGACTCTTGCTAAGAATAGGTTCGGGCCTGAGCCTCGGCGAGGGCGGGAGCTGCACCCGGGAGAGTTGGAGGAACACAGTCTGAAACTTTGGGTGTCGGCTGTAAGCAGGATGGGACCCTCGGTGAGGAGGAGGGAGGGCGAGGCAGTTTAGGCAGCCGGTCACAAAAGGCCGGAGCAGGGTGGGTGCGCCAAGGCTGGAGGGGGGGGGGGCATGAGGAGGGGGCTCAGAGCCACGGGAAAGGACGTTTTTAAAGAAATGGAGCTGCTCCCCACCTAAGTGCCGCCCTGGAAGCGGGGTCCTTGGGGATTCGAGGCGGTGTTTAGATCTTGGAAAAGAAACCGACCGGGAAATCGAGTTGGAGAGGAAAAAGGAAAGATGAAGTAGAAGATTTAGGCACTGAGGGACAGGGCGGGGGGGAAAGAACTGAGTGAAATTTGTGACGGAATCGAGACCCCCTGGTGTTGAGTAATTAAAAGTTAACCAGAAATTTCTAGAAATTTTGTTTTGGGAGACAGAAAGTCCAGAGAACTGTGATCTTGTCCTGTTTTTACAGGAGATTTCACCGTTTCCTCATCTGAAAAATGGGGACTCTGATCTTTTTCTGAGGTTGTGAAGGAATGAGACTATTCTAAGGATAATATTTGTGTATACTTTGGAAATTTGGATCCTCAGGCGGGTCAGGGCTGCGGAAGGACACTTAAGTCTGGGATATTGAGAGCCTGTGGAAACTTTCAAAGTGGTCTGAAGTCCCAGAGCGCTCACCTCAGGGTGGGATTATGGCCAACCCACAGAACTGCAGAGCGAACCCAAACAAATCCTTCCTTAGCAGTGCGGAGTGGATTCTCTCCCCACTTGTCACTCTTGTGGGCTGGGGGCCTGACGGGCCTGGGGAAGAGAACTGGTCTTGTCATCCCTTGCTTCTAGTCAGTGTGATTCCAAAACTGTCCTTGAAACAGAAAATCAAAAGTCAGGAGCCAGTTTGGCAACCTCCTTCTTTGGGCAGGCTTTGGGTGCCCTACATCTCAGTTCTGCCCTGGGGGCTGATGATGATCCTGAAGGAGGGAACATATGTAGGCTGCCTGTCATTGTCAGCTTGGCCATTAGAGTTCTCAGAGTCATTGCTGGATGTTGGACAAAGTCATGTCATTCCTGGCCTGGCATCATTCTCTGGCAGATGCCAGATGAGGAACTTGGAAGATGGTACTCACTGTGGAGCTACATCCTTATTGGGTATCAGGTTCTAAAGTCGGCATGTAGGCAGAAGCCATGTATAATCAATGGTAGCTTTGAAAAATTCGTAAGTTACCATAAGTTCCATAAGTTCTGCACTCCTTTTATGGTAATATGTTTGTAGAAATGTGTAACGTATAGGAATGTATAGTCTATGAGAAGGGGCATACCTAGAAAATATAATTTTAGTCTTTCAAGTTACATACATGCAAAAGAGCAGAAGACTGAAGGAATAAAAAAGGAACACAAAAGAAAGGTAGAAGCAGGGGCGCCTGGGTGGCTCAGTGGGTTAAGCCTCTGCCTTCAGCTCAGGTCATGATCTCAGGGTATTGGGATCGAGCCCCGCATCAGGCTCTCTGCTCAGCAGGGAAACTGCTTCCCCCCTCTCTCTCTGCCTGCTTGTGATGTCTCTCTCTCTGTCAAATAAATAAATAAAATTAAGGGAAAAAAAGTAGAAGCAGGCTTCTTTGAGCATTACCTGAAAGAAGGCCTGCATTTAGGAGCCAGTTGAATGGAAAGTCAGGTCTCTCAGTACAAGGAGCTCACCCAGTTCTGAGTTGGTCACACTGAGAGGATATTCACGCCCCATCCCCCCACCTCTCTGTCCTTATTTATTTTGCAGGGGCCCGTGCTTGAGTTCTCCTAAGTTAAATGCATGTGTGATGCCGCCCGTCTTTGTTACCATCAAATCAAGGAGATAGGTCTGGACCTCTTTCCAGTCCATACTCCTGAGAGCAGCTGCTGAACAGGTAGAAGTAGGTTTGGCAGGAAACATTCCGGAGTTAGAACCATCTGCTGGCTGTGCAATTTCGATCCTTACTAGCTGGGCCTCTGGTGGGGCAGGGTCTGCCTGTTAGGTGTTGCCGGCAGTGGGGTCAGAAGCAGATGGTGGTGCAAGCTGGGTCAGTGGTGGGTAGAAGAAATCAGAGCCAGGTGTAAGAATCACAGGCCTTTGGCCAGGAGCCTCTAGTGAGAGATTGGTCCTGTCCTGAGTCAGAGGTCTTCATTTGACTGTGTCTGAATGGTCAGTGTCGCCTGGCTCTTGGAGGTGTTTTTGTGGGTGAAGGATGAAGATGATCTAAGTTGTCTTTTCATCTGTAAACTTTTGAAGGTAGATCCTTGTCCTTCACCTTTTTTTTTTTTTTTTTTTTTTTTAAGCCTCAGAGTTCT
Source organism: Martes martes (assembly GCF_963455335.1). NCBI lineage: Eukaryota > Metazoa > Chordata > Mammalia > Carnivora > Mustelidae > Martes > Martes martes. The sequence continues at coordinate 85,599,971 of NC_137899.1, forward strand.
GAGTACACAGCCATCCACTCATTCATTAAATGAGGCATTGGGTGCTTGCTGCATGTCAGCGTGGATCAGGTTCTGGGGTGTATAAAGACAAGGAGTACAGACATGATCCCCACCATCAAGGAGAAAACAGACAAACAGCTTTAGCAGTTCCTGTGAGAGGTATTGTGACAGGGTAGGTAGGGTGCTGAAGGAACACAAAGAATTTGGGGGAACAAGGAAAGACCTCCAGAGGAACTGACCTTAAGCCTATTCCAGGTGGGAATTACCTGAGCCAAGGCAAGATTGGATTGGGAAGGAATAGGAAGAGGAGACAGTGTGCAAAGGTGAGGAGGTGAGAATTTTAGCAGAGCTGGATCAAAGCATGTGAGGGATAGAATTATAAGAGATCAGACCTAGAGAGTTAGAAAGCAAAGGGATTCATACCCTGTATTGAGAAGTTTGGGTGTTATCCAGGAGATAACAAGGAGCCACTGAAAGCTCTTGATCGAGGGAGACATGTAATCATATTTGCATTTTAGAAAGATCTCTCTGAGTATCGTGTGAAGAAGCCACGGGAGGAGGGAGGGCCTGGAGTCTGGTTGCTTGTCTAGGAGATGGTTGAAGTAGTCCAGGTGAGAGTTGATGGTGGTCATGATGGAGGTGGGGGTCCATCATCCAGAGATGATGGGCACGGCTGAAGGAAGTAGACTGATCCCAGCCTTTCAGAGCTAGAACCAATGGGACTTGCCGAAGAGTTGGACGAAGGGATGAGTGAGCAAGAGGACCTAGGTTTCAGGCTTGCGAGGAAGGTGGTATCATTTCTTTTCACTAAGCTGGGGATCCTGGAGGAGAAGTAGGTTTAGGAAAAAAGTGTCATTTGGGCCATGTGAATTAGAGGTGCTCTATGGACATCTCTGTGGAGATTACTGGCAGATTTGGAATAGGTGTTGCCGAAGAGAGCAGACACTGTGTGCTTCCTCAGCCTGGAGCCTTTGGAAGTTCGCCATTGAGTGAGGCAGTTTATAGCTCAGGCTGGACTACTTTCTAGATCTGTAGAGAACTCAGGTCCCTCCTATATCTTTCGACTGTCTGGACTTGGGCTTCTTCAGGCACTCAGCATCTTTCCCCATTATAGCTTGAAATGTCTCTTCACAGGCATTCCAAGCTGACCAGACAAACATAATATACAGGCCACGGTCCACCTTGGGCCAAATCTGGTTTGTTAAATGAGGCAAGGAAGCAGAGACCTGCGGCTGGTGAGGGAAATAGGTCCCTGACAGCCAGCACGTAGCCTCTTCGACCACTGCTGTGCTGTGTGTGCACAGTAATGTGTGGCCTTGCTGCCCAGCCGGGGAAGCCAGGAGGAGAGAGCCAGAAGAGAGAAGAGAAGCTGGGAGGAATTTCTCTTTTCCTCTCAGACATCTGGTTGAGGTGATGTGAGGAGAGATGTTGGTGATGGTGGGTTGTTTGCAGGGGTGGAGCAGAAAGAATTTCCCTAGAGCTATTCCCAAACCTGGCTGACAAGGAGAATCAGTTAAGATATATATAAATATATTTATAGATCTATATATAGAAGGTATGAAAATACAGAAAAGCATCTACTGGCCCAAGTTTTCATTTTTGCTTTAGATTTTTCACTTTTTAATTGATTTATTTTTAAAGATTTTATTTTTAAGTAATCTCTACACCCAACATGGGGCTTGAACCTACAATCTCGAGATCAAGAGTTGCACGCTCCTCTCACTGAGCCAGCCAGGTGCTATAAGAATGTTAACTTTTTAATTGTGAGATGCTGTATGTATACAGAAAGTGTATAAAACGCAGAGGTACTAAATAACAAATAATTATAAAGGGACACCTGAGTCAAGAACTAGACCATCGTGGGCTGCCAGAAGCTCCCCTTTCTTTTTCAATCCCATCTTTTCTAGAAGCAACCACTACCCTAATGTTTTTGATTATCAATTCCTTTTTCCTCTATAGTTTTATCATCTAGTTTTGGAATCCCTAAACAGTTTATTTCAGTTTTGAACGTTTTAGAGTTTTAAGCAAATCATGATACGTGTTTTCTTTTGTCTTTTATGTCTGGCTAGTTTTTTTTTTTTTTTAAGATTTTATTTATTTATGTATTTGTCAGGGAGACAGAGAGAGAGAGGAACACAAGCAGGTAGAGCGGCAGGCAGAGGCAGAGAAAGAAGCAGGCTCCCCGCTGAGCAAGGAGCCCGATGTGGGACTCGATCCCAGGACCCTAGGATCATGACCTGAGCTTAAGGCAGCAGCTTAACCAACTGAGCCACCCAGGCGTCCCCTGGCTAGTTTTATTACACATTCTTTTGTAAGTTTCATCTGTGTTATTGCAACTTAATTTTTTTATTGTCAAACAGTATTCCACGGTAGAATATATCACAATCTATAAATCCATCTTGTTGTTAAACATTTAAGTTGCCTCTTAAACTTTTGGCCATTGTAAATACCATTGCCAAAAGTATTCTTCTATGTATATCCTGGTGCACGTGGGTCAAATTTCCCTGGGTACCTACTTAGAGGAATGGGATTACCAGACAATAAGGCATGCATAACCTTCACCGTTAGTGGGGAATACAAAAAAGTTCTCCAAAGTGGTTGTACCAACTTAGGTTTCCCACTAATCCCACAGAAGAGTCAGTCACCATTGCTCCACATGATTCCTGACCCTTGGTGTTGTCTAGTCAGACTTTTACATTCTTGACAATCTGGCGAGTATATTGTGGCATGTTTTTTGGTTTTAGTTTGCATTTCCCTGATAACCAGTAAGGTGAAGCACCATTTCAAATGTTTACTGGCCATTTGGATTTTTTCTGTTATGAAATTCTGTTCACATCTTTGGCCCATTTTTCTATAGGGCTGTCATTTTCATAAGATTTGTAAGGGTTTTTGTTGTTGTTGTTGTTGTTGTTTTAAGATTTTATTTATTTATTTGACAGAGATCACAAGTAGGCAGAGAGGCAAGCAGAGAGAAAGAGAGGGGAGGAAGCAGGCTCCCTGCCGAGCAGAGAGCCCGATGCGGGACTCGATCCCAGGACCCTGAGATCCTGACCTGAGCCGAAGGCAGAGGCTTAACCCAGTGAGCCACCCAGGCACCCCTGTAAGGGTTCTTTATTTATGCTGGGTATGAGTCCTTTATTGGTTGTATGCATTGAAAATATTTTCTGTGGCTTGCCTTTTCATTCTCTTTGTGTCTTCTGTTAAACAGAAGTTCTGAGCTTTTAGGTAGTCATTTATGAAACTTTTTATGATTACTGCTTATTGTCTTATTTTAAAAAGTCTTTTCATGGGGTGCCTGGGTGGCTCATTTGGTTAAGCATCCTACTCATGGTTTTGGCTCAGGTCATGGTCTCAGGATCCTGAAGTTGCCCCGCATGGGGTTCCCTGCTTAGCAGAGAGTCTGCTTCCCTTCTCTCTCTCCCTCTGCCCCTCCCCACCCCTGCTTATGTACACACACACTCTCTCAAATAATTAAATGAACCTTTAAAAAAGTCCTTTCATAACACAAAGTCATAAACTTATTATCTTATGTTTTCTTCTCAAAACTTTTTAGATTCTCCTTTCAATTTAGACACGTAATTCACTAGTTTCATACATGTCTCAACATAATTTGTTAAAAGAATATCCTTTCTCCACTGCTCTGCCATAAATTAGGTGTCCAAATATCTGTTTGTTTCTGGGATCTTTATTCTGTTCCATGGCTCTATTTTGTCTATCCGTTGCCAATATGTATCATCTTAATTGTCATATCTTTTTTTTTTAATTATCATATCTTTATAGCAACATCTTTTACCTTCTTTGGGCTATGAACCTCTTTGGCAGTCTGGTACAACCTATGGGCCCCTTCTCAGTATAATATTTTTACATTTATAAGGTAAAACACATAGGATTAAAAAGGAGCATATAAGATTACAAAGGAAATTAATTGGGCACCTGGGTGGCTCAGTTGGTTTAAGCAGCTGCCTTTGGCTCAGGTCACGATCCCAGGGTCCTGGGATCGAGCCCCACATCGGGCTCTCTGCTCAGCAGAGAGCCTGTTTCTCTCTCCCTCTGCCTGCCACTCTGCTTACTTGTGCTCTCTCTCTATCTCTCTGTCAAATAAATAAATAAAATCTTAAAAAAAAAAAAGATTACAAAGGAAATGAATTACATTGAAATATAAATATCAACTATATTAAAACAATTTTGTGATCTAACATACATGTGCTTCTTTTTTTTTTTTTTAAGTTTTATTTATTTATTTATTTGACAGAGAAAGAGAGATCACAAGTAGGCAGAGAGGCAGACAAAGAGAGAGGGGGAAGCAGGCTCCCTGCTGAGAAGAAAGCCTGATGGGGAGGCTTGATCCCAGGACCCTGGGACCATGACCTGAGCCGAAGGCAGAGGCTTAACCCACTGAGCCACCCAGGAGCCCCTATGTGCTTCTTTATTAATACACTAAGTAAGATGAACTGTGAGTTTAATATATTCATCATAATGTCAAAGTGGAGATGAACAGTTACAATATTTTGAGGTCTGTAACAAAAACACAAGTACTGATAACATCACTATAGTATGTGGCTTCTATCCATAATTGAAGGCAAGGCTAAATTTCTGTTATATCTAATTTTTTTCCCATCCAAGTTCATGAGCCCCTTAATTCTCTGTAAGAATTCTGAGTTCCAAACCAAGGACCTCCACTGTTCTTTATATATATATATATTTTTTAAGATTTATTTATTTGAGAGAGAGAGAAAGAGCACAAGTGGGAGGATAGAGGAAGACAGAAAGCGGGAGTCTCAAGGACTCTGTGGTGAGTGCAGAGGCCCCTTGCGGGGCTTAATCTCACCACCACAAAATCATGACCTAAGTCAAAACCAAGAGTTGGACGCTTAACTGACTGCGTCACCCCAGCACCCACCACTGTTCTTATAACACTTACAGTATTTATGGTACAGCAGTATCTAATAGAGTTTGGCCTATTCTTGATCCTTTGTGTTTTAATGTAAAAATAGTTGGTGGTGGTTTTGGTGGGGATTGTATTGAATATACAGACTAATTTGAAAAAAAAAAGACATCTTTAGAATATTGAGCTTTCCAATCATTTCATTATATATTTCTATCTAGATCTTTGATTTTTGCAATTTTTAAAATTTTTGTGCAGTGTTCCAATGTAATTTGTTAGATATAGTCCTAAATATTTCATTTAAAAAATACTATTATAGTCCCCTTCACATTTCATTTTCTGTTTGTTGCTGACATTTAGAAATACAATTGATTTTGAATCCAGTAAACTAACTAAATTTATTCTACACACAGAGCCATCTCATTTGTGAATGAGTTTTGTGTCTCCCTTTTCAAGGTGTATATCTTTTAATCTTTTTTGCCTTAATGTACTACTTAAGAAACCCACTACATAGTTAAATACAAGTGGTAAAAGTAGCAACGTCCCTTATCTCTGACTGTGTTTCTGTATTCTGAAGCTTTTCCATCCTTCACTATTACGTATGATGTTTACTGTAGGTGCCTGTAGTTACATTTTATCAGATTAAGGAAGTATTCTTTTATTCCTAATTTGCCTATTCTTCTTTTTATCTTGGTTGCCTGTTGGACTCTATCAACTACTACATCTACTGATACGATCATATGATTTTTTTTCTTCTTTAATCTGTTAATGTGGTAATTGCATTGATTGATTTTCCTAATGTTAAGCCAATCACAGAACAATGGTTTTCAACTTGGCTGATCATCAGAACCTCACAAAAAGTTATTTTTAAAGTTTCAACTGTGGGGGCGCCTGGGTGGCTCAGTGGGTTGGGCCGCTGCCTTCGGCTCGGGTCGTGATCTCAGGGTCCTGGGATCAAGCCTAGCATTGGGCTCCCTGCTTAGTGGGGAGTCTGCTTCTCCCTCTTTCTCTGCCCTCCCCCCATGCATGCTCTCTCTTTCTCAAATAAATAAAATCTTTTTTAAAAAGTTGAAATCAGGGTGCCTGAGTGGCTCAGTGGGTTAAGCCTCTGCCTTCGGCTCAGGTCATGATCTCAGGGTCTTGGGATCGAGTCCCGCATTGGGCTCTCTGCTTGGCAGGGAGCCTGCTTTCTCCTCTCTCTCTCTGTCTGCCTATCTGCCTACTTGTGATCTCTCTCTGTCAAACAAATAAATAAAATCTTAAAAAAAAAAAAGTTGAAATCGTGGGGCACCTGGGTGGCTCAGTTGGGTTAAGCCTCTGCCTTCAGCTAGGGTCCTGGTCTCAGGGTCCTGGGATCGAGCCCTGTGTCGGGCTCCCTGCTCAGTGGAGAGTCTGTTTCTCCCTCAGCCTCTTCCCCTGGCTTGTGTGCTAGCTTGCGCTCTCTCTCTCATTCACTCGCTCCCTCTCAAATAAATAAATAAATAAAATCTTTTAAAAAAAAGTTGAAATTGTGACAAATATTTAAGAAGTCTATGAATATAGAAAAATGCCAAGACTAATAGAACACTTGTCTTTATTTTTTTCTTTTTGTTTCATATTTTAATAAAATCAAAGAAATAAAACAATACAGATAAAGTTGATGTCCCCTTCATGTCTACAATTTTATTCCCTTCTCTAGGGAGATTCCCCCATCTCAGTCATTTGCATATTTTTAAAAAACTAATTACTTCTAAAAATTGGTAGTAAGCACACCTATAAAAATCAAAAGTAACACAAGTTAAATCCCTCCACTTCTGCTTCCAGCTACCGGTTTCCCCTTCCTAGAGGCAATCACCAGTACTGGTTTTTGTGTGTCCTTTTAGAGATATCCAACATATGTATAAATGTATTTGTGTCCTGAGTCTTTTTCCTCCTACAACCAGTAGTAGCCTGCTCTTCAGGCTGTTCTCACTCAACCATATCCATTTAACTAGATGCATTGGAGATAGTTAGATTTCAATGCATAGAGTTCAATGCATAGTGTCCTATTATATTAATTTATGATATTTTATGTAGTTGGTCTCCTATTGATGGCTATGCATTCATGCCGTTTCTACTCTGCTGTTACAAACAATGCTGCAATGAATAATCTTATGTATTATCTTTGTAAACATGTTAAGTGGGATCGCAAGTATAAAATTTTGATAGATAATGCCAAATAGTCTCGACAAGTATTTATTAATTTCTGTTCGTGAGTGCCAGTTCCACCCACATTCTTGTCAATACAACGTTTTCAAATGTTTTCATCTTTATCACTCTGTAAGTTAAAAAATTATATCTCATTGTAGCTTTATTTCACACTTAGTTTATTAAGAGTGAGATGGGGGCACTTGGGTGGCTCAGTTGGTTGGGCATCTGCCTTTGGCTCAGGTCATGATCTCAGGGTCCTGGGATCGAGTCTCGCATTGGGCTCCCTGCTCAATGGGCAGCCTGTTTCTCTCACTCCACTGCTTGTGCTCTTTCTCTCTCATGTTTTTTCTCTCAAATAACTAAAATCTTTAAAAAAAATGAGATTGAATGTCTCTTTATGTGTTTAAAGGCCATTTGTGTTTGATCTTTGTCTTTGCCCATTTTTCTATAGGATTATGAATTTCTTTCTGATGTGGAAGAGCTTCATGCACATAAGGAAATTAGCTCCTTACCTGTGATATGGATCCAAAATACATTTTCTCAGTGTGTTGCTTTTCTTATGATTTTATTTTTTACTTTACTGAATTTATCTATTCTTCTGAAGTCTTTTAAAACCTTCTATTTTATGGTTTCTGAGTTTTGTGTCAGACGTCAGAAAGCCTTCTCTACTTCAAGATTTTAAAAACCATTTCCCATCTTTTCCTCTGGTACTTTAATATTTAAAACTCATGTAGTCATTTTGATTCATCTGGAATTTATTTTTATGTAAGAAATGGGGTAAGGATCCAAATTATTTTTTCCCTAGATAGTTCTTTTAATATTTTTTTAATTATTTTTCCTTGGGGAGTTTATTTTTAAGGTACAAAACAATATTTAAAATAAGAAAAAAAAGAAAAACAACAAAATTCCACAGTTTTAGAAGTTGATTACTGCAGATATTACAAAATGCTGAAAAATAACACAATGCTTTTATTAATCTACTGCTTGCTGATCCTCAAGAATACATTTTGGGGCGCCTAGGTGGCTCAGTTGCTAAGCATCTGCCTTCGGCTCAGGTCATGATCCCGGTGTCCTGGGATCGAGTCCCGCATCAGGCTCCTGGCTCGGTGGAAGCCTGCTACTCCCTCTCTGTCTCTCATTCCCCCTGCTTGTGTTCCCTCTCTCACTGTCTCTCTCTGTGTCAAATGAATAAATAAAATCTTATTTAAAAAAAAAAAAATACATTTCACTCCAGTGAGCCCCCCCATTTTAAATATATTGTTCAGTAAACATGCAGTAACATTCACTTTTTCTTTGTTGTACAGTTCTATGAATTTAGACAAACACATAGTTACGTAACCAGCCACTACACTCAAAAAAGTGACAATCCCATCAGACCCAAATATTCCCTCGTGCTGCCCCTTTGTAGGCAAATTCTCCTCCTACCCAACTCCTGGCAACCATGGCTGTGTTCTCCATCCATACCCACTTGGTCAGAATTTCTGAGAGTGGGTTTCTCCATCTAGAACGATAAGGGTCCACAGTTGATTTTGATTTGAGTCAGGTCTGGGAACAATTAACTGAGGACATTGTTGCTGCTGCTGCTGCTGCTTTCTTTTTTAGAGGTCTTTTTTTTTTTTTTTTTTTTTTAAGATTTTGTCTATTTATTTGTCAGAGAGAGAGAGAGCACAAGCAGGGGGAGCAGCAGGCAGAGGGAGAAACAGGCTCTCCACTGAGCAGGGAGCTCTGGGATCATGACCTGAGCTGAAGGGAGACGCCTAACCTACTGACCCACCCAGGCATCCCAGGACATTGCTTTTTGCCAGGAACTTGCTGTGTGCCCTGGGAATAGTCTTTGGGGTAGTGCGAGCTGTGAATGGTCAGAGATTGCCAATGAGTAATAATAGCTGGTATTTCCTGAGTGCCTCCTGTCTGACGAGTACCATGCTAAACACATTCAGTACATTATCTAACTCTTCACATTACCATGAGGTAACTCTGTTATCCCCATTTCACAGATGAGGAAATTGAGGTTAGAGATAAAGTAATTTGCCCAAGATCACACAGCTGGGAAGTGGTAGAGCCAAAGCTTGGACCCAGGGAGGTTCATTGTAGTTTCCGTGCCCTGTATCCCTCTACTGTATTGCTTTCCTCTCAAAAAGGGCAGACACCTGCCGCATCACCTCCAGCCTGATAGTGTGGCAGTCACCCACTTTGGTCTAACATCCTTAGAAGCTTCTCCTAACACAACTTCCTGTGTGGGCAGCAGGTGTTCCTGAAGCAGGGAATGACTCGGGAGGGGCAGGGGGGGCAGAATGCTGAGTGGGCCTAGCCACTGGGGAGCAGGGGAGAGGCCTGGGTTGGGACAGGGGTGCCGGGAGACCTCCACCTGTTTCTGTCTTGCTGACAACACGTTTCCTCCCTCTGCACTGGACAGAGCCTCCTCTGTTTTTCTCCATCTGATTTCCTGTTTCCTCCTCTGGCTTTGGAGGACTCCCTGACTACCTCTTCTTAAGCTCCCACCTGTTCTCTGTTTCACCTCAGCTTGGTAAGAGGAACAAGGATCCTGGGATCTGGGCAAGGGGCCACGTCTGGTTCTGGTGCATGAGCCCCTCGTGGGGTGGGTCCCACCACCTCCCTTTCCCCTGGAAGAGACCTGTAGAACGTTTTAAGAATGCCCCTGAGAAGGTAAAAGGCAAGTCGACTTGGGGTTCTCAGCCAGAGGCACTAATACTCCCTGGCAGGGCATTTGGAAACGGAGGCTGCTTTTTAAAAACTTAAATTGAATTACCAGATACATATAGAGGAGTGCATGGATCACAGGCTTGCTTTTCACAAGGCGAGACACACACGTAGCCGATGCCAGATCGAGAAATGGAACGTTACCAGTATCCCAGAAGCTTCCCTTCAGGCCTTCTTCCAGTCACCGACCCTGGAGGAAGGGCAAGAAAGAGGGGCATTTTGGGGTTGTCATCATGACTTCGGGGTTCTGCTGGCATTTAGTGGCAGGAGCATAGGGAGGCTAAAGTTCCTGCACTCTGTCGGACAGTCCTGCAGCACCAAGAATCGTGCTGCCCAAATGCCCTGTTGGGAGACACCGTGCCTGGCAGCTGCTAGCCTTGTGGCCCAGAGACTTGCCTTCGGCCCGGGAGCAGCTGTGGCTGGGGGTCGCCATGCGGAGGGCTTTCACTGCAACGTATTCATACTGTTGCCTCCCTGCAGGCCTCCGGAATGCCCCCCGCTGCTGGGCAGTAATCCAGCCCCTGCTGTGTGCTGTGTACATGCCCAAATGCGAGAATGACCGGGTGGAGCTGCCCAGCCGTACCCTTTGCCAGGCCACCCGAGGGCCCTGTGCCATTGTGGAGCGGGAGCGCGGCTGGCCTGACTTCCTGCGCTGCACCCCTGACCGCTTCCCCGAGGGCTGCCCGGTGAGTGCTTTGAGGGGCAAGCCCCAGGCTTAGGGCAGGGCCCCCCCAGGAGGCAGGGACAGGGGAGCCCCCCAGCCTTCTCTGCTGCGAGACCCCAAATCTGCAGCCATGGGGTCCAGGAGCCATGTACCCAAACACTCTCACTGGCTGGGCCCGTCTGCTAGGGATTATCTGCTTATTTATAAAAGATAACTGTGTTCAACAAATATTTTTGGAGCACCCACTCTACGAGGTGTTGGGGGGTTTTGGGCATCATGGATGACAGGAACGCCTTCTCCAAGATGGTTATCATGTATTTAGGGAACGATGGTAAGTACACATACAACAACTAGAGACATGGAGACAGGAGGGTGACCTTCTGGCAATAAAGGAGAGCTCATAAGTAATGATAGCAGCAGTGATTCTGGTAATAATACTGGTTATTATACTCACTACCTGCCAAATACCCTATGAGCCGTTTACATCTATTTCTTCATTTAACCCTTACCTCACACCGTGAAGTAGCAACAACTCTCTTATAGCTGGGGAAACTGAGGTAACGGGTCAAATAATTTGCTCCAGACTATTGACATCATTTGTCACTGAGTGGCTGGACTGGGATTCAGAAGCTGGAAGGCTGTCTCCAGCTTGTGCTCTCTGGCAGTCCGCCGTGCTACCCCTAGGCCTCGTGTTCAACCAGAGGGCGCCTCTGGGCCCCCTGCTCCCTTTTGCACTGCCTTCTCCCCTTCCCTTGTGCCAGAATGAGATGCAGAACATCAAGTTCAACAGTTCGGGCCAGTGCGAGGCTCCGTTGGTTCGGACTGACAACCCCAAGAGCTGGTATGAGGACGTGGAGGGCTGTGGGATCCAGTGCCAGAACCCGCTGTTCACTGAGGCCGAGCACCACGACATGCACAGCTACATTGCCACCTTCGGGGCAGTCACAGGCCTCTGCACGCTCTTCACCCTGGTCAGTGGGGGTGGGGTGGGGGGGTGGGGGTGGGGTTGCAGGCCTGGAGGGGGATGGCGGGGAGAATGGTCAGGGGAAAGGGGGCCTAGAATGCGCAGCCCATAAAGTGGGAAGGAAGTGTATTGTCGATTGGCTGGGCTGCGGGGGCAGAGGGAAGTGGGGAGGCAGTGACCTGGTTGGGCCCCCAGGGAAGGGTCTGGAAAAGAGGGGCCCGGTGTTCAGACCAGGGCGTGTGTGGCAGCAGAATCACCCTGACCTCATAGAGCGGCCCCTCACTTCTCTCTTCCAGGCCACATTTGTGGCTGACTGGCGGAATTCGAATCGCTACCCCGCTGTCATTCTCTTCTATGTCAATGCGTGTTTCTTTGTGGGGAGCATTGGCTGGCTGGCCCAGTTCATGGACGGCGCCCGCCGAGAGATCGTCTGCCGGGCAGATGGCACCATGAGGCTTGGGGAGCCCACGTAGGTGTCTTGGGGACCCAGAAGGGAGGGAGAGGGGCAGAAGGCTGAAATGTGTGTTTCCCCCAAAAGGGACAGGTTGGGCTTAAAAGTGAGATTTTAGTGTCGGATTCAGCTCTGCCCAGGGTGCCCAGAGATTCCAGCAGGTTCTGGAGTGGGCTGTGATGGTTCGCATCTGCTCCAAGGGGCATCTTCCCCACCCTCTTCGAATCTACCCTGGGTCCTGTCTCCAAGCCCTGACTCGTAGGGAACCTCCAGACCTGAGAAGCCAAGGGTCGGGGGGATAGGGTGCAGAGAACTGATGAAGGGAGTACAGAATGACCTCCCCAAGAGACATGTCACATGTCTGCACAGCTCCAACGAGACCCTGTCCTGCGTCATCATCTTTGTCATCGTGTACTACGCCCTGATGGCTGGTGTTGTCTGGTTTGTGGTCCTCACCTATGCCTGGCACACCTCCTTCAAAGCCCTGGGCACCACCTACCAGCCTCTCTCCGGCAAGACCTCCTACTTCCATCTGCTCACGTGGTCACTCCCCTTTGTCCTCACTGTGGCAATCCTTGCCGTGGCCCAGGTACAGTGACTGGTAGGGGGCTGGGGACGTGAGTGGAGTGGGTTTGAGTAAGGGGGCCTGGTGAGCCACTCTGTCCCATCCCCCCACCCCTTCCTGCCTCAGGTGGATGGGGACTCTGTGAGCGGCATCTGTTTCGTTGGCTACAAGAACTACCGATACCGGGCCGGCTTCGTTCTGGCCCCGATTGGCCTGGTGCTCATTGTGGGAGGTTACTTCCTCATCCGAGGTGAGTGAGCGTCCGGGGCCAGTGCCAGCTGGGTGACAAAATCCTCTGGGCACCTGCTCTGTGGAAGTAGGAGCGAGGACCTGCCAGTTCTGCTGCCTTTGCAGTGGCACCTCTGTCAGCTCACCCAGGGCCTCGGTGCTACGTAGAAGGTGCCCACTCGAGCCACACACAGTGTCATGGCCCTTGGTGTCTGGCCAGGGAAATGCAGCCCCTTACTCCAGGCCCAGGGGCCAGGGCTCACAGCCTGTGGTGGAACAGATCCTGAGCTGGGTCCCTGGGGCAGCTACTCTCATGTGCTAAAGAGCCCGCCCTGTCCCCATTCACCAGCTCAGGGCCTTCAGTCATGTGTGTGCACCCCGAATTTCTATCTGCTCTCCACCTCTTGGAGCCTGGCTCTTCATCCATTCCCTACCCACGAAGTTTCCACAACACACACAGATTCACTGTTACCTCATTTCCCATCTGAATCCGCCACCTCCGCAGTGAGCCTCCCTCTCTCTTAGCTCACTCGCGTTGCATTTTCTTGGTAATCTTCAGCTTCCTCCCCCTGTGCCGTCAGTCTTCTTCTGTTCAGCCCACCTCTTGCTGGCCGTCTCTGGGCCTCTGATGCATGTTTTGTATCTGCTGTCCTCTGTGGTCGCCACCAGCCACATATGCTGAAACTCGTCCAGCCTGAGCTGTGTCCTGAGTATGAAATCCGCGCTGTATTGCAAATACCTCGCACAGAGAAAGCAAACCATCTCACTAATAGTTTGTTCTATGGGTTCCATGTTGAGATGTTAATTAAATAAACAATGACATACTGCTTATGAAACGTATGGAAATCAGCGCTACTTGCATCTGTTTACTTCTTTCCTGTGGCTGCTGGACGGATTGAGATTCTGTATGTGGCTGACGTTGTGTTTCTGTTGGCTAGCACTGTTCTCGCGTCTCTTTCTCTGCCTTTTCCATCAGCACAGCTTTGACCTGGCTGCCTTGCTTAGGGATGGCTAGAGCAGGACCCAGGCCCTTCCTCTCCCTTGTTGTCTGTCTATCCTGGACTCTGCCCCGGTCTTTCCAGTACACAGCACATCTCCCACCAACTGTGCTTCCTTTCTCCAGGGTCTCCAGTTCCCCAAGCTTTAAATCATAGCAGCAATCAGACTGGGGACTCCCTGCTGTACCCAAACCTCCCGGGAGAGAGTGGCCTTGCCCCCACTCATGCCTGGGGTCTCTCTTATGTTCAGGAGTCATGACTCTGTTTTCCATCAAGAGCAACCATCCCGGGTTGCTGAGTGAGAAGGCTGCCAGCAAGATCAACGAAACCATGCTGCGTCTGGGTGAGTGGACCCCCAGGGCCGTTGGCCTGAGATGCTGGCCAGTCCAACACTGTACCCTCCTGGGGCTGTGGGACCTGCAGGACAGGGTCTGGGGGGATGCAGTGTCAGTGGTGCAAGTTAGCAGCCAGGGGGACAAGACAAGGCTTTGGGGCACACACACGTGTGTGGGGGGGTGATGGTGGTAGCAACTCAAAGGGACCTTCTTGGACAGAAGAATTCAAGTTCACGCCAGGACTGCTTCCTCGTGTCCCCTGCTCCACACTTGGCTCAAGTGCCCTTTGGGCCTTATTTTGAAGAACACAGCAAACTGAGCCTGCCGTGGATTCACCCCAGACTCAGCTATCTTTCAGGCCCAAGTGGGGCTGGTCCCCACTGCGGCCCCTGCACCTGGGATTGGTAATGCTCTGTCCCACCCTGGCCCTCCCCAGGCATTTTTGGCTTCCTGGCCTTCGGCTTTGTGCTCATCACCTTCAGCTGCCATTTCTACGACTTCTTCAACCAGGCTGAGTGGGAGCGGAGCTTCCGGGACTACGTGCTGTGAGTGTGGGGCTGGGGGCTGGGGCGGGGGTGGTCAGCTGCCATAGGAGCTGCAGCCAGGACTGCGGACCCTGCCGTTCTTGCCCCTCAGCCCCGGGTTCCTGCCTCCCACGGCAGGTGAATCTGCCTGTCTCGCTCTGGGCGCCCAAGATGTCATTTGCTCTGTAATCTGCGAACACGGCAGATGGCATTCCTTCCCTGGCTCAGCTCTGCCCTCTTCTCTGCACGAGCCACGGTCTGGCTAGTGTGTGTAACGGCGACAACTCTGTGTTGGCCGTTCTAATTCTCACATACTTTCACGGAGCCTATTATAGAGCCCTGCACAGAAGTAGTTACCTCTCCACGATAGGTTAACCTGTTAATGCTTGGCGGCTTTGTCTGTGCTTTTTTTGTGTCCCCATGAGAGGAATCTGAGAGTAAGGCAGCTCACCCGTGGAAACACTTGCTGATGGCGGGAAGGACAGTTATGGGGCTCATTAAAATGGACACCAGTCCCTGTCCTGGCTGCCTCCGGCTCTTCCGTAAAGGCTCCAGCTTCCAGTCTTTTTTTTTTTTTTTTTTTTTTTAATTTTTTTAATTTATTTATTTGTTAGAGAGAGAGAGAGAGCGAGCACAGGCAGACAGAGTGGCAGGCAGAGGCAGAGGGAGAAGCAGGCTCCCTGCCGAGCAAGGAGCCCGATGTGGGACTCGATCCCAGGACGCTGGGATCATGACCCGAGCCGAAGGCAGCCGCTTAACCAACTGAGCCACCCAGGCGTCCCCAGCTTCCAGTCTTTAAACCACACTGATGCCTGGTCCTCCCCCAGAGATTTGACTTAATTGTCTGGGGTGTGACCCAGACACTAACAGTTATTAAAAGTAACTCGAATGTCCCAAGTGACTAACGGGCACCCAGGGTGGTGAATCATGGCTGTGGGGCTTAGCTCCTTCTGAAGTCTTTGGATCGATTGTGTGGGTACCACTCAGGAGACCCAGAAAGCCTCGCTGTCTGCTGCCCGCCCCCTCCTCCCCGCCATAGGTGCCAGGCCAACGTGACCATCGGACTGCCAACCAAGAAGCCCATCCCCGACTGTGAAATCAAGAATCGCCCTAGCCTCCTGGTGGAGAAGATCAACCTGTTTGCCATGTTTGGAACCGGCATTGCCATGAGCACCTGGGTCTGGACCAAGGCCACGCTGCTCATCTGGAGGCGCACCTGGTGCAGGTGGGGTCAGGAGGCAGCTGGTTCTGACCTTGCAGCTTTACTCTCTCAGGCTTGGTGTCCCCACCGATAGATGATGTGGGCTCCCTGGTGTCCTGGCAGTCTGGGGCCGGCTGGTTTTCTAAGGGTCTGCACCGGACTGCCTGAAGCTGCCTTCTCTTTGGCTCAGCACTGCCCCCTGGTGACACCTCCTGTCCTTGGGAGAACGGATTGTGTGCTGAGCCAGCGGTCAGCATCTTCTAAGAGTGGAATGATCGGAGTGGTTTGAGTCCTGGGCAGCTTACAGGAGCCCTGAATTCTGTCCCCACTTCCTGGCAGAGTCCTCGAGGCACTTGGGGCCCTCTGGAGGCTGCTTCCCTGGAGGGAATGGCTTCACTGGTCTTTCACAAGATTTGGTGGAAAGTGGCTGCTCCTCCATTTTCCCTCCCCCCACCCCTTCTGCTCTCAGGTTGACTGGGCAGAGTGATGATGAGCCCAAACGCATCAAGAAGAGCAAAATGATTGCCAAGGCCTTCTCCAAGCGGCGTGAGCTGCTCCAGAACCCAGGCCAGGAGCTCTCCTTCAGCATGCACACTGTCTCCCACGATGGGCCTGTGGGTGAGCTTCGGGCCACTTTCCTCCACTCGAGCCCCTCAACGCCCATAGTACCTGGGCCCCGTCCCCCTGTGCTGGTGTGGACACGTGGGCTGTCTGGAAAGCTGGGAGGAATAAAGCACCCCAGTCTCTTCTTACACACTCAACTCTCTCCAGTCCCCCTTCCCTCCCTGGCTATGCTGCCCTCTGCTTCAGCCCTTGGGTCTGCTTGCTGGTACTTTGGTTTCGAAAGGACTCATCTCCTCTCCCTTCTTCTGTCTTCTCCAGTTGCTCTCCCTGGGCTAGAGTAAGTGAGGGTTCCAGGAACTGGGCTCCTGGGCTCTAGTGAAGCCCTACTCTTCAGACTAGGACTGGGTAGATCACTATGATCACCTGTGTGGGCTTTCTGGGCTTGGTGGACGGGGAGGGAGCTGCTGGGAGAAGGTAGGGGAGGAACTGTCATCCAAGGCAGTCATGATGCTTAGCCTTTCCTTCCATCCCCACAGCGGGTTTGGCCTTTGACCTCAATGAGCCCTCCGCCGATGTGTCCTCTGCCTGGGCCCAGCATGTCACGAAGATGGTGGCTCGGAGAGGAGCCATACTGCCCCAGGATGTGTCTGTCACCCCTGTGGCAACTCCAGGTACAAGGAGTCAGGCTTCTGTAGGAAGGTGGGGGGCATGGAGGTTGGGGGTTCTTGGGACTAGAGCACCAGCAGCTGCCAGAGGGGAGGAGAAAGGAAGGCCCTGGTGGGTCTAGAGTGTGGGGCTGAGGCACTAGAGACCTAGAGTTGTGGGTCTCAGAGCTCAAAAATAGGGGTCTGAGGAGAGAGCGGGTGATGTGGACGGAGCCAGCATCCCAAGCTCCCGTACTCTCTCCTGCTGTCAGTGCCCCCAGAGGAGAAAGCCAACCTGTGGCTGGTTGAGGCGGAGATCTCCCCAGAGCTAGAGAAGCGCCTGGGCCGGAAGAAGAAGCGGAGGAAGAGGAAGAAGGAGGTGTGCCCACTGGCACCACCCCCTGAACTTCACCCCCCCGCCCCTGCCCCCTCCGCCAGCGCTGTTCCTCGCCTGCCTCAGCTGCCCCGGCAGAAGTGCTTGGTGGCTGCAGGGGCCTGGGGAGCTGGGGAATCCTGCCGACAGAGAGCCTGGACCCTGGTCTCCAACCCTTTCTGCCCAGAGCCCGGTCCCCTGCAGGATCCATTTCTGCCCAGTGCCCCAGTTACCACGGCCTGGGCTCAGGGCTGCCGGCAGGGGCTGGGGCCCATTCACTCCCGCACCAACCTGATGGAGGCTGAGCTCATGGATGCAGATTCAGACTTCTGAGCCCGGAGAGCGGGACCTGGGCTAGCGAAGAGGAGCAGAGGACATTCTGAGGTTCTTCATCCTCCCTGAGAGTGCTTCCCCAGGGTCTTGTCTTCTGGAGAACCTGAGGGTGCAGTGCCCTCCCAGGAGGTTTCTCTCTGTCTGGCTCATGGCAATGGGACTGTGGGAAAGGGCCCTGACATCTCCAGGGGAAGGCCTCATCCAGGGAAGGGCCCCGGAGCTTGGGGTCCTTGTTTCTACCCTGCCAGCTGGAGTCTGGGTGGCAATATCCATCTGCTGGAGGGGGGGTGGACAGTAACGGTAGACGGGTGACACCACCCAGAGTGGGCTGTGGTTACCAATGAGGCAGCCAAGCCCATGCCTGACAGACAAGTGCTGGCTGCCCTTTTCTGGCCCTCTCAGACCAGTTGTGTTTCTTGGGTCACGAGCCCTTGGTCTAAGTGGGGACAGGGCTCCCTTCTCCTTCCAGGTGATTGTGGAGCTGGAAGTGCCCATTCTCCGGCGGGCTATAATGTCTCTTCACAGGTGTCCAGTTGGCCCGACCCCAGGCCAGTAACCCATCCCGTGGGCTCCCGCAGCCTCCTTCCCCCTTTCCCTTTTCAGTTCAACCAGGCCAACCTCTTCTGTTTCCCGTTTGTTGATTAGGACCCAGAACTTCTGCATGCTCCACCCCTCCCCCAGACCCCTTCCCTTTGATGCTGGGCTCCATCTCCAGGTGAGAGATTGGTTCAGCTCTGGAGCCTGGGCGTGCTGTAGGAACAGTGAGTGACAGGGAGCCTCTGGGCCCCTGAGAGACACGTGTTATCTCTTCCTCCCATCCGTCCGGTGGGGGATCGGTCCTCTGACTTGAGGGGCTCCCCTGGGAGGCTGCTGGAGCTTCAGCCGGGCAGGAAAGCTTCCTTCAACTTCCACTACTGGTGGGTGAGGAGATTCCCTCCTCTCATAACCCCTAACTCTGTCCCCGAGGCCCCAGTGTCAAGAACCAGACAGCAGGAAGCTGTAGGAGCTGGCTGGGTTCCAGATCGGGGATAGGGATGAGGAGAAGGTATACAAACAGTAAATAAAAGGTTTTTGTATAAACTCTCGGCATGCTTTTTTTTCACAGGCCCTGGTCTTGGGCAGGGCACTTGACTGGCTCAGTCATTAGAACATGCGACTCTTCACGTCAGGGTTGAGAGTTTGAGCCCCACATTGGGCATAGAGATTCCTTAATAAAATAAAGTAAAATTAAAAAAAACAATCCATCAGCCCTGGTCTTGACTGTTTACCTTGTCCTGATGGCATACGTTCCCCACTTCCTCCTCAGGCTACTCTGACAGGCCGGCAGCTTGGCGCTCTTCAGGTCACAACTGACAGATGTCAGGCTGATGCTCACTTAGTGTGCTGGCTGTCCTTCCCGGCCAGTCAGCTCCCTATGGACAAAAGCTCTTCTGTGGCCACAGCTGCCTCACTAGGGACTGCCCAGAAGGTGATTGAGCAAGAACATGCCGCTTGCCTCAACAGTGACGTTCGGAAGCAAGGGGCCCCCTGCTTGTGTCAGTGAGCATGGCTCCAGTGGCAATCCTGGGCCCCCATGTCAGGGGCCCTCTTCCTTCCTAAAGGGGTGTCAGTAGGACCAATGCTTTCTGATCCACAACTAGGCAGTCAAAGGAATTCAGACTTCCCCGAGGAAAGCCTGTTAGCTCCACTTCCTCCAAAATATGTCAGTAGAAGATTGGGAAGTAGGTTGCAAGGACTCAAGATCATGTGGAAAGGATCTGTGGAGGAAAGAGCGTGATATCCACAGACTGGGAAGGTACTGTGGAGTACTGACCAGGTTTGTTTATGTGATGGGAATGTAAGCATTGTGCCCAGAGCCAGATTCCAGGGGAAGGGAGCCAACATACTGACCTGATCCTATTCTAGGTATGTTACACACGAATGTTTATAATCACAGCTAACTCTTAGTGCTTGGTAGGCTCCTTTCTATGCACTTCACATGCATTAATCCACTGACTCTCACACAGATTTGTGAGGCATAGAGAGGTTTGACAGTTCACCCGAGGCCACACAGGAAGAGGTCATGCTGGGATTCTCCCAGGGTATCGGGCTCCAGAGTGGGCTTTTGGCCACTGCGTTGACTGCCTCTTGTTTAATTCAGGGGATCAGAGGAGCTAATTATTAGAAGAAATAAGTTCACTGAAGCAAAATAACTTATGCACAACTTCACAGTTTGTACGTGACAGACACGGGGCCCAGGGTTTTCCTAACCACCAAGTCCAGACTCTCCAGGCTCAGCTCTGACTCTGGATTTTTCCTCCCCTCCAGGTTTCCCGGGCTGGGTTCCTTCTGGCCTCCCTGTACCCCTTGGTGCTTGCTTACCTCACTCATTTGTGCCTCTCAGCAAGGGATATAGCAATTTTTTTTTTTACCATTATCCACCAGAATATTCAAAACAGAAAAATGTATCAGTGTCGTCTAATGATCTTTTCTGAAATAAGGGAAAATGTTAATAATTTTCTTTCCTTTCACCTCCGTGGACATTCCCTCCATCCCTTCTTTCTTTAATGGGAATACTTAATGTAAAGGATGAGGAACGGGATATAGGGAAAGTTGACTGTGGGCTTTAAAATCTCAGAACTCTGGTCGCAGAGGCTGACATAGACCCTGTAACCACGAGAGGGCACTGTGAGCCCACTTTTTGCGAATGTTTCTGTTAGGCAGTAGACAGAGGTCCAGGACCATGACCTTCTGGCAACCAAGAAATCTTGTAGCATTTTTATACGAGCACCTGCTCTTGTGACTCAGTCGCAGTGATCACTTTTCTACCAGAGCTCCTGAACTAGATCCCTGAAAGAGATACCTTGGGGTCAAAAAGGAGCTTGGTTTGCGGGGGTGTGGGGGGCACTCCCTGTGGCCTGGCTGCTGCCTGGAGAACAGGTCTCCAGGCTTTCAGCGCTGGGCACTTCCTCCCCCATCTGCTCCACTGGATCCATTGCCACTGTCAGCTTAGTTGTCCATCTTCCTAGGTCAGAAGGTCTGCCTCTAGTGATCCCGACCTCTTTTAAGCAGTCTGGCCACTGCCCCACCCTTCTGCCTGCTGCAGTCTCTCTCTCTCTCTCTTAACCTGAGAAATTGAAAAGATACAGAAAAGCACAAAGAACAACCTAATAAACACCCATTATCCTTACTACTCAGAATTAACTCTTTTTTAAAAAAATCATTTTACCATATTTGCCTCCAGTGTTTTTTTGTTGTTGTTTGTATATTTTTGTTTTTTGTTTTAGAAATAAAGCGTGGGGTGCCTGGTGGCTCAGTGGGTTAAGCCTCTGCCTTTGGCTCAGGTCATGATCTCAGGGTCCTGGGATCAAGTCCCGCATCAGGCTCTCTGCTCAGCAGGGGACCTGCTTCGCTCTCTCTGCCTGCCTCTCCGCCTACTTGTGATCTCTCTCTCTCTCTCTCTGTGTCAAATAAATAAATAAATAAATCTTTTTTAAAAAAGAAATCTTTAAGAACTAAAGTGTAACAGATTTAGCTGAAGGCCCCTCTGACCAACATCCCTGGTCCATTTTTCCTCCCAATTTCCCTCTCTTTGACAGAAAAACATGTCTTTGAGTTTAGTGGGTTACCTTCCAGTCCATTATTACATTTTTATATATACATATGCAGCTATGTATCTGTAAACTCTTTGTGTATTGCTTTTGCCTGCTTTTAAACTTTTTCCTTTCATCTAAGTTGCACATGATATAGTGTGAAAAGTCAAATTGTTCTACATGTCTTGTTTCTTAACACAGCTGTCTTGGGACCTGACTCCTACCAGATATCCCATCATTTCCTGTGCTTGGGAGTCAGCCAATTTATTTCAGATGATTTTTATACTTACTACCATATGTCTTAACAAAATGATCATACTACCTCTTGAATGTTCATTTGAGGTGTTATCATATGTCTTTTCCTTACATATGATCAGGATTTAGCTGTTTTTCAATCTTTGCCTACAAGAAAAACAGAGAGGTAGGGGGAGGAGCCAATAGTAACAGCTTCCAAAGCTGGAAAGCAAATGATAAGTGGTAATTTAGCAGATTTGAAAAAGCAAAGCCTTAGCCAGCAATAGGGAAAACTTCTACTGCAGCACCCCCTGAGGACTCTGAATTGGAAGCAGCAGCTACTTCAGGAGGTAGAAAAGAGAACAGGAAGACTAACTCTGAGTAGTCAAATGACTGCCCTTCTCACACCTGGCTGACTGTCCATTCATTCTCTAGGGAAGGCAAACAGAGGGTATTCAAAGAAATTATCTGCTAGCATCCAGAACTAATTTTAACAAGTTCAATGCCTTTCTGACTCTTGAGCTTTTGTAAAATTTTTTTATTCCTTGACCCACTCCAGATATTTAATTTTTTTTAAGCAAAGCTCCTTTATTTATTTATTTTATTTTTTTGATTTTATTTATTTATTTGACAGAGAGATCACAAGTAGGCAGAGAGGCAGGCAGAGAGAGAGGGGGAAGCAGGCTCCCTGCCGAGCAGAGAGCCCGATGCGGGGCTCGATCCCAGGACCCTGAGACCATGACCCGAGCTGAAGGCAGAGGCTTTAACCCACTGAGCCACCCAGGTGCCCCCACTCCAGATATTTAAAGGATTGTCTCTTTGTCCTCAGGATTTTGAAATTTTACAATGATGTATATTAATGTGGGCCTATTTTCATCTGTCAGGCTGGGTACCTAATGACCCCTTTCATTGTGGAAATTCTCATCTTTCAGGTTCGGGAAATTAAAAAATTAGTCTTTGATTCACACCCCCCTCCACACACACACCCCATTTTCTTTATTACCTCATTTTAGCACTCTTATTATTCAGATGTTGGACTTCTTGGACTGGTTCTCTAATTCATTTTATTTGTTTATTTTTGAGTAATCTGTATACTCAACGTGAGGCTCGAACTCATGGCCCTGAGATCAAGAGTTACATGCTCTTCTGACTGAGCCAGCCAGAAGCCTCTTCTTCTTCCTTTTTTGCAATTTAAAGGAAAAAACTTACTGAAGATCTGAAAAACAATTCCTAAAAGACCGACTTTTCCAGAAAACTATAGCTACACAATGCATTCCATCTATCATGTTAAAACATGCAGTAGACAGAAATTTAAAAAGCATGAAACAAGCCACCATTCTCCAACAATCTGAGCAAAGAGAAAATGCATCTTCCCTGGTTTTGATTTTTTTCTCTTTTTATTTATTGAGTTTTTAAAAATGTCTGCTACATGCTTTCATTTTAAAAGTCTGATGTTTGTTTTCTGACTGTTCACTTCTTAAAATTACATATTCTTTCACAAACACAATATCTTAAGTCTCCGAGGATATTAATTTTTTTTGTCTTGATTTCTTCTTGATGCATAGTCTCTGTTTCCTCTAAGTTTTTAAATTTTTTTGTCCTTGCTTATGTTGGTCTCTGTCTTTTGTATTAAAGGTTTTCTTCGTATATCTGAGGACTGCCTATCTGCTCATACTTAAGAGTGTGACACTAATTGGTTCTCCAGAAACACTGTGAACATGGCTGTGGTCTTCACCAGGGTGATCTGGCTGGCCCAATTCCTTGGGAGAACTCTCAATGTTGATTACACTCAAGTTTTTGCTCTTGGGTTGGTCAGATACCTCAGAAGTTAGTCCAATTTCCCACGTGGAACATACATTCCTGCTTGCCAATGTGTGGCAGCTGAATAAGCCAAGTAGGGAAGTACTATAATCTAAATATTTCATCAAGTGCCGGCAGTGGCTACTCCAGCCACGAAGGCCAGATGAGAGCTCAGTTGGCAGTGAGTGGCCTATACCATTTGCTTGTAGTTGCAATGAGTTGGTCCCTTAATACCAAACCTTTCCTGAATGGATTACCAGGAAAGGCAGAGGTGCCTGGGAGGCTCAGTCAGTTAAGTGACTGCCGGTGGCTCAGGTCATGATCTTGGGGTCCTGGGAACGAGCCCCACATCAGACTCCTTGCTCACCAGGGAGCCTGCTTCTCCCTCTTCCATTTCCCCTGCTGGTACTCTCTTTCTCAAATAAATAAAACCTTTACAACAACAACAACGGGAAAGGCAGTATGATGAAACCTATATCAGGAATGGAGTACAAAGGCTACCTGGGATCTGTGGATGGCTATCTGAACAAGCAGCTTGCAAACACAGGAGAAATTTTGGTGGAGCATTGGCTGGACATCTGGGTGAAGCTTTAAGATCCAGAGGAAGGAGAGTAACATATAAAAACACAAGACCCTCCATACCCAGTGCGAAGTCATGGACCACATGTACTCAGTGACTGACCAATCCCATACTTCTTATCGGTCAGGTGATCTTGCAGTATAAAGAGCTTTGACTTCTGCTCCTGAATCTGCTTTTGAATTTGAAAGGACTCTAAGTAAATCATTTTAACTTCAGTTATTCAGCTCATTATTTTTACAATGTGAGGATTAGAGGACCCTTCCAATTATACATAATGCCCTGGGTTTGCGATCTCCATTGTTGAGTGAAAGCAGCAAGGCTCCTGGCTACTATTTGTGAGAAGGAGAATACATACATAAACATATAGAATATTTCCAGAAAGATGTAGATGAAACTTAACTGGTTGCCTGCAGGAGAGGAACTGAAGATGATTTACTTTTCATAAAATACTCTTGTATCTTTTGAACTTGGAAAAACAAACTAACAAATACATCTTTGATGAACTTGTGCTTAAGCATCCTGTATCTGGCATGGCATTTCCATCTTCAACTGTGCCTGGTGTCCCTCAGTAACAAAGACGGCAGGAGCAGCAGGTGTGTAGGGTAGAGTTGGGAATGGCTGAGGAGTGTGCCCTCATGTTTGGTCCTGACCATTGGAGGGTGCCTGGATAAATAAAGGATGAATATGAGTTTCTCTCCAGCGTTCCAACTCCTTAGGTTTTGTAACCACATCCCACTGAGGAATTAATTCCTCCCTTCAGTAATCAATTCTAGTCCAGGTAGGCAGCTGCTGTCTATGAGCTCCAACACATGCCAGGTGGTTGTACCACAGGTCCCTTGTGTATTAGGGGGAAGAAAGAAATCAGTTATAGAGCTGCTAATCTCTGCTCCGACAGCTGGAGGATGAAGCTCTGGGCTGTTTCTTTATAACAGGAAGGAAATTCTGAAAGCCACAGTGTGAAAAGAAACCTTAAGAAGCCCTTGGGTCTGGTGGACTTGTGGGCTTTGTGGAAATGGCAATGCTCACATGTCTTCCAACGCATAGTGTTAGGCATAAATTTGAAGGCCAGGATACAAAAGACTCCATTCAGGGTAAAACAACTCCACAAATGAACAGATTTCCCAAGACAGCTGAAGCAGAGGGAAGTAGGAGATCAAGGCAGATGATTTCTGCCTCTCTGCCAGGGAAAATTTAAGTTACTCTAAGGGCTAGATGCGCAGAGGTCTTTTGGGATTGTCAGAGCTACTGCCTACTCTCTGAACAACCATACACTGTAAGATTCCCCTTTGCCTCAGTTTCCCCGAGAATAGAGAATAACCTAACCCGTAATCTGTCAGTCAATTGCATTTTAGTATTTCTTTTTTCTTTTTATCAGGACTTATTTATTTGAAAGAGAGTGAGAGAGAGCAAGCACCAGAGAGGGTGTAGTGTCAGAGGGAGAAAGAGAAGCAGACTCCTTGCTGAGCAGGGAGTGAGACCCCAGGACCCTGGGATCATGACTTAAGTAGAAGACAGATACTTAACTGAGATGGAGCCATCCAGGCCCCAGTGTATTTTTTTTTCAGATATTATTTACAGAGTAAAATCTTATGGAATGTGAAATTTTGCATCGTGCTTTTTAGCATATTATCTAATCACAAGCATTTATTTCTCTCGATCACTAAAAAAAGTTCTTGGCAGACTTAATTTTAAAGGCTGTAACTATCCCTATTGCTGGACATTAAAGTAGTTTCAAAACCTTTTTGTTACTGAAAATAAAACCGCTACACGTCTTTGTGCTTATAGCTTTTAAAATAAAACAAAAGTTTTATCTGCCAAACCTACTTGGACATCAATAAATAATCTAAAACCTCGAAAAAAACCGTAAAACTACAAAGTAAAAAGTCATCTCAAATCTCATCACTTAAGGAACTCACTGTTCATTTCGTAGTTAATGCCTCTCTGCTTATGTATTTATCCGAATTTTATATTATTTCCCCAGCAGAATTAATAGATCAGATTTGGCCTTGCTTAAGGCTATGTATTATTCCTCAGTTTTGAAATTTGGACCTGGCAATACCTAACTTCTTTTTCAGGCTGATTTGAAACTTCCAAACTCAAAACGCGCCAGGATTTGCCACAGCATGTAAGGTCCTATTTTTATTCCTTATACAAACACAGCCATTAAAATTCGGAAAGGTGTGTTGGGGTCCCGACTTCAAAGAAATGGAAAAATCAAGCCTCTTTAAGCCTTGGGCCCCGCACTCTCTCCACGTGACGCCTCCGCTTTTCCTTTAAATGCCGGGTCACGTGATCACAGACGCTCACCGACGGAGGAAATTCTTGGCTGTCAGGGTAGGGAGTCATTCCTCCCCCCCCACCACCTTTCCAAGCCTAGGGTTCCTGGCTTTCCTTTCCCGGAAGCCGCAACTCCTGAGGAGACTTTCTTCCTCATCCTCTACGTCGTGTCATCTAATCTCACTCCTTTCCATCCCGTTAGTCGCGGGTGCTAGAGCTCCATCTCTCTTACAGAATCCCACTAGCGAGAAGCAGGGCCACTGGGACTACGGCTCCCAGGAGACATCGCGGGCCCCGCCCCCGGCGGCTCGCAGTGTAGGTCGGGGGCTGAGGTCCCACGGTCTTCTGGACGCGTGCTGCCCGGAGCAAGCGCACTACAGGTTCCGTGGCGCGTCGCGCGCGAGCCGGGCCTGGCCAGGCCGGGGCGGGGCGGGGCCGGGCGGGGTGGGGCGGGAGAGGCCGGGGCTGGCTGGCCGGCGGGCGGGCGGAGGAAGGGGGTGGGAGCGGAGGCGATGGAGGGGAGGAGTGGGGGAATGGGGGAGGGAAGGGGAAGGGAGGCGGGAGGCGGGGCCGAGCGGGAGCCGGAGCTGGAGTCTGAGCCGGCGGTTGCAGTGGAGGCGGTGATGTCGGTGCAGGTCGTGTCAGCAGCGGCTGCCGCGAAGGTGCCTGAGGTGGAGCTGAAGGACCTGAGCCCCTCCGAGGCGGAGCCGCAACTGGGACTGAGCACCGCGGCTGTGAGCGCCATGGCCCCCCCGGCAGGCGGCGGGGACCCTGAGGCTCCAGCTCCCGCCGCGGAGCGGCCCCCGGCCCCCGGCCCCGGCTCGGGGCCCGCCGCCGCTCTCAGCCCTGCCGCCGGGAAAGTGCCTCAGGCGTCGGCCATGAAGCGGAGCGACCCTCATCACCAGCACCAGCGGCACCGCGACGGCGGCGAGGCCCTGGTTAGCCCCGACGGCACCGTCACCGAGGCGCCGCGCACAGTCAAGAAGGTATTGGGGCCGGGCTGCCTCTCGCGGAGAGAGGGAGGAGGGAGGGGAACCGCAGATCCTCGCGGCATGGCAGCACCACCCTCCACGCCCTCTCTTCCGATCGTACTAGCCGGGAGAGCCCCTTTCCCCTCAGATCCGCGCTCTCACAGATCCCCTCACCTGCCGCCGGTGCTGGGGAACGAAGACTCCCGGTGGCACGGCCGTACTTCGCGATGAGTAACATGGAGGTAGCGCTCTCCGCTACTACTTGGAATAGGCAGGGGAGGAGAGGCACCTAATACTATCCTTCGCCCCCGCACCCAGCACACTCCCATGTGTTCTATTCCAGACTATTCAGGGAGAAGACCCTGATGGTATAGACAAACCTTACGGCTTCTGAGAGTTCACCCAGCAATAAGGGTGGACACATCTTTTCTATTTAGAGAACGAGTAAGCAGTAGTTAACCTCGCACTGAAATCCTGTCGCCTGGTTTCTGTACAGATGATGACTTTCTGCCTTTCTGTGGCCAACCGCTTCCATAGAGCAGTACTGATGCTGTGCCCTTCGTTCCAGATGCTGCAGTATCCTTGCATCTTCTCTGAATGGAGAGAGTCTCTTTCACTCTTTTCTCTTCCGAGATTCGTCCCCTCTGCTTAGTAGTTGGCCATCAGGATTATTAGACTGTGTGCAGAGAGAATGATTGTTTCATTCGTTCCTTTATTATGATCTGGAATTGTTAGGAAGAAACGCTTCTACTTTGGGGAAAGGCAGTCATTGTGAGGCTGTCTCATTCTTCAGCTTCTTCCAGACACAGCTCTGAAGAGGCAGTATAGTCTGAGAACACCAAGAAGTGCGTCTAGATGTGTGATACTCCAGTATTACCCTTACAGTTGCCATCCGTGGTGTGTCTCTCCTCTCGACAGCTAAATCAGCACAGGAAAAAGGGGGCAAATGTTGGAGAAGACAAAGATGGATTGTAAAAAGAGGGATTTATGGCTCTTAATTTCCAAGACATAATATGAACACAGTGATTTATGTTTTTTTTTAATTGTTGTGTATGGTTTTTAATTGCTTTGTCAGAACAGCAGTAAAGTGATGTGAAGTCTCTGATGGTTTCACTGTGTAAGACCCAGCTGAATTGGAACTCTGGATTCAGCCTAACTTTTATTGTAATAGTCTCATGATTAAGGTGTAAAGGACATAACCCTTTCATTCTAATTCTCTAGATGTAGGAGATAGATGATGTCAGACGCAAGACTAAAGGAATTTGTTTAATTATGCTTTAGGACAGTGTCCATGTCATTTGCAGTATGAAACTCTTCTGGGGTTGTGGGGGGAGTTGTAGGAGGCAGCACAGGTCCTAGAGGCTGGTAGTACCTAGATATGTGTCCTAAAATCTGAAACATTTTTGACTGGTTGAGTTGCTTTATAACTTTGGCCTAATCTTTTTCCTGTGATTAGGGATCTTTTCGTGTAAAATCTGTAATTTGATTAGATCTCTTGAGGATAATAGAGTTTAACAAATTACTTTCAGGGCATGGGATTTACAGTCAGGCATACCTGGGTTTCAATACTAGTATCCTCACTAACTAGCAATTTCTAAATTCTTTGAATCTTAATTTCCGCTTGTATAAAATGAGGATATTAATAATGATTGAGGATTAGAAATATTTGTAAAGGGCTTTAGCATTGAACTTGGCACATATGCTAGGGGCTTAAGGGATGGTAGCTATTATTATTAAGGATGATTTTCTTTTATTTGTCCTCCCATCATGATTTAAGTGCATGCCCTTGTGACCTCCCCTGAAAAAGGTATGCCCTATTCAATAGATTCTATACAAAGAAGCTAAAAAAATCACAGGCCAGCATATCAGTCTGTTTTTTCTTAAATCTAGATGTGCTTCTAGACCATTTTCCTTGTCAAGAACCACCTTCTTCCTGTTTATTCAACATCAGAATGTAGGTTCCATGATTCTAGATTTACTCAGCAGCCTCAAGGCTATGGAAGACAG
The DNA here is from genome assembly GCF_963455335.1 of Martes martes. Classification (NCBI taxonomy): domain Eukaryota; kingdom Metazoa; phylum Chordata; class Mammalia; order Carnivora; family Mustelidae; genus Martes; species Martes martes. Next base: position 85,629,031 of record NC_137899.1, read on the forward strand.
GGCTGAGCTTGCCTTACAATGTTAATTGCAACCAGAAAACAACTTTTGCTGAAGTTAAACAGTTGAAGCTCTGGGCAAAGATACAGCCATATGACACAACTAAAGGCATTGCTGAGCTCCATTTTGGGGACAGAATCTTTAACTTTCTTGATATTGAATTGACTCAATTAAAATAAGTGCAAGAGACTGCCCTTCTTTCCCCCGGTTGAAAGTCACCTCACTAAGGGACTGCAGTGTGACATTTTGATTTGTTGAGTCTTTCTTGATTCTTAGATTGTTTATTTAAATAATCATTATGACCTCAGCACCCTTCTGCTTTTACTGTAGGGAGGGACTGGGAGAACTGGGGCTTGAAACAGCTGCCTTTGGCTGTGTAATTGGTAACTACTGCTTTTACTTTGTAACTGTCACATACAAGCTTATTTATCTTAAGTCACATTTTTTGTTGATGGTTTCCCTTGCACTATTCATGTATTTGTCATCAGTTTTCTTCTGTTACTCTGCTTAGCCACACAAGGGAAATAAACTTTTTATAAGAGCCAGAATTCCCAAGTGCAGTAGTTAATAAGAATGAACATATGGTATGCAGGTTACTTAGTCACATCTTATCTTTGGCTCCTGCCTCCATCTTGTAACTTGTGGTGCTATGGGGACCACATCTTGTCATGGTGGCTATCATAAATTTGTATTAATGTCTATCTTCATAAGCTCTTATCAAGTGAACCCAACCAAAAATCTCTGTAAGCAGTGATTTGTGAAATAGAAAGATAAATTCCAAGTGAATGTAGTAGTAATAGTTGAGAGGATTTCTTTCCTGTGTTCTTAAAAATGGGTTAGTAAGAGTGTCGTAGCACAGCAAGGAAAACAAGGCATGCGAGGATTTATTTCAGGAGAGTTCAAACTTTCTGATAGTAAGGCTGCAGGCCCAAGAACTGCAGGTTCGTGCTTACATCAGTATTGGTAATGATCATGTTCAAGCAGACTTTTTTTTTTTTTTTTTTTTTTTTGGCAACATATCCACTTTACACTGGATTTGTTTCTGTCAGCAAAGAATGAGTTGAGCCATGTTAGTTCTTTCTTGCCCTGAATTCTTTAAGCTCTTGATTTGGTTAATTATAGATTACTAAAATGGAACCTTTTGGTTATAGGCATGGGAATGTGGGAACAGTATGACTCCTTTTGCCAGTTAGGAAAGTACAGCCTTACAAAATGTTCAGTAAGACAGTTGGCAGATTGATCTGAATATGATTTACCATTCATTGGCCTTTTCTATTCCAGGAATTATTACATGCATTTTTCTAATTTTGACAACAACACATTGAGATATAGGTGGCATTATCTCCATGTTACAGATAAAGATACGAGGTCCTGAGAGATAAAGTGCCTTGCCCAAGGTTGTGTATCTAGTAAGTTGCAGAGGTAGGACTCAAATCTGTTTTAAACCTTTACCTATTTCCAAAGCCCATGTCCTTTTTATTATACCACACTGATTCTTTCTAAATTTTTAGATGCAGGATTCTGGTCTTTGCCCAGAAGTCTTTCAGAATACTTACTGAACTCCAAGGTATGCTTGTCTGGCCTAAGGTTTAGGTTGTTCCACAACCAAAGTGAAGAGAGTCTGAGTCAGAGTTCTAGGAATAGGACAGGGAAAAAAAAATTGTAAAATTATAAAGAAGAAGAGTATCTTATATATAAAAAAGTGTTCCAAGATCAATGATGCATTTCCACATCAATAATTTACTGACAATCTCATAAATTTATCCTTATTTTTTAAAAATGTATTCTTATTTTTAAAGTTATAAATAAATCTGAAGGACCTAAGAATATGCTCTTCTGCTCTGTCCAGCTAACAATTTTTTTCCTGTTAAGTCCTGCTTTCTTTATGAATGAGTCTCTGATTAAGCCTTTTGAAAATTAGGAGTAGTATATTATTATGTATTCTGGCTATATACCAGGCACTGTATTAGAGCCTTGCATGCACTATTTTACTTAATCCTTATAAGAGCTCTCAGAGATAGGTAGTGTTCTCTTTGTTTTATTGAGGAAACAAGAGTTTCAGAATTAAGGAATTTGTCTTAAGGTTACACATTCAGTAATGTGATGGAGCTAACAGAACTCTAATCTGTTTGACTCCAAAGCCCAGACTCTCTTGCTTTTCATTTGAAGTTTCATTTCCCTGTTCCAAAGCTCAGATTGAACTTTTAAAATCTTAGCTAATTTGTATACTTTTTGTGGATGTTTTTGTTATTTCACTAACCGGCAGTTTCTTTTTATTTATTGAGCTTGTTTAATGGTCTTACCATATATTTGAACATTTATGACTTTTCTGGGAAAGTAGCCCATATTTTGGATTAGTATAATTTGTGACTTCTATTCTCCTCAGACCTGGGAAAGATTGAACATTAGGAGGTGTTTTGGGACGTTGGTCAGAGCTGAAGTTGCAGTTGTGTATTTGATGTCTTGTCCAGTTAATTGAAGAAATGGATAATTTGTGAAGAAGGGAGAATGAGTTTTTTTTTTATTACAGAAAATGTTTCTCTATCCCGCAATGAAAGGGGAAAAAAAGATTTATTGAAAAATTTATTTAGACTCCTTGTCGAGTTGAGTTTATAAAGAATAAGCAGTTTCTCTCATGGTAGCCTTTGTTAAAATAATTGAGAGAGAAGTACAACTGAGACGGGTGGGAGAACAGTCCTGACAGTTGCTCTGATCCATCACTCTGCCATCATGTTCAGGTGGTATGCACAGTTAGAGGAGCTGAAATTCCATTTACCCAATAAAAGGTTAAGTAAGCTTGATCAGGTTTCTATGGAATTTGTAGGAGCTTTTTATAGTCTGAATGACCTGTGGCCTGAGAGTTCAAGCAAAGCAGAGGAAAAAGTGGTAGACTGAAATTTCTTCTGTTACACTTCTGAGCCTAAAAGTATTATGATTAAATTAAATAACTTAAGACATGATATCTATGATTTTTAGTCCCCTGTTCCCCAACTATATCCTGCAACAATTCAGTTAGCCATTTTCTTCTTGGACACTGGACACTCGTACAGCATTAATAAGCTAGTGATTTCCTATTCTTAAAGGTTCTATCAGTAGAAATATATTGGTTTGGGGCACCTGGTTTTTCTAAGCTCAGAACCTGTATGAAGGTAGAGTATAGAGGTTCTAGAGCTGGTTGACCATAAATTAGGCTTTTCCTTAGAGCCTTTCTGAATACTGCAGGGCTGTCATTGAGAGTTGAGTAACCTGAGGCTAAAACCGACTTCATCTTCCCTACAAGCTTATCTCCTGCAGAGCTCCATGTGTGCCCTGTGGATCACTCTTAACAGCTTTGGTACTGTTAACTACCTTTTCTTGGACACTCTTCTCTTGGCTTCAGTTATGACTCTTCACTTATGGCTGCCATTTACTGAATGCTTACTCTCTGCCAGACAGCTAGCTATCTTTTCTCATTTAATCCTCATAACAACTTTATCAGATAAATATTATTCTCTTTATTTTACAGATGAGAAAATATAGGCTCAAAGAGAATAATTAACTTGCTTGAGGCTTTGCCAGTCTGTGATGCCTTTGGGGTTAGTGAGATGAAACATTGCCCATAGCGACGATGGGAGGCTTTGCCACACTGCCAGCCCCTCCTTCTCTGACCACATTCCCATGTGAAATCTGCTTAAGCTCCTGTACCTAGGCTGCGGCAAAGACCACTCTGCAACTTTTTGGATTTCAGAATCCACAGTCCTCAAGGAGAAGGCCCAAACCACCATGCCTCACATCTCTGTTTACCTTATTTACTATCTGATGTCCAGTTATCCATTATCTTCTAATACTCAGTCCCTTACCTCTCTCCTCTTCCTCTCAGCTGATGGAGTTCCCCCAGATCTTTTCACCATGTCCTCTCCAACTTCCCCCTCCATTATCAGTAAACCCCCAAGTAGCATCAGCCTCTAGCAGCAAGATCAAGTTACGGGGGCAACAGTGGAGGAGTCGTTAGTGTGACACCTGGTATTCAGAACTATAATGGTGTAACCCAAGCCACAGCATCTCCTGTTTAACATTAGTGATCATGTCTTTGCTAACCCCATTCTTTTTTTTTTTTTTTTAAGATTTATTTATTTATTTATTTGACAGAGAGAGATCACAGTAGACAGAGGCAGGCAGAGAGAGAAAGAGGGAAGCAGGCTCCCCGCTGAGCAGAGAGCCCGACGCGGGACTCGATCCCAGGACCCCGAGACCATGACCCGAGCCGAAGGCAGCGGCTTAACCCACTGAGCCACCCAGGCACCCCTGCTAAACCCATTCTGTGTATGATTTTGGGTACTGTTTTTTAGCTCTGTGGCCCTGAAGCATGTTCTCCACCCTGAGAGCTGAACGATGGAGCTGAGAGTTGCTAGAGAAAATCAGAAAACGAGGCAGAATGATGTCACTGAATTAATAATTGTCAACCTCATGTGCATAGTCAGCATCTCCTAACAATATTATCCATTTCTCTAGTAAGTTCAGTTTCCTACCCGCTGCAAATGACTGTTTCATACTGTCTCGATTTCTCATCTCTCACGTGTTCTTTTTAAACCAGTGGTGTACCTTATACTTCAGTATAAAAACAGGAGCCACCAAAAGGGAATTCTTCATCTCTATACCTCCCAAATCGACAAACCTACCTGCATCTAGGGCTCGTATTTTTCTCCTTCACACCTGTCAGAGATCTCTCTCTCTACAGGTGCTCTAATCACATTCTTCTGTCTTAAAGAACTTCTTCCTTTGATTATTTCCTCTTTCTACTAAAGCTGTTCCTACAGTATTCCAACTTGATTTAATCTCTCCCATTTTGAAAACCCCATTCTCTAACCCTCATATCTCCCTTCTGCTTCTATCCTAACTTTCTACTCCCTTTCATAGCTAAGCTTATTAAAGGAGTTTTCAGCACACACTATGTACATTTTTTGCTTTCCACAAGCTCTTTAACTCACTCCCACCTTAATGCTCTGGCCAGAACAAAATCCTCTTACTAACATTGCTAATGTCCCATCAGTTTGGGAAACATGGCAGTCTGTTTTTTCAGACCTCATCAAGACCTTGGTAGCATTTGATACCAACTTCTCATCCAGACATTTTCCTCTCTTGCTTCCATGACACACCTCTTTATTAGTTTTCCTATTTTTCTGGCCACTCCTTCTCAGTCTCCTTTGTTGGCTCTTTCTTCTTGATCCTGAGCTGTCTGCTCTTCCATTGTGTTTTCTCCCTAAGTGATCTACACCATTCCTATGCCTTTAAGTGTCATCTACATCCCAACTACTCCCCAGATTATTTGTTTAGCTAAGGATCCCTCTTCTAAATGCCAATCTTATGTGTGCCCAACTGCCTGCTTGCAGTTGGACTTCAAAATTAATGTGTCCAAAATCATATTTTTGTCTTTTTTGTCTAATCCCTAAAATACGTTCTTGTTTTCTTTGTACCAGTTAAATGGTGTTTACATTATAATTTTCTTTCCTTTAAAAAATTGTTTTTAATTGCACAAGTCATGCCTGAATATTTTCTTGTAAAATAATATCGTTTAATGAAGCAGAAGTCCTTCCTTGGTCCTCAGCCAGTCTCATTGCCCTCTCCATAGGTGACTTCTGCTATCCATCAATTAATCTTTCTTGATTTTTTTTTTTTTACTTTACATTTGTATTTGCACATAGAGAAATTTGTAGTTTTATAATAACCTGCCTATAAATAAAAGCATACTATATATTTGCAGGGTTTTTTTTTTTTTTCTTCACTTGGAGCTCTTTCCATATCAATATATATAGATCTTAGTCTTTTTTTTTTTTTTTAAAGATTTTATTTATTTATTTGACAGAGAGAGATCACTAGTAGGCAGAGAAGCAGGCAGAGAGAGAGAGGGAAGCAGGCTCCCTGCTGATCAGAGAGCCAGATGTGGGGCTCAATCCTAGGACCCGGAGATCATGACCTGAGCTGAAGGCAGAGGCTTAACCCACTGAGCCACCCAAGCACCCCTATCTTAGTCTTTTTGACACTGAATTAATTTCCAAAGTCCATACCATTGTTGTTTATTAAATCACTCTTCTGTTGATGCATATTTAACTTGATTTTTTTTCCTTTATAGACAGTGCTGTCGTAACTACCTATATTCATGTGTCTGTGTGTGTGTGTGTGTGTGTGTGTGTGTGTACACCTGTATAGTAAGTGTTTTTCTAGGGTAGATACCTAAAAGCAGAATTCTGGAGTTGAAAGATAATCCATATTTTACTCTATTTTATTATTATTATTTTTATATTTTATTTTTTCAGTATTCCAAGATTCGTTGTTTATGCACCACACCCAGTGCTCCATGCAATACGTACCCTCCTTAATACTGCCACCAGGCTCACCCATCCCACCACCCCTTCTTCCCAATAATCCATATTTTAAACTTAATGCGTGTCATGTTGCCTTCAAAAATGTAGTACCATTTTACACATTAACTAACTATAAATAAGACAACCCTTTCACCACACCTTTACCAACCACAGGATATTTTTATATCTTTTATGAGGAAAATTGTTACTGTTTTTTTATTAGTGTTTTTCTTACTTAACAATATTTATTGAGTGACTTCTGTGTTCCAAATGCTAGGGATACAGCAGTGAACAAAATAGATGATCTCTGCCTTCCTACTGACTTCTGTTTTCAATGTCAGCTTGTAGGAATTCTTTACTCTTTTTTTTTTTTAAAGATTTTTATTTATTTATTTATAGACAGAGATCACAAGTAGGCAGAGAGGCAGGCAGAGAGAGAGAAGGGGAAGCAGGCTCCCCGCCGAGCAGAGAGCCCCATATGGGGCTTGATCCCAGGACCCTGGGATCATGACCTGAGCCGAAGGCAGAGGCTTTAACCCACTGAGCCACCCAGGCGCCCCGGAATTCTTTACTCTTCTGTAGATTTTTTTCTATTTTATTTCTTACTGACTTGTCACTTTGTTTATAATTTTAAAAGTTTTTATGTAGTCAGATTGGGAAATGTTTTTCTTCATGGCTTAAACATTTTGTGTCTTAGAATGGCCTTTTCTACCCCAGGTTTATAAACAAATTATTTTATATTTTCTTCAACTGTTTTTATGGCTGTGTTTATTACATCTTGGTCCTCAGTCCATCTGGAATAGACTGGAGTTCATTTTTGTTCATAATGTAAGATAGGGACTATTTTGTGATATAAGATAGCTCTATTTGTCCACAAATAAAATTTAATATTTTACTTTTTCAGGTTTGTTTTCTATTTCTTTTTCTTTAACTTCTCCACTGTTTTTATTTCGTTGCTTTTAGGTGGACATATAGATATAACTTTTGATTAAAGACTATTTAACTCAAGAATGACACTAAAAATTGTCATCCTGGCTGTACTAAGTGCTTATAATGAGTTATTCGTAGAAGTACTTGCTATTGTAGCAAATTTTATTTATTGTTTATAAGCAAACATAATTATAAATGTTTATTATTGTTCAGTGGATCTACATTTATGTTTTGATAGAAATTGGAGCCTCAGTGATATCTTAAATATACATTCTATTCTGCAGTGGTCTACAGAGGAACTTACCTTCTGCAATTATACTAAGTTGAAGAAGTGTGTGGTTCTTTTTCAAAATGACACCTTATTTTTTATAAGGCATTGCCAGGAATTGAGTACATATAATGAGACTGTAGGAAGAAAAAATTTTGCCCTGATTCCACAATTGTGTGCATCTACATTTCATTTTTTTTCTTTCTTTTTTTGCTTCTACCTTTCAAAGTTAATATTACCTCCTTTAGGTTGAAGAAAGACTTCTTTTCCTAGCAGGTAAATAAGGTGTCTTCTTCAGTAAAATTATTGGATAAAGCTTGACATGGAGTCTAGTCTTGGGTGACTCTGCTTTGGGAGACAGAAATGGAATAGGATTTTTTGCTACATTCATATCTATTGTTTCTGTAAGGGAGAAAAGATGATGGGTCTAATGCTATTTCCTTTTTAAGGCCTTTGCTGGACTATATTATAGAAATAGGGAACAAATGGGGTGCCTGGGTGGCTCGATCAGTTAAGCAGCTGCCTTCGGCTCAGGTCTTGATCCTAGGATCTGTCCTGGGATTGAGTCCCCCATTGGGCTCCCTGCTCAGTGGAGAGTCTACTTCTCCCTCTCCCTCTGCCTGCTGCTTTGCCGGCTTGTTCTCTCTCTCTCTGTGTCGAATAAATAAATAAATAAAATCTTAAAAAAAAAAAAAAGAAATAGGGAAGCAACTTTACTATTTCTGGATACTTCTCTAATAATCTCGCTAATGTGTTGTGAACTTTCGTGCAAAGACCTTTTATGTACTGTGTGCTAAACACTGCTGAGTGTTTTCACTGTTAAATCAGTGAAATATCATTCTTGTTCTCACGGAGAGGGTAGGGAATGCAGATATGAAAATAAAGATATGAAAAGATATAAAGATATGAAAATAAAGAAATACTATCTGGTTTGATACGAGCAATACTAGAAGCAATAATTGTTGCAGTTTGGAGAGGTCAGTACTGACATTGAGGTATATCACCTTAGGAGAAGTTGTTGGTTGCCTACTCAAGAGGTTTCACAGTGTAGCAGAACCTTTATGAAATTTCCATGTTCCAACTTTACATGTTCTAAAATTCACACTTTTAGTACACTTAGAGGTCGTTCACCTCTTAGGGCTGGGTCATTCAAACCAAACTCACAGATTTGTATACAAAACAAAATGGTAACTTCTAACTTGTGGTCATATGTAGAACACTCAAGCTGATCTGATACACATGTCAGTCAGAGGATACTGTGGAAGATGTACATGGAAAGTATAGTTAGGGACAGTTTATTAAGTTTGGAATCCTTTAGATCCTTGCTACTCAAACTGGTCCGTGACCAGAAAAATTGGCATCTCGTGGGAACTTGTTAGGAATGCACAATCTCGGGCAACTCTGGGTCTGTACTGATGTAAACCCACCAGAACCTTAGTTTTTTTAACCCATTGTTGAGTAATACTGGCTTAGCAGTTGATCTTATTCATGCTTCTCATATGAAACCTCACTGTAGAGAGGCAAGAAAATCCTTTCAGGGTTTTTTTGGAAGGATAGAAATGTATACTAAAGCTTATTAAAATACTTGTAATAGGGTACCTGGGTCTCAGTCGTTAAGTGTCTGTCTTCTGCTCAGGTCATGATCCCAGAGTCCTGGGATCCAGCACCACATCGGGTTCCCTGCTTGATGGAAAGCCTGCTTCTCCCTCTCCCACTCCCCCTGCTTGTATTCCCTGTCTTGCTGTGTGTGTCTCTCTCTCTTCAAATAAATAAATAAAATCTTTAAAAAATAAAATACTTGTAATAAAATACTTGCTAGAGGGGCACCTGGGTGGCTCAGTGGGTTAAAGCCTCTGCCTCTGGCTCAGGTCATGATCCCAGAGTCCTGGGATCGAGCCCCACATCGGGCTCTCTGCCCAGCAGGGAGCCTGCTTCTTCCTCTCTCCCTGCCTGCCTCTCTGCCTACTTGTGATCTCTGTCTGTCAAATAAATAAATAAAATCTTTAAAAAAAAAATTCTTGCTAGAGACATAGAACCACAGACAGGCACAGATACACAAAGATAGACATACACAGATCCTTCACATAAAACCGAAGCCTCCAAAACCCCTCTACCGAAACCCTTTGCACACATAGACCCATACCCACACCCACAGAGAGACCTCATACATAGAGTTCCCTACAGATACCCACAGAGATATCCCACACAGATCACATAAACCCTGGAGGCCACCCTCCAACAGACACACACACACACACACACACACACACACACACAGACACCCAACAAGTAATGCTGACAGCTCAGATTTTCATAACACTTGAGTAGTTTTTTCCATATTTTTGAGAAGGGACAAGTATACTCTTTAAGGTACTTTTAACTGAGCCAGAAAGTGAAGGAAAAACAGACTGACTGCCACTGGGTCTACAGAACAGTGAATTAAAAAAAAAAACAAAAACAGTGAATATCACAAAGCCAGTTTTATTTGAATTCCTGTTTCTGGAACTGCTTGTTCCTGGACATCATTTTCAGTTTGATATACTCATCATGCTTGGATGGAAAAGTCATTCTTCTCTTATTTTCTCTCAGGAGCTTGCATTCTAGATTGCTGGTTAAGCAGAGTTCCATGTTCAGTTCCCCTTGGTACTAATGAACACACTTCTCGTCGCTGAGTCACACAAATCTTCCCAGGATTGGAAGATCCAGAAATACTGCACCTATGTGGAGGGCTCATACTGAGTCCTCTGTGGGTGTGTGGGACTGAAGAATGTAGGGCAGAGAGGGAAAATTATGTTAAAACTAGAAAGAGGTGTAATTTTAGTCTTTTTACCTTTTGGGTCATTCATAGTATAGGTTTACATAAGACATGTGATGAAACTTAAGGATGACTCAGGGGAGTAATTTAGTTGTAAGCTAAAAGATTTTTAAGGTATTCTGATTTGGCTGAGGATGGCACATTGATTGTTGGTTGATAAAGAGATCACTGGTATCAACAAAGCCAGATTTTTTAGTTCCTTGAGCAGCATTTTGTGAGAAGTATCTTGTTAGGGAAAAGGAGACTCTGACACGTGTAGCATGTTTATGTCTAAAAAGTGGAAAGTTTTTATCACACTAAGGGTGTTAGGCACCAGAGAGACGTTGCTAGAAGAGTTTTACAAATGTAGGTTCCAAAAAGATAAATATTTTTCTCTTGCTGTCTGGTACATGTATATGTTTTCATTTGACCAAAAGCCTGTTAAAATTTTTTTCAAGCATATGGAAGAGTACTGAGAAAATTGTACACGCTGCCCAATTTAACAAATGCTGGCATTTTGCAAAATTTTCTGTAGATGCTTTTAAGGACCTAAAACATTGTAGATAAAATTGAGGAGCCTTTTGTATGCCTTCTCTATTTATTCCCTATCTTCTTTTCTCTCCCTCCATCACAGACGTAACTGCTGTCCAAACTTTTGTGGTTTGTTATTCCCCTTCATGTTTTAACACCTTTGCTATATATTACCAATATCAACTATATATTGATAAACAATATATAGCATTGTTTTGTGTGTTTATAAACTTAACATAAATGGTACTACAGAGCAGATACTATTATGCAACCTACTTTTCTCACTCAACTTTATTTTGAGTTTTAAGGTCTGATAAACGTAGATTTTCTAGTTGAGTCATGTTAACTACTATGTAGTGCTTCATTGTGTGACTCTACCACAGTTTACCCATTCCCTATTAATGTTTCCTCCTTTTTTTTTTGAGCTGGAGTGAACATCTTTAAATCATGTTTCCTTATCATGTATATGATAGTTTTTCTAGTGTATATCCCATGAGCAAAATTGCTTAAGGTATACCAACTTTACCAGATATTCCCAAATTGCTTTCTAGAGTGGTTTTATTAACACTTGTTTTCTGAATCCTTAAAATGTATGGTATTATTAGATATTTAATTTTTGTCAGTCTGGTGGTATGTGAAATGGTATCTCTGTTTTAATTTGCATTTCCTTGGATATTAGTGAGACCCAGCATCTTTTAATATGTTTGTAGTCCTTTTAGATTTCCTTATCTGTAAAATGTCTAAGGGGATTCCTGGGTGGCTCAGTCGGTTAAGCGTCTGCCTTTGGCTTATGTCATGATCCTGGGGTCCTGAGATAGAGCTCTGCGTCCCCTGGGTCAGGCTTCCTGCTCAGCAGGGAGCTTGCTTCTCCCTCACCCACCCCTTCCCAGCCTACTGGTGCTCTCTCTTGCTGTCTCTCAAATAAATAAATAAAATCTTAAATAAAATGTCTATATTAGTGTTTTTCCCATTTTTTTCTTTGTGATCTCACTGGTTTTCTTCTTGACTTTTAAGAGTTCTTTATTAATATATTTGTTCTGATCCTTTTTTTTTTTTTTTAAGATTTTATTTATTTATTTGACAGAGAGAGACAGAGATCACACGTAGGCAGAGAGGCAGGCAGAGAGGGGGAAGCAGGCTCCCCGCTGAGCAGAGAGCCCGATGCGGGGCTCGATCCCAGGACCCTGAGATCATGACCTGAGCTGAAGGCAGAGGCTTTAACCCACTAAGCCACCCAGGCACCCCTATTTGTTCTAATCCTTTATCAGATATTTGCGTTGCAGATATCCTTTGGTCTGTAGCTTGGCTTTTTTACTTACTATGACTTATACAGAAGTTAAAATATGTAATATAAAATTGATCTATTTTTTCCTCCATATAGTTTGTCCTTTTTGATTCTTATTTTAGAAACTTTTCCCTATCCTGATACATAATGCCCCTTCCTGTCACGTCTTCTCTATCATCCATTCTCTTTCTGGGTTCTGTATTATGTTTCATTGTACTCTTTGTTGATTTCTTTACCAATACCACACCTTTTTTTTTTTCTTTAATTCTAGACCTCTATAATAAATAATTGCTTGAGTAAGTTCTTCTGAATGTATTTTTAAATTTTTAACAGCTTTATTGGGTAAAATTTACATAGGATAAAATATACCCATTGTAAATTACAGTTCAATGACTGTTAATACATTTGCAGAGTGTTTTTCACTATAGTAAAAAAAACATATAAAACATAAAATTTACGGGGTGCCTGAGTGGCTCAGAGGGTTAAGCCTCTGCCTTGAGGTCAGGTCATGATTCCAGGGTCCTGGGAACAAGCCCCTCATCGGGTTCTCTGCTCAGCAGGGAGCCTGCTTCCCCACCTCTCTCTGCCTGCCTCTGCCTACTTGTGATCTCTTCCTCTATGTCAAATAAATAAATAAAATCTTTAAAAAAAATTTACCATTTGAAAGTATATAATTTAACAGCATTAAGTATATTCACATTGTTGTGGAACTATCACCAGTACCATTTCTAGAATTTTTTTATCTTCCTAAATTGAAACTTCATACCTTTTAAACAATAACTCTTTATTCCCCTCTACCCCCCAGCCCCTTGCAACTACCATTCTACTTTTTTTCTATGAATTTGACTACTCTAGGTACTTCATACAATTGGAATTAGTATTTGTCCTTTTGCATCTGGCTAATTTCATCTAGCCTGATATCTTCAAAGTCCATCCAGGTTGTAGCATGTGTCAGGATTTTTTTTTAAGTTGAATAATATTTCAGTGTATGTATTTACTGCATTTTTTTTCTCCACGCATCTGTTGATGAATACTTGGGTTGTTTACTGCTTTTGTCTGTCGTATATAATGCTGTTAAAAACATGAGTATACAAATATCTGTTTGAGTCTGCTGCTTTCAATTCTATTTCTCATTTTTTGAGGAACTGCTATACTGTTTTCCATAGCAGCTATATCATATATATAAAGTTTATTTATTTAAGTAATCTCTACACCCAACATAGGGCTTGAACTCAAAACCCCAAGATCAAGATCTGCATGTTCTTCTGACTGAGCCAGCCAGGCACCCCCATCATTTTGTATATATACATATTTTTAAAAAAAGATTTATTTATTCTAGAGAAAGCATGTGAATGGGGGATAGAGGCAGAGAGAGGGAGAGAGAGAGAGAGAATCCTCAAACAGACTCCCTGCTGAGCATAGAGCTTGATGCAGGGCTTGATTCCAGGACCCTGAGATCATGACCTGAGCCAAAATCAAGAGCTTGCCACTCAACTGACTGAGCCACCCAGGCAGGTGCCCCTCATTTTATATTATTACTAGCAATGTACAAGCATTCTAATTTTTCTATATTCTCAACAACACTTGCTTGTTTCTTTATCATAATAACCATCCTAATGAATATGAAATGGGTAGAGTTTTAAAATCACACTACAATCTACTTTGGGAACAGTTCTGTTTCTCCCAGAAACCCGTATTGCCCATTTGCAGTAAATCACTGCTCCCACTTTCTGCCCCACGTATTTACTGATTTGTTTTCTTTATACATTTGCCTTTTCTGGAAGTTTCATATAAGTGAGTCATACAATATACAGTCTCTTGTGTCTCTGGCTTTTTCACATAAGGTAATATTTTTGAAGTTCATTCACATACTGGTAGTTTTTCCTTTTTACTGCCAAATGGCATTCCATTGTATAGATATACAACATTTTATTTATCACTTTACTAGTTGATAGATTTTTTTAAGATTATTTCCAGCTTTTGGCTATTTTGAATGATGCTGCCCTGAACAGTCATGGATAAGTCTTTGTGTGGACATAAGTTTTAATTTCTCTTGGACAGATATCTAGAAGTGGAATTGATGGGTCATGTATTAAGTTTATGTTTAACTTTTTAAGAAAATGGTGAACTTTTCCGAAGTGATCATATAACGTTACATTATACATTGTTTAAGGTGAGTGCCCTCTAAAAATTCTTTTCTTTTTAAAATTTTTTTATGGGCTTGAACTCATGACTCTGAGCCATGTGTTCTACCAACTGAGCCAGACAGGTGCCCCTAAAAATCCCTTTAGATGTAAAAGTCCAACTCTTCAAAGGTGTACCTATTTCAACATGACTCCAAACCAGCAAGCCTTTTTTTTTTTTTTTTTTTTAAAGATTTTTATTTATTTATTTGACAGAGAGAGAGAGATCACAAGTAGGGAGAGAGGCAGGCAGAGAGAGAGGGGGAAGCATGCTCCCTGCTGAGCAGAGAGCCTGACATGGGACTTGATCTCAGGACCCTGAGATCATGACCTGAGCCGAAGGCAGAGGCTTAACCCTCTGAGCTACCCAGGTGCCCCCAGCAAGCCTTTTTTATGGCTTAACTATGGATGCAAGAAGTATCCCCAAAGAGGATGCAAAAGATGCAGACCCCTTTAAGAGCCAGAGTTACTCCCAAAGATAGCCTATGCAAGTTAAGACTTTTTGTTGTCCTCACAGGTGGTATAAAGAAACTCCTTATGACAAAGGACACTGAAGACAAAGAGACAGGAAAACAGTGACTTTTTCTGGGAGGCTTAAGGATCAATGACCCAGTGGGTATCCAAACCAAATTCATGAAAGTCGAAGTCCAAAGAACTAATTCTTACAAATGTTTTTCTCCTGCTAATCTGAATTTGGAAAAGAAGGCATAAGGAGAAGTTCCCCTTCCTTTCTTGACCAGACAAGAGACAAAAATCCAGGAGACTGACTTTGGTAAGAATTCTTACCTTTTGCTGGCCTTTGTCAGTTGCCCCAGGACTTTTAGCTATAGTCTGTAGGGATTGTGAGGTCTCTCAGCTGTTCCTTCATGGTCATTAAAACTATAGAGGAAGAAAAAAATCTTTTTTCTACTACCCTCTTTGGCTTTCTGTCTGGGGCCCTGTAAATTTGACTGACAAAGATTAACAAGAGAAAATCACACAGAGTTATTTAATAAAAGTTTTACATGAGATGAGAGCCTTCATAAGAAAATGAAAACCCAAAGAAATTGTTTAATGTGAATTTTTTTTTTTAAAGATTTATTTGAGAGAGAAAGAGAGAGCATGAGCAGGAGGGCCAGAGGGAGAGGGAGAGAGACTCTTAAGCAGACTCCATGCTGAGTGTGGAGCCCGACACAGGGCTTAATCTCATAACATGGATATCAGGACCTGAGCCAAAACCAAGAGTCAGGTGCTTAACCAACGGCATGCCCAGGTGCCCTAAACCTGAATGTTTTTATGCTAGTTTTGATGAAGAGTAGAAAGTTGTGGCAAAATGTGATAGAACAGAAGGGTCTGAGCTAAGGGTAGTAAACTGGGGAAACTTAGCAAGGTCTTAATATTCATTATGCCAGAGTGCCATATTTTGGGAGTATGTTCTGAACCCCATCAGTAATGATGATAAATCACATAGCTTGATAATGATGATATCTAAAAGTAATTATTTCCAATATGAATATACCCATTAATCTACATAGCTAATTCTAGATTCTTTTCCTTTTATACTGCCTTCTGAGTTATTATAGTGGCTTATCAATTTTATGGTCTTTTAAAAAAGATTTTATTTATTTATTTATTTGTCAGAGAGAGAGAGAGAGAGCATAAGCAGGCAGAGTGGCAGGCAGAGGCAGAGAGAGAAGCAGGCTCCCTGCTGAGCAAGGAGCCCAATGTGGGTCCCGATCCCAGGACCCGGGATCATGACCTGAGCCAAAGGCAGCGGCTTAACCAGCTGAGCCACCCAGGTGTCCCTAATTTTATGATCTTTATAAAGGATCTTTTGGGCATTCCAGAAATCTTTGATTTTATTTATTTATTTATTTACTCCTTCCCTTGGGTAATGTCTTTAAATCTCTTTTGTTGGTTAGTGGACCCACTTTTTGTTCATTAGGTATTTGGCTTGCTTTTGGTGGATTTTCACAATTTAATGCTAGCACATAATAGGTGCTGAATGTTTGTGATAATAGAGCTGAGCCCAATCATGAACCATTGATTTGTAACATACTACTCTCCCCATACCAGCTCAAATACCTCTGTCCCTTGAATGAATGTAACTCCTGATACAGTCACATAACATGAAAACTTTAGCATTTTCAGCTCTTGTGTATAACATTTTTGGTTAGATTCTCTGTCAGATGTCACTGGTAATTAAACCTTTGGAAAGATCCTGAGAGTTTTCAGACTCTGGCTAGATAGTAGCAATAAGAACAATATCTAGTATATACTAACATGATGATACTTGGTGATTCTAAAGCAATACTAGTTTTATTCAAGAGCATCAGGTTAAATCAGTTAAGACTCCTTTGGCTAGAAACCTACTTTGTAGATTTTATAGTTTTATTACACTTTCTTTTCTTTTTTCTTTTTTTTTTTTCTTTTTTCTTTCTTTTTAAGTATGTAGCAGAGATCATGGTAGATACTTATCGGTACTTGAAGACTGGGATACTCAGCAAGAGGGCTGTTGGCTTAAAGGGAGCAGGGATGGTGGGTATTTTGGGTTTGCAGTCACACTCTTGAAGCCTCTGTCCTGATCTTGGGAAAAATAAAGGAATGGCACCCTAGGAAGGTTGGGACCTTGCCAAGATGTAGCACAGTATCAAAGAATACTCTCTTTAGAGCATTTATAAATATGAATTAGTGCTTATAATAGCACTGTGGTACGCAATTATAGTTTACTAATGGAAAGGCCAAATAAAATGAAATTAAATTAATGTTTGTTAAATGCCATTAAGCACTCTACTTAGTGGTTGTCCAAGGCTCCAGAGCAGACAGCTGTAAATACAAAATCCAAATGCTGTATTTTTGCCACAAGAGCATCTTAGTCTCTATACCTGTAAGTATAAATAAATGCTGCATTTTTGCCACAAGAGCATCTTAGTCTCTATACCTGTAAGTATAAATAATTCCCAAATTATAAGATTGTAATACAATTATAAGATTATAATACAGAAATATATATATATATAAAATCTAATATATATATATATTATTTATTTTAGAGAGAGAGTACATGTGCGTGCAAGCGAGGGGAGAGGCAGAGGGCAAAGGAGAGACTCTCAGGCTACACACTGAGCACAGAGTCTGACCCTGAGATCACGACCTGAGCCAAAACCAAGAGTCTGACACTTAACCGACTGAGCCACCCTGGGCACCCAGAAATACATTCTTCAGCAGAGATAAGAATGCAGATGTTTCAAAATATACTTATTTAGGTCTTTATGTTTCATGAATTTTCAAAGGGTAAAAAGAATTAGAAAAATAAACAACAAACCTAGTTTGTAGTTGTATCTTTTTAGCTAAAGTATTATGATTTAGTCAAATCAAACACAGGGTAAAAAAACTGAACTTATTCTTGTTCTATAAATATTTCAAATGCTTATTTGACTGAATCATAATATAAACACTTAGTTAAAGTATTACAGAATAACTCAAGTTTAGCTTTTTTACCTTGTGCTTGAAATGTTAATATAACATCTAAATGAAGATGTTTTACAGATAGTCACTGGAGTCTAAGTAGAAATTGAAGGAAGGCATCAAGAAACAGCTTTGGGAAGTTGTTATGAAGGTCCTAATCATAATGATAGCTATACTTAGAATCATTGTAGGGAGTCTAACAAGATAAGCTTGGGCACAAAGCACCATAAATAGGAAGAAGAAAAAAATGTTGGCAAGACTACATGATTATCCTATAATATATTTTTACCTTTGTATAGCTCCTTATATCTTTTAATTCAGTTAAATCCATCATTTTATTTGATACAGAAATAGAGTTTGAAATATACTAAGTGACTTCTTAATGAAACAGTTTCAGGGAAGCTATTACTGTTTTTTTTAAACTATGATTTAAAAAACTACATACTTTACATTTAATTATTTTGTACACGATTGGTACATTGTTAATATTTTTCAAAGAAATAGCAGTTTTGTTGAAACTAGAGCCAGAGTCTTTTAATTTTCTGTCTGAGTCTCTTTGTTGTACCATACTACTGCAAAACCATCAGGGTTCATTAAGCCAAAACAGTGTTATCTACTGGCTTTATTTCAAAGATCTAATTTTGTAAAAAGTGTTGAAAGCAATATTATGGCTACCCTTTATTTTCTCTGATCTAGGTCATCAGCTAATGAGGGGAAGAAAAAGGCTTCAGAAGTTTGAGTAAAATGGTAAAAATTTGAAGTAGTTTTTTGTGGATTATAAGCAAGTGAATTAATCAAAAATATAGTAGGGTTTCAGAATTAATCAGAAAGTGTATAATTAATTTTTTTTAAGATTTTATTTATTTATCTGACAGAGCGAGAGATCACAAGTAGGCAGAGAGGCAGGCAGGGAGAGGGGGGAAGCAGTCTCCCCGCCGAGCAGAGAGACCGATGCGGGGTTCGATCCCAGGACCCTGAGATCATGACCTGAGCTGAAGGCAGAGGCTTAACCCACTGAGGCATCCAGGTTCCCCTAAATTTTTTAAAAAGATTTTATTTATTTATTTGACAGACAGAGATCACAAGTAGGCAGAGAGGCAGGCAGAGAGTGAGGAAGGGAAGCAGGCTCCCTGCTGAGCAGAGAGCCTGATGTGAGGCTCGATCCCAGGACCCTGAGATCATAACCTGAGCTGAAGGCAGCGGTCCAACCCACTGAGCCACCCAGGCGCCCCTAGAATTAAATTTTCTAAGTCACATTTTAACAATTTAAATATAATTTAAAATTAATTTTTAAGTAGCCTCCACACCCAGTATGGGGCTTGAACTCATGACCCTGAGATCAAGAGTCACATGCTCTACTGACTGAGCCAGCTGGGGAATCCTCTAGTAGTCAACATTTTAAAAAATTAATTAATTTGTGTGTTTTTAAGTAAGCTCTGAGCCTAATGTGGGACTTGAACTCATGACCCCGAGGTTAAGAGCCTAATGCTCTACCAACTGAGCCAGCCAGGTGCCCTGTAGTAGTTAGTATGTTTTAAAAAGTAAAAAGCAACAAGTAAAATTAATTTTAACGATTTATTGTATTTAACCAAACAAATCCAAAATGTTATTTCAATATGTAATCAGTATAAAAATTCCGATATTTTGTGCTTTTAAATTTTTTGATTTTTATTTTTAAAATTAAAAAATATGTATTTATTTTAGAGAGAGGGCAGAGGGTAAGAAGGAGAGAGAGAGAGAATCCCAAGCAGACTCTCTGCTGAGCACAGAGCCCTATGCAGGTTTCAGTCTTCAGACCCTGAGGCAAAATCAAGAGTCAAAAGCTTAACCAACTGAGCCACGCAGGGGCCCCTTGCCCTTTATTAGACTTCATCTTCAAAATCTAGTGTGTTATGTTTTGGCAGCATATTTGAATTTGTACTAGCCACATTTCAAGTGCCCATCAGCTGCATGTGGCTGTTGGCTATCTTTTGAACAGTGCTGTTCAAAAGTAAGTAAAAATTAATAAATTTTGAGCTGCATAGATACTGTCAGCTGTTATTTACATGAATATACTATTTTTTTCTAACAGTTCTTAGGGGTAAGGCAACTCATTTGATAGACCTGGCTTGATGAACTCAAGGAAAGTTAATCCATTTTAAAAGAAGATGAGGGATGCCTGGGTGACTCAGTCAGTTAAGTATCTGCTCAAGTCATGGTCCCAGGATCCTGGGATCGAGTTCTGCATGGGACTCCTTGCTCAGCCAGCAGCCTGCTTCTCCCTGTGCCCTTCCCCCTGCTTTTGCTCTCTCTGAGAAATAAATAAAGTCTTAAAAAAAAAAAAAAGGGTGAGATCCAGTTAGAAGGATGTTCATTCTACAGGAGGAGGCAATGCTAATACTAAATTTAATACCATCATCCAGTGTAGACAGGTCCACCTTGCCAGATTAAAGCTGGCTATGTCCAAGTGTATATATTCTTTAAAAATATAGAAAAGGTAGTATACAACAGAACAACATTCTACATCTTGCTTTTTTCCTACTTAATGTATCTTATTCCTACTTAATATATCTTATTCCTACTTAATATGTCTTGCAGCTGCTTTGTTGTTTTTAAAGTCTATATTTCACTGAATGGAGGTACCATAGTTTATATAACCAGTTTGCTATTTATGGTTTTCAATATTTTGCCCTTACAACAATGCCATAATGAATATCTTTGTATATATGTGTTGATGAATGTCTGTAGAATAAATTCTTACAAGTGGAATTTCTGATTCAGAAGGTAGGTACATTTTTTAATTTTATAAATATTGCCAAATGCAATAGAGCTTATACCAGTTAACACTCTCAACTAATAGTGTGAATAAACTTTTTCTTAAATAGAACTGATTCTCAGAATTTATAGATTTAAAAATTTTTATTGTCTGTTCTAACAGAAGAGGCATAGATAGGGGCACCTGGGTAGCTCAGTTGTTCAAGTGTCTGACTCTTGGTTTCAGCTCAGGTTGTGATCTCAGGGTCATGAGGTCTGAGCCCCATGTCAGGCTCAATGCGCAGCATGAAGTCTGCTTGAGATTCTCTCCCCCCACCCCCGTGACCCTCCCACTTGTGCTTGCTCTCTCTATAAAATAAATAAATAAATCTTAAAAACAGAAAAAGAAGCAGCAGCAGCATATAGGTAGCCCTGTTTTGTCCTGAGATGATCCTCTTGAGCCACCTCAGAGTTGGAATGCTTGGGTTCCAGAGTATAGAATGAAAACACTGGTTGTAATCCAGCTCCCCTTATTTTATGTATGAAGAAAAGGGTTCCAGAGAGATGGAGCTATTCCTCCAAGATCTCCCCAAAGCAGAAAAATAGGAATGGCTCTGAAATGTATGAAAGGAATTTCAGAAAAGAATTTCTTAGTGTTGTCTGTAACAGATCGATTTCAATTAATGACTTTTTGAGAATCAGACCTTTTGAAAATAGCATTAGCAGTTTGATTTTGTTTTCATAGCTTCGTGGTTAGCAGAGACATTGACAGTTCATGACATTGGAATGGAGTAGGGAACTTGATGGTCTGGGAAAAAGTAAGGGAGGAAGCATTTGCCTTCATACTTCTGATGTGATGATAGCTGATCTGAAAAGCAAAAGGGGCAAAGGCTAGCTGAGGAGGATGAAGTGGTGAAGGAGAAAAAAGATCTAGAGTGCCTAGTCTAGTGCTTGGTCCATAGTAGCTGCTAGTTATGCTAGTTCTGTGTTAATGGTGGTATAGATTGGTCTAACCATTTTGGAAGGAAGTACTCAGTCAGATTATACATTACGTATATCCCATGATCCATAAGTTCTTTTTCTGGGTGTATATCTGAAAGGAATACTCACACAGTACATAACTGTTGTTCATTGTGGTGTTATTTGTTTACAGAAAACAAACTTGTCTTTCTCTTTCCCTAATGATGGATAAATTATGACAGATTTATACTATTTTTTTTTTTAAGATTTTTACTTATTTATTTGACAGAGAGAGAGAGAGAGAGAGAGAGATATCACGAGCAGGCAGAGAGGCAGGCAGAGGAGACAGGGGAAAGCAGCCTCCCCGCTGAGCAGAGAGCCCGAGGTGGGGCTCGATCCCAGGACCCTGAGATCATGACCTGAGCCAAAGGCAGAGGCTCAACCCACCGAGCCACCCAGGCGCCCCTACAGATAATTTATACTATTAAGAACTGTCTATCAGTTTGAAGCAGTGGACTAGATGTGCACATGGCAACATAATGTATCTTAAAAACATGGTACTGAATAAAAACAGAAAGGAACAGACTGGGATATGTAATATAAAATAGCATTTATATAAATTTTAAAATGT
The DNA here is from genome assembly GCF_963455335.1 of Martes martes. NCBI lineage: Eukaryota > Metazoa > Chordata > Mammalia > Carnivora > Mustelidae > Martes > Martes martes. The sequence continues at coordinate 85,651,131 of NC_137899.1, forward strand.
ATGTAAGTAAAACACATTGCACAGTTTATAAGAAAATATGTAAGCACATTAATTATATTACAACGATTGCCTAGATTGAGTGCTAATGGGAGTGGGATAAAAGAGAATAAATTGAATAAAAATATGTAAATGTAAAACTTCATTTCATCTGAGGTGATGTTTGGAACATCTGTTGGTTGACTAGGAGATATCTGCAAACCACTACCCTGTGTCTCTCTCTCATTGTTACTACCTTTGGGAGTAATATTTCTGATAACAAATTATTGGAACATATTTTGTTGTTAATCTAACTATACTTAAACTGAAATTTGGGGTTCATGTTTCTGAAATCTTCCTCTTTTTTTTTTTTTTTTTTGCCTTTATTTTCTCTTCACTTTTTCTGTTACTGTATGTTCTGTTTGGTTGGTACTTTCATATAGAATATACTAGCCTAATCATTTAGATCTCATTTAGATACTATTTGTATAGCCAGCACTGTATGTTGTCATTCTTAGAAGATGATACTGACACTTAGTGATGAGTCATGAGACATTCTTCAGTGTCCTCTTAGATAATGGCCTTTTTTGAATAAAGGAAGGGAAAAAATACTGGGAATAAGCTCTCACTAGTTTGATCCATTACCCTGTGTAATATTTGTTATTTATCTTGCTTTTCCTTAGAATTGCTGCCTAGGGTACATAAAAGTAGTGACCCCTAGAGAGTTCTGGGAGGTAGCAGTGAGATCTTGGGTAGAATACGGTATAGGAAACAAATGGGCCCTATCTTTCTGCAATTTCTGTTGCTAGAGCTACTCTTCCTTTTGTAGGTCATGAACTTTTGAGTAGCCTGAGTTTTGAGTTAGCCTTAATTGAGGTTTTGGTTGTGAGTGTGTACCACCCAGTCGGGTGCTCCAGATTAGCAACTGGAGAAAGGAGCGGTGATAGAATTAAAGTAACCTTGGCAACCATTATAATGTAAATTAGCCTCCTTGGGAAGGAAGTTGTGAGCGTGGGCACTTGTTAGGACATTCCTTTATAGCTTTTCAACTAAAGCTGGCTAGCATTTTGCTATTTTAAAATTCTGGTGTAGCTGCTCCTCAGACACCATCAAGTACTGTGTTGCTCTGGCCCTTTTTCAATTTTCTCATTTTCTAATGTACGTGTATTTTCTAACACACGTACAAAACAAAATGAATCCCTAAACTGTGCTTATTGTCTTCATATACATGGAGACCTTTTTTTCCTTTACTAACATCACCTTTTTCTCATTGCCTTCTGGCTAACATTGCTGCAGCTCTGCACCAAATCTCTGATGCACAGAGGAAGCCACTTAGGTTTCCGGAGAAACCGGGTGCTGTGTATCTAATAGACCCTGATGGCCAAGATTTGGCTGATGACAGAACTGATAGTGCCAAGGTTACAACTTAAGTAGCATGAGAGAGATAAATCCTCTGTTTCAAATCTTAATTTTCTGTTTTTGCCTTTAGGCTTTAAGAAATAAAATTTCTTAATGTGTTTTGGAGTTTTAATGTGGACTTCCTCTTTGTGGACTTAGAGATTGGATGAGGAAGGGAGTAACAAAAGTGAAACCAAAGTTATTATCAAACTGGGTTGAGTTGCTAAATTAAGTACTGTTTTCGTTTACTGCCTCCGTTATGAGTCCAGTGGTTTTAACAGAGAGTTTATGAGTGAAAAACTTGGGGTTCTTATTCAGGGTTAACCATTGTTACACTATTGGTGCTAAGCAAATACTTCCATCAGCCTCAGCTTTCACTTTGTAAAGTAAAAGTGAAAACAAGGACTCTTTTCATTGTGGGAAATATTACAAAAGGGGCTAAAATATAACTAGTAGTGTGGTCAAGAATGTCATCTGATGTAAGACAAATTCTAAATTATAGGATAATAAGCCTCACATATCCTCTGTAGTTTCCTTCAGTTAAGCCTTTTAAATAATGTTACTTTGATTTTGAAGCCTTCTTTCTCCAACCATACCCTTTTGTTGAGTTGTCATTCAGATAACCTCAGGTACTGCTTTATAACAACTGTCTTTGTTGGCTTAGCCATCAACAGGTAAGTTGATCTTGAACTTCAAATATTTGAACATTTATTATATGAAAAGCTTTAAAACTGTGTACATGGAGAATAAGTTCAAAATATGTAAAAGCATAATTCCTGCCCTTTAATCTAACAGTCATTCAAATACTTGGAAATACCTCTCATCCTTTTCCTGCCTCACATCTTTTTTTGGAAATTGTTCCTGATTCTTAGTTGTTCTTCATATGATTTAGTTTGCCAGCCCCATTACCACTTTCCTGGTTATCCTTCTCTGGATTTATTATATGTGGTCAGTGTCCACCTGTAAGAGTTCATATACCAAATTATGGTTTTAGGTTGGTGCTTGACCTGTAGTAGTTTTCTTTGTTCAGGTCACTGTGATATAGGAGAGAACATTAGGGTTCAAAGCCGAAGGCCAAGAAAGAATTCTTGCAAAAAGATGTTTTTTATTGAAGCACGGGGACAGGACTGGTGGGCAGAAATAGCTGCACCAGGGTCATGAGGAGTGGCCCATTATATACTTTCAAGTTGGGAAGGGGTACAGGTTAGCGTAAGTCTCTAAGGAATTTGGAAGCAAGGTTTCTAGGACCTTGAGGAGGATAGCTATTGTTGGGAAAAGGTCATATATTACCCTCTAATAAAACCTTAGTCATGAGACCCTTCAGATGTATATCGGTGGGCCGTAAAAGAAATTTCTAAAGGAATTTTTAAATGTTAAAGTAGACTTACAGGATCCTGGGGGTGGGGGTTGGGCTAGGGTTATCTTTTGCCTTTAGCAAAGTATTAACAGGTAGGCAGTTGAGTCCTTAGAGGAATGTCCCTCTGCCTGTTTCAAGGACTTGTCATTGGGCTGTAGGTAGTAAGGAAATTTAATAATTTTTCTTCTTTGTTTCCCACGTCAGCTGTACTGTTAAGCTGACTATGCTGACTCTTAAGCTGACTATAACACCTCATAATGAAGGCTCATTTTGAACATAATACTCAATTGTTAGGAACAACAGGTCAGAAATGGAGTCCCTTGTACTAACGCCCGTCACCAAACTGAGATTTAATACTTAACCTAGTTGTAGTTTTGACCTTCCTCAGGAATGTAATCTTAACTGGTCAGTCTGGAATTTCCTAGTAAGCAGCAGTGTGGTTATCCTGCCTGATAGACCCTGATTTTCTCCCAAAAGAAGGTGACTTTGTCAGAATTATTTTTTTCATTAATGACACTTTTCCCATCCTCTCTCTGACTTTAAAAACATTCCTTTTTCAAAAGATTTTATTTATTTATTTATTTATTTGAGAGAGTTTGTGTGTATGCAGGGAAGGTGGGACAGGAGCAGAGAAAGAGGGACAGGCATACTCTGCCTGTGCTGAGTGTGGAGCCCAACCCGGGGCTGGATCCATCACCCTGAGATCATGACCCAAGCTGAAACCAAGAGTCTGATGCTTTAACTGACTGAGCCACCCCGGTGCTCCAAAACCCAACCTAACCTTTCCTTCCCTCTTTCCTTCCTTCCTTCCTGCCTACCTACCTTCCTACCTCCCTTTCTTCCTTAGATTTTATTTATTTATTTGGCATATATATAGAGAGAGAGCACATAAGCAGGGGGAATGGGAGAGAGTGAAGCAGGCTCCCTGCTGAGTGGAAAGCCTAATGCAGGGGTGGGGAGGGGATGGGGGCCCATCCCAGAACTCTGGGATCTCAAGCTGAGCGGAAGGCAAATGCTTAACCAACTGCGCCACCCTAGCGACCCAACCTTTGCTTTTCTGTAGCTCTTTGGAGCTTCTTTCTGTTTGCTAGATGGGATCCTGTTCAATTCATGAATTTTTAAAGCCAATTTGATCTTTGAATTTACTTAGTTGAATTTTTGTTATTTAACACAACTAAATTCTCAACTAATCATCAGGTAATGTTAAAACTGATTTCTTACCAGTAGAATACTTCTTTAGATAACTACATTTACAGTCATCATTGATAAATTTCATTTTGTATTTTCAGTTTTTTGTGTTACCTGTTAAGATATTTTTTATTTTTTTGATTATATCTTTCATGGCCTTATCTAATCATCCCAGATTTATATCACTAGCAAAATTTATAAGGTACCTTTTACATCTCCAGAGTGTTGATAAACACCTACCAAAGTAAGGCCAAATACCGAGCCCTGTGATAACATTAGAGCCTTCCATCTGATTGATACTAAGTCATTGATTAATAATCTGAGGATGGTTGTCTAACCAATTTTATTTTATTTTTTAATTTTTAAAAAAGAGTTTATTTATTTATTTGTCAGAGGGGGTGAGAGTGCACTAGAAGGGGAGCAGCAGAGGGAGAGGGAGAAGCAGACTCCCCACTGAGCAAGGAGCCTGATGGGGCTCCATCCCAGGACCCTGGGATCATGACCTGAGCCAAAGGCAGACACCTAACCATCTGAGCCACACAGGTGCCCCTGTTTAGCCAATTTTAAATCTATTACCTGATTAATATAAGAAATCTTTTTTTTGGTAAGATTTTATTTATTTATTTGACAGAGAGAGATCACAAGTAGGCGGAGAGGCAGGCAGAGAGAGAGAGAGAGAGAGGGAAGCAGGCTCCCCGCTGAGCAGAGAGCCCGATGCGGGACTTGATCCCAGGACCCTGAGATCATGACCTGAGCCAAAGGCAGCATCCCAACCCACTGGGCCACCCAGGCGCGCCCCCGACCTTTTTTTTTTTTTTTTTTTAAATATAAGAAATCTTACCTTGATTTCAGTAGGATGTATTCGACCTGCTCTGTTATTTGTCTGATCTCTCAGTCTACTAATTTTGCCAAAGGAAACTTAGGTCAGCATGACTTTTTTCTTATTGAACCCATTCTGGCTTCTGGTGCTCTCTATATCCCTTCCCTACCCTACCATAGGCTGACATAGAATTTTGCTGGGAATCCTTGTTAAACTCTTAATCTGTAGTTTCAAGAATTTAGTCTGTCTCTCTTTTTTTCCTTTGAAATTGAGAGAATTGAAATAAAATTTTATTTTCTAGTCTTCTATCTTCTGTTTTCCATGAAATATCATAGAGACCTCAATGTCTTACGCTATAATTTATCTGATTCTAGAGATTTGAATGTACTAAAAAGCTACTGGAAGCTCTTTTGTGATCTTTTCTTCTGTCTCAGGCTTCAGTTTTTTCTTAACTGTATGTGTTCTGCTTTTTCTAATCTGGAAGATTTATTTTTTTTTTTTTTTTTTTTTTTAAATTTTTTATTTATTTGTTAGAGAGAGAGCGAGCGAGCACAGGCAGACAGAGTGGTAGGCAGAGGCAGAGGGAGAAGCAGGCTCCCCGCGGAGCAAGGAGCCTGATGTGGGACTCGATCCCAGGACGCTGGGATCATGACCCGAGCCGAAGGCAGCCGCTTAACCAACTGAGCCACCCAGGCGTCCCTGGAAGATTTATTTTTAACCAGGAAATAGATAAGCAAAATAAGAGTGGAATAGATTAGATTTTTTAATATTATCTTTTAACTTGATGCTAGGGCCTGTCTCATCTTTTTGTATCCAACTTTGCTGGAAGAAGACTTTTAGCACGGTATAAGCTTATATTGATTCTCTGTTATGTGCCAAGCACTGCATTAGATTCTTGGACTCCAAAGATGTGTAAGACATAGTCTTTTCTCCTAAGGAAGCCACAGCGTAGTTGAGGAGATACATATTTACATAAATAGCAAGATAATGGCTAATAGAGGATATTTAAAATCCTGTGGTGGAGCAACCAGTTGTGTTTAGGAGGCAGGTTTACATGAACCTTCATAGGAGAAGCTGTGTTTAAGTGGATCCTTAAAGAAAGTATAGACATTTTGGGTGGATTGGGATGGGGCTGGAGGAATAACATTCCTTTTATGAAAAACAGTATGTGTAAATAAATGGACAGAAGAGCCAACATGATTGAGAAATCTTAAAATAATCCAGTATGGTTGCAATATGGATTATAAAAGGGAGTCCCAGGAAATGAGGCCGGAGAGACAAGCAGGACTGTATCAGAAAGAGCCTTTATATTATGATAGTGACGCATGAGTATCACTGAAAGGTTTTAAGCAAGAGAAGTGATCAAAACCAGGGTAGTCAGAGTCCTTTTTTATGATATATAAGTCCATTTAGGCTAGGTTATGTTGTGGTAACAAACAATCCCTCAGCTTTAGTGCTTTATAATAAACAGGGTTTATTCTTTGCTAATGCTGCATATTTATCATGTGGCCCATTTCCAGGACCCATGCAAGAGATGCAGCTCTTGTCTGAGACATTAGCCTTGTGGTAGAGGGAAATGAGACATTACTCTGAAAGCTTCTGTTCAGAAGTAAAATGTGTAATTTCCTCTTATTTCTTTGGCAATAGCAAGTCATATGGCCAAGCCTGACATCAACTGAGTGGGAATGTCTAATCCTCTACCAGGGAAGGGAAATGAATATTTTGAATAATAATGGTATCCATTTATATACATCAAATTCTATGTCTTTATTTTTGGGGATTACCCTGGAGTTGCTAAAATCCCAGTGATTTTAAAGTAACCTGAGGGAATGAAGCTAGTAGTGTGCAAAGAAATGGATGACCTGAAAATGTCCTGGCAGCTTTAGTCTCTGGACTCCCTGGGGCTGCTCAGGTTGAAACTTTCTTGGTATTTGTGAGCTAATAGGAGAGTGCCATGATTGGAATTTTAGTTTAGATTACTTTGGATGCAGCATGGAGAATGGGGAGAATACATTAGAGTAGAAGCCATTAGTACCATATACAGAAAGAATGGTTAGTAATCTGTTTCAGGTAAGGAAGCACAAACTGAGCCCTAACGGTAGGATTGGAAAGATGAAGATGAATTTTTTTAGGGTCACCCCAGAGGTAGAATCAGTTTCTGATTATTGTAGGGAGGAGCGAAAGAGAGGGAAGACAGTTATGGCCAATTAGGACATTTGGGTGGATGGTGGTGCCATTCACCAACATAGGAGGTAAAATAGCAGTGGGAGAAGATACTTTAATTTTAGACACGATAAATTTAGGATGTCTGTGGAACATCTAAATGCGAATGACTAGGGGCGCCTGGGTGGCTCAGTGGGTTAAGCCTCTGCCTTCGGCTCAGGTCATTATCTCAGGGTCCTGGGATCGAGCCCCGCGTCATGCTCTCTGCTCAACAGGGAGCCTGCTTCCCCCCCTCTCTGCCTGCCTCTCTGCCTACTTGTGCACTCTCTCGCTCTCTCTCTCTGTCAAATAAATAAATAAAGTCTTTAAATGTGAATTGGATAGACTGTTATGGGGCTCAGAGGACATAAAGAGTTAACAATGGTGATTCATGGGATGTAAGGGTAAAAAATCATGTATAAAAAGGAAAAGGAATTGAAAGAGATGGCCAAGAAATTGAAAGTAAAAGGATCAGTGAGCTAAAGTCAATGTGAGATCATTGTAGGAATAACTGAACAAGCAAGCTAAAAGGAGAGGTCAGAAAGCAAATTACCCAAATAAGCTCTTCTGGAGATGGAATGGTTTCTGGTGATGATAAAATCTGGGGTGTGGCCTTGGTAGTGGTTAGCTGAGATAGAATGAAGGAGAACATCATTAGAGGTAAAATGAAGAATCTTGAAGGCCAGATCTTCATGGGCCACCCACTTGCATTGTTGAATTCACTCAGTGTGGCAGAACTTCTAGTTGTCTACTCAATATCCAGTTTTTTTTTTTTTTTTTTTAAAGATTTTATTTAATTTGACAGACAGAGATCACAGGTAGGCAGAGACGCAGGCAGAGAGAGAGGAAGGGAAGCAGGCTCGTTGCTGAGCAGAGAGCCCGATGTGGGACTCGATCCCAGGACCCTGGGATCATGACCTGAGCTGAAGGCAGAGGCTTTAACCCACTGAGCCACCCAGGCACCCTCAATATCCAGTTTTTATTACTTCCTTATTAATGGAACCCAGGGCAACGTGCTTGGAATTAGTTAAGCTGCATTTGATAGCAACCATCAATAACAATGGTTTATATGCACGTGGATTTGTTTTCTCATAAAATACACTATCTTTGTTCATGTAAAATCATTGTTTTATATCTTTTATAGTATTTATGATATGTATTACATTCTGAGTAAGTTACATGCATAATATATTATTTCTACTCACCTGTAATCCTCAGAATATATGTATTGTGTTTACAAAGAAATACAGAGACAGTAAATATTACAAGGTTGGTATGGTTACTCTACAAAGATTAGGGACCCAGATTCCTGTCATTTTGCTCCATCATTCTTAGTATGTTGCTTCCATCCTTTCATGGTTCAAGATGACTGCTGGAGATCAAAGCATTATTCCTGTATTATAACCATCAAGAAGGAGGAAGGGCAAATGGCAAAAAGGGGGGTAGGGGACTTCCCAGAAGCCCCACCCAACAATTTCCACTTACCTTTCCTTTGCTAAGCCCAGGTTAATGATGGAATTTAGGATGACTGGAATCTGAGAGAGACGAATTTAATAGATGGCAGTAGCTAGGAGAGGAAGAAATGACATAATTGAATGGCATGACCTTAATGGAGTTGCTTTATATAAGAGTGAGGAAATAGTGTTCTGGCTGAGAGTACAGCAAGTGCAGAGGTTCTGAGGGGCCGGTATACCAGGTGATGTTAAGGAATAGCAAGGAAGCCAGTGTAGCTGGAGTAGAATAGAGACAGAGACTTGTATGGATGAGGTCAGAAAGTAACAGGGAGACATACCATACATGGTCTTAATTGATCATATTAAGGATTTTAGGCTTTGGATTTTGTTCTAAATGAGATAGTAAGTGATTGGAAAGTTTCAAACAGTGACATGATCTAAGTTTTAACAAGATCATTCTGGCTGCAGTCTTGAGAAAATACTGCAGGGGCTCGAGGTGGTAGTAAGAAGACCAGTTAGGAAGTTACTATAATGACTAGATGAGAGATGATGATAGTTTGGGTCAGATAATATCAGTGAAGATGGGAGAAGTGGTTAGATTCTACATATATTTTGAAAGTAGAACAAATTGGATATGCTACTAAATTCAACCAGTATTTGAAAGAAAGGGTTAAGGATGACTTCAAAGCCTTTGGTGAAAGCAGCTTTTGGGATGAGAGTTAGTAGGGGAAAAGTTGTCCAAAATGAAGACAGTTGTTTTGATATAGCAACCAATTGTCAGTGTAGTTAGTATCTTCCAGTTTTAATATATTCCTGTTTCTTGTCTGTCTCCATTTCTTCCTTCTCAGTATACATTTAACTGACTTTCAGTACATTCATTCACTGTTTTGCTCAACATATGTCTGTTGAGCAATCACAAAGTGTTCCAACCTTTATCAGTTAGCTTTTCTTGGGCTGCAAGTTGGTTTAAGCAAAAAATTTAAAAAATAATAATAAATAGATAAGTAAGTGGGTAGGGGAAGGAGAATATTATAAGGATAATAAGAGTAACCTACAGAATCTAAGGAAATGCTGAAGAATCATACCTGGGAAGAGCCCTGAACTGAAGTGTCATTTCATGTTTAGGTAGCATAAAGGACGTATTTTTACCGGGGTAACATTATCTGGATAAATCACTCGTATCATTGAGTATCTAATTTAATAATGATACTGTGCTAGATGCTGAGGTAGGAGTGGTGGTGGAGGAGACATCCAAAGCTTGAATAAAATAGAATAAATAGAATTTTTAAATAGAGTTTAATAGAGTAGAATTTAAATAGAATAGAATTAATAAATCATATAGTAACTTATTCAAATTAGAATGTAATAAATACCTTAAAAGATGAAACAAAGTTGATTTTATATTAACAAAGATAACATAGTTTTAATTTAATTTTTTAAAGATTTATTTATTTGAGAGAGAGAGAGAACATGTGGGGGGGAGGACCAAGAAGTTGGGGGGAAGTCTTTTTTTTTCCCAGATACAATTACTGTTGTTGTTTTTTTTTTTAACATATAATGTATTATTTGCTTTGGGGGTACAGGTCTGTGATTCATCAGTCTTACGCAATTCACAGAGCTCACCATAGCACATACCCTCCCCAGTGTCCATGTCCATCACCCAGCCACCCATCCTTCCCATCCCCCTTACCTCCAGCAACCCTCAGTTTGTTTCATGAGATGAAGAGTCTCTTATGGTTTGTCTCCCTCTCTGGTTTCATCTTGTTTCATTTTTTCTCCCTTCCCCTATGATCTTCTGTCTTGTTTCTCAAATTCCTCATATCAGTGAGATCATATGATAGTTGTCTTTCTCTGATTGACTTATTTTGCTTATCATAATACCCTCTAGTTCCATCCACATCGTTGCAAATGGCAAGATACTGTTTTTTTGATGACTGCATAATATTCCATTGTATATAGATACCACATCTTCTTTATCCATTCACCTGTTATGGACATCTAGGCTCTTTCCATAGTTTGGCTATTGTAGACATCGCTGCTATGAACATTGGGGTGCACGTGCCCCTTCGGATCACTACATTTGTATCTTTTGGGTAAATACCCAGTAGTGCAATTGCTGGGTTGTAGGGCAGCTCTATTTTCAACTTTTTGAGGAAGCTCCATACTGTTTTCTAGAGTGGCTGCACCAGCTTGCATTCCCACCAACAGTGTAAGGGGGTTCCCCTTTGAGAGAGAGAGTCTTAAGCAGACTCCATGCTGAGTATGGAGCCCAACACAGAGCTTGATCCCACGACCCTGAGATCATGACCTTAGCTGAAACCAAGAGTCAGATGATTAACCAACTGCATCACCCAGGTGCCCCTGTAGTTATAATTTTAGATATAAATAGGTTTTCAAGGAAAGATAAAATATTGAAGAGAAACTTTATGTTTACTAATACAGCATGAGTATATCATATTATGAAGAAATAATAAAATATGGTATGTCCATAGAATGTAATAATATGCAGCCATCAGAAATTGTGTTGTGTAAGTATACTTAATGAGAAGGGTAATTGATCATTCTGGCTGTTTTAAATGATCATTATGTTTTAAGTGAAAGCAAAAAATGGATTATAAAATAACATGAGCAAAAAATATCAATTAAAAGTAAGAGGATCGTGTGTGTGTGCATGCTCTCTTTAGTTCACCTTAGCCTTATTAGATTTGGATATTAGTGTGGATAATATATTGGAGGTGGGGTGAGGGTAGTATTTTTTTTACTTAAGATTTTATTTATTTGACAGAGAGCACAAGCAGAGTGGGGGTCTTCACAGAGAGAGGGAGAAGTAGGCTCCCCACTGAGCAGGGAGCCTGACATGGGGCTCTATCCCAGAACCCTAGTATCATGACCTGAGCTGTAGGCAGATGCTTAACCAACTGAGCCACCCAGGTGCTCCAGGGGTGAGGCTAGTATTGAAGGCAAAGAAAACAGGCTGTTGTAGTTACCTAAGTAAGAGAGAATAAAGGCCTTTCTCATGACAGGAAATGGAGGAAATCTGATAAGAGAGATAGTAAAATGATAGAATTGATGGAATTCGGTGACATTTTTGTGTTGGGGTGGATGCTCTGTGTGGTAAGAAAGGAGAATGAGTTTCTAGTCTTGTATGGTTGGATGAATGGTAGTACTAATTCCTGTTTATTTCATAGTCCCTGCAACGTGAGAGTAAGAGCATTGAAAATGTCAAATTATCTACTTTAAGAAAAAAATCAGTGACAGGCGGTATCTAGAGAGAGATGAAAGTGAGAAATAATTTCTTTTGAAGAGTTTTAGACAAACTTGCCATTTTGATCTACTCCCCTTTTACTCTTGGTTCTTGTTTATTTATTTAAGATTTTATTTATCTGTTTATCAGAGAGAGAGCGCACAAGCAAGGAGAGGGGCAGAGGCAAAGAGAAAAGCAGGCTCCCTGCTGAGCAAGGAGCCCAATGCAGGACTCAGTCCCAGGACTCTAGGATTATGACCTGAGCTGAAGGCAGACACTTAACTAACTGAGCCGCCCAGGCGTCCCCTCTGAGTTCTAATTTAACTAGTAATTTCCAAGCCTGAATTTTAGCATTTATGGGGTAACATAAATCCCTGTGCTATCTTTAGGATCTTGTTTTTTGTCATTCACTTTTATCATAGACCCTAAACTCCTTTTTATTGTAGACCCTAAAGAAGTTCATTTCGACAATATTGTGATATAATCAGGTAGAAAGATACAAGTTTTAAAAAGTTATAACTTTTTAGGAGGAGGCATTAGGGAGTTTTAGCAGAGTTTATGCTTTTTTGGAGATAGCATCAGTGCTGGGCTGAATCTTTCCTTTGTTGAAACAAACAAACAATCAAAAATACCTTGAAGATTGCTTGGTGGGCTGAGTTTCTCTTTTGGTAGAATGTTTTGGCTTTTTGAAAATAAATCTCTAGACTTTAAAAAATAGCTTTATTGAGATATAATTTCATACTGTAAAATTCACTCATTTAAGGTATACAATTCAGTGTTTCTTTTATGTTTATGGACTGTGTGACCATCACCATAATCTAATTTTACTTTAGAACATTTTTAACATCCTGAAAAGAAGCCTGTAGTAATCATTCCCCTCCCTACTCCTCCCACTCCATGCCCCTCACCACCTCTAGGCAACCACTAATCTGTTTTCTGTCTCTATAGATTTGCCTGTACTGGACATTTCATATAAATGGGATCATATAATACTTATATACCTCTTGACTTTTAAAGTGTTTCCCTTCCTAAATTTATTATTTTTGTGTCTCATATTTTTAAAGGTCACTTGAAAGTGTATAGTATTTATAGCTCTATCTTGCTTGAGTCTTCATATTTGTGTCCTGTGGTTTAATACAATACTTTGTATACAATATAAATCAAATAAATAATTTGTAGTATTTCATGGTTTTTTATGGACATTAAAACATATGCTTTGTTGATATTGTCCCAGTGTCTGAATTTCATTTACTGTTTCTTATTTCCATTTTCTCGCCTATTTACTTTTTTTTTTTACTTTTTAGCTGAATAGTGTTTCTACTTACACTACTAATGGAAAGTTTTTTATACCCGCAGATTTATGTAGTTACATAGTACTTGGTAGGAGAGAGGACAGAAGTTTACTGAAAAGAAAATGAAGCCCTTTAGGAAATTGTTAGGTTTATCATTTTTTAAAAATCTTTTTTATATTTAAGTAATCCCTATATCCAACATGGGGCTCAAACTCAACCCTGAGATCAGGAGTTGCATGCTGTACCAACTGAACCAGTCAGGTGTCCCGAAACTGTTAGGTTTATCTTAATACTTCATTTCTCAGTTCCTTTATATCTTTCCACATTGTATAATCTGGGTCACCCTGATTGAAGGATTCTGCCTAATGTAACATCAGTTGTGTTTAGAACTGCCTTGGTATACTTGCTTGATTGGTGTCCTCTCCCTTGTGTTCTTCCTCCCCAGTGCACAAAGAAATTCAGAAAGGATGATAGAGTATGTACATTCCTGTAGTTAGCATTTATTTGTTTATTTATAAAGATTTTATTTATTTATTTGACAGAGAGAGACATGGCGAGAGAGGGAACACAAGCAGGGGAAGTGGGAGAGGGAGAAGCAGGCTTCCCGCTGAGCCGGGAGCCCAATGTGGGGCTCCATCTCAGGACTCTGGAATCATGACCTGAGCGAAGGCAGATGCTTCAGGACTGAGCCACCCAGATGCCCCTGTAGTTAGAATTTAATTAGTGCAAATAACCATGGATCTATGAGTGCTATCTCCTATGTGTGATAAAAGGCAGAAGATTTTTCTTTTCTTTTCTTTTCTTTTCTTTTCTTCCCCTTTTTGAGTTTTGCTGCCTATGGCTTTTTTGGAGTTTTTTTTCCCTGTCATATGTTTACATTTAACAAAAGGTGAAAAGCGCACTTGGGATTTCTATAAATTGCCAGATGAAATATAACAGACATTATTTTAAATTCCATAACTGAGCTTGTAAAAAAAAAAGTAAAGAAAATCCTCAAGGGCAAAAATGAGGGGGGAATTAAAAATTAAAGTGGTGGGGTGCCTGGGTGGCTCAGTGGGTTAGGCCTCTGCCTTCGGCTCAGGTCATGATCTCAGGGTACTGGGATGGAGCCCCGCATTGGGCTCTCTGCTCAGCGGGGAGCCTGCTTCCCCCCTCTCTCTCTGCCTGCCTCTCTGCCTACTTGTTATCTCTCTCTCTCTCTCTCTCTCTCTCTCTCTGTTAAATAAATAAATAAATAATCTAAAAAAAAAAATTAAGTGATGAGCACAAAGTTAAAACTATGGCTGGCCCTGGGTAATGAAGAGGCTTCAGTCTTAAGAGCCAACAGCCATACAGGAAAGGGAGACTTTCCTGGTTCCCTCCATAAAGCTAGGTTCCTCAAAAGGTAGTCACACCATTGAAGAGATGATCTAGAAAAACATTTGTCTAGTGATGTTATGTCACACACTGTATAAGTTCTAAGTGAAAGAGTTTTTTCTGAGAATTTGTTACCATAAGCTTATTCTCCTATAATTTTGGTTTAGAATGTTCCTCTTTCTCTGCAGTTTAGGAAATGCAAAGCTGAGAAATTAATTTATAAAGTAGTCCTGAATCAGTGATAGTTATGTGGCATCAGGCTGAAGAAAATGCAAAACTTCTCTATGGGAATATCTTCAATATAGGCCATACGGGATTTCCACAACCAAAAGTGCTCTGAAGTTTTTGTTTTTTTTTAAATATAGAACTTTAAAAAATATAATCACCAAAATTTAAAACTCAGAGGACAACATCAATGATAAGAATGGATAAATTGTGGCATATTCATACAGTGGAATACTATAAAGTAATGGAAATGAATAAACAGTTGTGTGTACAAGATCGTGGTCTAATAAAGATAATGCTGAACGAAGGAGGCCAGACACAAAAGCATATGTACTATATGATTTCATTTATATAAAGCTATAAACCCTAACATGCCATGTTAAAAATCATGATAGTGAGGGGAAAGACAGTGATTGGGAGGGAGGGTGAAGGAGGTTTCTAAAGTGCTGGATTTCTTGACCTGGGTGGTAGTTACATGACTTTCACTTGGTGATAATTCATTGAGTTTATGATTTGTGCATTTGCTTAATCTAGTAGAAAGCAGGAAAGGAAAATGTAATATAGAAAAGAAAGGATAAATAGAAGGCATAGTAAAAGATGGTAGAAATTAATTCAAATGCATCAGTAATCATACTAAAGTAAGTGAATTACACTTAGCACTTAAAAGACAGATGGCCTTTTATAGCGTGTTTCCAAGGTGGCTGATGTTAGTTCATTTCTTTTACATGTATGCTATTCTCCCTTCTGAAGGTCAGGTTTATTACCCCACTCATCTTGAATCTGGACTGGCTTTAGTGACTTGTTTGACCAATAGAAGATACCAGAAGTGACATTTGGGGACTTTTAAGGCTAGGTCATGACATGCTTTTGCAGCTTCCATCTATCTTTCAACATTGCTTTTTTGGAATGCTCTCCCATGGAACACAGTCTGGGAACCCAGCTGCTCTGCTGTGAGAAGCCCAAGCCAGATGGAGAGGCCAGTTGAGCTCTCAGCCAGCAACTAGCATCAACTGCCAGCCATGTGAGTGAGTGAAGAAGTCATCTTGGACATTCCAATCCCAGCAGACATCATATGGAGAAAAACTCAGGCCCCAGGCATGGAACCAGGCTAGCCATCTTCAGTCATTAGAGCCACTCTGCCTGAAGCCCTAGATGTCATGGAGCAGACACAAACTATCCCCTATCCCTTGTCTGAATTCTTGACCGTCAAAATTATGAGCATAATAAGATGATTGTAGTTTTATGACATTAAGTGTTGGAGTATTTTGTTGGTAGCAATAGATAATCGAAAAGAATTTGGTACCTGCAAGTGAGGTGCATCTATAACCTAAAATTTAGATTGGCTTTGGAACTTGGTCGTGAGTAGAAGCTGAAGGGACTTTGAGGAGACTGTTAATCAAGTCTTGAAACACAGTGAGAAAAGTATTATTGGAGGCTGGATAACAGGGAGTCATTGTTACATAATGGCACAAGTTTTGTTAGCATTGTCAAATGTGGGAACATGGAAGATAGAAAATGTATCCAATGAATTGGATTAATCCAAAGAGATTTCCAGGAAGAATGTTGACAGGCTACTTCTCTCTGCCTGTCTAGAGATGAATGAGGTAGAAAATGAACTATATTCAGTTTTTAAGCAGAACTTATAGGGGAAATGTTTCTAACCCAGGATCTGTTGTGTTTTAAAATAAAAGTTTTTCTTATTTCCAGTTGTTCTAGATGGCTAATGGCCTAAAAAAAATAGCTTCAGAGCAAAGGTAAAATTCAAGATTCTACCAATAAAACATGGCCTCAGAGTAAAGATCTCAAGGGTGCAAATATAAATCCCTTTGTTAAGACTTCAGAAAGATATAAGGCAGTGCCTCATAGAATGTTTTAGATAGATAAAAAGATGTCCAAAGATCTTAAAAGAATACCTCTCACACCCTCTCTTTTAAATAACAGGGCTTCTAAGGAACCTAAAGATGTTTTCATGCCATAGCCTCAGAACACAGAACATAAGATAGAGAAGGTTGGTATGGCTATGTCTCCTGGAATGAACTCTTGTAAGAGTCGTAGGAGATCTGCAAGGTTTTAAACAAATTGTACTAAAAGAAGCAGCTTCAGCTTGGATTAAAAAGGAACAGAGACAGTAAAAACTGAAAATAAACCTTTGGACTTCTAATCATCTACAAGCAGGAAGCAGGCTGAGAAGGCTACTCCATTGCAAACATTAACCATCTCTTATGTGAAAGGAAGGACGACTCAGGTGGAGCCGAGAGTTTTGAAGAATCATTCTCAGGGAATAGGATTGGGCTGTAATAAGGAACTGGTGATTTATGTCTGATTAAATTTCAGAATTGCTATGGACCAGTAACTGCTATGGGTTTCTTTTTCCTTCCCCTTCTTCCTCATATTTTGAATGAGAGTGTAATTGTGGTTATCCTGAGTCAGTCTCACTGTTGTACATTTGTGTGTTGGGTGTGTGGGAGCAGATAATTTGTTTCTTTATTCAGATCAAGAGGAGCTATACTCCAGTAGCTGTGCCTGAGGAACTGCATCCGAGGAGCCTCAATCTCACCTGGACCTGAATTAGATAATCAAGATTCTGGACATCAAGCTGATGCCATTAAGAGATGAGACTTTTGAAGGTCTTAGAAGAGGGTGAGTGTGTTTTGCATGTGGGAGGGACTTGTTGGGGCCAGAGGGTGGTTATGTGGTAGCTTTTCTCCAAAGTGGCCATTGTTAATTTCTTCTTTGCCATTCAAGGTGGAGTCTATTGTTCTCCTCCCTTTGAATCTAGGCTGGCTTTAGTGACTTGCTTGACCAGTTGAATGCCACTTTCTAAGACTTCTGAGGCTAGGTTATAAGAAGCCTTGAAGCTTCTGCCTATGCCTTTTGGAATACTCACACTTAGAACCCAGCTACGATGTTCTAAGAAGCCCAAGCCTGATGGAGAGGACACATGTAGGCACTGGTTGATAGCCCCAGTGAGCTACCAACAAATAGCATCAACTGTCAGCAATGTGAGTGAGTGAAGGAAGAGTGTTGGACGGTCCAGCCCTAGCAAACAGCAGCTGGAGAAGAACTGGGGTCTCAGACAAATAGCTCCTTTTGAGACATCCTAGCCATCTTCATCTATTCAAGTCATCCACTCTGAGGTCCCAGACATTGTGGATCAGAGACCTGCTATCTCTGCTATGCCCTAATAGAATTTGTGGCCCACAAACTCATAAGAAAAATAAAATGATTATTGTTCACCACTAAGTTTTGGGGTAGTTTTTTATGTAGTAATAGATGACTTGAACATCATCAGATTGAATATAAAAGAATTCAGCTCTATGCGGTTTATAAGAGGCATACCTAATAAAACATAAAGAAACAAATTGAAAGTAAGGTATGGAAAAACATGTTCTAAAAGAAAGCTGGTATAGCTGGGCATTAGTAAGCAAAATTAACTTGAAGGTAAAAATCATCATTAGAATTTTAAAAATCCATCATAAAAAATTATAAAAGGAATAATTAACCAGGAAGATGTAATAATTCCAAATCCTATGCATCCAATACTCTGGTCTCAAAATATGTAGATAGAATATAGGAGGAATGAATACATATACAATTTTAGGAAGATTGATGAATCTACAAAGCAGGACACTTTAACACACTTTTCTCAGTGATTACAGGCCAGACAAAAAATTTGAGAAGATTTGAACAAATGACCAACAAGCTTGATTTGGTGGGCCTCTACAGAGTCCCACACATAATAGATGAGAATATCCTTTCTTTTTAAGTAGTTTTTAGAAAATTGTACAAATACTGAATTCATGAAGCAAGTGTCAACAAAACCAATGAATGGGTATTTAAGTCTGAGTGTGTTCTTATACTTAATTTAATAAAGATTGAAATTAAATTAAAAGATGATAAAAATAACTATATATTTGGAAATTTAGAGGCTTGGCATACTTCTAAGTAACTCATAGATCAAAGAAAAAATAATACAAATCAGAAATAAAGCTAACTTACTAAAACTGACTCAAGAAGAAATAAAAACCTGACTAGGCCTATAATCATCACATATATTAAATTAATAAGTAAAAATATATTGAAGGTATACAATTTAAAAAGTTTTGGCATAGATATACAACTATGAAACTGTCATCACAGTTAAGATAAAAAATGTATCTATCACCTCTAAAGTCTTCTGCCTCTGCCAACCTACCCTCATCCCTAGGCAATTACTGAACTACATTATGTAACAATAGATGAGTTGGCATTTTTTTGCACTTTTATATAAATGGAATCATGCAATGCATAGTCTTTTGGGGGTGGGGGTTTATAGTTGTTTCACTTAGCATCATTATTTTGAGATTCATCCATGTTGCTGAGTGGTCAAAGGTTCATTCCTTTTGCTTCTTAGTAGTATTACATTGTATGGCTAGACACACTCTTTTTTCACCTACTGACAGATATTTGGGTTACTTCCAGATTGGGGCTTTTAGCCACTGTGAACATTTGTGTATAAGTATTTGTAGACATATGCTTTCATTCTTTTGTTAAATATCTAGGAGTATAATATTTAGATCATATAAATATGTGTAACTTATAAGAAACTGCCAAACTGTTTCCCAAAATGGTTTTGCTATTTTACATTCCCACCAGAAGTATAGGAGATTTTGAGTTCCTCCACATCCTTGTCAACACCTGGTATGGGCAGTCTTTATTTTTAGCCATTCTAATAAGTGTGTAGTACTATATAGCATATAATTGAGTTTTGCTTGAGTTTTGCTTTATTAATGCAAATGACAATCTCTGTCATTCAGTTGACTATATTTAAAGTGATATGGTTAGGTTTAAATCTACTGCCTTTGCTATTTGTTTTCTGTTTATTCCATTCTAGTTTTATGTTTCCTTTCTTTCTGTCTTATTTTGGGTTAATTAGATATCATTCACTCATATTTCTTTGTTGGCATATTTGTTTTATTTTGTTTTAATGGTTGCTTTAGTATTTGTAGTACCCATCTTCAGCTTATCATAGTTTGCCTTTATTTTTTTTAAAGATTTTATTTATTTATTTGACAGAGAGAAAGATCACAAGTAGGCAGAGAGGCAGGCAGAGGGAGAGGGGGAAGCAGGCTCCCTGCTGAGCAGAGAGCCGATGCAGGGCTTGATCCCAGGACCCTGACTGAGATCATGACCTGAGCCAAAGGCAGAGGCTTAACCCACTGAGCCACCCAGGCGCCCCTCAAAAGGTTTATTTCAACATTTCTTCTAGTACAGACCTGCTGGTAATGAGTTCTTTCGTATATCTCAAAGTGTCTTTATTTCACCTTTGTTTTTGAAACATTTTTTTCTTGAGTGTAGAGTTGTAGGTTGACCATTTTCGCTTTTGCATTCCCTTAAAGCTGTTGCTTCTCTGTTGACTTGCATTGTTCCTGATGAGAAATCTGCTGTCATCCTTATCTTTATTCCTCTATATATAG
The DNA here is from genome assembly GCF_963455335.1 of Martes martes. Lineage (NCBI taxonomy): Eukaryota > Metazoa > Chordata > Mammalia > Carnivora > Mustelidae > Martes > Martes martes. The sequence goes on from NC_137899.1 coordinate 85,671,099, forward strand.
TGTGTCTTTTTTTCTGGCTGCTTTTAATATTATCTTTTTATCAATGGTTTGAACAATTTGATTGTGTTATTGATGTAGTTTTTCTTGTGTTATTCTTCTTGGGGGTTCATTAAATGTCTTAAACCTATGGGTTTCTTTTTTTTAATCAAATTTGGAAAAAAATATTTTTTCCAATTTTTAAAAAAATATTTTATTTATTTTATTTGACAGAGACACAGCAAGAATGAGAACACAAGCAGGGGGAGTGGGAGAGGGAGAAGCAGGCTTCCCGTGGAACAGGAAGCCTGATGCAAGTCTCAATCCCAGAACCCTGGGATCATGACCTGAGCCAAAGGCAGAGGCTTAGCCAACTGAACCACCCAGGCGCCCCTCCAATTGTTTTTTAAAATATTTTTCTGTCCCTATTCCCTCTCCTTTAAGAAACTCAAATTACAGGGACGCCTGGATGGCTCAGTTGGTTAAGCGGCTGCCTTCGGCTCAGGTCATGATTCCAGCGTCCTGGGATCGAGTCCCACATCCGGCTCCCTGCTTGGTGGGGAGCCTGCTTCTCCCTCTGTTTCTGCCTGCCACTCTGTCTGCCTGTGTGTGCTCGCTCTCTCTCTCTCTCTCTAACCAATAAATAAATAAAATCTTAAAAAAAAAAAAAAAAGAAACTCAAATTACAAATATATTAGGCAGCTTAAAGTGTTCCCACAGCTCACTGATGGTCTTTTTCCCTCCTTTTTCCTCTGGTTCATTTTAGATAGTATCTTTTGTTCTTATACTTAATATAATAAAGATTGAAAGATTCCAAGTTCACTCATCTCTTACTTGGTTTTGTCTTGTTTGCTGTTAATCCTTTGCAGTGTATTTTTCATCTAAAGACATTGTAATCTCTAGAAGTTCAATTTAGATTTTCTCTTATATCTCCCATGTTTCCATTTATTTTTTTAAAAGATTTTATTTATTTATTTGAGAGAGAAAGAGAGAGCACAAGAGGGGCAGGGTCAGAGGGAGAAGCAGACTCCCCACTGAGAAGGGAGCCCAAGGTGGGACTCGATCCCAGGACTCCAGGATCATGACCTGAACCAAAGGCAGTTCCTTAACTGACTGAGCCACCCAGGTGCCCTCTCATTTGTTTTTTTGTTTGTTTGTTTGTTTGTTTTTTTGAAAATGGAATACAGGTCAGGATGCCTGGGTGGCTCTGTTGGGCATCTGCTTTCGGCTCAGGTCATGATCCCGGGGTCCTGGGATCGAGACCCATGTCGGGCTCCTTGCTCAGCACGGAGCCTGCTTCTCCCTCTGCCTGCTCTGCCTGTTCTGCCTGTAGTTAGTTCTCCATGTGTCTGCTCTCTTGCTGACAAATAAATAAATAGAATCTTTAAAAGAAAAAAAAAGAAAGAAAATGAAATACAGGTATAGTAACTATTTTAATGTCCATGTCTACTAATTCTGACATCTGTGTCAATTTTGTATAAGTTGCAGCGGATTCTCCTCTTTATGAGTCATATTTTCCTGTTTCTTTGCATGTCTGTTAAATTTGTTTGGATTCTAAACATTGTGAATTTTACCTTGTGGGTACTGGATCTTTTTCTCTTTCTTCTATTACAGCTACGTTATCATTACACTTTTACCCTTCTTGGTCTCCCATTTAGGATTTGCTAGGTTGGACCAGAGCAGTTTTCCATCTAAGGTAGTTTTATCCCACACCCTTCTTTTTTTTATTATTATTATTTTTATTAACATGTAATGTATTATTTGCCCCAGGGGTGCAGGTCTGTGAATCATCAGACTTAAACATTTCACAGCATTCACCATAGCACATGCCCTCACCAATGTCCATAACCCAACCACCGTATCCCTACCCCCCTACCCCCTAGCAATCCTCAGTTTGTTTTGTGTGATTAAGAGTCTCTTATGATTTGTTTCCCTCCAGATCCCATCTTCTTTCATTTTTCCCTTCCCTACCCCTCACAACCCCCCGCCCTGCCTCTCAAATTCCTCATATCAGAGAGATCATATGATAATTTTCTTTCTCTGGTTGACTTATTTCGCTCAGCACAATACCATCTAGTTCTATCCACATCATTGCCAATGGCAAGATTTCATTTATTTTGATGGCTGCACAGTATTCCATTGTATATATATACCACATCTTCTTTATCCATTCATCTGTTGATGGACATCTAGGTTCTTTCCATAGTTTGGCTATTATCCCACACCCTTCTGAATACTCGATCCAGTGCTCTGTAAATTGGGGGCTTTTCCATTCTAATTGGTATTCCTGAATGCCATTCAAGAATAGGCATTATTCCTGTTTTATTTGAGTGACAGTGTTCACTCAATACTTTGAATGGTCCTCTAATAGTTTGAATGGTCCCTTACATGCAATCACTGATCAATACACTTAAGGGGTACCCAGTACATATTACCAGAATGCTCTCTGTGCAGCCTTCTCTTCTGCAACACTCTTTCCTGCAAACTGTATCTGCCTTGGTCTCTCCCAGACTCTCAGCTCCATCTCCTCAACTAAGAGAGACTGCTGAGCTCTACCTGAGTTCCTTCTCCCTGAGCTGTGCCTGGAAATGGTTTCAATGTAGCAAGCTAAAGCATTCATAGAACTCATTTCACTTGTTTCCTATCTCTCAGGGATCACTGTCCTTTTATTCACTGCCTGAGCAGTGTCTTCAAAACCATTGTTTCATATATTTTGTCAGTTTTTGTTTGTTTGATTTAAGCAGGTAGGTTAATATTGTACCTTTTACTCCTTATTGGCTGGAAATGGAAGTCCCCTATTTATTTTTTTAAACATTTTTTATTTAAAATCAGTTAATTAATATAAACGTATTATTGGTTTCAGAGGTATAGGCCTGTGCTTCGTCAGCCTTATGTAATACCCAGTGCTCATTACGTCACACGCCCTCCTTAATGTCCATCATCCAGTTACCCCATCCCTCCACCCTTCTCCCCTCCAGCAACTCTCCGTTTGTTTCCTATATTAAGAGTCTCATTCTCTCTCTCTCTCTTTTTAAAAGATTTTATTTATTTACTTGAGAGAGAAAGAGAATGAGAGAGCATGAGAGGGGAGAAGTCAGAGTGAGAAGCAGACTCCCTGCTAAGCAGAGACCCTGATGTGGGACTGGGTCCTGGGACTCCAGGATCATGACCTGAGCTGAAGGCAGTTGCTTAACCAGCTGAGCCACCCAGGCGCCCCTGATTAAGAGTCTCTAATGGTTTGTCTCCTTCTCTGGTTTTGTCTTGTTTTATTTTCTATGATCCTCTGTTTTATTTCTTAAATTCCACATATCAGTGAGATCATTTGATAATTGCCTTTTTCTGATTGGGAAGTCCCCTATTTTTTATACTTTTTATGTACTTAAAATGTCTTGTGATAAATACATAAACCAAACAAGTATATTTGTCAAAGATAAAGTAGTGATTAGGATTTTCCAGACTTCAGTTAAACTTGACCTTTTTCTCCTCAAGCATTTTGAGAGTCTAAAGTTTTATATTTTAGGTAGTTCCTTTTTCTTTCTCCTTTCTTTCTTAGATTTTATTTACTTGAGAGAGAGCATGAAAGAGAGAGAGCACACAAGCAGGGAGAGGGAGAAGCAGGCTCCCTGCTCACTGGGGAGCCTAGCGGGGAGCCTGAAGCACGGCTTGATTCCAGGACCCTTGAGATCATGACCTGAGCTGAAGGCGGACACTTAACCGACTGAGCCACCCAGGCATCCCATTCCTTTTGCTTTGATTCTAGTAGAGTTCAGTGAATTATCTTTTTATTTATTTTTTATTTTTATTTTTTTAAGTTTATTTTTTTTTTAGTAATCTCTACTCCCGACATGGGGCTCGAACTCATGACCAGGAGATCAAGAGTTTCATGTTCTTCCAAATGAGCAAATGAGCCGACCAGGCGCCTCCAGTGATTATCTTTAAAACAAAGAGATTTATTATGTTCTCTTATTGTATGAATAGACCAATATTCTTGTACTACAGGCCCTGAGGCCTGAATTTAGTATCGCTATCTTGTTTCATATTACCTTCCAAAAAGCATCAGGTGGTCATTTTTTACTTTAAAACCTGTCTACTAATCTGTTCTGATTTGATCTTGTGATCTCAGGGAAGAACCCTCCCAGGAATAGAATAAAGAAACACATTACATCTGAGGCTTAAAAAAAACAATTTGAAGATCCAAATATTAAAATCATTTTAATATCTTTAAACCCTTCTACAATGGAGTCCTTTAAAAGAGAAAAGGAAGCACTGTCCTCTAGCCTAGTTAATGAATTATTTAATTTGAATACTATTTTATTATAAATAATTGATTTCCAAGATTTCCTGAAGTAGGAAGACTTATGTTCTAGCTTAATAGTTTAAGGGAAGTGATAAGGATGTGAATTCTGCTGCGTGGCAGTAATAAAGGAATGAAAGATATGGCGTTGGGCTTGATTTTGAATAGAGAGTGATTCTGAAGTTGAGAGAGTTTGTCAATCTTCTCAGAGAAGAAGTAGGGATCTGATAAGAGTGGAATAGGAGGGGCAGAAAAAGCTTGGAGTAGCTGTTTGGGGGCCGTCTTGAGTCAATATGATTTTTCACCTTTCTGGGGATGGGGATGAGGAATTTTCTTGGAGGATTCTCACTTGTTACTTTCACTCTTGCTTTCTCTTTTCTACATTCAGTATGTAATTGTTGATTAATTGAAAAGAAATGGGAATGAAATTTTTTGAAAATACTTTTTTTCAAAGCAGGAAAGTATACTGAGAAATAAAAAATCTTCAAATCATTAGTTTCTGTAGCTTTATTTTTGGCCAGCTAGAATAGTACAGTTTTTATTGTATCAATTTATAGCTCTAGGAAGGTAGACAAATTTCAGATTTTTTCTTTTTCTTTTTTTTTTTTAAGATTTTATTTATTTATTTGACAGGCAGAGATCACAAGTAGGCAGAGAGGCAGGCGCAGAGAGAGAGGGAGAGAGAGGGAAGCGGGCTCCCCACTGAGCAGAGAACCTGATGCAGGACTCGATCCCAGGACCCCGAGATCATGACCCGAGCCGAAGGCAGCGGCTTAACCCACTGAGCCACCCAGGTGCCCCAGATTTTTTCTATAATATTTTTATAAAAGTGAAATCTAGTTAAAATTCGCCTTGAAGTATAAAAGATTAGAAGACATGATACAGAAGGGTTCAGGGCTGCTCAGGAGTTCGTGAGGACAGGATAGCCAACTCTAGGTGTTTACATGTATATGTATGTTTGTAAGTATGTATTTGTAGCTAGCATCAACTGTTTAGAGCTGCAGTCTTCTCTTTCTGTCCCATCTGTTGCTTCCCTGATGTGTGTTTTATATTTATTTACAGCATCCGCTATGTTCTTTTCTTTTTCTCCTATATGTAGCTTCCAAGAGCACCCAAATTTGTTGAACTGACTTAAACTTCCAAGTTTTTGTTGGAGTATTGGACGGAGATTAGTGTATAGAGGTTCCTAATGGAGAATCCGTAAAGCGAGGAAGTGATGAGCTCTGTGTGTTCTGAGATGACCAGCTTTCTTACCCTGACCAGGAAGGATTATTTTGCCAAAGTCTTTGCATGGTGTCAGTGAGCTGGAATTGAGGACTCTAACTTCCAGCCTTGGCAAATCTTAATGGAAAGGAAAAAAGATCACACGCACAAAAAAAGAACTTGGTCGTTAGACTTAGTGCCAACTTCCCTCTAAAGAGAAATGTTCTTAACCTTGTAGAGTCCATGTGATTAAAATTCTTCAAGTCCTTCTACAATTGTGAGCAGTGATTTCTCTCTTTAAACCAGGACATCCAGGCATCTGGATAGGCTCTGTCGGTTAGGCATCTGCCTTCCACTCAAGTCATGATCCCAGGGTCCTGGGATCAAGTCCTGAGTCAGGCTCCCTGATCATCAGGGAGTCTGCTTCTCCCTCTATGCCTTCCCCCTGCTCATGATCTCTCTCTCTCTCTCTCAGATAAATAAATAAAATCTTAAAAACAAAAACAGGACATGCCCCCAATAAATTTTAGACATATCGAACCAACTAGTTTTAGAGATTTTTTTTTAAAAAGATTTGTATTTATTTATTTGTCGTAGAGCACACAAGCAGGGAAATTAACAGGCAGAGGGAAAAGCAGGCTCCCTGCTGAGCCAGGAGCAGGATGCAGGACTTGATCCTTGGACCCTGGAATCATGACTTGAGCTAAAGGCAAATGCTTAACCAACTGAGCCACCCAGGTGTCCCTCAAACCAACTAGTTTTATTGTTTTTTTAAGATTTTATTTATTTATTTGACACAGAGAAAGATAACAACTAGGCAGAGAGGCAGGCAGAGAGAGAGGCAGAAGAGGCCTCCCTCCAAGCAGAGAGCCCCATGCGGGGCTCAATCCCAGGACCCTGAGACCGTAACCTGAGCTGAAGGCAGAGCCTTAACCCTCTGAGCCACCCAGGCGCCCCAACCAACTAGTTTTAGAGCAAATATCCAAAGGGTGAAATGAAAGAATTGAGTCTCCATAATATAAAACGCAGTAGTAATGTGAGGTGATTTAGTGATAGACATAATTAGATGGTTTTGTGTGTGTTCTAGAGCAGTAGTTCTTAAACTTTTTGGTCTCAGGACCCTTTTACATTCTTAACAACTTGAGGATCCCAGAATTTTGTATATGTGGGTTATAGCTATCAATATTTACTGTATTAGGAATTAAAATAGAGAACTTAAATTTATAATAACAATAATAAACACATATGTTACTATTTCTTTTAAAGTGAGAAATTTTTAAAATATTTATGTATTTTATTTGAAAATAATAAGCCCATTACATGTCAACATAAATAACCATATGAAAGATAACTATATATTTTTTGAAACAAAACATTGAGTGGAAAGAACAGCATTGTTTTGTATTTTTGTAAATCTCTTTGATATCTGGCTCTATTAAAAACAACTTGAATTTCATATCTGCTTTTGCATCCAATCTGGTGCATTGCCACACTTCATGTATCTTGTGGACACCTCTACTGTACACTTATGAGATAATGAGAGTAAAAAAGGCAAATATTGTCTTAGTATTATAACTAGAATAATTGGCCCTCAAGCACCCCTGAAAGTATCTCATTGTATTTAGGGGTTTTGGAAACACTGTTCACAAACTATTTATCTGTGGGGAAAAAGAAACACAAGAGTTTTCTCCATTGAGGGGCACCTGGGTGGCTTAATCAGTTAAACATCTGCTTTGGCTCAAGTCATGATTTCAGGGTCCTGGGATTTGAGCCAGGCTCCTTGCTCAGTGGGAAGCTTGCTCTTCCTTCCTCTACCCCCAGCTTGTGCTCTCTTCTCTCAAATAAATAAATAAATAAATAAATAAAATCTTTAAAAAGAAAACAAATTTTTCTCCATTGGGTAAAGCGAAATTTTCCATGTGTTTAATCAGTACTGACTGTTTAACCTACTAATTAAGCAGTATAACATTCAGACTCCAGAATTGAAGTGGGTGTTTTAGTGGAAACCTCCAGGCACTGAACTGGGAGTCAATCCCAGTTCATGTGCTTTTTAAAAGTAGTTGTTTAGTGTTTTTGCAGGCTATTGTTAACAGCTGGGAGAAGAAAATTGAGCTAAATCCCTGGGGAAGAACTAAAGAATTTTAGAGATTAAAAATGACCTTTAAAGATAATTTAGTCATAAAGTTTTAGACTTCAGAATTGAAAAACTGCCAGAGTTCATCTAGTCCAATCCTTAGGCTTTTGAATAATTACAACTAGTACTTGTGATATACAGGCTAAGTACTTTACAGTCTCTTTCTTTCTCATCATTTTGAACTTTACTGTTTCTTTTTAAAGTTTTTTGTAATAGAAAATATCAAAACATATGTCCCATTACCTACCTTCAGCGATTGTAAATAATGGCCAAATGTTTCATATATACCTCTACCCACTCCACCCACTCCCCTAAATTATTGGATGCAAGTTTTAGACATTTTACAGTTTTACCTGTATACATTTTTATTTCTATCTCTCAAAAGTAAGGGTTTTAAATAAATAACCACAGTTCTATTATCACACTAAAAAAATTAACAATAATTCTTTAAGAGCATCAAAATCCCATGGTTAGCATTTCTGACTGTGTCATTTATACATATATATTTTTTCAGTGTGTTTGGGATGCAAACAAATTTTGTTTAGTGCAGTTGGTTGATTTGTCACTTAAAACTCTTCTCTTGTCTTTCTCTTCTCGTTTTTTGTTACAGAAACTGGGCCATTTGTCTTGTCAGATTTTCTTGAGTCTGATTTTTGCTGATTATATCTCTATGATATCTTCTAATGTGTTATTCCTCAGCATTTCCTGTAAATTGGTATTTAGATTTAGAAGTTTGCGCAGACTTCTTCAGAGTGGTGATACTTTCATCAGGAAGTGCATAATGTCTTTCTTTTTGTGATGTCAGTAGCTATTGATGATTTTTTACTTAGATCCATTAAATCATTAAGAGCTCCAAATGATGATATTCCAACCTATCATTATTTATTTATTACATGTAGTACTTCTATAAAAAGAAATTTCCCCTTATCTACTCTTTGGTTACCCTGTAGTTCATTTGGGAAAGTCAGGATGAATGCTTGATTCTTTCCTTTTATTTATCAGTTTTCAAAATAATGAATTGGTTCACTAGCGTTATCCAGTGGTGACTGACTGTGGTCTTCTTTGGTTTGTTTTTGATATCATCATGAATGATTTTAAATATAAGTATAAATATAAATATATATAAACACACACACACACACACATATGTAAATTTTTTTTATTTTAAGTAAACTGTTCCACACATGGGGCTAGAATTCATGACCCCTGAGATCAAGAATCCACATGCTCTACTGACTGGGCCAGCCAGGCACCCCTAATATTCTTTAATATATTTCAGTCCATTGCTGCTATCACACATTATTCCTCTTCTGGTGATTTTACATACTTGTTTCTTGTAAAAGACTAAGATTGAAGATTAGGACATGTCTTAGTCATCTTTATGTCCCTAGTGCTTAGTGTATGGCTTTCAATAAATATTTGTCAAATGAATGAATGTTCTGAGCAGCATTTAAAAATATGAGTTTGGGGCACCTGGGTGGCTCAGTTGTTAAGTGTCTGCCTTCAGCTTGGGTCATGATCCGGGCTCCTGGGATTGAGCCGTGTATTGGGCTCCCTGCACAGTGGGAAGACTGCTTCTCCCTCTCCCACTTCCCCACTTGTGTTCCTCTCTTGCTGTCTCTCTCTGTCTGTCAAATCAATCAATCAATCAATCTTAAAAAAAAAAAGTGAGTTCATTTTAGCGGCATGACAGAGAAACAGTGTTCAAGTATGCCATCCCTGCTTGATCTGAAGTGAGTTGATAGAACAGTGAAAAATATTTTGGGTGACTGTGAAGGAAAAAGGTGTTTTTAAAAAGTGAATGCTATTTAATTGCTACTTGTTAGCAGATATGGAGTGGTTTAATCTGTTGTTTTCAGTGAATTTTTTCATTGTTTTTTTGTTGTTGTTGTTCAAAGGAATAAATAAGAGTTTTGTTTTTACTTCTTTAAGTAACAATTAACTGACTGAGCCACCCAGGCGTCCCTTCTATAAGTAACATTTAAAAGCATTCTCTTTCCTCCCCATTCTTTTTTCCCTTAGTATAAGTGGCAAAGAACATTCACATCATCACAAACATGTTCCCCATGAGTTTATCCATTTGTTTTACAACCTCCCCAAATTATGAGAAAGTAAAGCAGAACTAACTTTAAGTACTCACAATATTCTATTTATATCATTTATTCTTACCACAACCTTATTATGTAGGTAAGATTATTATCATCCTCCCCATATTATGGGTGAAGTAATTGAGGCACAGACATTAAGTAACTTGCCCAAGGTCACACAACTAGTGAATGTTAGAGCCAGGATTCAAATTATGCGTTCTTTGTCCAGAGCCTTTGCTGTTAAATTGGCTTTAGTGACTTTACCACAGACTCTTTATAGGACGGGATGGTGTTCATAAAAGGATATTATGGTCGTGTAATAAAATAGGGTCACAAAATCTTTCATTTTATAACAATAAGTAATTATGGCCAAACCAGGGTTTTTTTAGATGAAACTTTATTCCCAGAAACATGAATTCTATTTTTTTCCCTAGGTCATCATTTTGTAGGTTATATTAAGGCAAATAAATCTGAACTGTTAAAGAGTAAGTTCTTATTATCCTCTGTGAAAAAATTAGAATTCACAGAATTTGCAAATCTTAAACATTTTTAGGAACTTGTAAAACAGTTTGTTTGCCATCACTTTCCCTGTGATTAGGTGATTATAACTTGCTTTGTGTGGGTACTAAGCATTCATAGCATTCTCATACATGAGCCTGGAAGAGGCACTTGTTCTAGTTTCTTAACTCTCCTTGCTTCCTTCATTATCATGAATTTATGCATGATAAAGAGAAAATATCCCATAAGCACTATAATAATCTGTAATTGTCACAGCTGAGACTGTAGCATATATAATAGAGTTTACTAGTTGTGCAAAATTTCCTGCTGACTGCTGTATGTCACTTTCTCTCTCACTCAATAAGATTGAATGTAATATGAGAATGAAAGTGACATTAGTAGGGAAAACTTCACATCTAATTTAGTTTCTTCATAAGAAGGTGCTTAAGTATTTTTAGAAATAAGTGTATTTGGGACACTGTTACAGCTTGGCTTCTAGATTGAGAAACATTACTCTGAAAGCATATTACTTAGCCAATTTTCTTCAAATTAATAGAGCAAAGGCATCTAGTATCATTATTTTTTTTCTATCTTTGAAACTAGTTTTGGGAAGCTCAGTTTTAATGGTTGAGGAAAAGGAATTTTTAAAAAAGGAAACAAGAAATAACAATACTACACTTATTATAAGTAATATTCTGCTGATTTCCCAGGACCAAGTGATAAAAAATATTCTTACAATATATAAATATTACATGCAAATATATATATGTCCCTTCAACTAATATTACTGTCCGGATATGGCTTTGGAAGCGTTCTAGTAGAAGCCATGAATTGATTATAACTACAGAATAAAACTTACCTGAGGGAATCTAACACACAAAAATTTTTTCAAACAGATGGGGCGCCTGGGTGGCTCAGTGGGTTAAAGCCTCTGCCTTCAGCTCGGGTCATGATCCCGGGGTCCTGGGATCGAGTCCCGCATCGGGCTCTCTGCTCAGCAGGGAGCCTGCTTCCTCCTCTCTCTCTGCCTGCCTCTCTGCCTACTTGTGATCTCTGTCTATCGAATAAATAAATAAAAATCTTTAAAAAAAATTAAAAAAAATTTTTTTCAAACAGAAAAACAATAAAAGCTGCAACAACATATATTCTTATAGATCAGGGCTTAATATGTCAAAGTCATTCAAATATTTATAGGAATTGCCCCTTAACTATTGAAATGTAGTATAATCCCACACATAAATAGTATAATTCACTCATAAATGAATTTATGTGTGGTATTGAGAATAAGACTCATTTGTTCTTTTATTTTTTGTTATTAAGTAGTCTCCACACTCAATGTGGGGGGTCAAACTCACAGCCCCAAGATCAAGAGTCATGTTCACTGACTGAGCCAGCCAGGTGCCCCGGATATGATTTGTTCTAAACTAAGAAATTCATTTTAGAGACTGTAAATTCACTTTTAGGAACTTATTTCATAGTCAATGTGATTATTCATTTATTTGTTATGAAAAGCGCTTTATCCCATTTGGCTTATTCAGTAGTAGTGGAGAACGATTGTTTGGATTAATGTTCATATTATTTCTCTTTGTATGGATCTAACCAATTATTCTGCAGGACAAGTAACATTAATTCAGCTCTTCTTTATTCTGACTGGTATATTCTAGCTGGCATTCCAATATATGTTTAGTTGATAGGATAATTAATTACTTTGTGTGCCCATCATAAATGTTATTTATTTGGGTACATTTGCCTTTTCCTATTTTTTTTTCTTAATTGGTTTGACTGCATTTCTAAAATCTGCTCATTAGACTGACAGCCAAAAAAACCCCACATGTCTGAGGGAGGTGCCAGGAAAGTGTTAACACTCCAATTTCCCTAATCCTCATCCCTTAGTTTTTAGTAGTCACTGAAATCAGATGAGTTAGTCTCTCAAGAGACTGGTAATCTGTTTAGGACTACTCTAGGGGAGGGAATTAACATTTGAATATCTTTTATGTATCAGGTACTTAACAATATGTTAACTCATTTAATTCTTAGAATTCTGTGAAGTAGATGGTACACCAGTTTTATGGGTAAAAATGTTGAGACTAGTTATCAATTTAAGTCATACACCTTAAGTAAAAAAACTGTCATTTGAACCCATCTCAGTCTCCAAATATCTCTACTACACCGTACAAATCTCATGTCCACTACACCACTGTATCATCTGAGCATGCTGTCTTCTGTTAGTAAATATTTTAATAAATTGGGGCAGATAATGGGATTAGTAGACATACCAAGGAGATTGCAAAGATAAATCATGTGTAGGAAATCACAAGACTATAAGATAACATAGAGTTTTAGATCTACCACCTAACATGTGCATCTTGGGCAAGTGATATATTGCAGCTTCCCTGTGTGTAAAATAAGGATAATATCTGTTCTACCTTCCCAATGAGGTGTTGAGAGAAAGAGAGAGGGAGAGAGGAATGTGTGTGTGTGTGTGTGTGTGTGTGTAAGCTTCAAAAATATGAAACTTGACAAATGTAAAGTATTCTGTATTATGATTATAGAGAGTCCTGTGGCTTGGTGGATTGGTATCATTCTTCTAACTAAGGAACAATTAGTTGATCTTGGCCATTGGAACTCAAAGAAATAGCATCTGTCAATCACAGTCATTTCTTGGAAGGAAGAATTGAAAAATGCACAGCAGTTATTCTCCTTGACCTCTTTCTCTGAAAGGGAATTTGATTAGGCAAAAGCTGGTTTCATAATAGAGTAGAGCTTCTCTCTTCTCTCCAGGGAATTGAAGCTGAGCAGCCAGACTTGTTCTGTGAAGCTAGAGCAATCCGGTTTTAAAGGATTTAACTAAATTTATTGTGATTAAGGTTTTATGAGGGATGTACATTGCAGAGCAGCAGCTTTAAAAATATTACATATGAGGCAGTCTGTATCCCTAGATTGGGAACAGAAAACTACAACTCGTTGAAGCTTGGGGAATATTCCTCAGCAATTCTACAACATTTTGAGGAGAAACTTAGATTCTGAAAGCAGAAAAAGAGGCAGTATGGGACCAGTTGTACGGACTGTAGAATTGAGTCCTCATCCAGGCATTATTTGGTATTTCTTCAGACCTTTCTTAGTGGGCAGACTTGTGGACTTTTTCCATTATATAAAGAAAGAAAATTAAAACAACTCTCAACACATAATAAACACACTATAAATATATGAATGTTTAATAAAAATAACTATAGAATTATGCCAATTATGTCTTTAAGATGAAGGCAGTGAATAGCCAGGGAAATGAGTTTCTGTAACTACAGGCATTCCTGCAGGATTACCACATGCCCTGGTAGAACTCAAATTGTCTCTAACTAGGAATATCTTGCTCTCTCATTTTTCCCAACAGTTGCTGGCCTGGCTGAGGTTTTGTATGTATATATGCAGAGTTAGAGCCGCTGGTTGAAGTAATTAGGCCAAAGTCAGGATGAAAATAGATCAGTCAGTTTTTTCTAAGAAAAGACTTTCTACATTCCTACTGTTCCCTTTGTCTGTTAAATTGATTTTGAACAAATATATAGCTGTTTCAAGTCCCTGAAATCTTAGTACCTCAAGCCAGTCTCTTGGTTCTGCTGCTTTAGTCTTACCTCTTCCAGTACGTGTTATTTAAAGAATCTGATTAGAGACCTGGAAATGTGGTTACAAGAGTCTTCTTTTGGGGGAATCGTTTAGTATTACTCAAATCATATTTGCTGAAAGTAGAAAGTCAAGGAAGTAATAGGAAGAGGAGAAGAGAGGCTACATATAGGGAGCCAGTGAGGAACTATCGAGCCATAAACTGTAAACATCTTTTCCTTTTTTTTTTTTTTTTTTTTAAGACTTCCTATCCAAGTAAGTACTTTCTCAAAAGATCAGAAGCATCTAGGGAAGAAAGATAAAATTATTTTTGGTGCTATGTTGGCCTTCACTAGGTTTAAATATTTTGGCTTTCTAGAGAAGCATGCAATTGATAGAGTAAATTTCTGGGGTTTATTAATAAGGGAAGCTTGGGATGCTTATACCTACACTTTATATGATATGAAAGGTAGAATAAAAATTTTAGGACCTTCTGATACTAGGTGGTTTAGAACAATAATTAGAAGAAATGGTTTCTGGAAATAGTCTTGTAAAGACAAGAAATACATGAAAATGTATATTTTCATATTAAATTAAACTTGCTAAGTTAAGAGTCTTTACTCTTGCCTGGTGAGTTAGAGTTTTTAGAGGCTTTAGTTTATGTTTTTCTTTCTAAGATTTAGTGTAAGATATGTCAACTTTGCTGAAGTAGGTAGCCAGCTTGCCAAATTGTATATGTATTGTATATGCCTACCACAATGTGTGACTGTAAGTAAGGTAGCTGGGGACATGACAGGAAAGGATTGTAGAGCGGTGTTTGTTTCAAAGAAAGGGAGCTTTTAGAAGACATCCCTGTTTATTTCTTACATTTAGAAATTCTTTGTACTGAATATATCCTCTGGGTAGTGAAAGTGGCGGGAGTTGTCTGTGAGTCCTTTGCACTTAGTATGCTTTATTTTGAAAATGAGATTCATCTGGGACACCTGAGTAGCTCAGTCAGTTAAGTGTCTGACTCTTGATTTTGGCTTAAGTCATGATCTCAAGGTTATGGGATTGAGCCCTGCATTGGTCTCTGTGCTCAGTGCAGTCTGCTTCAGATTCTTTCTCCCTCTACCCCTCCCCGCTTACTCTCTCTCTCTCTCTCTCTGTCTAAAATGGGTAAGTAAAATCTTTTATTTATTTTTTTAAAAGATTTTATTTATTTAGTTGACAGACAGAGATCACAAGTAAGCAGAGAGGCAGGCAGAGAGAGGGGGAGGAGGAAGCAGGCTTCCCGCCGAGCAGAGAGCCCGACGCGGGGCTCCATCCCAGGACCCCGAGATCATGACCCGAGCTGAAGGCAGAGGCTTTAACCAACTGAACCACCCAGGCGCCCCAAGTAAAATCTTTTAAAAAAAAATAAGTTGCATCTTAAAACCTGGCAGAGTTGTGTATATTACTGATATTAGAGGTGCTGAAAAAGTGTAGGACAGAGCAACCCCAAAGAGAAACTCCTAGGGGGAGCTTTGGAAAGCTAGTGAGTACTGGGCACTGATTGGGTGGCAGAAGCATCAGGAGTTGAGATAGGAAGTGTAGAATGCCTTTGCCTAAGGCCTAATACAAATAGCCTTCTTTGTCCTGCATACTCCTAGAAATTGCCTTGTAGCTCTAGACTAGTAGCCCAGAAATTACAACCAGTGTTACATTTCTACAATTTGCAGTACATAAAAGAAATTCTTTCTTGTTTATAAAATGAGAAAAATCTTTGCGGAGGATATTTTTTGTGAATGAAGGTAAATAGTATTTGATAAGGTGATTTGGAGCTGTCTGCAAAACCATTACGTGCTGAATAAATTATTCCCAATTTATATAATCAAGTAGCTAGGAAGTAGTAGAGAAGGCCAGAGTTTTAATTTGAGAGGAAAGATGTTAACTTTGTTGAGATTAAATGATCAGAAAATATTCCTGTTCTGTTGGTAAGAGAAGAGAAATTTTTATTTATTCTAGTCGATAAAGTAGGTTCATATTCTATAGGGAATGGAGTATCCAACAACCAGCATTTCTATTTTCTGATCCCTTAGTGAAACCTGATTTAGGAAATAGGAGGTAGCCTGATTATTACTGTTGCACTAGGGGGAAAAAATCACTTTGTCCTATCGGAGTTAACTAAATATTTCAAAGTAAAGTCATGAATATAGTTTAAATTTCCATTGCAACTCAATCAAATTTTGCTACTCTAGTTTTGGTTAGAAACTGTCTCCACCTACTGGCCACAATTCGCTTGACATTTCATGAAGACGCTTTTTGTTTTTTCCTGAAACATGGAAATAAGATAGTTATGGAAGGTACCTAGGTAGGGTTGTAGTGCCTAAATGCTATATCTTTAGGTAGATTTTCCTACAACTCCTAGATGAGTTCTGGAGAATTTTTACTAAAGGTTGCTTTAGAGAACAAGCTAAAGACTTAGAAGAACCAAATTAAAGAGACGAACTCTTATAAGTGGCATATTTGCAATAGTGTGTTTGATATCTGCCACTTTGCCAATTTAAGACTAATTTACTTGTAAAACTGATTAAGCTTTGTTAATTCTAATTGACTAAGGTCATCATTTTCCAAATTGCTGTTGGTTCAAACTCTTGTGCCCATTTGGAAATAATTGTCAATGTCATCACTGAGTTACACAATAAAATAAGACTTTGGGGGGGGGGTCAGGGGTCAGCGAACTTTTTTGGTAAAGGCCACACAGTCTTTTTTTTTAAGATTTTATTTATTTATTTGACAGACAAGTAGGCAGAGAGGCAGGCAGAGAGAGGAGGAAGCAGGCTCCCCGCTGAGCAGAGAGCCCAATGCGGGACTCGATCCCAGGACCCCGGGATCATGACCTGAGCCAAAGGCAGAGGCTTTAACCCACTGAGCCACCCAGGCGCCCCAAGGCCATACAGTCTTCTTGTAACTACTTAGCTCTGCTGTTGTAGCAAAAAAAGTAACCACAGACAGTACATAAACAAATGAGTGTTTGGGCTTTTTTGTTTGTTCTACTAATAAAACTTCATTTATAGAAACTGAAATTTGATTTCAGTTTATGTAATTTCATTTTATATAGTTTCTCTCCCATTATAAATATATATATATAAAATATATGTGTGTGAGTGTGTGTGTTCATATATATATATATTTTTGAATTTTTTTAAAGTAGGTTCCCTGTCCAAAGTGGAGCCCAACACAGGGCTTAAACTCACGACCCTGACATCAAGACCTGAGCCAAATCAAGAGTCAGACACTTAACTGACTGAGCCACCCAGGTGTTCCCATGTGCCATGATATATTATTATTAAGTTTTTTTTTTTAACTTTTTTTTAAGGTTTTATTTATTTGTTTGACAGAGAGAATGAGAGAGAATGAGAGCACACAAGCAGGGGGAGTGGCAGAGGGAGAGGGAGAAGTAGACTCCCCTCTGAGCAGAGAACCCGATGCAGAGCTTCATCCCAGGACCCTAGGATCATGACTTGAGCCAAAGGCAGATGCTTAACCAACTGAGCCACCCAGGCATCCCTAAAAACTGCTTTAAATATTTTATTTATTTTAGAGAGAGAGGGAGCACTAGTAGGGGGGCAGAAGGAGAGGGAGAGAATCTTAGGCAGACTCCACCAAGTGTGGAGCTGGTCCTGGAGCTCAGTCTCATGACTGTGAGATCACAACCTGAGCTGAAACCGAGTTGTACATCCAACCAGCTGTGCTCACCAGGCACCCCTTAAAAAAACATTTTAAAATGTAGAAACTGGGGCGTCTGGGTGGCTCAGTTGGTTAAGTGTCTGCCTTCTGCTCAGGTCATAATCCCAGGGTCCTTGGGCCCTGGGCTGGAGGTGATGGGCGGTGGGGGAAAAAAAAAATCTATGCTCAGCAGGGGTCTGGTTCCCCCTCTCCTCCCCCTCCCCCTGCTCCTCTCTCCTGCCTCCCTCTCTCTGTTTCTCAAATAAATAAATAAAACCTTAAAAAAAAATGTAGAAGCCATTCTTACTTCGTAAGCTCTACCAAAACAGGCAATGTACCAAATTGGTCTGTGGGCCATAATTTGCTGACCCATGCTTTATATTCAGAAACATTTTAAAAATCCACTGATAAGTTCTCATATCCCATGGAGGTAATAGTCTAGAAGAGAATTTCCCAACTTTTAGGGGTAATTTTATGCTTTTATGACTTGTCAGGAGAGTGTTGGACGTGTTCACCATTGTCACCAACCACATAGTATAAAAGTACACAACTTCATGATTCTTTATCCACACATATGAATCTGATCTGTTCTGGTTTTGTTATATTTCTACAGTTTAGATCACTTAAATCCGGAACATTGGAATGCTTTTTTAAAGGATGTTTTAGGGCACCTGGGTGGCTCAGTGGGTTAAGCCTCTGCCTTCAGCTCAGGTCATGATCTCAGGGTCCTGGGATCGAGTCCCGCATCGGGCTCTCTGCTCCGTGGGGAGCCTGCTTCCTCCTCTCTCTCTCTCTCTCTCTCTCTCTCTCTCTCTGCGCCTGCCTCTCTGCCTACTTGTGATCTCTCTCTGTCAAATAAATAAAAATCTTAAAAAAAAAATAAAGGATGTTTTAACACATAACTGTATATATAGGAGAAGATTCTTTATGTGAGCTTAAATGCCAGAAACATTCAGATTAATGGAATTATTCTAAAGTTATTTCAAAAAAGAAACCAATATTATTATAATTTTACTGTAGTGAGAGGCATGTGGCATATGGGTTATGCAATATGGGCAGGCTGGTGTGGATCATTACAGACAGTTTCAATGATGTTCTGTTGTCATGTAATGGTTCTCATTTTGGGAAATAAGTATTTTAAAGCATTGAGTTACAAATACTAATTGTTCAAAGTGGCTGATCATTTCAGTTAGTTACCTGTAAATACCTGCAACCCTTTGGCTCTTATCCTCTACCAGTTCCCAGATTCCTGGATTACGCCTACAGTCTGCCATTTGTCTCTCTGCCTATGTGAGTGCTATGAAGTTATAGAATTGTTGCCTCTCTAAATTCAAGTCTCTAAACTCTAACCTCATTTTTTTGCTAACAGGCAAGAGATAACAGATTAGGATAGTACAGAGAGGTCAAGTTTCCAGAAGTGTATAGTTGAGGTCAAAGATAACACAAGGTAAAACGAAGTAAATATAATGGAAAAAAAAATACAATGAGAGACTTATAAAAGATTAGCAGTTGTCATCAGAGTTAAGATACTGTAGTTCATTAATTTTAGGAGTTGTTGGGTTTTTTCCATTTCGACATCTCTAAAGTTGAGATGTCAGTTTAATTGGTAACAGTTTTTCCTTAATGGTATGTGAAATAATGGTGCATCTTCTAATTGATGACATCTTAGATTTGATAAAATACAATATTTAAATTGTAGATTCTGGAAATATAGCAGTTACAGGTACTGACAAGGTTACTAGGATTTGACCATTGGAGAAAGTATAAAAGGAATTCAGGTCAAGCATCAGATTAGATATTTGCTCAAGAACTTTGAAGATGGAGTCACAAGCTAGTTGTGAGAGTTTTCAGCCAACGAGATGCCTGGAGATAACTAACAGGTGACAGCACAAAGAGGTAGATAAGAATAGCTTTACCTTTAGGTCATTCTTCTTATTCATCCTACCGTCAGGTTTCAAATGCCAGTTTCTCAAGAGATTGTCTATTATATCCCCTTCCCTCAATA
The DNA here is from genome assembly GCF_963455335.1 of Martes martes. Classification (NCBI taxonomy): domain Eukaryota; kingdom Metazoa; phylum Chordata; class Mammalia; order Carnivora; family Mustelidae; genus Martes; species Martes martes. Next base: position 85,690,580 of record NC_137899.1, read on the forward strand.
CTAAATTAAGTTCTCCTCTTATACTGTGTACTGTCTCATAATACCATGTACTTTTTCTCTTACGATTCTTTATTCTAATCATAGATTTTATTGTGGGATTATGTTGTGCCTCTTTTCCACTTGATTGTAAACTCATTGACTGTAATTTTTTAAAAAAGATTTTATTTATTTGTCAGAGAGAAAGCAAGAGAGAGAGAGAGAGTGAGCACAAGCAGGGGAAGCAGCAGCAGAGGGAGAAGCAGGCTCCCCACTGAGCAAGGAGCCTGATGCAGGACTGGATCCCAGGACCCTGGGATCATGATCTGAACCCAAGGCAGATGCTTAACTGACTGAAGCACCCAGGCGTCCATGTAATTATTTTTTTAAAGTTTATTTTTTTTTTTGTAATTGCAACACCCAATATGGGCCTCGAACTCACGACTCCGAGATCAAGAGTCACTTGCTCTTCTGACTGAGCCAGCCAGGTGCCCCTCATTAACTGTAGTTATTATGTATAGTGCTAGCACATTCTAGGTATTGATTTGTATTTGCTGAATAAATGACAGTGAAGCTGCTTGTGACTAAGAGTATACTCTGCATTAGTGTTCTAGAAGCCACAGTGACAGTATTGAGAACATTTTACTAAATTTGACTCTTTTTGGTAATTTATTTGTTGCATTTTTAAGCTTTATTTGTTTTCTCTGAAACTTAGGTTCCTCATTTGTTAGATTAAGATACTAGTATCTACCTGAAAAGGTTGTGGTAATCATTAAACGAGGTAAAATATGGAAAGCACAAAATACAGCATCTTCCACGTAGTCGATACTCAGGAAGTGACAGGCTGAAAATAGCCATCTTGATTTTTTTCCTTCTGAAAATTTTCAAACCTAAACCTCTTATATCTCACCTGGCCTATTGCAGCTGACACCTGACTGATTTCCTTCCTTTCCTCCCTCTTTCCCTCCCGTCTGTCTTTCCTAATGTCTTTCAGTCGTAGATTTTAAGTAATCTCTATCCCCCAAATGGGACTCAAACTTAAAACCCTGAGATCAGGAGTCACATACTCTACCCACTGCGCCAGCCAGGTACCCCACCTGACTGATTTTCTTGCTTCTGGCTTGGCCTCCTTCCATTTTCTTTTTTCTTGTCTCAACTAACCTTGATTTTTCTACACACACTGTACACACTGGTCATGTATCTTTTTTTTTTTTTTAAGAGATTTTATTTATTTGAGAGAGAGTGGGGCGGGGAGAAGCAGAGAAAAAGGGGGCAAGCAGACTCCACACTGAGCACAGAGCGCAACGCGGGGCTCCGTCCCACGACCCCAAGATCATGACCTGAGGTGAAATCAGGAGTCAGATGCTCAACTGACTGAGCTAGCCAGATGGCCTGTATCTTTCTTTTTTATATTTCTTTGACCTTGGGGCGCCTGGGTGGCTAAGTGGGTTAAAAAAATAAAATATTATATTTCTTTGACCTTTGCTCATTGGTTTTATGATTAGGTTTAAACTCCTTAGCCTCGGATTTAGGGTACTTCAGGGTATAGTTCTTTATTTTTATTTATTTTTTAAAAAGATTTTAATTATTTATTTGACAGAGATCACAAGTAGGCAGAGAGGCAGGCAGAGAGAGAGAGGAGGAAGCAGGCTCCCGCAGAGCAGAGAGCCCGATGTGGGGCTCGATCCCAGGACCCTGGAATCATGACCTGAGCTGAAGACAGAGGCTTTAACCCACTGAGTCACCCAGGCGCCCCCAGGATATAGTACTTCAGTTCTTTTCTAATTCCCTATTTTTATTTCCTGCCACTTCTCCCTTGCCAGCCCTTTATGCTCCAGCAACATTGTGCCACTTGTTTCCCAAGCATTCCATACTGTTCAACATTCTTTGCCCTTGTTCTGGAATTTCTCTCTGACTGGAATGTCTTCCTCCTCCTTCTGGATCTGATAGATTCTTATTCATTCTTAGAGTTATCACCTTTCTTGACCTTTGTAGATTGTATGATTTTTCATTATTGCATTGTTACACTATATTATAAGTATATATTTACATGTTTTTCTTTCAGCCAAGATTATGATCTGCCTGGAGGCAAAAGCAGTATATTCATTTTTATCATGACACTTTCATATAATAGGTGCTTAGTGAAAGTTTACTAAACTGAAGGAACTATGGAAAGTATACAACCTATTTTTTTTTTAAACTAAAATTTACTAGAAGGAGGATGTGAGTTTGAGTGAAATTTTAACAGGGGAAGATTACAGGGATCAGAGGGAAAAAAGCTTAGTTATGAGAATTATCAATGAGCAATTTCTAGTATTAATATCGGGCCAAAATATGAACAACATTCATTCATTTGGGAAATTAGCATTAGGGCACAATTCTACTCTTGTTTCTGAGGCTGGAGAGATACAAGAGATCTAACAGGGAAAAAGAAAAAAAACAGCAACTCAAGGGCAAGAGAGACTTGACAGTAATGGCAGATAACAAACTTGGTTTGGGCTTGAAATATGATCTGGCAGTCAAAGGAAAGCCAGTGCTATTCTAGGCAGTGAACAAAGAAGAATTGTGCCACAGCATAGGGAGTTGGCAAGAGCCCACTGGGAGTATTACATTTAGCACAGTGTCAGCATGATCAGAACAGAGGGTGGTGAGCTCTGAGTGCTGAAAAGAATAAATAGATAAATTTGTGAAGATTTTAAGCATAGAGGGTTAACTGAATTCTGGCAACTACAAGATTCAGGAGAGAGAGACACTCCTGAATATCTGAAGGGTGTTAACTTTAGAGCAAGAAAGGAATTATTTAGCCTGGACTAGAGAACTTTGTAAGAAGGTGAAACTAAGGGCAGACAAATTTATACCTAAGAAGAATGTCCTGAGGTAGTCATTGGATAATGTTGTACCTTTATCCCTCGGCACTTTTATAGTAGAAAGCTGTAAGGCCAAAATGTAAGATTTAAGAAGCTCTCCTTTGAAAAATTTCTGAGGAATATTTTGGTCTTATGAATAGAGGAAGTTTTTGCCCGAGAAGGTAGGTGATGGAGGATTGGTTTAATATTTATTCACCATCCACAGTATACAGGGCACCATACACAATAAGGCTTCATGATTCTTGAGGTTCTAATGTAAAACCATTGATTATTATAAGCTCTATGCATTCTCAGTTTGTTTCAATAATTTAAAAACTTTAGCAAATTTCTTAAGACTATCCCCTTGGAACAGAATGATGGCTAAAGTAAGCCAAATGTAAACTTCAAAAGAAAAACAAGTGAAATCTTATTTAAATGAATGTTGCCTATCACAAATGGCATTATCGTCTATCCTTAGGTTGAGATTTTCCTTTGTGATAGGGATGAAGACAACTTGGGCTGATAACATGTTTATCCTTCAGGATATTTTAAATGCCAGAGAGTGGTGCTTTTGCCTTCACTGTTGACCAGATCTCTCAGTTCAAGACAGGACAAGGAAAAATACGGTGATTCACTTAGAGACTGCTCTGTTTCCTGGGGCAAAGTAATTGAGTGTTCAAGTGAAACAGCTAAAAGAGCCCACAGTATACTGAACTAAAAGAAAACACAATCTGTATCTCTTCCCTCATGTCTTGCTCCATGGCTTCCAACTGCTTGTCTAGAGAAGCCAACCATTATATAGCTTAAACATACTGCTGGGCATGAAGAATGTGGAGTCGAGTCCCATTAAATCGGTAGCAATTCTTTTTCTTAAAAAGATTTTATTTATTTATTTATGTGACAAAGAGAGAGAGATCACAAGCAGGAAGAGAGGCAGGCAGAGAGAGAGGGGGAAGCAGGCTTCCCGCAGAGCAGAGAGCCTGATGTGGGGCTCCATCCCAGGACCTTGAGACCATGACCTAAGTCAAAGGCAGAGGCTTAACCCACTGAGCTACCCAGGTGCCCCAGTAGCTAATTCTTTCCACAATTAACTAAATTATCTTATGCTCCCTGTGTGAGTGTGGTTCCTCCCAAGAGGCAGATGTCAAGACAAGCTTAGAGTACAAGCTCTACTGGGGGAAAGCACCTGTGAGCTATAAACGGAAAGGAGACAGGAGTAGGCAAGGGAGAGCTTTCAGAATGTGACGCAGGTATAACACCTGTGAAGGAAGACAAGGAAGGCAAGTTTGGGTATGTAGCGTTTCAGACCATGATGCAGTTGCAAAAATCTCAGCCAGGAAAAGTTGGAGTCCCCAAGCAAAAGTTGCCTGTTAGGGTAATCCTATATGGGACAGATTTACCCTCCTAGAAATCTACTCGAGAAAAATGAAAAAAAAAAAAAAGATAGATATAGATATAGATATATATCTTTTTTTATCTTTATATATATATCTATATATATCTTTTTTATCTTTATATATCTATATCTATATATATATCTTTTTTATCTATATCTATATATATATATATAAAGCCTTGTATGAATATGCTTTTTTTGCAGCCATTGAGATGATCATATAATTTTTCTTTTTCAGTTTATTAATATGGTAAATTGCATTGATTTTCGTATGCTACACCAAGCTTCTATTATGGGATGAACCCCACTGGTTGTGATTCATTATTCTTTTTTTATTGATTGTTGGAATTGATTTTCTAAAAATGTGCTAAGAATTTTTGGATCTGTGTCAGTGAGAAACATTTGTAGTTTTCTTCTCTAGCTGTGCCTTTGTAGAGTTTGTGTAGAATTTATATTATTTCTTCTTAAATATTTGGTGGAATTTATCAGTTAAGCCATCTGGGCATGGTATCTTTTGTGTGGGAAGGTTTTTAACCACAAATCCAATTTCTGTAATTCAGATTTATTTGTTTCTTCTTGAGTGAACTTTGTGTCTTTCAAGGAATTTGTTGAGTTTATTAGAAAAAATTATTAATAATATTTTCTTATTTTCCTTTTAGTATCTATAAAATTGAAATGATGTCACCTCTCTCATTCCTGATGTTAATTTGGATCTATCTTTTTTATTCCTTATTAGTCTGACTAAAAGTTTATCTATTTTTTTTTTTTTAAGATTTTATTTGTTTATTTGACAGAGAGAGACACAGAGAGAGGGAACACAAGCAGGGGAAGCGGGAGAAGGAGAAGCAGGCTTCCCACCTAGCAGGTAGCCCGATGTGGGCCTGGATCCCAGGACCCTGGGATCATGACCTGAGCCGAAGGCAGCCACTTAACAATTGAGCCACCCAGGCGCCCGGTTTATCTATTTCATTTGTCTTCTCAAACTACCAGTTTTTGGTTTCACTGAAACCACTTTTCTCGTTTTTATTTTATTGATTTCTGCTCTGATTTTTATTATTCCTTTCTTCTGTTTACTTTGGGTTTTATTAGCTCCCCTTTTTCTAGTTTCTTAAGGAAGAATCTGAGGTGGGTTTTTTTTTTTCCTTTTTTTTAAAGATTTATTTATTTATTTTAGAGAGAGAGAGAGCATGAGCAGGAGGGGGAGAGGAAGAGAGACTCTCAAGCAGACACCACACTGAGGGCTGAGCTTAGGATCCTGAGATCACCATGAGAAACCAAGTCAGTTGCTCAACCAGCTGTGCCACCCAGGGGCCCCAAGAAGCTGAGATTTTTTACTTGAGAACTTTCTTTTTTGTAATAGAAGTATTTAGTGTTACAAATTTCTAAGTGCTGCTTTAGCTGCATCTTGCAAATTTTGATATGTTGTGTTTTCAGTCTGTTTAAAATGTGTTCTAACTTCCTTTTTTTTTTCCCTTCTACTAATGGATTATTTAGAAGTGTTGTATATAATTTTTATATGTTCAGGGAATTTTCCAGACATCTTTCTGTTACTATTTTCTAGTTTAATTTCACTGTGTTAGAAAATGTACTTTGTAGGACTTCAATTCTTTTAAGTTTATTTAGACTTGTTTTATGGCCCAAGATATGTTTTATCTTGTTAAATGTTCTGTGTGCACTTGAAAAGAGTATATTTTTTGCTTTTATTGGATTGAGTGTTCGATAAATATTAGTTAGGTCAAAATGGTTGAGAGTGTTATTCAAGTCTTCTATAATCCTCTCTGATCTTCTCTTTGTTCTATCAGTTAATAAGAGGGGTTTTGAAATCTTGGCTAGAATTGTGGATTTGTCTGTTTCTCTTGGCAGTTCTATCAGTGTTCATTTCATGTATTTTAAAGCTTTGTTATCAGATGCAGAACCATTCAAGATTATGTCCTCTTGATGAATTGACCCCTTTATGATTAAGAAATGATCCCTTTATTTCTGATAATGTACTTTGCTCTGAAATATACTTTCCTTTGTATTAATATAGCCATTTTAACTTTTCTTTCGAATTTATTTATTTATTTTAGAGATTGAGAGAAAGAGGGGGAGAGAGAAAGAATGTGGGGAGGGGCAGAGGGAGAGAAAGAATCTCAGGCAGACTCCCCACTGAGCACAGAGCCCAACATGGGGTGGGATCTCACAACTCTGAGATCATAACCTGAGCTGAAAACATGAGTCTGACACTTAACCAGCTAAGCCATCCAGGCACCCCTCAACTTTTTAAATTTTTAAAAAAAATTTTTAAGATTTTTATTTCTTTATTTGACACAGAGAGATAGTATAAGTAGGCAGAAGCAGCAGGCAGAGGGAGAAGCAGGCTCCCTACTGAGCAAGGAGCTCAGTGTGGGGTTTGATCCCACGACCCTGGAATCATGACCTGAGCCAAAGGCAGCCACTTAATGACCGAACCACCCAAGCGCCCCATCCCTCAACTTTTTTAAAAAAGAAATTAAATAGGCACACTTAAAAAAAAAAATAAAGCAAAATAGTATTTTGAAATAATCATTTGGTTAAATTTAGTAAGGGAGGGGTTTTCTGGTTTCTGTATTTCCTGAAAGTAGGTTAAAATACACAAGCTCACAAAAGGAGTTTACAACTCTGGGATTTTTTTCCCCCAAGAATAATTGCCTGAGGATGGGGTGGGTGGGATTGTGCAGGGATGCCTTTACCACTTAAGTTTGCTGGTTTGGGGAATTATGTACTAGTAGGGTGTGAAGCTGAGAGGCATTTAGTTATATGCTAGGTTTGAATGTTGATAAGTTATAAAAAATGATAACATATAGGGGGAAATCCATTTAACATTTTCCCCTAAGTATGGAGAAAACCTTCTTAAATGGGGCATATAATTCTTAATGACTTAGGTCTTTCATCTTCAGAAATGAACAAAGTATCATAAATAAGATAGAAGCTGGTAAATATTAAGTGTTTCATCATCACAGCATCAGATTTGAAATTTCCTGAGAATATGTAAGTTAGTCATTTCAGCTTTCTTTTGATTAGTATTAGCATAGGGTATTTTTTCCCTCCATTTTCTTTTTATCTCTATATTTATATAAGTGTATTTCTTGTAGGCAGCACATGGATGGATCTTGCCTTTATGCAATCTGACAATATCTGCCTTTTAATTGGGGTGTTTTGACCATCAACATTTGATGTGACTATTCATATGGATAGTTATAAATCTGCCATGTTGCAATTTGTTTTCTGTTTTTTTATTCTATCCTTTGTTCCCCCTTTCCTGTTTTGTATTAGTTTTATATATATGTGTGTGTGTGTGTGTGTGTGTGTGTGTGTGTGTGTGTATGTATACATATATATCTTAAAGATTTTTATTTGTTTATTTGAGAGAGAGAGAGAGAGAGCATGAGAAGGGGAAGGTCAGAGAGAGCAGCAGACCCCCGGCTGAGCAGAGATCCCAATGCGGGGCTCGATCCGATCCCAGCACTCCAGGATCATGACCTGAGCTAAAGGCAGTCGCTCAACCAGCTGAGCCACCCAGGCACCCTTGGTTAAATATATATATATTTTTTTACTTTTTTTTTAAGTTTTAGATTTATTTGATAGTGAGAGAGGGAATACAAGCAGGGGGAGTGGGAGAGGGAGAAACGGGCTTCCTGCCAAGCAGGGAGCCAGATGCAGGGCTCGATCCCAGGACCCTGGGATCATGCCATGACCTGAGCCAAAGGCAGACGCTTAACCACTAAGCCATCCAGGTGCCCCTAGTTAAAAATATTTTAAATCATTCAGTTTTATCTCCCAATTGGCTTATTAGCTATAACACTTCTTTTTTAAGTGATTGTTTTAAGGTTTATAACGTACATCTTTAATTTATCAGAGACTATGTTTATGTCATATGGTACTTTATATATATGGTACATATAGTATGTCAGTCTTGTGATAGTATACTTCTACTTCTCCTCTCCCATTTATATTATTATTTCTGAATATAACTCCACGATATCTTTTTACTTATATATTTCTTTTAAGAAGCAGACTCCCCGATGAGCTAGGAGCCCTATACAGGGCTCCATCACAGGACCTGGAGATCATGACCTGAGCCTAAGGCAGATGCTAACCATCTGAGTCACCCAGGCACCTCTAAACCTTTTCATTATAAACATCTTTATTTCATGGGCGCCTGGGTGGCTCAGTTGGTTGAGTGGCTGCCTTTGGCTCAGGTTATGATCCCAGAGTCCTGGGATCGAGCCCTGCTCGGTGGAGAGCCTGTTTCTCCCTCTCCCTCTGCCTGCCACTCTGCCTACTTGTGCTCTCTCTCTCTATATCTCTGTCCAATAAATAAATAAAATCTTAAAAAAAAACTTTATTACATGTGTTTGATTTTCTATTGAAATATATTTGACATACGGCATTAATAAGTTGAAGGTATATAATGTTGATTTAATACATTTAGGTATTGCAGTATGATTGCCATTGTAGCTTAGCTAGGACCTCTGCCCTGTCACAAAATTATTATTTCTTTTTTGTGTTGGGAATAATTAAGATCTAGTCTCTTAGCAAATATGATATTGATAATGCAATAATGTTGTCTATAATTACTGTACTATACATTAGATCACCAGGGCTTAGTTATCTACTGGTTGCAAGCTTGTATCTTTAAACAACCTTTCTCATGATATCCCACCATCCTACCCCCAGCCCCTGCTAATCACCATTTACTCTGTTTCTAAGAATTTTTAATAAACTTGGATACATTTTTCCAGTAGAATATAGCCACTTAATAAAATGTTGGAGAAGTACAAAATTTAAGCTATGTATGTTATGCTGTTGAATACTTACAATGTGCTAGATTTGTTCTATCATCATTATTTAATCCTTAGAATAAGCCTGTGAGTTTGGAACTTTCTGTTTCATTTATACACAAGGAAACTCAGGTACTAAGAGACATTAAATAACTTGCCTAAAACACTGAGACAGTTATGTCTGTCTGACTTCACAATCCATGCTCAGCTATAGTAGATTTTATAGGAATGAAATATGTAAATGTTACATGAAAAGAAGTTTACAACATCTCACTTTTTTACCAGGAGGATACATACTAAAATGTCCACAATGATAATAGTTGAGGGTTGGGGTTATGGTTGATTTTTGTCTCCTCTTTTGTCTGTTCACAGTGAACAGGAATGGCTTTTATAATTAAAGTTTTAAAAAAGATACTCATTTCATAGTAGAGGGTGGGGTGGATTAAAAAAATAATCATTTGCTCTTTTCCTCTTGCTAAAGAAAGATATTTCTGAGTTTGATTGTATCCACTGGTCATATTGCCTATAATTTCTTCTTGGTACTAGTTTATAAAAGCTGGAAGGCTGAAAGAACAGTGTTATTCTGAGATCCAAGATGTGAACAGATGAAAGATTCTTTTTTTAAAGATTGTATTTATTTATTTGACAGGGGAGCAGCAGGCAGAAGGAAGATTGAGAAGCGGGGCTCCATCCCAGGGTACCCAGATCATGACCTGAGCAGAAGGGAGATGCTTATCCAACTGAGTCACCCAGGCTCCCCGAAAGATCTTTTTTTTTTTCCCTAGGCAAAGAACTTTATTAATCTTGTTTCAAACTTTATTCCCAGGCTTCTTCAGCTTAATTAGCTGCAAAGAATGAATTGTGTATAAGCAAAAACTGAAAAGAGCTGCAGTGTCCAAGGGGCTTGGGCTTAAAAATATTAGAGATCTAGATTTTATCAGATCCATGAACAAAATTTTAAAAAGCAGTCATAATATAAAATAGCAGCTCCTAGTAACTTCTTCAAGTTTTATCTTCTTCAGAAGTTGACTCAGTTCAGTTTGCTTCATTCTTGGAAGCTTCATCAAAATTCTCCACAAGATCTGGAACTTCATCATCATCATCCTTTCCGGTAGCAAGTGGTGCTTTTCCATCCACAGATTGTTTGGGCAGAGCTTCAGCCAGTCTTCTTAAACTAGTCAGACTGTCTGCACCAAGTTGGTTTAAGATACTGGGTAGCATTTCTGTCGGCTGCTTTGTCTCAGCATGGCCTGTAATGGTAAAGTGTTCGCTGCCAGCGATGCCTGAACTTTGGGGTTGTTGAAGTGGATCACCGTTCCTTGGTTTGTGAACATATTCACTTCTTCAATACCAGAAATATTGTTTACCCCTAACTTCTTTAAGGAGAACTGAAGTTTTTTATCATCTGCTGTAGCTGTTCTATGAACCACCTTCTTTCGGCGAGCAGTTCCTTTCCCACCAATGCGCACTTGTGCTTGCAGTTTGGCGAGTTTCTCCTGGTTCATGATAGTTTCTTTCATCTTGTTGGAGCGGAAATGGGACGCGCGGGGGACTAGGGTTGGCGCTCAGGGGGTCTTGGGCGGACCAGCTGAGATTAGGTGCACACACGCGGGGAGGCAAGATGGCAGCCAGAGCCGAAAGATCTTTAAATAATAACATTATAACCATTATTCAGCTTCTTCCCTAGATCCTGGGGCCATGGCCACCAGTAACAGGATTCAGAAACCAGAAGCATGGTATCTAGAAATTTACAGTTAGCAATTCCCCCGGCTCATCTCTTTTCACTCTAAAGTCCTCGATCACCTCTCCTTTCTCCCAATTCTTTTGTTAGTTTAAGGGTCTTTTTACCTGGGGGAAAAGAATTTGAACCAATCATAAACTAATAGCTCTTTTTTGTGCCTGACTTTTTGTGCATTTCTGTTGCCATGTAAACCAAATAAAGCTAGCTGTGAGTAAACCAGCTGCTGCCTTGCAGCCTCCTTCCCTAGAGGAAGGGAAAGGGTGGTGAAAGTAATTGGAGAGGACTAGAAGAAAAAGTAGAAGTTGAGGAAAGAGTATTGGGTTTACATTCCTGGTCTTGAATCTCACTCTGTATCTTTAAGTGTGAGATTTGGGTATGTTACCTATAACGATTTGTCCTGGTCCTTAGTTATTTTTCCCAGCAGCCAAGAGATATAGCTAATACTTTTTCTCCATTTGTTTGCATGTTGAAAACTGCCAGTATTTGTGAGTGAAATTAATAGATTCTAAGCTGTCTTTCAGAACTAGAAAACCTAGGAAAATGAAAGGTTGTAGGGCAGGGTGTGGGATATGACTTTTGGTTGTAAAGAATTATACTTTGGGAACTGGCATAAAAAAAGTAGTTCCGGGGGCGTCTGGGTGGCTCAGTGGGTTAAGCCTCTGCCTTCCACTCAGGTCATGATCCCAGGCTCCTGGGATCGAGCCCCGCATTGGGCTCTCTGCTCGGCGGAAAGCCTGCTTCCCCCTCTCTCTTTCTGCCTGCCTCTCTGCCTACTTGTGATCTCTCTGTCAAATAAATAAATAAAATCTTAAAAAAAAACCTTAAAAAAAATGTAGTTCCAGGGTGTCTACTTAAATGCATTTGAGGCACTATGCAAAGATCACATAACTAGCTGGTCAGTAACTTAGAAGCATTTACAGTTATAACTGGATGGGTATTAAGGAGGACTTGTTGTGATGAGCACTGGGTGTTGTATGTAAGTGATGAATCACTGAATTCTACACCTGAAACTAGTTAGCTAACTGGAATTTAAATAAAAAATTAAAAAAAATACTGGAGGGACAATAACAGCTAAAGCCTAGAATGCATGGCACAGAAACTGGGTAAGTACTTGGAATCAGATAGTGAGGTATTTATTTAAATTGTAAATACTGATTAAGGGTTAGTGGAGGTAAGCATTGGGTGATATATTATTGTGGAAAGAGTAAGAGTGAGGGGGACTCCTTGGTGGCTCAGTTGGTTAAGCAGCTGCCTTCAGCTCAGGTCATGATCCCAGCGTCGTGGGATCGAGTCCCACATTGGGCTCCTTGCTGGGCAGGGAGCCTGCTTCTCCCTCTGCCTCTGCCTGCCACTCTGCCTGTGCTCGCTCGCTTGCTCTCCCTCTCTCTGACAAATAAATAAAATCTTTGAAAAAAAAAAAAAGTAAGAGTGAGAGTGGCACTTAACCTTGTGCAAGCATGGAGAAAAAATCATTTCTGATCTGGGGGAGACTGGAAATCAATCAACATCATACATTCAATGCTAGACCCTATTGTGCCTTCCAGTGCTAGATTAAACATTCTCATCCAGATGGTCCAATTCATCCTTAAGCTAGGAAAGAGCAAAAGTTAAATAAGAAGTACCATTGTAGTGGCGCCTGGGTGGCTCAATGGGTTAAAGCCTCTGCCTTCGGCTCGGGTCATGATCCCAGGGTCCTGAGATCGAGCCCCGCGTCGGGCTCTCTGCTCGGCAGGGAGCCTGCTTCCCTTCCTCTCTCTCTGCCTGCCTCTCTGCCTACTTGTGATCTGTCAAATGAATAAATAAAATCTTAAAAAAAAAAAAAAAGAAGAAGTACCATTGTAACAACCTTAAGTTGTTACTGGGTAGTAAAGTTGGTAATGAACTTATATATAAATAGCCCAAAGCTTTTTTTTCATAGCCTGTTCTTCTGATTGCTTCTTTATGCAAATTTAAATAATACATATATTTTATCTTATATTTCTTACACAAAAGGGTCACATAATATATGAACCTTCTGTATGAATAAAAAAACTTCTCTTTATAGATGTATGATATTCCATTGTCCTAATGTACTTCAGTTTATGTAATCAAATTCCTGTTGATGGACATTTGAGTAGTTTCAAATTGTTTTAAGCTGCAATTTTAGTGACTTTAAGTCTCTTTTATTAGCAGTCTCACTTTGAGGCCAGGCTACGGAAGTTAATACGCAGAAGCAAGCTGAATATAAATGAAAAACTATGACTCCAGCCATAGTTATTTGAGTTATGGGAAAGGTGACTACATGACATCATAGCTATGCTACACTCCTGTAACCTCCCTCTATTTTGTTTTTCTTTCTTTATTAACATCTTTATTAGTTTCCCTGATGCCCTTTGGTTTATTTGTTGTCTTTTCTTGTTTCCTCCTGGCCCCATCTAATATACCAGCAGCCTAACTACTAGTTAGAACTTTGTTAAAAGGAAGTTGTTAGACTTGCAAATGACCTTTGCATTTTATAGTTGTCAGAGGAGGGCATTTTTTAGTCCAGGTGAGGATGAGATTCCTGCTGCCTTCCTTGCTGGAAGCTTTGTAAGTCTTATTACTCAGATAAAGCCCTTCTACTGTCATTGTTCCCCTGTTACCAAGGTAAATTTCCATTTTATTGCTGATAATCCGAACACAATTTATCAACTGCCTCAGGAGGGTGGCACCTTACATTGCTAGAGGCTCAGCAGGAGTAGAGACAAACAAGACTGGGAAATGCTCTTTAAATCCTTAAATTATAAATAAGTATGGGCTTTTCAGGGGGAAAGAATAAAAGGGTAATTGACATATTATTTTGGCTGCCCTTCTGCCACAAGGAAAAAGAGTGGAATAAAGAAATGAGAGACGCTTGGCTGGCTCATTTGGTTAAGTGTCTGCCTTTGGTTCAGGACATAAGTCCTGCATTGGGCTCCTTGCTCAATGGGGAGCCTGCTTCTCCTTCCTCCTGCTGCTTCCCCTGCTTGTGTGCACTCTCTCTCTCTCCCTCTCTCTGTCTCTTTCTGACAAATAAATAAATACAATTTTAAAGAAAGAAAGAAAGAAAAGGAAGGGGAAAGGACACCTGGCTTGCTCAGTCAGAGCATGCAACTCCTGATCTCAGGGTTTTAAGTTCGAGCCAAATGTTGGGTGTAGAGATTAATTAAAAATAAAATCTTTTTTAGGGCACCTGGGCGGCTCAGTTGGTTAAGCGACTGCTTTCGGCTCAGGTTATGATCCTGGAGTCCTGGGATGGAGTCCCACATTGGGTTGCTACTTGACAGGGAGTCTGCTTCTCCCAATGACCTCTCTCCTCTCATGCTCTCTCTCTCTCAAATAATAGATAAATAAAATCTTAAAAAAAAAAAAAATCTTTTTTAAAAAGTCTGTGGCAGGTGAGAAGATATAGGGAAGTTTTGGTTTGGAATAAAAAAGCACTACATTGAGAATCAGGAAACATGGGTTCTGATCTATTTTCTATTACTAATTTGGTCTGTGATTTGCTCTCTGATTTCATTTCTCTGGGCCTAAGTTTCTACACCTATGAAATGAGTGGTTTGGGATTTAAAAAAAGTCTCTGAAATTCTAAGGCAAGAAGAAAAATATTGACTTCAAATAGTATAAAGTGGAGAGCTTGTCCACTACTGTGAAATAACTACAACAGTTGGTAAATTTAAGTAGGTGTTTATACTCCATATTGAGTTTGCAGTGGGAGGAGAATTTAGTGTATTTAGTACTTCTTACTCCTGAAGTACTAAAGTATGTGACAAATACAAGTCACATTCCCTTACAGGTGCTATCATCCTATCAGCTGGTAGCATATAGGGCAGAACCTGGGAGTCTTTTTAAACTCCTCCCTTTGTTGGGGCACCAGGGTGGCTCAACTGGTTAAGCTGCCGGCTCTTGATTTAGACTCCGGTCATGATCTCAGAGTCCTAGGATCAAGCCCCCATCTGGCTCCGGGCTCCGCACTCAGAGAGTCTACTTCAGGATTGTCTCTCTCCCTCTGCTCCTCTCCCCTGCTCATCCTCTCTCTAAAATAAATAAATAAATAAATAAATAAATCTTTAAAAGAATAAAAGATGAAGGAACTTTGAATAATTTCTTCTAGGTAGAGGGCTCATTGGCTTAGTGAGGTTAGGATTTCTCAGAGGCTGAGGTCTATGTAGAATTAGCAAAAGACTTTGAGACTCAGCAGGAAGGTCTTCAAGAATTACTAGAAAAGTATGATACACCATTTGGAAAAATGACTTTACAGCTAAGAGCAGCATAAGAACCTACTCAATAATGGTTTATGCAGAGAGACATTTTGAATTTTCTCCTTCAGACTGTGGAGGCTTTGTGGGGATATGGAAATGTTTAAAGGATTAAATTATTGAGCAAAATTGATATTGAAAAGTACTTTTATTTTTTCTCTCCTTCTGCAGTGTTTGAGAATGCTAGAGGTTAATGTAGCTATGTACCCTGTGGGACATAATAAGAGTTAATTATAATCAACTGTTGGAACAGACTGTTCTGAACAGAGTATTATTCATTTGCCACCTATTTGGGGGTTCATGTGTAAGCATATAAAATTCAATTTTGCTGTTTCAAAATAATCGACCTACATTTTAAAAGAGCATTTTTTATAGATGTTTTAAATATGTAGAGGTATAAATCCTCCCGTTCTCCCTACTCACCCTTGGTCCCCACTGGTAATTGTTGTTTATAGCTTCTTGTGCTCCATCCCAGAAAAATTTGTTCTGTATGTCTAAATATTATTTATTTATATTTCATAAATATTATGTATTGCATTATATAAAATAGATATTAATGTATATATCTTGACAGTGTATTTAAAATACCTACCTTGAAACCATTTCATTTACATCCTTTCTCTTTTCCTCTGACCTGTGGTCTCCATTTCCTTTGAATATGGAAATCTATTATGGGAATATGAATTCCAAATATATGTTTTGTTTTTCCTTTTTTTAAAGATTTACTTATTTATCTTATAGAGAGGGAGAGGCAGAGGGAGTGAGGGGAGAGAATCTTCAGCAGACTCCCTACTGAGTGTGGAGCCAGAAGCGGGGCTTGAACTCTCAACCCTGAGATCACGACCTGAGCCTGGACCAACAGTTGGATGGATGTTTAACTGACTGTGCCACTCAGGTGTCCCTCAAATACCTGTTTCATTTTTCTTTTTTTCTTTTTCTTTTTTTTTTTTAAAGATTTTATTTATTTATTTGACAGAGATCACAAGTGGGCAGAGAGGCAGGCAGAGAGGGAGAGGGGAAAGCAGACCCCCCACCGAGCAGAGAGCCCGATGCGGGGCTCGATCCCAGGACTCCGGGATCATGACCTGAGCTGAAGGCAGAGGCTTAACCCACTGAGCCACCCAGGTGCCCCTCCTGTTTCATTTTTCTAACCAATTTTCTATTTCACTGCATTCACATTGGATTAAAATAGCATAAAATAGCAAAATATTTTCCTTTTTATTAAAGCATTTTTGTTTTAAAAAGAGTGAGGAGAGGGACGCCTGGGTGGCTCAGTTGGTTAAGCAGCTGCCTTCGGCTCAGGTCATGATCCCAGCGTCCTGGGATGGAGTCCCACATCGGGCTCCTTGCTCGGCAGGGAGCCTGCTTCTCACTCTGTCTGCCTGTGCTCGCTCTCGCTCTCTCACTCTCTCTGACAAATAAATAAATAAATAAATCTTTAAAAGAAAAAAAAGAGTGAGGAGAATAGATGAAAATATTAATCACATTTTTAAAAAAGATTTTTATTTATTTATCAGAAAGAGAGCACAAGCAGGGGGAGAAGTTGGCAGAGAGAGAAGCAGGCTCCCTGCTGAGTAAGGAGTCCAATTCAGGACTTGATTCCAGGGCCCTGGGATCATGACCTGAGGCAAAGGCAGACACTTAACCTACCAAGCCACCCAGGCATCCCAATCACATTTGTTGGTATTCAGAATTCCTCTGAATAGTGTTTTGTTAGCCTCTCACTTGTTTGGCATATCCCTAAAGTTTGTCCCCACTAGAGGGCACTAAGATATTGTTTGTTTTTAGTGGACTGTATAGTGAATTTATTTCTTTTTAAACATAGGGGTTTCTCTTTTTTAAAGATTTTATTTATTAGAGAGAGAGGGAGAGAGTGTGTGTATGTATGAGAGAGAAAGGGGGAGAGAGAGAGAGAGAGATCACAAGCTGGGGGTGGTGGGGGGAGTAGTAGAGGGAGAAGCAGATTACTCACTGAGCAGGGAACCTTTTGTGGGGCTCGATCCTGGGATCATGACCAGAGCTAAAGGCAGACGTTTAACCGACTGAGCCACCCAGGTGCCTTTACAGTGAATTTAGGAATAAAACTTCCATAGTTTTCTTATTTGTTCTGCATTGTAGTATGAATAAAATCCATCCTGAGATCACACTATGGTTGGCATATATGGACAATTATAGTGCCTTCTGTGCTAGCAGTTTTGATTTTTAGGACTATTTTGTGCTAAATGCTTTGAAGAAGAAAAGGAGAAAGAGGGTTTAGAGAAAGAAAATTTTTGAAAAATTTTTGGACCCCAATTATCACCTGCTCACTCCACAGGAGATACTGACCCTAAAAGGAAAAGGGTAGGCATATATAGGTCACTGGAACAAAATAGAGTCCAGGAATAGACCTACATGTATACAATGAATTGAGTTTTGACAAAGGGGCCAAAGTAATTCAGCGGGAAAAGGATATTCTTATTAACAAATGGTGCTGGAACAATTAGTATTTATTTTGGGGCAAAGTGCTATTTTTACCTTTATCTTATCCCATACATAACAGCTCAAAATGGATCATGGACAATAGGAGAAAACAGGAGAAAATCTTCATGACCTTGGAGTAGGCAAAAGTTTCTTGGCACACAACAAAACAAAAATCCTAAAAGAAAAATATCTTGATAGAGTTCTCCAAAATCAAGCTCTTCTCAAAAGACATAGTTATAGATAAATAAAAAGGCAAGCCACAGAATGGGAAAAAAGTATTCACAATACATATATCAGACAAAGGCCTGATATCTAGAATATATGGAGAACCCTTACAACTTTATAAGATACATAATCCGATTTTTAATTTTTTAAATTTATTTTTAATTTTTTATTATTATGTTCAATTAGCCAGCATATAGTATATCATTAGTTTTTTTTTTTTATAGATTTTATTTATTTATTTGACAGACAGAGATCACAAGTAGGCAGAGAAGCAGGCAGAGAGAGAGGAGGAAGCAGGCTTCCCGCTGAGCAGAGAGCCCGTTGTGGGGCTCAATCCCAGGACCCTGGGATTTTGACCTGAGCCAAAGGCAGAGGCTTTAACCCACTGAGCCACCCAGGTGCCCTCATCATTAGTTTTTGATATAGTGTTCAATGACAGTTTTTTTTTTTTAAGATTTTATTTATTTATTTGACAGACAGAGATCACAAGTAGGCAGAGAAGCAGGCAGAGAGAGAGGAGGAAGCAGGCTCCCTGCTGAGCAGACCAGCCGCTGTGGGGCTCGATCCCAGGACCCTGAGATCATGACCTGAGCTGAAGGCAGAGGCTTTAACCCACTGAGCCACCCGGGCGCCCCTCAATGACAGTTTTTAAAATGGACAAATGATTTGAACAGACATGCCTCAATAAATGCTATATGAATGCCAGTAATCACATAAGTTACTCAACATCATGAGTCATTAGAGAAACGCAAATTAAAACCACAATGAGATAGTGCACACCTACTAGAACAGCTAAAATGTAAAAGATCAACAGTACATAGTATTTATGTGGATATGGATTAATTAGAATGCTGATACATTATTAGTGGGTAACAGTTTTCCAGTTTGTTATGAATTTAATAAATACTTACCAAATGACCCAGCAGTTTCCAGTCCTACCCTGTGCTTTTACCCAAGAAAATGATATCTTGTGTTCACACTTGTATACTGGTGTTCATGGCAGTTTAATTCATAATGGCCCCAAGCTGGAAAAGGTACCAAATGTGCATCAACAAGTAAATGGATAAGTAAATTATGGTACATTCATGTAAAGGAATACTACTTAGCAATAAAAAAGAATGCACTACATGTGGAACAATATAGATGAATCTCAGAAATATTATGCTTAAGTGAAAGAAGCGAGACAGAAAAAAATATGAAATTCTATAAAAGGCAAATTTATCTACATTGCCAGCAGATCAGTGGTTATCTAGGGCCAGTGTAATGGTGGGGAGTCAACTACATAGAGAAATAGACAAACAACTGAGTTAACCAAAAGTTGCAAATTATCAAAGAGAGAAGAAGGCATAGACAGTACATACAAAGACCCTAAACTGGAAAAGATTGGTTTTTAGTGGAGTATTGTGAGCAAAAGGATAAATGGTGGGATATAGGGTTAGAGAGATAAGTAAGGGCCAGATCATGTTGGAGTTGAGTCCTTAAGAACTTGAGAGAGAATGGGCTGTAGAGCACAATGTGAGACTCTTACTTTAGGAGAAGGAGAAGCTCAGGCAAATGAAGTTGGTCTGGTGGTTGGAATGAGAGAATTTGTATTAGAGATATTCCTGTTCTCTTAAAATTACACCACCCCCTTTTTAAAAATCTATAAGGTAAGTCTCTTACTCAAAAGTGAAGGTAGAAGTTTGAGGGGACAAAGATGAAATATTCTTCAAGGGAGGGGACGGGGGGGGAATATATACCACTAAAGAAACTTCATAAGGTAATTGAGGCACCTTTGATGCTCATTTGAGTTTTAGAGGCATGAATTTATAGTGAAACCATTTAGCTTGGTAATATGTTTTTTTGTTGTTTTGGGGGGGTTTCTGCAAAATTTAGCTGGAATAGATAGATGATGGGCATCATCAGGATTGAAGTTTTGCCTGGCAAAATGATGAAGGGAGAGAGGGAGTGAAGATATTTCTAAGTCATTTTCAAAGTGGACTAGGAAATCTAGGCTAGAAAAGGAGGGAAGTGAAACTAGGAAATTGTTGATGAATTATGAGAAAATGAAGAGGTCAGTGGACAGAGAACACAGAATTTTTTGAATTGGGGCTACTTTTGCTAATAAAATGGCAGGCGAGGGGGCACCTGGGTGGCTCAGTTGGCTAAGCATCTGACTCTTGATTTCAGCTCAGGTCATGTTGGGCTCCACACTCAGCAGGGAGTCTGCTTCTCTCCCTCTCTTTCCCTCTGCCCTTCCCCCAATTCTCTCTCTCTCTCAAATAAATAAATAAGTCTTCTAAAAAAATGGTAGGATAGGAAGAAGTGTGGTCTTAGGGTAATTTCAAGGTTTCCGAAATGGAGGTCCATTTATTGAGACAGAATTCAGGGAGCAGGTTCGAGGATAATATGAGGAGTTCAATTTTGGACAGGCTCTGTTTGAGGAACCCATGGGATGTAAAACTAGAGATATCCAACAGCATTTGAATATACAGATCTGAGAGGTCTAAACTATAAATAGAGATATAGGAGTTAATAGCAGAGAAATGAAAATTGAAACATGGCAGTCAGTAAGAGATTATCAGAGGGAATTTGTGGGATAAGAGAATGGAAGGCTGTGTGATATACTTTGTTGAGAATCAGAGTGGTTGTGGTGGTTGGTGGTTTTTTTTTTTTCCCTTCAGTATTCTATCTGCTTTTCCAAATAAATCCTAGTAAATATGGCATGGAATAGGGGTACGAAGAGAGGGTAAGTCCTGGCTTTGCCCTTCCTACTGTATGCCTTGAGCAGGTAAATTTCTGAACCTCAATTTTCTCATCCGTTAAAAATAACTATCAAGAGAATGAGAAGACAAGCCACAGGCTGGGAGAAAATATTTGCAAAGGACATACCTGATAGAGGACTCTTATTCAAAATATACAAAGAACTCTTAAAACTCAGCAATAAAAAAATGAACAGTGTGATTGAAAAATAGGCAAAGACCTTAACAGACATCTCACCAAAGAAGATATACAAATGGCAAATAAGCATATAAAAAGATGTTCCACTTTTTAATGTCATCATGGAAATGCAAATTGAAACAACCAGATACCACTACACACCTCCCAGGATGGCCAAAATCCAAAACACTGACAACACCAAATGCTGTTGAGAATGTGGAGCAGCAGGAACTCTCATTCATTGCTGGTGGGAATGCAAAATGGTATAGTCATTTTGAAAGACTGTTTTTCGGTTTATTACAAACCTAACCATACTTTTTCCATACAATCCAGCAATTGTACTTCTTGGTATTTACCCAAATCGGTTGAAACTTCCACACATGGATGTTTATAGCACCTTTACTCATAATTGTCAAAAGTTGGAATCAGCCAAAATGTCCTTCAGTAAATGAATGGATAAATAACTATGGTACATCTAGTCAATGGAATATTATGCCACCTCAAGAAGAAATGAGCTATCAAGGCATGGGAAAACCTTAAATGCATATTATTAAGTAAAAGGAGCCAACTGAAAAGGCTGCATACTATGTGATTCCAAATATATGACATTCTATAAAAGGTATAACTATGGAGACAGTAAAAAGATCAGTAGTTGCAGGGGTAGAAGAGTAGGAGAGGTGCATAGACATCACACAGAGGATTTTTAGGGCAGTGAAACTATTCTGTATACTAGTATAATAGTGGTGGATACATGTTATTAAATTATACACTTGTCAAATCCATAGACTGCATAACCGCATAACCCCTAATGCAGACTCTGGTTGTTGAGTGATAATGATGTAGGTCCAACCATTTTAAGACATGTATCACTCTGGTACAGGATGTTGATAGCGGGGGAGGCTGGAGTGGGTTCCATCTCAAGAAACCATTTTATCATGAGAGACTGCAGCAATTCAGTCACGACTTTAAGCTCCACTCCTAATTCTGGTTCTCTTGCTCTTTCCATCACATCTGCAGTTACTTCCTCCACTGAAGTTTTAAACCTCTCAGAGTCATCGGTGAGGGTTGGAATCAGCTTCTTCCAAATTCCTGTTCATGTTGGTGTTTTTACCTCTTCTCACAAATCTGAATGCTCTTCACGGAATCTAGAATGGTGAATCCTTTTCAGAAGGTTTTAAAATTTACTTTGTCCAGCACCATCAGAAAAATCATTATCTATGGCAGCTTTAGGATTATGAAATGTATTTCTTAAATAATAATAATTGGGAGCACCTGGGGGGCTCAGTCTGTTAAGTGTCCAGCTCTTGATTTCAGCTTAGGTCATGATCTCGGGGTTGTGGGATTGGGCCCCATGTCAGACCCAGCACAGAGTTTGCTTGTCCCTCTCCCTCTGCTCTCCCCCCACCCGCTGCCGCCGCCACCCTGCTCTCGCTCTCTCTCTCAAATAAATAAAATCTTAAAAAAAAAATACCAGCAGTCAAAATTACTCTTTAATCCATGGGCTACAGAATGGACATTGTGTTAGCAGACATGAAAATAACTTTAATCTTATTGAACATCTCCGTCAGAGCTCTTGGGTGACCAGGTACATTGTCAATGAGCAGTGATATTTTGAAATGAATCTTTTTCTCCTAAGCAGTAGATCTCAACAGTGGCCTTAAAATGTTCAGTAAGCCACGTTATAAACATATGTGTTGTCATCCAGGCTTTGTTGTTCCGTATACAGAGCTCAGGCAGAGTAGACTTAGCATCACTATTAAGGGCCCAAGGATTTTTCAGGATAGTAAATGAGCATTAGCTTCAACTCAAAGTCACCAGCTGCATTACTCCCTAATGAAAGAGTCAGCCTGCCTTTTGAACCTTTGAAGCCAGGCATTGACTTCTCCCTAGCTATGAAAGTCCTTGATGGCATCTTTTCCCAGTGTAAGGGTGGCTTCTACATTGAAAATCCATTGTTTAGTGCAGCCACCTTCATTATTTTAGCTAGATCTTTCGGATAACTTGCTGTAGCTTCTGTGTCAACACTTAGATGTTACCAAGACAGCTTCTTTCCCTAAACCTCAGGAACCGACCTCTGCTAGCTTCAGACTTTTCTTCTGCAGCTTCGTCACCTCTCCCAGTCTTCACAGAATTGAAGAGTCAGGGTCTTGCTCTGGATTAGGCTTTGGTTTAAGGAAATGTGTCTGATATGATCTTCTATCCAGAAAGATAGAAACCAGTTATCAGAGCAGTCTGAACACACACGTTTATCAATTCAGTTCACCATCTCATATGGGTGTAGTTCTTGGCACCCCAAAACAATTAACATTGGTAACGTCAAAGATCACTGGTCGCAGATCACCATAACAAATATAACAATAATAATCTTTTTTTTTTTTTTTTTTTTTTTATTTTTATTTTTTTTTTTTTTTTTAAAGATTTTATTTATTTATTTGTGAGAGAGAGAGAGAGAGCGCGAGCGAGCGAGCACAGGCAGAGTGGCAGAGGGAGAAGCAGGCTCCCTGCGGAGCAAGGAGCCCGATGTGGGACTCGATCCCAGGACGCTGGGATCATGACCTGAGCCGAAGGCAGCCGCTTAACCAACTGAGCCACCCAGGCGTCCCTAACAATAATAATCTTAAGTCAGTTATTTAGCCCATTCGTACTTCAGTTTTCTCAGTTGTAAAGTGGTGGTGGTAATAAAAGTGCCTACCTCATAAGTTATTGTATGGATTAAATGAGTTCATACATGCCAAAACTACATAGGATTGGGAATATAGAAAGCATTCAGTAGATGTAGTCCCTTTTTTCTCATTGTTGTTATTAAAGGCTTGGAGATGCGAAGCACCATGACAGTTTGGGAGGCTTAAAGAGTTCGGTATAATTTACTATTTCTTCAAGACCCAAATCTAGTATCCTTACCCCAGTGAAGCCTTATTCCACACGTGTTGAGCTGTGTTCTTGCAGCTCTTGGGTTGTTATTGTGATCTCTCTTGCTACTGAAGTTATTAAGCCTTCCATGGTAGGAGCTGTATAGTTTCAACAAATACATATTGAGTAGCTTGTATGTATCAGACATTTTGGTAGGTGAATAATACCATGAAGGTCCCTGCCTTCTTGAAGTTTAAATTCTAGAAGGTGGAAACAAAGAAAATAAGTAATTGCAGATAGTGTAACTGATTGGGGAAAATAAAATAAAATAAGTTAGTGGGGCAAGGCCAGATAGGACAATCTGGGAATGCCTTGAAGACGTGACATTGGAGCTGAGATGAAAAATGAACTCCTGGGCGCTTGGGTGGCTCAGTGGGTTAAGCTTCTGCCTTCGGCTTAGGTCATGATCTCAGGGTCCTGGGATCGAGTTCCGCATCGGGATCTCTGCTCAGCCGAGAGCCTGCTTCCCCCTCTCTCTCTGCCTGCCTCTCTGCCTACTTGTGATTTCTCTCTCTGTGTGTCAAATAAATAAATAAAATCTTTTAAAAAGAAAAATGAACTCCTTGCACTATAACACTTTTTATTTTTATTATTTTTTAAAGATTTTATTTATTCATTTGACAGACAGAGATCACAAGTAGGCAGAGAGGCAGGCAGAGAGAGAGCTAGGGAAGCAGGCTCTCTGCTGAGCAGAGAGCCCAGCACAGGGCTCCATCCCAGGACCCTGAGATCATGACCTGAGCCGAAGGCAGAGGCTTTAACCCACTGAGCCGCCCAGGCGCCCCACTATAACACTTTTTAGACCTCAACCCCATCCACTTACAATTTTGATTGTGTTCTTGGTCATTTCCTTCAGGTAGCCTTAGAATGGTAATCGCTAAATTTAGTTTGTATACACATTCCGTATTTATTTGTGTCCACCTGTGGCTCTTCTGTTTTTCCTCTCTCTCTCCACAAGAGTGAGCTCTTGGGCTGACTGTTTTTAATCTAGCTAGACAGTTACTCTTTCTTTAGTTTTTGAGACAGTTATTTATCTGCCCATGTTTTAATTCAATACATAAGGTTCTATAAAGAGTTCTACACCCCTAGACATTCCTCTTGGGTATATGAGCTGTTCAATTCTTTATTATATTGTCTCTGTGAGCAAAAATTTGAAGCAAGCTTCACTGTAAGCACTGGGGATTTACTGGGTTGCTGTAATAAATGATCTGTAAATTCTAGTTATTTCAGAGATTTCCTAAATATTAATGGCAATAAAAACTTTTTTGCTGGAGAGAATAGTGCTTCCAAAGTTAGGTTGACCTGGCGACTGACATGCTATCTTTTTGCCATATGCTTGGTAGCACAATGATGACTTTCAAATCATTGTTTTGAGAGTTAATCTCTTCTGCTATCCCACAACCAGAATATACTTGATAGTTCGGGGAATCGTTTTAAGGAAATGGTCCTCTGTTGCACTTAGAGAGGTAGAATTCAGTTTCTTAAATTGAGGGACCTCATTGGAGGGGTGTGTCAAATTGTACTTTTCTATAAAGAGACTAGGTTTCTTGGATTCCACATTGAGGTATGAAATAAGTAGATAAGGAATTGAATAGACTTGTTGATAATCAGAATTAAGAGCCAGTTTTCACTCAAGATTACTTTGTTGCATAAATCCCACAGCAATGAACTTTTTCTGAATACCCGTGCCCTCTATTGTTTTCTTGATAGTAAAGGAAGGGGGGGGGGAGAAAAGCAAAGCAGAAGATTTCAGAATCAGGTCTCAACCTCTGGATCTCTGGGCTATCAGATTACAGTGGCTGCATTGTTTCTCTGCAGATTTGGAATCCACACGAAGGGTTAACAAGGAGTTTTTCTTCTCTCCTTGTCAGTTACCTATCTGAATCAGAATCAAAGGAGATTCTTACTATTTTTACTTTACTGTCTACTAATTATTTCAACAACACATAACTCCTAAGAAGACTGTACCTTTAGTCCTAACGGTTTATCTATCTGTTCTATTCAGTTCTCACGAAAAGTTCAGGATAACTGTCATTTAAGTGGTGTTCTGGGGCCATTTCATGTTTGTGGTGAGTCAGTATTCATGTCATGTAGCATTTTAAAGCACTCATCTTGTGTCTGTTGAAAATATTTAATTCTTTTTTCTTTAAATTATAAATGATTAGTCTCAAAGTTATGTTGTAAGTTAACTGGCACCATATCTCTATTGAAAAACATTCTGTTGCATATACTTACCACAATGTGCACTGAGTAATGTATAGAATTGTTGAATCACTATAATGTACACACAAAACTAACATAACCCTGTATGTTAACTATACTGGAATTAAAATTTTAAAAAATTATATTTCCCAATATCCTCTAGGGCATAGTAAAAGAAAAAATTCTGTTGCATAAGATAAGATACATTATTTTATATTATACTATAGATGGTATAGTATAGATGGTGGGTTGAAAAAATGAGTCTTCTAATCTCCTTTTTAAAACCAAACAATTCATCCTTAAATATAAAAAATATAAATAAATTTTCATTTATTTTACAATATCATTAAGTTATAAAATGATAACAGCTTTAAATAAAGATTTTAAATTTAGAAAAGTTGAAAAGAGTTTTTTGAATATTATTTTGAAATAAGTCAGTAATGTTTTCTTATTATTTGTGTTTCCATATAGGCACAAGGAAATCTTTGGGACTTAAAAATAACAATTTATTGGATGATAATTCATATTTATATGAATTGAATGTCATATGAATGTCAAATTTATAACAAGTATAACTGAAGAAAGATAGGAGTATAGTAGAAGTAATGAGCTGCAAATTGTCTTTACATTGCTTAAACATGCCAAGGTCTTTCTTACATCGGAGTCTTTGCAATTACAGTTTACTTATTTGCAGATGGCAAGCCTTCTCTCATCCTTCTGGGCCTAGCTCAAGTGTTATCATCTTAAAAATATGTTCCTTGACTGTTCTATCAAAGGTAGTTTCTTCCTTTATACTTTACTTTGGCCTCTTGGTCATTTCCTTTATAGTATTTACCATAAATTTAACTACTTCATCTATTTGTTTACTTATTTTTTTGTGTAGCTCCCTAATTAGAAAAAGTCAGTAAAGTGTAGATATGTTGTGCCTATGGGAACATCATAGAGTAGAGCCATTTGGTAGGTCATTGTCCATTTTGAGCTAAAGGTCAGAGAGATGTTAGATACAGAGTTTTGGAAGTTGTCTGCATATGAATTGTAAATGAAGCCATGGATATGAGTAAGAGAATTTTTTTTGTGAAGAGGAAACAGGTAAGTTTAAGAATTTCTACATTTTAAGGACCCAAAGTGGCAGGGGAGGGGAGCTACAGAGGAAACTGAGGAGTAAGATATCTTGGAGATGAAAGAAAAGATGGGTATAATGTCATGAAAGCCAAGGGAAGAGTGTCTTTCAAGGAAGAGATATTAGCAGTGTCAAGAGAGAAAGTAAGCTGAGAAATCTCCATTAGATTTAGCAACAAGGACAGGGTGACCTCGGTACAAATAGTTTCAATGGGCTGGAAGGAGCCAGACTATAGTACCTAGAGGAGTGAATAGAAAGTAAAGCATTGGAGATATAGCAAGCTTAGAAAGCCAGGGAGTTTTGCAGTTTGAAGGTAAGTTAGAGGGCCATAGCTGAAAGGTGGAAGGTGAGATGATTTATTTATTTTGGGGATGGGAGAAATTTGAACATATTTTATGCTTATGGGAAGAAGTCATAGAGGGTGAGAAGCTGAAGAAGTATGAGTGAAAGGGGATAATTGATAGAGAACAGCTCCTGAGAAGGTGAGAGATAACTTGATCCAGAGCTCTCATTGGAAGAACTGAATTTAGATGGTTTCTCAGTCTACTCGGGCTGCCATAACAAAATACCACAGACTTGGTGGCTTAAACAACACAAATTTATTTTCTCATGGTTCTGGGGCCTAGAAGCCCCAGAGGTTAGTTTGCGGTCAGGCCTCTCTTTCTGGGTTACAGACAGCTGCCTTCTCTCTTTGTCCTCACACTGCCTTTCCTCTGTGTGCTGCTAAGAGAGAGTGCAGTCTGGTGTCTTTTCCTCTTACTATAAGGACAATAGTTCCATGAGATTCAGATCCCACACTTAATGACTTCATTTAACTTTAATTGCTTCCCTAAAGGACCTATTTCCATAGAGTCACATTGGGAATTAGGGCTTCAACATGTAAATTTGGAGGATACAATTCAGTCCCTAACAGATGGGAAGAGAGAATCCTTTTCCATTAAGATAGAAAGGAGGTAAGAAAAGATAGATGTGGGTGAGGTTGTAGGCTTTGGTGTCAAGAAGTTGAAAAAAAATTTTTTTCCATCTAATGGTTTTAGTTTTCCCTATGAAATAGGACTGTAAATAATACTCTGAGAGTAAGGGATAGATGTTATAGGTGGACATTTGAGAAGAGTAGAGAATATTTGATAGCTGATATAGAGATGGGAAGAAGAGGCTGAGTCGGGGAACATGGCAGAATACTAGGTTTTATTGACCTGTCTGCTGGAGTGGTTTTTAGCAGAAGATCAGCCTAAACATAGGCATATCTATTTGGTAGCAGGAGTCTTACATGTCTGAATATGGGCCCTTGTAAGTCTTCCTTGTGTAAGAGCTTCTCTTGCAATCAGATGTAGACTTAACCTGTTAACACTGCAGTGTCAACATTGCTTTAAAAAGATTGAATTCTGGGGTGTCTGGGTGTCTCAGTTGGTTAAACATCTGCCTTCAGCTCAGGTCATGATCCCAGGGTCCTGGGATTGAGTCCCACATTGGGCTCCCTGCCCATTGTGGAGCCTGCTTCTCCCTCTCCCACTCCTTCCGCTTGTGCATGCTCTCTCTCTCTCTCTGTCAAATAAATAAATAAAATCTTTTTAAAAAAGAAGAAGAAAAAGATTGATTTCTCTTCTACTTTCTTGGGCACTGCCAGACTTGGCAGATTTTGACTAGGACATCTTTATCTTATAGAGAATTTCAGTTAGAACAGTTAGAAGCAAAATTGAGGTTAAAAAAGTAAAAGAAGAAGTAGAATTGACGTGATTTATGGACGTCAGGAGGTACTTATAGCATCTGCAGGCAAAAACTGGCTCATAACTTGTAAAATCAGGGCAAATTTGCCTTGGACTTATTTGGAGCAAGTGAATACAACAGCACAGTTGATCCCCATTATTCTCAGATTCCATATTTGCAAATTTGCTTCCTTGCTAAAATTTATTTGTACCCCAAATCAATACTGCCTGCTCTTTCAGTGGCCATTCATGGACATGTGTAGAGTCACCTGACATGTATGTTCCTAGTTGAAGTCAAACAAAGCTGCGTTGTTCTGCCTTCTTGTTTAAGCTCTCATCTAAGCGTCCTTTTCATGGTCTATTTAGTGCTGTGTTTTTTGCATTTCTGCACTCTTTCTTGGAATTTCACTGTTTAAAATGTCCACCAAATGTAGTGCTGAAGTGCTATCTAGTGTTCTAAGCCCAAAAAAAGCTGTGATGTGCTTTATAGAGGAAAATAGTGTGTCAGATAAGTTTCATTCAGCCATGAGTTGTAGTACTGTTGGGTGTGAGTTCAGTGTTAGTGAATCAAGAATATATATTAAATAAGGTTTTTTATTATTTTTTTTAATTTATTTATTTGACAGACAGAGATCACAAGTAGGCAGAGAGGCAGGCAGAGAGAGAAAGAGAGGAGGAAGCAGGCTCCCCGCTGAGCAGAGAGCCCGATGCGGGGCTCGATCCAAGAACCCTGCGACCATGACCTGAGCGGAAGGCAGAGGCTTTAACCCACTGAGCCACGCAGGTGCCCCTAAATAAGGTTTTTTAAAATAAAAACCCACATAAAGCAGGGTTATCGATTAATCTTTTGATAAAAATGTTATGACCATAGGCTCACAGGAGTCTGACCCTGTATTTCCCTTAGGAGCAATGCTTCAGTATTGCTGGTTCAGTGTTTGCAATGACTTCTTAAAACAGAAGTACTGCAAATAGTGAGAATCTACCATACTTTACATATTCTGTTCTCTGAACTTTAAAGTACCTTATAGACATTAACTCATTCATCAATACAACTTCCAAAATTTGGCAGCTGGATAGTGGGTTGTTATATGTAGGATGGCAGTGGGCAATCCACTTAGTAGGTTTTCTTTAATGTTCAAAAGAGTCTAGGACAATTTTTGCTTCTTATTAGGAATCTCTTGAATATATAATACCCTGCCCTTGGATCTAAAAAGATCTGCTTCCTAATCATGGTTATGTTTGATTGATTTGCTTTGGAACTCATTCGAATATTCCTTATTTGACTTTCATGAGGAAAGGTTAAAAAAAAAAAGGCAAAAAATTTTGTAAAGCAAAAAATTAGAATTTCTTGAAAAAAAAATTAGAACTTTTTGGCAGAAAAGTGCCAGGTAGGAAGAATAATCATAGTGGTTATTTTCACAGACATAAAGCACTAATGATGTAAGTTGTTGATGCATGGAATTTGAATATACTATGTTGGTGATGACTGTGTGTGTGTGTGTGTGTGTGTGTGTAAAATAGGAACTTTCGCCCCTTCAGTTCTGTGTCCACATCTTTTACTAGATCTTGTTAGTTCTTCCTTTATATAATTTCTCAAATTTGTTCTTTTTTTTTTTCCATATAATTGTAATCTGGAAATCTAGACTTTAACATCTTCAGGGTTGACCCTAAAGTTGTCCTCATTTCTTTCAGCCACGTTCTCTCTTGAATGCATCTTCTCTAAGCATATTTTTATCATATTATTCTGCAGAAATATTACTGCCCTACTTAGAAACTTTCTGTGGCTGCTAGTTGTCTATTTTTAAGTTACTATAAACCAGTTATCTCTTAATGCTTCACAATTCTCCTATAGCTCTTCTTCCCCCCCTTAATTGATGTTATTATGTCATAATTCATTGTCAGAGGGGGCTCTTAGATGTGAATTCCCTCATCTTATTACTATGATCTATAAAGCTGCATCTATTTCTTCCTTTTTCTTTCAATAAAAAAGAAAGTATTCCTAATCCTAACTAAGAACAGTTTCTCCACTTATGCTCTGGATCCCATTCTCATCTTCTCAGAAACTTTTCTACTTGATTTATCCCTAAGGTTGTCAGACTTGGCAACAGCAAGAATACAAAACACATAATTAAAATTTAAATTCAGATAACAACAAGTAATTTTAGTATAGTATGTCCTATGCAATATTTGGGACATATTTATGTTAAGAAAATTATTTGTTGTTTATCTGAAATTCAAATATAACTGGCATACTGAATTTTATCTGGCAACCTTATTTAGCTCTCTTTCCTTTTTTATACTTCCAAACACACACATACGCACACATTCTCATACTCCCTCTCTGTTGGATCATTTCTTCAGAGTTCACTCAAGCTCTAGTAACCATCTTGTTAAACAAAAGCACACATATACACACACATACACACACAAATCAATCACTTCCTTTGACTTATAATCCTTTAGTTATTTCCACATCTCTCTGTTCTACTTCACAGCTCAGTTTTTCAAAAGACTTGTCTGTTCAAACTGCCTCTCCTACTTAACCTCCTGGTCATTCTTCAGTTTTCCCTAATCCTGCTTTCATCCCCCCACCCCCCTCAAGTCACCAGAAACCTCCATGCTGCCTAATCCTAAAAACTATTTTCAGCTATCATCTTAACAAAGTCCCAGCAGTATTTGAAATAGCTGATCACTCTTTCCTTTTTGAAATAATCTCTTTAACTTAATTTCAGTGACACCATTTTCTTTGGATTTTCCTCTTGCTTTTCTGGTGGCTGCTTTTCAAATTTCATCTGCTGGCTTTTCTTATTCTACTCTATATGGTGGATCCTGTTTGTTCATTTGCTTGTTCCCCTTCTCTAGGCAAATTTATCCACTCCCATGGTTTTACATATTTGTGCATACATGGATTTAAATTCTGGAAATGGAAGAAATCAGTAACTCCCAATTTTATGTTTCCAGCCCAGACCTTTCTCTGAGCTCCAGACTCTATTCAGTTGCTATTTCAATTCCACTTGCTTCTCATAGACATTTCAAACTCAACATGACCAAAATTAAGACCTGGTATTCTTCTCATACCTACTTTCTCCCTATTCTACCCCGTTTTAGTCAGTAGCATCCCTGTTTAATGAGTTGCTTAAGGCAGAGACCTGACTGTCATTCTTAATATCTTTCTCATTCTTTAGATGCAGTCTGTTATCAAGTCCTATTGAGTCAACCACCAACATGTATCTTAAATTCATTCACTACCGTCATTGCAATTCAAGCTACCATCATCTCTCATATATTCTAATGACCTTCTAACTAGTCTCATTTCCATTCCTATTCATTCAGTTTCTTCTCCTTATAGTAGCCATGGTGATCTTTTGAAAACAAAAATCCCTATTAGCTTCCTTTTCTCTCTTGTTTTTTTTTGTTTAAGATTTTATTTTTGAGGGTGTCTGGGTGGCTCAGTGGGTTAAGCCTCTGCCTTTGGCTCAGGTCATGGTCTCAGGGTCCTGGGATTGAGCCCCGCATCAGGCTCTCTGCTCAGCGGGGAGCCTGCTTCCCCCTCTCGCTCTGCCTGCCTCTCTGACTACTTGTGATCTCTCTCTCTCTGTCAAATAAATAAATAAAATCTTAAAAAAAAAAAAAGATTTTATTTTTGAGCAATCTCCATACCCAGCGTAGGACTCAGACTCACAACCCCGAGATCAAGGGCTGAATGCTCCACCAACTGAACCAGCCAGGCACCCCATTTCCTGTTATTCTTACAATGAAATTAAAACTTTTCTGGGGCCTGCAAAAACCCTGCATAATCAGCCCCTGCCTACCTCTTCAATCACGTCTCCCACCACTCTGACTGACAATGTTCTAATCATACAAAATAGGAATTTGTACACACAAAATGGAATCTTATTCCCAAGCAGTTTAAAGAATATTAGTTCCTGTAATATATAGAATTTGAAACTTTATGCAAATATTGCCAGCTAAGCCTGAGTATGCATGAGTAGTTGTTTTTTTTGTTTGTTTGTTTTAAAGATTTTATTTATTTGACAGACAGAGATCACAAGTAGGCAGAGAGGCAGGCAGAGAGAGGAGGAAGCAGGCTCCCCACTGAGCAGAGAACACGATGTGGGGCTCGATCCCAGGACCCCGGGATCATGACCTGAGCCGAAGGCAGAGGCTTTAACCCACTGAGCCACCCAGGCGCCCCCATGAGTAGTTGTTTGAAAATAATTGAGATATGTCAAATCAAATGCCTAATCTCCCCTGCTCCTTAAAATCTCAGAGGCTTCTTATTTAATTTTCTATGCCTTAAAACAATGTGATTGTATTAACTTACAGTTCTAGAGATCAGAAGTCCAGAATGGGACTCAGTGGACCAAAATCAATGTTAGGAATTTTACTCAGCTATAAAAATGAATGAAATCCTGCTATTTGTGACAACATGGATGAACCTAGGCTATTATGCTAAGTGAAATAGAGAAAGACAAATACTGTATGATTTCACTTATATGTGGAATCTAAAAAATAAAACAAATGAACAAAGAAAACAGAAACAAACTCTCAGGTCCAGGAAATGAAGTGTTGGTTACCAGAGGGGGAAAGGATTTGAACAGATGAAATAGGTGAAAGGATTAAGAGGTACAGACTTCCAGTTGTAAAATAAACAAGGCATGGAGATATAATTATTTACAGCATAGGGAATATAGTTAATAGTATTGTAATAACTTTGCGTGGTGACAGATGATAACTAAACTTATCGTGGGATCATTTAGTAATGTATAAAAATATTGAATCATTATGATACACATGTGAAACTAATAGGATATTGTATGTCAGTCATACTTCAGTAGTTTTTAAAAAGGTGTCAGTAGGGCTTTCTAGAGCAGGATCCATTTCCTTGCCTTTTCCAGCATCTGAAGCACCCAGCATTCCTTGGCCTGTGGCCCCTTCCCCCATCCTCACAGCCAGCAGTGTAGCATCTTCAAATCTGTCTCTGGGTCTCTTTCATTCTTCTGCTTCTCTCTTCTAGTTGTAAGGAACCTTTTGATTATATTGGGTCCACTTGGATAATTCAGGATAAGCTCTCCATCTCAAGGTCAGGCAACTAGCAACCTTAATTCCCTCTGCAGCCTTACCTATGCTGTTATTCACAGGATCTGGAAATTAGAACATGGACATCTTTGGAGGGACCATTATTCTGTCTGTGACTCATTAAAAAATGTTTTTTTTCTCTTTATAAGAGCAGTTCATTCTCATTCCCCCCAAATTAAGAAGACAGACCAGGAATTCAGGAACTGTTTAGGCCCTATTGATTTCTTTTTTTTTCTCTTTAATTGAAGTGTAGTTGACATATAATGCTATGTTAGTTTTGTGTGTACAACATAGTGATTGGACAATTTTATGCATTATGCAGTGTTTGCCATGGTAAGTGTAGCTAGCATCTGACACCATACAAAGTTATTACAGTATTATTGACTGTATTTCCTAGGCTGTACTTTTTATGCCTGTGATTTATTTTATAAATGAAAATTTAGGCTCTTTTGATCTCCTAGTGGAAATAGATACTTAGTTCATGTTGACTAAGAAGAGATAATCTCTGAACACATAGGGTATTTAAAGCACTAGAAAAGTTTATTAGAAGTCACATACAGGGGCACCTGGGTGGCTCAGCCAGTTAAGCATCTGCCTTCAGCTTGGGTAATAATCCGAGAGTCCTGGGATTGAGGCTCACATCAGGAGTCCCTGCTCAGTGGGGAGCCTACTTCTCCCTCTCCCTCTGCTCCTCCCTGCCCTACTTGTGCTTGCTCTCTCAAATAAATAAATAAGTCACAAACAATAACCAAACTATGGAAAGAGCCCAGATGTCCATCAACTGATGAATAAAGAAGATGTGGTATGTATCTACAATGGAATATTACTCAGATATCAAAAAAAAAAGAGAAATCTTGCTATTTCCAAGGATCTGGATAGAACTAGAGGGTATTGGGATGCCTGGGTGGCTCAGTCATTAAGTGTCTGCCTTCAGTTCAGGTCATGGTCCTGGGATTGAGCCCCACATCAGGCTCCTTGCTCAGTGGGAAGCCTGCTTCTCCCTCTCCAGCCTCTCCGTGGTTGTGTTCCCTCTCTCGATATCTCTCTTGGTCATAAATTAATAAATTAATAATTTAAAAAAAAAAGAACTAGAGGGTACTATGCTAAATGAAATAAGTCAGTCAGAGAAAGACAATTATACGATTTCATTCTTATGTGGAAACAAAACAGAGGAGCATAGGGGAAGGGAGGGAAAAATAAAACAAGATGAAATCAGAGAGGGAGACAAACCATAAGAGACTCTTAATCATAGGAAGTAAACTGAGGATTGCTAGAGGGGAGGAGGGTGGGAGGATGGGGTAACTGGGTGTTGGACTTGAGGAGAGCACGTGATGTAATTAGCACTGGGATGTTATATAAGCTGATGAATCACTGAACTCTACCTCTGAAACTAATAATATACTGTGTTAATTAATTGGATTTAAATTAATTTTTAAAAATTAAAAAAAGAAATGAAGGTCACAAATAAGAAAACTGTCTGCCAAATAAAATCAGTGTGTAAAAGGAGTACTATAGGACTTTGGTTAAGCAATTTCTCTAGCTCTTTGCTTCTTTATCTCTAAAATAAAGAAATCAAATTAGCTGATCTTTGACATTATTATCTTTACTAATATATAAGTTGGTATCTATATCCTACTAAAATTTTGTCAAAAAAGATGACTAGATGGGGTACCTGGGTGGCTCAGTGGGTTAAGCCTCTGCCTTTCAGCTCAGGTCATGGTCTCAGGGTTTTGGGATCAAGCCCCCAAGACAGGGCGCCTGCTTCTCCCTCTCTTTTTGCCTGCCTCTCTGCCTACTTGTGATCTCCTCTCTGTCAAATAAATTTTAAAAAGATGAATAGATAACATCACAAGAAAAAATATTTATAACTACATGAGGTGATAGATGTTAACTAAACTTACTGTGACAATCATTTTGCAATATATACATGTCAAATCATGTTGTACCCTTTATACTAATATGATATTATATAACAATTATATCTCAATAAAACTGGGGGGACTAAAAATATTAATCAAAAGAGATGGGCAGGTAATAGATAGGGATTTTGTGTTTTTTTAAAAATCTGGTCAATGCATAGCTGCTTTTTTTTTTTTTTTAAGTTTTATTTATTTGACGGAGAGACACAGTGAGAGAGGGAACACAAGTAGGCTGAGTGGGAGAGGGAGAAGCAAGCTCTCCACTAAGCAGAGAGCCCGATGTGGGACTCAATCCCAGGACCCTGGGATCATGACCTGAGCTGAAGGCAGACGCTTAACGACTGAGCCACCCAGGCACTCCAATGATAGCCTTATACAAGAATTCACTCAGCTACCTTTGTCAGGGTCATGAAAGACAAGGAAGAACTGAGGAATTTTCATAGATTGGAGGAGACCAAGGAGGCATGATAACTAAACACAGTGGGGGATCCTGGATTGGATCTTACAACTAAAAAAGGACATTCATGGAAGAACTTGTAAAATCCAAATAAAGTCTGTGGTTTGGTTAATAGTATTGTTCCAATGTTAATTTCTTAATTTTTGTAATTGCCCTGGTTTTACAAGATATTACATTAGAGGAACTTGGGCGAAGTGTATATGAGAACTCTGTACTGTTTTTGTGAATTGTTCTAAGTCTAAAATTATCTCAAAAAGTTAAAAAAAAATACAACAGTAAGAGAGGAAAAGCAAGCCACAGAGTGGGAAATGTTTGCCAAAGACTCATAACTAGAAAACATAAATAGCTCATACAAATCAATAAGGGAAAGACTTACAATCCAATAGAAATACAGGCAAAAGGGGTGCCTGGGTGGCTCTGTGGGTTAAGGCCTCTGCCTTCAGCTCAGGTCATGAACCCAGGGTCATGGGATCAAGACCCGCATTAGGCTCTCTGCCCAGTGGGGAGCCTGCTTCCCCCCCACCCCCGCCTCTCTGCCTACTTGTGATCTCTGTCTGTCAAATAAATAAATAAAACCTTAAAAAAAAAAAAAGAAATACAGGCAAAAGATTTGAAAAGTCACTCCACATAAAAGAATATCCACATGGCCAATAAGCAGATAAAAATGTGCTTGACAATACACAGTTCCCAGTTCCTTCAAGTTGGAACCCTTGCACCTTGCTGATGGGAATGTAAAATGATACAACTTCTATAGAAAGCACAGTATGGTTTTTGGTTCCTCAAAAAAATAAACAAATTACAATATGATCCAGAAATTCCACTTCTGGGTATATACTCCAAAGAATTGAAAGTAGGGCCTTGAACAAGTACTTGCACACCTGTGTTCATAACAGCACTATTTATAATAGGCAAAAGGTGGAAACAGCTCAAATGTCCACCAGTGGATGGAAAATGGATAAACAAACTGTGGTGTATACATACAATGGAATATTATTACTTGGCCCTAAAAAGGAGTGAAATTCTGGCACATGCTACAATATGGGTGAACCTTAAAAACATCATACCAAGTGAAATAAGCCAAACAGAAAAGGAAAAATATTGTATGATTCTATTTGTATGAGATAGCTAGAGTAGTGAAATTCAAAGATACAGAAAGGAGAAGAGTGGTTACCAGAGGCTGGGAGAAGGGGATGATGGGGAATTACTGTTTAACGGGTATAGAGTTTCAGTTTGGGATAATGAAAAAGTTCTGGAGATGGATATGGTGGCTATGGTTGCACAACAGTGTGAATATTTTCAATGTCACTGAAATATACACTTTAAAATGGTTGGGGCACCTGGCTGGCTCAGTTGGTAAAGCATGCAATTCTTGATCTCAGGGTTGTAAGTTCCAGCCCCACACTGGGCATGGAGCCTACTTAAAAAAATTGTAAAATGGTTAAATTGGCAAATTTTATTAATATTTTACCACACATACAAAAGAAAATGTTATAGGCCAATATTCATAATGAACATAGATTCAAAATTCCTCAAAAATATTAGCAAATCAAATTCAATAATATATTAAAATGATCATACTTCATCATCAAGGATGCAAGGATGGTACAACATCCACAACCCAATCACTGTGATACACCATATTAACAACAGGAAAGATAAAAACCATATGATCATCTCAATAGATACAGAAAAAGCATTTGACAAAATTAAACATCCATTCATGATAAAAGCTCTCAACAAAATGGATATAGAGGAATTGTACCTCAACATAATAAAGGCCATTAAAAAAATGTGCTCAGTGGTGATGACAATGGCGGCTATGAGATGCAGATAAAAATCACGATGTGACACCATTACCTAGAATGTGGACCAACAGAAGTAAGCACTGGCAAGGATATGAAGCAACTAGAACACTGATACTCTGCTGATAGAAGTAGAAATTAGTATAAGTACTTTGGAAAATTGCTTGACATGACCTACTTAGCTTGAACATATGCATACCCTATAACCGGCAATTATACACCTAGATAGATACCCAACCAGAAGTAACTTAATACAGGCACCATAAAACATACACAAGCATGTTCATAGCCATATCACCTTTTTTATGGCCCTCAAACTAAAAACAGTCTTCAACAGGAGAATGGATTAAAGAAATTATGAATATTCATGTGATGGGATACCTTCTGGTAATAAAAACAAATGAAGTACTGCTAAATGTGAGTGACTTGGGTAACTCTTAGAAATGTACTGAGCAGAAAATGATAATATTTGATGATATTTATATCAGGTTCAAAGATAGGCAAAACTGGGGCACCTGGGTGGCTCAGTTGTTGAGTGTCTGCCTTTGGCTCAGGTCATGATCCCGGGGTCTTGGGATTAAGCCCCACATCAGGGTTCCTACTCCATGGGAAGTCGGCTTTTCCCTCTCCTACTCCCCCTGCTTGTATTCCCTCTCTCTCTCTCTCTGTCTCTGTCAAATAAATAAATAAATTCTTAAAAAGAAAATAAGCAAAACTGATCAGTGGTGATAGGAATTACCTATTAGGAGGAGTGAGGGAAATGCCTGAGAGGGGACATGAGGGAAGATCTCGGGCGCTAGTCTCGTTCTCTTTCCTTATCTGAGTAGTGTTACATAGATGTGTTGACTTCGAAAATTTTATCAAACTATAACTTTTCTTTTTTTTTTAAGATTTTTATTTATTTATTTGACAGAGAGTGAGAGAGCACAAGCAGGCTGGGCAGCGGAGGGAGAGGGAGAACACTGAGTAGGGAGCCTGATGTGGCGCTCAATCCCAGGACCCTGGGATCATGACCTGAGCCGAAGGCAGAGGCCTTAACCCACTGAGCCACCCAGGCGCCCCTCAAATTCTAACTTTTCGGTTTGTGTATTTATTGTAGGTTAATACACTTCCAGAAAAGTTTCATTTAAAAATTGAAAGAATAGGGGTGCCTGGGTGGCTCAGTGGGTTAAGCCTCTGCCTTCGGCTCAGGTCATGATCCCAGGGTCCTGGAATCGAGCCCCACATCGGGCTCTCTGCTCAGTGGGGAACCTGTTTCCCTCTCCCCCTCTGCCTGCTTCTCTGCCTACTTGTGATCTCTCTCTCCGTCAAATAAATAAATAAAATCTTTTTAAAAAAATAATAAATAAAAATAAAAATTGAAAGAATATAGTAAGAAGTCTGCATTCTACATTTATTTAATGGCAATATATGTCAGTATTTTACCCTACACCCTTCCCATCCTCCTGTACCCCACCCCTCTCCAGTCTGATAAATTCCTTCCCACTCTTACCCTGGTTGTTTTCAAGTTTAAGACGTTTTCAAGTTTTAGCTTGACCTCTCTTTAAGGACACTTAGCTAGAGGTGCTAACTGCAGCAAACTGAACTTTGACCTGAGTGGAGCTCTATTCGCTGTGTCAGGGAAATTGAGGATTTACATTCCACACTCCACTCCCAGAATCTAGAGGACTTAACAGGGAGTGGAAAAGGTGGCGTGGTGCCTGCTTTAGTGTACTGTAGTCTGCATATTGCTTAATTATTTATTGGAGAAACAGTGACTGGATTAGTTAGTGGCAGGGAGGTACAGAATTTTGTTACAGTGATGTTTCTAATTATGGTTTTGTCAGTTCTTAGTCATACCAGTCCCTTTACTTTCTTTTTACCCTTAGGTGTCTATCCTGTATTTTATTCAATTGAAGCTTTATTCTGATCTAGCTATTCTTTAAGTCATTTTCCCATCCAGCACATATTCATTGCTTGTTTACTATATGCTAGGCGCTTGGAATATAGGAATAAAACGCATAATCTCTGCCCTCAAATTGCTTGCATTTCTAGTTGGAAACAGACAGATGATCGGTCTGGGGGATTAGTCAGTAACTCAACCTAGGCCAGGAGCTGGAAATGTGTCCTGAAAGAAGTTACAGATAAGTTAAATTTTGAAAGGGGTGTATATGTTCACAGTGGGGTTTGGGGGAATTCAGAGAGCTGAAGCTTGGGAGGTATGCACAAGCTAAGTCATGCAGGGTCTTGTGTGTCATGTTAAGGAGTTTGGATTTTATTTTGAGGACAAGTGGGGAGCTATTGAGGTGTTATGAACAAGGAAGTGATGTGATCAGATTTTTAAATGATTGGACTGATGATAATCACATATAAATAAGTTGATTTAACAAATTGAGGTGGGCTGTAAGGGACGGAATTATCTAGGCCCTTGTCAAAGCATAGTCCCAGCATTACTGGCATCATGTGAGAGCTGTTAAAAAATGTAGAGTCTTGGAGGGCACCTGGATGACTCAGTTGGTTAAGCGGCCGACTCTTGGTTTTGGCTCAGGTCATGATCTCAGGGTGCTGTGATCAAGCCCACGTTGGACTCTGCACTTGGCAAGGAGACTGCTTCAGGATTCTCTCCCTCCCTCTCCCCTCCCTCCTCTCTCTCTCAAATAAATAAATCTTAAAAAAAAATGTAGAATCTTGGGACCTAAATTGGCATTTTATTTTATTTTTTTTTAAGATGTTATTTATTTATTTGACAGACAGAGATCACAAGTAGGCAGAGAGGCAGGCGGGGGTGGGGGGGAGCAGGCTCCCTGCTGAGCAGAGAGCCCGACGCGGGGCTCGATCCCAAGACCCTGAGATCATGACCTGAGCTGAAGGCAGAGGCTTAACCCACTGAGCCACCCAGGCGCCCCTAAATCGGCATTTTAATAAGACCTGCAAGTAATTTGTAGGCACATGCAAGCTTTTGAAGCACTGATTTAGATGGATGTGATGATGGTCAGGCTTTAGACAGCTGGTATGAAGAAAGGACAGAGTGCAAGAGACATTATGGAGTACATATTCTTCTTTCTATTGAAATACTCTTCTCGATACTCCTCCTGGCCAAATACACACCAGGTATCCTCTAATCATCTTTTACCTTTCAGCTTAAATGGAGCTTCTCACTCCCAGTATGCATGATTGGCACCCTTGCCATATACTCACATAGCAACCTGTACTTACCTTCTCATTTTTCATATTTTTATTGTAATTGCTTATTTAATGGCCTGACAGGAAACACCATGAAAGCAGGGACTGTCTTTCTATGCTGGCTGATACATAATAGACACTCAATAAATATCTGTGGTTTGATTGAATGAATTCATCATGTGGAAGATGGATTTCAGTGTGTTTGGGAAGGAACATGTTGTATTGGTAATAATAGTGAATTTTTTTTTTTGTAATAATAGTGAATTTTAAAGTACTAGACATGGTTCTAAGTGATGTGTGTGTGTATAAATATGTGTATACATTTTTATGTATATATATGTAAATTTATTTGATCCTCTCAGCAGTCCCCTAAGGTAGATACTTTCAATATCCTCATTTTACAGATGAGAACGAGGCACGGGGAGAATACGTAATTTGCCTAAGGTTACACAGTTTGTAAGTGTGAGACAAGTAAACCAGACAGTCTGGTACTACTCTGCTATGTCTGGTTTTGGACAAAATAAATTTCTGGCACTTTTTATGTATTTCTATGTATTATTTAATTTTTATAAGAGCCATGTGAGGAAGGCATTATTATCCTGTTTTATAGATGAGGAAGCAAGGGCTCAAAAAGTTATACAGCTTATATAGTTGTATCTTTATATAAAGATACACACAGAGAGAACGAGACAGAGCTAGCTTTTAAACCCAAGCCTGTCTAGCTCCAAAGCCTGCAGTTTTACCAGCAATGATGATGCCTCCGTGTGGAGTCTAAAATTCCTCTGGGATATGAGTCTTTTTTTTTTTTTAAGATTTTTTTTTTTTTAATTTATTTGACAGAGATGACAAATAGGCAGA
This sequence comes from Martes martes, assembly GCF_963455335.1. NCBI lineage: Eukaryota > Metazoa > Chordata > Mammalia > Carnivora > Mustelidae > Martes > Martes martes. Next base: position 85,732,416 of record NC_137899.1, read on the forward strand.
GAGGCAGGCAGAGAGAGGAGGAAGCAGGCTCCCTGCTGAGGAGAGAGCCCAATGCGGGGCTCGATCCAATGCGGGGCTCGATCCCAGGACCCTGGGATCATGACCTGAGCCGAAGGCAGAGGCTTTAACCCACTGAGCCACCCAGGTGCCCCTGGGATATGGGTCTTAAGGCACAGAGAGAATACCTAACATTTAGGTTGTCGGTAGGGGGAGAATTCAACAATCCCATTTGCTATGGTAACATTAGCACTTCCGGGTTGCAGGGGCAGCGGAGATCTGAGGCCTACCAATTCCAGCCAGCCTCATAACTGACCAGATGGAACTTTGAACTCAGGAGATTAAGAATCTTAGCCTGTACAATAAGCTGTAACTTAGGTTACCTTATAAGGAGTAGTTACCACTTTTTCTTAGAGCTTCAGAGAAAGCAGACAGCTTAGAGATACTGTGTGTCAGAACTGGAAGGAACCAGTTCTAACCTACCACAGTCACACTATTCCCCACTTCCCCCTTGTTTTATAATAAGGAAACTGAAGAAGAGAGTAATTAGGTGACTCGCCAACATCTAATAAAACCATTAGAGACAAGCCAGGAATAGAGGACAGGGTCACATTTGTGTATTCTTTGTCCTGTGCCTTATGACTTTCTAGGTTCCAGATTTATCACCTCTTATTTAAAACTGTTCTGCTGTTGTAGTTACTTCTTCACCACTGTGTGGTTCTTTTTTGACTTTGACCCCCTGGAAATACTGACTTGTTTTTTCCTCCTCTATCCAAGCATATACTCACTCTGGCAAGTCACCTGGCTTGCCTTCATTAGCCATACTGCCATCACATCACCACTGGTAGGAGCACAACGGGCACATACAACTTCAAGTTGTTCTTCTTAGAGCACAGATGAGATTCTTTTGAGCTATTCACACACTTGGTCAATTTTTGTTAAGCCTGAAGGCCATAGGTGCACATGTACTTTGTGTAACTTATTTTTTCTGAAGTTGCAAACTTAAATGTTGAGAGTGATTATAGATAACCATGTGCAGTCTTACTCATGCTCCTTCTATACGGTAAAATGAAATTTGATCATAAACAACTTTATAAATAATACCTTACACCCATGCCTCATGCCATATGCACCCCCACTCAGTTCCTAGACCTTCGGTCCCCAAATGTGATTAACAGCTCCTGTTGTGTTTTTATTTCACAGTCATTGCAGAACGAAGTAGTAAGGCCGCAGTTTACAAAGGAAGTCTACTTTAGTTAAAACCTACACTAAAGGGGCGCCTGGGTGGCTCAGTGGGTTAAAGCCTCTGCCTTCTGCTCAGGTTGTGGTCTCAGGATCCTGGGATAGAGCCCCACATCAGGCTCTCCGCTCTGCTTCCCCCTCCTCTCCCCCCGCCCCTGCCTGCCTCTCTGCCTACTCGTGATCTCTGTCTGTCAAATCTGCCAAATAAATAAATGAAATATTAAAAAAAAAAAACAACCCTACACTAAAAAAACGAAACAGGGTACCTCCATGGCCCAGTCAGTCGAGCTTCAGACTCTTGGTTTCAGCTCAGGTCCTGATCTCAGGGTGGTTGAGATGAGCCCAGCATTGCCTCCTGCTCAGCTTGGAATCCATTTGAGACTTCTTTCCCTCCCCTTCCTCCCCTGTCCACTCCCTCCACTCCAAGCTCTTGTGTTCTGGCTCTCTCTAAAATAAATAAATAAAATTTAAATAACAAACAAAAAGTTACAACTAAAATGACAGTTTAGGTTGCAAAAGTGATGTATTTTGTGCTTATTCTTTTATTCTCACCCCTATCTTCTTTAAAAGTCATTTTCTTGCATGTTTTAACATTACCATGAGGGCAGTCATCTTCCATTTATTTAATAACTGATTATGTAGGAAACATCTACAGGGGCACCGATAATCTAGTAATTTGCTGATCACTGAAATATTTTCAGGGTTGGACTCCACTCTTTTGGCCTTGATTTGTTCGCAAGAGTTTTATTATGATGCAGTTCATAATGGAATACAATTGATGCAGATCAAGCAATGGAAAATGGATTATATATTCCTGCAGAGATAATATAATTAAGGATTAAAACCCCATTAAGGACTCACCACAAATAAGTCCTAGCTGTGGGCAGTAGTATAACTAAGCCCCTGTATAATAAAATAATGTTCCAAATTCAGTAAAATGGACATAAATATACTGAACACACTGATTATACAAATTACCTCCAGAGTACTGTAAGGTGTACATACAGCATACAAAATTTGAAAATTTCTTAAGCCCTTACTGTGTGCCAGACACTGTGGACAATTCAAACTGACTAAGCCCTTGAAAAGCCTGGAATTTAATGAGGGACAACGTATGTACATGGTATCCTTAATTTGAGAAAGGGTGAAAATAGTGATGTGACCAAAGACTAATAGTAGAGGAAAGGGGGTTCTTTTTCTAGGTGAAATTCCACGGCAGTACTATCATTTGAGCCAGACCTTGAGGAATTTGCATATGTGAAGATGAGGGAAGTGAAGGCAGAATTAATGCATTTCAATTTGGGAAAATGGCATGAGCAAAGGCATGAGGTGGAAAAGGACACAGCATAATGACATAAGTAAGAGCCACTGTTTAGTAAGCCCTTAGTGTATACACTGTTTTTAAATCCCTGCATCAATCCTACAAGGGGGCTATTATTATTATTCCACTGTATGGATTGGAAAATGGGAGGGAGAGGGAGGTTAACTAAGCAGAGTCAGAGGACAATGACTGGAGGTGGCTGGCAACTAAGGCTTTATCAGAATTAACGCGCTGACCTCAGAGGGCATATCACTGCTGCATTTCTTTGGCCTTCTATATCTTGGCATCACTCATTGTTTCACTCCATAGCCTCTCTGTGACCATAGCTTCCTTTACTTCCACCTCTGCTATTTGCTCTTCTTTTTTTTTTTTTTAGATTTTATTTTAGCAGGAGGAGCAGCAGGAGACAGAGAGAGAGAATCTTAAACAGACTCCATGCCCATCACTGGGCTGAAACTCATGACCTGAGATCATGCCCTGAGCCACCAAGGCAGCCCTGTTGTTCTCTCTTCTTATTACATCTCATCTCTACCTACCCTGAGGTCTCTCATCCTTTGACCCTTCTGTATTCACCAGGTCAACAGTCCCCTTCTACTTTCATCTGCCTTTCTTTCTAGTCTAGACATCCAGGTCAGGCATTTGAATTTTGCCTTCTCTGGCATCTTATAATACCTCTTCCCCTAGACATTACTTTCCTGTCCATTCCACATCCAAAGGATTATTCTCTTAACCAGTGAAGGCCCTAAGGGGCAATGAACCAGTAATCTTGAGTTTAATATTATAACCATCAGCTCTAGAAAAATTATCCTCTGTGATGGGACTTAACACTGAAAGAGTCTCTAGTCCTTCAAAGGGTCTGAAGCAGGCATATCTCACTGGGCTTACTTTACGCCTAAAATCAATCTGTGGTACTCTTATGGATAATACACTCTAGGAATGAGCAGAGCAGGTAGGCCACCTTTAGTCTTGTCTTATTTCCAAACTTCTGAAGTATGTGGAGGGAGCTGGCCTACAAACCTAAGAGGGAACAGCTTCTGAGGTCCCTTAAGGTAGTAAGTGTATAGGGCTACTGTGTTGGTATTCTGCCTCTTTCCAAAACCAAACTGATGAGTAAAAACCTGCTCTGGATAGGAACTTGGAGGCAACCCTAATCTTTTTTTTTTTTTTTTTTTTTTTTTTTAAGATTTTATTTATTTATTTGACAGTCAGAAATCACAAGTAGGCAGAGAAGCAGGCAGAGAGAGAGAGAGGAGGAAGCAGGCTCCCTGCTGAGCAGAGAGCCCGACATGGGGCTCGATCCCAAGACCCTGGGATCATGACCTGAGCCGAAGGCAGAGGCTTTAACCCGCTGAGCCACCCAGGCGCCCCCAATCAGACCTTTTTAAGCTGTCTCATCATATCCGAGTCTACGCATGTGTCTCTGAAAGATGATATTCCAGGGACACCTGGCTGGCTCAGTCAGTAGAGGAGGCAACCCTAATCTTGATTGGAAACCTTGGCTCCCTCTAAACTTACAGTGTAGTAGCTCCTGACTGGCTTCAGGGATGCAGCGGGTTTACAATAGGCATCTATGTTTCTGCAGCTGAAGGCTCTTGGACCTTCATGGATATAGCACAGGGAGCCAGCAGAGGGAGTTGTGGTCCTAGAACTTTTCTTAAGAGATTCTAATTTCTGATTTTGCAAGAGATCTTCCCTGGCACCATCCAAATCAAATCGCCCTTACAATAAGAATTTAACTTGAGATATGCCCGAGTTTGGTGCCAGACCCCTGGTGTGAGCAGATGGGGAAGTTCTGCCTAGCTGTTTAAATTTGAAGCCATAAAGAACTCTCGATTTCAAGGAAACGCCTGTTTACTGTGCTGATCCAAGTCAAGCAACTCTTGAGAAATGGGAGTGCCTTCTTGACCTCGATCCTTATTGATCTTGGTATCAGCGCCTCCAGTGACGTGTCCTGAGGGGCGGGGGAAATTAACAAGTGTCTTACACACCAGGAAAGAGAGGAAGCCTGACTGTTGCTGCAGAGAGTCCCCACTGGGGAGGCAGGGGTTGCGTGCTTGGGTAGCATTAAACAGTGAGTGTCCTGTGGGAAGTTCAGTGCCTGGGTAAAGAACCTTGCATCAGGTCTGATTTTGAATCCAAAGCAGAAGGTTTGAAGCAGGCCAGTAAGGGACTTGTCAGGCAGTTGACTAATGATCTTAATTTGAATAGAAAGCCTCTGCGAAAGGGATGCAGCTTCTGCTAGATATTGTAAATTTCTGAATCACTAGGTTTGATTCTGCTTTGGGGCTCTCAAAAAGCCCTGGTATTTCCAAATCAGCCTTCCCTTTTGCTT